>NC_084802.1:217003232-218253232 GCF_963169125.1 Humulus lupulus | reverse complement strand
AGTTAGGTGCTTTCGGATTACGTGGACGGATTTCATTGGTTGATTAAGAACAGTTTGTGGAACTGGCGGGGCCCAAGATCTAGGATCATGGGGAGCATAGACCAGTGGGAAGTACAATGATATATTTTCCATCCGATTTTGGCTAAGCCATTCTTGTCCTGGATAGTGTTTTTCTTTTTTTTTTCCTATTTCTTCTCATTCTTTAAAACAAAATCACAATTCTAGTATATCTTGTTACATTATGATACGGCTGGAGAATGTCTCTGAAAGATTTCTAGGGACAATCATACTGATTCATAGGCCATTTTTTTTAAATGTCAATGAAAACCCATTTTTTAAATTTTATAATTTTGAAAAAAAAAAAACATTTCTGCTAGACTTAGAGTTATAACATGAATAATTCTGGTATTTACTGACATGCAACATATGTAATGAGTTTTGACTCATTTTCCAGAATAACTCTGTGTTTTCAGAAAGTGTGAGACAAAATTAGAATCAGTGGACAAAAGGATAAACCACACAATCAAATTAAATATAATTAATTACTTTGGAAAGAGATGGAAACTAAGGCTTTAGATCGGTAGTTGATTTAGAAATGATTTTATGATTTTGAAAATTTAAAATTTGTAGGATCTACCAAAATATTTGATTAATTGGTAGATTATTTTTTAAAACATATCCTAATCAGAATTCTAATTTTGTGTTGTAATTTAGAAAACAACAATTTTGCGTTTTCTTTATTTTGTGATTTTTTCTCCAAAAACTTAAAATCAAAATCAGAATTTATTTGTTTTCTCTACTCCTATCATTTGTATCATTGCTTGTATTTATTTATTTATTTTTGTCAATTTTTATGACTTAAGTATGTTCTCACTAGTAATAAGATGTTTATGGAACATTTTATGACATTTATGCACAATTCAAAAATAAGCTGTGCAGGTATTTTTATAGATGACAATACAATATTGTTATGAATTTAATCAATAATTATTATTAAATTTTAATTTATCAATATAATTAAATTTTACTTAATTAAATCTATTGATAAATCAAAATTTAATATTATACAATCTATGTATATAAAATATATAAAATTAAAATAATATTCAAATTCAGCTGTTCCAATCATATATTCAGTTTCTGTTATATTTTCAAATTTAATACCAATCACAGATTCAGTTTTTTAAAACTCAAAAACAGTTTACTGACATTGAACCAATCACATTTTCAGAAACATGATTTTAGTCACTAAATTCATATTTTCATTTTAGAATCTCACTTTTCAAAATTACAATTTTCTAATCGCGAACCAATCAGACCCTAAAAAAAATACCCTATTCAAGAATAAAAGTGGTTTTCTTGAAAAAATAAAATAAAATAAAATAAAATAAAAGTGGAATGGAAAGACAAATATGACAAGGCAATTTTATTTGGTTGAAAAATCAAGGAAAATAAAAAGGTGTAAAAAGATAATGCTGCTGCTGGGGCATACTACTTTATTCTAAAAATATTTCACTTTAAAGTGTGTTTGGAAATGAATAAAGGGGTACATTATGCTCAATTATGGAGGAATTAGAACATAGTTATCATGCTGAAATTGATGATTTAGGCATCAATCTGAAATCTGATGTAATCTGAAATCTGATGTAGAGTATAGGAAAGTAGTTAGGCAAATGTGAATGTGAAGGTAAAATGCTGATGTAGAGTATATTAAACATGTGTTGCATGATTGCATCCAGTAAAATGCTTTTACTCTACTATCAAATAAAAGTTAGGTGAAAGCAACATACTAATTTATTTGTATTATATTTTTTAATTATTATATAAATTTTAAATAAGTAAATAATATTATTTATTGTAAAAAAAATATTTAATATAGTGCATGACATGAAAACATTAATAAAAATTAAACTAGACCATTATTTATAGTTTAAAAAAAAAAGTTGGTTCATTGGTATATACTATTTAAATTAGATGTTTAAACTCTAAAATATTTATAATAATAATTATAGTGGTTCTTAAAAAATGATATATATTTGAAAATTATATTTTATATAGTATTTCGTAAAAATATATATTTTAAAATTATATTCGAAATATAGTAAAAAACTTATATAGGGTTGGGTTTTATACACTTGTAAAACCATAGTTCTTAGGTAAAACATTTTATTATCAATAAAGAATAGGAATCATTTTGTTTATCAATACATTGCTCAGGTGTTTTATTACATGATTATTTATTTAATATAAACGTCTATAAAATCATGAATATGTGTAACTAGTTACAATTATAGTGACTAGGTCACATTGGATTATAATTGTAATTACATGTTCAAAAGAATTAGTCCTAAGATTAAATCAGTGCACAGGATTTTCACTGATTTAGCAATCTATGATATGATCTACTTACACAATGGTGTGATGACTTATACAAGACATTGACCAAGTAGATAAGATCGGATGTATCTAGTTACATCGGACTAGGACCGACATTGATTATTGATAGATAAATAAGTATCGTTATTATCAAATCTATTCAGTATCACAACATTGACCATAGGTCAAGTCGATCTCAATTTGGAGTGATAATATTTCTATTAATTATATTATCTGACTCTTTTGAGTTGTTCGTTAAAAGCTTACCCTACAGCGTAGCCTATACTTACATCTTGGAGATTCAATGGTGTAATTGAATGAGAGTATTTATCATAAATATGAAATCTATAACTTCCGTAATAGAAGTGAAATTATGATTTCCTTGATAGCTTAGTTCAAATGGGTAAATGAATGAGTACTCATTTGAGTAATTAAGTTTACAGAATTCTCTTTTATAAGGAACTTAGTGGGAGTTAAGGATAAAATACCAACGAGGGGGTAAAACGGTAAAATTTACCCGACTAATTAGTGTTAGAGAATATATTTTATTACTTAATGGAAATATGGAAAAATCAAATACAACTCTATGCAAAAAATACAATGGACGAGATAAATGATTAAATAAATATTATAACTCAATTGCTCAAAATACAAGTAAATAGAAAGATACAGAAGAAGAAGATTACAAACTCAAAACATTAATAATACAAGTAAATAAGAACAACAAGATCAAAAGAATGAAAATAAAACAAACTCTCACACAACCAAAGTGTAGAGCAGTGGGGATCACCAACTTGAACAAGGTTCAAGACCTTTGTCCAAAAGCTTATTTCCCCCTATTCTCTAAGCACTAAGGGATCTCTCTAGGAAATAGCTCTCTGGAATTATCAAGCATCTTTGGTGTATTTTCCAGCCAAGTGCTTTGTGGATGGAAAATGGTGTGTCTTACAAGTGAGCATTAGGCTCCTATTTACAAAGTTTGAGATACCCCTTTGAATTTTAAATTCCACCAACCCCCATGGCTGTTACCAATGTTTAATTGGATGTTTATGGAATTAAAATGGAGATTTGAGAGTTATTTGGGATGTTAGAATCGTTCAATTTGGAAAAAACTGAAAAATCACATAGGATGTCAGCCTCACTGGCTGCGGCCACTGGCTTCTGTCCCCCAAGCCGTGGCCACTAAAAGTCAGTGACCGCGGCCACAGGCCATTTTCAGCACAAAAAAGTCATTTTTCCAAAACGTTCCAAAACGTCCCAAATCATTTCCCACATGATTTTGTAACCTCCAAACACCTATTGGGAGTTAAAAGCATGTCTCCAACAGCCATATTTCATCATGGCTTTATGAAATCCAATCTCAAATGTGTAACATATAATATACACATTATTGGGTAATATTTGGGAGTTACAAATTTGTAACTGATTTTGTAACTCCAAAATATGTCACATTTGGGCACACACATGTGTCTAATTTTGTGACTCTCAATAATATGTTACAAGGTGTGACAAATCACATTTGTGTGACAAATCACATTTTGTCACATTATTTAATCTAACATTATATTATATGAAATAATATAACAATTAGTAGGTCATGGATAGATGATTAACTAGTGGTAATTGTTATAACAATGAATAATGTATTTACATCAGTGGAAATACATTCTATGGATTCAAGAGTCTAATTTTGAGTCTATAGTGGAGTCACGATGAATTAATAAGTTGTGAGATAATTTATTCTATAAATAAACTTACAATAACTTATTGTAGCTTGTATTCATGGATTCATGGTCCCCACGTTGTCTTTGATTAAATCAAGTCTAAATATCTCAAACAATTGATTTAATTATCAAATTAGAATATTGACTCGACTAGATCAATTTTGTGATATTTACATGAATTACGAATTAAAGAAAATAAGAGAATTATTGTAAAATATTGGGCATATTTATTAATAATAACAAATTGGTGTTAATATTAATAAATAATATTAAATCAAGTTTTGTTATCCCCAAAATTTTGTTCGATGACACGGCAATCAGATGAGACAAGTGGCAATGCATGGTCAGTAAATGACACATTAATAAGTCAATAAATGTGTTGACTAAAGAAGTGCAAATGTTAGAAGTTGACATGCGGAGTTATGATATTACTAGTCAGGAAATAGATTTACCTAGTCAGGAAGTGATTTGCCCGACCAGGTAAGGTTTTTGACCGACCAGTGATGTTTCTTGGCCGACCAGTAATGTGTTTTGGCCGACCAGTAATGTGTCTTGGCTAACCAGTCACTTCAGTAACATGATATAGCCGACCAGCTACATTGGAGAATATTTTTGTTTGGTCAGGGAGAAGTCTCACCCGACCAGACGCACGGATTAGCCGACAGGTCATCTCGAAGAGGGACTCACCCGACCAGACACACATTTGGCCGACCAGTCATCTCATCCGACCAGCTATGTCAAATTGAGGGTGTAGCCGACCAGATGTGTCAGAATCTCAAGAGATAATTGTCCAATGACTCTTCAATAAAGCCTCAGTACCAACTTCAACCCAAATCTCTTGTAACTACCGCGGGAATCTCTCAGAT
Organism: Humulus lupulus; assembly: GCF_963169125.1. Classification (NCBI taxonomy): domain Eukaryota; kingdom Viridiplantae; phylum Streptophyta; class Magnoliopsida; order Rosales; family Cannabaceae; genus Humulus; species Humulus lupulus. Next base: position 218,248,266 of record NC_084802.1, on the reverse strand, counting down.
ATCCCGAAGTATTAGCTATATTGTTATAATTTGAATTTATTTATTGTTTCACTATTTAAAGTTGGTTGAAACAACAAAAGACCCCATCAAAACGGGATATTTTTCATGTGCGATCCATGAGCCTATAAATAAAGAGCTCATGGCATCATTGGGGGGATCTGATCTTTTTTAGACTGAGAAAACTCTCTAGTTTAAAGACTTTGGGACCATTACTTGGGGCATTCTGGGAGCATTTTCTGAGAGTTTAGAGATATAAACGCTGTATTTTCCTACTTACACTTGAGAAACTCAGTTGACTCAGGATCATCTGATCTTAAGTGTAGGCTACATATATCATAACTCCAAGTGGATTAGGCTATTACCAGTAAATTAGGGTTGAACCACTATAAATTACTTGTGTTATTTATTTTCTATTCAAGGTTTACTGTCATTTTTGCGTCTACTCGTCGTTGGCCAAAATCGTGGTCAACATTTTTGGTGCTTTCAATGAGAGTTAAACTCAATATTATCCTACCAATATGGCACCCAGGAAGCCCAGTACATCAACTGCAAAGGAAACTGCTAGACCAGAAGGTCCTGCACCTGAGAACCCTGACATTTAGCCCAGGGTCTTTCGACACCAGAGGTCGAACAACTCCAGGAAGCCATGAGGGCTTTCCAGGAAGAGATGGTGCAATTTAATGCTCGGCATGAATCTTTCGTTGGAGAAATGGCCAAGCAAAAGGTTGCATTTGAGCAGTAAAAATGGGAAATGGATGCCAGAAACGAAGAGATCAGGCGACCACAAGAGGAAGCTGACCGGCGACATGAGGCGGCACTTGCTCTGGAAGTGGCCACACAGTTGACCCTGGCCAATGCCCAAGACACAGCACGAGCAACCACCCAAGGAGCAAGAATTAACAATGCTGGACAGAAGTTCGCTGGTAGAGCCGATTCTTGGGGGCCAGACAGAAGGATAATGAGGACCGCTCCAGGACTGCCTCGATGCAAAGGGAGAATTCTAGAACCCCTTCTAAGAGCCACCAGTCAGAGACTTCTAGATCAGGGAGTCACTGGTCAGGCAGTAAGAAGACTCCGCCCATACGTAATCAAACTAGATCTCCTCGAGATAAGAAAACCTCACAGTTTAGAGACGGATATGGTCGGGATGAGGCTGATAGTCATCACACCGACTAGTTAAAGGAGAAAGAGGGCAACGACCAACAAGGAAGAAAGGACTACTCGAGTCATGTCGAAAATTCACCACTACATCTGGCCCAACAGCATAGTGGGAGAGAGCATGTCCTGGGCAGTAAGCCCTCTGAAAAATCTAAGAGCACAGTGTTTGACCGGTTAGGAGGACATGCTTCCCGGAAGGATCTAAGAGACGTTATCGACAACAAGAGGAGGACCATCCCGGTCGAAGGGCAAGATCTGAACCGCCCTGTCGATCAAGTAGAAATACTTGACGACAATGCACCAGATGGAAATGACCGACCGGGAGGTCAAATTTTTGGAGCCTCGTTAGTTGCACCAGCCATCCAAGCCCAACTTGACGCGCTAACAGCTGCAGTGCAGGGTTTATCTAAACGGCCTTCCGAGATAGATGCAGTAGACCATAGGAGTGGCAGTCCATTTTGTGCTCGAATCAGAGCAGCCCAGCCATTGACAAAATATAAAGCACCAGTGCTGCCGGTATATACCGAAAAAGCGGATCCCATGGGAAATTCGAGGACCAAATGGAACTGCTTGGGGTAAATGACGATTATTAGTGTAGAGTTTTCCCGACTACATTGTCGAATACTACCTAGGAATGGTATTAGAAGTTTAAGCTGAATTCCATTACCTCTTGGGAAGCATTCAGAAATGAGTTTTGTAGATAATTCAGTGCTGCCCGGACTCCACCAATTTATGCCAACCACTTGGCAGATATCAAACAAGGAAATGATGAATCTCTAAAGAATTATATACAGAGATTCATGAGAGAGGCCAACAGAGTAACTGCTGTAGGAGACTAGGGGAAAATGGTTGCCATATCCTTTGGGATCACTTACCAAAGCCCTTTGTGGGATAGTATACATAGAAATCCAATTTCAACACTTCAACAATTTCTTGACTGAGCGGACAAGTATATGAAATTAGATGACGCGATCGAGAAAAAGAAGAAGGGCATAAACAATCTGGGCGGATCAGCTAACCCTGTTGGGAATTGTGCCTTGAAAGCATATGCAGTAGACATTGTTTTATGAAATAAATAAATAAATTGAATTTGTTATGTATATATTTTATGGACTATATTATTCTGCGATAATATTATGTAAATATCAGAAAAATTCCCCAGTTCATATATGTGATCTCAAACACGTATTGATACGAGAAGATTGTGTTTGAGATAAATGAACTTGAATAGTTCGCAGTAAAATAAAGTTATGGAATCTTTAGATTAATTACTATAAGTACGGTCCACTAGTATTATGAATACATGTGATCTAGATCAGAATCACTAGTGTAGTAGGACACTTTAGTGAAGGTACTTTATATATTAGAGAATATATAGAACAGGACCAGATATGTTTATTAATACTTAGTTAAATATCGTTTCGAAGTATTAATTAAATATATCAACTGATGATCATATACAAATAGATCTTAATCCTGAAGTTACTATGAACTCCTGATTATGTTATATGAGTTCTTTGATTTACTCGTTAGGGTCTGTCAGAATGATCAGGCTAGAAACTTTTGTTTTGGGAACTCATTAATGTCAATGGCTGGGGGTATAGTATACAGATATGAAATCTATACCTTCTCGCAAGAGATTGAATAATGGTTCTCTTAAGAGTTGACTTTTGGGACTGAAAGGTTATTGAGCTAAAATTCATAATTTAGTTATGAATTAACATTCACTAGTAAAGTCAATGGTACTTAGGAAACAAGACATAATTAAGAGGGTAAAATAGTAATTTTATTCCCGATTAATTATGAATCATTATTAGAGGGTTAATTTGTATGCAATGATTATACCAATGGACGCTTTATCATTATAAAGTACTAAGTAAATGAAATGTCTATAATTACAAAAGTGCAGTCTCATATTTATAGTGGAGTAATCATGATATTAATAAATTAAGATTATTTAATTAAAGAGTTTAATTAATAATCTCAAATTTATTGGAGCTTTGGAATTATAGGTCCCCACAGCGGCTCTATCAACACTATTCAAGGTAAGAGTTAATATGAAGAGAAAAATAGTTGAAAGACATATTTAAGAAGAAATTCGTTCTTCGGGCCAAATATGCAATTATATGATAATAGTGATTAATTAATTAATTACAAATTAGTTGTAATTACCAAAATTAATTAATATTTAATTATTGTATAATTTTTGAAATTATATTAAATAATTAAATTAATTTTGAAATTTAATTAAATAATTAATTAATTATTATTTTCGAAATTATAATAAATTAAATATTTATTTTCAAAAATATTGGATTTAATTAATTGGTAGAATTAATTAAATATCTTTATTTGAGTGGGAGATAATAATCTGATAAGTTCAAATTGGATTTAAATTTAGAAAATTAATACTTATTCAAATAATTAATTATATTTGATAATTAGTTAAAAATATATTTAATTTAAATTTGAATTCAAATTTGAATTAGTTATCAGGTTGTTAAATTTTTATCTGACAAAGAAGTTTGAATAAATAATTAAATAAAAATAGAAAAATTAAATATCCCTAAAAATAGGGGTGGTACACGTGCACACACAGTCCATCGTGTACTGCTATTTTTTCAAGGATAGGATTTTCATTTTTATTTATTTAATTAATTAATTAATGGATAATTCAAAAAATTAGTTTTTTGATATTTTCATTATAGATTTATTTTTTAAATTTGAATATTTTCTTTTAAATATGACTAATTAGAAAATATACAGATAACTCAGACAACTAAGTCTAATTCGCTCTGTGAAAAATAGAACGATACTTTTCTCTCCCTGAAAAATAAAGAACCAATTCTCAGGCCTATTCTCTTGATCTCATGTGTTGAGTACATCAAGTAGAATCACAAATAAACTATCATTCATTCTCTTAACTTGCTTATGATTAATGTATGTATATTAATGGATCCGCATCTTTAAAGGTAGTTTAAATATGTTACAATTTTTTTTTGTATACTGGGCCAACCCCACCACCATTCCGCTGCGTTTTAGGAAACTCGTTCCTAATAGACCCTCCTAAGAATGGTGGAAAGAAACGCGGGAATAACATGTCTAATCGCCATGAAGAAAAGAAAGCTAAATCGAGTTCAAACGACAAGCCAACCAAGTATGAGCCTCAGTTCACTAATTACACCACTCTCTCGGCCAGCTGGGTAGAAATATATCTCGTTAGTCATGAGGAGGTTCTCTACAAAAAACCTCCACCCATCAGGAAATAGATGAGTAAGAGAGACATGAATAAGTTTTGTCGTTTCCATGGAGATTATGGTCACGACACGAATGAATGCAATCACCTCAAGGACGAGATTTATTCTCCAGTCGAGCAAGTTGAAAAAGTACCGGACAGAGAAACCCCAAGGAGAAGGAGGCAACAACAATCCTGGGTTCAAACGACAGTGATCTCCACCCTTGCAACCCGGGCCTATGGACTGTACCTTAAACACTATATGTGGAAGTCCACACTTGGCTGGGGATAGTAACAAAGCAAGGGAGAGGTATGCTCGGACACTTCGACATGAGCTAGAGTGCTAGGATTAGATTGGGTGAACAAAGCTTGATCAAGAACCACTGGAATGGCGAGCGTCTATGGATATATTATTACTAAATACCGCTTTCAAAGTGGTAGCTTAACTTGTATTTAAGTTTGGTTTATGAGCTGGTTATTTGCTGACCAATCATTTATTTTTGAACAATTTTTGTTGTTTAAAACTCGTTATTAGACACGTTTTGTCCTTTTTTTAATTTACGCATAATACAAGAGACTATGCGCAGCATGGTCGATTCTTGCTACAAATATTCATATGTGTTAATTATTCTAACAATGCTCAACTGGTCGTTAAAATCGAACAGTGTTCAACTGCTCGGTACGTTCAAGTAGTGTTCAACTACTTGAATATTTTCCATATATTCTATGTGTTTCACGAGTAATTAACTGCTCGAACAGATTCAGTCAAGCAGCAAGTGACCAAGGATCTTTCAACCCTTGATCACTTGGGGGGCACATGGGGTATACTGGTATATAATTTAACACATGCAATAAGAGCACGAGTTAAGATATTTATTTTTAGGCTGACTTATAAATTTTCAAAGTAAAAAAAGGCCATTAAGCTAACTTGTTTGACAAAGCTTAAGTAACTTGGAATTTTTCAAAATTTCACGTTAGAAGCAAATATTCGTGTGAAAATAAACATCATGCTGATAAAATGTTAGAGCAATAAGAGTGTGAGAAAGTATACTTAGCAGGGACTTATGAAATGTCTATAATTTCTAAGTTAGAAAACTAAGTACTCATACGAAAAATTCATGGCATAGATCAAAGAGACTTTTCTATTCACAAAAGACTTGGAATGTTTTAAGGGAAGCAAATTAAAAGTGTCAAGCAGCTCGGCCGTACGAGCAAAATATAATAGCTACTAAGCAGATAAAGAAATAAACTACTAGCTGGGAACAAAGTTTTCATTAGTCAAGTTGAGCATGCTCTCTGTTCGGCCCAAAATGCTCACTGGTCGGGTAGACTGTTTCCTGGTTGGTCAACACCGTCCTCAGTGTCAAGGACCTCCTCTGTTTGGAAAGATAGAACAGGAGAGGCAGGCATAGGACCAGCTGAGAGAGCTGCCTCCTCGGTAGCCTTGGCTTCATATTTAGCAAGCTCCTCAGCCTTTTCTTCTTCAGAAAGAAAGTCAAGGTTAAGAGGTTTGTTTAACTTCTAAATCTGGTAGAAGCAGTTGAAGCAGATTTCTTCATAACAAGCCAGATTAGTTTCCTTGTCCTGTTTCAGCTCTTCAATCTTTTGAATATTTTTCTCCCCCTAGTCGGTTAATGTCTTGATGGTTTGGATGTGCTTGTTGTTCCCATCAGTCAATTCCTTCAAGGTTCCATCCCAGCCAGCAATTGTTTTCTTTGCCTGTTCAATCTTGTCTTGAAGATCTTTCTCAGACTTGGTCAGGTTTTCAATCTTCGCTTGAGATTCCACCAATTGATCATTCAAGACTTTAATCAGCTCCTTATAGTCTACTGCTCGGTGTTGAGCATGACTGATAGTGATAAGCCCCTGAAATAGATAACAAAAAATTATTTAGAATAAGAACAATTGATAGGAAAGTGTGAGCTCTTGATGATAAGACACTTACACTCATTATCTGAATGAGGCCTCTCTACAGGACAACTTCAACACTGTGCCAGGGTAAAGTCTCAAAGGTTTGAGCTGTTGTTGCATGATGAAGAGTGTGGTCTAATAACTCCTTTCCATATTTACCAGCAATGTGAATGGGCTTACTTAAGTCAGTCAGTCGGGTAGTTGTTAAGCTAGCAGAAGGAGGAATAGATGGAGGAGTCAATCGTGGGATAGAGATAGGCTGGTCGGATAATCTCCCTTGGCTGGTCGCTACAGTCTTCATGACCTTACTCGGAGGGTTTGAGCTACTACCTTCGCCAGGTTTCCTCTTTTGGGCAGAGGAAGTGTTAAATTGCTTAAACATGTCTGGATCTGCAAAAAAAATTTTAGCACAAAACTGGTTAGTGGAAATGAGAGATAAATATAAGTAAATGAAAATTTTACTATGACCGCATGACTTTATAGATTTCATAAGACTATGGTTATTATTAGTAGAAAAACCTGAGTTCAGAATTTCATCAAGAAGGTCGTCTTCATCTTCAGATGATGAGATGTCTTCGCTAAGGAGTTCAATGTTTTTTCCTTTCCCAGGCCTGGTAGGAAAGGCATGTCTACGAGGATCTTCAAGAGGAGGTTCCCTAATAATGAGATCACCTGGTCGGCGTGACTGGGAAGATGGTTCAGGAGAAAATTGGTCAGTCACTACTTCAGTATCAGCATTCGACTGGTCGGTTGTGTTTGCTTCTTCAGTAGTACTGCCTTCTATAATGTTTTGATTGTTTGGTAACAACCCCACCAATTGAAGGTTTTCCAAGTTGACCAACTCCTTTACATCTTTCTCTTCTGTGGGCATGTTAGCAAGTTCTTCAGCTCGGGAGTACATTTCCCTGGTCAGTAAAGGTTGATGAAAAGGGCCTACATGCATAAAAGCCAAGTTGTTGGCCCTAATGTCTAAAGTAAGAAAGTATTCCGTGTAATATTTTCCAGGATTTGATTTATGAGCGATACCATGAAGGTACTTAACCCCTTTTTGCCTATGAAAGAGGTGGAAAAAACATGTGTTCTTGTGGCTGGGGTTAGTCCTAAAATCAAACAAACAGTGTACCTCGTGAGGAGTAGGTGAATGTATAGAGCAGACAATGCTTGAATTCCATTTGGAGCTATCTGGAAGGGAGAGACATTGAAGTAATCTGCTACTGACCGAAAGAAAGAATGCAGAGGGATAGTAGCTCTTGCATAAACATGGTATCTAGACCAGGCGCAATAAGCTCCACTAGGATTATTAGCTCTCTGGTGAGGTCGCAAACATATCACACTAACTCCTTCAATACCCAAAGTCTGAATATGCTTATCAAACATTTTGGAGTTTAGCTTTGAAGGCTTAGCTACAAACCAGGAAAGCACACGATAATCTTCTTTCCTCAGCTTAAGTGTAGCTGATTGTTGAATCTCAATTGTAAAAGTCTAGGTAGCCTTTTTCCTGGGTTTACCAGCTTTCTTGACCTGGCGAGGAGGCCTTGAAGAAGCTTAAGTTTGAGCTTCCTTTTCCAAATGTTCTCTAGTTATTGGATCGCGTTCCACTACCTTTTGTGCTCTACGAGCAACTTGGGGGTCTTGTTCTTGAGGGAGTCGATTAGACTTCTTTACCCTCATCAGTTGGTGCTGGTGTTGTTGCTTAAGGAACTGGTCTTCGTGAAGAAAATATAAAGCTAACTGCGGAAGGATTTTCTTGAGACGACGAAGACAGTCTTCAAAAGTTCGTTTGCTGGGGGATTTGGAAGAAGAATTGCTGCTCGAAAGAGTGTCACTTGAAGTGGGAACTGAAGAATCAGAGTTTTTTTGGTTGTCACCTCCCCTATAGTCGAAGCAATTCATCTACAAAAAATAAGGGGAGGTGAGTAAACCAAACAGAAAGTGAATGAAAAAAATTTCTTTGAGAAGTGAAATCAACTTACCCCAAATAAAGACATTTTTTGGGAAATAATAATAATTTTCAGCGGCTGGGTAGTGCCCGAGCGGCTAGGTGTGTGTCCGAGCGGCTGTGTGGTGTCCGAGCGGCTGGGTGGTGTCCAAGCGTTTGGGTGTGTGTTCGAGCGGCTGGGCGGTGTCCGAGTGGCTGGGTGGTATCCAGGCATTTGGGTGCGTGTCCGAGCAGCTGGGATGCGTGTCCGAGCAGCTGTGTGTGTTCGAGCAGCTGGTGTATGTCTGAGCAGCTGTGTGTGTGGCCAAGCGTCTAGGTGCGTGTCCTAGGGCCAAATAGGGGTCTGAGCGGCTAAGAAATTATTTGGGTTCCGAGGGGCCAAAGGAATCCGATCAGCTAGGAATGGCGAAAGAAACAAGTTTGATGGGCTAAAGGGTATGGAGCATAACGTGAGGCACGAACATATTTTCCTAATCTTGGGGTGTGCAAACAAGATAAAAAAATGGAATTTCAAGAGTTCAACAAGTCTCAAGAAAATATCATATTCTCATCTTAAACCCATGAACCCGAAAATATAATGTTGAATGGGAAATCATTTTTTCTTCAAAAATTCATGAAATTGAAGAAAAAATTGACTAACCCAAAACCTAAACTATACAAAATAAGCCACAAAATCTCTATTCTACAAATATTCATCACGAAAATTCCAAGAATGTATTCCAAAAGGGGGTTTCGGCATGTGCATGTTCTAACAAGTTTTTGTGCAGAATTTTAAAACTTAAAATGCTTGAAAGTAAAGATCAAGAAGAGAGAACTTACTCAAATGGGTGGAAAAGCTTTGGGTTTCTTGAGAGTTTCCCTTGAAATTGCTTGGAGAGACACGAAGCCTTGATGAAGAAGTTGGCCACGACAAGGAGGTGTTTTTTTTATGGTGCTTGTTTTGGTATAAGAGAGTGAGGCAAGAATGGGGTTATTTATAGGAAAGGAGGGAGTCTTCAACTCCTCATTTTCGTGTATCCCATTATCCTACTTTCTGGGAAATTAGTAACTACCATTTTAGTGAACTGAAAATTTTAATTGTACCTTTATTTGGAAAAGGCAGGAGAGTGCCAAAGGTCATTTTTGGAATTTTAAGACACAATAATTATTAAATTCACTGCGGATCTTTGCAATATGTTAGAAGAAAAGTTTATCATATGAGAAAATCATATAATAGACTTGGGGGGGAAATGTTATCCCCAAAATTTTATTCGATGATGTGGCAATCAGATGGGACAAGTGACAATGCATGGTCAGTAAATGACACATTAATAAGTCAATAGATGTGTTGACTAAAGACGTGCAAAGGTTGGAAGTTGACCTGCGGAGTTGTGATATTACTGGTTAGGAAATAGATTTACCTGTCAGGAAGTGATTTGCCTGACCGGGTAAGGTTTTTGACCGACCAGTGATGTTTCTTGGCTGACCAGTAATGTGTCTTGGGCAACCAGTAATGTGTTTTGGTTGACTAGTCACTTCAGTAATGTGATATAGCCGACCAGCTACATCGGAGAATATTTTTGTCTGGTCAGGGAGAAGTCTCACCCGACCAGACGCACGGATTGGCCGACCGGTCATCTCGGAGAGGGACTCACCCGACCGGACACGTAGTTCAGTCGACCAGACACACGATTTGGCCGACCAGTCATCTCATCCGACCAACTATGTCAAATTGAGGGTGTAGCCGACCAGATGTGTCAGAATCTCAAGAGATAACTGTCCAGTGAATCTTCAATAAAGCCTTAGTAATAACTTCAACCCGAATCTCTCGTAACTACTGCAGGAATCTCTCAGATATCCCGAAGTTTTAGCTACATTGTTGTAATTTGAATTTATTTATTGTTTCATTAATTAAAGTTGGTTGAAACAACAAAAGACCCCGTCAAAACGATATATTTTTCATGTGCGATCCATGAGCCTATAAATAAAGAGCTCATGACATCATTGGGGGGAACTGATCTTTTTTAGACTGAGAAAACTCTCTAGTTTAAAGACTTTGGGACCATTACTTGGGGTATTCTGGGAGCATTTTCTGAGAGTTTAGTGAGAGAAACACTGTATTTTCCTACTTACACTTGAGAAACTCAGTTGACTCAGGATCATCTGATCTTAAGTGTAAGCTACATATATCATAACTGCAAGTGGATTAGGCTATTACCAGTAAATTAGGGCTGAACCACTATAAATTACTTGTGTTATTTATTTTCTATTCAAGGTTTACTGTCATTTTTGCGTCTACTCGTCGTTGGGCAAAATCGTGGTCAACAAGTTTCAAATTATAAATAGTTAATTTTAATAAGGATTTAATAATTTAATTAATTAATTATAAAATGTATAAATAAAATAGTCTTGAATTTGAGTCCATTGGGCCTCAAATTTAAGACACACATCGTGAGTCCAACCCACATGGTGTGGGCCAGCCATAATAGGACTTTATTTACATTTTATTTTACAATTAATTTAATTAAGAAAATAAGCTCATGGATGTGTCTATAAATATAATGTTATAGCTATGGTTTTCAGAAGACAATTTTTTGGTAAGTGCTCAGTTAAAGAAAATCCTAGATTGCACTCTTTTAGCCACTCTCTCTTATTCTATTCTAGATCATATCTCATGTGTTGAGAAAATTGTCCGCTCTAGTTATGCTTGATCAGATATTGGCGAGGAAGATTGTGGTTGGATTCGTGTTTCAGTTCTTGGCAATTCCCAATAATTAAAAAAGGACATATGATAGATAATTGAAAGGGTGAAGTCTTATTAATTTCGCTACACATTAGTAAGAAATTTGCTTTATTTGTATGTTTATTGTTTAATTTCAATAGATGCATGTTCTAGGATTTCTATTTATGTTTGATTAAATTAGAAATCACATGGTAATAAGCAAGATCCTGTATATGTGTTTCCTACATATAGTACAGTTGACTAGATATTTTGCTAACAACTAAATGTTGGGAAACTTATACAGGATCTTTATTTATTTTCATGTAGATCTAATATTAAACAAGTTAATATGAGACAACCTAGAACATGTTTCTAAAATTGAATTCAAAGAGAAATAATGATAAGAATACTTACATTATACGCAGTGGAATAATAGAGTCTTTCTTTCAATTTCTCTAACCCTTGTATTCTTTTTGTCGCAGAGTATTACCAAGAAACTAAATCGATCTTAAATTTTCTTCATAGCCTTCCAAAGTATCCTTGCAATCACCTAGACTAGAGTGGGAAATTCTCAACACATGAGATAGATACAGTGAGAAGAAGAGAAAATAACAATAAGGCTTAGAAAATGACTTATGTTTAGAGAGAATCTAAAACCTATCAGAAACTTGTGTTTCAACTTGTGATTTCACCTCTCTCTTGGCACTCATTTTATAGACTCATTTAGGTCATTTATTTAATTGAAAAATTAATAAAATAATAGCCAATTAACAGCCATAGGTCAAAATTATCATGGGCTTTAAGCCCGTGAAATTTCCCATTTGATTATAAGCCCGTTGGACTTTAAATCAAGGCCTGTATTATTTTCTATTGATTTAATTAATTAAATAATTATTTAAATCCTTTATCGAACCTTGATTTAAACTTATTTATTAATTTAGATACCAATTTATCTTAATTAATAAATCTGCCATAATTTCTCTTTTCTTCTCTAAATTACATAACTCTGTAAAACTATCCAAAATTGACCTGGTTAACTTTGATAATTCTAATTGATAATTAAATAAATTAATTGAGACTATCTAGATGATTTTATCCAAGGTAAAGTGAGGACCATGGGCCTATGAAATCAAGCTCTAATAAGTTATCATAAATCTAACAGATAAATTTACTAATTAATTTCTCGTGACTCCACTAAAGACTCGGAATTGCACTCTTGAATTCATAGAATACTCTATAACAAATATAGATACATTATTAACTATCAATTGTTACAACCATACTTGTCACTCAATCATCTATAGACGGTCTACAATGAGATGAGACTAAAATACCGTTTACCCCTCATTGTATTTTATCCTTAAAACACTTTGTTCCTTGTAAATGATATTTCAGTAAACTAATATTAATTACTGAAATGAGATCTCTATCATTTAGCACCTTGAATCAAACTAAAAGAAAACCATCGTTTCACTTCTTCATCAGAAGCTATAGATGTTCATATCTATGATTAACACTCCCACTCAATTATACTACCGAGTTCCCAAGATGTAAGTATGGGCTAGTCCGTAGCGTAAGCTGGTAACGAACAAGTCAAAGAACTAAAATAATACAATCAGTTAGAATACTAACCACTCAAAATTGAGATTGAATTGACCTATGGTCAACTATATGATATGACTAGAATAGATAATAACAGTATGTTTACTTATCCTATCAACTGTCAATATCGGTCCAGTCCGATGTAACAAATACATCTGATCTTATCTACTTTGCTAATGTTCTGAAAAGAACATAACACTGCAATGTGTAAGTAGATCATATCGTAGATTGGCAAGTCAGTGTAAATCCTGTGCACTGGCTAATCTTAGGACTAACTTATTTTGACATATAATCATATTTATATTCCACTATGATTACGTCACTATAAATACAATTAGCTATATGCTCGGGATTTAATAGAAGTTTATACTAAACAAATAACCATGAAAATAAAACACGTGAGCAAAGTGATTGACCAAGTCAAAAAATAATTTATATTCTTTTATTGATAATAAATGAGATTACAAAGAAATTAGGTTTTAATTACAGCATAAAACCCCAACACTAGATAATTACAAAGCTTAAAGAAAATGAAAGAGGAACACAGATTTTACGTGGTTCAGGTTATTAATTAACCATAGTCCACGAGTCACTTGTGTTGACGCCATTTTTTGTCAACTTAGATATGAAGAGCACTAAACATAGGTACAGAAAAACTAGAAGGATCCACAGGCTTTTTACGTGGTTCAGCAGTTAAAATCTACCTAGTCCACGAGTCTCTATTATTACTCACTACTCTCTCAAAGCTTTTTCAGAAAGCTATTTGACAGAGTATTCCTCAGTACAATTTATGTGTGAATACAAATGAAATTCCCCAAGCTATTTATAGATCTAGTCATGAGAATATTTTCCTCTGATTCAAGGAAGTTACAATCAAACAATTAAATTTGAAATAAATACAACTAATGCATTAATTACATAATATCCCATGACAATAGGGATTTAATATCTGATAATAACAAATCCCTAAGTAATAGGGATTTCCTAATAGTCTTTCTGCGTGCAAAACGCGTTGCTAAGCACGATCGTAATGCTGACGTGCTTTCGAGACCGATCCAAACTTCGAGCTCATCGTTTCAGTTATAACCTCCTCATATCTAGTGATTTCGCCGAACTCATTCCTCGGAGAAGATTAGTGTGTTCGAGCTTGCAACCCATGCTCGAACTCTGATAACAGTTCTGGAATTAGATCAATTTATACAAGTGTACAACCAACACTTGTTATTTTTCGAGCTTACTCTTCTCGAACCTACATGTAACAACCCCAAATTTCTAATAAGGCTTAGGGCCTTGATTAGTGTGCCGGGAGGGCATAATTGGTTTATATGTATGTTTAATTGGTTAAATGCATGGCTACGTGGCATGCATGATTAATATGATTGATGTGATTATATGAGTATGTCATGAGCATGTTTATGAGTATTAAACATGCATGTGGGCCCTTTCTAGCTTATAAGGGCATATTTGTAATTTTGGCTCGTTGATGGCATAAATGTGATTATATGTGATAAATGGTTGAGACCACATTATTATGTGTATATATTTTCAGTATATGGCTTGAGACGGTTCTAGTGAGCAGATTAGTGAAATAGTCACAATGGGGTAATACCTGGCTCGAGGGGAGCCTAGGGGTATTTTTGGGAATTTAGAGAATAATTTTGGATTTATTAAGCATTGAATAAGTATTTGGTGATTAATTGGACACAACAGGGTTAATTATCTAATAGTAGGAACATTTGAGGAATTAGCGGGAACCGGGAGCGAAATGACAATTTTATCCCTAGGGACAATTTGAGGACTAATAAGCTAAGAGGGGCAAAATAGTCTTTTTAGGGGTTAAAGGATATACCTCAGGGGATTCTAGACTTAGCCAGAAATCACCTGAATACACTCAGCGCACTCTCATCTCTCTCCATCTCACGTTTTTCCTCTCTCAAGAAGCCTAAGGGGATTTCTGAATTTTGAAAGGAAAGCTAAGGGAAGCAAGCTGGGACTTAAAGCTGATTCTTGGCTGGCTTAGACTGAGGAATTAAGTTGAAAGAGGGCAGAGGATTTATGGGGAAACTCAAGCTGTAATTGAGGTAAAAATTCTAGTTCTTCACCTTTGAATTTCTAATTGGGTGTAGATAGAGTTATAAGTGCTTAGTTAGCTTCTGAATTTGGGTGTTAGTGAGAGTATGAATTTCTACTGATTTGGGGTTGTGGTTTTGTGTTTAAATTGGGTGATTAAAAGTCTTAAATTTGTAGCTTAGCTTGGTTTTGGTTGGGAGGTTTTGTTGAGTTTGAATTTTGGGAAAATTGGTTGGGGAAAGTGTGATGAAAACCCAGGAATTTTGGGCACGAGGGGGCGCGCCATGTCACGGGCTAACATTTTGACAGCGAAAATGCCCGTGTGGCACCTTGAATCCTCTGAGCCAAGGTCAGCCTTCCAACCATTCGAATAACAATGGGCACATTTTTCGCGCGACCATGTGCCTCTGCACACTTCCGTCTCTCGAACAACTCTCGCTAAGTCATGCTCTCAAGCATCTATGAGCACAACCATGCATCAAGGCTATCTATCCAAGACACTCACACTGTCCATAGGTTCTCACTATGGCAAAGCAAATCCCAACACCGATGCTCACCCAGACATTCAAAAGCCAAGGTAGTGTGACCAAGAGCCAACACCAAGTTGACGTGCCAACACCTCTCATCATGCCCCATTCGATACTATCTGATTAGCTCACGTCACAGACCAAGGACTCCCATACATCCATGGTCCAATCCTCAAGGCATCATGCCTTCACGCATGTTGGCAGGCCTTCGAGACTAGCTGCCAGACTAGTAGCACACACTAGACCTCTGTCATACTCAAGCATAGTGCACCCTCCAATGCTTGCATGCTATCAAGTCCCACGAATGACTTCCCGTGCCATCTCATGTCGAGACTCATGGCCATGGCACACCACAATGTCTCTTGAAGGTTTGGGCCATGTTCCATGCAAGCGGCATCCCGGTAATCCAAGGGAACCGTACCCCTAAACCTTTGGCAGCACACTTCGACGCACTACCAGGGCGGCCCGGTAATGTCCATGAGTACTCCTACTCATGGAGACATATGAGTCCCCTCGTGGTCCTCATATGCCCGCCCTACTAGTCCTCTTAACTAGTAGTAGCTCACTTGATGCACCTGCGCCAGGGGACAGTGGAGAGCTGACACCAGATGCTCCCCCTACAAAGAGCCTTCTGAGCTTTTAGCCTTCTACCAAGAACATATATGATTTTTGCTTGGGAGACATATTTGGCTCTCAGCTCACCAATTCTCTAAATCTCTCAAATTCGATTGCACCATTGCGTTCATTGACCCTTCAATATGAAACCTACCAAGTCCCGTCCATTTTTGGGTAATATTGAAGATATTTATGAAAATGCCACTGTCGTACAAAGTAGGCATCAGCATGCTCACCAGCCTGCACCCTCGCGCGCGCATTTGACCGAGCACCATCCTAGCTTGTAATATGCTCTCAAGGCCAGCATGTTACACTCTCCTCCACTTCAATTGTCGATGCCCTCATCGACAGACCGCTGGCCAATCTTCTTCCTGTCTCAACTCCTAAGCTCACTCCATGCTTCTTCTGAATCTTAAGTCTGCATTAGTCCCTCTACCACTGTAGAATCACTAACTTGATGATAATCTCCCATGTCCACTCTTGGACTCGATCACAGAACCCATGCCACCGCCGCTATTCAGAATCCTCCCATGAAGTAGTGCCTCTGCACTCGAATACTCCTTGCACATGTGAACTCCTCTGAGTCCATTACTACGTCCCTCCAGTCAAACAAACAGCCCTTACAACACTGACCCAAAGCCAACACATCATTTGATTGTTACTTTCCTGCCAATTGTCCAATGCCTACTTCTATTGACAAGGAAGAAATTAAGGTGCACCCCTCGGGGTGAGGTTCGCAAACCAAGCGTTCCCAACGACACCTATGAAACATCCTTCAATTGAAGGTAAGTCTCTCTTCAATGTGGCACTTGTGCCAACTGTAGCCTTTATGCATTATCTAGTGCACCCTTGCACACAGACTTCGTGAAGTAGTCTCTCAGACTTTTAGCCCTGTGGCCTTACTGCATACCATGGCTTGATGCAAGATGGCCATTCCTAACCATAAGCATAACTGCTCTTCTGAGCTTCTACAATATGGTCAATGATTTGACATCATTCGAAACCACTGTACTGCCTTCTGGCTCGTGCTCATGCTGACTCTCAGCATCGTGCCTCAAGTTCTGCCCCTAAATCAACCTTGCCTAACTCTAGACGACCTGTTGAATCTTGACCAACTTGACTGCACTCTACCTCACCCTTGAGGTCTGAAGTTGTCCCAGTCCACTATCTCCCTTCAGCATATGTTCTCTGAATCCTTCAGCTTGTGTTCCCATAAACACGTGTCCCCATAAAACACTAAGCATGTCCCATAAAATGCTGCAAAACCTGCCCAATCTTGGTCTCAACCTACGCCCGTGCATACTGTCTATCTGCAGCTTCACATGGTCACCTAACCTACTCGCATCAGTCATGCATGTCTTCGTACTGCCATCTGTTGTTGTGTTTCTCTCTAGATTCACACACCAAAACTGAACAAGTACCCTGACCCTTCGAACATATGAATTAGTGGGCTCCCCCACTTCAACTTGGGAATAACTTATCTTCTCGAGGTGTACCTCTCAAGGTATAACTCGCAAGCTAACCACTTTCTCTCATGCGGTCACTCATTCCATTTATCACTTTTGAAGATGATGTTGAGTTAATGTCTCGGGAATTCTGACTCTTCGCCCCTCGACATCTCTACATTGCTTTAGTACCTGAGTCTTGCTGACTTTCAGCTTAGGAAAACATTGCACTGATGTTACCTTAGTATCTGAGTCCTGATGACTTTCACCCTAGGTAACTGGCTCTGTCTTTGTCTCTGAGTCTCCTTGACTTTACATTCTGAACAATTAATGATCTCCATGCTAACTCATCTCGGTGGTTTTGTAATGGAACATTGGTATGCTATTTGGATGTTTGAACCGTGAAGGTCTCTCCCCCACTTCAACTGTCGGCGTCCTCGACAACTTGCCCACACACAAGAACATCTAACCCCCCAACTCTTCATGCACACAACAAATCTAGAAGTACACCCCGCAGGATGTGACTCTCGAGTCAACTACGTCGTGTAGCACCACTGTCGATTCCCTTATGCGTGCATTGTCCACATAGTTATCCAACTGATCCATCATACTAGCATCTAGCCCCTCTAGGCTTCCAAGAAGGACTAAGTTCCTCTCGACATAGCCCTCTGGCTCCATACAAACTCTAGTACAACTTCTCAGCTTTTATAGGCCCTCTTGCAGTACTAAGTTTCCTTGAAGCAACCCTCCAGCACTCAAGAAACTCTAGTACCATTCTGACCACTGCGCATGGTCTACTTGGCCCTGCTGGCCCTTGATGCATATATTCCACAACTTAGCATATCTTACAATGCCTTAGTGTTGCTCACACAAGCTAATATCTCTCTAAGCCAACACGTCCCACTTAATTGTCTCAGTGCCTCCTTTCTTGGGCAAAACAAGTTAACATGCAAACACCTCTAAGTACAATTTCCCTCTGATAATTGCGGCTACTACCACCTTGGTCTCCATGTGATGCCATTTGGAACACAAGTAGCAACTAAAGCATTTCATGTTCATCTTTATCTAGTTCCCCAAAGCTATCCACTCTCGACCATTGTCGTGACTAACAAGCGTCTGATGGCCACCATTATGCTTCCACACTCTTGTGTACAAGTTCCCTTTTCAACAACAGCACTCTGTGCAGCTTACACTATCACTCAGGTGAACCTGAACTAGTGAACCAAGCATACAACCTTGACCTCTCAATCAAACCTTGTCTCGTGTCAACGAGTCCCAACTCTAATGCAGCACCTCTCCATAATTGTCTGTGCATGTTGTCTTTCTAGCACCTCTGAACTTTCTGATTCGAAGCAACCATAACTTGTCCCCTCTCTAGGATGTCCAGTATTCCCACGAAGAAGAGCAACAAAGTCACATCCCATCTCAGCCTATTGATCCTTTCTAGGTGACTAAAAGGCTCAACGACATCTATCTAAGAATCCAGACCTTTCTAGTCCTTCTGCATGCCTACATCCCCTTTAGGATGGGCCAACCAGGTTCATCCCTCACTTGAGATGAACCTAGCTTTGATACCAACTGTCATGGGCTAACATTTTGATAGCGAAAATGCCTGTGCGACACCTTGACTCCTTTGAGCCAAGGTCAGCCTTCCAACCATTCAAATAATAATGGGCACATTTTTCGCGCGACCATGTGCCTCTGCACACTTCCGTCTCTCGAACAACTCTCGCTGAGTCATGCTCTCAAACATCTATGAGTGCAACCATGCATCAAAGCTATCTATCCAAGACACTCACACTATCCATAGGTTCTCACTATGGCATAGCAAATCCCAACACCGATGCTCACCCAGACATTTGCAAGCCAAGGTAGTGTGGCCAAGAGCCAACACCAAGCTGACGTGCCAACAGCTCTCATCATGCCTCATTCGATGCTATCTGATTAGCTTACATCACAGACCAAGGACTCCCATACATCCATGGTCCAATCCTCAAGGCACCATGCCTTCACGCATGTTGGCAGGCCCTCGAGACTAGCTGCTAGACTAGTAGCACACATTAGACCTCTGTCATACTCAAGCATAGTGCACCCTCCAATGCTTGCATGCTATCAAGTCCCACGAATGACTTCCCATGCCATCTCGTGTCGAGACTCATGGCCATGGTGCACTACGACGTCTCTCGAAGGTTTGGGCCACGTTCCATGCAAGCGACATCCCGGCAAGCCAAGGGAACCGTACCCCTAAACCTTTGGCAACACACTTCGACGCACTACTAGGGCGGCCCAGTAATGTCCATGAGTACTCCTACTCAAGGAGACATATGAGTCCCCTCGTGGTCCTCATATGCCCACCCTACTAGTCCTCCCAACTAGTAGTAGCTCACTTGACGCACCTACGCCAGAGGGCGGTGGAGAACTGACACCAAATGCTCCCCCTACAAAGAGTCTTCTGAGCTTTTAGCCTTCTACCAGGAACATATATGATTTTTGCTTGGGAGACATATTTGGCTCTCAGCTCACCAATTCTTTGAATCTCCCAAATTCGATTGCACCATTGCGTTCATTGACCCTTCAATATGAAACTTACCAAGTCCCGTCCATTTTCGGGCAATATTGAAGATATTTACGAAAATGTCAGTGCGTACAAACTAGGCATCAGCATGCTCACTAGCTTGAACCCTCGCGTGCATCTGACCGAGCACCATCCTAGCTTGTAACATGCCCTCAAGGCCGGCATGTTACACACTGCGACCTAGCCCATGGGCACCACAGCTCGCATGCCCAGACCGCCTAGGTGTGCTCTCTGTTTTGAGGGCGCGCTGCGACCCTAAGGGGGAAAGTCACGGCCCGCCTCCCCCTGAAGCTTGAGGATTTGGTCTCTGACTTGGGGGCACACTGCGACCCTTAGGGTCAAGTCGCGACCCACCTAGGGGATTTTGCCTTAGGTTGGTTAGGCTTGGGGATTCAAACATAAGAACTAAGGACGATTTTTACTACCCGGTTTAATAGAAATCGAGGTCCTGGAGGCTAGTTTTTGTCTCCTTAGCATTTATTTAGATTAGAAATTGATGATTACCCAGTGGCCACTGTGACTAGGTTTATCGCTAAGGCTTAAGACTGAGGATCGTGCTCGGGACCATTTTGTATCCTCCACCGGGAATTCAAGGTAAGAAAACTGCACCCCTGCGTGGTTGTGAATGAGATTGAGATTCCCAATTATTGATTTCTTGTACTATGTGCTTATAAGATTGATGTGATATGCAAGAATGACCGGCCTAAGGGAGACGGGGCTGATGGTGAGCGTACTGAGTGCGGCCCGACCTAAGCGAGCAGGGGCCAGCTAGATCAGCAAGGGGCTCGGCCTAAGTGTGCCAACCCTGATTATTTGAGAACTTGAGATTATATGTTTATCATTGATTAGTTGAATATTTGTACCCTATTTTATGTTTGAATGAGATAAGCTTGATTGAATATTCGTATTTTTATATGTGTTTGCTGTTTCTGGTTTTCTTGTTGGGCCTTGGCTCACGAGTGCTACGTGGTGCAGGTAAAGGCAAAGGGAAGCTGGACCAACCATGAGTTGGAGAGATCTAGGGGTGGAGTGTACATAGTCAGCTGCTCGACCGCCACGACCGAGGGAAAGTACAGGGACAGGGGCCTAAAACTTGAATTTTGCTATTAGAGTGGCTGTTGTTTGTATTTAAACTGTTAAGAATTGTAATTATCAATTGTAGCCTATTTTTGGGATCCCATGTCTTAAACATCCATTTTAATGAAAATTAATTGCTTATGTTCAAAAACTTTTAACCCTAATTTGATGGTTGAACTTAGGATCACGCTTTTATTCAAATGCTTGATTAGCAAGTCTTACACTATTTCAACTACATAGTGTAACGGTCTTGGTTATCCAGGGTGTTAGAACTTGGTATCAGAGTGGTCTAGGTTTAAGGGTTCCTAAAGACTGGCTGGGCATGTACACTCATCGCTAAAGACAAGCTCGACTCAAGGTTTGGTAACTGTATATACGTGATTATATGTTTAAATGCTTGAAGATATTTATGCCGCTAAAGACAAGCTCGACTCAAGGTTTGGTAACTATATATACGTGATTATATGTTTAAATGCTTGAAATATAAATGTTTTAATCTGTGTGGTTAATAGGGAGCATGAGATACTGATAGGGCCTGGCCCTTGACTACTGTGTGATTATTATGAGGCGTGCTTATTAGCATTGTTGCTGTATGTGAATGAATATTTGCATGATTGTTTGCATCTTGATTGCTTGTGGTTGGTTGGGTTTCAATGGTGTACTATGGAAAGACTGTTAACCTGTCATCATTGCATGACTGCTGAGTCGTTGATTGCAGATAAACTTGGATAGCTATGCATCCAAGGCGATCTATACGACTAGCCGGTACAGGGTCTGAGGCTAGAGATGATGATCAGAGCCAGAACCCTCCGCCAGTCCCTGAGAACTGGCAACAGATACTTGCAGACATGCAAGCCCGGTTACAGAGTCAGGAAGAGCAGATCCATCTTCTGAGACAACAGGCTTCGTCGGGGAGTGCTGCACCTATTGTGCCACCAGTTATACAGACACCTGAGGTTGGGAACAGATAGGAGCCACCGTATGAGCGGTTCAGAAGAAAGCATCCTCCAACTTTTGAGGGAGGACCAGATCCACTGAAGGCTGAATAGTGGATGAGTATAATCACGTCTATCCTGGATTTCATGAGGGTGGAAGGTAATGACAGGGTGGCCTGTGCCACCTATATGTTTAGAGAAGACGCCCGCATCTGGTGAGAGGTAGCATCACAGACCAAGGACATTTTTATCTTGAGTTGGGATGGGTTCAGAGATCTGTTCTACCAAAAGTATTACAATTTTTCCATCAGAGCAGCAAAGGCAAATGAATTCATAGGGCTGGTACAGGGCAGCATGACAGTTACAGAGTATGCCCTGAAGCTTGATAGGCTGGGGAAGTTTGCATCGGATTTGGTGCCTACAGATGCGGCCAAACAGGACAGGTTTATTCGAGGGCTCAATGTTATGATAGCCCAAGATGTGAGGATTACCTCGGTACATGGGCAGATGACTTATGCCCAAGCTGTTGAGAAGGCTCTTACTGCTGAAGAGGCAAAAAGTAAGATGTGGATGGAGAACACTGCGAGACGGGATGTTCGCAGGGCAGTGCCTCCATTCACAGGATTTGGTAGGGGCGGAGTCCCCAGTGATCTGAAGAGGAAGACCCCTGACACCTCAACCACTGCTGGTCCTGATAGGAGAGGTTGGGGTGTTCAGGGTGGCCGCCAACGAGGCGATGAGACATGGAGGAGTTACCCAGAATGCATGAGGTGCAGGAAGCGCCATCTGGGCGAATGTCGGGCAAAGGCTTGCTATCTGTGTGGGGTGGTGGGACACCTTAAGAAAGACTGCCCAACAGCGAAGAAGGAGGAACCAGAGAAGGTGGATAGCTTGACTCCAGCTTGAGTGTTCACCTTGACGCAGGCGGAGGCCGAGGCTAGTCCCTCGGTAGTGACAGGTCAGCTTCCTAGCAATGGCTCTGGTGCTACACATTCGTTTGTTTCTAGTAAAGTGATTGATAGATTGTGTAGACCTAGTGAGTATTATACTGTAAGGTTTGGGACTATACTATCTACAGGGGAACTGGTAGCTTCTAGGAGATGGATTAGAGCACTGCTAGTGATGGTAGTGTTAAATTAGCTTATACAGAATATAAAGCCCGTTTTCCAAACATACAATACACAATTGTGATCCATTGAAAGAAATAGATGTATTAAAACTTGTGAAAGTCATAACAAATCGCTCTAATTGCAACATGGAAACTGAAATTAAATTTCTACTAAAATCCAGAATAAAAAATACTTCTTTTAAAATTAAAAATTTATTTCCGAACTTCAAACGAGCTTTTCCTCTAGCTTGGACCACAACGAACGCTCCGTTCCCAACTCTAAGCTTTAAGTTGTTTTCGTCCACTTCCTCCCACGATTTAAGAAGCTTTGTTTTTCGCTGCTAGAAACTTAGGGCAATCTCGTTTCCAATGCCCCTTCTCTTTCCAGTGAAAGCACTTATCTTTACCTTTCTTGTTTTTCTTGTTCTTCCCCTTAGGCGTTTGTGCACTCGTCTTTGCAGCCTTTGCAGGCTTGGGGTTGTTTATTTGTCCACATTTCCTTTGTTTCCAACTTTTGAAGAGGAAGCTGGATGAGCTTCAACCTTAGCTAGATCAGCAACAACATCAGTAGTCTTATTTTCACCTCCTTTACTAGGTCCACCCATGACAGGTTCAATAATCTGAAGCTCGTTCATGAGCTGCGTCAGACCATAGTTCAGTTGAGCACGGATGTGCAGACACGGTGCCATCCGAGAATTTACGGTGCCATCACGAACGTGCAGAGACGGTGCTATCCAAGCATTTACGGTGCCATCACGAGCACTGACGGTGCCATCACGAACGTGCAGACACGGTGCTCATTTTGGGGATTCCTCAATCATGACGAATTCAGAGTTGTCACCAATCAACTCTATGTTGATATTCTGCTTCCAATTAAGGAAGTTTTCTCCAGTGAGTTTCTTCATCGAAAGTTGAGAAAGGATGGGAGTAGACACAGACACTACTTAACTTTAAACTACAAATTACCAATAAAATAGAAATCAACCACATTTGCTCAATAAAACTTCTATTCACACAAATTTCAAGAAATAACACAACATATACCAAAAATATGTAAGATATGAGAAAAAATACCAAAAACAATCATATCTCTATTTCTTTAGGTTTTTAACTAATCTATGATATCCTTGTCCCGGTTGGCGAGAGTAAAAAATATCACTAGTTAAATAGAGTTGTAAACTCATTTAATAATGGACACCACTATTAACAACCTACTATTCGATCAAAATAAGAAAACAAAATCTCTTATTTTATGAGCTAGACTCACGGTTTCAATAATCATAGATTTAGTCCTAGTAGTCATCGTAGGGGTAAGTCTAGTAGAATTTGACCTATAATTATCTATCTTTCGAAATCTAACATTGTCAAAATAACTAATGAAAACCTTCCGTAGGGGGACGAATCAAAGCGCCTCGAGGCCCCATTAAGCTATTGACTATGTTAAACCAACGGTGGAGATCGAATATAATTCTTAAAATAAGCTCATTATAAAATTAAAATTAGTATTTTTATTATTTATTTTTAGAAAATTAATGATTATGGTTTTCTCAAAAAAAAATTAAACAGATTAAAATTTTTAATACCAAAGTCCTATAATTTCTTATTAATTCTAAAGTGTCTCATTGAAAGAAATTCAATTAATTTAGAATTAAGTTGTAGCCAATCAATATTTAGGTTTAACTAATATAATGAACCTATACAATTAAGTCAAACTCAGGTAAATGGGCCTTAACAATTGGGCTTATATGGAGGAGGGTTGGGTCCAGTATGTCGTTCCCACTACAAATGCCCCCTATCTTCCATATAAGATCCAAAAGACAGGAATTTAAACCTTCCTTTTATTAATTGTTATTAATTGATTAGGCCTACTATAGTCATGCAAAGCAAATGAGCCTTCACAAGTGGAATCACCCACAAGAGAGGAATTTAAACTTTACATTTTCTAATGGGCTCAAATAAAACCTATCATTTTGTGAATATTTTATTTGGCAAAATACTATACATCTAGCAAACATATGGCCCACTATATGCATCTAAGCCCAATTGCAAAAATACCACATATAGTGCAAACAGACATGTTATAATTGGATGAGCCTAATCATGTTACTATATGAGCAATTCTATGAATTTATGCAAAAATACCACAATTAATTTCATTTGCAAAAATACCATAATTAATTATCTAGAATTTTTCAAAAAATTCAAATTAATTAAATTTTTACAAAAAACAAGCCAATTTAAATGAAATCTATCAACAATTAACAATAGCTAATTTAAATTTTATTTATCAACAATCAACTTGGTTTTAGATTAATTTAAAAAAAAATATTAATTTAATTTAAATAGGATTTATCAACAATTAACCAAAGTTAATTTAAATCCCATTTATTAAAAAAATATTTTATTAATTGGTTTAAAAAATGATATTTTTCAAAATTTAACCAATTTTAAATTTTAAAATCAATATCTTAACTATTTTAAAAAAATATCTTGTATTGTTACAACTATTAGCTAATATTTTAACCATTTAAAAAAATATATATAAATAGTTATAACAACCCTAAAATATCTCAAAATAGTTCAACAAATTCAAATATCCATAAAAATATCTAACTGACAATATTCAAATTTCAAATAATTTAAATATTAAAAACTATAGAATAAAAAAAGATATTTATATTTTCAAATAAAGATTTAATAAAAAAATCAAGAATTTAAATGAAAATATCTTAAATATCTGATATCATAATTATAATATTTTAATATATTAAAAGATTTAAAATTAAGTTGTTAGTCTATTTTTAAATTTGAATTTGAATCTTTGTAGAAAATATCTAATTATTTAAATCTCAACTAACAAAAATATCTTATTTAAAAAAAACTATTTAAATAATAAAACAAAAAAGATATTTTTAGTTTTGATTATAAATAATTTATTTCCACAAATTTTATTTTTCTTTAATTTAAATTTTTTTTGGATGAATAGTACCAGTGGGTACTGTTCACTGTGATGGTGGCTGGTGTGTGCGCACATGGGCAACCAAGCCAAAATTTTCCAAAATTTTGTTTTGAGCAATTTTTCAAACCAAAACCATTTTCTAATTAATTTTTAACATGTTTTACACAAAATAAAGCATATATAAAAATTAATAGCATAGAAAACTCAACAAAATAACTTAAAAATTGCTAATAATCACATAAAATCAATATGCTTCATAAAAACATGAAAACCATCCAATTATTCAAACATATCAAATAATCCAATTTTAAATATGTTCATGTATGAAAATAAAGATTACCAAAGGCTCTGAAGCCATTTGTTAGATTAGCTTATACAGGATCTTTATTTATTTTCATGTATATCTAATATTAAACAAATTAATACGAGATAGCCTAAAACATGTTTCTAAAATTGAATTCAAAGAGAAACAAAGAATAGAATACTTACAGTATACGCAGCGGAATTAAAGAGTCATTCCTTCAGTTTCTCTAACTCTTGTATCCCCCCTGTCACAGAGTATTATCAAGAAACTGAACCGATCTTCTATTTTCTTCACAATCTTCCAATGTATCCTTAGAACCACCTAGACTAGTGTGGGCAATTCTCAACACATGAGATAGATATAGAGAAAATAACAAAGAGGCTTAGAAAATGACTTGTGTTTAGAGAGAATCTAAAACTATCAGAAAATCTCACTTGTGACTTATGTTTTGACTTCTCTCTAAGCACTCCTTTTATAGACTCAATTAGGTCATTTAATTTAATTAAAAAATCAATAAAATAATAGCCATTTTGAAGCCCTAGGTCAAAATTATCATGGGCTATAGGCCCGTGAAATTTCCCATTTGATTATAAGCCCATTGGACTTAAAATCAAAGCATGTATTATTTTCTATTGATTTAATTATTTAAATCCTTTATCAAATTATTTATAATTTGAACCTTGATTTAAATTTATTTTTTAATTTAGATACCAATTTATCTTAATTAATAAATCTGCCATAATTTCTCTTTTCTTCTCAAAATTACACAACTCTGTGAAACTATCCAAAATTGACCTGGTCAACTTTGATAATTCTAATTGATGATTAAATCAATTAATTGAGACTATCTAGATGATTTTATCCAAGGTACAATGGGGATCATGGGCCTATGAAATCAAGCTCCAATAAGTTATCATAAATCTAACAAATAAATTTACTAACTTATTAATTCCTCGTGACTCCACTATAGACTCAGAATTGCACTCTTGAATTCATAGAACACTCCATAACAAATATAGATACGCTATTGATTATCCATTGTTACAACCATAATTGTCACTCAATCCTCTATAGACGGTCTACAATGAGATATGACTAAAATACCGTTTTACCCCTCATTGTATTTTATCCTTAAAACACTTAGTTCCTTGTAAATAATATTTCAGTAAACTAATTTAATTACTGAAATGAGATCTCTATCATTTAACACCTTGAACCAAACTAAAAGGAAACCATCGTTTCACTTCTTCATCAGAAGCTATATATGTTCATATCTATGATTAACACTCCCACTCAATTATACTACCGAGTTCCCAAGATGTAAGTATGGGCTAGTCTGTAGGGTAAGCTGGTAACGAACAAGTCAAAGAACTCAAATAATACAATCAGTTAGAATACTAACCACTCAGAATTGAGATTGAATTGACCTATGGTCAACTATATGATATGACTAGAATAGATAATAACAATATGTTTACTTATCTTATCAATTGTCAATATCGGTCCATTCCGATGTAACAAATACATCTGATCTTATCTACTTTGCTAATGTTCTGAAGAGAACATAATTCTGTAATGTGTAAGTAGATCATATTGTAGATTGGCAAGTCAGTGTAAATCCTGTGCACTGACTAATCTTAGGAATAACTTATTTTGAACATATAATCATATTTATATTCCACTGTGATGACGTCACTATAAATAAGATTAGCTATATGCTCGGGATTTAATAGAAGTTTATATTAAACAAATAAACATGAAAATAAAACATGTGAGCAAAGTGATTGACCAAGTCAAAAAATGATTTCTATTCTTTTATTGATAATAAAATGAGATTACAAAGAATTTGGGTTTTAATTAGGGCATAAAACCCCAACAGGTAGATAGCAGGGAATTATCAGTAGACTTGATCTAGTTGGGTATGGATGATTTTGATATGATTCTTGGGATCGATTGGCTGGTCAAGTATGAGACTACCATTGATTGTAGGAAGAAGATGGTGACTTTTGAGCCAGAGGGAGAGGATCCCTTTGTTTTTATGGGTATTGTGCACGGACCTCGCATACCCATGATATCAGTACTGAGGGCTAGGGACCTATTGCAGGGAGGTTGTATAGGTTTTCTAGCTAGTGTGGTGGATACCACCAGGGTTATGACAATAGGGCCGGGAGAGACCAAGTTGGTACGTGAGTTCTTGGATGTGTTTCCTGAGGATTTACTAGGGTTGCCGCTGCACAGGGAGATTTAGTTTGTCATTGAGTTAGCGTTGGGAATAGAGCCAGTGTCGAGGGCACCATATAGGATGGCTCCGGAAAAACTGAAAGAGTTGAAGATACAATTACAAGAGCTTCTTGATTTGGGATTTATTAGGCCTAGCTTCTCGCCATGGGGTACTCCGGTTTTGTTTGTGAAGAAGAAAGACAGGACTCTAAGGATGTGTATAGACTACAAGGAGTTGAAGATATTGACCATCAAGAACAAATACCCCTTACCAAAGATCGATAACCTGTTCGATGAGCTGCAGGGAAAGACGGTATTCTCAAAGATAGATCTTCGATCTGGTTATCACCAGCTGAGGATCAAGGATGAGGATATACGGAAGACGACCTTCCGAACGAGGTATGGGCATTATGAGTTCCTTGTCACGTCATTTGGTTTGACCAATGCCCCAGCAACATTCATGGATTTGATGAACAGGGTGTTCAAGGACTTCTTGGATCAGTTTGTGATTGTCTTCATCAACGACATCTTGGTTTACTATAGTTCAAAGGCAGAGCATGAACAACATCTCCGACAGGTCATGCAGAGATTGAAAGAGCATCGGTAGTATGCCAAGTTTAAGAAATGTGAGTTTTGGCTACCAGAAGTGACATTCCTTGGACATATTGTTGGTGAAGATGGGATTAAGGCTAAGATAGAGGCATTAAGAGATTGGCTGAGGCCAAGGAACGCCTTAGAGGTTAGGAGCTTCCTTGGATTCGCAGGTTATTACAGACGGTTTGTGTAACGCCCTACTACCTTAGAGTTGTTACTAAGTGAGTTTAAAATATGCAATTAGCTCGCTAAACGAGGTTTTGAGATTAAAAGTGTGGTTAAATAGAAATCTAGGCTGTAATCTTTGAAAATCCCATAATTCATTGAAAATCTCAAGTGTCTTACATTTGGGATCCCAAAACATGGTTTGTAAAATATTTACAATTCAAAATAGGTTTTCAGGTGACTAATTATCAAAAACATAGTTTAATAGAACCCTTTCTCAAAATGCCCCAACCAAAGCAGTCGGGCAGGCCAAACATGTATGCGCCGCCCCCACGCTCTCCGTACTCATGGCTGGTTGACTTTCTCCTTGCCTTTACCTGCAACACAGAGCACCCGTGAGCCGAAGCCCAGCAAGAAAACCCACACAGCACATAACATACACATAACATATAACCATTATGTCAGATAATCCATAGACAAACCGATACTCTATAAGATTTAAACACATATACAGCCATGCCGTCCCAGAAGCATTACCAAAATCTGGGTTCTCGGTCCACACTGTAAGGATATCCCATGTATCCATTGGGGTATCACCCTAACCATAAAACACTCCATGTGCTAAGTGATATTCCCGGCCCCACTGCCGTTCTCGGCCCTTCGTCGTTCCCGGCTCCTTTCCTGTTCATTCTGCTATAACCACATATAGCATTCTCAAACAACAATCAGACATATAATCATTCATTTAAAGCTACACCCTAACAATAATACAATCTAGGGCCGTGCCCTGCAGCAACACTATGGGCCCATGCCCTGCTCTACGGGTGTTACAGTTTTCTTACGTGTATCCCGAGCTTTCCGATGCACCAAGGTCACAGGCATGGTCCTCTATCACGAGCCTCTCCAAAATCCTAGTCACAACACATACAAAACACTTTTAATACTAACCAATCCCAAAACCACTTCCCGGAACCAATCCCGTACTCTCGGGACCTCTAATTCCCTAAAACAATGTATTGGAACCATCCCCCGAGCCCCCGGGCAAAAGCCCTAAAAATGCAAAATTTGACTGTCAAAGATAGCCTAGGGCCGCAGCACTCCCATCAAGGGCCGCGACGCCCAGAGGCATTTCCCTGATCCTGATGCAAGCCTGTGCTGCGGCGCCCCTACGCGAACCCAGATTTCTAGGTTTTCACTTGCATTTTTCCCGAGCCAAAACAACTCCAATTCAACCCAAACAAGTACCGAAGCCCCAAAATCAATTTAAAACCCCAAATGATCCTTTAACAACCTATAAACATAAAAAACAAACTCAATTACACAATCACACTCAAAATCCATTCTTGAGTTTCAAATTTCAGAAGTTCAGACCATGGCTTCTAAAACATAATCCAAAGCTTAAAAACTGCAAACCATACTTCTAAAATCTTAAACCACACTTGGTACGAAATTTAAGCATGCTAAGGATTCATACCTCAATCAAAACTCAGCTTGAACTCTTCTCAATTCCAGCTTCAAGCCTCTTTCCTTTTGATTATCCTAGCTGAATTTCCAAGTAAAACCAGCCATATTTCCTTTAGGTTCCCACACTTAACCTCTATAAATTCAAGCTTAATTTCAACAAAAACAGAGCACAAATTCTTACCTCTGAATAATCTTGGCTTATGTTCAACTTAATTGCCTTAAACCACCTTGATTCTCCTCTTAGGTCTCCCAACTTCAGCCCCCTTCTTCCTTTCCTCTTTTCTTCTGGTTTCCTTCCAATTTTTAGCAAAAACTGAGTTGCCCAAGTGAGAATAACGTGAATGATCTTTCCCTTAGCTGAAGTAATCTAAATCCCTGCCAAAAGACCACTTTGCCCTTCCGTCTATTTCCTCTTCTAACTAAACCTCAAGGGCACTTTTGTCATTTCATCTCTATTACAATTCTACCATTTTCCCATCACAACTTGTTACTCTCAGCAGTTACTAATGGTTACTCAAGTTACTCAATTACCAATAACCATTAACTCACAAAAACTCAATTTACAAAATCCCCAAAATACCACTAGGCTCCTCCCGAGCAGGGTATTTAATCCCGTTGTGACTTTTAAACTAATTAGCTCCCTAGGACCGTCTCGGCACGTGCATCATAATATTATCACCACTCACACGTGGTACAAATCATATAATTCAATTATCACATTTTTGCCCTCAACGGGCTAAAATTACCAATTTACCCCTATCATGCAAACGGGGTCCACATGAATATTTATACCACCTAAACATGCATTCTAATCACATACTCATTTAAATTCATATATTTTCATGTTAATTCACTTATTGCCCTCCAGGCACGCTAATCAAGGTCCTAAACCTTATTAGCAACTTGGGGTGTTACAATTTGTGGAAGGATGCTCGAAGATTGCTGCATCGATGACAAAATTGACACAGAAGAATTTGAAGTTCACCTAGTCAGATAAGTGTGAGAATAACTTCCAAGAATTGAAGCGATGGCTGATTACTGCTCCGGTGTTGAGTCTTCCTTCGGAGGGAGGGTATTTTGTGGTACACTGTGATGCGTCGAGGTTAGGATTGGGATGTGTGTTGATGTAGAATGAGAATGTTATTGCTTATGCGGCACGACAGCTGAATGAGTATGAGCAGCGGTACCCTACCCATGACCTTGAAATAGGAGCGGGTGGTATTCGCACTGAAAGTTTGGCGACATTATCTATATGAGGAGAAGTGCGAGATATACACCGATCATAAGAGCTTGAAGTATTTCTTCACTAAGAAGGACCTAAATATGAGGCAGAGGCATTGGCTAGAGTTGGTAAAGGACTGTGATTGTGATATCCTTTACCACCCAGGGAAAGTTAATGCAGTGGCAGACGTGTTGAGCCAGAGGGGCCCAAGACAGTTGTTTAGCTCAGCGCAGATATCGAGAGAGTTGGCAGAAGGGATGATTAGAGCGAGGATAGAGTTGGTTGTGGGCCAGTTGGCTAACATTACCTTACAGTCTACCCTCCTAGAGAGTATAAGAGAGAGTTAGATGAATGATGTGCAGTTGTAGGAGGCTAGGGGGAATGTCCTAGCTGGGATAGCTAAGGATTATTCTATTTCAGAGACAGGGTTACTACGGTATAAGGGTCGGATTTGTGTTCCGACAGATTTGGGTATTAGATGATAGATATTAGATGAATCCCATACTACACTGTACTCACTCTATCAGGCACCACAAAGATGTATCAGGATCTACGGGCGTTATATTGGTGGCCTGGGATGAAGAAGGATGTAGTGGAGTACAAGGCTAAGTGTTTGGCCTATTAGCAGGTGAAGGTTGATCATCAGCGACCAGCGGGGTTGCTACAGCCTTTGGGTATTCCCGAGTAGAAATGGGAGGACATTACCATGGATTTTGTGGGAGGTTTACCCAGAATAGTGGGATTGCATGACTCGGTGTGGGTGATAGTAGATAGATACACCAAGTCAGCTCACTTTCTGCCAGTGAAGACGACCTATACTATGGATTAGTATGCAGAGCTGTACGTGAGGGAGATTGTACGTCTCCATGGGGTTCCCAAGTTTATAGTATCAGATCAGGATCCTATATTTACCTCCAAGTTTTGGGGTAGCTTACAGAAGGCTATGGGGACTCAGCTGAAGTTCATACGACCTTTCATCCTCAGACTAATGGACAGTCTAAGAGGATGATTCAGGTGTTGGACGACATGCTCCGGGCATGTGTGATAGACTTGGATGGGTCTTGGAGTAAGTATCTCCCGTTGATTGAGTTTTAATACAACAACAGTTACCAATCAACGATTGGAGTAGCTCCGTACGAGATGTTATATAGGAGGAGGTGTAGATCGCCCATTCATTGGGATGAGATGGGTGAGATAAAGTATTTAGGACCTGAAATGGTTCAGAAGACTAATGAAGCTATTGAGAAGATTCGAACTCGAATGCTCGCTTCGCAGAGCAGACAGAAAAGCTACGCTGACCCTAAGCGTAGGGACATGGAGTTCTAGGTAGGAGACCACGTGTTTTTGTGAGTCTCACCACTGTGAGGGGTGAAAAGGTTTGGGAAAAAGGGCAAGTTGAGCCCTAGATTCATAGGACCATTTGAGATCCTGGAGAGGATCGGGCAGGTTGCCTACAGATTGGCTCAACCACCATCGCTGTCAGGAGTTCATGATGTATTCCACATTTCTATGCTTCAGAAGTACGTCTTAGATACGACTCATGTGTTGAAGTATGAGGACTTGGAGTTGCAGACAGATTTGTCTTATGAGGAGCGACCGACCGATTCAGGTCTTAGACAGGAAAGACAAGGTTCTATGGAATAAGATGATTCCTCTAGTCAAAGTATTGTGGAGGAATAGCAGGGTCGAGGAAGTGACCTGGGAGCTTGAGTCATCGATGCAGGATCAGTATCCCGAGATATTCAGGTAAAGTTCGAGGACGAAATTCTCAGTAGGAGGGAATAGTTGTAATAACCCAAAATTGCTAATAAGGCTTAGGGCCTTGATTAGTGTGACGGGAGGACATAATTGGTTTATATGTATGTTTAATTGGTTAAATGCATGACTTCATGGCATGCATGATTAATATGATTAATGTGATTATATGAGTTTGTTATGAGCATGTTTATGAGTATTAAATATGCATGTGGGACCTTTCTAGCTTATAAGGGCATATTTGTAATTTTGGCATGTTGAGGGCATAAATGTGATTATATGTGATAAATGGTTGAGACCACATTATTATGTGGATATATAATGTCGATATATTTGCAGTATATGGCTTGAGACGGTCCTAGTGAGCGGATTAGCGAAATAGTCACAGTGAGGTTTAATACCTAGTTCGGGGGGAGCCTAGGGGTATTTTTTGGAATTTAGAGAATATTTTTGGATTTATTAAGCATTGAATAAGTATTTGGTGATTAGTTGGACACGATGGGGTTAATTATCTAATAATAGGAACACTTGAGGAATTAGCGGGTGCCGGGAGCGGAATGACCATTTTATCCCTAGGGACAATTTGAGGACTAATAAGCTAAGAGGGGCAAAATTGTCTTTTTAGGGGTTAAAGGATATACCTCAAGGGATTCTAGACTTAGCCAGAAATCACCTGAATACACTCAGCGCACTCTCATCTCTCTCCATCTCACGCTTTTCCTCTCTCAAGAAGCCTAAGGGGATTTCTGAATTTTGAAAAGAAAGCTAAGGGAAGCAAGCTGGGACTTAAAGCTGATTCTTGGCTGGCTTAGACTGAGGAATTAAGTTGAAAGAGGGCAGAGGATTTCTGGGGAAACTCAAGCTGTAATTGAGGTAAAAATTCTAGTTCTTCACCTTTGAATTTCTGATTGGGTGTAGATAGAGTTATAAGTGCTTAGTTAGCTTCTGAATTTGGGTGTTAGTGAGAGTATGAATTTCTACTGATTTTGGGTTGTGGTTTTGTGTTTAAATTGGGTGATTAAAAGTCTTAAATTCGTAGCTTAGCTTGGTTTTGGTTGGGAGGTTTTGTTGAGTTTGAATTTTGGGAAAATTGGTTGGGGAAAGTGTGATGAAAACCCAGGAATTCTAGGCACGAGGGGGCGCATTGCGACCTAGCCCATGGGTGCCGCGGCCCGCATGCCCAGACCGCCTTGGTGTGCTCTCTGTTTTGAAGACACGTTGTGACCCTTAGGGTGCAAGTTGCGGCCCGCCTCCCCCTGAAGCTTGAGGATTTGGTCTTTGACTTGGGGGCGCGCTGCGACCCTTATGGTCAAGTCGCGACCCGCCTAGGGGTTTTTGCCTTAGGTTGGTTTATCGCTAAGGGTCAAGACTAAGGATCGTGCTCGGGACCGTTCTGTATCCTCCGCTCAGAATTCAAGGTAAGAAAACTGCACCCCTGCGTGGTTGTGAACGGGACTGAGATTCCCAATTATTGATTTCTTATATTATGTGCTTATAAGATCGATGTGATATACAAGAATGACTGGCCTAAGGGAGCTGGGGCTGATAGTGAGCGTACTGAGCGCGACCCGGCCTAAGCGAGCCGGGGCCAGCTAGATCAGAAGGGGGCTCAGCCTAAGTGTGCCAGCCTTGATTATTTAGAACTTGAGATTATATGTTTATCATTGATTAGTTGAATATTTGTACCCTGTTTTATGTTTGAATGAGATAAGCTTGATTGAATATTCTTATTGTTACATGTGTTTGCTGTTTCTGGTTTTCTTGTTGGGCCTTGGCTCACGGGTCATGTCTTTTGGTTTGACCAACGCCCCGACAACTTTTATGGATTTAATGAACATGGTGTTCAAGGACTTCTTGGATCAG
Source organism: Humulus lupulus (assembly GCF_963169125.1). Taxonomy (NCBI): domain Eukaryota; kingdom Viridiplantae; phylum Streptophyta; class Magnoliopsida; order Rosales; family Cannabaceae; genus Humulus; species Humulus lupulus. The sequence continues at coordinate 218,212,822 of NC_084802.1, read as the reverse complement.
TTCGTCATTGTCTTCATCGACGGCATCTTAGTATACTCCAGTTTAGAGGCAGAGCATGGGCAGCATCTTTGACAGGTTTTATAGAGGTTAAGGGAGCATCAGTTATACACCAAGTTTAAGAAGTGTGAGTTTTGGTTGTTAGAGGTGACTTTTCTTGGGCATATAGTTGGAGCAGAAAGGATTAAGGTAGATCCGTCCAAGGTAGAAGCATTAAGAGATTGGCCGAGGCCAAGGAACGCCTCGGAGGTGCGGAGTTTCCTTGGATTGGCAGGTTATTATAGACGGTTCGTAGAGGGGTTTTCAAAGATTTCTTCACCAAAAACAGAGTTGACGAGGAAGAATCAGAAGTTTTTCTAGTTAGAGAAGTATGAGAACAGTTTCCAAGAGTTGAAGCGACGGCTTATTTCTGCACCTGTGCTGAGTCTTCCTTCGGAGGAAGGAAAGTTTGTGGTTTACTGTGATGCATCGAGGATGGGTTTAGGCTGCGTGTTGATGCAGAATGAGAAAGTTATAGCCTATGCATCGCGGCAGCTGAAGGAGTATAAACAGCAGTATCCTACTCATGATTTGGAACTGGCGGCAGTGGTATTCGCACTGAAGGTTTGGCGGCATTATTTGTATGGGGAGAAGTGCGAGTTATACACTGACCACAAGAGTTTGAAATATTTCTTCACTCAGAAAGATCTAAACATGAGACAGAGGCGTTGGTTGGAACTGGTTAAGGATTATGACTGTGATATTCTTTATCATTCGGGGAAAGCCAATGTGGTGGCAGATGCATTGAGTAGGAGGGGCCCAGGACAATTGTATAGTTCCATCTAGATCTCAAGAGAGTTTGCTGAAGAGATGGCCAGGGCAAAGATAGAGCTGGTGGTAGGCCAGTTAGCTAATATTACCTTGCAGCCTACTAGAGAGGATTAAGGAGGGACAATTGGTGGATGCACAGTTGCAGGAAGTTAGGCAGCATGTTTTAGCGGAGACAGCTAAGGATTATTCCGTCTCTGAGACTGGTATGCTTTGATATCAGGGGCGGATTTATGTTCCAGCAGATGAGGGGATCAGACGGGAGATACTGGATGAGTCTCACACTACGCCTTACTTGTTTCATCCAGGTACCACGAAGATGTATCAGGATCTACGGGCATTATACTGGTGGCTCGGGATGAAGAAGGATGTGGTAGAGTATGTGTCTAGATCTTTGACATGTCAGCAGGTAAAGGCTGAGCATCAACGACCAGCGGGATTTCTTCAGCCTTTGGGTATCCCAGAATGGAAGTGGGAGGACATCACGATGGATTTTGTGGGAGGACTACCCAGGACAGTGGGACTTTGTGACTCGGTGTGGGTGATAGTAGACAAATACACCAAGTCAGCTCATTTTCTACCAGTGAAGTCGACCTATACAATGGAACAATATGCGGAGTTGTATGTGAGGGAGATAGTTCATCTCCATGGGGTTCCAAAGTCTATTGTGTCTGATCGAGATCCCATCTTTACCTCTAAGTTTTGGGGAGCTCTGCAGAAAGCTATGGGGACTCAGTTGAAGTTTAGCACAACTTTTCATCCTCAGACTGATGGACAGTCTGAGAGGATGATTCAGGTATTAGAGGACATGCTTAAGGCATGTGTGATTGATTTCGAGGGGTCTTGGAGTAAGTACCTACCGTTGATTGAGTTCTCGTATAACAACAATTATCAATCCACAATTGGAGTGGCACCTTATGAAAAACTATATGGGAGAAAGTGTAGATCACCCATTCATTGGGATGAGATGGGTGAGAGGAGGTACTTAGGGCCAGATATGGTGCAGAAGGCTAATGAGGCTATTAAGAAGATTCAAGCCAGAATGCTTGCGTCGCAGAGTAGACAGAAAAGCTACGGTGATCCTAAGCGTAGGGACGTGGAGTTCCAGGTTGGGGATCACATGTTTCTGCGAGTTTCACCACTGAGAGGGGTGAGGAGATTTGGAGTAAAGGGCAAGCTGAGCCCTCAGTTTGTTGGACCTTTTGAGGTTTTAGAAAGAGTTGGACAGGTGGCTTATAGGTTGGCCTTGCCACCGTCGCTGTCAGGGGTTCACGATGTGTTCCATGTCTCCATGTTGCGGAAGTATGTTTCAGATACAATGCATGTGCTGAGGTATGAGGACTTAGAGTTACAGACAGATTTGTCCTATGAAGAGCGACCAGTCCAGATTTTGGATCGGAGGGACAAAGTCTTACGGAATAAGACAATTTCGTTAGTTAAGGTGTTGTGGAGAAATAGCAAGGTCGAGGAAGTGACCTGGGAGTTAGAGTCAGCAATGCAGGATCAATATCCCAAGCTATTCAGTTAAATTTTGAGGACGAAATTCTCAGTAGGAGGGGATAGTTGTAACGACCCAAAATCACTAATATGGCTTAAGGGCCTTGATTAGTGTGCCGGGAAGGCATAATTGACTTATGAGTGAATTTGTTGATTTAATGCATGCTTGTATGATTATTTGAATGTAAATGTGGTTAAATGTTATATCTGTGAGAAACACATTATTATGTGGGTAGATTTGTAGTGAGCGACTTGAGGCGATCCTAGGGGGCTAGATAGCGGGAAAAGTCACAACGGGGCTTAGTATTTGACTTTGGATAAGTCAGGGGTATTTTAGGTATCGGGTAGTTATTTAGACTATCGGGTTATGGAAATAAATATATGGAGATATATTCGAGGACAGGAAGCTTAGGCGGGAATATTGGGAAAATTTACCGTTTTGCCCTCGGGGATGTTTCCGGCACCCCGAGCCTCGGGATTGACTTAACTGATTAGGATTAGACTAAGTTAATGAAAAACAGGGGAACAAAACACAAACTGACTCATACTCTCTCTCTCTCTCCTATTTTCTCTCCCAAGAAACCACAGAAAATTCAAGAGAAATCAGCTGGAATTTAGTGATTTGGGCTGGAAATTGTAGGTTAAATCTAGTGCTCAGCTAAGGAAACTCAACCAAGATTAAGGTAAGGGCTTAATCATACTCTGAGCATTTGAAATTTGAGTTTTGACTGGGTATTAAGGGAGTTTATGGTTTTGATGTTCAAGGGTTGAATTAAGCTGAGAAGCTTGGATTTTAGCTCAGGAATTCATCAAGAAGGTGGTTTAGCAAAAGAGGTAAGCTTCAATTCGTATTCAGAGGTTAAACTTTGAATTTTGCATGACTGGTTTTGGTGTTTAGAGTTGTTGGGTTTCAGAGAATCAAAATGGAGTTTTAGTAGGTTTTTGGGTTGAATTTCTGTTGGATTATGTTGTTAGAGTCATGACAAAAGTTTTGTGATTAATGGATTTTGAGTTAGGGTGCTTTGGAATGGTTTTGGATGGGGTTAGGATGCTAGAAATGGTGGTTTTTTCTGGGTACAAAGGGGAGGGTCGCGGCTCTACGAAGCAAGAGGGCCAAGGAGGCTCGACCAGGGGAGAGCGCCGCGGCGCCCTTGGTCAGGGCCGCGGTGCGTGTCTGCATGCTGGGGGGCCTTGGGCTCTATTTTAGAGGCGGACCGCAGCTAGGCTTTAAGGGCCGCAGCCCTTGGGTGCATTTTTGAACATTTGGGGATTTTAGGCGCGGGAGTCTAGCCTAGGGTGCTCGGGATCGATTTCCCCACCGTGCTTGGTGGAAATTCGATGTCCCGGAAGCTAGTATTGTACCCGAAAACCTTTACTTGAATATTAATGGAACCCAATACCTTGGTTGTGACTAGGTGTTAAAGCTAGGGCTCGGGACCGGATCGTGCTTGAGGAGCGTCGCATGTAATCAGTGAACACAAAGACTAAAGGTAAGAGAATTGCACCTGGTTGTTTATCTATAATGGGACTAAGGGTTCCCTGATGTGTATGCTTGAAAGGATGGTATTATGCCATGTAAACAGTGAACCAACGGCCTAAGAGTGCCAAGGGTTACACTAGCGCACAGGGCGCGGCTTGGCCCCTGGTAGCCGATGACAACTTATTATGCATTGAGCTCGGTTTAAGCGGGCCGGAGTCAGTGGGGTATACAGAGGGTGCGGCCTAAGTTGTCGGCCCTTACAATTATGTGACCTGATTATTGTGAGACTTGAGTGTTATTTGTGATTAGTTGCATCTTTGATTCTGAGTATGTGCTGAATGGTTAATGTGGAACATTTAATGATTGATCATGCTTAAAGAATTGACTATCTGTTATTGTTGTTTGTGTTGCACATTATGTTTTCTTGCTGAGCCTTGGCTCACGGGTGCTACATGGTGCAGGTAAAGGCAAGGGCAAGCTTGACCAGCCCTGACTTGGAGAGCTCTGCGAGCCGAATGTACATGACCAGCTGCTCAGCCGCCACGGTTGGGGTTTAGGCAAGGATGCGAGAACTAGAAATGTCTATTTTGCCTTAGTATGGCTGATAGTTGTCTGTATTTTGGAGATTCTGTAAATCAACTTTTAAACTCTATTTCTTTTTGGGATCCCATGCATAAAACTATTTAAATATATAAAGTGAAACTTTTGAGACCAAAACCTTTTTAACCCTAGCTCATACATGTTTAGTGACACATTTTTAAATTAATGATTTGATTAGCAAGTGCTGCACCTTTATAAGTACACAGTGTAGCGGTCATGGCTATCCAGGGCGTTACACGTGGCCCTCTTGAACCCAGAGGCCAAGGGAGGTTTCTGACGCGAGGGCACGTCGCGATGCCTATTAGGTTGCGCCACGGCGCGTGTCCAGTGAGAAGAGAGGCTAGGGCCTCTAACTTGGGCGGGTCGCGACATGGGTGCTTGGGGCCGCGACGCTTATGGGGTTTTTAGCCTTGGAAATTTTTTTGAGTGTAGGAACTCAACCCTAAGGGATCGGGATCGATTCTACTATTCAATTTAGTAGAATTCGATGTCTTGGAGGCTAGGAATTGGTCCGAAAGCCTTTATTTGTTCGTTATTGACGGGATTCTATATTATGGTTGTGACTAGGTTATTGCTAGGGGCTCGAAACCAGGATCGTGCTCGAGGGTCGTTCTTATTATTATGCTATACTCGGACCTGAGGTAAGAAAACTACACCCAATATGTGATATATGTGATTAGAGCTCGAGCTCCTGAAAATGTACGTGTTTATGATTGCTCTTGTTAATTAAACATACTTGAATATTTTGTTACATGATTGTTTGCATGGGTTGCGTAGCTAGGGCATGGCCCGTTAAGGAGCATTGTTATTACTATGTATGCATTTAATTGATGATATCATATGATTAATATGTATGCATACTTGTATTGTCTAAAGTATGCTTATCTATATTTAAATACCTGGCTCAGGGCTTGACTTATTAGTCAAGGGAGGCAACAGCGCGTTGTGCGCTGGTCGAAAGGCTTAGGCCAAACAGGAACATACTATTACGTTGGCCGACCTTATGGTCGTTGAAACATTAAAGCGCCAAGTACGCTAGACTAGCTCTATGGCTAGTTACTCAGAGCTAAGGGTAGAGGCCCTAGGTGACTCTATGGTCACGTAGCTAAGGCACAGGGGCCGGGGTTGACTCTATGGTCACCTATTCAGGGTAGCGGGCCCTAGAATGATCCAATGATTATGTGTTTATAATTGTATGCATGCATGAGTAGGTTATTACTGCTGGGCATGCTAGATATGTAAGTGGAACCTGTATTTACTGTTCATGCACATATTTAAGTTTTCTTACTGAGCCTCGGCTCACGAGTGCTATGTGATGCAGGTAAGGGGAAAGGGAAGCTTGACCAGCCATGAGTTGGAGAGCTTCGGTGGCGGAATGTACATATTGGATTGCTCGTCCACCACAGTCGAGGTTATCTGAAGAGGAACTAGGGTTGTATCTCAGATTTTGCCGCTTAGGTCGGCCGATAGTAACTTTTGATGTATTTTCGCCTTTTTGAATGTTTCTTTGTAAATATTTTGGGATCCCATGTATGTGTGAAACTTTTAAATGAAAAGTCAATAGTTCCTTGACCAAATTTTTTAACCCTAACGCTTGACGTTAACCTTAGTTACACGTTATAACCAAATGACTTGATGAGCAAGTCTGACACTATTTAATGTACATAGTGTAACGGTCCTGGATTAGGAGGATGTTACAACTTGGTATCAGAGTTGCCAAGGTTTAGGGGTTCCTGAAGACTGGTCGAGCATGTACACTCACCACTAAAGACAAGCTCGACTCATGGTTCAATAACTATTTATGTGGTTATATGGTTAACTACTTAAATAGGATATAAATGCCTTATCTGCATGCCTTTTTAGGGAGCATGAGATATTCTGATAGGGCCTGGCCCTTAACTGTTGCATGAATGATAAATTTCTTGTGAATGCAAAGGAATCGCTTATTAGCGTTATTGTTTGGACATGTAGGCCAGGATGTGCTCATTAGCGTTGTTATTTGCATATAGGCCAAGAAATACTTAATAGCACTGTTAGCACTGGTATGGATTAAAGGACATGCTTATTAGCATTGCTATATATGTATAAATGTTTGAATATGCCTTTTTGTATCGTTTATGAATGCTAGAAATGCTTAGTAGCATTGTTAATTGTTGATGAACATTAGGAAGTGCTTATTAGCAACATGATTGGGTATATTATGTGTTGGCATGCTTATTAGCATTGCATCTGTTTGTTTGATCTTCGATCATCAGACGACAAGAGGTATAGTTATTACTTACCTAACAATCGATTTGATCACTTAGAGTGGATTAGATATCAGTATGATTCCTCGAAGGTCAGAGAGGTTGGCTGACTAGGAGATACAGGCCAGGGAAGAGAATGACCAGGGCCCGACCCCATCTCCAGCTCTAGAAAACTGGCAATAGGTGCTTGTTGGTATGCAAGCCAGATTAGAGAGGCAGGAAGATGAGATTTGCCTCTTAAGACAACAACAGGTTCCAGCAGGGAACCCATAGCCCACAATATCAGTAGTGACATAGCTAGAGGTACCAGCGGTAGCACAGCCCCAGGCAATGGGAGATAGATGGGAACCCCTATATGAGCGATTCAGGAAACAACACCCTCTAGTTTTTTAGGGCAGCTCAGATCCACTAAAGGCTGAGCAATGGATGACCATGATAACCGCCATCCTAGATTTTATTAGGATAAGTGGTAATGGAAGAGTGGCCTGCGCCACTTATATGTTTCAGAAGGATGCCCGAATATGGTGGGAGGTGGTATCCCAGACTAGAGCAGTAAACATTATGGAATTGGAAGAGTTCAGAACCCTATTCAATGAGAAATACTACAATGATGCAATTAAAGCTGTAAAGGATGAGAAGTTCAGCAAGTTACTTTAGGGTAACATAATAGTGACTGATTATGCCCTGAAGTTTGACAGATTGGAAAATTTTGCTGGGGATCTGGTGCTCACTGATGGGACCAGAAGAGAGAGGTTTCTCCAGGGGCTACAACCTATGATAGCTCGGGATGTACGCATTACTACTGTGCTAGGATTGACTACCTATGCACAGGTTGTGGAGAACACACTTACAACTAAGAGTGCAGAGAACAAGATCTGGCGTGGGAATGTGGCCAAAAGGGATTCTAGGAGGTCGTGACCTCCATTCACAGGTTTTGGTAGGGGCGGAGGCCATAGTGACCAAAAGAGAAAGACTCCAGATACAATTTCTGCTGTAGGGCCAGGCAGCAGGCCATGAGGCATACAGATAGGCCGCTAGGGTGGTGGTGAGACCTGGAAAGCATTCCCAAAGTGTACCCGGTGCAGAAGGCGCCATATTGGGGAATGTCGGGCAAAGGTATGCTTTGTTTGCAAGAGTATGGGGCACTTGAAAAAGGACTTCCCAAGAGCCAGAAAGGAAGAGCCCAAGAAGGTGGACAACCTGATGCTGGCTCGAGTGTTCACCTTGACCTAGGCAAAGGTCGAGGCTAGTCCCTCGGTGGTTACAAGTCAGATTTCTAGCGCTGGAACCCTTTATACTGTTTTGATTGATTCGGGTGCTACGCACTCTTTTGTTGCTAGTAGAGTTATAAATATATTGTGTAGACCATGTGACTTTTATCCTATGGGGTTTGGTATTGTGCTGCCTATTGGGGATTAGTGGTTTCTAGGAGATGGGTTAGGTCACTACCAGTTACAATGGAAGGCAGGGAGTTGTCAGTTGACTTGGTAGAGTTGGTTATGACCGACTTTGACATAATTCCGGGTATGGACTGGCTAGAGAAGTGTGGGGCAATGATAGATTGCAAGAAAAAGATGGTAACCTTTGAGCCTGAGGGTGAGGACCCTCGTGTATTCGTTGGCACTTTGCATGGACCCCGTATACCTATGATATCTGTACTTAGTGTTAGAGACCTATTGCAGGGAGGGTGCATAAGGTTCTTAGCTAGTGTGGTGGATACAACCCAGGTCGTGCTAGTGGGACCAAAATAGACCAGATTAGTTTATGAGTTTTTGGATGTGTTTCTAGAAGACTTGCCCGGGTTACCTCCACACAGAGAGATAGAGTTTGTGATTGAATTGGCACCAGGGACAAAGCCAATGTCGAGAGCACCTTATAGGATGGCTCCAGTTGAGCTGAAGGAACTAAAGGTTCAATTACAGGAATTACTGGACTTGGGTTTTATCAAGCCCAATTTCTCACCATGGGGCGCACCAGTTCTCTTCGTGAAGAAGAAAGATGGTTCTCTGAGGATGTGTATCGATTATAGAGAACTGAACAAGTTGACTATCAAGAATAAGTATCCTCTGCCAAGGATTGATGATCTATTTGATCAGTTGCAGGGTAGGACGGTATTCTCCAAGATAGATCTTCAATCTAGTTATCACCAGCTGAGGATCAGGGATGAGGATATACCGAAGATAATTTTTTGCACCAAGTACGTGCATTATGAGTTTTTGGTGATGTCATTTAGACTGACTAATGCCCCAGCAACATTTATGAATATGATGAACATGGTGTTCAAAGATTACCTGGATCGGTTTATGATCTTCTTTATCGACGATATACTAATATACTCTTAGTCAGAGACAGAACACGAGCAACACCTCAGATTGGTACTACAGAGGTTGAGAGAGCACATGCTGTATGCGAAATTCAAGAAATGAAAGTTCTGGTTGCCACAGGTGACTTTCTTAGGTCACATAGTCAGCAAGGATAGAATTATGGTAGATCCAGCAAAGATTGAAGCGGTCCAAGATCGAAGAACGATTTAGAGATCAGTAGTTTCATGGGATTCGTAGGTTATTATAGACGCTTTGTGGAGAGGTTTTCCAAGGTTGCGTCATCACTGACAGAGTAGACACGCAAGAATCAGAGGTTCATATGGTCAGACAAGTGTGAAGACAGCTTCCAGAAGCTGAAGAAGAGTTTGATCACAACTCCAGGTCTGAGTCTTCCTACAGACCAGGACAAGTTTGTGGTTTATTTGGATGCCTCGAGGTAGGGCCTAGGTTGTGTCCTTATGCAGACAGGGAAAGTGATTGCCTATGCATCACGTCAGCTGAAGGAGTAAGAGCAGAGGTACCCCACACATGATTTAGAACTTGCAGCAGTGGTTTTTGCACTGAAGGTGTGGCAACATTACTTGTACGGTTAAAAGTGTGAGATATACATTGACCACAAGAGTTTAAAATACTTCTTCACCCAGAAGGATCTGAACATGAAGCAAATACATTGGTTAGAGCTAGTAAATGATTATGATTGTGATATCCTCTATCACCCTGGGAAAGCCAACATAATACCAGATGCCTTAAGACGGAAGGGTCCAAAACAGTTGTATAGTGCCAGGTAGATATCTAGGGAGTTGGCTGATGATATGACTAGAGCAGAAATTAAGCTAGTGGTGGCCCAGCTAGCCAACATTACCCTGCAGTCTGCTCTTTTGGAGAGGATTAAGGAAAAGCAGTTAAGTGACCCACCGTTGGGAAGGATCAGAGGGGACGTCCTAGGTGGAGTAGCTAATGGATTACACAGTGTCAGGCATGGGCTTATTGAGATATAAGGATCGGATTTTCATTCCAATGGACATTGGAATCAGACGAGAGATTCTAGATAAATCTTATACTACCCCTTATTCTCTACATCCAGACACCACGAAGATGTACTGGGATTTGAAAGTTCTATATTGGTGGTCTGAGATGAAGAGGGACGTGAATGAGTATGTGGCAATGTGCCTGACCTGTTAGCAGGTCAAGGCAGAGCATCAGAGGCCAGCAGGGCTATTGTAGTCTCTAGATATCCCAAAGTGGAAGTGGGAGGATATCATGATCGATTTCATGGTAGGATTGCCCAGGACAGTGGGCCAGCATGATTCTGTCCGGGTCATCATGGATCGATATACAAAATCAGATCACTTTCTACTAGTGAGGACGAATTACATAGTCGACCAAAGGCAAGTTGGACCAATCCTGAGATGGAGAGCTGCGGGGCTGAATGTACATAGTCAGCTGTTCGGCCGCCACGGCCGAGGAGTGGAATAGGACGAGAAATGCTTAACTGTCTGTTTTGCCTTAGAGTGGCTAATCAGTGTATTTAAATCTTGAATCTTTTGTAAACAGTCTTTAACTTATTATTTTTGGGATCCCATGTAAAAAGAATGTTTATTTAAAAGAAATGAAGCTCTTGAGACCAAAATATTTTAACCCTAGTTCAACTATAGTTTCGATAACACGTTTTGAATTAAATGACTTGATTAGCGAGTCTTGCACCTTTATAAACACACAGTGTAACGGTCTTGGCTATCCAGGGCGTTACAACTTGGTATCAGAGTGTCCTAGGTTTAAGGGTTCCTGAAGACTGGCTGGACATGTACATTTGTCGCGAAAGATAAGCTCGACTCAGGGTTTGGTATCTGTGTATATATGATTATATGTTTAAATGATTTGAATGAGATATGACTGTTGATACCTGCTTGATTAATAGGGAGCATGAGATACTGATAGGGCCTGGCTCTTGACTATTGCATGATGATATTGAGGCATCCTTATTAGCATTGCTATGCATGTGAATGAATATATGGATGAATATTTGGATAAATTGTTATATCTTGACTGCTTGTGAATGTTTGGGGTTCTAATGGTGGATCATGAAAGGATTATTACCCTATCATCATAGTCTGACTGCCAAGTCATTGATTGCAGGTTGACTTGGATAATTATGCGTCCAAGAAAATCTACACGACTTGCCGGTAATAGGTCTGAGACTAGAGATGATGACCAGGGCTAGACCCCTCTGCCAGTCCTTGAGAACTGGCAGCAACTTATGGTAGACATGCAAGCTCGGCTACAAAGTCAGGATGAACAGATCCAAATTCTGCGGCAGCAGGCTCCATCAGGGAGTGTTACCCCCATTGTGCCACCTGCAGTGGTACCTGTTGTACAGTCAGTAGAGGTTGGGAATAGGTGGGAGCCATTGTATGAGCGGTTCAGGAAACAGCAGCCCCCGATCTTTGAAGGAGGACCTGATCCACTGAAGGCTGAATAGTGGATGACCATGATTACTACCATTCTGGACTTTATGAGGGTAGAAGGACATGATAGAGTGGCCTGTGCCACATATATGCTGAGAGAGGATGCCCGAATCTGGTGGGAGGTGGCATCACAGACTAGAGATGTTACTGCTTTGACTTGGGAAGGATTCAAGGACCTATTCAGTCAGAAGTACTATAGTGTTGCCATCAGGGCAACGAAGATAAATGAGTTCGTGGGGCTGATTCAGGGCAGCATGACCGTTACAGAATATGCCCTAAAGTTTGACAGGCTTGCGAAATTCGCACCAGATCTTGTGCCTACTGATGCAGCTAGGTAGGACAGATTTATTAGAGGGCTTAATGCGATGATAGCCCGAGATGTGAGGATTACAACAGTTCCTGGAGGGACAACTTATGCCCAGGCTGTGGAGAAGGCTCTTACCGTTGAGGAAGCGGAAAATAAGATATGGAGAGAAAGTACAGTAAGATGGGAGGGCCGCAGGGCGGTGCCTCCATATTCTGGTTCTGGTACGGGCAGAGGCCCCAGTGATCTGAAGAGGAAGACCCCTGATGCTTTGACCGTTTCTGGCCTTGATAGGAGAGGTCGGGGTACTCAGGGTGTCCGTTAGGGAGGCAGTGATTCATGGAGGACTTATCCTGAATGCACGAGGTGCAGAAGACGCCATTCGGGCGAATGTCGGGATAAGGCCTATTATGTGTGCGAGGTGGTGGGACACCTTAAGAAAGATTGCCCGACAGTGAAGAAAGGAGATGCGGGGAAGGTGGACAGCTTGACTCCAGCCCGAGTGTTCACCCTGACGCAGGCAGAGGCCGAGGCTAGCCTCTTGGTAGTGACAGGTCAGCTTTCTAGTGCTGGCTCTCCTTTTATTGTATTGATTAACTCTGGTGCTACATATTCGTTTGTTTCTAGTAAGGTGATTGATAGATTGTGTAGACCTAGTGAGTATTGTACTTCAGGGTTTGGGACTATTTTGCCTACAGGGAAACTAGTAGTATCTAGGAGGTGGATTAGAGCACTGCCAGTGATGGTTGACGGTAGAGAGTTGTCAGTAGACTTGATTGAGTGGAGTATGGAGGACTTTGATATGATTTTGGGTATGGATTGGCTGGTTAGGTATGGAGCTACCATTGACTGCAGGAGGAAGATGGTGACTTTTGAGCTAGAGGGCGAGGATCCCTTTGTTTTTGTGGGAGCGGTGCATGGACCCCGCGTACCCAGGATATCGACACTGAGAGCCAGAGATCTGTTACAAGGAGGGTGTATAGGTTTTCTGGCTAGTGTGGTAGATACCACCAAGATTTTGCCAATAGGATCGGAAGAGACCAGATTGGTTTGCGAGTTCTTGGATGTGTTCCTTGAGGACTTGCCGGGGTTGCTGCCGCGTAGAGAGATTCAGTTTGTCATTGAGTTGGCGCTAGGGACAGAGCCAGTGTGTCGAGGGCACCATATAGGATGGCACCGGCGGAAATGAAAGAATTAAAGATACAGTTGCAGGAGCTTCTGGATTTGGGGTTCATCATGCCTAGTTACTCGCCATGGGGTGCTCCAGTTTTGTTTGTGAAGAAGAAGGACGAGACTTTGAAAATGTGTATAGACTACAGGGAATTGAACAAGTTGACTATCAAGAATAAGTACCCCTACCAAGGATTGACGGTTTGTTCGATCAGCTGCAGGGTAAGACGGTGTTCTCGAAAATTGATCTTCGATCTGGTTATCACCAGCTGAGGATCAAGGGCGAGGACATACCGAAGACGGCCTTCCGAACGAGGTACAGGCACTATGAGTTTCTGGTCATGTCGTTTGGTTTGACCAATGCCCCGACATTCTTTATGGACCTAATGAACAGGGTGTTCAAGGACTTTCTGGATCAGTTTGTTATTATCTTCATCGACCACATTTTAGTGTACTCCAATTCAGAGGTAGAGCACGAGATTCATCTTTGACAAGTTCTTCAGAGGTTGAGGGAGAATCAATTGTACGCCAAGTTTAAGAAATGTGAATTTTGGTTACCAGAAGTGACATTCCTTGGACATATTGTGGGCGCAGATGGGATTAGGGTGGATCCATCTAAGATAGAGGTAGCTAGGGATTGGCCGAGGACAAGGAACGCCTCAGAGGTGCGGAGTTTTCTTGGTCTAGTGGGTTATTACAGACGGTTTGTGGAGGGCTTCTCGAAGATTGAGGCACTGATGATAGAGTTGACACGGAAGAATTTGAAGTTTATCTAGTCAGACAAGTGTGAGGACAGTTTCCAAGAACTGAAGCGATGACTTATTACGGCGCCTGTGTTGAGTCTTCCTTCGGGGGAAGGGAAGTTTGTTGTTTACTGCGATGCATCGAGGTTGGGTTTAGGCTGTGTGTTGATGCAGAATGAGAAGGTCATAGCTTATGCATCACGACAGCTGAAGGAGTATGAACAACGGTATCCTACCCATGATTTGGAGTTAGCAGCGGTGGTATTCGCATTGAAGATTTGGCGACATTATTTGTATGGGGAGAAGTGCGAGGTATACACTGACCATAAGAGTCTGAAGTATTTCTTTACACAGAAGGACCCGAACATGAGACAGAGGCGTTGGCTAGAGTTGGTGAAAGATTATGATTGTGATTTTATTTACCATCCGGGGAAAGCCAACGTAGTGGCGGATGCATTGAGCCGGAGAGGCCCAGGTCAGTTATACAGTTCCACCCAGATCGAGAGAGAGTTAGCTGATGAGATGGTCTGAGCGGGGATAGAATTGGTGGTAGGCTGGTTGGCCAATATTACTCTGCAGTCGACCCTGCTAGAGTGGATTAGAGAAGGACAGTTGGTAGACGCTAAGTTACAGGAGGTTAGAGAGAATGTCTTAGCGGGAGTAGCTAAGGACTATTCTACTTCTGAGATTGGTTTGCTTCGGTATCAGGGACAGATTTGTGTTCCAGCTGATGAGGGGATCAGACGAGAGATACTGGATGAGTCTCATACGACGCCGTACTCACTTCATCCGGGTACCACGAAGATGTACCAGGATCTACGGACGTTATATTGGTGGCCCGGGATGAAGAAGGATGTGGTGGAGTATGTAACCAGATGTTTAACCTGTCAGCAGGTGAAGCGGAGCATCAGCGACCAACAGGGTTGCTTCAGCCTTTGGGTATTCCCGAGTGAAAATGGGAGGACATTACACTAGATTTTGTGGGAGGTTTACCCAGAACTGTAGGACTTCATGACTCGGTGTGGGTGATGGTGGACAGATACACCAAGTCAGCCCATTTTCTTCCAGTGAAGTCGACATATACTGTGGATCAGTATGCTGAGTTGTACGTGAGGGAGATCGTACGTCTCCATGGGGTTCCTAAGTTTATAGTGTCAGACCGGGATCCTATCTTTACCTCCAAGTTTTGGGGTGGTTTGCAGAAGGCTATGGGGACTCAGTTGAAATTCAGCATAGCCTTTCATCCCCAGACTGATGGATAATCTGAGAGGACGATTCAGGTGTTGGAAGATATGCTCAGAGCGTGTGTGATCGAATTTGAGGGATCATGGAGTAAGTATCTTCCGTTGATTGAATTTTCATATAACAATAGTTACCAATCAACGATTGGAGTGGCTCCATACAAGATGTTATATGGGAGGAAGTGTAGATCACACATTCATTGGGATGAGATGGGTGAGAGAAAGTATCTAGGGCCAGATATGCTTCAGAGGACAAGTGAAGCTATAGAGAAGATTCGAGCTGGGATGTTCGCCTCACAGAGTAGACAGAAAAGCTACGCTGATCCCAAGCATAGGGACGTGGAGTTCCAGGTTGGGGATCACGTGTTTCTCCGAGTTTCACCGTTGCGAGGAGTGAGGAGGTTTGGAAATAAGGGCAAGCTAAGCCATAGGTTCATTGGACCTTTTGAGATCCTGGAAAGGATCAGTCAGGTGGCTTATAGGTTGGCCTTGCCACCATCGTTGTTAGGAGTCCATGACGTATTCCATGTTTCTATGCTCCAGAAGTACGTTTCAGATGCGACTCATGTGATGAGATATGAAGACTTGGAGTTGCAGACAGATTTGGCTTATGAGGAGCAACTGGTTCAGATCTTGGATCGAAAAGATAAAGTACTACGAAATAAGACGATTCCTCTTGTTAAGGTATTGTGGAGGAATAGTAGGGTCGAGGAAGTGACCTGGGAGCTTGAGACAGCAATGCGGGATCAGTATCCCGAGTTATTCAGGTAAATTTAGAGGACGAAATTCTCATTAGGAGAGGATAGTTGTAACGACCCAAATTTACTAATAAGACTTAAGGGCCTTGATTAGTGTGCCGGGAGGGCATAATTGGATTATATGTGATTTAATGGTTAAAAGCATGTTATATGATTATTTGAATATCTGTGATGCATGACTATGTGTACTAGTATGCATGTAGGCCCTGATTAGGTTAGAAGGACATAATCGTAATTTTGGACCGTTGAGGGCATAACCGTATATATTTGTGATAAATTTCGAGACCACATTATTATGTGGATATATTTGTAATCTGTGACTCGAGACGAACCTAGTGAGCGATTTAGCGAAAAAGTCACGGCGGGGATTTATACCCGGCTCGGGTCGAGCCTGTGGGTATTTTTGGGAATTTAGAGAATATATTGGAGTTTATTTTGATATTAGGGAATATAATTGGTGATTGGTTAGGTGTCAGGAAGTAAGCGATAAATATTAGAGACACTCGAGGAATTAGCGGGAATTGGGGTGTAATGACCAAAATGCCCTAGGTTGATTTAAAGGCTTAGGGATAATGGGAGGGTATTGTGGTCATTTGGTTTATAAGGGGATAAGTATTATTAAGTTTTGTACTTTAGTGGAATGTGTAGAAGTAGTAGAGGTCTGAAGGAAAGAAAGAAGAGAAAAGGAAAAAAAATAAGGGAATTAGGAGTCTATCTCTCTCTCTCTCTCATTCGGTTGGAGGTCTCTTCTCCATTTCTTGAAGGAGTTTGGAGCTAAAACTCAAAGGGAGTCTAGGCAGGAGCTTGAAGCTAAGGTCTTTGGTCTGGTTTGAGGAATTGACAGGGGATACTCATCATTTGAGGTAAGGTTCAAGGTAGTTTTCAGTTTATAGTTCTTGGTATTGTTGTGGATTTTGAGCTTAGTTTTGGTGGGGAATTTTAGGGAGTTGAGGCTGAAGCTTTGAGGAGGTGAAGGCCAAGCTAGTGAGGAGGATAACCTAGGTTGAGCTCATTCATCAAAGGTAAGGAATCCTAGTTCAAGTTCTGTGGTTTCAGCTGTTGTTCTTATTGAGTTTCTGAGCTTAAGGTTCAGCTATGGTGATTTCCTTTATTTGGGGTGCATGTGATTGAGTTATGTGTGGTTGGGATGTGTGGGGTGAGTTGGAGATGTTGGTAGGCTTGTTTTTATGTTTGGTTGAAGTTTGGAAGAGTTTTGGTAAGGTTTGGCTTGGGGAAAATCGAAGGAGGAAAATGCAGGGTTTGCTGTGCTGTGACTAGCGCTACAGCGCTAGTCACTGGGCGCTGTAGCGCTAGGCTATGTGGTCTGGGGCGTTTTAGGCTCTGTTTGTAGCACTGTAGCGCTACCCTGTTTCCAGAAAGGGGTTTTTGGGTTATTTTCAAGGGTTTTTGCTCGAGGGTTCGGGATTTGATTTCACCACCTCGTTTGGTGGAATTAGGGCTTCCCAAGGGCTCCGGATTGGTCCCGAGGCTAGGTTTTTGATTTGAAGTCTGGTGATGATTTTGATCTATGGCTGTGAATAGGTGTACGCTAGGGCTCAAGAGGGATCGTGCTTGAGGATCAAATTGAACAAAGCTAGCGAATCTAAAGGTAAGAAAACTGCACTCGGTTATGTGTTTGTGATGGGACTAAGAGCTCCCTATATCTGTATGATGTCATAGATGGTATTATGCCATGGGACATGTGATAAACGCCCTAAGGGTGCCATAAATAATACTTGCGCACAGGGCGCAACTCAGCCACTGGTAGCTGAGGACAGCTTAATATTCACTGAGCTTGGTTTAAGCGGGCCGGAGTTAGTGGGATAAATAGAGGGTACGGCCTAAGGGCGTTAACCCTAGTTATCATATGTGAATTTATTATTGATATGGAATGATATACTTGGTAATGCTGGATACTTGATTTACATGAATGCTTAGACTGTTGAGTACATGCTTATGCGGTATGAGCTGTCTGAATGTCTGTTCAATGGTTATGCTCTGTTATTGTGTTTTCTTGTTGGGCCTTGGCTCACGGGTGCTACGTGGTGTAGGTAAAGGCAAAGGCAAGTTGGACCCACCCTGAGATGGAGAGCTGCGGGGCTAAATGTACATAGTCAGCGGTTCGGCTGCCACGGCCGAGGAGTGGAACAGGACGAGAAATGCTTAACTATCTGTTTTGCCTTAGAGTGGCTAATCACTGTATTTAAATCTTGAATCTTTTGTAAATAGTCTTTAACTTATTATTTTTGGGATCCCATGTAAAAAGAATGTTTATTTAAAAGAAATGAAGCTCTTGAGACCAAAATCTTTTAACCCTAGTTCAACTATAGTTTCGGTAACATGTTTTGAATTAAATGACTTGATTAGTGAGTCTTGCACCTTTATAAACACACAGTGTAACAGTCTTGGCTATCCAGGGCATTACAGACCCTATCTTTACTTCTAAGTTTTAGGAAAGTTCATAGAAGGTGATGGGTACACAGCTGAAGTTCAGCACAACTTGTCATCCTCAGACCGATGGTCAATCTGAGAGGACTATCTAGATATTGGAGAACATGCTGAGAGCATGTGTATTGGACTTTGAAGGGTCCTGGAGTAAATATTTGCCTCTGATAGAGTTTTCCTATAACAACAGCTACCAGTTGACTATTGGAGTGGCACCTTATGAGATGCTGTATGGTAGGAAGTGCAGATCACCCATTCACTGGGATGAGATGGGTGAGAGGAAATATTTGGGTCCCGAGGCAGTTCAGAGGACCACTGAGGCTATTGAAAAGATTAGAGCTCGGATGCTCGCGTCTCAGAGTAGACAGAAGAGTTATTCAGACCCAAAGCGGAGGAACGTGGAGTTCCAAGTGGCAGACTATGTCTTCCTTAGGGTTTCACCACTGAGAGGGGTGAAGAGATTCGTGAAGAAGGGCAAGTTGAGCCCTAGGTTTGTGGGACCATTTGAGATCCTGGAGAGGATCGGTCAGGTGGCCTATTGGTTGGCCTTCCCCCCTGCACTGTCTAGTGTGCACAATGTATTTCATATCTCCATGCTGAGGAAGTATGTATTAGATGGGACTCATGTATTAAGTTATGAGGATCTGGAACTGGAGGCAGATTTGTCCTACGAGGAGCAGCTAGTTCAGATTTTAGACAGAAAGGACAATGTCCTGAGGTTCAAAACTATACCTTTAGTTAAGGTATTATTGAGGAACAGCAAGGTCGAGGAAGTGACCTGGGAGCTAGAGGCAGATATGCGGAATCAGTATCCCGAGCTCTTTAGGTAAAATTTTGAGGACGAAATTTATGTAAGGAGGGGATAGTTGTAACGTCTCAAATTACCTAATAAGGCTTAGGGCCTTGATTAGGGGGTCATGATGGAGATTTATGGAATTATATGCTTCTATGAGATGTATTTGTGGTAATTATATGATTATGTGAGTTATATGATAGTATGACTAGATATGCATGTTTAGGGATATTAAATATGCATGTGTGTCTGTTTCGTATTAGAAGCGAAATTTTCGTAATTTGTCCCATTATGGGCATAATTATATATATGTGCATATATGTGAGAGACCACATTATTATGTGGGTTTATTTGGGTTACTCGACATGAGACGATCTTAGGGAGCAAGTTAGCGGGAAAGTCACAACTGGACCTAATACCCGACTTAGGGTGAGTCAAGGGGTATTTTGGGTATCTAGCTCAGTATCGAGTTATCGGGTAACAAGAATGAATAATTGAGGATATATTTGGAGTTAGTGAGACTAGGAGGGGATATCGAGGATTTTGACCATTTTTCCCTTGGGGATGTTTTTGGTACCCCGAGCCTCGGGATTAGCTTAAGATTACTTAAGCCTTGAGAAACAAACATAAACAGGAAAACACTCAGCTCACCCTAACCGACTCTCTCTTTCTCTCTCATTCTCTCTCAATTTTCTCTAAGTGAATTACTTGAGAACTAAGGTGAATTCTTGGCTGAAAGCTTGGGGGAATTGTAGGCCTAAACTTGGGATCATATTAGCTACAGTTAGGAGGGCTTAAATCATAATTAAGGTAAGCTTTAGACTCTGTTTTCCACTAAATTTATGTGCTAGTTTGGTTGTTCTTGAGTATTGTGGCTCAAGGTTATGAACTTGAGTTTTGATGGGTTTTCAATCAAGTTTTAAGTTGGTTTAGTTGTTGGTGATATGTTGCATCTGTTATGGGGATCAAATTGTGGTTTTAGAATTGATTTGGGGTGGTTTTGATTGAGTTTGGCTGAAAAAAAAAAAGAGAATTCTGGGTTCGTAGGGGTGGGCTGCGGCCCTGTTCTTGGGGTGTCACGACCCTCTTGAACCCAGAGGCCAGGTGAGGTTTCTGACACAAGGGCATGCCGCGCCGCGTGTCTAGTGAGAAGAAAGACTGCGACCTTTGACTTGGGCGGGCCGTGGCTCGAGTGCTTAGGGCCACGCTGCTTAAGGGGTTTTGAGCCTTGGAAGGGTTTTTGAGTGTGGGGACTTAACCCTAAGTGCTCGGGAATGATCCTACTACCTGGTTTAGTAGAATTCGACGTCCCGGAGGCTAGGACTCAGTCTGGAAACCTTTATTTGTTCGTTATTGATAGGATCCTATATTATGGTTGTGACTAGGTTATCGCTAGGGACTCAGAACCGGAATCGTGCTCGAGGGTCGTTCTTATTATTATGCTATACTCTTACCTGAGGTAAGAAAACTACACCCAATACGTGATATATGTGATTAAGGCTCGATCCCCTGAAAATGTACATGTTTGAGTTATGATTGCGCTTGTTAATTAAACATACTTGAATATTCTGTTTCTAGCTAAGTGTTACATGATTGTTCGCATGGGTTGCGTAGCTAGGGCTTGGCCCATTAAGGAGCATGTTTATTACTATGTTTGCATTTAATTGATGGTATCATATGATTAATATGTATGCATACTTGTATTGTCTGAAGTATGCTTATCTGTATTTGAATACCTGGCTTAGAGCTTGACTTATTAGTTAAGGGCGAAAACAGCGCGTTGCGCGCTAGTCGAAAGGCTTAGGCCAAACAGGAACGTACTATTACGTTGGCCGACCCTATGGTCATTTAAACATTAAAGCGCCAGGTACGCTGGGCTAACTCTATGGCTAGTTACTCAGAGCTAAATGCAGATACCCTAGGTGACTCTATGGTCACGTAGCTAGGGCATAAGGGCGGTGTTGACTCTATGGTCAACTATTCAAGGCAGTGAGCCCCATAATGATCCAATGATCATGTGTTTATAATTGTATGCATGCATGAGTAGCTTATTACTGCTGGGCATGCTAGATATGCACGTAGAACCTGTATTTATTGTTCATGCACATATTTAAGTTTCTTGCTGAGTCTCGGCTCACGAGTGCTATGTGGTGCAGGTAAGGGGAAAGGGAAGCTTGACCAGCCATGAGTTGGAGAGCTTCGGTGGCGGCGTGTACATATGCGGCTGCTCGTCCACCATGGCCGAGGTTATTTGAAGAGGAACTAGGGTTGTATATCAGATTTTGTCGCTTATGTCGACCGATTGTAACTTTTGATGTATATATGCCTTTTTAAATGCTTGTTTGTAAATATTTTGGGATCTCATGTATGTGTGAAACTTTTAAATGAAAAGTCAATAGTTTCTTGACCAAATTTTTTAACCCTAACCCTTGACGTTAACCTTAGTTACACATTTATAACCAAATGACTTGATTAGCAAGTCTGACACTATTTAAAGTACAAAAGTGTAACGATCCTGGATTAGGAAGACGTTACAGGTTTCTACCAGAATCTTAAAATCTCTTTTGCACTAGAAAGTTTTTTGATTTGGGTAGATTGGTAGTGATCAGAGATGTGTTTAGGCAAAAAGATTCAGTGAAAACTGATAAAAATGGTGCCTTTCTTTAGGTTATGAAGTAATAGGTTATAGGTTTCGTGTAGCTTAAGAAATAGGGTTCTGAATTAGGGTTTTAACGTACATATCTCGATAATATCGCCTTTTTGGGTAACTGCCCACTTTTTTCCTAGAAGTTCGGGATACTCTTAAACTGACAATAACTACCCCACACTCACGTGGGTTTACCCTCGATGCCCCAAACTTCGTAATAGTACAATGTTGGCATTTGAGTTAATCTTGCCATTTTGAGCCTTCAGGCTCGATTAAGGCAATCTCGTTATCTCGAGCTTGCGAGCTCAAGTTATCAAGATCTTAATCTATTCCTCTTATTTTTTATAATGGGCCCTCACCTTTTTCTTTCTTATTAGATGTCGTAGTCTTCAATGAATCGGTGGGGGCCCGAGCTTGCCATCCCTTACCACCCATCATCTCCTCGATCTGAATCGCCATTCACGCAAAATCAATGGTTAATCCATGAGCATAAGGAACATCGCAAATGAGAAGATATACGAGCCCATTTTTGACGTTAGATCGACGAGGTTAAAGAGAGGAAGAGGAAGAAACTTTGAGTTGCGGTATATCCTGATCCGGACCCTTAGATTTGGCCAATTCCATTAGACCCTAAGCTTAGTGTCACTGTAGCCCACCCTCTCGACACTCTTTCATTCAGCCTAATGGAGGGTTCATCAAATCAACCATCCACCGCTCCCAAATCTCTCTCCATTCCAGTCTCGGAGAGGTCTTTCTTCGAGGCCAAACTGTTAGGAAAATATGTATTTTGCCTCAATGGAAATAATAATAAATTACAACTCTATGCAATATATTACAAATAATAATGATTGATTTAAAAAGAGTTACAACTCTATAACTGAAAATTACAAATAAAAGGAGAAGGAGATGTAAGATGATAGAAATAGAAAATACAACTCTATTACAAAAGATACAAATAAACTATAAGTGTTTGAACAAAAGGAAATAAAAAGATTACAACTCTTAAACAAAAGGTACAAGTAAATAGAACAAGAAGAAATAGTAGAAAAGCAAATGGAAGAAAATAAGAACAAGAATAAAAACAATAAACTCTCACTCACACAACCAAAGTGAAGAGTGTTGGGGATCGCCAACTTGAACAAGGTTTGAAACCTTTGTCCAAAAGCTTATTTCCCCTTAACTCAAGCACTAAGGGATCTCTCATAGATATTGGAAAAGCTTTCTGGAATTATCAAGCCTCAAGGTGTTTCTAGCCAAGTGCTCTAATGGATAAAAATGTTGTGTCTTACAAGTGAGCTATAGGCTCCTATTTATAGAGTTTAGAGACACCCTTTGAATTTCAAATTCCACCAACCCCCATGGCTGTTACCAATGTTTAATTGGATTAATATGGAATTAAAAAAGAGATTTGGGAGTTATTTGGGTTTTTTGAGCCGTTCAACAAAGATTGAAAAAGCTGAAAAATTGGTCAGTTTTTGGCCTGTGGCCGTGACCAGAGACGTTAGTGGCCGTGGCCACCGACCAATTTCAGCACAAAAAATGTGCTTTTTTTCCAAATGGTTCCAAACCCTCCCAAATGATTGTGTAACTCCCAAAACACATTATTGGGGTTAAAATCATATCTCTAACAGCCATTTCACATATGGCTTCATGAAATTCATCTTAATGTTGTGTAACAACAAATTTACACAATAAAGGGTAATATTTGGAAGTCACAAATTTGTAACACCAAATATGTTACATTATTTGGATATATTTCATATATTTGAATATTGTAACTCTTTATTATATGTTACAATATGTGACACTCTTTGTCATATTTATTTAATCTAAAACATTATAATATAATATAATATTACATTATATTATAAAATAATATAACACAAACACTACCGAAGTTCCATCACTTCGACCTGATAGATTTCTAAGCTATTATCCTGTCATGGGCTAAAACTCTTCGGAAAGTTGGTATGCCATCCTGCTAGCTCCGACGAGAGGAGCTGCTTTGCCCCTGGTGAGGGCGATACTGAGAGGAAAGTTAAGCTCACGGCCTGGAGTCGCGAGCACCTGCGAGATGGGGCCTTACTGCCTCTGAAGGACTATTTCTGGGATTTCCTAGATTATGCCGGTATCACTCCATTCCAACTCCAAAACAACTCGTACAGGGTCCTGACCGCTCTGAGGTCGCTGTACCAGGAGATGAAGTGGGAGGGGCCCTCGGTGCACGAGATCCTCTATATCTTTTTCTTCAAAAGTAACCCTTCCCAAGCTCATGGCAGAGATGGCTTCTATTACCTCTTGAGCTATCCCAAGGAGAAGCGGCTGTTCGAGGATATCCCCAACCATCCTCCTAATTTCAAGACCATATTTTTCTGGATGGATGGTCTCGCTCCTTCTCGCTTTTACTCCTTCCAGCAGATTCGTAAGTATTTTGCCATGGTCCTTATTGATTCCATTTTCCTTTCATTTTCGAGCTCGCATTGCTCACTCAAATATTGCATGCAACCAAAATGACCATCCACAACCTACAGATGCCATGAAAGAACATATGGAAGCAATCCTCAAGCTCCCTTATAGTCAACGATCCTTCAACTATCTCCTTCATGAAGATAAGCTTTGGCTTTGTGGCCTTCTTGAGGAGGGCGAGTCCACTGACGACTAGGGCATCCATAAGTACGTGAGGTAGGAAGACGTCCCAGTGCCCATAACCAGGCTCCCCATGAGAAGCAAACACATGGGCTCAATATCATATGGCCCTAAACCTCGCCTACTTGAACCCTCGTGCTCGGGTAATGTGGCACAGGTTGAGGCCTCAGCGAGCTCGTTTGAAGGAGGTAAAGTTGTATTCAACTTATCCCACTGGTCTCCCACTTTGCTTAGACAAGAACCCGATACCATAGTTTTATTTAACGATCCCCGAAACAATTTCCTGGTTTGGTCAGGGGTAGATTTTAAGGTTCATAGGTTCGATAGCTGGTTGGGGAAATACCAAATGATGTATAGTTTAAACGAGGTTTGGGATGGGATATCCGTACAATATGGAACCAATGACTATAGGGACCTTTCGAGGATGTCCCCTATGTTTAGGGAGGGGACTCCATTAGCCTCACCAGAATATGGGGGAATTTCCTGGTCCCCTAGCTCGAGCTTAGAGGAATCCTCCAGTTAGATTCCTAATACTTTGTCGTTTTCATTATTAGACTTGTGTAGTTTTTCTTCTCTCAATATAATTGATCTTCTCTTTTTATTTTCAGGCGATGGATTCCAATTTGGACAGTATCTTGGGGATGCCTCCGAAGGCCCGAGGTAGTAAGTGAGGACACACCGCCTCGAAGAAAGGTGCCCTTCCCTTGAAGACCGCAAAAATTGCTGAGGGCTTCACTCCCTTAAAAGCTGCCTCCAACGAGCCCAAGCCCTAAACTCCTGACGCTTCGAAGGTAGCCGAAGACACTACTCCCATGACCTTGAAGGCAATCACTATCGAGCCTCCAATTATCGTTCCATCTCCTCAAGGAAAGAAGACTCCCCCTCCTCCTCCTCGCCTAATCCCTGCTGGGGACAAAGGAAAAAGGTTGTAGATCCTTCGGTCCCTGAGCCTGTGGCCGCCTCGACCCCGACCGTGGTTCAACAGTTCGTGGCAGCACCACATATGCCCGAGTACCCTCTGGAAAACGTGGCTGGGACACTAGGAGTTGACCTATGCTCGGATTACTATCCCGGGCAGGTCAATTGTGCAGCAACCTTGATGCCAATGTATGGCGATTTCTGAGGGGAGATAGCACCACACTCCTTTTCGAGCAGACTATGGAGATCAGTGTTTCGGTAAGTCTGCTTCATTTTACTTTTACTTTCTTGGTTACTTGTTATACATTTTCTAACTATTATAATCTTTGTGTTTCAGACCATTCTTGGTGTCATTGCCAGAGCTCCATTTTCTCCTCGAAAATAGTTGTTGCTGATGCCTTGGTTCACGACACCCACCAGGCTCGAATCTGTGTCAAGGAAGACTTAGAGGGGGCTAAGGGAGCCTAGGCTAAAGCCAAGGGTCTGCTCAAGGAAGCCAAAGCCCATGCTGAAGCATCACTCCAAGAGGTCTGAGAGGCCCAAGTCAAGGTTGAGGATGCCCTTAAAGCTTCCCAGGCCAAACTCACTTCTTCTGAAGCCAACGTGAACAACTTGAAGGTTGAGCTCGACACCAAAATGACCGATTTTGATGCCGCTAGGGCCGAGATCGATTGCCTGAAGGCAGAAACGAGTGCTACCAAGGTCGAAACAGAATGCCTGAAGGAGGAAAATAGCGTCGCCTTCGAGATCCTCAAGGATGAGAAGAAATGCATGCTCGAGGAATTCAAGGCCAAGAAGGATTGGGCTACTGACCGGGCCATGTACAGAATGTGGTCTCTAAATCCCGAGATGGACACCTCGTTCCTCCTGGATAAGGAAGAGGAGTTTGTCTCCAAATGGAAGGCTTGGTTGGCTGAGGGGAGGTTACTGTCACCACCCTGGATGGCAGAGGTGAAGAGGAGAGAGGCGAAGAGGCTGAGTTTGCTCCTGCTGGCAAAGAATGAATCTCATTTATTGAAAAGAGCTGCGTCCCTTATTACTTTTTTTTTTTTTTTTATAATTAAAGATTTCTTTTTATACCCTTTGAGCAAAGACAATTAAAATCAAGGTTTGAGTTTTTTTTATATTTTGACGGTAGTTTATATTTTTATGCTTAAATTTCTTGCTTAAAATATTTATGCATATTGTCTACCTTGGATGCTTTTTCCTTTATCACATGCTTCACATTTCTAGCCTCGAAATATTCTGAGCATGTGTATAAAGTACTTTATTTGTTTATCTACACAAATAGTTGTCGTGCTTGAGCTCAAATTTCCATGTATTCATACATAGTTCATTCAGTTGCACATTTTTCGACTTCGTTATCTTCATAATCAAATATTACTTTTACCTCGTATCTTTGTGAAATACTTATTTGGCATGTAACCTCATTAGTCTAGTTATTTCTCGTTTATTGATAGTAACTTTTCCTCATCCTCGAGTATGGTCTCGGGGTTGTGAGGTCGAAATTTGTTTGCAAAAAAATTCCAGCTCTATCTCGTCTTATAAACTTTTGTTGGTTTATCTAGAATCCTAACTTGTAATCGTGTCGATTAGAGTTTGCTAGTTTGTTCCAGACTTGTTTAATTCGTGTTTGGTTAATAATCCATACACTGTTATTGTTTACTTCGTGTTTGGTTAATAATCCATACATTTTTCTTGTTTACGCTTTGATTAATTTTATCTCATTTTTATTGATGCTATATTTTTGAGCTTATGGTATTATTGTATGCTGCTTATGATATTATTGTATACCACTTATGCCCCCTTAATAATCTATGATTGCAATCTTAGGTTATTGAATTTTGAGAGCTTGCAAAAGTATGCCAATAAAAATACACAAAATTTGAATAAAAATCAGTGCTTTATTGATAAAAAGCAGAAAATAAAAACAAGCTAGGTTACAAATGAATAAACATCATTCCTACATTACTAATAATAAGGTCATAGATGTTTACCATTCCAAGCTCGTGGAAATAATTCTCCATTCAATCTCGCTAGTTTATAAACACCAGGTCGAATGATGGATTTGATTTGGTATGGTCCTTCCCAATTAGGTCCGAGTACACCCGTAGAGGGGTCTTGTGTGGCTAAAAACATGCGTCTGAGCACCAAATCTCCCAATCCACATTTTTTGTCTCGAACCCTCTTGTCGAAGTATCTTGTAGCCCTTTGCTGGTATGCAGCATTCCTTAGTTGGGCTTCGTCTCGTCTTTCTTTAATTAGATCTAGAGTTTCTTTGAGCTGGGATTGGTTTGAGGTCTTGTCGTATGCCTCACGTCTTATTGTTGGGATTTCAACTTCAATAGGTAACATAGCTTCGCAACCATAAGCCAGGAAGAAGGGGGTATGTCCCGTTGAGATCTGGGCTGTCGTTCTATATGCTCATAAGACTTGTGGTAATTCCTCTGGTCATTTCCCTTTAGCCTCTTCAAGCCTTTTATTAATAGAACTCTTTATAGTTTTATTCACTGCTTCAACCTGGCCATTTGCTTGTGGATGGGCCACAGAGGAAAAACTTTTGATTATCCCATTCTTTTCACAGAACTGGGTGAATAGAACATTGTCGAACTGGGTCCTGTTGTCCGATGCTATTTTCCTTTGTACCCCGTATCTACAAATTATATTTTTCACTATGAGATCCAAGAATTTCTTCGAGGTGATAGTAGCTAGAAGTTCGGCCTCGATCCACTTTGTGAAGTAATCAACAGCGACCACGACATATTTCACTCTCCCTTTTCCTGTTGGTAAGGATCCTATGAGGTCAATTCCCCATACTGCAAATGGCCACGAGGAGCTCATCATGGTGAGCTCGGTAGGTGGAGCTCATGGGATTGAAGCGAACCGTTGACACGTCACTGCGCTTGACGTATTCAAATGATTCAGCTTTAATTGTAGGCCAGAAGTATCCTTGCCTAATCACCTTTTTTGATAGACTATGCCCCTGAGTGTGGTCTCCGCAAAATCCTTCATGAATTTCTTGTTAAAAAAATTCTGGCTTCGGTCAGAGTTACACATCTTAGTAGTGGCGTGGAATACCCTTTTCTGTACAACTTCCCTGTTAGAGAATATATATTATAATTGCGCAATGGAAATATGGAAAAACCAAAAATACAACTCTATGCAAAGATGCAATGGACAAGATAATTGATTAAATAAATATTACAACTCAATTGCTCAAAATACAAGTAAATAGAAAGATGTAGAAGAAGAAGATTACAAACTCAATAATATAACAATACAAGTAAATAAGAAGAACAAGAAGAACAAAAGAATGAAAAACACAAACAAACTCTCACACAACCAAAGTGTAGAGTAGTGGGGATCACCAACTTGAACAAGGTTCAAGACCTTTGTCCAAAAGCTTATTTCCCCCTATTCTCTAAGCACTAAGGGATCTCTCTAGGAAATAGCTCTCTGGAATTATCAAGCCTTTTGGTGTATTTTTCAGCCAAGTGCTTTGTGGATGAAAAATGGCGTTGTCTTACAAGTGAGCATTAGGCTCCTATTTATAGAGTTTGAGATACCCCTTTGAATTTCAAATTCCACCAACCCTCATGGCTGTTACCAATGTTTAATTGGATGTTTATGGAATTAAAATGGAGATTTGGGAGTTATTTGGGATGTTAGAACCGTTCAATTTGGAAAAAACTGAAAATTCACATAGGCTGCTAGCCTCACTAGCTGCGGCCACGACTTTTTAGTGGCCGCGGCCACTAGCTTTTGTCCCTCAGGCTGCGGCCACAGGCCATTTTCAGCACAAAAAAGTCATTTTTCCAAAACGTTCCAAAACGTCCCAAATCCTTTCCCACATGATTTTGTAACCTCCAAACACCTATTGGGAGTTAAAAACATGTCTCCAACAGTCATATATGATCATGACTTTATGAAATCCAATCTCAAATGCGTAACATATAATATACACATTATTGGGTAATATTTGGGAGTTACAAATTTGTAACTGATTTTGTAACTCCAAAATATGTCACATTTGGGCACACACATTAGTCAAATTTTGTGACTCTCAATAATATGTTACAAGGTGTGACAAATCACATTTTGTCACATTATTTAATATAATATTATATTATATGAAATAATATAACATTCCCTTCCAAGATGGTGTATCTTGGTATTTTGTACATAAGTTTCCTAACCTTGTTCCGGTCTGCTGGGAGGCTCCCAGTTTCGAGGTAGTCAATTATGGGAGTCATCTAGGTAGGTTGTGAGTCAATCATGTTGACATCTTCTTCTTCAGGCTCAGCTATGCTTGGGACCGGTAGGAATTTGACCAACACCACATTTAGTGCCTCAGCTTCTTTGGTCGTGGTAAGCCTAGCTAGAGCATTCGCATTTGAGTTTTGCTCCAGCGGAACTTGTTCAATGGCATAGAACTCAAATTTCTCGAACGCCGCCTTAAATTTCTCCAAATAAGCTTCCATTTTAATGCCTTGAGCTTGATATTCTCCTAAAACCTGGTTAACGACTAATTGGGAATCACTATAGCAGTGAATGCCCTTTTCTTTGAGCTCGGAAGATATCCAAAGTCCTGCTAATAGTGCTTCGTACTCAGCCTCGTTATTTGATACTTCGAAGCCAAACTATAAAGCTAAATGAAAAAAATTTCCCATTGGAGTGATCAAAATGATTCCTGCCCCTGACCCGTTCTCATTAGAAGATCCATCGACGTAAAGTCTCCACAGCTTGCGGGCTGGGGTTATGACTTCCTCGTTGGTGATTCCCGTACATTCAACTTTGAAATCTTCTAAGGCCTACCTTTTGGTTGTTGTTCTCAGATGATAGGTGATCTTGAACTGCCCGAGTTTGACATCCCATTTTAACAATCTCTCGAAGGCCTCAAGCTTTGACAATACTAGCCTTAATGGTTGATCAGTCAATACGTGCACAGGGTGTGCTTGGAAGTAAGGTCGGAGCTTTCGAGATGCTTGTATTACGCACAAAGCCAGCTTTTCCATTAATGGATATCTCGAATTTTCCCCCAGTAACCTTTTACTAACATAGTAAACAAGTTTTTGCACTTTCTTATCCTCCCAAACAAGTACTGCGCTGATTGCATGCTCGGTTGTGGTGAGGTATAAGTACAATACTTCCCTTGTGATTGGTTTGGATAAGATCAGTGGTTTGGCGAGGTGCTTCTTAAGGGCTTGAAAAGCGAGCTCACACTCGTCCGACCATTCAAATTTCTTGCCCCCTCTCACAAGATTAAAGAATGGGAGGCATCTATTTGTAGATTTCGAGATGAACCTACTTAAGGGCCCCATTCGTCCAGTTAAGCTATGGACATCTTTATGTTTTTGAGGTGAGGGCATATCGATTAATGCCTTAATCTTATCTGGGTTTGCCTCTATACCCTGAGCATTTACTATGAATCTGATAAACTTTCCTGAGGATACCCCGAATGAGCAATTCTGCGGGTTAAGTCTCATATTGTACTTCCAGAGTACAACAAAGTATTCAGCGAAATCATCTAGATGGTTACTGTTATGCTTGGACTTGACCAACATGTCGTCCACATAAACTTCCATGTTATTCCTCATTTGCTAGGCAACACATCCTATTCACCAATCTTTGGTATGTGGCTCCAACATTCGTGAGCCTGAAAGGCATCACATTGTAGCAATACAAGCCTTTATCGGTCATAAAGCTCGTATGTTCCTGGTCAAGTGCATGCATGGATATCTAGTTATATCTAGAGTATGCATCCATGAATGACATGATGCCATGACCTGTGGTGGCTTCTACGAGCTGATTAATTCGAGGTAAGGGAAAGTAATCCTTTGGACATGCCTTATTGAGAGCCGAATAATCAATGCAAGTTCGCCACTTGCCATTGGACTTCGAAACTAGCACCGGATTAACTATCCAATTAGGAAAGAAAGCATCTCGAATAAACTGATTTGCCTTCAACCTTTCAACCTATTCTTTCAGGGCTTTCTTCATTTCATCGTCTAGGAGCCTTATTTTCTGTTGCTTTGGAGGGAAGGTTTTGTCTATGTTAAGTGCATGGCTTATAATGTTTGGGCTGATCCCAACCATGTCTGAGTGTGACCATGCAAACAAATCTTGATTTTCCCTCAGGAAGCGAATTAATTGTTATCTCGCATCTTTGGGGAGGTTCTTCCCTATCTTTACTACCCTAGTGGTATCCTTTTCATCGAGCACTACATCCTCGAGCTCCTCGATTAGTTTGAGATCAGCCTTATCCTCTTCTATTCTGGGGTCGATCTCTTCTTCGACTTCGAAGACTGTCCCACTTATTTCCTGGATGACAACAAGTGCTTGTGCACTTGTTTGGCCCTTCCCTCTCATGGAAATGCTATAACATTCTCGGGCAGCCAGCTGGTCTCCTTTCAGTGTCCCAATGCTACTAGATGTTGGGAACTTGATGGCCAAGTGCCTAACATATGACACTGCCCCCAACCCAATCAGTACTGGTCTCTTGAGCAGTACATTATAGGCTGATGGGGTGTCCACCACTATATACTCCATAATCTTGGTTACTGAGACTGGATAGTCTCCCAAGGTTACCAGGAGCTCGATAGAACCTATGTTGGCTAATCCTTCTAATGAAAATCCGCACAACGTCGTCTCACAGGCTTTCAAGTCTTTAATTATAAGTCCCATATTTTCCAAAGTGGCCTTATAAAGGATGTTTATTGAACTCCCGTTATCAATCAGGACCCAGCGCACCTTTTTATTGGCGAGCTGGAGTGTGATGACCAAAGGGTCATTGTGGGGAAACTGGATAGGCAAGGTGTCTTCTTTTGTGAAAGTAAAAGGTTGAGTTTCAACCCTTTGTTGTTTTGGAGATTGTGGTTCGGGTTCGTAGGGAGATCTGTCCCCTGTGTTGAGCTCGTCGACATATCTTTTCTGGGTATTTCTACCCGACCCAACAATGTGTGGTCCTCCGGTAATGGTTACCACATCCTCCCCATCTATCGGGGGAGGTCAGTTATCCTCCCTTGTGTGTGGGGTTGTGTTCTGTTGGGCAGGCTGTGTAGGAGCTGCCCTTTGTCTAGCCGATGCTTGGGCTGGATTTCTATTTCTTACATACTACCCAAAATATCCTCTCGAGATCAGACCTTCAATCTCGTCCTTCAATTGAATGCATTCATCGGTGGTATGGCCGATGTCCTTATGGAATCTGCAAAATTTATTGTATCCCTCTTCAACTTTTGATTTTGCATTGGGTCAGGTCGTCTAAACAAGACTTGATTCTCGTTTGCAATAAAAATGTTTTCCCTAGTTTCTGTCAGCTCGGTATAAACTGTGTAAATGGAGAAGTATTTATCTCCTTTTTTCTTTTTCCCCCGTCCACCTCCGAGTTATTCCCTTCATTTTTCTTCCTTTTTGAGGGTTGTCTCTTGAGGGCTGCGACATTGAGAGGGTTGTCGAGGTCGAGGCTGAGTTCATGTTCGTCGTTGTAGTTATAACAGGCTGGGGTCACTTTTAATGTTGACCTTGCATCTTCTACATTGACAAATCTCTGAGTCCTATTGTTGAACTCGGTTATTGTCCTTATAGGTTTCCTTTGCATATCATCCCAAATGGGACTTCCTGTAAATACCCTAGTTCGTACTGCCATAAGATGACCACTGTCATCGACATTCTGAGCTCCTGCCACCTCTATGTTAAACCTTGCTAGGTAGCTTTTCAATGACTCTCCCGCCTGTTGTCTCGCATTAGTCAAGGCCGAGGCTTCGGGCCTGACACCTACCATGGCCTTGAATTATTTCTTGAATTCCATTGCTAATTATTCCCAAGACGAGATCGAATGCCTTTGGAACTTGTCAAACCAGTGTTTTGCTGGTCCCGTCAGCGTGGTTGGAAAAAACATGCACCTAAGCTCGTATCTGACATTGTTGGCATGCATTATCGTGTTAAACGTACTCAGATGGCTTTATGGGTCTAAGTTCCCATCAAAAGGTGCCATGTGGGTTATCTTGAATCCGTAAGGAAATGGAGTGTTCGATAATTGCGAAGTGAAAGGCTCGAGCTCCTCATCGGAGTCGTCAGCCTTGTCCTTATTTCTCTCCTCTTGAAGAAGTCTGAATACTCTTTCAAGCTGGTTAATTCTTTCTTGGACCAAGTCCATCGAAGGTTGAGCTTGCGCTTGGGGTAGCTGGTTATTGTTTGTGAAAACTCCAGCTCCCTGCCCCAGTACAGGGTTATATTGATTCTCGTATACAGGTTGCATGGGCTCTTTTTGGCTATTCAGATGTGTTCATAAATTCGGGTTTGAAAGGTTAGCCTGCCCCAGTTTTGATTCAAGTGATCTCAAAGATTAGGATTGTTGTTCTCATAATTCACAGTATTCCTGGGTTCAGTGTTGTATACTTTCACCGATCTGTTGAGGTCCAAACTTCCACTTATGAAGCTAACATTTCTCTTAGGTTTTTGTGTAGCTCGATGGTTGCGAGGTGGATCTTCCACTGTCCCCCTCGCTCCAGTTGTTTGTGACCTCGATATATGACTTCTCGCTGGTTGGGACGCCCTATGTGCTTAGGGAGCTTCTCCCTCACCTTCGTGTCCAGGTCGAGTCCTATAGTTTTTATCTCGGCTACCACTCCGAGAGGGTCTTTGGGGTGCCCGCTCCCCTACTTGGTTCCCATTAGGAGCTGGTTGGGGTGCCTCTCGAACTCGAAAGGGGTGTCTTATTGGTGACGGAGGATGTCTTATTGGCGATGGTGGGGGCCTTCCATTATTGGGTCTAGAAGGTCCAGAATTGGCTCGGACTGGCTCCGGGTTGTTCCTGATAGGCTCGGGGTTATTACTCCAAGCTACAGGAGGATCTCAGTTATTCCCCGTTCTAGAAGTTACACTCACCGTAGGGTTTCCACTAGTAGCTTTTGAGCATTTCTCCCAGGACTACCATAGCTGATATTTCTCCAGGGCCTCGGCTGGGCCTGTTGGGCCCTTTGTTCAGCCATTTTGGCAGCCGTACTCCCACGAGGACGCCCTCTGGTCCTTTAAGGTAGTGCCTGTACTTCAGTGGCTTGCCTAGCCAATTCCTCGTTTCGTCGTGTGGCTTCGACCAGCTGTTCGCGCAATCTGCGATTCTTCGATTCCATAATGGGCTAGTATCATTCGGGATTATAGTACAACGTCGGGCCTGGGGATCGGAGCAAGTTTCCCCCTGGAGTTGGATGATGCACTTCCTTCATCGAAGCTCTGATTTGCCATGGGCTGCTTCCCAGGCCTTTACGGGTAGTTCTTAGTTTGAGGAGTTCGTTCCTCAGGGATTTATGGCAATGGTCGTCCACCATTTCTAGGATTGTTTATGGTGGCCATTAATGATATGCAGGAGGATTTTGACTATACAATACCGAGCTTTGTTTAATGCTCTCAACGAAAGCACCAAACTATTGACGTCATTTTTTGTCAACTTAGATATGAAGAGCACTAAACACATGTACAGAGATTCACATGCTTTTTACGTGGTTCAGTAGTTAAAATCTGTATAGTCCACGAGTCACTATTATTACTCACTACTCTCTCAAGCTTTTTTAGAAAGTAGTTTGACAGAGTATTCCTCAATACAATTTGTGCGTGAATACAAATGAAATTCCCCAGGCTATTTATAGACTTGGTCATGAGAATATCTTCCTTTGATTCAGGGAAGTTACAATCAAGCAATTAAATTTGAAACAAATACAAATAATGCATTAATCACATAATATCCCATGATAATAGGGATTTAATATCTGATAATAACAAATCCCTAAGGAATAGGGATTTCCTAATAGTCTTTCCGTGTGCAAAACGCGTCGCTGAGCTCGATCGTAGTGCTGACATGCTTTCAAGACCAATCCAAACTTTGAGCTTGTCATTTCGATTATAACCTCCTCCTCATCTAGTGATTTCATCGAACTCATTCCTTAGAGAAGATTAGTGTGTTCGAGCCTGCAACCTACTCGAACTCTGATAACAGATCTGGAATCAGGTCAATTTATACAAGTGTACAGTCAACACTTGTTATTTTCGAGCCTTACTCTTTTTGAGCCTATATTTTGAGGTTATTTATTTATTCTCAAAATTTGGGTGTAACAACTTGTATTAGGATGATGAAGAACTTGCAAGGTTCAAGCTCTCTTGGGGGGCTTTTAGGCAACGTTTGTGCTTACTCTTAAAACCAGGAGTCAGATCCTTTACAATGTGTGTCCTAACACTATTTATAGACAACTGGGACAATTAAGCTCATTAATTGGAGCTGATTACAATTATTATCTCTTAATGGAGGTTTGTTACACAATAAATAAACATTATGTATATAAAATAAGCTAGTGGGCCCCAGCTTATCTTGGTGGGCCCAATCCGAGGAAATTCAGCCCACTACTTTATTGGAGAAAATGCCTCTGGCATTGTCAGTGTGGTAGCTACACGTTTTCTCATGTCAGGCGGCGTTGTGGGACACTCTTTTTTCCACTTGTACGGAGTCGACACCATGATCTATGTGACAGTAGGTGTCAAAAGGTTATGTGTGGTCCAGGGTCTCTTTGCTCGACACCTAGCAACTGTCCTCCTGATCTGGAGGAGGGTTCTTGCATACCTAGAGGAGGAGATTATGGAGGGAGTGATCTCGTTGTGAAACTTGGAGAATTATCCTTTGACAAGGTCCTCAGGAGGTAATGCTTACTGGAGGATTTACTCCTCCGGTGGTGGTGAACCGTGATGAGAACTTGACTCTCCCGTGGAGCTTCAGGCAGATTCCAGGGAACCTTAACCAACTTCCATGGAGCCTTAATCATTCTTAATTTGTGTCACGTGTCACTTGGTGAAAACACAGACAACAAGTACTTCTTAAAAAATATAATTTAAAATTATATTTGATAAAACTACTTTTTTTTTTAACTCTCTATAATAATACTTATCTATATATATAATTTAAATTTAAATTTAACCATACAAATTGGATAACAAATTAAGATTATGTATTAAATATTATTATAATAATATTTTATTAATATTTAAATTTATATTAATATAATTATTAAATATATAATTTACTATATTTTTTAATTAATTTTAAATGTATATTTTTTAATTACTTTAATATTTGTAATATTTTATTAAAATTGACAGAAAAAATAAAATAAAAACGGTTTAATCACGAATCTATTAGATACATATTATTTATATATAAATGATATCTTGTTAAATAATTCATTTTTCATAAATTTTGTGGTAGTATTGCTACGTATAGGTATTCAGATTTTAGGAAACCGTATGTTACATCTTTTTAAAATAACTATTTTGAGAAATATATAGAATTTGCTATTACAGTTTATTTTCTTTGTTGAATGTGGAAAAAAAAATATAAATGATAAGATATATTCTCACTCATTTTCCTTTTAACTTTCTAATGAATCCAAATATTTATTATCTTTTATATAATCATTGCTCCATCCTTTCGTTCTTCTCATTTTCTTTTCTTTAATAAAAAGAACATCTGCCTTATGAATTTTAGTGTTTAATCAATTTACTTTATGGTGCAATAATTGTAAGTGTTATTTTTGTTATGCATTATTTTTCATGTTTAAACATTGTTTTCATGTTATAACACTGAAAGTCCAGTAACACGTGATTTCTATTTTCATCACATGACTTGCTTAGCTGGTTTTCTATTTTTAGCCCTAGCATATATATTCGCTTGGTCCGTGTTTCCCTTACCTTTTTTAGCAACTAAAAAGTGTCTTCTCCAAGAAACATTCTCTGTAAAAGGTCTGAAGCTCTTGATGCTTCATTATTAATTGCCCATGGCGTTTTGGTGATTCCTCACCATTTATGTCAAGTTTTCTGGTGTAAACTTTGTTATCGTGTGAGTTGGTGACTTAGGGGCTGTGTGAGTGTGTTATTTTTTGCTGCTGTGTTTATATTGATGGATTGCTTCAAAGAAGGCGGGTCTACTACTAGACCCCCCATGCTTGATGGAACCAACTATGCTTGTTGGAAAGCTCGAATGAGAGCTTTTCTCAAAGCTATGGATGAGCATGTTTGGAGTGCCGTGGTTGATGGCTGGACTCCACCTACCATCAAGGATGGTGAGGACACTAAACAAAAGCCCGTGTCGGAGTGGACTACGACTGAGATTGAAAAGGCTAATTGAAACTCTAAAGGAGGTCATACTATATTTAATGCAGTTTTTGTGAGTCAAATGAAGGCTATAGAAAATTGTGAAATAGCCAAGGATGCGTGGGATAAGCTGCAAACTATAAATGAAGGAACAAAAAATGTCAAAAAATCTAGATTGAGATCTCTCACTACTGAATTTGAAAATTTAACTATGAGAGATGATGAGTCTATCACTGAATTTCATGCTAGATTATGTGATATTACTAATGAATATTTTTCTCTAGGTGAAACTTATTCAGACTCCAAGCTTGTAAGGACGTGTTCGGAGCTCTCCCTAGGAAGTTCAAGTCAAAAGTTACTTCCATTGAGGAATGCCATGATGTTGATACCCTTGATTTGGATGAGCTGATTGGATCATTGCAGAACTATGAACTTACTATGAAAATGTGGTCTAAAGAAAAGAAAGAAAAAAGAGTTTCTAGTGGAGTTGCTTTACCTCACAAAGTTGCCGAAAATCTTTTTGTGGGAGATTCTCTTGAGAATTTAGATGAGGAGAAGGTTGCACTGCTCACCAAAAATTATGCTAAGTTTCTGAGGAACATATGAAAAAAGGCAGCAATGATTTCAAAGGAGAAAACTCAAGAAAACCACCAAATTTTCCTCGAAAGACTACTCATATGGGAGAAAAGAGAAATCCAAAGGGTATTCAATATCATGAATGTGAAGGCTTCAGGCATATATAGGCTGAGTGTGCAAACACTTTGAAGAAAAAGGGGAGAGCTCTGGCAGCAACCTGGAGTGACAGTGAAGAGGATCAAAAGGCTACAGAAGAGGATAGTTCAGATTTGGAAGAAAACTTTGTTGCTTTCATTGTTAATACATCAAAAACACCATGTTCAGACACTGATTCAGATGGAGTGTGTAGCGATGAGGATGACTTGGACCAGCAAACTGCCTATGAACAAATGTATAATCAGTGGGTTAGTGTGATAAAGAAGGCTAAAATTCTGGAGATTAAAGTGGGAGAACTCGAAGAAGAAAGGAGAAACTTGTTAGGAAAAGTTGATTTTCTCACTTTGGACATTGAAGAGAAGAGGGTTGCTCTAGAAGAAATGCAGGAGAAGCTGGACTATGCTAATAAAACCATTGAGACATACACTGTTGGTCAAGATTTATTCGACAACATGATGGGAATTTGTCAGTTTGCTAGAGAGAAACATGGAGTTGGTTTCAATCAACCATTGGCTATCAAAAAGAAAGATCTTCCAAGTTCATCTAAAAAAATGTCTCCCATTAGCCCTTCATTTCTTGCTACTCCTAAAAATTCTCCAGCCACAGCAAAATTTATTCCTATATGCCATTTATGTGGAAAAAAGGGTCATATTCGTCCAAGATGTTACAAGTTGAATTTCTACTTGTCTCATCTTATAAACATCTCTAAAGATAAGGCTCAAGTCTCTCTGGTTGGAAGAAAACAATGGAGACCGAAGAATGCTCATACTAAGGCTCTTGTGGTTCATACTTCTCTTCTGGCTTGTAACAGTGACCAGTGGTACTTTGACAGCGGGTGTTCTCGCCACATGACCGGAAACAAGCATCTTCTCACTAATCTTTTGTCTTATGTTGAGGGATATGTCACCTTTGGTGATGGGAGCAAAGGTCGGATCATGGGAAGAGGGAAGTTGCATTTACATGGTTTACCTCCTTTGGAAAATGTACTCTATGTTGAAGGTTTGAAGGCTAACTTGATAAGTGTTAGTCAAATTTGTGACGAAGGTGCACGGTTCTTTTCTCCAAGACTGACTGCACTGTTGTTTCAACATCTGGAATCCATGTCTTAACAGGGATTAGATCTAATGACAATTTTTATCTCTTGTGCACTAACTTAGTGTGCAATGTGGCAAAGACGGATGAAACTGAACTGTGGCACTACAAGTTAGGTCATCTGAATTATAGAGATCTCGGTAAACTTGTAAAATTAAAAGCGGTTAGAAGTGTTCCAAACTTGGCTCCATTGAAAGAGAAAGTGTGTGGTCCTTGTCAACTCAGCAAACAAGTCAAAAGTAGTCATCCTCCCTTGAAATTTCTGGTTACTTCCAAAGCCTTAGAGCTGCTTCATGTTGATTTGATGGGTCTTATGCAAACAGAAAGTCTGAGTGGCAAAAGATATGTTATGATGTGCGTGGATGATTACACTAGATTCTCTTGGGTTAGATTTCTTAGAGAAAAATCTGACTCTTTTGAAAATTTCAAGGGACTGTACCTCTCTTTGCAAGCTGAAAAGGGTGAGAAGGTTAAGAAAGTGATTCATCTTAGAAGTGACCATGGTAAGGAATTTGAGAACAACATCTTTGCTGATTTTTGCAACCAAGAAGGGATAGCTCATGAGTTCTCAGCGCCGAAAACTCCTCAGCAGAATGGGGTTGTGGAAAGAAAAAAACAAACTCTTCAAGAGATGGCTCGGGTTATGTTAAATGCCAAGAAATTATCCAAGAGACTTTGGGTTGAAACAGTGAATACAACTTGCTACATTAGCAATAGAGTGCATCTTCGTCCTGATACTAAGCAAACCTCTTATGAGTTGTGGAAAGGCAGAACACCAAATTTGGCTTATCTTCATGTGTTTGGTTGCAAGTCTTCATTCTCAATGATAGAGAAAAGCTTGGTAAGTTTGATGCCAAGAGTGATGAAGGAGTGTTTTTGGGGTACTCTACAAATAGCCGTGTCTACATAATATACAACATGAGAACCCAGGCTGTCATGGAATCCATCAATGTTGTGTTTAGTGACTTAGAAGACTTTGCTAGTTACTCAGAAGAAGAAGAAATCCACACTCTTGTTGACACATCCATTCTGCCTGTTGCATCACGAACTGCAAATGAACCAAGTGGATCTAAAATTGAGGAGATTGATGCTACCACTAAAACTTCTGAGGCTTTCGATGTGTCTTCCATTCCTGAAAATATTGCTTCATCTGATTTAAAAATTCATTAGAAGAAGGGACCACCCACATGGATACCCAAAGTTCATCCTCTATCCTCCATTGTAGGCAATCCAAATGAGGTGATGGTGACTAGAAAGAAACTAGCAAAAGAAATTGCTAATGCTTGTTATCTTTCTTCAGTGGAGCCTAAATTAGTTAAGGACGCCCTTAAAGATGAGAACTGGATGTCTGCCATGCAAGATGACTTCAACAATTTGAGAGAAATGAAGTATGGACTCTTGTTCCTCGTCCTTTGGGTGCTAACATCATTGGCACTAAGTGGATATTCAGAAATAAGACTGATGAAGTGGGAAATGCGGTGCGCAACAAGGCCAGATTAGTTGCTCAAGGGTATACTCAGATTGAGGGAGTAGACTTTGAGGAAACATTTGCTCCGGTGGCTAGATTGGAATCCGTAAGACTCTTGTTGGTTGTGGCGTGTTACATGAAGTTCAAGTTGTATCAAATGGATGTCAAGAGTTCTTTCTTGAATGGCATTCTTGTGGAAGAGGCTTATGTGTCAAAACCTCCTGGATTTGAGGATCCTCATCATGGAGATCATGTCTACAAACAGAACAAGGCATTGTATGGGCTTAAGCAAACCCCTCGAGCATGGTATGATCGTCTTACATCTTACTTGCTTGATAATGGGTATACTAGAGGTAATGCTGATCAAACTTTGTTTATTAAACCTCTGAATCCTGGTATTGTTTGTGCCCAAATCTATGTAGATGACATAGTTTTTGGATCCACTTGTGCTAATGACAAAGGAATTTGAAATGAGCATGGTTGGTGAACTAAGTTACTTTCTTGGTTTACAAATCAAACAACTAGATAATGGCATTTTCTTGTCTCAATCAAAATATGCTCAAAAAGTTTAGTTTAGAAAATGAAAAACATGCTCGCACTCCTATGGGCATCACTGCAAAATTGATCAGAGACGAAACAGGTAAAAGGGTTGATGCAACACTGTATAGAAGTATGATAGGCAGTTTACTTTACATTACTGCTAGTCGTCCTGATATTTGTTTCGGTGTTGGGGTTTGTGGTAGATATCAATCTGCCCCCACTGAACTGCATCTTACTGCTATAAAAATAATTCTAAAATACCTGGCTGGTACCACTGACTTTGGTCTTTGGTACTCATGTGATACTAATCTTTCTTTGGTTGGATTTAGTGACTCAGATTTGGCAGGCAACCTTGATGATCGGAAAAGCACTTCAGGTGGCTGTTTTTATGTGGGGAACAACCTGGTCTCTTGGCACAACAAAAAGCAAAACTCCATCTCGCTTTCCACTGCTGAAGTGGAGTACATTGCGGTAGGAAGTTGTTGCACTCAACTTCTTTGGATGAAACAAATGTTGCATGATTATGGCCTCTGTCTTGACACCTTGACCATCTATTGCAACAATACCAGTGCCATCAATATCTCCAAAAACCCTGTCCAACATTCTCGTACCAAGCACATTGATATCCGCCACCACTTTCTTCGTGAGTTAGTTCATTCTAAACTTATTGTCTTATCTCATGTTGCATCTAAAAGTCAACTTGCTGATTTGTTTATAAAGACTTTGAGTTCCCAAACTTTTGTTAACTTGAGAAAGTCAATAGGAGTTTGTATGTTTGAGTGATCATATGTGACATTTGAAAATAAGCAATATAGATTGAGATGTCATCTTCTAACTTGACTATTTGCATGTGTGAGTCTTTCTTCAACTTGCTTTTCACAGTCATATGTCTTGAAGTGATGTAGGCTTTCTTATGCTCAGTAGTAGTCTTACTTGATGCTTGTCTTCTCAGTCTTGGTTATTGCATTGAATTGTCTCCCTTATTAGAGTTGCCTTATGTTTTAGTGTGAAAGCTTCCATTGGGTCACTTTGCTCTGTGTAGTTTGCTCTTTCACTTAGGACTGTGTGCCCATGGAGAGGGCTACCTATGTACTTGGCTCTCTAATTGGTAATTGTTGAGATGATTTCTACAAAAAATATATCGAAAAAAACATCAAAAATAAAATAAAATAGAGATATACAAAAAAATTAATAATAATTTTGAGGGAGAGTTTGTCTGGTACTTCTATAGTAGGCAGCTCATGAGGACACTTCACACACAAATAGAGATTGACTTTCTCTGCATCTGTCTTGTTGAGATTGATATTGTGTCTTATTAAGACTCATTTGTGCATTTGTCAGGTCTATGTTACAACATGCTATATGTCTGTTTCAACAATGTGTAGAAAGTCTTTCATTTTGCTTTGTGTCTTTTCAGTTGATGTTTATCTTTGTCTATATTGTGTTTAGTTTCATGCTATTTGTTCTCACTTAAATATTTCAAATTCTGTGTGTTCTCTAGTGTCCAAGCATTTTTTAAAAAAAAAATATATAGATAATAATAAAAAAAATTAAAAAATATGTGAGTCTTTGGTTCTGTCGTTTCTGTCCCTTCTCTGTCGTTTTTTAATAAAAAAAACCACAACACAAACAAAAATTTACATACAAAAAAAAAAAAAAAAAACAACAAAAGCAATTCAAAAAATTTTTTTGGTCTAAGTTTTTTCCCCCTCTCCCTAAGTCCGTACCCTTCCCTTTCTTCTTCTCCAATGCCAATGCCAATTCCAAATGCCAAATGCCTCTACGCCCTTCGCCGTCGCAATTGCCTCCCCACCCCGTCCCCTGAAACCTCTGACTCCTCCGTCCCTCCCTCTCCCAACCACCCCGCCCTCACTAACCCAGACCCCATCCTCCCTGCAACATAACTTCCTCCGCCCCTAAATCTCGAACCCTCCCTCCTTGACATCATGCTCTCCGCCCTCACCAATCCCTCTTCCTCCCCACCTTCGGCTGGCCCTTCTCCTCCACGTGAACCCTCCCCTCCATCACATCTACCCTCCCCACCAACCCTCCCCTCCACCCCGTCCACCCTCCCCATCACTCTGTGATCCCTCTCCACCACCCCATGCTTCCTCCCCTCTGCCTAAACCCACTGGCATCGCCTCTTGCACCTGCACCCAATAACAAATCCCTGTCATTCCCTCTGCTCCGCCCAAGCCTCCTGGTTGGGTCAAGACGTTGGCTCGCAAACAGAAGCCCTCTCCTGTTGTTGTGCTCGAATCCATCTCGGACTCCCCACCTCCAGCGCGTCCTGTC
This sequence comes from Humulus lupulus, assembly GCF_963169125.1. NCBI lineage: Eukaryota > Viridiplantae > Streptophyta > Magnoliopsida > Rosales > Cannabaceae > Humulus > Humulus lupulus. The sequence goes on along the minus strand of NC_084802.1, from coordinate 218,169,482 downwards.
AAGAAGCCCACGGTCATGCCCCCACCTGCACCATAGGCCCCATCTTCCTCTTGGTTCTCCAAAGGCAAGGCGTCTGCCTCCTCATCATCTAGAGGTAACGTCTTTCTGAATGCAACCTGTAAAAATTGGTTCACTGAGACTATTTCTTTGTGCAAATTACTGCCTAAGCGATTGTTGGATTACTCGGAGTTTACTTATTTGGGCTTGTATGACATTATTGAGTTTCATGGGTGGAAATAATATGTGTTTGCTCTGCGTGTGCCCTGTCCATCTTTGGTCCATGAATTTTATTCTAACCTTTATGCTGATGTTATTGATCCGATTCATGAAAATTTTGGGAAAGTATTTTTGCGTGGCAATTGGATTCCGTTTACTCCATCGGTTATTGCAAAATGTTTACACCTGCCCCTGCTTGATGAGCCTACCTTCTCTGTTGATTAATCCGGACATGGATGAGGTTGCTTGCGCTCTCACTGGCAACCTTTCTTCGTCTTGGCCCACTTCCAATGTGATTCTTACTGCTGACCTCACCCCTCTCTACCACATTTTGCATGTTGTTGCTATCTTCAATTGGCAGCCCACTGCTCACAAGTCCATGGTTGGGGCTGATCTGGCTCGCTTTCTCTTTGCTGTGGGTACTCGCCAGTCTATCAGTTTACCTCACTGTCTGTTTAAGGTTATATTAGAGGTTGCCCTATGGCCTGGGGTCTCTAGAATTTCTCCCCTACCCATTCTGATTCAACGCGCCGCTCACTGTTTCTCTACTGTCCCTTCCAAAAGCTTGGACACCCACATCTCTCTCAAGGCCATAAACTTGGTCTCCACTAGGTCCAAAGCCAAGAAGAAAGGTCCCTTAGTTCAGGATTCTATGGCTGCCTCTTCCTTGGGTGTCAAACAATCCTCATGGAAGTATCGCTTGTTTGACTGGATTCATTCTCTCAGCACTGAGTTTCGGTCCTTCAAATCTGAGTTCAGATTGGCCTAAGCTCAGAATCAAGCATTTCAGTCTGCAGTTCTTAGTCACCTTGGTCTGCCTCCTCTCTCAGTCCCGTCCTCCGCTGTTGATGACTCTTTTGAGGAAGCACCACCATCTCAGGGGGAGCAAGTCCCTAATCCTACTGCCACTGGTTCCCGGCCTGTTGACACCCAGTCTATGCCTCCTGTCGCTGCCCCTCAGGGTGAGTTTGTTGTGCCGCCGGGCACCCTCAAGCGTCGCAAGAAGAAGAAGCAACCTTCTTCCTCCAAGTAGTTGTGGTTCAGCTTTGGCATGCCCTCTGAACATTGAGGGGGAGTTTCTTTAGATTCTCTTTTGTTATCTAACATTGTCTGTCGTCCTTTTAGCTGAGTTTGAACTATTTTTACTACTTGTTGCTTTTGAATTTTCTCTATTGGTATCTGATTGTATTTTGAGCAGGTGGTTTTGTTATTGGTATCCTGATATGAAAATTTATCTAATTTAGTTAGTTGCTGTTATCAAATCTGTCCGCTGTTATTTCTTCTCAGCTTTGTGTGCTAAAAGTATAAATTAGTTCACTGTTCGTATGCATTCCAAAGGGGGAGTTTGTAAGTGTTATTTTTTTCATGCATTGTTTTTCATGTTTAAACATTGTTTTTCATGTTATAACACTAAAAGCCCAGTAGCACGTGATTTCTATTTTCATCACATGACTTGCTTAGCTGGTTTTCTATTTTTAGCCCTAGCATATATATTCGCTTGGTCCATGTTTCCCTTACCTTTTTGAGCAGCTAAAAAGTGTCTTCTCCAAGAAACACTCTCTGTAAAAGGTCTGAAGCTCTTGATGCTTCAGTGTTCATTGCCCATGGTGTTTTGGTGATTCCTCACCATTTATCTCAAGTTTTCTGGTGCAAACCTTGAAGGGATTTCAAGATAAGTCTCAAGGGGAGCTTGAGCAGTAGCTGGAGGGAGTCTAGCAGCTGTAGGGAGTCCAGCCACGTTCAAAACCAGTGGGAGGCTAGTTGCTTGAAGATAGGGAGTTGTTTGTTGATTGTAAACCAAATTAGAAGGGAGTTTTAATTTGTGTTTTGTTGTTTGTATTTGTAATAGCTCTGATTATTTTAGTGAATTTGCTTCACCTCTGGACTAGGTCCCATGGAGTATGTTGTGAGATATCATGGCTGAACCATGTAAAAATGATTGTGTCATTTTCATTATTCTTGCACTTGATTACTTTTCAAATATGAATTTAATTTGATCAATTGATTGAATAATTGACTGAGTAGTTGAGTAGCAGTAGTTAACTAACTTTCAATAATTTAAAAAAAAAAAAATGTATTTATATATTTATAAATGTAAATAAACCCCCCTTAACTAATTATAATGAAAAAGAAAAAAAAATATCAATAATTCCACTCCAAAATTATATATACACATACATTAGCTAATGTAGGATAAGCTATATAATCCTAGTCAATGTTACACTACATTTTACAGTTTAGGTTAAGTATTTTACAATTTATTATTTTAAGGCTCTAGCACAGAAAAAAAAGTAATTAATTTCTCAAAATGTAATACAAAAGATTCCATGTGATTGAAAAATTTGTATAGATTACATTTGGCTATTCACCATATAAATTCTTGATATTCTTTCTATGTATATAAACACACAATAAAAGGAATAAAAAAAATAAGAAGAAGAATTTATTTCTATATTATATCAAAACTATTAATTGACATAAAAAAAATCTATATGTTTATTTAGCATTTCTTAAAATTAACATAAAATAGGAAAAAAACTGTTAAAACCAATAAAAATCATTAAATACACATTTATAATATATAAATATATAGATAAAAACAAAATTATAATAATGATAATATCGAATTTGTATATTTTTAATTCATTATTATTCTAATGATTATACACTTGAATATTTATTTATATATGCTTAATTAATTTATTTTGTGTTTTTGGGACTTCCAAGGCATTTGAATGAAAAATAATGAATTTAAGATGTTTTTACAAGTAATGGTTAAGCTCGGAATCAAAAGTCCAAAACTTCACACGTGATTTTGACAATATTTTCATATTCTTTTGGAAATTTTTCCAAAATACAAGTTTTAGATCTTTTTCTTAGATTTTTATAGGTTTTTGAATCATCAAATTCCAAGCTATATCGAGGAAGTTATGGTTAAAATATTATCAGTGGCTGGAGTCGGAGAAACACGAAAAAGAAGAAAAATGCACGCATGCTGAAATTGGTCACTGGCCGCGGCCAGCCTTATTCCAGGCCATGACCTAGGGGACAAAACACAGTGATCGTGACCGTTATAAACCTATGGTCCTGATAAATGTGCCAAATCTACTCCTGTGGCCACGATCGCTAAGAAACATTGGTTGTGGCCAATGATTGAAATTTTCTTTAATTTTTAAATTTTAAATGTATTTGTCAAGGGATTATAAAAAGGAATTAGGGTTAACTTTTAAAATAACTTTGGATTGCGAATTTTAGAGTCTATAGCGGCAAAGAAGAAGAAATGACATTATCATTTACATTCTTCAATCTAGTTTTTCGTTCTTTTGTAAAACTTATTTATTTTCATTGAATATTTATGTTTGTGATCATGAATTTGATTATGTAGTAGTTTCCTTTTAGATTAAGGGTTATTTCAAAACCCTAGACATGAGATCTTGAATGTATTGATGAATTTTATTCCTTCTATTCACTTATATAAAGTTGCTTCCATTTTTCTATTTGAATGCTATGAATCTTGTAAAATCTTGTTTAGATGGCCACTAATTATGGTTTCGCATTGTTCTATTATCATCTTAGGATTAATATTCACCTAATAGTTTATGATTCTAAGTAGAGTGATAAATTATAATTAAGTATTGTGATGTGTATTTTAATTGTGATGAAGAATATAACCTAGGTTAAATGAATTGCATGCTTAATGAATTTGTTGCATATATGAAATTGTTTCCATTGAATGTAATACTTTTTCGTTTTTTAAATAGATCGTATGCTTAATGGATCTATCGCTTGGTAAAAGAGATTAATTAAGAGCGCTTAGCTTTAATTAATTATAATAGAGAAACTGAGATAATTGACTACTTAAGTGTTATCTGCGGGGTTAATAGTTTTGTTGACCCACGATTTAGCCAACTGACACGGAGTCAAAATATGAATGATATAGACGAATATGTATAGATAATAACATAATGACAAAAGTAAAGAAAACACAGTAATTTATAGTGGTTCGGCCCCAGGATCTGGTAATGACCTACGTCCACTTAGAGTAATATTGATATGGGATCAAAAGTGTGATCAGAGAACTTGGGTTCAATGAGTTTCAACACTCCTCATCAACAATACAAGTTTACTCAGATAATTTCTATAATCTCTATGATTTCCGGGCTCCAAAAGTCCCTTCCCATGAGCCATCTCCTGCTATTTATAGGCTCATGGAGGGTTGCCCAATATTGTTACAGATATTATCCCCTGAATCATGGGATATTCAGAAGATTGCATGAGATAAATTCGGGATTCATAAGATCTTTCCATAAATGTTGTTTTGCCAGCGGAACCACCGACCAGTCTGGTCGTGGTAAAGACAGGTCTGTCCTGCTTCTGGTGTGTCTCCTGGTCGATACTCTAGCAGACGCTCCAGGTGTCAGCCACGTGTCAAGAGATTATTCGCCACGTCACAAATGCTAATTTATTGGATAACATTTGCCCCCCAAAGTTTATTTACCACGAACGGTAAATAAACTTTGAGCGAACGACCCTTCGGTAACCCCTCCTGACGTGTCAGAGCCCTTCGTGTGTTCTTGAAAAAAGCAAACCACTCCTGTCTAATCAAGGCTTTTCAGTTTCCCAGAAACAATTTTGACGGCCATTACGCTTCCCCATACTTCGAAAATGGAAAACTAATGATAACGCCTTTTGAATACCAAAGACAAACTTATATAAGGTTACTTGAGCCACTTCTTTCCTTTTTACGCACGCCACCTCTCTGTCGAAAACCCTAAAAACCAGAGCTTTACTCTCTCCGGCGAACCTTCCTTTGTGCTGTAGGATCAGACGGTGGGCTCATTGACTCCCGAAACTCTCACTTCCATCTTCACGACCACTTTCCTTGGTAAGTTACTTTGAAACTCCATGCTTCTAACCTTTCGTGGTGCATGCTTTTAAATGGTGTACTGTTTGAATCTCTTGGTTTCTGGTTTTTTGAACGCCTGTAGACAAGATGTTTTTGTAGGCAAAGTAGGCTTTTGAGTAGGTTTAAAACCCAGGATTAGTGCTTTTTAGGACGTAGGATCGAAGTAGCATTTCGATTTTTTAAACCAGTTAGAAATAATTTTTTCCCGTCGTAAGGGGAGTCGAAAAAGCTTTTCAGGAAAACTTTTCACTTTCACCCTTTTGGTCCGTTTTTTAAACTGTTTCCCCAAAGAGACTTAGTTAGAATGCTGTTATATAAAGGCTTAGCTTTTATACTCGACCAGCGTTACGTTAAGAATCTCCTAGATTCCTCTGACCTCGCCTCCCCATTCTTCTGTTTGCAGATTTTGATGCCAGATTTGTGGGGAGGTGAGAGACCCATCGACGACGACCTCCTCGCCCAACTGCTCGAGGGAGAAGAACAACCAGCCGATCGTATCCACCAGATACCTTTCTCACGAGCCTCTTCCAGACCGCACCCTTCTCCTTCAATGGCCCGTTCAAAATCCTCTGGCAAGAAAAGGCCCGAATCTGAAAGTAACCCTTCTTCTTCTGCCCAGCCTGATTCGCAGGCGGGGGCTCCCTCGACCAGTGGCCGAGAGAATCTTGTTCCTGACCCCAATATCCAAACTAGGGCTCGTCCTCGTCATCGCAATCCGCCTGATGTCGAGTGGTACACTCCTCCAGCCAGTTCGATGACCCTTCGGATGGTCGCCAACTGCTTCAGAAAATACCCCCTAACGGGGGTAACCATTACACGTCCTACTGCGGAGCAGAGGGCTAATCGTCCAGGAGGAGCAAACAGCGCCTGGTCCCGGTATCACATTGAAGCGGGGGCTTATCTCCCTCTTCATCCTTTCTTTGTGGGGGTGGCCAATTATTTCGGCGTCGCTCCCTTTCAATTAACCCCTAACGGATATAGGATGTTGGCTGCACTCTATGTCCTGTACAAACTTTACAAATGGCCAGAACCTTCACCTCATGAGGTTAACTACCTCTTTGACCTCAAGTCCAATCCTCAACACAACGGGACGGGCTTTTTTCACTTCTGCCATCAGGAAACTGGCCGGACGTTTTTGAGTGGCACCACCCACATATCAAACGTGGGACATTACAACAAGGAGTACTTCTTTACTCCAGATATATCCAGTAACAACTTGGCCTTCGCGAGAGGAGGTACAAATTTGTCTTTGCCTTGGTCGATACTTTATCATAGAGTATTTCCTTTCGTCATTTCTCAAACTTGATTTGCCTTTCAGGCCCCTGGTTGCGCCCGACCCCAACACAAGACATGGTGTCGAGGTCTGAAACTCTGGCCAAGATGTCTGCCGCAACCAAATGTGTCAAGACCTTGACACTAGAAAAGAATTTGAGGTCGTCTGGCCTTCTGGATCCTCGCCATGACAATAGAGGGTCCGAAACGGACGAACCCACTGCCGGGGGGGTTCCCGAGAAGCAACCTCCTGTGCCCTCTCCAAGGAGGAGGCCAACAGGAGTTACGATCAGGGAATCCACGGGCAGCCCTTCTGCAGAAAGGCCTTCTGCAGAAAGGCCTTCTGCTCCCCAAGGCAAGGGGAAAGAAAAGGCCACAGAACCAGTTGTTGACTTGGAAGAGTCTTCTGATGACAATGGTAACGTTATTTCGCTTTTAAATGGTCTGCCAATCCCCTGTCACATGTTTGACGGGGATGGTAACTTTTCATATGCTCCAAATCTAGGGCCAAACTTCTTCATGCCAGAAAATGAGTATATGATTAATAGAGTCACTAGTGTAGCGACCAGTAGTTGTAGCTCGGGTATTCACTTTATTATCTTCTTTCTGTTGTATTACTTACTTTCACCTTTTTCTTCCCTTACTAACCTCTTGTGTTTATTTTCATGTAGATATGTCGACTCCCAATATCTTTGACATGTACCAGGCCGAAGAGGAAGAGGAAGTTCCTCAACTTCAACGGAGGTCAAAGAAACGAGCTGGTGAAACCAGTCAAGGCCCTTCAGCCAAGAAGAGTCGACCAGAAGACCTTCCTCAGGGCACACCAACTGGGCAAAGTCCTGCGTCAACTGGGCGAACTCCTACCCCTCCTCCAGCTCCTTCTGAACAGCAAAACACCCCCGCTCGGTCCAACCCTCCACCTGCGCCTGCTAGGGAGCATCTTTCTCGCGAAGAGGCTCATGAGGCCAGGCTTGTGAGCCGTACCATCCGATCTGCTAAGGATCGAATTGAATGCATAGGCAAAGGTGAGCGTGTTGGGGCCGCTATGATCCAAGCTGAAGAGCTACCAGTCGATCAGATCCTGAACAGGGCTCTGAACGAGATCTCCAGCGTAAGTATTTCTTTATTCCTTGAGTCTTTGTTTTTTCAGCCCTCGTGATAAGTCTTGACTTCTTTTTCTTTCGTTTATAGGTCTTACTTTCTGCCATTACTGCTCGTACCCGAGCCCAGGCCTACTTTGAGCAGATTGAGGCTAAAGTTCTCGAGAAACATCAGGTGAAGGCGGCTCAGGAGCTTTCGGCTGTTGAGGCCAAACATGCTAAGGAGTTGGAGACGGTGGTCCGAGAGAGGGATGCAGCGGTGACCAAACTGTCCGCGGCTGAAGCTGCAAAAGATGCAGCGGTTAAGCTGAGGGAAAAGTACCGGTCGTACAACAAAACTCATCTCCGCGAAATCAAGCATCTGGAGGGGGTGGTCAAGTCTAAGGACGAGACTATTGCCACTCTCGAGGGCAAGGTGCAGCAGTCGGAGCTTGACAACTCCAAGAATCTGGAAAAGTACAAAAGGACGACACTCCGATGTTTCTATAACTTCTGGAAACACAATCAGGGTGCTGACTTTAGCTACCTTTCAGAGGAAGTCAGAGTTGCGGAGTTGGCTCGGTGCGCTGCTCAACTGGCTGAAGAGGAGGCAAGAGCCGCGATTCCTGCAACCCCAAGCGTCGTTGGTTTGGACGAAGAAACCATCGAGGAAGAGACTGACCAGGTTGTTGCCCAGGATCCTCCTGCCCCCCATGCCTCTTAATTTATTTAACTGTCTTTCTTTCTTTTTGAACATGCGACCCACGGGTCGCAATGTAAAAACAATAGTTTCTTTTTAAACTTTGCTGCACAGGCAGTAAATCTTTTTGTTTGAACAATTACATTCAAGCAGCAATGCTTGCGGTGTAAAAGCTTAACTCTTGGTGCTATAATATTTTTACTTATTATAACGTTTGTCCGTATGACCGAACTTAGCATAGTACTTTGGCATGATTTATCAAAACATATATTTTGAAAAAATACTCTAAGTACTTGAAGCATGCTTTCACTCATTTTGTTCATGTGTTTACATACCTTGAGAGTATGCTTTGCTATCGATGTGCCTTATATGCCCCCCAAGTGATCGAGGAGCTTTAGGTCCTTGGTCACTTGCCTTGACCATGGCCTATCCGAACATTCCTGTTCGTGCGAAAAAATGCTACTTGTAATACAGCAAAACAACACACGTAATGAACAAATACTTGTAAATGTAAATTCACAAAGGTTGGCAAGAACGACTGGCTGAGCACAGTCCCTTATAATTTCGTATTAAAAATAGACTAATCATGTCTTTACGAATGATTCTGAAATAGAATCTTACATATACGAGCAGTTAGCCATACACCGTGGCTAACCCTCTTTGCAAAACTTGTAAAAATTATTAGAAAAATTTGAACAAGCCAGTCCTTTTAAGAAGGGCTGTTTATTGATAATACTTGCGCAGGTGTTCTCCATTCCAGTAACGTGGAACGAGATCTCCGTTTAAGCGTGCAAGTTTGTAGGTGCCTGGGTGAAAGACTTCTTCAATCTGGTAAGGTCCTTCCCAGTTAGGTCCGAGCACGCCAGCAGTGGGGTCGCGGGTATTCAAGAAAACTCGTCGTAACACCAAGTCTCCGACGTTGAATCTTCTTTCTTTAACTTTGGAGTTAAAGTACCGGGCGACTTTTTGTTGATAAGCAGCAACTCGGAGTTGAGATTTTTCTCGTATCTCATCAATTGAGTCTAAGGACTCCAGCATTAGTTGGCTGTTTTGCTCTTGATCATACGTTAAACGCCGATGTGAGGGGGGATCTATCTCAACGGGTAACATGGCCTCATACCCATAAGCTAAGGAAAATGGGGTACGTCCTGTGGCTGTTCGATGAGATGTTCTATACGACCAGAGGACTTCAGGTAGTTGTTCTGGCCATGCTCCTTTAGCTTCTTCGAGTCTTTTCTTCAGGGTGTCCTTGAGGGTTTTTTTTACAGCTTCAACTTGCCCATTCGCTTGGGGGTGTGCGACTGAAGAAAAGCTCTTAATTACCCCATGCCTTTCGCAGAAATCGGTGAACAGGTCGCTGTCAAATTGGGTTCCGTTGTCTGATACTATTTTTCTGGGCAAACCATACCGGCACACAATGTTCTTGATGACAAAGTCGAGAACTTTCTTGGTTGTGATGGTTGCGAGTGGTTCAGCTTCGACCCATTTTGTGAAGTAATCAATTGCCACAACTGCGTACTTTACTCCTCCTTTTCCTGTTGGCAGGGATCCAATTAAATCTATTCCCCATATTGCGAAAGGCCACGGGCTCTGCATCTGCTTTAGCTCGTTTGGAGCTGCTCGTGGGATTTTGGAGAACCTCTGACATTTGTCACACCTTCGTACGTACTCCATTGAATCCTCGTTCATCGTTGGCCAAAAATAGCCCTGTCGGAGAATTTTTTTCGCCAAACTTTGCCCCCCAGCGTGATCTCCGCAGAAGCCTTCATGCACTTCTTTCATGAGTTCCTTAGCTTTTTCTGATGTGATACACCTGAGCAGTGGCATTGAGTATCCTCTTCGGTACATAACACCGTCGAGCAGTATGTACCTAGCAGCTTGTCTTTGCAAAGTTCTGGCCTTGTTTCTATCTGCTGGTAATGTCCCATTTGTCAGATATTCCAGGTAAGGCGCCATCCATGTATCTTCTATTCGAATTTCCATGCTGACTTCGGTCGCATCAATGCTTGGTTCACTTAATCTCTCTACTGGGACTATGTTCAAGGTGTCAGCGTCTTTAGCACTTGCAAGTTTGGCCAAGGCGTCTGCATTCGAATTTTGGTCTCGCGGAATCTGCTGGAGGGTGTATTTTGTAAACTGTGCTAGCAAATCTTTTGTTTTATTAAGGTAGGCCATCATTTTTAACCCTCGCGCTTGATATTCTCCCAGGACTTGATTCACGACCAGCTGAGAGTCGCTGTAAATATCGAGCGTTTTTATGTTCATATCCCTGGCCATTCTCAGTCCAGCGAGGAGTGCTTCGTATTCCGCTTCATTGTTTGACGCTGCGAAGTCAAACCTGATTGCGCAGTGAAATCGATGCCCATCGGGCGTTATCAATATCACTCCCGCTCCAGCGTGAGATTCATTAGATGATCCATCTGTGAATAGTTTCCACGAAGGAGTCTTGTCTTGAGGCATGGGCGCTTCAGGCTGTTTGCACAGCTCGTTACTGGGGAGTTCGGTGAACTCCGCAATAAAATCGGCTAAGGCTTGCCCTTTTATTGCTGCTCGCGGTGAATAAGTTACGTCGAACTGTCCCAATTCGACCGCCCATTTTAACAGTCGTCCAGCCGCCTCGGGTTTTTGGAGGACTTGCCGAAGGGGCTGGTCGGTCAGAACCGTGATAGGATGGGCTTGGAAGTACGGTCGCAACTTTCGGGAGGCTAGAATTAGGCAATATGCTAATCTTTCGATCGGTGGATATTTCAATTCTGCACCGATAAGCCTTTTGCTGACGTAGTAAACAGCTTTCTGCACGCCTTCTTCCTCCCGTATCAGTACTGCACTAGCAGCAACTTCGGTAATCGCCAGATAAATATACAAAGTCTCTCCTTCGATTGGTTTTGATAGGATGGGAGGTTGCGACATATGAGCCTTTATTGTCTGGAATGCTTACTCGCAGTCTTCCGTCCATTCAAACTTCTTATTTCCCCTAAGTAGATTGAAGAATGGAACGCACTTGTCGGTTGATTTTGATATGAATCTACTAAGGGCAGCTATCCTTCCGGTCAGGCTTTGGACATCCTTGATCTTTTCTGGCGACTTCATATCGATCAGGGCTTTTATCTTGTCGGGGTTGGCCTCGATTCCCCTTGAATTCACTATAAACCCCAAAAACTTTCCTGACCTGACTCCAAAGGAACATTTGAGGGGATTCAACTTCATATGGTACTTGTTTAACACATCAAAGCACCTTCGCAAATCCTTCACATGTCCTTCAGCCTTCTCGGACTTTACCAGCATGCCATCCACATATACCTCCATGCTTACTCCGATCAGCTCCTTGAACATGTGGTTGACCAGTCGTTGGTAAGTCACACCTGCGTTTTTTAGTCCAAAAGGCATTACCTTGTAACAATATAAGCCCGTATCGGTCCGAAAGCTGGTATGATCCTCATCAGGGGGATGCATGCTGATCTGATTGTAGCCTGAATACGCATCCATGAATGAAAGGATCTCATGCCCAGCAGTTGCATCGACTAGCTGGTCGATCCTCGGGAGTGGGAAGCAGTCTTTTGGGCAGGCTTTATTGAGGTCTGTAAAATCCACACAGGTCCGCCATTTGCCGTTAGGCTTGGGGACCAGCACCGGATTGGAGACCCATGATGGATAAAACGCCACCCTGATGAACCCATTTTCTTTAAGTCTTTCGACTTCCTCTTTCAAGGCTCTCGATCTGTCTTTATCGAGCAGCCTTCTTTTTTGGTGCACCGGTGGAAAGACTTTGTTTATGTTCAGGACATGGCTGATCACTGCAGGATCTATACCAACCATGTCTTTATGTGACCAGGCGAAAACTTCCTGGTTCTTTTGCAAGAATTCCACCAGCGCCTGCTTTGCGGTAGGTTCTAAATTCTTCCCAACCTTTACGATTCGGGTCGGGTCTTTTTCATCGAGCTGGACTTCCTCCAGGTCCTCGACGGGTCCAACATTTTCTTCAAAATCCCCAAAGCGAGGATCCAAATCTATATCCTCACTTTGGGCAACACCCTATTTGGTGACCTTTCCACCTGATTGGGTTTGTCTGTCTTCCGTCATCTGCAATCGTTCTGGGGTAGCGCTCCTCGATGCTCCACTTTTTGCCTTTGTGATCGAGGCGTTATAGCACTCCCTGGCTTCCCTTTGGTTTCCCAGAACGCATCCTACCCCTGCGTCCGTTGGGAATTTCATGGCTAAATGCCACATGGAGATGATGGCCCTCAGTTCAACCAGTATGGGTCTTCCAATAACGGCGTTATACGCTGAAGGACAATCGACCACTAAAAAAGTGGCGAGTAATGTCCTTGAGGCAGGCGCTGTACCCGTTGTCACTGGGAGTTTGATCATTCCGGCTGGTGCGAGTCCTTCTCCAGAGAAGCCGTATATGGTTTGATTGCAGGGCTCCAAGTCCTTCACGGACAGCTTCATGCGTTCCAGCGTTGATTTATACAGGATGTTCACTGAACTTCCTGTATCGACCAGTACTCTTTTTACCATCATATTGGCCATTTGGATATCCACGACCAGCGGATCGGAATGTGGGAACCGGACGTGTTGGGCATCGCCCTCAGAGAAGGTTATCCCGCACTCCTCTGAGCGGGCCTTTTTCGGCGGTCGGTCCTCCATAGTCATCATCTCGATGTCCTGGTCGTGGCGTAGAGTTCGAGCATATCGTTCTCTAGCCTTTCCGCTATTTCCTGCGAGGTGCGGGCCTCCACAGATGGTTAAGAGTGTTCCGGCTACGGGGGCAGGCTGTAATGGTGGCGAGCGTTGGCGTGTGGACGTCTGCTCGTTGCCACCTGGAGCTTCTCGTTGGGAAGTTCCCGAGGCCCGTACGTACCTTCTCAAGTGTCCTTGTCTAATGAGGAACTCAATTTTGTCTTTTAGCTGGTTGCATTCATTAGTGTCATGTCCGTAGTCGTTATGGTAACGACAGAATTTGGTAGTGTCTCTTTTTGAAATGTCTTTTCGAATGGGCCCAGGTTTCTTGTAGGGCACACTAGAGCTTGTGGCCTGGTAAACCTCTCCTCGAGACTCAACGAGGGCAGCGTAGTTAGTGAACCTAGGTTCATAACGATTACCCTTGGCTCGTTTATTGTCGGAGGTGGAAGGCTCATTGTGTGGCCGTTTCCCACCATTCTTGCCATTACCGTTGCCGTTTCCGTTACCCTTGCCGTTGCCATTTGGTGTGGTTCCATTGGCGGCTTTGGCGGGTTCGGAAGCCTTTTTACCCTTGTTCGAGGGTTTTCCATCATCGGCAATGGCTTCTTCGAGCTTGATATACCGATCAGCTCGGTCTAAGAACTCCTGGGTGGTTCTGACCCCATCCTTTCGAAGACTTTTCCATAGGGGCGAACGGCGCCTCACTCCCGCGGTTATAGCCATCATTTTTCCTTTGTCTCCGACTGTCTTTGCTCCGGCTGCCGCTCGCATAAAGCGCTGGATGTAATCCTTTAGTGATTCTCCATCTTGCTGGCGGATCTCAACCAGTTGGTTTGCTTCGGTCGGGTGGACACGACCTGCGTAGAACTGTCCGTAGAACTCCCTTACGAACATTTCCCAGGAAACTATGCTTGCAGGTGGGAACTTAAAGAACCATTCCTGTGCGGCTTCAGAAAGTGTTGCAGGAAAGATCCTGCACCGAGCGTCTTCGGACACTTTCTGAATGTCCATCTGGATTTCAAACTTATTCACATGCGAGACGGGATCCCCGTATCCATCAAAGTTTGGGAGCGTAGGCATCTTGAACTTGCCAGGAGTCTCTGCGTTGGCTATTCTTTGGATAAATGGAGTGCCTTTTCTCCTATCGTGATCGATGTAAGAGGTCCTTCCTCCGACCAGCTGTTGCACAGCCTGATTTAGCACGTCTATCTGGGCTTGCAACGCAGTAGGAATAGCTAAGGTCTCTGCTGCTGGGGGGATGTTCTCACCATGCTTCTCTCGACGATCATTGAGTATGTCTCTTAGATCTTCCTCTCTTCTCCGTTGCTCGCTACCTCCGAGCCGGTTGAAGACATTATTTTGCCTGGGTTGCCCCCCAGCATCCTGTCTATTTGGTTGATCATCTTGAGGCATTTGCTCCTGCTCTTACCTCTATTTCCGTTCCTCCCATCAGCATTGTCCTTGCCTGAGTCAGCCTCGTTGTAGCCGTGGCCATCTTTGAACTTTGACTGGCTGTGGTAAGACTGGTTGTTCCCTCTATTCCCGTCTCTGGCAGAAACACCCCGAGAGTTAGAGGGTGGCCTGCGCTGGTCGCGATGTCCCCGCGCATTATCATGCCGTTGGGATCCACGGACCGCAGAGCCTAACTCCGAGTCTCTCCTGTTACCAGGAGGGTAGTGACCCCTGTTCGCTTGGTGTGGCCCATCATTCTCGCGGCGTCTAGGACTACGAGGCTGTCGCTCGGCCCTATTCTGCCTTTGCTGCGGGGGATTACCTCGAGCAGCGTGGGATGGTGGATCTGCCTCAGGGTCCAGTGGGACGTCGTCATGGGGCATCTGGGGCTGTTTAGGCCTTTGCGGACTTGAAGGATGGACCGGTGGGCTAGGATTGGGACCTCCCTGGGGTGGCCCAGTTTCAGGTTGATTAGGCTGCGAGGCAGGCGCGGCCTGATTTCTGGCCAACAGCAAGGCCGCTTCAAGGGCTGCCATGGCCTCGGTCTGGCGGCGATCCACCTCCGCTTGTCTCTCGCTTAACTCCACCCGCTGACGATCAAGTTCCTGCTGCTGCCTTGCCATAGCTTCTGCGGCAGTCTCTTGATTGGCTCTCAGACTAGCCAACTCTTCCTGCAACGTGCCCAAGGTGCTCCTCAAAGTTGCATCGTCCATCTCCTCCTCTTCAAAATCTAGTTGCGGCTCATCTTCCGCCATGCTTGCAGGGGGAGGAGGAGGTGGTGGATTCGACGGTGTAGCAGCGGCGGTCTGAGCAGCTTTCTTCCCTGCTTTCGCCATTAGTTTTATCAACAACGATGAATCGTTCTCTCAATGAAAGCACCAGAATGTTGACCCACGATTTAGCCAACTGACACGGAGTCAAAATATGAATGATATAGACGAATATGTATAGATAATAACGTAATGACAAAAGTAAAGAAAACATAGTAATTTATAGTGGTTCGGCCCCAGGATCTGGTAATGACCTACGTCCACTTAGAATAATATTGATATGGGATCAAAAGTGTGATCAGAGAACTTGGGTTCAATGAGTTTCAACACTCCTCATCAACAATACAAGTTTACTCAGATAATTTCTATAATCTCTATGATTTCCGGGCTCCAAAAGTCCCTTCCCATGAGCCATCTCCTGCTATTTATAGGCTCATGAAGGGTTGCCCAATATTGTTACAGATATTATCCCCTGAATCATGGGATATTCAGAAGATTGCATGAGATAAATTCGGGATTCATAAGATCTTTCCATAAATGTTGTTTTGCCAGCGGAACCACCGACCAGTCTGGTCGTGGTAAAGACAGGTCTGTCCTGCTTCTGGTGTGTTTCCTGGTCGATACTCTAGCAGAGGCTCCAGGTGTTAGCCACGTGTCAAGAGATTATTCGCCACGTCACAAATGCTAATTTATTGGATAACAAGTTTAATTGGGAATAAGAAATATTATTCATCATTGTTGAAGGTGGAGAATAATTCTTGAATGTTTCTTTAAAATCGTATTATCCATTATTCTTTGTTTATTACTTTATTTTATGCTATTAGATCTTGAAATAAAATCTCCTATTTAATTCTTGTGTTTTATTTTGAATGATAAATTGAATAATAGACCTTGTGGGTTTGGCCCTTACTACCACTTTACTAATAATTTAGTGAGTAATAAGGAATAAATATAATTAAATTTGGTACGTCAAATTTTTGGCCCTGTTGTCGGGGACTATTTTATTTAATTTTTTATTCATTTTTTAATTTTTACTAACTTGGTCTATTAGTTGTGGTTGATATTTTCAGGGCTTGCATAGAACTTGGTTTGAGACATGACAATGTACTATCAACACTGTTATGATCCACAAATGAATAGATATGATCCCTATTCTAACAATTACAATTCACAATGGGAGGAGTATTCTAATACTTTTTATGATGGAAATTAATATGTTGAGTCGAATTACTATTCTCAATCAGAATATAATGAGTTTGTGACATTATTCAGATCCATCAATTGGAGATCTCATGACAGCCTTGCATGCCAACAATCTCCAACTTCGACAGATGTCACAACAGGCTTACGTGACTCGTCCTCAACAACCTCCTATAGGAATGCCACAAGATCAGAAACTATCAATAGCTAAAAACCTTGGTGGCTTCAAATATACATACCCAAGTTATTCTTCAGAGTACTCAAGCGTCTCTCAAGAATTTTGTGAGTACTATGGGATAACTTTCTACATCGTTGAGTAATCTTGAGGTTCATAATTTTGTAGAATTACCCACAGAACTCGAGAGTAATCCAATAGAGAATGATGGTACCCTAGCTCTCCAAAGTGGTACACAACTTGATATGCCACCTGACCCAGACACAACATTTGATCTAATTCCAAATCAAGAAGTCAACAATTCAACCCCAAAAGCATCCTCTCCATTGGAGGTCAAACCTTCCACTTTAATTGGTCCATCATCGAAGAAAAGGCCACAAAAACCAATCGTTAGAGCTTATATCCCTATTCCTCATTTTTCGAGCAGATTAAAAAAAATCTAAGAATGAGGACGAAAATAAGGAGATCCTTAAAATCAAATTCCACTTCTTAAGGAGTTGTGCATAAATAAAAGGAAACTTAAGGGTGATAAGAATACAAGTGTGGGGGAGAATGTCTCTGTTGTTTTTCAAAGGAAGTTGCCACCCAAGTGTCAGGATCTTGAGAAGTTTACAAATCCATGCACCATTGGTAAAATCGGGTTTGATCATTGTATGATAGATTTAGGAGCACCTATTAATGTTATATCTTATTCTATTTTTGCTTATTTAAATATTGGGCCATTAAAAGAAACTGATGTTATTATTCAATTGGCCAATTGCACTAATGTTTATCCTGTAGGGGTGGTTGCATATATTTTTGTGCAAGTTCTATTTGAGAGGCCATTCAAGCTCACTACAAGTACAAAGTTGGATGTCAAAGCATGGCTACTTACAATGAAATTTTATGGTGAAGCTATATAGTTTAATCTGTTGAATTCTATTGATAAATACAAGAGGAAGAAGGTTCTGTTAAATGACCCACCATAACAATTATGACCACATCATCCAGTCAAGCTAATGACGTTAAAAAAAACACTTGTGGGAGTGTTTCTTATCCTTTACTTTTTATTTTGCATTGATTTTTTATTTAATATATGTCTTGAGGACAATGCTTAAATTAAGTGTGGGAGAAGGAAAAACTGACCGTTTTATTTTTATTTGTCATTTCTTTAGTTGTTATTTGTGTTTGTGTTGTTTGGTTGTTTTTAGTGTCATTTTTTTTAGTTTGTTTTTAGGTTGTCATAAGCATGGTTGTGTTGAAAGTTGTCAGTCAATGATAAAACTTCTGATTGAGATAAGAATATGTCTAGGAACTTGATGAATTCTGCATGAATTGTATGCTTAACTCCTGTGTGGTTGTTACTTAAGCTTGATCTTCGATTGTTAAACATAAAGTGTACAATTAGATTTACTTTTCACTAGTATTTGGAGAGATTTATGCATGCTCTTATCTATATATAGTCTTGAACACTCTAGAAATTATTGATTAATTATTTGAGGTGAAATAATAAGTAGACATGATTAGGAAGATGATTAAGACATGTTCTTTGGATCGTTTGAGCATTTCAAGCTTACCTTTGATATCTAATACCCAAGTTTCCCATTTTTGAGCCATAATGACTAATCTTTTATTCTATGAATCCAATATCTAAACATTTGCAGCTTGACAATTTTATCTCTTCTTGTGACCCATTACACCATAGTTTTATATAAATATTTGATTTTATGGGTTGGGTTATGTATTGTAAAAAGGGGGAGTTTGATCTACTATTTCTCCCAATGAAGAGAAAAAAAATTTTGTATTGAAAAAAAAAGTTTATTAAAAGTATAAGTGTTGGGGATATAGTAAGATCGATATGAAAAGAAGAAAAGGGAAATGTTTTGTATTTTTGAATTGTATGGGAAATTTCTAGGAAGATCAAGAGAATAGAATGAATATAGGCTATGGTGTGATTTAAGCTTAAATATTCATTTTTCATCTACCTTTAACCTTACCCTTACATTACAAACTTTTCAAGATCTTTTGATTCTTGATTATGTGTGTTTATATTAGTGGAGAATAATTGGTTAATGTCTATGGAGTGGATACTTTTCATGATAAATATTTTCTATACAAGAGACTTTAAAACATACTTTGACGTGTATAAATTGATTCAGGTGCAAGTGGTTTGGTAAATTTGATTGTGCATAATCATAAGAGATCAAGTTTTCATAGTCCTTGTGGGTTCAACCCTTACTACCACTTTACTAATAACTTAGTGAGTAATAAGGAATAAATATAATAAAATTTGGTACAACATATGACACGCATTAAATAATGCGAGAGAGAAATGAATACTTAAACTAAACCATTTTTTTTTTAGTTTTCAACTTTTAATATGCTAAAGGTAAATTAAAACTTAATAATTCTTATGATAATTTATAAATCATGATAAATTAAGTTTATAATTTTTTTACATATATTATAAGGGTATGATAATAAATGAGAGGGTTGTATATACTAAATCAGAAAATCATAAGAGATGATTGATAAATGTGAATTATGGAATGGTTGTGTGGAGGCGATTGTGGCGATGCTAATGGTGGACCTTTTAGATTTGCTACATGAGTGAGGAGCAATGCTTTCCTTTAGATGATGAGATACAAGTCATTCTTCTCGAATGACCTCAAGTGAAAGTTGAACACTAGTGGCCAGCGAGGTTATTACAACCTTTGGGTATCCCAGAATGGAAGTGAGAGGATATAACCATGAATTTTGCGGTAGGGATACCTAGAACTGTGGGACAACATGAATCGGTATGGGTGATTGTGGATCGATATACCAAGTTAGCGCACTTTCTGCCTGCTAGAACAAATTATAGTGTGGATTAATATGCTGAGTTATATATGAGGGAGATTGTACCTCTCCATGAGGCACCAAAGTCTATAGTGTCAAATTGAGACCTCACATTTACTTACAATTTCTGGGAAGGCCTATAGAAGGCTATGGGTACAAGAGTGAAGTTCAGTACTGCTTATCATCCTCAGACAGATGGACAATCTGAGAGGACGATCCAAATATTAGAAGACATGCTTCAGGCATGTGTATTAAACTTCGATGGATCATGGAGTAAGTACCTTCCCTTGATTGAGTTTTCCTACAATAGCAGTTACCAAGCAACGATCGGGGTAGCCCCATATGAAATGTTGTATGGTAGGAAGTGCAGATCACCCATCCATTGGGATGAATTTGGTGAAAGGAAGTATCTTGGTCCTGAGGCAGTTCAAAGGACAAGTCAGGCTGTTGAGAAGATTATGGATCGAATGCTTGCTTCATAAAGTAGACAGAAAAACTACACAAATCCAAAACATAGGAACGTGGAGTTCCTGGTTGGGGACTATGTTATTCTCCGAGTTTCGTCGATGAATGGAGTAAAATAGTTTGGAAAGAAGGAGAAACTGAGCCATAGGTTTGTTGGGCCTTTGGAGATTATGGAGAAGGTAGGGCAGGTAGCGTATCGATTAGCCACACCTCCAGCTTTGTCAAGATTTCATAACGTGTTTCATGTATCGATGCTCAGGAAGTATGTGTCGGATACCACACACATATTGGTTTATGAGACCTTGGAAACACAACATGATCTATCTTATGAAGAGAAACGAGTACAAATTTTGGACAGGAAGGACAATCTTGCGCAACAATACTATTTCCTTAGTGAAAATATTATGGAGGAACGTCAAGGTAGATGAAGCGACTTGGGTGCTAGAGTCGAATATGCGAGACCAGTATCCCGAGTTGTTCAGGTAAATTTTGAGGAAGAAATTTCTATTATGAGGGGATAGTTGTAGCATTCCAAAACTCCCAATGAGGTTTAATACCTTAATTACTATAAATTATATTATTATATAATTGAATATGCTTGATTATGTGCATTAAATGTGTTTGAAGACACACTTTTGATGAAAATGGGTATTTTCGTAATTTTGGCATGTTGATGGTATATTTGTAACTTTTATGTGTTATGTGCATTGTGACCACGTTATTATGTGGATTGTGTTATTTTCGGCAAGAGTGGATCCTTTCCAGCGATTATATTCGGGTAAAATATTCAGCTCAGGTCGAGGCTTGAGGTATTTTGGGAATTTTCACATTTTGAGGATATGGGTGAAATAAAATTAAGTGATAGAATATTTTGTTGGTATTAAATATGAAAATCAGAATACGCAGCAGAATGCAATCTTTTAAAAATTTATTAATACCGGCCAGGATCATACATATATAGATATTTTAAATCACATACAAATAAATAAAAGATTACCCCTTGAAGCCTATCAAGTGTCATTGAATCTTTTTGTATAAATCAACAATCTTTCTATCCTTATTCTCAAAGCTCACACATTGATCTTCCAGATCAATCTTCAAACACACAAGGGCGTGTGTGGGCACGTAGGATTAAAATGTTGATTTAGAATCTCTAGATGAACTCAACACATGAGATCTAGAGAGGATTGAGAAGAGAGGTGCTACAAAAATTTCTAAAATTTCAGGTTAAGAAAATTCTATCGTTTCTTTTCTTGAGAGAAAGTTTAACAGTCAAAAAATAATTTCATAAACTTATTCTTATGAAAGTATCACTTCTTTCATCTCTATAAAGATAATTAATTAATTTAATTCATCTTTATTTACTTAAAATAAAACCGATCAATTATAACTTATTTAATTATTTAATTTAAATCATATTTAAAAATAATAATTAAATATAATTAAA
This sequence comes from Humulus lupulus, assembly GCF_963169125.1. Lineage (NCBI taxonomy): Eukaryota > Viridiplantae > Streptophyta > Magnoliopsida > Rosales > Cannabaceae > Humulus > Humulus lupulus. The sequence continues at coordinate 218,148,300 of NC_084802.1, read as the reverse complement.
TAAAAAAATAAATTTGAAATTCCATGATTTTCCCATTTATTTATTTAATTAATATTTAAGATAATATATTTATCCCAAAATAAATATCAGTTAATTCAAAAATTAACTTTATCTTAAAATATCAGTTTTAAATAAATAAATAAATATCTTATAATAAGATAATTATTAATCGATCTCTATATTAATCCAAACATGATTAATATTTATTTTAACATATAGTTCTTCAAAATAAAAACTATATAGTTAAATAATTAATTCATAATTAATTAATTGTTCATAATTATCACATAATTATTTCGTTGCCCCAGAAAATTAATACCTCTGCAATTTAGTCATCCTCTCTACAAATCTTCCTTATGATATCCTTACCCTTAGCAGTGTAGGATAGATGTGACCTAGGGACCATAGACCTATAATACTAAGCTCCATTAAACCAGATTATTAATTAAACTCTTTAATCTAATAATCTTATATATTAATTCCATGATTATTCCACTATAAATATGAAATTGCACTCTAAGTATTTATAGAACTATATTCATAGATATTTCTTTGTAGTCCATCAATATAATCAATAAATGTAGTTTTGTCCTCCAACTATTGGTTCGTTAATTAGAGATGGTCAAAATTACCGTTCTACCCTTCTAATTACCTCTTGTTCCTTAAGTACCATTAATTCACTAGCGAATAATTAATCTATAATCAAATTATAGATTAGAGCTCAATAACTATTCAATTCCAGAACTAACCCTTAAGGGAACCAATATTGGATCCGTTAGGAAAGTGTGGATTTTATCATTGTAAATCATGTTCCCAGCCATTCATGATATTGAATCTCCAAAACAAAAGTCTCTAGCCACATTATACTAAGAAGCTTTAATGAATAATCAAAAGATCCAATAAGCACAATCACGAGTTCATGACTACTCATGATTTAGACTAATTTATAAATGATCATCTATTATGATAAGAATTAAATCTTTATGGAAAACGGTAAGTTTATAAAGATAGTTGATTCATATCGGTTATGTCATATATAATCTCTATTATATACAGTACATTTACCAAGATGTCTATCCACTTCAGTAATCTGAATCTAGACTACTTGCACCCCGTATGCTTAGTAAACTGTACTAGTAACCATTCATTAAAGATTTCTTACTTTAATATGTTACTGACTATTTTATTCATTATATATGATCTTAATTTTCTCGTACTAGTACAAGATCAGATCCTCATAAACGGATATAGAATTTTCTTGATATTCATATAAATTATTCAAATAATAATTATAACATTCAAATATAATATAATTGCACTTTTATTTAAATCAATAAAATGTATTTACGTACTTTTAGGGCATAAATCCTAACATAATTATGTTTGATGGGCATTAGTGAGTAATTGGAGATGAGTGGGATAGTTTGAATTTTGAGTTAAATGACTAAACTACCCTTGGGGTTAGTAAAGAGAGGGAATTAGATGGAGGGGAAAATGGTCATTTGACCATATAATTAGAGAAAAAGGACTAAAGTGTTGAAACTTATTCTCCATGCATGTTCTCTCTCTCTCTCTCTCTCTCTCTCTCTCTTCTAGCTTTTCTTCATTACCATTAAACCAACTAAGTGCTCATCAATTGCCAATTTCTTCAAGCTAGCAAGAAGGATTTTGTAACGTCCCGTAAAATTTCTTAACATAATTTGTGGAAAAATATAACCATTTGCTAAAAATAAGGTAACCGAAAATCCATATGAAAAAAAACTTTTCAAAACATGCAATAGTTCGAAAGTATGCGCATACTTAAAAGTGAATTACAATGTCATAATTTAAAAAACATTCAACAAGCCCAAAACAAATTCTTAATTATCATATGGGTTCTAGTCCCCAAAACATAAAATTCCCAAAAGGTCAGTCCACATGTACATCCTCGTAGATAAACTCTAGCGCTGACTGATCCACTTTGCCTTTGAGCTTACCTACAACATGAAACAACTAAGCAAAACGCTTAGTAAGAACAACTTAACAAACATAACCACATAAATGGAGCAAGAGCTTAAACCAACTGTAACTAGGCAGGTAACCAACCAAGAATAGGATTCTGGTGAAACCGGAACCCTAGCATACAATTTAAGAACGTGTGAACATTCTGGCAAACTTATGGTCATGCCTCATAACTAAAATTCATATCCTGAAAATGCACCTGCACGCAGAAAATCTTAGAGCATACATACAGTCTTATCTAGTAACATACATAACATTCTTAACATACTTAACATTCTTATCATGCATACGCAGTTTTCTTACATACTCATTAATCTTAACATACATACTTACTTAGGGTATCAGAGGAACAATCAAACATAACTTAACATATCTTACCATAGCATCGACAGGTGTAAACTAGTTACACCAGTTACCCAGACTCCTAGAAGAATCCGACATACTTTCTTAGTCATAGAGATTTGATTCCGGAATCAACTTACTTTTGTGTCATGGAGTTTAACCAGACTCTTATGTCACGAGTGTTAAACTAGACTTCTTACATATTGCGGTGGCCAACTGACCTTAGTTACATAGTCACCGGTGGCAAACCAGTTTCTTACTTAGTTCCCAGTGGCTAGCCGGAGTTCATAGTCATCACGGTAGCTAGTTGGACTGCTTACCTTAGTCATGAGTATGCGAACCCTCTAGGACCACGGTCTTGAGTAAACCTTCTAAGACTAGTTCTAATTATTAGCATGTATCTTAGTTATCTAAACTAGTCATGATCGTGTTGTAGCCAAGCAAATCATAAGTTGTCTTATTCAGATTCCTTAGCACTTGCTTGTGGAAATCTTTTATCCAGGAGCGAACCTTCCCGCTTAGATAACAATGTAGTGAAACCACATAGTGACTCAGATTAATTATGGCAATTATCTAAGATTGTTCATTCGTAATTTGGGCATTGAAAGTCTAATACTTAATTCTTATCATGCATTAGTGTTTATAATTTATTTTATTTTATTCTTAAGCGTCGGGGAAAACTGGTTTCCATAACCAGTTTAAAGGTAGAGTCCTTAGTTATCTTAGTCCCCAAGGCATACCCTTGAGTATTCGTAATCATTAATGAGCCAGCGTAGTCTTAAGTCTAGTAGTAACGGGGTCTACTACGTGTTCTTGCAAGTGTTGTAAAAACGCTATTAATTAATCTTGTTAAGAAAATACCCCTTTTTATCTCTTATTAGAAAATACCATCAATGTACCTCTCTTAGGGAGAATTAGTTACAAATTCTTATTCTTTTTAATTTCTTAAATTATTTTGAAAAGAAAACCTTAAAAGAAATACCCTTTTAAAAAGTGATAACCCTTTAGAAGGATTATTTGATCTATTTTTTTAAGGAAATCCTATTTTATTGTTTATTTTTCAAAAGTGGGCAATTGGACCCATTAATTATTTTTAAGAAAACTTTTCTTTAATTAATTTATGGAACATTCTCTAATCAAGTTAAAATGATATAAATTCCATTAGCAATGTGAATAAATAGGTTTTGTAGAAATTTGTTATAAAAAACCCTAATATTTTCTAAGTGTTGGAAAACTGTCCTTTTTGTGACAAAGTCCCAACTTTGGAACACTTCCATTTCTAAAGCGCTTACTATTTGGGCATAAAATTTTACGGGTTCAAACCTTGCTATAACCAAAACAATCTTACAAAATTTCAGCTCAAACGAAGCTCTCTTTCACGGTGAAAGTCATTCACGAAGACCCTCACTGAAACTGTCCAGTTTTTGCAAAATTCCAGTTTTGAACCCCCCAATTTTGAAAAATCATAACTCCAATACTACAAAGAATTTTTAGAAACTGTTTCATGGAATTAATATTAAATATGGTAAGAATATGAAGTAAAAATTTCTGCCAAAAATAATAATTTTTACCCATTCAGCTACTGTTCAAAGTTTTAAGGTCGGAACTGCCAAATCCTAATTCAGCTTGCACTAGATTCCCAAAAAGCTCATAACTTGAGTTATATAAAACATTTTTTAGTGGTTCAAGATGTTAAAATCATATAGTATTTCTAAATAACGCATTACAAAAACTTTAATTAAATGATTAGGTTGTTGAAGTATGATTTGGTGTAGTGCACCAAATTTTTTTTTTAGATTATTTAAATTTTGTGTTTTATTTTATTTAGATGTAAAGTGTGATGAATTGTTTTATTTAAATGTTGTTTATTTTATTTAGTTGTTGTTTGTTTTATTTGATTTGTTTGATTTAATTGTTAGAATTGTTTGGTATAATCTTTTGAATTTAAATTTGTTAATTGTTTGTTTGGTTAATTATTTTAATAAGTGAATAATTGTGTAACATGTTTATTTTACTATTAGTGTTACATTTTATATAAGTGTGACAATTGATGTGATTATGTGGGATTTGGTTGAATGCACTAAGGTGCATGGTAGATAGTGATGCACCCTAGTGATTTAGTGTGTGCAAGTGTATGGTAATAAGATGCACATGTGTGGATTTTCTACACATTTTATAATTGCCATTTATTTGATATTTTTGAGTAGTTTTATTTTTAAATGATAGAAAAATAAATAAAATACAAAGAGGCAAGTGGTGTGGACGTGTAGTGTAGGATATTAGGGGGATTGATTGATATCTTTCCATTTTTTTCTTTTAAGAGAATAAAATTTAATTGGATGAGGATAGACATTTTGGGAAACCACCATTTGACTCCAATCTTTTATAATAAAAGAAAAATAAAAGGAATTAAAGGAAAATAGAGAAGAAAGGAAACTTACCATTTCCTCTTGATGGTGGCTTTATGGAAATGAGAATTTAAAAAGGGGATTAAGAAGGGAATAGGCCATTTGGCTGTGACCTAGAGAGAAGATAGAGAGAGAATGTAACGCCCTACTACCTTAGAGCCGTTACTAAGTGAGTTTAAAAACGAAAAATGAGCAACTAACTTGTTTTACAAGGTTTTCAAAGACCAAAGTGTGACTATCCGGAAGTTAAGGCTGTAATCTTTAAAAATGTTTAGTTTCATTAAAAACTTTAAGTATCAACATCTGGGATCCCAAAAATAAGGTTTACAAAATACTACAACTCAAAAATAGATTTACACTTGCTTGACTATCAAAAGAATAAGTTAATACAGCCATATTCAAAATGCCCCCAACCAAAGCAGTCGGGCAGACCGAACATGTACGCGCCGCCCCCACGCTCTCCATACTCATGGTTGGTTGACTGACCCTTTGCTTTTACCTGCAACACAGAGCACCCGTGAGCCGAAGCCCAGCAAGAAAACTCAAATAGTAAATAATGTATAATCCACTGATAAATAGGAAAACCATCAGACTGAACAAACACGGCCATGCCGCCCCAGAGGCCTAACCAAAGCTTGGAGTCTCGGTCCTTACCGTAAGGATAACTCATGTATCCATTGGGTCCCACCCTAACTGTAAGCACTCCATGTGCTAAGTGTTACTTCCGGCCCCACGGCCGTTCTCAGCCTTCGCCGCTCTCGGCCTTAGCCGTTCATCTCGTTATAATCACACATATAGTACATCTCGAAATAATCATTCAATCATATAATAATTCATTTAAGGTTATACATTAGCACGTAATACGATCTAGGGCCATGCCCTGCAATAACGCTATGGGCCCATGCCCTGTTCTCGGGTGCTACAGTTTTCTTACCTGTATTCCGAGCTTTCTGATGCACTAAAGCCGCGAGCACGGTCCTCTAACCTGAGCTTTTCCAAAGACCTAGTCACAACACGTACAAAACATCCTTTAATACTAATCAATTCAAAACCACTTCCCGGGACCAATTCCACACTCTCGGGACTCCCAAATTCCTAAAACAATTCATTGGAAACATCCCCCGAACCCCCGGAGCAAAAGCTCAAAATTGAAAAATTTCATGCCCTGAAAAATGGCCTAGCGCCGCGGCGCTGCCCAAGAGGGCCGTGGCACTCCTTCGCGAACCCAGATTTCTGGGTTTTCTCTTGCGTTTTTCCCGAGCTACAACCTCCCCAAATCATCCCAAACAAATACCTAAACCCCAAGATCAATTTAAAACTTCATATGAACCATCTAACAACCCATTAACACTAGTATCAAGATCAAAACACCATCCTACCCAAAGATCCACCCTTTGATGTCTAATTTCAGCAACTCAACCCAAAACTTTAAAAACTTAACTCATGCTTTAGATTTCTCAAATCAAAACAGAAACAAATCTTAAATGTGCATAAAATCCTTACCTTAAGTGGAGAATTCACCCAAAAGCTTCCTTGATCTCCTCTTAAACTCCCACTTCAGCCCCTTCTACTCTTCTTCTTCTTGCCTTAGCTTTTTCTTTCTTCTAGTTTTTCTTCTCTTCAATTTTTATCAAAACCATCAAATGACCCAATGCCCAAACCGTGTACCCCAATATCCCAGCTGAAAATTGTCTAAATCCCTTGCCAAATGACCACTTTACCCCTTCCTAATAATCCTTCCTAACTAAACCTTCAAGGGCACCTAAGTCCTTTCACTTCTATTCAATTCTACCATTTATCATCTAAAACTTGTTACTCAAAGCAGTTACAAACGGTTACACAGGTTACTCAATCGCCAATAACTATAACCATTAGTTCTCAATTCAACTTACGAAATTCCTAAAGTACCCCTAGGCTCCTTCCGAGCCGGGTACAAAATCCCGTTGTGACTTTTAGACTAACTAGCTCACTAGGACCGTCTCGACGCGTGCATCACAATAAAAACTCCACACTCACGTGGTATAAATCACATAATACAATTATCACATTTATGCCCTCAACGGGCTAAAAATACCAGTTTACCCCAACATACAAACGGGGCCCACATGCATCTATATACCACCTAAACATGCATTACTAATCACATATTCATTCAAATTCATATATTATCATGTAAATTCATCTAAACAAGGTCTTAAACCTTATTAGCAACTTGGGGTGTTACAGAGAGGGAGGCGAGCTAGAGAGGAGAAAGGAAGGGCTGCCATATTTTTCTAGAGAAGAAGAAAAGAAAGAGAAGGAGGAAAAGAAGAGGGTTTTGAACCCTAGGTAAGAATCTATCAACTAGTGTTTCACATATGTGCATTTGGATCTTCTCCTCTTCTCTAATCTAAGGTTGATTTTGTGGTTTCTTTCTTTGGGTGTATGGTGTTTGGAAATCCTCTATAGGTGACAAGGTTTTCTTGCTAGAGTGTTCTTGATTCAAAAATCAAGAGAGGTAATGGTTTTTCTTAGCCTATATATTGGTTTTAATGGGATTATCTTTGAGGTTGTTGATGGTGATGTTAATGGTTTGATTATTGTAGGATTGATGATTATGATTTGTATTTTTAAAGGGAATATGTTTTGTTTAAAAAGGGCTCATGGGAATGATTGAGAAATGGATTTGATAGGGTTTATATGAGGTTATATTTTATGTTTATATTGCTATGGTTATTTTTTTTTTAATCTTTGATTTATGTAAAATGGCAAAAATGATGATAGATGCATACTAGGTTTTATGTGAAGGTAGATGGGAATTTTGTGATATTTTATGGTGGATCTTAAATGTTTCGGCCTAGGGGTAAAAAGTTCAATCATGTGCATTTTCTTGTGTGTTTTGAAATAATAATTATTTTAGAAATATGATAAGATGTATGTGATTTTTGTACCAATGAATCATGATATGCATAAAAGGAGAAATGATAGAAATATGTTAGGGTTATTATAAAGGCATGTATGAAATATGGTGTTTATGAATTAATGTATGTTATTGCCATTGTTATTTTGTTGGATTTCATGTGTAGATTCAATGGAATAGAAAAAATGGATTTTATAAGATTGCATGTGAATATGTCAGTAATATTCTTATAATTATGTATATAATAAGAGCATGATGAGATTTTGGATATATATGATTTTATGTGAAATTTTTGGGATAAAAGATGAATTTCATGAGAAATTAAGCTTGCTGATTTTGTAAATAATTGGGTAAAAGTTTGATAAAAAAATGATTTGCATGCATAAGTAATGTCCTTGATGTTATGTTAATTTTATGAAATTAAAAAGGGTATTTTAAGTCCCAATAAAATGATATTTTACTCAAATAAATACCTACAGAATTTTTATTGTATTTTTAGAAAAATATGAGGTTTTAAATTGAATATGGTGATTTTTAAAGATAAAAATGGGTGCTGGAATTTTTGTAAAAAATGTGAAGTGTGTTTCACTAAAATAAATTTGATGAGTTTTTGAAATAAAATTAATACTCTGAATTATGGTAATATTAAAAGTGGTATTTTAATATGGTATGAATGCATATTTTGATAAGTTATGACTTTTCTTTATTTTGATTGATAAAATATTCAGATTCAATTTATTTGTGATTTTTAAAGAAATTAAATAGTGGCTGAAAGTTTGGTTTAAAAAGTTTAAAAATGATTATTTAATTGTCACATATGGATTTATGTAACATAAAACTAAATCTTAAATAATTTAAATAAAATATATTTTTCCCACACTTAAATATATATTTTTCTCACATCATTTATGTAACACAATTAACCAATATCAAATTTGATTTTTCTAAAGAAACATATTAATCATAGGTATTTTAATTAAATTCCAAGCTTTTGTTATTTCTTTGTAAATTGAGAATAATAAAGGAAATTGTCACATATTTTTTTTAAAGCTAAATCAAATTATTTTATAAAATAAAATAATATTTTGAGAAATTTAATCAACCTAGAAATTTTAAGAAAAATAAAGCATGTTATATGTCTATTAATTTTAAAACGATAAAAGTAAGAAATGTAGAATTATCGTTTTTAAAACGTCTCAATTACGCAATGTTCCCACGTATGCATGTTACATGCAAATCCACTTTTACGTTCAAAATTATGTTTATTATTCAACTATGTGGTTTTTATAGAAGGATCATGCATGTAAAATAGGTAAAATGAGCATTATTCTTTTATGGCTTTATGTGTAGTTAAGAATAATTGCATGTGTGTAACTCTTATTATGTGTGCATGACCCATGCACACATGAGTTGTTTGAAAGGGCAATATAGTAATTTTTATGAACCTAAGAAATGTTGTTTTGGTTATGGTATAGGCTCGTTGAGAGGTTGTGAAATTTCTTAGCTTGGACCTGAGGTAAGGAAGTTAGATAGATTCTATGATTTTATGCTATGAATGGTAAGACTATTATATGAATGAATTGTTATGAATTATGAATGCCATATTGTGATGATGTGTGGCTTGTATGTTATGATATGTTTATGGATGTTAGCGTGATGAACGCGACACATCAAACGAGTTACTAAGGATATAAAGACGTAACTCCTAGGGCGGACGCACCGAGGTTATTCAAGGACCAGAGACTCTTGTTTACCTCATAGGGTGACATGGACAACTAGCGGGCCATGCTCATCATGTATGCTGTATGAATGTGATATGATGATATGTTACGATTACGTTATGATATGCTATGATGATACGTTACGAAAACGTTATGATATGCTATGATGATATGTTACGATAATGTTATGATATGCCATGATGTGTTAGATGAACGTTAGTGTTCATATTTGTTGTATCCTTTCTTGCTTATTGTTTGTACTTCCTTACTGGGATTTTAGCTCACCCCCTTACTTTCCTTCCAGGTAGCAAATAGGATTTCTTTATGGCACACGTGGTGACGTGAGGAGTTCTATCGTCGTGGGGTGTATGGCGTGGGGCATCCTATGGACGGAAAAAAATGATCATCTCCATTTAAATTATGTTATGTTTTAAGAGACTTTCCAAATTATCAGTGGGACTTAGTTATTTAATTTTTGTTTCTTTTGAACTTTGCATAAAAATTCATGTTTTCTTTTAAAACTAATGGCGCCAACTTGCATGGTTTTAAGCAAGTCCCCACTGAGACCTTGATAATGAGTGGTATTCTTTTATAAACAATGTTATGTGAATGTTTTATAAGTAGTAGTTTAGGGCGTTCTTTACATTTGGCCCTTTGGAAGTCACTACAAAATTTTGGCAGCAAGCATGCATCAATAAATCCTATGGAACTTTGAATTCCAAGCTACCAAACACCACATAAACCACATGCATGCATCATCAGCTAACTAAATAACCTTATTACAACCCAAACAACTAATTTAACTCACAAAACAACAATCAAATTCAGATTTGCTAAAACCATTAAAATATTATGGTAAGAATCAAGACTTTTACATCTTTATGTTCAAGCGTTTGGGGTGGTTATGCTCTTAGGGTTTCAGACCACTTCTCAACACTTCACACGCTTAAATCCTTTCCCATAAACACTAAGAATTAGATTATAGAGCTAGAAAAAGAAAAGGAGAGGGATGCTTAAAAAGAGTTTGTTCTTTCAAAAATTTCCTTCTAAGCTTGCATACATATAGATGATGGTGCTCACACTTGCATCAACCACACCTAGGTTTGAGATGATGGCTGTGGTGAGTGTTAACCCAACATGCATAGAGTTTTAGAACTCTTAAAGGGTTGGTCAACATAGGAAGAAGAAGGAAAAGAAATATGGTAAGAAGAAACAAGAGAACTCACCCTTTTTCTTAACTTTGGTTCAAGCTTTTTGTGAAACCTTCAATGGAGCTTCTTCATATTTTAAGGGGCTGAGATGAATGGTGTTTCATGAAGTAGAAAACAACTATTAAAACTAGCCATGAAGAAGAGAAAAAAAGATGGAGAAAAAATGACATAGTTAGAGCATTTTTACCTTAGGATTTGTAGAGTTTTTTTTTTTCAATGGTGCTCAAAATTTTAAGAGAGAGAAGGGAGCTTTGAGAGAGATGAGTGTGTGCTGAAAAAAAATCAGATGGAGTAAGAGAGAGGGAGGGGTACGGTTGGAGTCTTGGGTGGTGAGATTGAGTGTTGAAGTTAACTTAGTTTTCTTTTCAATAAAAAGATGATAACATGAGAAAATAATGATGGCTATTTGGGTAAGCTTTTCCCACTCAAGCACTTTACATGACCAGCCACACATGCCTCAAAGTACCTTTAAATTTAAATTTTATTAAATCCTCAAATAAGCTTGAACATAAGGTCAAAAATGCATTTAGCATAGTGTATAGTTTTGATTATTTTTTTCTTAGTGAAAAAAATCAATTTAAATAAAATGTGACATCACCAAACATTATCACATTTTATTGTTAAAATAACTATAGTTATTTTTGGAAACTTATTTCATTCAACAATATTCCAGACACTTTCCATAAATAGGCATTCTTTTTTACAAAATGCTATTTAGGTCCTGAAATTTGTTAAATTCTCAAAATCCTTAGATTTTTTTTATCAAGTTTATGCTCAAACTTAGTTTTGCCATAATTATTCCATAAGGAATATTTTATCCGAGATTTTTACCCAATTATGATTTTTGACCCGGTCCACGACTGAAGGTCTTAGTTTCTAAAAAATACCGCACTTATCACAATATGGCTAGCATTCAAACATCACAAACTTCTTGTAACATAAAATGATCCTCTGAAATAATACATAATACAGGGAATTAAAATACCCAAAACTAAGTTTTACCTGGTGCCCTAAACGTGGGGCTTTACAGATTTCAAGTGTAAGAGTGGATTTAGTAGCTTAAAAAACTTCATCTTCATCTGCCATTCACAGAGAAAGGTATGGACTTTTCTCTTTGTTGTTCATAATTGTTCTTGAGTTGCGTTTTGGGAAATTCGGGGTTCAATTTCGAAATTTATGCCCCTAGGTTGTTTAGATGTGTGTGTTGATGATAGGAACTAGTTTATGAACTTATTTTGTTGCTTGAATTCCCATTGAAACTTAGAATTGAGTTAGAATTTTTGGAATTTTGAGGAATTGGGGATTTTGGCCCTAATCTTTGAATTGGTCAACTAAGGCTTGGTTTTGGGGTTTATTGATATTTGGAGGGTATAGTAGGCTATATATCTATTTGGATTGAGTTTTTGCACAAAAACTGGTTGGAAATCTTGTTTTGGGTTGAGTTTGGATTGGAGAAATCGTAGAGGAAATCTGAATATTTTGGGCGCGATTCGTGTTTCCAAGCCACTAACGCGATTGCGCCGATGCCCTAATTCCTCTGATTTTTCTATGGGCGCCAAGGGGCAGGTGCGACTAAGCCAGTTGCCCCAAAATGGTATTTTCCTAATTTTAATTAGTTTGGTTTGGGATTTTTAGGGTCTGTCTCGAGGACCCGTTCGGGGGCTTAGGGGACGATTCCGCTAGTGTGTTAAGCGGGTTTAAAGGTCCCAAAAGTTGGAGTTTGATTCCTGAGTACGTAGTTAGATTTGGTCTCTAATTGGTGTATGGTAATTGTTGTGACTAGGATTTTCGAGAGGCTCGAAAGAGGATCGCACTCGAGGTTGTCTTATTTCTATCACATGACTCGAGGTAAGAAAACTGGCATATGCACATAGAGTAGGGCATTGGTCTTGATATTAACATGTAAACGGTTATGACCGTGCTACTGAAACTTGAGCTAGTGTTATGTACCCCTTTTTGCATATATGTACTTGCTATGTTTAGTTGTACTAAATTTATCTGTGATTGATTGGCATGGATCGTATTCGACTATAATCATGCAGAATGTATGCCGTGATGGCAGGACCATTATTAGAGTGTGGTATACATTCACTCGGTATAGACCGTAAACTTGGTGCCTAGTGATGCACCTCATTTGGCATAGGCCGTGTTAGATTTCTATATGATTTAAATGAATGCTTTTATGGTCTATGAGTCATGTTAATTGTTATTTATGTTTAATGTGATTATTATTATTATTATGTTGGTATTAAATGATCAAATGTATGCAGTGGAATATACAGACCCATTTTAATAAATTTTAATTCCAGCCAGGATCATACACATATATAAATATTAAATCACAAAAAAATAGATCAGGGATTACCTCTTGTAGCCTATCAAGTGTCCTTGAGTCTTTCTGTATAAATGAACGACCTTCCTATCCAGTGTTCTGAGATCTCACACCCTGATCTTCCAGACCAATCCTGAAACACACAAGGACGTGTGTGGGCAAGCATGATTCAAAATGTTGATTTATGTGACACCCTAGATGTACTCAACACATGAGATCTAGAGAGTTTTGACAGAGAGAAAGTTTAGAATAGTTTTCAGGTTAAGAGAAAACTATCGATTTAGAGAGAGAGAGTCTGTATTTTTATTTTTCAAAATATAATAATCAAGCCTTATTCTGAAAGTCACGTACTATCAGACTTATAAAGATATTTAATCTAATTAAATAATCTTTATTTAATTAAAATATAATTCAAATTAAATCTAATTAGATTTTTCTCATTTAATTATTTATTTAAATCACATTTAAAGATAACTGATTAAACAAACTTATTTAAAATTCAAAATTCAAATCCCAAGAATAATTATCCCTAAGTTAGGCGCCACACACTGTACTGTACAATGTGCAACGCTCAGCCCTATTAGAGTTTTCCTAATTTTCTCATTTGTTTATTTAATCAACTTTTAAGACAAGATATTTATTCCAACATAAATATCATTTAATTTAAAATTAGCTTTTTCTTAAAATATCAGTTTTAAATTGAATAAATATCATATTATAAATAAGATATTTATATTTTTCTCTCTTTATATTAATCCAAACAAGATTAATATTAATTTTAACCTATAGTTTTTCAAAATAAAAACTATATAGTTAAATAATTAATTAATTCAGAATTAATCAATTACCCCTAATTATCAAATATGTAAAGAACGCCCTAAGCTAATACTTATAAAACATTCGTATAACATAGTTTATAAAAGAATACCTCTCATTATCAAAGTCTTAGTGGGGACTTGCTTAAAAACCATGCAAGTTGGCGCCATTAGTTTTAAAAGAAAACATAAATTTTTATGCAAAGTTTAAAAGAAACAAAATTAAATAACTGAGTCCCACTGATAATTTAGGAAAGTATCTTAAAACAAAACATAATTTAAATGGCGTTCTACGATGATCATTTTTCCGTCCATAGGATTACCCCACGCCATACACCCCATGATGATAGAACTCCTCACGTCACCACGCGTGCAATAAAGAAATCCTATTTACTACCTGGAAGGAAAGTAAGGGGGGTGAGCTAAAAGCCCAGTAAGGAAGTTAGATAGATTCTTTGATTTTATGCTTTGAATGGTAAGACTGTTGTATGAATGAATTGTTATGAAATATGAATGCTGTAATATGATGATATGTTGAATATGATATGTGTATGGATGTTAGATACATCAAACAAGTTACGATGTTAGATACATCAAACAGATTACGATGTTAGATACATCAAACAGATTACGATGTTAGATACATCGAACGAGTTACTATAGCTAAAGACGTAACTCCTAGGGCGGATGCGCCGAGGTTATTCAAGGACCAGAGACTCCTGTTTACCTCATAGGGTGACATGGACAACTAGCGAGCCATGCTCATCATATATGCTGTATGATTGTGATATGATGATATGTTACGATTACGTTATGATATGCAATGATGATATGTTACGATTATGATTATTTAAATTTTTGTGATTTATTTTATTGTTAAGTGTGATGAAATGAATTAAAGAAAAATCATTGGAAGAAAAAAGCTGAAGGATCGGGTTGCTCCCTTCCATGGTGAAGAGGAAGAAGCCAGTTCGTAAGCCTGAGATTTTACCTAATGATCGGCTTGAGCAGGTTGTGCAAGAGGATCGACAGGAGAATGGATCTGTGGGCAATCATGCTGACGATTTAGGGCAGGGTAAGCAATTGGGTGAATTACCTGGGTCTGGGTGTTTGTAAGAAGATAGGATGGCCCGACAGGTTAAGGGCTCCCAGCCTTCGGAGATACTGGGTGATGGAGTGGGTGCAGAGGTGAATAAGGTTACTTGGGCGGATAGAAGCGAAGATGGTGATAGGGTCCGGGAAGGGGATTTTCAGTCAGATTCATAGCACCTTTGGCAACAATTTCAATCGAGCAAACTTTCCTTTTCTGAACCCAATCTTGAATACACTGAACCTATCTTTAGGAATGGGTAGAAGCTGGCGCAAGTGGATGTTAAAGAGGTGAGGATTCAGTCTGCAAATTGGAGCTCTGCTGTGGTTTGCATGGTTCTTGGAGCAAATCCTCCAATGGCCGTGTTTGAAGGTTTCATAAAAAGGGTTTGGGGTCATCTAAGGATAGCCCAGATTTCTAGAATGACTTTGGGGCTAACTTTGGTGAAGTTCAATGATGAAGCTACTAGAGACCATGTTCTTGAGAATGGAGTTATACATTTTGATAGGAAACCCGTAATTGTTAGGCCTTGGACAGCTGATCTTAGTGCGATTCGCTTGATTCGTTCGGTTCCGTTGTGGATTTTTCTTCACGATCTTGGGCTGCAGTATTGGGGGAGTAAATGTCTTAGTGCATTGGTTTGTATGATTGGCAAACCTCTTTTAGTGGATAAATTTACTAAGGAGCGTTCGCGTATTCGGTTTGCAAGGGTGTTAGTGGAGATGGAAATCACAGATAATCCCCCACATAGTTTCCAGTTTATCAATGAGCATGGTCAGGTGGTAGATCAAGGAATAGAGTACGAGTGGGTGCCTACTAAGTGTAAGAGTTGCTCTGGGTTTGGGCACACTATGGCAGAATGTCGGAAGAATCTTAAGGCAGTTTGGGTGGAGAAAGTAGCTCAATCTACTGAAGAGAAACCTTTGGATAGACTAGGAAATTCAGAGGGAGATACAGAAAGGAGTCTTAGCAAGGAAATGGAGGGGTCTAAATCTATTAAAGCTTCAGGAATGGGTGAAAGTGACTTGTCTCTTTCAGAGAAGACTAAGTCTGGGCTAGTTATAGAACAGAACAAGGAAAAACAGTGGCAAACTCCCAGACAGGTCAGTTCTCAGAGACAGGGTCCTATGGCTGGATTTTCTAATGTGGCCATTCCGACTCACAAACAGGGAAATCACTTTGATGTTCTACAGGAACAGGTTCGGTGTAACGACCCGGATTTGCTAATCGGGCTTAGGGCCTTGATTAGTGTGCCTGGAGGGCAATAAGTGGTTTAATATGCTTATAAGTGAATTTATGTGTATATATGATTATGGTGCATGTTTAATTGAGTTAAATGTGCATGTGGGCCCCGTCTGGATATTAGGGGCATAACTGTGATAAATGAGATATATGTTGTATATGTGTGATATGTCTGTACAGCATGATCCGAGACAGTCCTGGGGAGCGGTTAGCCGGAGAGCCACAACGGGGTTGAGATTCGGGCTCGGGGCGAGTCGAGGGGTTATTCGGGTATTAGTTGAGTTACGGGATTATCGAGACATAGAAATAAATACCTGGAGATATATTTAAGGATAGAATGCCTAGGCGGGAATATTTGGGGAATTTACCATTTTTGCCCTCGGGGACGTTTTGGTACCCCGAGCCTTGAGGTAACCTTTAGACTTAAGTTATATAAAACAATAAAAGAAAGGAACTGTTTAGAAACTTGTGAAACCGACCCATACTTCTCTTTGAACTGAAGTTAGCTTGTGCTTATCTCTTTCTCACTCTCTAAGACAAAACTCAAGAGGAAACTTAAAGAAATTGCTTAGGAATTGAAGGGATTTCAGGTGGGATACTTTAGGAACTTGAAGTCTGGGAATTTGAGGATCATCTCAGGAATTAAGCTCAGCAAGAGGTAAGCTTTTCATGGAAGTTATGCTTAAGTTTCAGCTGTGTTTCCAAGCTTTGCATGTGAGTAGAAACTAGGCTGTTTTTGGGTACTTTAGTTGTGTTTTGGGGCAGATTTCTGTTGAGTTTTGCTGTTGTTATTGAGCTGGAGTGATGGTGTTATTACCTGGGATTATTAGCTTAGTTTTGGTGGAAATTGGCTTGAAGAAAGGATGGAAAACTGAAGAGAAAATCTGGGTTTGCTGTGTAGCGCCGCGGCCCTAGGAGGGGTACGCGCGCGGCCCGCGTGTGCGCGCGGCCATGGGAGGCCGAGAAATTCAAGCGCGCCGCGGCCCGTGTGGGGGTCAGTAGAGAGCTAGCCTCTATTTTGAGGCTATCCACGACTCTAGTGGGAGGGGCCGCGACCCTTAGTGTCAATTTGGGTTTTTAAGGTATTTTAGGCTCAGGAACTCAAGGGGTAAGGCTCGGGATGGATTTTATCAACCGGATTGATAGAATTCAAGGTCCCGGAGGTTAGGGATTATGGCTCGGAGTTATTTATTGGGTTAGAATTTGATGGACGGATATTGTTATGTGTTGTGACTAGGATTTCGGCGAGGCTCACGTTAGTGGACTGTGCTCGGGGCTTCGGTGCTCAGGAAGCTCGGAACTCAGGTAAGAAAACCCCTGTTTCCATAGAGCTTGTGTGCAGGGCTGAGCCCAGTGTGTTGAATGGAAATGATATGCAGGGCCGAGCCCTATATATTAGAATTGCAGAGCGTAGCTCTTTATCTGTTTATGCTTGAATTCTGTACTTGTTGGTATACCATGTTTGATATTATATGTGTGATCGGCAAGAGCCGGGAACGGTGTATATCGAGAACGGCGTGGGGCTGGAAACGACATCAAGCACGATGAGTGCAAGGCCGAGAATGGCTAGAGGCTAGGAGCGGCGTTGAGCACGTGGGGTGCGAGTTGCCAGGGCGAGTCCCTAATAGGATACCTGGGATATCCTTACGGTATAGTCCGGTAACCCAGGGCTTGGTAAACGCCTAGGACGGCTAGGCCGTATGTGTTTAGCCATTGGTGGCCTATTTATATGTTTGACTTATGTATTGCATATGCTATCTGTTATGGGTTTTCTTGCTGGGCTTCGGCTCACAGATGCTCTGTGGTGCAGGTAAGGGTAAAGAGAAGATCAACCAACCATGAGCACAGCTGGCGTGAGGCGGCGTGTACATGTCCGGCCAGCCTGGCTGCCACAGCTAGGGGATTTTGGGAGATGCTTGCATATGAACTTAGATTTTTTCGTCTAGTCGACTCTGATAAATTTTGTGTTGTAAATATTTTCTAAACCATGTTTTGGGATCCCAAGTGTAAACTTTTATGATTAGCTATATAAAAAAACTACTTTCTCTAATGTTTTCTTCTTAATTATGGCTTAGTTACACAGTTTGAATTAAAACCTCGATTAGCGAGTTGAAAGCACGATTTTAAACACACTTGGTAACGGCTCTAAGGAAGTAGGGTGTTACATTCGGGATAGTAAGTCCGGGGATGTTAATGGTAGCTCTTCTAATGGATAAGTGTCCTATTTTGAGTTGGAATATAAGGGGGCTGAACAAGGTGAATAAAGAAATTTCAGTCCAAGAAATGTTTAGGAAGAATAAGATTGGTATTAGTGGTTTAATGGAAACTAAATTACGAGGTAATAAAATAGATGAGTTTATGGGACATCGATTTCCTAATTGGGACTATTATTCCAGCCCAAGTACAGAAGGAAGATTGCTAATTCTTTGGCGGAAGGGAATAGCTAAGTTGAGTATCTTGGAAGACTCTTCTCAGCTGGTTCACTGTCAGGTTAAGTTGATTGGTCTCCAGAATGTTTTCTATGTTACGTTTGTGTATGGATTTAATTCAGTTGATAGTAGGAGGAGCCTTTGGTGTGATCTAACTCGCATTTCACTTTCTGTTAAAGCTTGGCTGGTTCTTGGGGATTTTAATGCCCCTTTTTCAGGTGATGATAGGTCTGGTGGCTGCTCTATATCTAGTGTTGAATTGGTTGATCCTATAGGGTGGAAAACTACTGCTAAAATGGAAGCTATCAAAAGTACGGGTTCTTATTTCACTTGGACAAACAACCAAGAAGGATTATCTAGGATCTTCTCCAAAATTGATCATGCTCTCATTAATGAAGAGTGGCTGGACATTTTTCCGAATTGTTTGGCTATGTTAAAATGGGAAGTGGTGTCGGATCATTGCTCATGTATTGTATCTAATATTCCTCTGGAGGCTATAGGAACAAAACTTTTCAGATTTTATAACTTTTGGTCTAGTCACCCTGATTTTATTCAATTGGTGTTGAATAGTTGGAGAGCCCCCGTTCATGCTACTGGTTTGAGGGCGATTTTTACCAGGCTAGTTCGTTTGAAGCACAAGCTTAGGAAGCTTAATAGGGACAGGTTTGGAGATATTGGTTCTGGCTACCAGTCGGCTATGGAAGCTCTTCAAACTGCCCAACTTCAGGCTCAAGAAAAGCCTCAAGACTTTCAATTGCAGGAGGTAGTCAAAATGAGAGCATCTGAGTTTCACTATCAAGAAAAGATTTATCACAGTTTTCTTGTCCAGCGAAGCAAAATCAATTGGATTAGGCATGGTGATATAAATTCCTCTTTTTTTCACGCATTCCTGAAGAAGAGGAAAGCTGAGAACTCCATTACTTCTTATATTAATGATCAAGGGTTATTGATAGAAGACTTTAAGGAGGTGGTAGGCCATTTTGTTGATCATTTTCAGAATCATTTGGGCAGTTCTAGTATGGCCTCAGGATCAGTAGATCAAAGTTGTATGGTCTTAGGCTCTAAGCTTACTGTGGAGCAGCAACTATATCTTTTAAAGCCTTTCTCAGCCAAGGAAATAAGAGTAGCTTTGTTTAGTATTCCTAGTACTAAATCGCCTGGTCTAGACGGTTATGGTTCTGGTTTTTTCAAATCCGTGTGGAAGCATATAGGTCAGGATATATGTGCTGCAATCACTCATGGCTTCACCACAGACCAATTTCCTCAAGAGCTGCATGAAACTTCCCTGCCCCTGATACCTAAAGTCCCAAGTCCAGCTAGAGCCTTTGATTATAGACCCATTGCATGTTGTTCGACCCTGTATAAGGTCATAGCAAAGCTGTTATGTTCCCGGCTGTCAGTGGTGCTCCCTCATATCATTCAAGCTAATCAAGGTTCGTTTGTTCATGGTAGATCCATAGCTCATAATATCATGATTCTTCAAGACTTAATTAAGAATTATGTTAGAGCTAATACCTCTCCGCGGTGTGAGATTAAAATTGACATTAGCAAGGCGTATGATACGGTTGATTGGCAGTTTTTGGAGAATCTTTTGAAGGCCTACTGTTTTCCATCAAAGTTTATTGGCTGGGTTATGAAGTGTGTCAGGAGTTCTTCTTACTCACTGCAGATTAATGGTCGGGTCCAATGCAAGTTCAAGGGGGGCAAAGGTCTGCGCCAAGGGGACCCAATGTCCCCTCTTCTCTTTGTCCTCATCATGGAATACATGACCAGATGCTTACAACTTGGTGCCAACTCCTCTGCATTTCGGTTTCACCCTTTATGTAAGAGTTTGAAGCTCGTAAACTTGTGCTTTGCAGACGATGTGATCCTATTTTGCAAAGGTTCTGTTTCAGCAGTGACTGTTCTAAAGGCCTCTCTTTGAAAGTTTAGTGATGCATCTGGGCTTTCTATTAATTCTAAGAAGTCTCAAATATATTTTGGTGGGGTTATGGAAGCTGTTAGAACTGAGATTTTGCAGGAGCTTCAACTGCCAGCAGGCTCTTTTCCCCTGCATTATCTTGGGGTGCCTCTCAGACCTACTAAATGGAAGCATGTTGATTGTGAAATTATTCTCCAAAAGATGAGAGCAAAACTGTTGACATGGTCTAGTAAGAACTTATCTTATGCTGGCCGATTGCTTATCATACAAACTGTTCTATTTGGTTTGAGAAACTACTGGATGTCAGTTTTTACTTTACCTCAAAGCATCATTAAGGAAGTTGAGAAGTTATGTAGACAATTCCTTTGGGGGGCCTCGGGAACTAGAAGTAAGCTTCATTTAGCTTCTTGGCATCAAGTGTGCTTGCCTAAGGCGTATGGTGGGCTTGGTCTTAGGGATGGAGCTAGCTGGAATAGGGCTCTCCTGGCCAGGTATGTATGGGCAGTCTCTACTAAACAAGACTCTCTTTGGGTGAAGTGGATCCAACATATTTACCTAAAGGGGGCTAACTTTTGGGATTATGGGTTGAAGCAAGACAGTAGCTGGTATTGGCGCAAGCTATGTCATCTTAGGAAGAGATTCAATGAGCGAGAGATTCTGGCTGCTGGTATTTCTGGGATTTTCAAGCCTTCAAAGCTGTATAACAACTCCCTAAACCAACGATCTGTGGACTATAAGAAGGCAGTCTGGTGTCACACTGTTATTCCTAAGCACAGGTTTATTTTGTGGATGGTAGTGAACTCATTCCTTTTAACTAGGGACAACTTGGCCAAATGCACCATTCCTCTAGACAGCCTGCTCTGCCCAGTTTGCGAAGATCAGTGGGAGAGCCATCACCACTTATTCTTTGACTGTTGTCTATCAAAGAGAATCCTGTCTTGCATATTTTCTTGGCTTGGTTACCATGCTTGGGCTTCTAGTTACTCGGACTGGACTAGGGGCTCACTCTTAGTCTTCATAACAGTATGAGCTTGATTATTAACATGGTTCTTGCAGCTGTGATTTATCAAATTTGGAGGAATAGGAATAGATGCATTTATGATGTTTACTCATTAACAGCAAATTGTATAGCTAAAGAAGTAATTACATTAGTTCAATACAGATTATATAGTGTTCCTATTAGGAAGGCTCTTCCTCACCTTAAGCTTTTCTTAAGGAAAATTTCTTGTATGTAAAGTGAGGTTGTAGCTGGCTGTTTGTTGCCGGTTTCTTTCAGGGCTTAGTTCCCTTGTTTGTACATGTCTGTTTGATCAATGAAGGAATTCTTCTTGACCAAAAAAAAAAGTGTGATGAATTATTTTATTTAAATGTTGTTTATTTTATTTAGTTGTTGTTTGTTTTATTTGATTGTTTATTATTTTATTTAATTGTTAGAATTGTTTGGTATAATCTTTTGAATTTAAATTTGTTAATTGTTTGTTTGGTTAATTAATTTAATAAGTGATTAATTGTGTAACATGTTTATTTTTCTATTAGTGTTACATTTTAAATAAGTGTGACAATTGAAATAATTATGTGAGTTATGGTTGAATGCACTAAGGTGCATGGTAGATAGTGATGCATCCTAGTGATTTAGTATGTGCAAGTTTATGGTAACAAGATGCACATGTGTAGATTTTCTACACACTTTTATTCCTTTATTAGATTTATTTTAGTTAATTAACATGTTGGAAAAAAATAAATAAATAAAAGAAAAGGAAAGATGGTGGGCGTGTAAGGCAAATGGGAAGGCAATAATTTCTCTTTTCCTAAATGGGTTTGGTTTATATTTGATTTATTAATATCAATTGTGTAATTTATATTTGATTGATTGATTGATAGTTGTATGAAAATTACATTTGATTGATTGGATGTTATTTTATTTGGTATAATTATTATGTGAAATATTAGGAATTACTTGAAATCTTTTCTTTCTTTTTGGTTTGCCTTTGCCGTGTATGTGTGGTGTTATGGTCAAATAAGTTGTTATACCC
Organism: Humulus lupulus; assembly: GCF_963169125.1. Taxonomy (NCBI): domain Eukaryota; kingdom Viridiplantae; phylum Streptophyta; class Magnoliopsida; order Rosales; family Cannabaceae; genus Humulus; species Humulus lupulus. The sequence continues at coordinate 218,125,856 of NC_084802.1, read as the reverse complement.
AGATTTCGAGCCATGGTAAATGTGACCTCGAAAGTTGGATTCGCAACAAATGGTCTCGTAAGGATTAGAGTATGCTCCAGTATTGTATATCGAGCCTGCAAAGTACGATATATGACCTCGAATATGGTGAGATCGAAACGATCTCGATCTCGAAGGGTAGCTCTGAGAACACTCTCATCCTCGGGGACGACTTCGGATCGGGGGTCTCGAGCTCGATGTACGTACGATCTCGAAAGACACGTGATCTCGGGAGATGTCATTAGCTCGCACAATGACGTGAGACATGGGATGCAAAAGCCTTAGAGATACGCGATAACCACCTTGAATATCTACAAGTATTATAAATATGAGATGTAATCCTCATTTATTAATGTAAATCCCCAAGAATCGTGGGATATTATTTGGTCAGTTATGCGTTTCCTGGTCTTCAGGGACGTTTCCTTTTATATCTGATTATAGGCATTTAAAGCCATCTATTTTATTCACAAAAGAGTAACTACCCAAAATATGTGGGATATTATTCTGCATCTTTCTCTATAAATAGAGAAGCCATGCACCATTGTAATGGACCAAAATTCTAAATCTTGAGAGAAAACTCTGAAGAATTCATGCTTAAGAATTTTCAGAGATAATCTTGAGTTTAATAACAAAGACTCGTGGACTAGGCAGATTTAACTGCTGAACCACGTAAAAATCGTGTGTTTGATTTGTTTTATTTCATTTAGCCATTGTCATTCATTGTTTACGTGCTCTTCTTTTACTGTTTGACGAAAAACGGCGTCAACAGTTTGGTGCTTTCATTGAGAGCCTTAAGCATTCATCCCTGAGAGATTCATGGCTACAAACAATTAGAACACCCCTGATGAAAGCTACCCAAGGCATCCTGGAAAATAACCATTGGAGAACTCGGGTGCTGAGGAGAGAAGTGGGTCCTCCGATTCCGAGGGACCACCGCCTCCACCGAGGGACGAGGATATGTACTACAATCCTGAGCGTTACGTTCCTATTGTAGAACTGGAAAATAGGCAATTGAAACAGCTGTTGGCAGAAGCCAACAAATGGAATGAGGAGTTGACTAGGATGGCCGCAGAGGCGCAGGTGGCTCAGCCCCCGCCTCTGCGCGAAAACCAAGTCCCTCCTCCAAGGGACGTGCATGTCCCTCCCCGGAGGCCCCGTGGACATCCACGAAAAGATGCTGCCACAAGGAGGCCGACTCAACCTCCGGCACCAGCAGAGCCATCTGCTCCTCCTAGGCCCCAGAGAAGTACCCGAGCTCGGGTCCCGCCTAATCCACCTGTGGAAGTGCCTGCAGGAACTGAGAATAACCGAGCTCCTACCGAGGCTCGGACTCAGGTTCCTGGTAGTGCACCAAACGCGACTGACCCATCTCGGGCAAATTCTGAACCCTCTAGGCCGAGGCAAGGGCGGCAGCCACCATCGCCTATACGGTTCCCTCCGTCTCCCATAAGATATCCTTCACCTCCCTGCAGAAACGCTCAACCTGTTCGAGATCAGGATCAAGGGCGTACGGGTGATAGACAAGGACACAGGGAGACTTTCCAGGAGCGGAGAGGTGCACAATCTGAGAGAAGTCAGACGTCCCGGTCTCGCACTACGGAGATGAGGCGACATGGGAAGAACCCATCGCAAAATGACCGATCAATGAGTTTCACCAGTGACGAGTCCGGAGAGACCAGGTCCGTCAGTAAACACGACCGAGGTCGTAAAAATACTGGAAGCCGCAAGAATCGTCCTGACCTGCGAAATCATCTGAATCAGAACAGGGGGAAGGGAGATCAGACAAATCCGGACCTAAGGAATCACCTGAATGGGCGTAGAGATCCCTCATGGAGACGCGAGCCTGGAATCGTGATCAATGACTGTCAATTCCAGACACCACCTAAGGATCCAGTCCAAGAAAGGATCGATCAGCTCGAAAAAGCCTTTAGGCTTTTAAAGAATGAACGAGGGAATGGTCGATATGAGGACTCAGACGAGGAGCTCGAGCCGTTTGCTCCACATATTTCTAACACTCAATTTCCTCAAGGGTTCCGGATTCCTCACGTCCCAGCGTTTGAAGGAAAAAACGACCCATGCAGTCACCTGAGTACATTCAACACTATTATGAGAGCTAGTAACGTGGGTTACGAGCTCAGGTGCATGTTGTTTCCAACATCATTGGCCGGACCTGCCAAGAGTTGGTTCGAAAAGTACAAGAGACACTCGATAACTTCATGGGATCAGTTGTCTAGAGACTTCAAGAAGCAGTTCCGAGCTATGATGGGAGTCAGACCAGAGGCAACCACTTTGACTAACATCTGACAACAGCCGGGCGAAACACTGAAAAGCTACCTGACAAGATTTAATCTAGAGGTCGCCCGAGCTCGAGATGTGGATGACAGTGGGCACCTGATGGCTATCCGAGCAGGTGTTTTACCCAGAAGTGCCCTTTGGGATGACATGCAAGGGAAACCGGTGAGGTCAATAACCGAGTTTAACAGACAGGCGCAGAGATTTGTCAATGTAGAGGAGGCGAGGTCAACGCTCAAGGCGACCTCGCAGACCGAAACTACAACGATAAACATTAACTCCGCCTCAACCTTGGCTGACCCAGCAGCTCCACAGCCTACCTCAGAGAATCCCTCCAAGAGGAAAAAGACCGAGGGAAATAACCCCGAGGCTGAAGGAGGAAAGAAAAAGAAAGGAGAAAGGTATTTCTCCGTATATAAAGTGCACACCGAGCTCAACGAGTCTCGGGAAAACATATACCTGGCTAATGAAAACCAGGTCCCCTTCAGGCGTCCGGACCCAATGAGAAATCAAAAATCCAAGAGGGATTCCAGTAAGTATTGCCGGTTCCATAGAGACACCGGACACACAACTGATGAATGTCGACAGCTGAAGGACGAGATCGAAGGGTTGATCTCGAGAGGTTATTTCCGGCAGTATGTCAAAAACCAGAGTACTGGACAGACTGCTGCGAGCCAGAGAGTAGCCGCGCCTTCGACGGCACAAAATAATAACTCCCGATCTCGGGAAGAAGGCAGGCCCCCGCCGATAGATGGAGAGGACGTAATAACCATCTCGGGAGGGCCTCATCTCGCAGGAGGGGGCAGAAATGCTTAAAAGAGATACGTTAACGAGCTGAAGATAGGGGACGGATCTCCTTATGAACCCGAACCTAGGGCACCGAAGAGCCAAAGGATTGAAACACAACCGATAACCTTCACTGAGGAGGACGTTACCCATGTTCAATTCCCTCATCATGATCCATTGGTTATTACTCTTCAGCTTGCCAACAAGAGAGTCCGCCGAGTTCTCATAGACAATGGGAGCTCAGTCAACATTCTTTATAAAGCGACCCTCGAGAAAATGGGACTCTCCCTTCGCGACCTGAAGGCATGTGCAACTACTTTGCACGGCTTTTCAGGAGAAGGGACTGCCTGTTTGGGATCCATTGAACTCCTTGTGACCTTGGGAGACTATCCAGTCTCGGTGACCAAGATAATGGAGTTCGTGGTGGTAGATTTACCATCTGCCTACAATGTACTGCTCGGGAGACCCGCCCTGGTCGGGCTGGGGGCAGTGTCATCTGTGAGGCACCTGGCCCTTAAGTTCCCAACTCCAAGCGGGGTCGGGACATTAAAAGGAGATCAATTGGCAGGAAGGGAGTGCTATAGCATTTCTTTGAGGGGAAAGAGACAAACGAGCGCTCTAGCACTCGTTATCATACAAAATAAAGATGGAACGGTTTTAGAAATTGACGAGGAAATTGATCCAAGGATTGAAGAGAAAGTTGACCTCGAACCATTGGAAGAGCTCGAAAAAGTTCAGCTCGACGAAGCTGATCCCTCGAAGAAGGTGAAGGTCGGAAACACCTCCAAGACGAAGCAAAATAGCAATTAATTTGCTTTCTGAAGAAAAACCAGGATGTCTTCACATGGTCACACTCAGACATGGTGGGGATAAGCCCGAATGTTGCGAGCCACGCATTAAACATAGACAAAAGCTTTCCCCCGAAGCAACAAAAGCGAAGACAGCTAGACGAGGACAGAAAGAAAGCATTAAAGGAGGAAGTTGACAGATTAAAAGCAAACCATTTCATTAGGGATGCCTTTTACCCTGACTGGGTAGCCAATCCAGTGTTGGTCCCAAAGCCCAATGGGACGTGGAGAACCTGTATTGACTACTCAGATCTCAACAAGGCTTGCCCAAAAGACTGTTTTCCGCTGCCAAGGATTGATCAGCTCGTGGATGCCACGGCGGGGCATGGCTTGATGTCATTCATGGATGCATATTCTGGATATAACCAGATTCCCATGCATGCCCCCGACCAAGAACATACGAGCTTCATTACAGATAAAGGGCTATACTGTTATAATGTTATGCCGTTTGGGCTCAAGAACGCTGGAGCTACATATTAGCGGCTCGTAAACATGATGTTTTCAGAGCAAATAGGGAGCAGCATGGAAGTTTATGTTGATGACATGCTTGTAAAGTCTCAGCTTAACAAAAACCATGTTGATGACCTCGAAGAGTGCTTTGGCGTGCTCAGAAAATACAACATGAAGCTAAATCCTCAGAAGTGCACTTTTGGGGTATCTTCGGGAAAATTTATGGGTTTCATTGTCAACTCTCGTGGAATTGAGGCTAACCCCGACAAAATAAAGGCCCTGATTGATATGCCTTCACCTCGGAAGCATAAAGATGTCCAAAGCTTGACTGGCAGGATGGCCGCCCTGAGCAGATTCATCTCGAAGTCAACGGATCGTGGCCTTCCATTCTTCAACTTATTGAGAGGAAGTAAGAAGTTTGAATGGACAGAAGAGTGCGAGCTAGCCTTTCAGGAGCTCAAAAGACACCTCGCTGAACCACCCATCCTGTCAAAACCCGAAACGGGAGAAGTATTGTACCTATACCTCTCAACCACCGAACACACGATAAGCGCGGTGCTCATTCGAGAGGAAGAGAGGGTGCAGAAACCCGTCTATTACATCAGTAAGAGATTACTGGGGGCAGAGTCAAGATATCCATTGATGGAGAAACTCGCCCTCAGTTTAATCCACTCATCTCGCAAGCTCCGCCCCTACTTTCAGGCACATCCCATCCATGGACTGACAGATCAACCACTTAGGCAAGTCCTGTCAAAACCAGAGGCGTCAGGTCGACTCCTTAAATGGGCTGTTGAGCTCGGACAGTTCGAGATCACCTACCATCCAAGAACGACCATTAAGGCACAAGCCTTGGCAGACTTTATAGTGGAGTGCACTGGTATAACCGACGACGAGGTAACAACCACGGCCCACGAGCTGTGGAAACTTTACGTCGACGGCTCGTCAAATGAAAATGGAGCGGGGGCAGGAGTTATTCTGATCACTCCTGCAGGGAGAAAATTTCACTCTGCTTTAAGATTTGGCTTTAAAGCATCTAATAATGAAGCTGAGTACGAGGCTCTACTCGCGGGACTACGAATAGCAAAAGAGCTCAAGGCCAAAGCTATACATTGCTACAGCGACTCCCAGCTCGTGGTTAATCAAATCTTGGGAGAGTACCAGGCTCGTGGCACAAGAATGGCAGCTTATCTGGAGAAGGCAAAGTCCGCATTAGAATATTTCGAATTTTATGCAATCGAACAGGTTCCTCGAGAACAAAACTCAAATGCAGATGCCTTAGCTCGACTCGCTACTTCCGCCGAAAATGAAGAGCTGAATGTTGTACCCATAGAACACCTATCAACACCTAGTATTACTGAGCCAGACGAGGAAGATGTGTGTATGATTGAAGCAGAACCGACCTGGATGAGTCCAATAGTTGATTATCTCGAAAATGGAATTCTTCCAAAAGATCGGAACCAGGCTCGAAAATTGATGTATCAACTTCCTCGTTACACCATTTTGGACGGAAAGCTATACAGAAGAGGATATTCCATGCCGCTGCTTAGGTGTGTAACCCCTCCCGAAGCAAAGAAGATCATTGAAGAAATTCATGAAGGGTTCTGCGGAGACCACACTGGGGGGCATAGCCTGTCCAAGAAGATCATACGTCAAGGATATTTCTGGCCAACCATTAGAACAGACTCTTTTGAGTATGTGAAGAAATGCGACAAATGCCAGAGATTTGCCACGATACCCCGAGCTCCACCATCCGAACTGACCATGTTGTCATCCCCATGGCCTTTCGCAGTATGGGGCATCGACCTCATAGGCTCTCTCCCAACTGGAAAAGGCGGAGTGAAATATGCTGTAGTCCCCGTTGATTACTTCACGAAATGGACGGAGGCTGAACCTTTGGCAACTATAACTTCGAAAAAGATCCTTGATTTCGTGATAAAGAACATCGTATGCCGATACGGAGTACCGAGAAAGATTGTATCCAATAACGGAAACCAGTTCGATTGCAACTTATTCACCAACTTTTGTGAAAAGAACGGCATAATAAAGAGTTTTTCATCAGTGGCTCACCCTCAAGCGAATGGTCAGGTCGAAGCCGTTAACAAAACTCTCAAGAGCTCTCTAAAGAAAAAGTTGGAGGAGGCAATGGGACGATGGCCCGAGGAATTGCCTCAAGTCCTTTGGGGATATAGGACTACAGCTCGGACATCAACAGGACATACTCCGTTCTCTCTAGCGTACGGCTGCGAGGCAATGTTGCCCATCGAGGTCGAAATCCCGACGATTCGAACTCAGATTTACGATCAAAGTTCCAATCACACTCAGCTCGAAGAAATCCTAGATTTGATCGATGAAAAAAGAGAAGAGGCTCAGCTGAGAAATGCTGCTTACCAGCAACGAACTACACGATATTTCAATAAGAGGGTTCGAGATCGAAAGTTCGGAATGGGAGATCTGGTATTAAGACGCGTATTCTTGGCAACCCGAGATCCAGCAGTTGGAGTGCTCGGGCCGAACTGGGAAGGACCATACCAGATAGAGTCAGTCATCCGACCTGGTGTGTACAAACTTCCGAGATTGGATGGAAGCCTGATACCGCGAGCATGGAATGGCGAACACCTTAGACCTTACTATCAATAGTGTAGGAAGTGTTGCCTGTAACCATGAATTTCTATCTGTACTAGTTTGTTTGTTTGTTTTTGAATTTCATCAAATAAAAGGTATATTTTGTTCCATATGTAATTTCTTTTTATTTTTGCAATCTCTCTTAATTTAATAACCTATGGTCACACTCATAGGATATTAAGGGGGCATCATTGGTATATATACCGTCAGATTAAAAAATATATATTTATATGAAGTATTTGGAGAAAACCAAATACGCAAGCTTAGATAGTTCGGACATAACCGAACTACCAAAAACCTAAAACGTTTGGAGTTAACCAGATGTGCAAACTTAACAGGTCTGGAGCAAACCAGCCAAAAAAATTGATCGATGACAAGTAGGAGCCTAAACCTATAACGAGACAAGTCGAGATCGAGGCTGGAATATCTTAAGAGAAATAGTTTCAAACTCTTAACCTCGGAACAAAAACTGAGGATGAGGAAAAGTGACTAAACAAAAAAAAAGATATAACCAGATCATTCACATTACATACCATATAAGTACTTTTGGGTTCATGGTTAAAGTAATATCCGACCTTGATAAGTAACGAGGTCGGAAGTGGATAATTCGAATAAACTATGCATGAATGCATCGAATTTCGAGCCTAAATCCAAACTATGTTTGTATGAATAAATAAATATAACCGGTTCATCAATATAAAAATATGCAAAATATTTCGGGCCAAGAAATGTAAAGCATATAAAAGAATGGTAAAAGAAATTGTATCAGCCCCGTGGGCATATATGCCCCGTGGGCATATATTAAAATAATTACAGAAATAAGGGGACGCAGCCCCGATAACTGATCTCCCCGAGGTCAGATTCAAGGAAGAGGAGTCTCCTTGGCCTTCTCAGCATCAGTGGCACCGGACCCCTCAGGACGAATAGCATGACTATCCTCCTGAGCTTCCTCCGAAACGGTGCCCGGAGCAGCCTTTTCCTTCTCGAGCTGCTCAGCCTTCTCCTTCTCAAGCCGTTCAGCCTCTTCCCTCTCGAGCCGAGCATTCCATCATTCAAGAAGCGGCGCCTTGTGGGGACCTAAGAAGCTGGTGTCCAGCTCTTCGTTATAAGCCCACATCCGGTACATGGCTGAGTCGACCGCCTTTTCCTTCTTTTCTTTGTACTCGACAAGAAGGCGAGTTTTGGCATCCTCTATGATGTCAAAGGTGGCGGCCTTGTCCTCTTCAAGCTTCTTATTGGTCTCCTGAAGCTGGGTGTTATCTTTCTTTTGCTCTTCGAGTTCAGCTCTCAGCTTTCCGAGCTCCTTGGCCATGTCCTCACGCTCCTTAACCACTGCCTCGAGCTTAGCATTCACCGCCTTCAGATCGTCGTTCGCTCTAAGGTGGAGGTCCTTCACCTCTTGAGCATGAGTCCTGCTCGAATGGATCTCGTTGTTCAGCTCGTAATTGAGCTGGGCAGTGAAGGGAAGAGCCTGAAAAAAAGGAAGAAACCACCATTAGCCTCAGGTCAGTATGAATGTAAGCAAAAGGAACATAGAAGAGTACTTACCGCAGCAGTGTGCTCGATACTCTTCTCGTAAAGAACAGTGCGGTCTCGGGTGCCGGTTAAGCACTGCCACTGGGGAGCTTCAAAACTACCATAGCTTTGGCCGATCCGGGACATGACATCCGAGATCAGCGTAGATCCGTGAGGTCCAGCAGCGTTGTCCACCACATATGAGTCCATATGGGTGGAGATCGTTAGCTTCTGAACTCGAGAAGCAGAAGGTCTTCTGGAAAGTTGAGCAGAAGACGTTTCGCCCACCACAGAAGGTTGGGACTCAATGGCAGGGACACCAACCAGCGAAGTCGGTGCAACCGTGGGGACGACGGCCTGCGAGGATGGCATTGTCGTGGAGGCGCTGGCCTGGACAGTCGACGCAGCAATAGAGCTCGAAATCGGCAGGGCAAGGGGAGGTGTTTTTTTGGATCTTTTGGAGCCTTTGCCCGGCTGACCGGTCTTCAGTGACCCCGCCCTAGGGCGTTTGCTCCTCTTGGCGCCTGCATTGTCGATAAGGGTGTCAAGGTCGGAGTCCATCTCGCCTGCACAAGTCACAACACAGTGAGTCAGTAAAAGAGAAGTGTACATCAAGTTATTTCAGTATCACAGACATAGAGTGGTGATAGAAGAAACCTAACTGGAACTCTCCACCGAGCTCGAGCTTGGGGACCATGAAATTCCCCCGTCTTCAGAGGAGGCGGGGGGAGTGCCTTCCCTATAAGTAGGTGATAACCTCGAGAGGTCCCTATAATCATTGGTCCCGTACTGCACAGTTATCCCATTCCACACCTCGTCCGTGGTGTACATGGTATCGTATTTCCCGAGCCCACTATCGAACCTATGGACATAGTCATCTACCCAACTCCATATGTAGAAGTGGTATCTATCCTGTGGGCACGAGACTAACCTATTGGGCCTGTGTTCTAGTAGTGTGGAGGACCACATCCTCGAGGTAGGGAGGACTTTACCTTCATCTGAGTCCGAGCTTGAGGCTTCATCATTGGCCTCATTCCCGGACCGCGGACTCCTCAGACGAACTGGGAGTGATGGTCTCCTTTCTCTCCTCGGAGGAAGGGCGCCTGTCGGCAGTGGCACCTCCTCCCAGCGTTCATATTTTTTACTGGACCAGTCAGAGGTTGACTGGCCCTCTCCCAACAACCCGCAAGCTCGGAGCTTGTCCTCATGTAATAGGTACGAGAGAGACCTCCTACCATAAGGGAGTTGGAGTAAGGCCTCTCTGTGCCTCTTCATCGCTTCATTAGGGGTGGGACGTTGAAAATTAGCTGAAAAACAACACATTTCAACTAAATGTGGATTTAAGAAATAAAGTCTCGAGCTCAGGAATAAAAGTAACGAGAATACTTATGAATCCGCCTGAACGAGTAATGTCGAGACGGGGACAGACCATCTGTCCAGAAGAAGGCCTTCTTGAAATCAGGCGGGTGATTGGGGAGATCCCCAAAAACCTTCGTCTCTTTGGGATAGCTCGAGAGATAGTAAAAACCATCCCCTCCCCGAGCTCGGGAGGGGTTACTTTTCAAACAAAAGAGATATAAAATCTCTTGAGGTGAAGGTCCTTCCCACCCCTGCTCGTGGAATAAGGACCTCAGGGCAGATAGCACCCTGTACGAATTAGTGTTGAGTTGGAATGGTGCCAACCCAACGAAATCAGTAAAGTCTTTGAAAAAAGACTTCAAGGGCAGCAGTGCTCCCGCCCTCATATGTTCTTGGCTCCATGCCGCATATTTCACTGTGGCATCGCGGCCGCCAGGGGCGAAACAGCTCTGTTCTTGACCAGTCGGAGCCCGAAACTTCAAGGCGCCTGACAAATGAAGGCCGTGGAAGGAAAGTATTTCAGATATTTGGCTGGTTATGGTAACCGTACTCCAGTAGATCTCGGCCTCAAACATTTCTCTCCTCGGCTGTGAGGAGGAAGGTTCCCCCGTTAAGGAAAACTGGAGTTCCCCTGGACGATATGCAACAGTAACTCTTAGCGCAGGGTCGAGGGGGATCGACCTAGGTCCTGAATTGAGCTCTGGATAGAGGGCCTCCCGAAGAACTCTTCTCTTCTTTTCAATGACCTCGTCTATCTGACGGCGATAGTGAGCTCGAATGTCTTCTTGCTCGCGTGCAAGCTCGTGTTCTCTTAACCGACGTTGGTTCCGGGCGAAGAGCGATTCTGGGCTCGGAGATTTCGGCTCGTAAGGGATTGCCAGCAATAACCCCCACTGTCTTTCCAGACTCTGTGACATCTAGCGAGAAAGAAAAAATAGTGAGGGCTATGCATGCAAGAATCACGAGCTCGATGGAATGAGCTCGGAGATTTAGGAACGAGACACTAAATACTAAGACCCTTATTGAGGAATCAGGGGCGTGTATTCCACGAAAAAGAAGAGGAGCGTGGAAATTTTTTTGAAAATCCCGAAAGTCAAGGGAAGGAAGAGTGGCGGTTAACCAGGAAAGGCGTCTTTGGGGTTCGTGCATTTATCAGGGCCCACGTTTTTATTCGAAAACTTATTGTACGAGAAACGCTGCCAAAGAGTTTCAAAACCCAGAAAATGGGAACCACACTCAAACGTCAAAACTGGGTATAAACCAGAGACGAACATCCAGAATGAAAATCTAGAAAGCATAAAAGCCTATCGGTTCAAAACCTCCTATCGTATCATGCTAAGAACGTAAACTAGCACACACAGCAATAACATTTTAAATGGAAAACAAAAACGGCATACTTACACAGTAATGGCGATTGCAGAGAGATTGTCGATTGAAGAAGAGGTTGCAGGAAAGAACTCACTGACTCGAACAGACCAGGACTCCTTTGCTTCTTTGGTCGAGAAAACATGCACAGAACAGGAACTTTGCAAAGAGGTCTCTGGGCTTGTTTTTTTTTTTTTTTTCTTTCTTTTCTTGCTTATGGCGAATGAAGATAAAATTGAAGAAGATGAAGAGTGGGGTCTTGTATATATAGGTGGGGAAAAGGAATTAATCAGGAGCGTCGAATAAAATCCTCACTAGATCGAACAGATGGGGATCAATGACAAGAAGGTGCCGAAAAGTTGTCAGACGGACGATCGTGGGCGTGTTTCCAAGGTACTCAAGTACCTAAAGTGAGCAATACCCAGATGACGCGTGTCCATTTTCAAGAGTGTATGACGGTACAGTTCTCAAAGAAAGTAGTTCAAAAGTTTCCTTCTCTTAGGATTCGAACAAATACTTTTGAGGGAGCAAGATGTTATACCCAGATTTCGAGCCATGGTAAATGTGACCTCGAAAGTTGGATTCGCAACAAATGGTCTCGTAAGGATTAGAGTATGCTCCAGTATTGTATATCGAGCCTGCAAAGTACGATATATGACCTCGAATATGGTGATATCGAAACGATCTCGATCTCGAAGGGTAGCTCTGAGAACACTCTCATCCTCGGGGACGACTTCGGATCGGGGGTCTCGAGCTCGATGTACGTACGATCTCAAAAGACACGTGATCTCGGGAGATGTCATTAGCTCGCACAATGACGTGAGACATGGGATGCAAAAGCCTTAGAGATACGCGATAACCACCTTGAATATCTACAAGTATTATAAATATGAGATGTAATCCTCATTTATTAATGTAAATCCCCAAGAATCGTGGGATATTATTTGGTCAGTTATGCGTTTCCTGGTCTTCAGGGACGTTTCCTTTTATATCTGATTATAGGCATTTAAAGCCATCTATTTTATTCACAAAAGAGTAACTACCCAAAATATGTGGGATAGTATTCTGCATCTTTCTCTATAAATAGAGAAGCCATGCACCATTGTAATGGACCGAAATTCTAAATCTTGAGAGAAAACTCTGAAGAATTCATGCTTAAGAATTTTCAGAGATAATCTTGAGTTTAATAACAAAGACTCGTGGACTAGGCAGATTTAACTGCTGAACCACGTAAAAATCGTGTGTTTGATTTGTTTTATTTCATTTAGCCATTGTCATTCATTGTTTACGTGCTCTTCTTTTACTGTTTGACGAAAAACGGCGTCAACATAAGTATTGTAAGAAGTTTCCTTTATGAGGTGTGAAAAGAAATAAGGAAAAGACCCATTTTATTTATTTATTATTATTTATGAAATGATATAGGAATTTATCAAGACAATTATAAAGGAAGAGAATAGGAAACTATAGATCACTCCACCCTAGAGTATTCGGCCAACCCATTATAAGTAGAAAAGAAAGAAAAGTTGTTATTCCTTTTCATCACACCAAGCCACCAACCCATATAGTTGTATAGGGAGAGAGTAACGTGGGGAAGGAGGACAAGGACAAGGGTTGTTCAATTGTGTAAAGAACTAGAGGTAACATTTGTTCATGATTTCTTTAAGACTTTTTCTTTCTTCATTTGGATTCTAAGCTTTGTTATTTTGGATGTATGGTGTTTGAAAATCCTCTATAGGTGACAAGGTTTTCTTGCTAGAGTGTTCTTGATTCAACAATCAAGAGAGGTAATGGTCTTTCTTAGCCTATATATTGGTTTTTATGGGTTTATCTTTGAGGTTTTTGATGGTGATGCTAATGGTTGATTATTGTAGGATTGATGATTATGATTTGTATTTTTAAGAGAATATGATTTGTTTAAAAAGGGCTCATGGATATGATTGAGAAAATGGATATGATAGGGTTTATATTGAGGTTATATTTTATGTTTATATTGCTATGGTTATTTTTTTTAATCTTTGATTTATGTAAAATGGCAAATGATGATTTTAGAAATATGATAAGAAACATGTTAGGGTTATTATAAAGGCATGTTTATGAGATATGGTGTTTATGAATTTATGTATGTTATTGCCATTGTTATTGTTGTTGGATTTCATGTGTAGATTCAATGGAATAGACAAATTGGTTCTATAAGATTTCATGTGAATATGTTAGTAATATTCTTATAATTATGTATATAATAAGAGTATGATGAGGTTTTGGACATGTATGATTTTATGTGAAATTTTTGGGATAAAAGATGAATCTCATGAGGAATTAAGCTTGCTGATTTTTGTAAATAATTGGGTAAAAGTTTGATAAAAAAATGATTTGCATGCATAAGTAATGTCCTTGATGTTATGTTACTTTTATGAAATTAAAAGGGGTATTTTAAGTCCCATTAAAATGATATTTTACTCAAATAATTACCTACAGAATTTTTATTGAATTTTTGAGAAAATATTAGTTTTTAAATTGAATATGGTGATTTTTAAAGATAAAAATAGTTGCTGGAGTTTTTGTAAGAAAGTGTGAAGTGAGTTTCACTAAAATGAATTTGATGAGTTTTTTGGAACAAATTGTTTTTCCTAAGTTATGGTAATATTGAAAAATGGTATTTTAAAATGGTAGGAATGCATATTTTGATAAGTTATGATTTTCCTTTATTTTGATTGAGAAAAATATTTAGATTCTATTTATTTGTGATTTTTGAAGAAAATAAATGGTGGCTGAAAGTTTGTTTTAAAAAGGTTAAAAATGGTTATTTAATTGCCACATATGGATTTATATTATATAAAACTAAGTCTTAAATAATTTAAATAAAAATATATTTTCCACACTTAAAAATATATTTTCTCACATCATTTATGTAACACAATGATAAAATTTATTTTTCTAAAGAAACATATTAAACATAGGTATTTTAATTAATTCCAAGTTTTTGGTTAATTCTTTGTAATTTGAGATTAATGAATGAAATTGTCACATATTTTATTTTTAAGCTAAATCAAATTATTTTATAAAATAAAATAATGTTTTGAGAAATTTAATCAACTTAGAAATTTTAAGAAAAATAAAGCATGTTATATGTCTATTATTTTTAAACAATAAAAGTAAGAAATGTAGAATTATCGTTTTTGAAAACGTCACAATTACGTAATGTTCCCACGTATGCATGTTACATGCAACTCCACTTTTACGTCCAAAATTATGTTTATTATTCAACTATGTGGTTTTTATAAAAAGATCATGCATGTAAAATTGGTAAAATGAGCATTATTCTTTTATGGCTTTATGTGTAGTTAAGATTAATTGCGTGTTATGTGTAACAGTTATTATGTGTGCATGGCCCATGCACACGTGAGTTGTATGGAAGGGAAAAATAGTAATTTTATGAACCTAAGAAATGTTGTTTTGATTATGATATAGGCTCGTTGAAAGATTGTGAAAATTTCTTAGCTTGGACCTGAGGTAAGGAAGTTAGATAGATTCTTTGATTTTATGCTTTGAATGGTAAGACTGTTGTATGAATGAATTGTTATGAAATATGAATGCTGTAATGTGATGATATGTTGAATATGATATGTGTATGGATGTTAGATACATCAAACAAGTTACGATGTTAGATACATCAAACAGATTACGATGTTAGATACATCGAACGAGTTACTATAGCTAAAGACGTAACTCCTAGGGCAGACGCGCCGAGGTTATTCAAGGACTAGAGACTCCTGTTTACCTCATAGGGTGACATGGACAACTAGCGAGCCATGCTCATCATGTATGCTGTATGATTGTGATATGATGATATGTTACAATTACGTTATGATATGCAATGATGATATGTTACGATTACGTTATGATATGCAATGATGATATGTTACGATTATGTTTTGATATACCATGATGTTTTAGATGAACGTTAGTGTTTGTATTTGATGTATTCTTACTTGCTTATTTGTTTGTACTTCCTTACTAGGCTTTTAGCTCACCCCCCTTACTTTCCTTCCAGGTAGTAAATAGGATTTCTTTATGGCACGCGTGGTGACGTGAGGAGTTCTATCATCATGGGGTGTATGGCGTGGGGTAATCATATGGACGAAAAAACGATCATCGTAGAACGCCATTTAAATTATGTTTTGTTTTAAGAGACTTTCCTAAATTATCAGTGGGACTCAGTTATTTAATTTTGTTTCTTTTAAACTTTGCATAAAAATTTATGTTTTCTTTTAAAACTAATGGCACCAACTTGCATGGTTTTTAAGCAAGTCCCCACTAAGACTTTGATAATGAGAGGTATTCTTTTATAAACTATGTTATACGAATGTTTTATAAGTATTATCTTAGGGCGTTCTTTACAAAATAATTATTTCTTTGCCTTGGAAAATTAATTCCTTTGCAATTTAGTCCTTTCTCTTAACAAATCTTTCTTTTGACATACTTACCCTTGACAATGTAGGACAGAGGTGATCTGGGGACCATGGACCTATAATACGAAGCTCAAATAAACCAGATTATTAATTAAACTCTTTAATCTAATAATCTTATTTATTAATTCCATGATTACTCCACTATAAATATGGAATTGCACTCTAAGTAATTAGAGAATTATATTTACAGAGTTTTCTCTAGTAGTCCATTGATATAATCAATATATGTAGTTTTGTCCTCCATTATTGGTTCGTTAATTAGAGCTGGTCAAAATTACAGTTTTACCCTTCTAATTACATTTTGATCCTTAAGTATCATTAATTCACTAGCGAATAATTAATCTATAAAATAATTATAGATTTGAGCTCAATAACTATTAAGTTCCATAATCAACCCTTAAGGGAACCAATATTCGTTCCGTTAGAAAATCATGAATTCCAATATTGTAATTCATGTTCCCAGCCATCCATGATATTGAATCTCCAAAACAAAAGTCATTAGCCTCATTATTCTAAGAGGCCTTAACAAGTTGATCAAAAGATATAATAAACATAAACATGAGTTCATGAATACTTAGGATTTAGACTGATCTACAAATGATCATCTATTATGATAATAATTAAATCTTTATGTCAAACGATAAGTTTATAAAGATAATTAATTATCATCGGTCCTGTCATATATAATCTCTATTATACACAACACCTTTACTAAGATGTCTATCTACATCAATAATCTGAATCTAGATTACTCGCATCTCGTATGCTTAGCAAACCGTACTAGTAACCATTCATTAAAGATTCATTACTTTAATATGCTATCGACTATTTTATTCATTATATATGATCTTAATTCTCTCGTACTAATACAAGATCATATTCTCATGAATTAATAGGGAATTTTCTTGATATTATTATATAATTAATTCAAACAATAATTATAACATTCAAATATAATAAAATTGTACTTTTATTTAAAACCAATAAAATGTCTTTACATGCTTTAAGGGCATTAGTCCTAACAATCTCCCACTTGCCCTTAAAGCAAGTGAGGCATCTCCCTTAATCCTATATTGTGCACGTGACCCATGAACGACTTTGTAGGAAGTGTTGGTTAACAGGTCAACCAGGTTCTGTTCCGACGCTATCTTCATAACAGTCACATTACCTCGGTGTACAATCTCTCTTACCATATGATATTTCCTTTCTATATGCTTCCCTCTCTCGTGGCTTCTTGGTTCTTTGGAATTAGCTACTACTCCACTGTTGTCACAGTACAGAATTAGTGGCTTATCAACCAGACTGCCTCCTTACCTGCTATGTATTCAACTTCCATGGTTGAATCAGTTATGCTGGATTGCTTAATGCTTCTCCAGACCACAGCACCCCCACCAAGAGTGAACACTGACCCAGATGTCGATTTTTGACTGTCTTTGTTTGATTGGAAATCAGAATCAATGTATCTAGTAGGGTTTAGCTCACCCCCTGAATATACCAACATATAGTCTCTCGTTCTCCAAAGATACTTGAGAATGTGCTTTACTGCAATCCAGTGTTCCAAACCAGGATTTGATTGATAATGACTTACAATCCCAACTACATAACATATGTCGGGCCTAGTACAAAAATATCATAAATCAGACTCCCAACTGCTGAAGCATAGAGATAATTTCTCATATCCTCTTCCTCCTGAGGTGTCTTGGGACATTGCTCCTTGGAGAGAGAAATTCCATGTCTGGTCGGTAATTGACCTTTCTTGGAATTCTCCATAGAGAATCTTTCAAGCACCTTATCTATATACTTAGTCTGAGAAAGTGCCAAGAACTTATTCTTCCTATCCCTTAGAATTTGGATTCCCAGAACATAGCTTGCCTCGCCCAAATCTTTCATTTGGAACTTTTCAGCTAACCATTTCTTTACGTTTGACAATGTCTCTACATTGTTCCCAATGAGCAAAATGTCATCAACGTGAAGAACTAAGAAAACCACCACTTTTCCTTAGATGTATTTATACACACATGCTTTGTCGACATTCTGTTCGAAGCCATATGTTTTAATTGTTTCATCAGAAGTGATATTCCAAGATCTAGATGCTTGCTTTAATCCATAAATGGATTTCAGCAACTTGCACACCTTTTTTTCTTCCCCTTTCTTTATGAACCCTTCTGGCTGTACCATATAGATACTTTCATCAAGATAGCCATTCAGAAATTCTGTCTTGACATCCATTTGCCATATCTCATAATCATTGTCAGCCGCTATGGATAAGAGGATACGAATGGATTTGAGCATGGCCATGGAGGAAATATTTCTTCACAATCAACACCTTCTCTCTGAGTGTAGCCTTTGGCTACAAGCCTCGCTTTGAAAGTCTCTACTTTCCCATCTACACCTCTTTTCTTCTTATATATCCACTTACACCCTATGGGCTTGACATATTCAGGTGGATCCACAAGTTCCCAGAAAGAATTGGAATACATCGATTCCATTTCTTGGTTTATGGCTTCTTGCCATTTCTCCTTTTCAGGATCATTCATAGCCTCTTTACAGGTTAATGGATTGTCCTTGTCAGTATCTGAAACAAGGACATGTGCCTCATGTTTGTAGCAAACAAGTTGTCTCACAATCCTCCCACTACGACGCTGCACCGAGGTTTCTTTTCCAGGAATCATGGTTTCCTCGATTTGTCGTTTATCATTTAATGATGAAGATGATTGTGATGGAATTTTATTAGCTGTGATTTCCTTCAATACTACCTTGCTCCTAGATTTATAGTTATTCATATAGTCATGTTCAAGGAAGGTCGCATTTGTTGAAACAAATACCTTTAGATCATTGGGACTATAGAAATAACCACCTCTTATTTCTGGAGCGTAGCCAACAAAAATGCAAACTCTCGACCTTGATTAAAGTATAATTCAAATTAAAACTGATTAGATATTTTCATTTAATTATATATTTAAATCATATTAAAAAAGAATAATTAAATAATTGATTAAACAAATTTATTTAAATTTCAAAATTCAAATCATAGGGATAAAAACCCTGATGTTAGGCGCCATACATTGTACTGTATAGTGTGTGTCACCCAACCCTATTAGGGTTGCCCTAATTTTCTCATTTGTTTATTTAATCAACTTTTAAGGCAAAATATTTATTCTAACATAAATATCAGTTAATTTAAAATTAACTTTATCTTAAAATATCAGTTTTAAATTAAATAAATATCATATTATAAATAAGATATTTATTATTTTCTCTCTTTATATTAATCCAAACAAGATTAATATTAATTTTAACCTATATTTTTTCAAACTAAAAACTATATAGCTAAATAATTAATTAATTCACAATTAATCAATCACCCATAATTATCAAATAATTATTTCCTTGCCTTGGAAAATTAATTCCTTTGCAATTTAGTCATTTCTCTTAAAAAATCTTTCTTTTGACATCCTTACCCTTGACAGTGTATGACAGAGGTGATCTGGGGATCATGGATCTACAATACGAAGCTCCAATAAACCAGAGTATTAATTAAACTCTTTAATCTAATAATCGTATTTATTAATTCCATGATTACTCCACTATAAATATGGAATTACGCTCTAAGTATTTATAGAATTATATTCACAGAGTTTTCTCTAGTAGTCCATTGATATAATCAATATATGTAGTTCTGTCTTCCATTATTGGTTTGTTAATTAGAGTTGGTCAAAATTACCGCTTTACCCTTCTAATTAGCTCTTGATCCTTAAGTACCGTTAATTCACTAGCAAATAATCAATCTATAATCTAATTATATATTTTGGCTCAATAACTATTCAGTTCCAGAATCAACCCTTAAGAGAACCAATATTCGATCCGTTAGGAAAGCATGGATTCCAATATTGTAATTCATGTTCCCAGCCATCCATGATATTAACTCTCCAAAACTAAAGTCATTAGCCTCATTATTCTAAGAGACCTTAATGAGTGACTCAAAAGATCCAATAAACATAAACAGGAGTTTGTGAATACTCAGGATTTAGACTGATCTACAAATGATCATCTATTATGATAAGAATTAAATCTTTACATCAAACGACAAGTTTATAAAGATAATTAATTCTCATCGGTCATGTCATATATAATCTCTATTATATACAACACCTTTACTAAGATGTTTATCCACATCAATAATCTGAATCAAGATTACTTGCATCTCGTATGCTTAGTGTTATCCCCAAAAATTGGAGATCGATGACGTGGCAATAGAGGTGACAAGTGGCAGTGCATGGTCCGTAAACGACACGTTAATAATCAATAAATATATTGGCTCCTCAGAGTTGTGATAAAGTGATCTGGCTTAGGAGTGACCCGGTAGACCAATGAAGAGTTTTGACTGGCCAGTCAAGTGTCATGACCGACCAGGCATGACCTTGTCCGACCAGTCATATGATTGTCTGCCCAGTATGACCTTGTCTGCCCAGGCATGACCTTGTCTACCCAGGCATGACCTTGTCTGCCCAGTCATGACCATGTCTGACCAGTCATGAACATGTCCGACCAGTCATGACCTGTCTGCCGAGCCAAGTGCATGTCTGCCCAGTCAAGTGCATGTCTGCCCAGTCAAGTTCATGTCTGCCCAGCCAAGTGCATGTCTGTCCAGCCAAGTGCATGTCTGCCCAGTCAAGTGCATGTCTGCCCAGTCAAGTGCATGTCTGCCCAGCCAAGTTCATGTCTGCCCAGTCAAGTGCATGACTGCCCAGTGAAAGTGTGGTCGACCAGCTTGAATAAGATATGGATCAACTGGATGAAGCAGGACTACGTCAAGATTCCCAGAAATGGTTTCAACAAGAATCGGTCTTGGCATACATGGGAATCTCTCATTTATCCCACGAATATAGTGTACTGTTACATTTTGAATATTGTTGTAATTTTAATATAATGAGAATAATAAAATATCCCGATTATGGGGGATATCATCTGTACGATCCTAAGCCTATAAATACAAGGCTTATGGCATCAGAAAGGGGACTTTTGGGAACTTTTGATTCGAATTCTAATTTTCTAGAGAGAGAGAGTACTTGTATTTGAGAGAATTCTTGTATTCTTGTAATCTGCACTAAAGAAACTCAGTTGACTCAGGTTCATCTGATCTTGAGTGTAGGTCTATAATCACAACTCTAAGTGGATTAGGCTATTACCAACACATTGGGGCTGAACCACTATAAAATCGTCTGTATTGTTTATTTTCTCTTGAAGGTTTTATCGTTTTTGACGTTCACACGTCGTTGGCCAAAAATGCGGTCAACATTTTGGTGCTTTTATTGAGAGCCTGAAGAGAAAGACAGACGGTCCCTGAAGTATTATGGCGCCTAAGAGCACCAATGCAGCCTCCAAGAAGACAGGCTCCTCTAAAGGGCCTGCTAGATCAGAAGGTCCTGGCCCACAAGACCATGAGACTGAGCCTAGGGTCATGCTCGATGACGTGACTACAGAAGTCGAAGAACTCCAGGAAGCCATGGGGGCCTTCCAGGAGGAGATGGCACAATTCCACACCAGACAGGAGGCGTTCACTGAAGAGATGGCTAGGCAGAAAGCCGCGTTAGAGCAGCAAAGGCGCGAAATGGAGGCCAGGAGTGAAGAGCTCAGACAACAACAGGAGGAGGTCAACCGGAGACATCGTGAAGCAGCACTTTCTCTAGAAGCAGCTACCTAATTGGCCCAAGCCAATGCTCAAGCCGCAGCACAAGCAGCCATCCAGGGAGCAAGAAATAATAACGCTGGTCGGAGGACCACTGACAGAGCCGATTCTCGAGGACCGGGCAGAAGCAGGAGTAACCCCCCTGGTAAGGAAGATGATGGGGACCGATCCAGAACTGCCTCGATGCAAAGGGAGAACTCTAGAACCCCCTCTAGGAGCCACTGAACAGAAACTTCGAGGTCAGGAAGTCACAGATCGGGCAGTAAGAAGACCCCACCCAGGCAGGATCAGACCAAGACTCCTCGTGAGAAAAGGACTTCACAATTCAAAGATGGGCATGGTCGTGATGAGGCTGATAGTCATCACACTGACCAGTCAAAGGAAAAGGAGGGAAATGACCAACAAGGAGGAAAAGACTGCCCAAGGCGTACCGAAAGGCCTCCACTGCACCCCGACCAGCAGTGTAGTAGGAGAGAGCAAGTCCCGCATAGTAAGCCCTCTAGGAAATCGAAGAGTACGGCGTTCGATCAGGCAGGAGAGCATGCTTCCCGAAAGGATCTAAGGGATGTTATGACCAACAAGAGGAGGACCGTCCCGGTCGAAGGGCAAAATTTGGACCGCCCTGCTAGTCAAGTAGAAATACTTGACGATGGCGCGCTAGATGGTAATGCCCGAACAGGCGGTCAAGATCTTGGAACTTCATCAGTTGCACCAGCACTCCAAGCCCAGCTGGATGTACTAGCAGCTGCAGTGCAAGTTTTGTCAAAACGACCTTCCGGGATAGATGCGATAGACCACCGGAGTGGCAGCCCATTTTGTGCCCGGATTAGAGCAGCCCAGCCACCGGCAAAATATAAAGCACCGGTTCTGCCAGTATATACAGAAAAGGCAGATCTCATCAGACATATTGGGAAGTTCGAGGACCAGATGGAATTGCTCGGAGTAAGTGACGATTATCGGTGTAGAGTTTTCTCGACTACATTGACGGATACTGCCCAGGAATGGTATTGGAAGTTTAAGCCAAACTCCATTACCTCTTGGGAAGCATTTAGGAAGGAGTTTTGTAGACAATTCAACACTGCCCGGACTCCACCAGTTTATGCCAACCACTTGGCAGATATCAAACAAGGAAAAGATGAGTCTCTAAAGAACTATATACAGAGATTCATGAGAGAAGACAATAGAGCAATTGCTGTAGGACACGAGGGGAAGATGGTTGCCATATCTGCTGGGATAACTTATCGGAGCCCTTTGTGGGACAGTATACATAGAAATCCAATTTCAACACTTCAACAATTTCTTGACTGGGCGGACAAGTATATGAAATTGGATGATGTAATAGAGAAAGAGGAGAATGGCATAAACAATCCGGGCGGATCAATTGACTCTGGTGGAAGGAAACGTGGAAAAAATGGGTCTGACCACCATGAGGAAAAGAAAGCAAAGTTGAATTCAAGTGAAAAGCCAACCAAGTATGAGCCTCAATTCACTAACTACACCACTCTCTCGGCTAGCCGAGCGAAAATATATCTTGCTAGTCATGAAGAGGTTCCCTACAAGAAACCTTCACCCATCAGGAAAGAGATTAGGAAAAGAGACATGAATAAGTTTTATCGTTTCCATGGAGATTATGGTCATGACACAAATGAATGCAATCACCTCAAGGACGAGATAGAATTTCTTCTCTGGTCGGGCAAGTTGAGGAAGTACCGGGTAGAGACACCCAAAGGAGAAGGAGGCAGCAACAATCCTGGTTTCAAGCGACAAAGATTTCCACCCTTGCAGCCCGGACCTGTGGACTTTACCTTAGACACTATATGTGGAGGTCCACACTTGGCTGAGGAAAGCAACGAAGCAAAGGAGAAGTATGCTGAGCGGGAGTGCTAGGATCAGAAACCACTGGAGTGGCGAGCATCAGAGGATATATTATTTTTAAATACCGCTTTCAAAGTGGTAGCTTGATTTCGAGTTATTTGACTTGTTATTTAAGTTTGGTTTATGAGCTGGTTATTTGCTACCCAGTCATTTTATTTTTGAACAATTTTGGTTGTTTAAGACTCGTTATTAGACATGTTTTGTCCATTTTAATTTACGAGTAATAAAAGAGACTACGCGCAGCGTGGTCGATTCTTGCTACAAATATGCATGTGTGTTAGTTATCCGAGCAGTGTTCAACTGGTCGGTAAAATCGGACAGTGTTCAACTGGTCGATACGTTCAAACAGTGTTCAACTGCTCGAATATTTTCAATATATTCTATGTGTTTCACGAGCAATTAACTGCTCGAATAGATTCAGTCAAGTAGCAAGTGACTAAGGATCTTTCAACCCTCGATCACCTGGGGGGCACATGGGGTATACTGGTATATAATTTAACACATGCAATAAGAGCACGAGTTAATATATCTGTTTTTAGGCTGACTTGTAAATTTTCGAAGTCCAAAAAGGCCATTAAGCTAACTTGTTTGACAAAGCTTAAGTAACTTGGAATTTTTTAAAATTTCAAGTTAGGAGCAGATATTCGTGTGACAATAAACATTATGCTCATAAAATGTTAGAGCAATAAGAGTGTGAGAAAGTATACTTAGTATGGACTTATGAAATGTCTAGAATTTCTATGTTAGAAAACTAAGTACTCATGCGAAAATATAAGGCATACATCAGAGTGACTTTACTATTCACAAAAAACTTATAACTTTTTAAGTCTAAAAAGACTTAGAATGTTTTAAGTTAACAACGAAAAGTAAATTATAAATGCCAACAGCTCGGTTGTACGAGAAAAATATCAAAGCTGCTAAGCAGCAATTGTCTTCACAACAAAAAAGAGTAAACTACTGGCAAGGTACAAAGTCTAGCTGATCAGGTGCAATGTTTTCCCGATCGGGAGGGATACAACTTCCCTGTTCAGCTAAGCATGTATCACTGGTCGAGTAGGAAACTCTATTGTTGAGCAGGACTAACAACGAAGAGGCGCTACTTGGAGGAGTATCGCTCGATTGCGGGATGGTCGTATCAGAATTCGTGTGGTTTTCACCTCCCCTACAGTCAAAGCGATTCATCTACAAAAAATAAAAAATGGGGAGGTGAGTAACCAGACAGATAAAATTCAACAAGAGAAAAATTTATTTTTCTACTTACAAAAAATTTATCTAAGTAGTGAAAATATAGCATGTATGGAGAAAAAATAAATTTTTGTGCCTAAAGTGCCTAAAAAGTACTTAAGGTCCCTAGGGTGAGCGTGAATTAAAAGTTTTGGACAAGAAAATTTTTTGGTCCAAGTGGCGCGCCAAGTGCCTAAGGCATGCCATGCTTGGTCCGAGGAGCAAAGAAATTTTTTTGGTCCAAGTGGCGCGCCAAGTGCCTAAGGCATGCCATGCTTGGTCCGAGGAGCCAAGAAAATTTTTTGGTCCAAGTGGCGCGCCAAGTGCCTAAGGCATGCCATGCTTGGTCCGAGGAGCTAAGAAATTTTTTTGGTCGAAGTGGCGCGCCAAGTGCCTAAGGCATGCCATGCTTGGTCCGAGTAGCCAAGAAATTTTTTTGGTCGAAGTGGCGCGCCAAGTGCCTAAGGCATGCCATGCTTGGTCCGAGGAGCCAAAAAATGCCAAGACACCCGAGGAGTGATGTGGTGTCCGACCGGACACCTGGTGTTCGAGGAGGCGTGTCCGAGGGTTCCGTGGGGTCTAGTCTGAGCAGCTCAAGCATCCGAAGGATCTAGTTCGTGCCATAACCAACATCCGGTCGGATGCATCTTGGGACTGAGGGGATATTGTGTGGTTCGATCGGACCATAATTTTTACAAAAAATAGAATTTGAAGAAATCAAAAGACAAGTTCAATCGTGGGTTTACGTGAAAGTTATCGACCGGATAGGAGCTTTTGAATGACCTCAAGAACATTTTGCTAGAAGAAAAGTTTATCATATGAGAAAATCGTATAATAAACTTCGGGGGAAAATGTTATCCCCAAAAATTGGAGATCGATGACGTGGCAATAGAGGTGACAAGTGGCAGTGCATGGTCCGTAAACGACATGTTAATAGTCAATAAATATATTGGCTCCTCAGAGTTGTGATAAAGTGATCTAGCTTAGGAGTGACCCGGTAGACCAATGAAGAGTTTTGACTGGCCAGTCAAGTGTCATGACCGACCAGGCATGACCTTGTCTGACCAGTCATATGATTGTCTACCCAGCATGACCTTTTCTGCCCAGGCATGACCTTGTCTGCCCAGGCATGACCTTGTCTGCCCAGGCATGACCTTGTCTGCCCAGTCATGACCATGTCCGACCAGTCATGACCATGTCTGACCAGTCATGACCTGTCTGCCCAGCCAAGTGCATGTCTGCCCAGTCAAGTGCATGTCTGCCCAGTCAAGTGCATGTCTGCCCAGCCAAGTGCATGTCTGCCCAGTCAAGTGCATGTCTGCCCAGCCAAGTGCATGTCTGCCCAGCCAAGCGCATGCCTGCCCAGTGAAGGTGTGGTCAACTAGCTTGAATAAGATATGGATCAACTGGATGAAGCAGGACTACGTCAAGATTCCCAGAAACGGTTTCAACAAGAATCGGTCTTGGCATACACGGGAATCTCTCATTTATCCCACGAATATAGTGTACTGTTACATTTTGAATATTGTTGTAATTTAAATATAATGAGAATAATAAAATATCCCGATTATGGGGGATATCATCTGTACGATCCTAAGCCTATAAATACAAGGCTTATGGCATCAGAAAGGGGACTTTTGGGAACTTTTGATTCGAATTCTAATTTTCTAGAGAGAGAGAGAGAGTACTTGTATTTGAGAGAATTCTTGTATTCTTGTAATCTGCACTAAAGAAACTCAGTTGACTCAGGTTCATCTGATCTTGAGTGCAGGTCTATAATCACAACTCTAAGTGGATTAGGCTATTACCAACACATTGGGGTTGAACCACTATAAAATCGTCTGTGTCGTTTATTTTCTCTTGAAGGTTTTATCGTTTTTGACGTTCACACGTCGTTGGCCAAAAACGCGGTCAACAGTTAGCAAACCGTACTAGTAACCATTCATTAAAGATTCCTTACTTTAATATGTTACTGACTATTTTATTCATTATATATGATCTTAATTCTCTCGTACTAATACAAGATCATATTCTCATGAATGAATAGGGAACTTTCTTGATATTATTATATAATTAATTCAAACAATAATTATAACATTCAAATATAATAAAATTGTACTTTTATTTATAACCAATGAAATTTATTTACATGCTTTTAGGGCATTAATCCTAACACCTCGGTGGTTACTGGTCAAATTTATAGCACTGGAACCTTATATACTGTTTTGATTGATTCAGGTGCTACACACTCTTTTGTTGCTATTAGGATTATAGTTGGATTGTGTAGACCATGTGACTTTTATCTTGTGGTGTTTGGTACTGTGGTGCCTACTGGGGAGTTAGTGGTTTCCAAGAGATGGGTTAGATCACTATATATTACAATGGATGGAAAATAATTTTCAGTTGACTTAGTAGAGTTGGTGATGACTGACTTTGATATAATTCTGGGTATGGATTGGCTAGAGAAGTATGGGGCAACGATAGATTGCAAGAAGAAGATGGTAACCTTTGAGCCTGAGGGTGAGGACCCCTTTGTATAAATTGGCATTATGCATGGACCCCGTAGACCTATGATATATGTACTTACAGCTAGATACCTATTGCGGGGGGGATGCATAGGGTTCTTAGCTAGCATGGTGGATACTACTCCAACGTGCCAGTGGGACTAGGACAGACCCGATTAGTCTGTGAATTTCTGGATGTGTTTCCAGAGGATCTTCCAGGGTTACCTCCACATAGGGAGAAAAAGTTTGTGATTGAATTGGCACCAATGACAGAGCCAGTGTTTAGGGCACCTTATAGGAAGGCTCTAGCTGAGTTGAAGGAACTAAAGGTTCAACTACAGGAGTTACTAGACTTGGGTTTTATCAGGCCCAGTTTCTCACCATGGGGCGCACCAGTTCTCTTCGTGAAGAAGAAAGATGGTTCTCTAAGGATGTGTATCGATTTTTAAGAACTGAACAAGTTAATTATCAAGAACATGTATCCTCTACCAAGGATTGATGATCTGTTTGATAAGTTGCAGGGTAGGACGGTATTCTCCAAGATAGATCTTCGATCTGGTTATCACCAGCTGAGGATAAGGGAGGAGGATATACCAAAGATAACTTTTTGCACCAAGTACGTGCATTATGAGTTTTTGGTGATGCCATGTGGATTGGCTAATGCCCCAACAACATTTATGGATATGATGAACAGGGTGTTCAAAGATTACCTGGATCAGTTTGTGATCGTCTTTATCGACGATGTATTGATATACTCTCAATCAGAGACAGAACATGAGCAGCACCTCAGATTGGTACTACAGAGGTTGAGAGAACATAGGTTGTATGCGAAATTCAAGAAATATGAGTTTTGGTTCCCACATGTGACTTTCTTAGGTCACATAGTTAGTAAGGATGGAATTATGGTGGATCCAGCAAAGATTGAGGCAGTCAGAGATTGGCTAAGACTGAAGAACGCTTCAGAGATCAGAAGTTTCTTGGGATTGGCAGGATATTACAAACGCTTTGTCGAGGGGGTTTCCAAGATTGCATCACCACTAACAGAGTTAACATGCAAGAATCAGAAGTTCATATGGATAGACAAGTGTGAAGACAGCTTTCAAAAGCTAAAGAAGAGTTTGATCACCGCTCTGGTTTTGAGTCTTCCCATAGATCAGGACAAGTTTGTAGTTTATTGTGACACCTCGAGGCGGGGCCTGGGTTGTTTCCTTATGCAGACAGGGAAGGTGATTGCCTACGCATCACCTCAGCTAAAGAAATATGAGCAAGGGTACCCCACACATGATTTAGAACTTGCAGCAATGGTTTTTGCACTGAAGGTGTGACGACACTACTTATATGGTGAGAAGTGTGAGATATACACTAACCACAAGTGTCTAAAATACTTCTTCACCCAGAAGGATCTGACACATGAGGCAAAGACGTTGGTTAGAGCTGGTAAAGGATTATGATTGTGAGATCCTCTATCACCATGGGAAAGACAACGTGGTAGTAGATGCCTTAAGCCGGAAGGGTCCGAGACAGTTGTATAGTGCCAGATAGATATCCAGGGAGTTGGCTGACAATATGACTAGAGCAGGAATTAAGTTAGTGGTGGGCCAGTTAGCCAACATCACCCTGTAGTCTATTCTTTTGGAGATAATTAGATGACCCACAATTGGGGCATATTAGAGGGGGCGTCCTAGCTGGAGTAGCTAAGGACTATACAGTGTCAAGCATGGGATTATTGAGATATAAGGATTGGTTCTGCGTTCCGATGGACACTGGGTTCAGACGAGAGATTATGGATGAATCTCATACTAACCCTTATTCTCTACATCCGGGCACCATGAAGATGTACAAGGATCTGAAAGTGTTATATTGATGGCTTGGGATGAAGAGGGACGTGACTGAGTATGTGGTAAGTTGCCTGATCTGTCAGCAGGTCAAGCTAGAGCATCGGAGGCCAGCAGGGCTGTTGCAGCCTCTGGATATCCCAGAGTGGAAATGGGAGGACATCACGAAGGGTTTTGTGGTAGGATTGCCCAGGACAGTGGGCTAGCATGATTCAATTTGGGTCATCGTGGATCGGTATACGAAATTAGCTCACTTTCTACCAATGAGGACGAATTACACGGTTGACCAGTATGTAGGTCTCTATGTGAGAGAGATAGTTCGCCTTCATGGGACTTCGAGGTCTATCGTGTCTGATAGGGACCCCATCTTTACTTCCAAGTTTTGGGGAAGTTTATAGAAGGCGATGGGTACACAGCTGAAGTTCAGTACAACTTATCATCTTTAGACTGATGATTAGTCTGAGAGGACTATCCAGATATTGGAGGACATGCTGATAGCATGTGTATTGGATTTTGAAGGGTCCTAGAGTAAATATTTTCCTCTGATAGAGTTTTCCTATAAAAACAACGCACCTTATGAGATGCTATATGGTAGGAAGTGCAGATCACCCATTCATTGGGATTAGATGGGTGAGAGGAAATATTTGGGTCTTGAGGCGGTTCAGAGGACCACTGAGGCTATTGAAAAGATTAGAGCACAGATGCTCCCGTCTCAGAGGAGACAGAGGAGTTATTCAGACCCCAAGTGGAGGAACGTGGAGTTCCAGGTGGGAGACTATGTATTCCTTTGGGTTTCACTTCTGAGAGGGGTGCAGAGATTGGGGAAGAAAGGCAAGTTGAACCTTAGGCTTGTGGGACCATTTGAGATCCTTGAGAGGATTGGTCAGGTGGCTTATAGGTTGGCCTTACCCCCTGCACTATCTAGTGTGCACAATGTATTCCATATTTCCATGCTGAGGAAGTATGTATCAGATGGAACTCATGTATTGAGTTATGAGGATCTGGAACTGGAGGCAGACTTGTCCTATGAGGAGCAGCTAGTTCAGATTTTAGACAGGAAGGACAAGGTCTTGAGCAACAAGACTATACCTTTAGTTAAGGTAATATGGAGGAATAGAAAGGTCGAGGAAGTGACCTGGGAGCTGGAGGCGGATATGCAGACTCAGTATCCTGAGCTGTTCAGGTAAAATTTCGAGGATGAAATTTCTGTAAGGAGGGGATAGTTGTAAAGTCCCAAATTACCTAATAAGGCTTAAGTCCTTGATTAGGGGGCCAATATGGTAATCTATGGAATTATATGCTTATATGATATATTTGTGTATGATTATGTGATTACGTGAGTTATATGATAATATAACTAGTTATGCATGTTTAGGAGTATTAAATATGCATGTGGGCCCGTTTCTTATTAGAAGAGAAATTTTCGTAATTTGGCCCGTTATGAGCATAATTGTATATGTGTGCATATATATGATATATGTGAGAGACGACATTATTACGTTGGTTTATTTGGGTTACTCGGCACGAGACGAGGGAGCAAGTTAGCAGGAAAGTCACAACGAGACCCAATACCTGACTCTGGGCGAGTCAAGGGGTACTATAGGTAACTGATACGTTATCGGGTTATCGGGTGATGAAAATGAATAAATGAAGATATATTTGGAGTTAGTAAGATTAGGAGGGAATACCTGGGATTTTTACCATTTTGCCCTTGGGGACGTTTTTGGTACCCCGAGTCTTGGGATTAGCTTAAGATTACTTATGCCTTAAGAAAGCAAACAAAACACAAAACACTAAAACACTCAGCTTCCTCCCTCACCCAACAGACTTCCTCTCTCTTTCTCATTCTCTCTCAAGTTTTCTAAGTAAATTCTTTTAGAATTAAGGAGATCTTTGGGCTGAAAGCCTTAGAATTGAAGGCCTAAACTTGGGATTGGATTAGCTACAACTAGGGGGAAAATTGTTGCCAGTTGAGGTAAGCTTTAGACCTTGATTTCCATTGATTTTTCTGTTTAAGTTTGGCTATTCTTGAGCTTTGAGGCTCAAGGTTGTGAATTTAAGTTTTAGGTGGAGTTTTGAGTGTGTTGAGCTGGGGTTTTGATGTTGGTATTAAGTTGATTTTGTTTTGAGGATTTAATTGTTGTTGTAGGATTGATTTGGGTAGATTTTGGTAAGTTTTTGGCTGGAGAAAAATAGAGGAAATCTGGGTTCGCAGGGTCAGATCACGACCTTGTTCTTGAGGCGCCGTGACCCAATGAACCCAGGGCCAAGAGGGAGTCTCTGCTTCAGGGGCATGCTGCGACCCTCAAGGCCAGGTCGCGGCTCGTGTCCAGGTTCTAGGCTGGGAGGCGCGTCGCGTCCCTCAAGGGAAAGTCGCGGCTCATCTGGGCTGTCTTGGCCACCGTGGGTTTTGAGTGACAAGAATGTAAACCTAAGGGCTCGGGATCGATTCCACTACCCAGTTTAGTAGAATTCGAGGTCCCGGAGGTTAGGACTCGGTCCAGAAGCCTTTATTTGATCGTTATTAATGGAATCCTATATTATGGGTGTGACTAGGTTATCGCTAGGGGCTCGGAACCGGGATCGTGCTTGAGGGTCATTATTGAGTCTAGTTTTGTGTTGTGTTTACGTTGTGTTTTAGGTAGTTTTTATTAATCTTTCTAGTTGTTTAGTGCAGTATTATGCTTTGTTTTTGCTTGTTTTCAGGTTTTAGCTTATAAATAAAGGAAAAAGAACAATTGGAGAAAATTGGCATAAAAATGATGAAAAATTGGCTTTTTGGTGTTTATTCCATGAAAATATGAATCCTCAAGCAATTTTATGGCTTCGGTGAATTTTCGGGACCAAAATCACAAAAATTGAAGAAATTGTTAAGGGCTGCAGCACTATGATGTTAAGCCGCGGTCCGATCCAAGGCAGAAAGCCTATTTTTTTCAGAAAATTGACACGAGCCGCGACACTTGAAATGTTGGGCCGCGACTTGCCTCCCTGCTGAAAGAAAAAAAATTAGGTTTTAAACCTAATTTCGAAAAGGGAGAGATGGGAGTATGATTTTTGAAGTGAAGAACACACCATGGAGCATCTCCATTCGTTCTCAATAGTTCTTTTTCTTCTACTCTATTTTTCTTTATGTTTATTTTTGATTCTATGGTTGTTCTTGCCATGGGTATGAACTAATTTTATTTTCTAGAGTTTTAAATGTAATCACTTGAATCTTTGTTATTTTCTATGAGGATTTCATGATTCTTTCTTCACTTCCATTCTAAATTATTTGATCTATTTTTAATGCTTGTGAATGCTTGATCACCATTTGCATGATTTTATGATTTTGATTCGAAATCTGAAAAGTGAGAATTGATTATGCTATGAATGAATAATCACAATTTCCACATTGGATGAAAATACCTATATGAATTGTGTAGTTTTTGGATTATTGTGTTCAATGCCTTTTATGTGTTGGAATTTATCACAGGAATGTAGAAAATTCACATGTAAATTGAGTTCTTTGTTTCTTGAAAAAGAGTAAGAATCATTTTTGTTAATCCGCTATTAGTTTAGGTAGAAGAATTGTGAAGTCTGATTAGCGAAATAATAAAGTGAATAGTTGATGAAATTAAAATACCTAGTTCTTTATTTTTGAAGTTTTTACAATTATTTGCTTTCTTTCATAGTGTTATTTTATGTTTATTGCTTTTATTATTTTAATATTTTTTTAAACCAATTTATTGTTGACCAAATAGAAATAGAAAATTAATTTTTTGGTAATTAGTAAATCAATCTCTATGGGAACGATCTTTATTTATCATTATATTACTTGTGTCGATTACATATACTTGCGTATTAATTATAGCGAACAAGTTTTTGGCACTTGTTCAGTTCAGTTCAATTTTTCTAGATTAGTAAAATTGTAAGCCATATGGGGCATAGGATTTTCTGTAATTTTATTTTCTGCATTTAAAATTATTCGCAAAAGTGTAAATCCAGCCCCGAGCCCCTATATGCCCTTTTAGCACCTGCTACCTAGATGCATCAGGTGCACTAGGCACACCCTCGCTCCCCTGCCATGTCCAGTAGCTCCCTTGCGCACCTGGCTAGTTGAGCCTTATCGCGTCTGGTTCTAGCGCCCTTGCGTACCTGGCTCCCTAAGCCTTGCCGGGCCCTAGCTCAAGCATCCCTCTGCCCTAGCTTTTGGGCCCCAGCATGCTAGTTGCATCCTTGCTGCACCTTGCCTTTGCGGCTTGGTGCGTCGGTGGCTCTTTGAGCTACCCCACCAAGCCAAGCCCTAAAATTGCAAATCATCACCACTTGGTTCCTCACCCGAGCCCTAGAGTGGTTAATGGTTTCCGTGAATTTGTAGGCTTGACCCAAATTGTTAATTGGAATTTTAAAATTCTAATTAAATTTTGAATTAAGTGACCCTAGTTCAAAATGGACCTAAATGACGTATTGGGCTTTAATTAGCCAAGTTCAATATTTTTAAATGATTGTTTAAAAGTTCTTGAAGTCATTTATAATTCAAAATTGGGCTTAATGGCATACAAATAGTATAAGGCCCAAAAGATGGAGATGGAGATTCTACATGAAGCCTTGGTTTTTTTTATTTTATTTTATAATTTATTGCAAGTGTTGTAATTGTAAGGCGCGCCCTAATTCTATTCCTTTATAAAAACGTCTCTCAACTCACAAGTATTAGAAAAATACAATTTTAAGGAAAACCTAAGTGGGGCCTTGATAAAACATGCAAATTGAGCCCAATAGGTTAAAAATAAAATAATGTGTCTTTATGGAATATTCAAAAATGAAATAAAGTTGTAAGTTCCACTGACGTAATTGAAATAAAAATCATAACATAAGTTCTTTTATTCTTGGCGCTCAACTTGATCGTTATTCATTTATAGGACACCCCACGCTAGACACACTCAGACATCGGAACTCCCCACATCACTGGGCGTGCCAAGGAGAAACTCTATTATTTACCTGAAAGGGAAAAAAGTAAGGGGTGAGCTACAAGCCCAGTAAGGAAGTACAACAAATACAACAATATCAAAGAAAGCGTAAGAATAGCATATTTGTATTGTAACTCAAGGAAAAAACATATAATCTTCATACTCATAAATCATAATCATAATCGTAATCATAGTCATACATCACAATCACACATCATAATCATAATCATACTCTTTGTGATTATGACACCCCTATTGTCCATGTCACATCTTGAGGTTAACCAACAAAAAAATAACATAAACTGGTAAGACCTCGTCTATGAGGTAAACAGGATCTCAGGTCCTTGAATAACCTCGGCGTGTCCGCCCTTTGAGTTACGTCATATCCTTAGTAACTCCTTTGCTGTGTTGCATTCAGCACGCTAGCAAACTTTTTCTTTTCATTCATCATACAAGCGCATGTGTCATAGTTCATATCAAAATATGGAATTTACACTTTTCATAACACTTGACTTATCATAACATATCATATGTTTGAATAATAGGCGTATGTTTGAACGTAAAAATACACTTGCATGTAACATGCATACGTGGGAGTGTTCTTCAATTTAACGCGTGACGTTGATAAATTCTACATGCGCATTTCATTGTCTTTTTCTAAAAATTTCAGCAAGCATAAATAATTTTGCCACTTTAGTAAATACCACATTATTCATTTAAATCACACATTTGACATTCATAAATTTTATTAAAAAAACTTAACTTATTAAAATAATTCCTTAGCTTTAATTTGTATAAATAATAATCTCATTTATTATTTAATAACATTTTAGAAGAATGTGACAAAATTTTGTGGTTGCTTATAATTACTAAATGAATTTCTTGGTCACCTTTAGAAAAATAATTTTACTTATCATAAAAAAAAACTTCATAATTATAAATGAGAAATACAAATTTAAAGTGCGGAAGAATCACATTTATCATATATAAAATCTAAGACTTAATTAATTTATGCATATGCTTTTACTTATTTTATTTAAAAGACATTTCCTCTTAATAAACCAAAAATTCCAGCAAGCATATTATTTGATTAGAATCACATAATTGAATTAAAACCATATTTTCTTTCACAAAATATAAAATAAAACTCCATGTGTTTATTTTGGAAAAGACGCCATTAACATGTGAAATTAAACGTCTTTTGTTTATATAAAATAAAAACATCATTTTGAGGCTTTCCTTGTGCATTTTCAAATCATTGATTTACCATCACAAAAAAAAAAAAAAAAAAACAACAAGCATATAAAAATCATAAAAGGTACTTAAACAATGCTTATAGTTGTTTTAACAATTTTAACAATTTATCATAACATGCTTCTACACTTTGAACACCTCAACATCACCTTTAAACATGCAAAAATAACAATAACAATATTAAAAAACCCTAAACATATATGTATGGCTTTCTCTTATCAATACAAGAAACAAAACCAAAATATGGAATTTACAATTTCTTGGTTGCATCGAAGAAATGTGCTCAAGAGGTTAATCAAGGTAAGAATCCGAACCCACCTATTCTGAGATCTGGAAATATTGTTCAGAATTTAAATCCTAGATTTGCTGGTACTGAATCTGGGGTTAAGAAGCAGATCGTGAATGGTAAGGGGATCAATATTACTATGGAGGATATTGAGGATGAAGTAGCCTTTTGGAATTCTTCCATAGTCTGTTATGTGTTGGGAGAAAATCCACCTCTATCTATTATAGATGGATTTGTTCGCCGAATATAGAAGACCAAGGGAGTTGATAAAGTGGGTGTACTGACTCATGGGGTTTTCATAGTTCGATTCCTATCCATGACTGAGAGAGATGCTGTCCTTAATGGTGGCTTCTTCTTCTTTGATAAGAAGCCTTTGATTATGAAACCGTGGGACTCTGTTATAAACTTTAAGAAAGAAGATATTCGGACAGTACCCACATGGATACACCTAAATGAATTGGAACTGAAATACTGGGGAGAAAGATCACTCTTCAAGATTGTGAGTCAAATAGGAAAGCCTTTAATGGTGGATCCTATTATCAGGGATAGAGATAAACTGAGCTTTCCCAGGGTGTTAATAGAGGTTTCAGTTTCACAAGATTTCCCTGAGTATATCTCATTTGAGAATGAGATGGATATTGAAGTTTCAGTACCTGTTTCGTATGAATGGAAGCCTATTGTGTGTGCTCATTGTAAAGGAATGGGTCATAATGCTCAAGGAGTGCAGGAAGAATGTAGGAAAGAAACAAGAATGGGTGGTCAAACAAGTTGCAAAATTGACACCAGATACAACTAAACAGGTTTTACCAATTGATAGAGATGGGTTTAAGCCAGTTTTAAAGACTGGGAGGAGTAAGGATAAAGCTAAGCAGTACCCAACCGTGCCTCTTATTACTACTGTTAGTAATGCCTTTCAAGTGTTAGTTAATGAGGAAGGGGAAAGTTCTATGGGATTGGTAGAAGGGGAGATTAAAGGAGGAGGGGGAGTACCTCCTCTTCCCAATGGATAGGATATTGAGTTGGAATGTCAGGGAGATCAACAGCCAACATAAGCAAACAGCGGTTAAAAATCTAATTTGTTCCAGGCGGGTTGGTTTGGTGGGTGTCCTTGAAACGAAGATTAAGGCTTCTAACTTGGGAGCTCTTTATCTTCATGTGTTCTCTGGGTGGTGTTTTACTTCGAATAATGCGTGGCATGAGAATGGCCGTATTGTGGTTAGCTGGAATCCATTCATGTTTAATGTTGATATTCTACAATGTTCTAGTCAGTTGATTCATTTATATGTCAGTTCAACCTCTAATAAGGATAGTTTCCATGTTACTTTTGTATATGGTATGAATGATGAGGGTGGAAGGAATATTCTGTGGAAAGAGTTACAGGAACTGGCTGTTACTTCTCCTTGGATTGTTCTTGGAGATTTTAATGACATTTTATCAAAAGAGGAAAGGATTGGTGCTTGTGTTAAGTATAAATCTTCTCAAACTTTTCAGATGTGTATTGCGGCTTGTTACTTGGAGGATATAAAGTATAGTGGGAATTTTTATACTTGGAACAATAAGCAGAAGGGACAAGATAGAATTTATTTGAAATTAGATAGAATATTGGCTAATCAGGCGTGGCTGAATGCTTTCCCTGTAGCGGAGGTTCATTTTTTGAATGAGGGAATTTTTGACCACTCTCCTGCTATACTAACAGTTTACCCTGAACTGATTTAAGGTAGGAAGCCTTTTAAGTACTTTCGAATGTGGAAGCCTTTTTCTGGTTTTCAAGAGCTGATTCATGCTGATTGGAGTAGACCAGTTGATGGCACAATGATGTATAAGGTAGTTCAGAAACTCAAGCGTCTTAAGGACACATTGCGGGCAATTAATAAACAAGGTTTTTCAGATATTCATGTTGCAGAGATGGCGACTTATCACTCTCTTACTGACTGTCAAAACAGGTTGAGTAAGGATCCTCTCAATGCAAGTTTAATTCAGGAGGAAAGTGATGCTCGACAAAAGTATTCTGAAGTTCACAGGGCTTATTGTTCCTTTTTGCAACAAAAAACTAAGATCAAATGGAGCCAGGAAGGAGATTCTAATACTGCTTTTTTTCATACAAGCATAAGGGAGAGGAGTAGACAGAATAGAATATATTCTATAACTTCAGAATCTGGAGATTGGCTTGATAAACCTGAGCAAGTTTCAGCTGCTTTTTTATAGTATTATCAGACTTTATTAGGCAGCAAGATGGAGCTAAGAATAAAAGTAATTAAAAGGGTGGTTCAACAAGGTGTTATTTTATCTAGTGAGCAAGCTAACTCCCTTCTCGTGCCTTATAGTAAAGAGGAAGTGCAGAAAGCTATTTGGGAGATTCCTGGCTCAAAGGCTCCGGGCCCGGATGGTTATGGTAGTTATTTTTTTCAGGATAACTGGGATTTGGTTGGATCTAAAATCAGTGATGCTATCTTGTCCTTTCTTCATTCAGGGAAAATTTTAAAGGAATTAAATAGTACCATTCTGACCCGAATATCGAAGGTGGCTGTCCCAAATTTGTGAGTGATTTTCGGCCTATTGCTTGCTGCAATGTTCTGTATAAGGTGGCTACAAAGATGATTTGTTCTAGATTGAGCTCTATTTTACCTGTGATTATTGCTCAGAATCAAGGTGGTTTTGTTAAAGGGAGGTCTATTGCGCATAATATTATGATATGTCAAGATCTTGTTTGCCACTATGGGAGAAAGAATGGTAAGCCGAAATGCATGATAAAATTAGATCTGAGGAAAGCTTATGACACGATTGAATGGGACTTTATTGAGGAAATGCTTGATGCTTTTAATTTTCCTAATCATTTTATTCAGCTGGTTATGCAGTGTGTTAGAACACCCAAATTTTCTATCATGGTCAATGGGTCATTACATGGTTTTTTTGGGTCCAAGAGGGGCCTGCGATAGGGAGATCCCTTATCTCCTCTATTATTTGTGTTGGGAATGGAATATCTCACCAGAATTTTACATGGAGTGGGAAGGAAACAAGACTTTAAATTTCATCATAGATGTGAAGGGCTTCAACTTAATCATCTCAGTTTGCTGATGATGTTTTATTATTTTGTCATGGTGATTTCAGATCCATCTACTACTTGCTGCAAGGGCTTCAGTTATTCTCTAACACTTCAGGATTATGTCCAAATAAATCCAAGTCAGCCATATACTGTTGCGGTATGAATGAAGCTGAGTTTCAAAGGATTCTTGATGCCTCGGGATACACCAGCAGTAATCTTCCTTTTAAATATCTTGGAGTTCCTATTTGTTCCCAGAGGATTTCAGCCAAAGATTGTTAAGTACTTATTGATAGAATGCTTGCTCGGCTGAAATGCTGGAGTTCTAGACATATTTCTTTTGCTGGTCGTGTTATTTTGATAAATTCAGTTCTGCTGTCAATTCATTCATATTGGAATCAGCTCATGATTATTTCGAACAAGATTTTAAAAGAGATCTCTGCTATGTGTAGAGCTTTTCTTTGGAGTGGTCAAGCTTCCTTGGCAGGACTGGGTAGGATAGCTTGGAATTCTGTTTGTCAGTCGAAGAAAGCCGGTGGGTTGGGTTTTAAAAATAGCTTAATATGGAATATTGCAGCTATTGGAAAACATGTTTGGGCTGTTGTTGAGAAGAAGGACAACCTCTAGGTTAAATGGGTTCATCATGTATACTTAAAGCAAGAGGATTGGTGGAAGTACTCGGCTCCTGTTAATAGTAGTTGGTATTGGAGGAAAATTGATGAAGTCAAAAGGAAATTGAGAAGTTTGATAGAAAGGCTGCATATGCACAAAGAAGACTATCAGATTAGGAAAGGTTATGTTTATATTCATACTCCTCTTGATAAAGTGTATTGGAGTAAGGAGGTGTGGGGTCGATTAAATACTCCAAAGCATAGCTTTATTCTTTGGTTGGATATCCATAATAGATTGAACACCAAAGATAGACTTAAAAGGCATGGAGTTATTGATCATTCTGATTGTCTGTTTTGTGGTGAAGCTGAGGAATCCTGTGAGCATCTTTTTTTTTTAATTGCAAATTCAGCTTAAATTGTTATCACCAGATTTTGCAGTGGCTGAATTGGAGAACTAAGATAACCACCTTGAGGAGAGTTATTAGGTGGATTGAGAGAGCTTCTATTAGCAGATTTCAGAAGCTAGTTTTTTCAGCTGTTATAGCAGCTTTGCTTTACAACATTTGGAAGGCTAGGAATGATATTTTGTGGCTTGGGAAGAGTATGCAAATTGAGCTAATTGTTCATAATACCAAAGTTAGTGTTAAGAATAGAATTTCGTGCAGTTTACCAAAGAAAATTAGTCAACAGGATAGAAATTGGTTTGGGAATTTGTAATGGGGTTGTGTTTTTCTTTCTTTGCTGTGTTTTGAGGTGTATTTGGAGTTGTATGTTTTGTTAGAAGTAATGAAATTTCTCTGATTTCTCAAAAAAAGAAACAAAACCAAAATTTTGAAAACTATCATGCTTCCTAGAACTTACAATTTGCAATTCCCATGTTTCATGTCCCTTAAAAAAATTAACTTTCCTTTTGCAAGGGTGGCCGAAATCACATTCTTGATAGACAATCAAAATACAATTTTAAATAACCTTAATCATGTTTCTACCCACACTCATTTAAATAGCATAAATTACACAATGGAAAAACATGAAATTGGCTCTCAAAGGCATTAAATTTTCATTTGAATTTCACATAGCATACTTTTCCTATGTTTGACTCAAAACAACTCACATGGAATCATGGATTCAACAAAAAATATATCATGCTCTTACATACATCAAGAGAGTAAATAACAAAAGAGAAAAAATGAACATAGACCAAATTCTTATGCCTTGGACGAAACCTCAAAACCATATAACACAAAGATTGTAACGACCCCAAATTCGGTATTAAGGCTTAGGGCCTGAAATAGCGTGCCTGGAGGGCATAATGGAATTCTGTGTGGGTCTTTAATGGGTTTTATGCATGATTATGATTTAGTGCACGTTTTATGATTATGTGATTAATAGTGGTGCATGATTATGTGAATTAATATGCATGTAGACCTGATTGAGCATATTTGGAATTTGGCCATGTTGGGCATGACTATGTTGATACCTGTGATCTATGACTCGAGACGATCCTAGAACGAGCGGGTTAGCGGAAAGTCAAAGCGGGAACCTGTACCAGGCTTGGGTTAAGCCTGGGGAGTTAATCGAGAATTTGGGAATATATTTGGTGATTTATTAGGCATTGGGTAGCGAGCGGGAATTATTAGGAACACTTGAGGAATTAGTGGGAATTTGGGTAATATGACTAAAATGCCCTTTATGGACATAAAGGCTTAGAATTAGTAAGAGAGGGTATTTTGGTCATTAGGCTTGCAAGAGATAAAATAAAGAAGGCCTTTATACTTAGTGGATTTAGTAGAGAAAAATTATAGGCTGAAAAGAAAGAAAGAAAGAAGAGAAAAGAAAGAGAGGGAAAGCTGAAGGGTTGGCTTTGAAGATTTGGTTTGTGGTTCTCCCACCCTTCTTCTTTGATTTTTCTTGAGGTGAAGCTCAGTGGTAAGCTAGGTTTGTGGATTTGCAAGGGATTAGCAAGATCAAATCTGAGATTGAGGTAAGTTCTTGAGGTTTTCGGTTTTAGGGTTTTGCTGGTTTTGAACTGTGTTTTTGAGCTAAATGGATGGGGTTTTTGGGGAAAACAGGTCAAGGTTGTGAAGGTGCAAGCCAAGGAGGTCTAGGGTTCAGTTCAAGGTCGAAATTCCACCCACGGTATGATTTCTAAGACCCTATCCTTGTTGTTTGATTGATTTTCTGGTTTTTGGGGTTCATTGGGTTAGAATTTGAGTTGTGGGTTGCTTGAGCTTGGGATTGAGTTCTTGAGGTGCTTAGGATGAGTGTGTGGTGTATATATGTTTGTTTTTGGGCTTGGGAAAGAGTTGGACAAGTTTGGGTTCGAAATGGGGGGAGAAAATCGCAAGATGCGATTTTTGGTTTTGGTCTGCTGCAACTAGCGCTACAGCGCTAGGCAGGGGGCGCTGTAGCGCTAGCCCCTGTCTGGTGAGGGTGGTTCTGCTTGTAGCGCTACAGCGCTACCTTTTGAGCGCTGTAGCGCTGCACTGTTCACAGAGGGGATTTTTGGGCTTTTGTGAAGGGATTTTGACCTAGGGTTCGGGGCTCGATTCCGCCACTTTGTTTTGGGGATCTAGGACTTCCCGGGGGCTCGGGATTAGTCCCGAGACTAGGTTTTGGACTTGAGGATTGGTGATGACTTTGACTTGTGGATTTTGCTTAGGTAAGCGCTAGGGCTCGGGTAAGATCATGCTCAAGGAGTCAGGTTGATCAAGGCTACTTAATCTAAAGGTAAGAAAACCGTAACACCCGAGTTTAGGGCATGGCCCCACTGTGTGATTGTAGGGCGTGGCCCCGGATTGTATTACGTGCAAATGCTTAACCTTAAATGAACCGTGATGTGTGTGAATGTTTATTTTGAATGTACTATATGTGTGATTATGATGAAACGAGCGGCAGAGGCCGGGTACGGCATAGGCCGGGGCGGCCGTGGGCCGAAAGTAACACACTACATGGGATGCTTATATTCAGGGTGGGACCCAAGGGATACATGAGTTATCCTCGCGGTGAGAACCGAAACTCCAGGCTTTGGTAAGGCCTTGGGAGCGGCATGGCCGTACTTGTTTATTATGATGGTTTTCCTATGTGTCAGTGAATTATTGCCAGCTATTTGTTTTGCATATGTTATGTGTTATTTGGGTTTTCTTGCTGGGCTTCGGCTCACGGGTGCTCCGTGTGGCAGGTAAAAGCAAGGAGTCAGTCAACCGGCCATGAGTATGGAGAGCGTGGGGGCGGCGCGTACATGTTCGGCCTGCCCGACTGCTTTGGTTGGGGGCATTTTGTATATGGCTGTATTTAACCATTCTTTTGATAGCTGATCAAGTGTAAATCTATTTTGGTGTTGTAAACATTTTGTAAACCTTATTTTTGGGATCCCAGATGTTTATATTTAACGTTTTCAATGAAGTTGACCATTTTAAAAGAATACAGCCTTAAACTCTGGTTTAATCACACTTTTGGTTTTAGAAACCACTTTGAGTCGATTAAATGCACAATTTCTGTTTTAAACTCACTTAGTAACGGCTCTAAGGTAGTAGGGCGTTACAAAGATATTGTTCAACATATATCCCATCAAAATTATGGATTCATTTACAAGGACAAGAGTATTAACAACACATATCCATAATACAAAACCACTATTACAAATCAACATGATTTT
The DNA here is from genome assembly GCF_963169125.1 of Humulus lupulus. Taxonomy (NCBI): domain Eukaryota; kingdom Viridiplantae; phylum Streptophyta; class Magnoliopsida; order Rosales; family Cannabaceae; genus Humulus; species Humulus lupulus. Next base: position 218,083,213 of record NC_084802.1, on the reverse strand, counting down.
TCATGAAGACCACTCAAATAAAAATAACACAACAACAACATCAAGCAAAATATAAAGGCAGTAGAATCTCCATTACCTCCGTTGTAGTGATCAAGACTCAATAAATAGAAATATGGTGATCACCTTCTTGGTACACCTAGGGTTTTTTGAACCCACACAAAGAAAGAAAACCAAACAACAACCAAGAAATAAAAAGACATAGCAACAAGAAAATGGAGTAGAGGATTAAATCACTAAGAAGAACAAGAACACAAACCTAGTTGGAATCACCTTCTTCCCTTTCTCCTTCTCTCTCTAGGCCTCACGAGCTCTCTCCTCCTCTCTCTCTCTCTATGGATCGGCAGCCACAAGAAAATGAGCCTTCATGCTCTCATTGTTTCCCTTCTTACCTTAGCCGAGCCCCCCTTGATCCACTTGCCCAAAATTAAGCTCAATCATTCCCTTAATTCCCTCTCCCCAAATTCAAGTGATGGAGCACAAAAAGGGAAACCAAATCCCTTCCTTGACCGACCACCCATCACTCCCTCTCTGTCTATGCGCGACCAAAGATGGCCTTTTCACACTACATTTCCCAACTTTTCCACCCTCCAAAGACAGGTACAAATCCATTAATAACTTACCCATTTATATTATTTTCATTTTCTCTTTTTATAATAATAATAAATAAATAAATAAAAAGAAAATACAATATGCATAGAAAACTAATGCATGCTTACCATGCAACCATGCACATGCACACACACAAGTGCTAGGGTGCATTTCTACTAACCATGCACCTTGGTGCACACAACCTAAACTCAAGAACTTACACATTAAAATAATTAAATAAAGCAACTAAAAATCTTTAATTTGCATAATTTCTACCAAACGATTCAAACAAATAAAAACAAATTCCTAACACTTAACAATTAAATAAAAAAAATAAAGCACACAATTTAATAAAATAAAAAAATTGGTGCGCTAAAGTAATTTTTCTAGAAATACCCAAAATACCCGACTCACATTTATTTATTTTAATGTTTGAATGTATTAAATGTGTTTCATAACATTTTCATGCCTTATAACAAGGCATACATACTACCCACACAATATCTAATTAAATCATGCATCTCATATCGAGTAGAAACATGTTTTGATTAGGAACATCCTATTTGATTATATGCTTTTAATGAATCATATAATTAATCTAGAACAAAGCGGTAAATTGATTTTAAGTGTTAATTTCAAGATCTATTTGATAATTAATTTTAATAGATGGGCAAATGATATGCTTAATAGTTAGAGAATTTATTGACTAGATAGTTTAATGACCTATTTAGTAGTCTGATTAAATCTTGTTTATTGATTAAATGCTTAATGAGATTAGTAATTATTAAATATCATGTGGTAAACTAATTTGATTAAATTAATTAATTAATTAAAAAGCATAGGATGTTTTAAGAAAACACATATTTTAAATAGTGAGTGGGAACAGGAGACATAATAATAACTCCTATGGCCTCCATTATTAGTTAACATCGATGTTTCATAGAATGGGCCTCGAGGCGCCTTTGTTTGCGTCCCCCTAAGGAAGGTTTCTGATTGTGTTATTATTCAAGGTTAACTTCTTTAAAGAATACAATTGAATGATGTATTTCAAGTTTGCCTGACCCTAAGACACACTCTTGAGTTAAGTCATTAATCTAAAATAATGGGTTACACTCACAAAGGTTAACTAGGCTTTTGAGCAAACTAGGTAATCTTGACCAAACTAGAGATTGTTCGTAAGTCAAAAGAGAAAAGAATTGATTTTAAGTTTTCACTAATGGATTTGAGAATTGTCTCAAAATTAATCTGGGATTAGTCTGACCTACCCTAAGACTGGTCCATTAATTTTCAAATTAATTTATCGCGGAATTAGTAATAATTATTTTTTTTATGTGTTATTTAAATTTGTTAAATTCATGCATCATATATACTATTCCAAAAACTTACTGATATTCATAATATATACTGAATTCATTTTCTATTTTATTCATTTATTTCGGCAATGACCTTTAAGAGAATTAACTGCTGGTTCTCTTATAGTCTGTGAATCCTGTCTGGAAGGCAAGATGACCAAAAGACATTTCTCTGCAAAAGGTTCAAGAGCCATAGAACCACTACAACTCGTACACACTGATGTGTGTGGACTACTGAATGTGCAAGCAAGATGAGGGTTTGAATATTTCGTTACCTTCATCGACGATTATTCAAGATATGGTTACCTATATTTGATGCAAAAGAAATTTGAAACTTTTGGAAACTTTAAAGAATTCCAAGCTGAAGCAGAAAAGAAGTTAGGTAAATCACTGAAAGTTATTCGATCTGATCGAGGAGGAGAGTACTTGGATTATGAAATTGAGGGCCACTTGCATTAGCATGGAATTCAATCCCAACTCACTGCACTTGGAATGCCATAGCAAAATGGTATTTCAAAAAGGAGGAACATAACTTTATTAGACATGGTTAGATCAATGATGAGCTATTCATCATTGCCACTGTCATTCTGGGGCTATGTCATTAAATGTGCAATGCACATATTGAATGTTGTTCCATCCAAGTCTATCAAGAAGACACCGCTAGAATTATGTAATGGTACTAAACCTAGTTTACACCATTTTTTGTATTTGGGGGTGTCCAACACATGTGCTGAAAGGAAAGACTAGAAAGCTAGAATCTCACATTGAACTGTACATGTTTGTGGGATATTCCAAAGAGACCAGAGGTGGTATATTCTATAGTCCTAAAGAAAATAAAACATTTGTATCGATAAATTCTACTTTTCTTGAGTATGACTATATTAACAACCACAAGTCTCACAGTAAGGTATACTGAGGAGATGGTCTCAGATTAAGTAAATAGATTGTAACATCTCAATTTCCCTAATAAGGCTTAGTGCCTTGATTAGGGGGCCAGGAGGGAGATAATTGATTTAATTGCATTATTATGTGATGACATGCATGATCATATCAATTATGAGAGTTATATTATAATATGACTTTATTTGCATGGTTAGGTGTATTAAGCATGCATGTGGAACTGCTTCTTATTAGAATGACATTTTTGTAATTTTGGCCCGTTGAGGGCATATTTGAATATATATATATATATATGTATTATATGATTGAGACCACATTATTATGTGGATATATATGGGTTATTCGACACGAGACGATCCTAATGAGCAAGTTAGCAATTTAGTCATAACGGGGTTAATTGCCCGGCTCGGGGTGAGCCTAGGGGCATTTTAGTGATTTATTACATTACCATGATTTATCGGGTAATGGGGAATTGTTTATTGATTATTTGAGGATATTGGAAGTAACAAGAATTATGAGGCATTAATTATGATTAGCAGGAAATGTGGCACAAGACTAATTCGCCCTTGAGGGCATAAGAGAGCAAGGCATAGGCAACATCGTCCTTTCTCTCCTAGTAGTGACTTAGTCACTAGGATTTTTCTGCAGTAGGAAACCCAAATAGAACACTCTTAACTCACTCCCTCTCTCTTCTCTACGTTCTCTCTCCCTCTCTCTATGTTGGCTTGGTTCTTGAGGAATAATTAGTGGAGTTTAAGGCTTAAGAGCTTGAAGGCTTAAGGCTAGAATTGAATTAACTGCAGCTAGGAGCTCCTAATTCACAATTGAGGTAAGGCTGTAAACCTTGTTTTGATTAATTTTGATTTGGTTATAAGAGTATTCTTGAGCTTTGAGGCTTAAGGTGATGATTTTGAGTTTTAGTGGGGGTTTTGATTGTGTTTAAGGTTGGGTTCTGATGTTGATAATGTGTTGATGATGTCTTGGGACTCAACTATGGCTTTGGGATGGATTTTGGGGGAAATTAGCTTGGAGAAAAGCTGGGAAAATTGGGTTCGTGGGGTCACACCGTGGCCCTGTTATTGGAGCGCCACGACCTGCATGAACCCAGAGCCCAGGTGGTTCTCTAAATCACGTAGGCCCACAGCGACCCTTCAGGGCTGCGTCGCGGCATGCGTCCCTGGGATTGAGGTAGGGGGCTCTCTTACTTGAGGCGCTCCGCGGTGCTAATTGGGAGAATTGGCCAAAATTGGTTTTGGGTGGCGCGAACTCAAACCTAAGGGCTCGGGAAGGATTCTACTACCTGATTGAGTAAAATTCGAGGTCCTAGAGGCTAGGACTTGCTCCAAACGCCTTTATTTACTTGATATTGATAAATATTATTTATTATGGCTGTGACTAGAGTACCGCTAGGGCTCGTGGCAGGATCATGCTCGGGGGTCGCTGTTAATTAACTTGTGCTTGGACCGGGGGTAAGAAAACTGCACCCAATACGTGATGTATGTGATTAGGGCTCAGGCCCCTGTAAATATACACGATTATGATTATGCGTGTGATTGTTCGATTAAGCATGCTTGAATGCTCCGTATAAGGATAATTGTTAAATGGTGTATGCTTATTTGCATTATATGATTGAAAAGTATTGACTTATAAGTCAAGGGCAGCAATAGCGCGCTGAGCGCTGGTCCTTATGGTTAGGCCTAATCAGGAGCATGTTATATGTTTGACCAACCCTATGGTCGTTGGAAAACTAAAGGGCCAGGTACGTTGGGCCATCTCTAAGGCTAGTTATATAGAGGACAGGGCAGTGGGCCCTGAGGTGACTCTATAGTCCCTTATCCTAGAGCAACGGGACCCGATATGATTTATTAATCATTCATTTTGGGTAGCAGTCCCAGGGTGACTCTATGGTCACGTAATTAGGGAAATGGGGCCCCGGTATGACTTATTAGTCACTTGTCTGGAAAGAATGCATGCATGAGTAGGGTCATTACTACTAGGTATGCGTATTCTGATTCTATGATATGTTGTTAACTGCTTATGAGTATGTTTAAGTTTTCTTGCTGAGCCTTGGTTCACGGGTGCTATATGGTGTAGGTAAGAGAAAAGGGAAGCTAAACCAGCCATGAGTTGGAGAGCTTCAGTGGCGACATGTAGATATGCGACTGCTCGACCACCACGGCCGGAGTTTCTCAGAGAAACTAGGGTCAAACCCTTTTTTTTATGCTTAGGTCGGCTGGTTGTACCTTTTGAACTATAATTAACCTTCTAAACGTTATTTTGGGATCCGATGTATGAACGTAAACATTTTAATGAAATGGTTATTCCTTTTGACCAAAATTCTTAACCCTAAACCATTAATCACGTTTAGTTACACGTTAATGGCCAAGAGACTCGTTTAGAGAGTTTATCACTATTTAAAACACACAGTGTAATGATCTTGGCTATCTAGGGCGTTACATAGATCACCAACTGTTCGCAATGAACAACGACCTGAAGAAGCCACAAGTTATAATCAGAACAATAGAGAGCTCCATCGTAGTGAGAGGGTTGTCAGACAACCAAGTCACTATGAACATGAAGTTCAAATGGTTGTATCTGACACAAACAAAGATGATCTATTGACATATAGAGATGCAATGGAAGATTCTGACAAAGAAAAATAGCAAGATGCCATGAACCTGGAAATGAAATCGATGTATTCCAATTCTGTTTGGACTCTTGAAGATCTTCTTGAAAATGTTAAAACTATTGGTTACAAATGGATATTCAAGAAAAAAAGAGGAGCGGATTGGAAAGTGGAAAGTTTCAAAGCTAGGCTTGTAGCCAATGGCTATACTCAAAGAGAAGGGGTTGATTATGGAGAAACCTTTTCTCCCGTGGCCATGCTTAAATCCATTTGCATATGCTTGTCCATAGCTGCTTGCATGGATTATGAGATATGCAAATGGACGTAAGAAAACATTTCTGAATGGCTATCTTGTCGAGACCATTTATATGTCTCAATCAGAAGGGTTTGAAAGAAAAGGTCAAGAGCAAAAGGATGGAAAGCTTCTTAGGTCCATTTATTGACTCAAACAAGCTTCTAGATCTTAGAATCTTAGATTTGATGGCACAATCAAAATGTATGGTTTTGAACAAAACGTTGACGAGCCTTGTGTCTATAAACAAATCAAAGATGGAATTATGGTATTCCTGGTTCTTTATGTTGATGATATTCTAATGATTGGAAATGACGTAGGAACATTGACAAAAGTAAATAAATGGCTAGTCGAGCAATTCCAAATGAAAGATTTGGAAGATGCAAACTACGTTCTGGGCATCCAGATCCTTCGGGATCGACATAACAAAGTTTTGGCTCTGTCTTAAGCTATTTATATAGATAAGGTATTGGAGCGATTCAGTATGCGAAATTCCAAGAAAGGTGATATGCCAACCCGTCATGGAATTGTCCTTTCTAATGAGTAGTGTCCCAAGACACCTCAAGAAGAAGAGGATATGCGACAGTATCCCTACTCCTATGTGGTAGGCAGTCTAATGTACGTCATATTATGTACTAGACCTGACATTTGTTATGAAGTAGCGATAGTCAGTCGTTATCAATCCAATCCTGGATTGAGTCATTAGGTTACATTAAAGAATATTCTCAAGTATCTTAGGTGTAAGAACGCCCAAATCTATTTACTTTGTAAAACGTCACTCAATTCATATGTATTAGAAAAATACCATTTGAGAGAAAAAGTTCAGTGGGGGCTTGTCAAAACATGCAATTTGGGCCCAATAGTTTAAAATAAAAATGTAGTGTCTTCATGCAGTCTTGGAAAATAAAATAAAATAATAAGCCCCACTGATGTAAGTAAAACATAAACCATAACACATAAATTCATAAACTTTCTTGGCGCTCAACTAGATCGTTAATCGCTCATGGGACACCCTGCGTATGCATGTCTCGGCATCGAAACTTCCCACATTACTGTGCGTGCCAAGGAGAAACCCTATTGCCTACCTGAAATGGGAAAAGTAAGGGGGTGAGCTAAAAGCCCAGTAAGGAAGTACAAAGAAAAATGCAACAATTTTAAGAAACACAAGCAAAGCTACATAATATCATAAACTCATGTCATATCATATCATATCATATTCACATCTTAGTCATATCATATTCATATCATAATCATATCATATTCATAAGACTAAAAAATCATACATCATGTGATCATGGTACCCTTATTGTCCATGTCACATCATGAGGTAACCAACAAAAGTATAAATCGGTAAGACCTCCTCTATGAGGTAAACAAGAACTCTGGTCCTCGAATAACCTCGGTGCGTTAGCCCTATGAGTTGCGTCATATCCTTAGTAACTCCTTTGTTGTGTTGAGTTCAACACGCTAACAACCTACTGCTTTTCATACAACATACAAGCAGACATACAACAATTCATAACATAACATAGTAACTCATACTTTGCATAACACTTTAGCATACCATAGCTCATACTTTCTATACTACAATAGCTCTTGCAACATTATAGTTCATACTTTTCATAACATATTTCATAGAAAATTCTAGTTAACTTCCTTACCTCAAGTCCAAGCAAAAGTAAAGTGTGGAGTATTTCACAACTAGCCTAGAATCACAATCAAACGTTCGTCTTAAAATCATGTAAGATTACACATGTCCAACATACACACCCCCGGTGTGCATGGGCCATGCATACGTGGCACATGTTACACCACACTACAAACGTTCAATAATGTCACATAAAATCATAAAAGAATAATGCCAATTCTACTAAATAATAATCCTTCATAGTTACAAAACAGAAATCATACATTTGATTAATAGACGTACGTTTGAACGTAAAAATAAACTTGCATGTAACATGCATACGTGCGATGATTCTTAATACTAGCATTGAAGTTGATAAATTCTACTTGTTCATTTTATTGTCACTTTCTTTAAAATATAACAAGAATTAGTTTACCAATGTGTTAACATTATCATATTACCTCCTTAGGTCATATGGTTTTATTCTAGATTTTATTTCACAAAATTATTTATTTAATTAGCACTTAAGTCACATTTGTTTTAAAATAAGAAAATCCCAATTATTATTTTAAATAAAAATAAAATATGACAACTTTATTTTTCTCAAAAAATAATTAATTTAACATAATTAAATAAAATTTAAATAATATGTATATATATACTCACTTTCTTTATCGATGTTTAAATGAAAAATTACCTATTTAAATTTGTTTAAAAAAATGTCTCATTGTTACCATGTTTTCATGAATATCGTAATTTTAATTATATTGAAATTTTTTATTTATTCCATCCTTTTACTCAAATAAAATACTTAGTCTCATAAAAATAATACCCTTTAGTTAATTAATTTACAAATAAAAACTGCACTATTTTAATTAAAATATTCCATAATTTAAAGTAGGTAAAATCACATTTTTCATGCAAAAAGTCTAAGACTAAATATATTTGAGCACATGCTTTATATATTTTATTTAAAAGATATTTTCTTCCAATAAACTAAAAATTCCAGCAAGCATTTTATTTGTTTAAAATCACATAATTGGACATAAACATTTTTTCTTTCACAAATTATATATATAAAAAAAAAACTGCATGTGTTTAGTTAGATAAAAGTCCCATTAAAATGTGAAAAAAAATGTCTTTAGTTTATATAGGTTCTAAACTAAAATTTTGAGGCATAACTTGTGCATTTTCAAAATCATTGATTAATTACCTCAAATGAATAAGAAAAGTACATCAAACATATTTATTTAAAAATACACATTTGATCATGTTTTAAATCACCACTTAGTATGTTTCTATCATTTCATGTACTCCAAGAAACAATCATAGTTCAAGCATCAAGAATCTAAACATTTTACATACAAAACCAAACTAATTTTTTTAAAGAAACTTTATACCAATTTCAAATCTTTGATAACCTAGCATATTTCTATGATCACAAGTTACAACAAGATGTATATAAAAATTAAAATATATTAAAGAATAATAATGCCCTAGGCCGAAACTTACATAACCCACAACAACAACTCTTTCGCATGCTTTAAAAAAAAACATTAACATATAATAGTAGACCAAAACCATAACTGAAACCATAGGATGCATCTATTATCATCCATGCATATTCATACATAAATAATAAAAACTAAGATAAACATAGCATCGTAAACATAGGAGCTTCATAAAGATTTTTGAAAACCCTAGGTGCTACAACATCAAGATCAACATGCTCATATATGCTTTCAGGGACTCACCAGGTTGTTGTTTTATGTTAGCCAACGAATCGGCCTCAACGCGAGTTTCCTTCGAAGCTCGAAACTGTGTCTTAAATTTGGAAGAAAATTTCTTCCACAAGGTGATTGAATGTTTTTTTTACTTGTTAAATAACAATCTGTCTCTTACATGGGGCTGATGATTCCTGTGAGGATTAAAAGGTTGAGTACCCCGCTGACTACGCTCTGACGGTATGGAGCTCGGTGTTGCAGTCCTGACAGAGCGACTGGGATTGGGTCGGTTATTCCTGTGGGACCTATGGGACCCACTTTGCCTCCTTCCAATAGTAACATCGGTTGTAGGAGGGGGTAATCGAGCCAAGATATGCTCAATCTGCTTTTTACCCTAGAAAGATGGCTCCTTAATTGGGCATTTTCCATCTCGATGGCTATCAAATACCCTGGATTGGGATTGAGTGGACGTGATGTTGAGCTCTCGGTATCGTCTTGGCCCACATGCTGCTTTCTAGCATGGTGCTAAGCGTCTGAGCCTTCTCCAATGGGAAATATCGTATGATGCGCCTCCTGATCACCAGGTTATTCCATTTCATTGTCATGCATAGACTTGGTGACTACCATGGTGAGTGGTGGGTGAAACTTGCATAGGGGATTAAGCACTAATAAGCTCTCAACGATAGCACCAATCAATTGACGTGGTTTTTTTTGCCAACAATGGATTAAGAAATCCTACAACAGATATATTAGTGCTCTCTTTCTATTCCATAATTAGTCAAATGAACAATATCTCAATCACTCACACTTTAACATGGTTCAATAGTTAAAATCCACCTAGTCTACGAGACAATCTTATTAATCTCTTTAAGGCTCTGGATGAAAATTTTTCTTATAATTTCAGCAGAGTTTCTGTATATCAAGAAGAAACCCCTTTTTCTATCAATTCCCTTGATATTTATAGAGGGTTTTTCTGGACAACTTTGGGTAACCGGGTGCATAAATATGGTAAATAATCAATTAGAATAATCTCCCATTTACATAGGGATATGATTGCCTATGGAATTTACATCAGTTGTCTCAGGTAATTAATGTGTAATAAAATATGGGCATTAATGAGCGTATAAGGGATCTCCGAGTCTTTTTGGATCCTTCATTATGCGTCATGATCAGGCTTCCGCGAGCTGAGCACTTCCCTCGTGCAGGATGTCGAAGAGCTAATGGAACTTGACACGGACCAAGGTCTGAGTATCTAGAAGGCGATCTAGCCATCACGCATCTCGAACTAGGTTATTGGCGCAAGAGGCGACCTGTAGATTATCTTGTTGTCATACTGCCAAGTTTAACTCTAATTGCTCACACCAGAGTTAGCTTGATGTTCTAGCTATTCACTTTCTCCATGCGCTTATTTGCGAGCTGTACCTCGTGCTAAGTGATTCAATTCATTTTTATTTTTGGGTACAACACGTTGGAACTCCCCTCATCATAGTGTGTGCCAAGAAGAAAACCTTATTGCCTACCTGAAAGGGGGAAAGTAAGGGGGTGAGCAAAAAGCCTAGTAAGGAAGTACACATAAAATACAACAATTACAAAGAAAGCACATTACAGTCTACTTCACACTACTACAAAATACTCTTTACGGGACACATTTTTAGGACACGCACATAAATGCAAGTCCTTAAAAATATTTATGGAGTTTTTAGGACACTCATTGAGAGTCCTGAAAAAATACAATTTAGGACTCGTAATGAGTGTCCTAAAAAAAATATGCGAGTCCTAAAAAAATCTGGGCTAAAAAATGAGTGTTTTACTTAACAATTTTAAGGACTTGCTTTGGGAGTCCTTAATACTCTTTAAGGACTTGCTTTACGAGTCCTAAAAACACATGGACTGAAAAATTAAGAATGGTGACTTTTAAAGACTCACTTTGGAAGTCCTAAAAGAGTATTAAGGACTCTCAAAGCAAGTGCTTAAAATTGTTAAATAAAAGAGCATAAAATTATTTTATGTAACAATTATTATAAGTTTTAAGAAAATTTGTATATTTTTTATTTTTAAAATTATTTTTTATAATATTAGGAATATAAAATTGGGAGTTTTATAATCACATTTTTTTATGTGAATAATATACTCTTATTTTTTATTTATAAAATAAATAAATAAATAAAATATAAGTGACAAATCCCTTTCTCTCTCCCACCCTACCCGATCCATACTTTCCTTTCTCCATATCTCTCTCTCACATTCTCTCTGCTCTGCTAGGCCCGAACGGCTGACCTCCGATGGTCGCCGGCGTGCAAACACCAGATCAAGAGTACCAGACGCCGCTGAAACTCCAGCCTCGCGAGCCCTTCGTTGCTGTTCTCTGCCGCGAGCAGAAGCCTCCAGGCTCTACTTTTGGACAAGTAAAGGACTATTGGGTCATTGAACAATCTGAGGTATACCCCTCATTCTCTCGTAGTTGGTGGAGCGGTGGCCTCGCAGGGGTCGCGACGGTGGTCTCTGCTCTAAGTATGCTTTCTTTAACAATTTTTTTTCCCATATGTATATAGATTTGAGAAATATATGTATAAATAATTTATATATATGAATAGATTTATAATTCCTATATATTCTGTTTTGTAAGGTTTCCTATGAAGTTGTTTGGAGGCTTTGATGTATTCCAATTATTTGGCTTGGTGTATTTTGAGATTTGGGATTCGTTGGCTTGGTGGCTGTGTGATTTGAGATTTATAAATAAGACCAGTTCCAGAATCCAACCTTTTCTTCCATGTAAGTTTTTCCTTTCTATTTTATATCATTTTTTGCTTGTTTATCTTAAAATTTTCTTGTAACTCTAGGAAATTTTCGGGTTAGTTTATGATATTATCTTTTGGATGTTTTTTGTCTTGAGCTGGAAAGTAGTGTAAGGAAACCGTGGCATATAGATCTCTTAAACTAATGGTTGATGCTCTTCAAGTGTTTGAGAAATTGATGCAAAGAAACTACAGAATATGATTTAATGAAACTATGAGTGATTCTAGTTTTTGTGTGCTCAAATTACTACTGCCTTTTGTTATTATTATTGTTAGATGATCAAATATAATATATATTTATAATTATATAACTCTTTCGTGGCCTCTCTTTATTATATTGAGCTTTTTCTTAGTATATAACATGGTAGCTACTTGTGTGTATATACTGTATATATATATATATATATGATATACTATACATATGCAGGAGTGCTTAAATGGAGAGTTTCTTCGAGTTGGTCTCAAGTTTGCTCCACTAGCTGGATATCACTGGTATCTACACATCTTTTCTTTTGATCATTTTATAAGTTGTATTAATCAAATTATAGGTAGTGAAAACCAATTTTCTTGATAGATTTTGAGCTTAGTTTATTTTTTTTCAAAGGGTCACATTTCTCTTTTTGTCATTTAACCTCCTTATTGGAAAAATCATAGCGTAATAATTTTTCAGAATAAATAAAGAAATAAATAAACTAGTTCAGATGTAAAACTATTATTAGGTGGTTATCTGATAGTTGGAAACAAATGATTTAACTTAACTGAAAGCAATAAAAAAGAGAAAAGAGTAACAACAAGTCTTGAGCTTTCAAAACTCTCTCAATGATTTTCTTACTTTGAATAATGTAAAATGCTAGTCTACAGATAAGAAACTGATCTGGTTATTATACATAGGACTTAACCAGACTTGCTAAAATTAGTAAACCTAGGACTAATAACTGAATAAATAACCTTGTATTTTATATAAAAATAAAGTCTTCTTGAATTGAGTGTTGTCATCTTGATCATTTGAAACTAACTTGTATATTAGGTGTCAGATTTGGACACTGATTTTGTTTCCTTTGCTCTGTGTGCAGGTTTGATGGAGATGGGTATATATATTGACTTCATTATTCTAAAAACTTATTTAAATGAGTATATATATTGACGTCTTCAACAAGAAGAATACTTTGGAGCTCCCAAATTCATGAAGGTAATAATAACAAGAATTACTTAAGAATTTGATTAATTTTCAATCATCATTTAGGCTCAAGTTGTCAGGTGATTGAATATTCATGAAATCAAAGTTTTCTTCAAAATTATTGGCTCTCCCTTGTAATAATAATGCTTATGAAAGATTAATAAAAATTTCCAAAGTAATTTATGAGTTGTAAGATTACAAAATCTAGTTTAATTAATTAAGCTTAGATTTCAAATTAATGTTTATTAGTTTCAAACTTCATTTGATTTTAATGCAAACTTTTAGATTGGAATTCTAAGATCAAAGCTCAAAGTATTAGATCTTTCGTATGGAAATGGAACAGGTATAATTAAGCACAACTCTACTACACATCTGGTATTAAAATATCTGTCTTTATGTGAATGTAATTTTAGAAATTAGTCAATTCTAAATGTAGAATATAAATAAGGATTGGTAAAATAAAGTGAATCCTAAGAATGCAAATTTCAAGCCATTGAAGTTTGGTACACTCAATCTCTATTAACAATTTTATTATTTTTAAGTGAGTTATGTCGGCAAGGATAGGAATGTCCTATGGAGGCTTTATGAGTGATCTTTTTCATGCCATATTAAGTGATCTGTTTAAACTGTATATTAGTCCAAATTTGAAACTTGTGTGCACAAAATATTAGTTGTTATTCATATCTTGGCTTCCTTTGTGACTGTTTAACATGAATTTGTAGAGCTGAGGATTATGGAATTTTTCTTGAAATGTACAACTAGTAGTACTACTGTAAAACAATCACAATCAGCTTCTTAAGTGGACTCAGTCCTCCTTAGCTTAGCTATACTCAAAACTCAATTAATATTTAACTAATCTTTATGATTTGATTTACCTTAATTATTGTTGTGGTCTACAAACTACTCATCTCTAAATTAATAAATGTAATTATAAATAATTAATATAGGAATATCTTGGACCATGCCATGGTTATCAATACCATTTACCAGACCACAACTCTTTCTTAGTTTCTCTTGCTATTATGGCATCTTTGGCAGGGAAGCTTATGCATGATTTTTTAACATGCATGAACTGGGGATATTGTCATTGATAGAGCTCTATAAGGCCTTAATTTTTACACTCTGAGGGAACCAAAAATTTATGGGTTGGGCTAATTGAATTTTGATTCATGGGATATGGGAGTCAAATCAGAAGGCTACAGATTAGGACAGCTTTTTCATCTTTCCTTTTTTGATCCCCATTCGGTCGAGGTACTTTTGGGTCTCGGTCATAGATAGTCTCGACAGAGGTGAGATGCGTGGGTCTTCAAACTTTGTTAGTATTCCATCTAGTAAAGCTTATTATATTAAAAACATGACCAATTTTTATTATTATGGCCAATCAGACAAACACAAATTGTCCAATGGAAGAAGGTAATATAATAATTGTACTAAAACCACATAATTACAATGAAAGGATTTTTATTATTACTAATTATTAAACTATGATATATATATTAACTTCAGATTTTTTTTTATCATTTTCCTCTAAGTAGGAAGTCAATGTTTATACGCATGAAATTTTATGGTTCATAATTTGTATATATAGTATTGAATTACAGTTGTAAGAAAATAAATAAATACCAAGCTGTTTATGAATCAACCAGCCTAGCACCAGTGGTCTAGTGGTAGAATAATACCTGCCACGGTTAATATTTTTCAACATCTGACCTTTTTCTTTTTTTATAATGTTGATTAAATTGAATAGGTTACTATTTTGATTGGTCTTAAAGCATTGGATTGGTAGCTAATTGCAAGAGTTATGTTGCATTTGATTTAGTTTTAAAAAATTTCAATATTTTACAATTTTGAATGATAACTGTACTACTTTAGTGGAGTTTGAATATCTTAGATATTCATCCGTAGTGAAGTAGGTTATGGAAATTGTGTGCTGTGGTGATAACGGAAGATTGAGAACTTGCATGTCTTAGTGAAGTAGGTTCTAAGAATTTTGTGTGCTGCGGTGATATATGGATGGAAATCTGTGTGTTGTTTGATTTGTTTGACATGTTGGTGTTGATTGTGACAGATGGCTAGACTAGTAAATTAGGGGATATGCTGTCCGATTTTCTATAGATTTGCTTGTACTTAGTTTTGTTTTGTATGTTTATTTTATTTTATTTTCTTAATTTTAATTTTTTATTAAAACAAATAGGCACAATATGGAAAAAGAATGGATGTCAGCTGATAGGTTGTCAGTAGAATATATAAAAGGGGTCGATGAGTTTCTTAAATTTAGTTTGGATCATGCCAAAGATCCAAACTATATTTGTTGTCCTTGTAGTAACTGTGGAAATATGAAAAAGATGTCCAATCTACGGTATGTTTCTATTTGTATAGTTTATGTATATGTAAAGATGTTTAAGATATTTAATACTAAGAATTGTACATGTATTACCAATCTTTATATAGTGTCGTAAACAACCAAACAATATCGATTGCGGATATTACGTTATGAGGATGTGAAGAATGTACTTATCAATGCCCCTCATATCAAACATTTCTTGTCGAAACAGCTAACAAACAATATGCAACTACATAATATTAATCTAGGATAATTTTTGTATATGCTTTGAATTTATTACCACTAATATAATTCTAATTAAAGTTTTGTTTACTTTTTTTCAGTTCACCTCCGACAAACCATATACTACTCAAGAAATTGATGAAGTTCGAGAAGAATGGGCGATGTCATTTTTACAATTGGTTATAGAAAAATGAATGATGTTATAGCTAGCTAATTACAATACATGTTCAGCAATTTTAAATTTCTTTCGCAAAAAAATTTTGCCGTTGTTTTTAGTATTTTCTTTTCAAATTTCTTTTAATACATTTTCGACACTCAAAGGGATATATATTTTTAAATCAAAATGAAAATTGTAGCTGCATGTTTTTTTTAAAAAAAAATTACTTTTAAGGGCATGCAAAGCGAGTCCTAAAAAATTACTTAAAGACACTCAACGGGATTTTTTAGGACTAGCGTTGCGAGTCCTAAAAAATTACTTAAAGGCACTCAACCCGATTTTTTAGGATTTGCGTTGCGAGTCCTAAAAAATTACTTAAAGGCACTCAACCAGATTCGTTGCGAGTCCTAAAAACTTAATTAAAGGCACTCAACCAGATTTTTTAGGACTCGCGTTGTGAGTCCTAAAAAATTCTTTTAGGACTCGCTTTGCGAGTCCTAAAATACCTCAGTTTTTAACGCGAGTCCTAAAAACTATTTTAGGACTCGCAATGTTAGTCCTAAAATACCTTTTTTGTAGTAGTGTCATAAAGTAAGCTCGTAACATATCTTATCAGACCATACTCATATCATAACCATGCACTTTATCTGAATATATATATCATCATAACAAATAAAGCAAGCGAGTTCTAGGAGCCAACCGATAAAGCATAAACCAGTAAATCCTCTTCTATGAGGTAAATAGGAACTCTGGTACTTGAATACCCTTGGCGCGTCCGCCTTATGAGTTATGTCATATCCTTAGTAACTTCTTTGTTGTGTTGCGTTCAGCACGCTAACAAACTACTGCTTTTCATACAACATACAAGCAGCTCATCTCATAACGTAATAGCTCATTCATCTCATAACATAATAGCTAATTCATCTCATAACATAATTCATAGAAATTTTAGCTAACTTCCTTACCTCAAGTTCAAGCAAATTAAAATAGCAGGATGCTTCACAATGATCCTAAAATCACAACCCGAACATTTGTCTTAATATCAAGTAAGATTACACATGCCCAACAAACATACCCCACATGTGCATGGCCCATGCGCATGTGGCATAGGTCACCTCACAAAATCATACATAAAATCATATAAGAATAATTCTCAAACATACTATCGTAATCTCAACAATGCCAAACAATAAATGTTTTCTCAATTAAAAGACATAATTTGAACGTAAAGATAAACTTGCATGCGACATGCGTATGTGGGAAAATCTTTAAAACATGCCTAGAAGTTGGTAGGTTTTAGTTAGTCCCTTTAATTCTTAGAAGTTGTGTAAGATTTTATCAAACTAAAATATTTTACCAACTTGATTTACATCGCAAGACTCTTTTAAAATCGTACTCAAAATAAAACTAAAAGAATTATTTTATTTTAGTTGTCGTTTCCCAAATATTAATCCCATTTGTTATATAAAATAATCACAAAAGTATAGTACATTTTTTTTGTATTTCTTTTTCTCACAAAATAATTAATTTTGTTAAATTAATTAATTGTAAATAATTTATCATAATTGTTTAAGATAAAAAAAAATTTGGTACTCACTCCCTTTACCAAATTGATAAATAAAATAATAACATATTTAAATAAAAATGATATCTCAAGATCACCACATTTTCATAAATATCATAATTTAAATTAAGTTGGAAAAGTTTCTTTATACGATCTTTTATTCAAATAAAAACACTTAGTCTCATAAAATAATACTACTTAATTAATTATTTTACAATTAAAAATTGCATTATTTTAATTATAATATTCCATATCTTAAAGTACAGAAATTCACATTTTCATGTATATAATCTAGGGCTTAATTTATATGAGCATATACCATGTACATTGTATTTAAAATACATTTTCTTTCAATAGCTTAAAAATTCCAGTAAGCATTTTTTATTTGATTAAATTCACATAGTTGGACAAAACATATTTTCTTTCACAAAATATAAAAAAAAAACTGCATGTGTTTAATTAAATAAAAAAATCCCATTAAAATGTGAAAAAATGTCTTTTGTTTATATAAGTTCTAAAATATCATTTTTGAGGCATAACTTGTGTATTTTAAAATCACTGATTAAATACCATAACATAATAAGACATTACAGCAAACATATACTTATTTAAAATACATTCTTAATCATGTTTAGACCATTACTTTAGCATATTTCTACAATTTCATGTACTCCAAGAAACATTAATACTTCAAGCATCAAAATCTAAACCATCTACATACAAAACCAAATTAACATTTTTAATGAAACTTATACCCATTTCAAGCTTGGATAACCTAGCATATTTCTAAGATCACAAGTGACAACAAGATATACATAAACATTAAAATATATTAAAGAATAATAAGACCCTAAGCCGAAACTTACATAACCCACAACTCAAAATAAAATACAACATCAAATAATTCTAACATGCTTTTTAAGAACAAGATAAAACCAAAATACAACAACATCATCAATGATCTTCTCCCTTTGCCGAACCCATAGGAAAATTGAACCCCAAATAAATCTTCCAAACTCATAATAAAATTCTTAGCATGCTTCTAAATAGATATCACCATCAATTTCATCAAGGATTCTCATTATCAAATCATCAATCTCCTAACCAAACAACAACTTACCAACATAAACATATATTTACCAAACATCAACATAAGAGTCTAAATTGATCTTACTCTTGTAGACATTTGCCTAGGACAAAACCGCCACAAATATTTTGTGAAATTCACCAAGCACAACCATGAATTTTCACAATCTTAGAACTAAGATGAAGGAAAGGAAAAAGAACTATGAACTTTGCTACATACCTTAGGGATTTTTGAAACACTCCATTCCTTTCCCTTTCTCTCTTTTCTCCTCCATGAACTCTCTCTCTTTCTTTCTCTCTCTACTCAAACCCTCTCTCTCTCTTGCTCCTCTATGTATTCGGTCACAACCTCAAATAAGCTTGAGCTTTCATCTTCTCTCCTTTTATCATCTATAGTCGAAACCCTAGGGGCAATGATCTCCCAATAATGGCTTGATTTTCTTTCCTTAATTCCCTTACCAAAATAAAGCAATTAGATCAAAGAAAAAGAAAAGTCCCTTCCCTAGTTGACCGACACTCTACACACACCTTGAACACTCTCAAATTCGACTAGCACTAATAGAGGAAACAATCAGTTCCTTTATTTTCCAATTACCAAAATAATTACAAGAAAAATGTAACTTCAAAATCTAGACAAATGATCGAGGAAATTACTATTGGCTTTGAGCTAAGGAAAATAATCCAAAAATATAAACAACATAATTAATCATTTTTCCTTGATTGCAATATAATCCAATTATTGCATCTAATATTCAAATGATTCTCAAGAAAGGAAATTTGTGTGTCTTTGTCACTACTACACATGCACACACAAGACAAGGCTAGAAAAGTCTCAACATTCATTCTTATGTCATGTCACACTTAATTTTTATTTTAAACTTTATAGTAAACAAATAATTCACAACGCAACTAATTTCAAACATTTCAAACAATTAAAAGCAACCCAATTAAAGAATCAATTCGAAATAACATGCAAAAAAACATAATAATACAAAAATAATTAAATAGGAATTTTTTTTGGTGCATTACAATAAGCCACTGGTCCTGTACTGTGATAATAGTGGGGTGGTAGCTAACTCGAAGGAAACAATGAGTCACAAGAGGGGAAATCATTTCGAGAGGAAATATCACTTGATCAAGGCTATTGTTCACAGAGGAGATGTAGCAGTTATTAAAATAGCTTTAGAACATAATCTTGTTGATCCTTTTACTAAGACTTTGTCTACCAAGTCTTTTAAAGATCATGTTAGCAATATGAGTTTGTGGGAGATGCCTCATTTTCTTTAGGGCAAGTGGGAGGTTGTTGGGATTAGTGCCCTTTAAAGCATAGGTGTTGAACACTGTTTTATGAAATAAATAATTGAAATGAATTTTTAGCATATATTATTTATTTATTATTATTGATAGAATAATATTATATGAATATCAGAAAAATTCTAAATTCATTATTGTGACTACAATCTTCTATTGGTACGAGATGATTAGGACTGTAAGGAATGAATTTAAACAGTTCGCAGTAAAACGAAGTTATATGGAGTCTTTGGATTAAATACTGTAAGTACGGTTCACTAGTATTATGTATACATGTAATCTAGATCTGGATTATTGATGTAGTAGGGCATCTTAGTGGAGGTACTTTGTTTAAAGTGATTATACATGAATGGGACCCGATATGTTATTAATACTTAATAATATCGTTTACTTTATAAGTATTAATTTAACATATCAACAAGATGATCATATACAAATTAATCTTAATTCTGAAGTTATTATGACTCCTGTTTATGTCACATGAATTCTTTGATTCACTCGTTATGGTTTGTCAAAATGATCAGGCTAAGAACTTTTGTTTGGGGAACTCATTGAGGTAAATGGCTGGGGACATAATATACAATTATGGAATCTATACCTTTCTAAGAGAAATTGAATAATGGTTCTCTTAAGGGTGGACTTTTCGATTTAAAAAGTTATTGAGCTCAAATTCATAAATCAATTTATGAATTAACCTTCACTAGTAAAGTTAATGGTACTTAAAGAAATAAGATATAATTGAAGAGGTTAAAGGTAATTAATTCCTACTTTAATTACGAACCATCAATAGATGATTGAATTATATGTAGTGATTAAATCGATTGACACTTTTTATACTTAAAAATACTAAACAAATAAATGTTTATAATTACAAGAGTGAAGTCTCATATTTTTAGTGGAATAATATTGAGATTAATAAATTCAGCTTATTATATTAAAGAGTTTGAATTAATAATATAAATTTATTGGAG
This sequence comes from Humulus lupulus, assembly GCF_963169125.1. Classification (NCBI taxonomy): domain Eukaryota; kingdom Viridiplantae; phylum Streptophyta; class Magnoliopsida; order Rosales; family Cannabaceae; genus Humulus; species Humulus lupulus. The sequence continues at coordinate 218,062,477 of NC_084802.1, read as the reverse complement.
CTTAAAATTATAGGTCCATAGGTCCCCGAGATGGCTCTATCAACACTATTCAAGGTAAGAGTTGAAATTGGGAAAAATTGGGAAAATGACATATTTAGAATAAATTTGTTCTTCAGGGTCAAATATATAATTGAGACAAATTAATTAATTGATATATTAATTTTCAAAGTTAATAAATTAATTAATATAATTTTCAAAATTTATTTTTTAAATAAAATGGCATTTTCGAAAATGACTATTTAAATAATTAAGACAATTAATTTTATTTATTTAGATAATGTGAAAAAATATATCCGATAATTCAAATTAGATTTGAATTTGAAATTATATTTATTCTATAATTAATATGATAAAATAAGTTATCAGGTTTAGAAATTTTTGAATAAATAATTATTAAAAGAAAGTGGTTGGAACACATCCCTGAAATCAGGGATGTGTCATGCACTGAAGTTGGCGTGTAACAAGGTCCAAGACTGGGTCTTGAATATTTCTTTTATTTATTTAATAATTGGTTTATAATTTGAATTTTGAATTTAATTAATCCTTTTATAAATCTATAAGATGAAAATAGTTTTAGAATACACTTAGCATGGAGAATATTCTAGAAAGAGAAACTTCTAAGCTTTTCACACAGAGAAAAATATATCGTATTATTTTTCTCTATTGCTGAAAACTGTCTCAAACCTAATATTCCAAGATCTCATGAGTTGAGTACATCTTGTGAATCAGAAATTTTCCCACCATTACTCTACGTGCCCACACACGTCTTGAGGTGTAGAGATACACCTTGGAAGATCTTGGACTGAATATTCAAGAGGCTGCTTTGGATTGATTGTTCATTGGAGGAACTAAAACACATCGAGGATTCTTGGTTGTTCTACAGCTGGTAAATCCTCTTCTTTTTCTTTCTCTATGATTAATGTTTTCCATATTAATGGATCTATTATTTAAAAATTGTTTAAATATTTTTTTTTTGAAATCTCTGGGCCCACCACCCCGTGCTTTCCGCTTCACATATCATAAACCAGTTACCAACACTCAACACATGTGAATAGAATTATTTGAATCAATTAGGTTTTATTAAGAAATTTGAGAGAGATGTGGTTGGTGAATTTGTGAGCCTATAAATAAAGTGTGAAAGGCGTAGGCCAAAACACACATAGAGAGAAAGGAAGAGATGGGCGAAAATTGGAAATGGAGAAAGAAAGAAATGAGGATCAATGTTTAGTGGTAAGTATTGTCCATTTAGATTTTAGTATTATATTCATCTTTGTGGATTTCTAAAAGATGTGATATTGGTTCTTAGGATTTTCAAATACTTCAAAGGAAGATGATTCAATAGGGTTTCAGTCATCACAAAGAAAGGTAACAATTTGGGGATTTTGTTATTTTTAGATCTATGCTAGAATAACTGAAATTTTTAGGAAATGTTTCCACTTTAATCTAGGGTTTTGGACTTTGTTTTATGGGTTGAATTTAATTACTTTGATGGAAATTCACAAAAATTATTTTATTTATAAGGTTTTGGACATAAAGTTTTCCACAATATTTTTCTCTTAAAGCCACTCATGGCAAGGTAAGGAAGTTGGACTTTTGTTCTTAAGTTTGTGTTGCATGTTGTATGCTAAATTTTTCAGGCACAAGTATTTGGGAAGATGAGATATTTGGCAGTAGTTTCCCCAGAATAGTGATCGAGGTGGTCTTTGAGGACAGTTACTCCTCCCAGTTTCTATCCCATTTATGCGTAGTTGTATGTTTATGGATTTATGATGAAAGTTTCATGCTATTGTTTTTGAGACTGTGGAATGTTGATATGTTGTAGTCTGCTTCCTTGTTGAGCTTTTAGCTCACCCCCTTACTTTTCCCTTGCATGCAAGAAATGAATGTGTTTGGTGGCATGGTGAAGTGAGATCTTTTCCAGAGAGGTGTATGTATCTTGTGAGGGGCTCATGGATAGAAGTCGACCGAGGAACACCATAGATATCTTAAGATTTATGTTTATGTTTTATTTTATGTTTTATTCTAAGCTATGTTCTTTAGTTATAAGACAATTTTACAATTCATGCAAACTTTTATTTTGATTTTAAACTTGGATCCGAATACTATGCAAGTTTTCAATAAAGTTTATCATACAATGTCTTATGTTCAAAGCATGTTTTATGTCACTTATTTAAGTATGTGTTAATATTTATAGTTAGTCAAATTAGGGCGTTATAGGCTTCATCATTCTTATGCAATCTCAGCAACCTCTTACAAAACTGGAGCTTTAGCAACCTCATTGAATTCATAAGTTGAATGAGGTTGCTTTGGTTTCTTTGATGTTGATTTGGTTGCATTGGATGTTGCTTTGGTTGATTTTTCAATTTGATAAACAATCTAAAGCAACCTAATATACAGAAACATAAACAAAAATATGTAGGCTTATTATGCAACTATAGAAACCTATATTTTTGGTTTGGGTTGTGTTGTACCCTAAAAATATGAGCTCGATTATCTTGCTCGGGGTACAGTTGGCAAGCAATAAATGAAGGAAATTGGACTCCAGATCAAATTGCTCGAGGTTGTGCCACAAAGTTTGTGATAACTTGAGATCCTACAGATTGCGTCAAATGCGAGTAACAGAGATCGAGATATATGGTGTCCAGATCGTCCTCATCAAGCTCCAAGCATGATCCAAGTCAGATCGTCATGCTCCCATAACATCCAATTCGAGTAGCGCATCCAGCTCGCGGAAGTTCAATGACACGCATAAGGAAGAATCCCAACAGACTCGGAGATTCTTCATGCATAATAAATGTTTATAATCGTTATGTATCCAATGCCCGATATAACAGTCATAGGTTTAATTAGGCCATTTATGTATTCAATTATTTGGGAAGTTATCCAATTCTGTAAGTTACCTTTTATCGTACAGTTACCCAATATTGTTCACCACAATTCCCTATAAATATAGAGGGAATTAACAATAAAAGGGATCAAATTTTTGTATGCTAAAACTCTGTAGAAATGGCCATAAACAATTTCTCCAAGAGTTCCAAAACAGAAATAAGAGTGACTCGTGGATTAGGTGGATTTTAACCACTGAACCATGTAAAATCTTGTGCCTTCACACTTTCGGTTTATTATAAGTCTAATCTCTCTATTTCATATTTCTTAATCCCATGTTGGCAAAAAATCGCATCAACAGATTGGTGCTTTTATTGAGAGCAGATTGGGGTTGAAGTTTGTGAGAAAATATTCAATCCCAGCAATCATCATGATTGTAACACGTTCTATGTGTGACAATGAATCGGAAAGACCTGGTGATTACCGTACGACTGACCCTAGTGGAGAGAGCACCTCTGTACAACGCTGTCCTGGAAAGCAATACATGAACCAGGACGATACTGGAAGCTCAACTTCACGTCCTCAAAACCTAAATACAGGGTATTTGACTGCCATCGAAATGAAGAATACCCAATAAAAGCCTACTCGCCCAGGCTAACCGACAAATACATGAGATGATGGCTCGGTTACCTCCTCCTGTAACCGACGAGAATGTCGAAAGGAGGCAAAGTCGGTCCCACCAATCTCGTTCCCACAGAAATAATCGCCCCAACGTGAGTCGTTCTGTCAGAACAACAACCTTGAGCTCTGTGCCATCTGAATGGACTCCTAGAAACAACCAACCTGCCAGCAATCACTGGAATGAATAGACGGATCACGCCCCCAGGAATCAACCAGCCAGGCGAGGCGAGCAGGGACTGCATCAAGAAGAGTGGAAGTCCCAATAAATCCCCCATCAACTCGACCAACAATCTAGGTGCAAATAAATGAAGGAACATTGCCATCAATTCACAACATAGGGATGGATAACGGGCAACCTAGCCTGGTACGTTCTGATGGGAGGAACATCGCCTCACCAATAAGGCACCTCTATCACCTATATGCCATCCAACAGCCCCGCGATTGAGAAGAAATGTTCCAGCTCACGAGAACAACATAAGAAATTCTATACCCGCAGAAGGTACGTATGTCCCACGACCTCAACCGTGAGCAGTAAGTTTCGCAAACGACAACTATTGGATAGAAAGCCACCGTTGGAGCATATCAAAGAATATTCGCAATAAATCCCGAAGGCAAGAAAGAGATATAAGAAATCAGTTGAGCTTAGTTCAAAGTTTACCTTTTGACCCTCAATCCGATTTTTGTGAACATTTGAACGCCCAACGATGACATCCAACCCGTAACAATGATCTGGGTTATACTCAAGCAATGGGAGATCCATCAATTAAGTGTGATAATGGGAATGTCCCAGATAACCGAGCTTCAGCTTGGAGGGAAAATAACCCATATAATGGCCAGAACAGGATGGGAGCTGATAACCAGATCCCAAATTACCTGGAGATGAAGGATCCAACCCTTGAACGACTGGCTCAGATGGAGGAACAGATGAAAGACTTTTGTCCTAGAAAAATATGGACGACTGCGATTCTGATGAGGAGCTTGAGCTATTTTCTCCCCACATTGTAGCAGCTTCGTATCCCATTGGCTTCAAAATTCTAAACATGCCCACGTACGACAGAACCACTGATCTGTCGAACCACATCAAGACGTTCAACACTTTGATGAGAGCCCACAACATCGACATCGACCTGTGCTATGTCTTGTTCCCAGCCACTTTGATAGGACTAGCTGAATTGTGGTTCAACAAGTTTAAAAGGCACTTGATCACTTCCTGGAAACAATTATCGACTGAGTTCTAAAAGCATTTTTGAGCTGCGAAAGAAGTTTGAGTAGAGGCCAACTCACTGACCAATATAAAACAACAACCGAGTGAATCCCTTAAGGCATACATCAATCAATTCATAAACATAGCAGCTCGAGCTAGGGATGCTGATGATAGTGCCAAGATCATGGACATGCGGTAAGGAATCACTATAGGAGGTGAATTGTGGAAGGAACTCCAAAGGAAAAAAAGTAAAGAGTACAGACGAGTTATTAGCTCGAGCTCAGGAATGGATTAACTTGGAGGAAGCAGAGTCTGTAGTTGCTGGAACTAGTCAAAATCCCATTCAGCCCGCGGGAGTGGCGACGAATGTTGTAGCCATGTCTTAGCCCGTTGCCCATAACAACTAGGCAGGGGGTAACAAAAGAAAGGGGAACGACGAAGGCGACCAGATCGAGTCCTAGAAGAATAAGCCCATAGACAAATACACTTCTATATTCACCGAGTATACCAACCTAATAGATACACGGGAACATATCTATCTGGCTAATTCTGCTCGCCTTCCATGGAAGAAGCCAGAGCCTCTAAAACATCAACGGGCAAAGAGAGATCCGACCAAATTTTATCATTTTCATAACTACATTGGCCATAACACTGACGATTGCCATCAATTGAAGGATGAGATCAAGACACTCCTTTGAGCTGGGCCGTTAGAACAATATGCTCATAACAAGGTAGCTCCCAATCCACCAGCTATGTAGAACCTTCAACCAGCTAAGGGACACCAAGGAAATCCACAGCCAGCTCTCCCAGCTCCAGGCAACTAGATTATCCCTCCTCCTATTGAAGGAAGAGATATAGCCAGCATTGCAGGTGGTCCTCATTTGGCGGGCATAATAAATGGAGATTAGAAGAGATATATTCAGGAGCTGAAGACTCATGAGTGCGCGGTATTCACCCTGGAGCAAAGGTTATCAAAACATGATTGGATAAAAAACCAATCATTTTCACAAAAGAGGACACTAGCCACGTCTAATTCCTGCATAATGATCTGCTGGTGATAACCATTCAGCTCACGAATTGGAGGGTGAGAAGAATCTTTATTGATAATGGAAGCTCGGTGTTGTGTTATTCAGGTCCACGCTAGAAAAGATGGGGCTATCAGTAGCTGATCTTAAAGCGACCTCCATGACTCTCTAAAGATTTTTGGGAGAAGGAACGACATCCATTGGGACATTTGAGCTCGTGGCGACTCTGATAGAGGAAGCATGAGTTGTTGCTAAAATGGTTGAGTTCGTAGTGATTGATTGTCTAGCTGTCTATAATGCAATCTTGGGAAGACCAACATTAATGACATTTGAAGCTATAACTTCTGTTTTCCATCTGGCTATAAAGTTCCCCTCGTCCTCTGGGATGTGCACTGCAAGAGGGGACCAACTCGCTGCCAAGGAATGCTATAGCATTTTCATGAAGGGAAAATCACAACCCAGACAGCAAGCCATGGTGATAATCAAAGAAAATGAGGAGCCTCAAGCAATGGTAGTTATTGAAGGGGTGGAAGAAACGTAGATAGTAGAAAATGGGTTGCTCAACCAGAGGAAATAGATCCAAGGATAGGCGATCACTGATGTGAGCTCCAGGCCTTAGAGGAGCTAGAAGAGGTAACCCTTAATCCAGAAACACCTTCGAGAGTTGTAAAGATTAGAAAGAATCTACACGCTGAACGAAAAAAATGATCTGGTCAAGTTTCTGAGGAAAAAACCTCGACGTCTTCGCCTGGTCACATGCATACATGGTAGGAATAAGTCCGAATGTGATTATGCACACGTTGAATTTGGACAAAAATGTGCCTGCAAAGCAACAAAAATGGAGACTTTTGGGAAAAGAATGAGTATAAGCTCTAGAAGAAGAAGACGCAGCTTGCCTACAAAAATATGGATTCATTAGGGAGACAAAATATCTGACCTGGATAGCCAACCCTGTTCCGGTTCCAAAACCAAATAGAAAATGGAGAAATTGAATTGACTTCTCCAACGTCAACAAAGGCTGTCTAAAAGACTGTTTTCCCAAACCAAGAATAGATCAGCTAGTTGACGCCACAGTCGACCACAAGCTCATGTCTTTCATGGACTCGTATTCTGGATATAACAACATCGCAATGAATCCCGCGAACAAAGAGCATACCAACTTCAAGACTGAGCATAATGTGTACTGCTACAAAGTCATTCCATTCGGGCTAAAGAATGCTGGAGCAACGTATCAGAGGCTGGTCAACAAAATGTTCGTTGACCAAATCGAAAAGAACATGGAAGTGCATGCTGATGATATGCTTGTCAAATAAAAAACTGACAGTAACCATGTATCTGGTCTAGAAGAATGTTTCGGCATGCTGAGGAAGTATACTATGAAGCTAAATCCCTAGAAACGTACTTTTGAGGTCTTGTCGGGGAAGATTTTGGGCTTCAGAGTAAACTCGAGGGGGATTGAGGCAAATCTTGAAAAGATCAGATCGTTGTAAGAGATGTTGTCGCTGAGATCGTGGAAAGAAGTCCATAGCCTAACTGGAAAAGTCGCAGCACTAAATTGGTTTGTATCCAAGTCCACAGACAAATGTCTCCCATTCAATAATATGCTCAGGGGAAATAGACAATTAGAATGGACAGAAAAATGCGAACAGGCATTTCAAGATTTGAAAAAGCATCTAGATGAACCCCCCATATTATCAAAACCAGTTGCCGGGGAGTGTCTATATCTATACCTAGCAATAATGGAGAACACGGTTAGCGCCGAATTAGTTCAAGAAGAAAATCGGGCCCAAAAACCAATGTACTACATAAGCAAGAGGCTTCTAGGAGCTGAATTTTTGGTATCCTCTGATTGAGAAGCTCGTGTTCTGCCTAATTTTGGCCTCGAGGAAGCTCATGCCGTAATTTTAGTCCCACACCATACACGTCTTAAATGATCAACCTTTAAGGCAGGTCTTGCAGAAGCCTGAAACATCGGGATGCCTGTTGAAGTGGGCTATCAAACTCAGTCTGTTCGAGATATTATATTAGCCATGAACAAAAATAAAGGGCCAAGTGCTCACTAATTTCATAGTTGAATGCACCTGGTTCCAGGACGAGCCTATGAGGGAGCCGGTACAAGAGTTTGGAAACTCTTTGTTGATGGATCATCCAACGAACACGGATCCAGAGTTGGAATAATCCTGATTACACCTGAAGGACATCACTTCCATACAACTCTCATATTCAGTTTCAACGCATCTAATAATGAAGTAGAATATGAGGCTTTGTTGGCTGTAGTTTGGGTAGCAAAGGAGCTAAAGGTAAAGGCAATCCAATACTTCAACGATTCTCAACTCGTGGTTAATTAAGTGTTAGGGGAGTATCAAGCTTGAGGAATCAAAATAGCAGTCGATCTAGCTAAAGTAAAAAGTGAGCTGTCAGAATTTGACCTCTATTCCATTGAGCAAGTCCTTCGCGAGCAGAGCACCAACGCAGACACTCTAGCCCGACTCGCAACAACCAAAGAAGCAGATACATTGAATGTGATCCCAGTGGAGTTCTTAGACAAGCTGAGCATAGAAGAAGATGCAAGTGAGGTCAGAATGATTCGTAAAGGACCGACCTGGATGATCCCAATAGTAGAATACCTCACGTTTGGAAAATTACCTGAAGACCGCAAGGATGCTCGAAAGTAGTTGTAAAAGGTCTCAAGGTATATTATAGTCGAGGGGATTTTATTCAGGCGAGGCCATTCCATGCCTCTTCTAAGATGTGTTTTGCCCGAAGAAGCACAGGTTATCTTCAAAGAAATCCACGAGGGATTCTACGGAGACCATGCTGGGGGGTAAAGCTTGGCCTTGTAGGTACTATGGTAGGGTTATTTTTGCCCTACACTAAAGAAGGACTCAACGTCATATGTACGAAAGTGCAACAAGTGTCAACACTTTGCCACTATTGCCCGAGCTGCACCCATGGAGTTAACCATGATCTCTTCTCCCTGGCCATTTTCAATTTGGGAAATCGATCTAATTGGTTCATTGCCTACTGGAAAAGGAGGAGTTCACTATGTGATGGTCGCGATCAATAATTTTACGAAGTGGGTCGAGGTGGAACCACTGGCGACTATAACCTCGAAGAGAGTGCTGGACTTCGTAGTGAAGAACATAAAATGTCATTTTGGACTCCCAAAAAATATCATGTTAGACAACGAAACTTAATTTGATAGCGAACTATTCACGAACTTTTGCGAGAAATAAGGCGTAATTAAAAGTTTCTCTTTAGTAGCGTACCCATAGACCAATGGACAGGTTGAGGTAGTAAACAAGACTCTCAAGGTGAGTCTTAATAAATGATTAGAGGATGCTAAAGGGCTATGTCCTGAATAGCTCCTCCAAGTTTTCTGGGCCTATAAGACCTCATATTGCACCTCTACTAGGCACACTCCCTTCTCCCTAACCTTTGGAAGCGTAGCCATGCTCCCAGTAGAGACTCTGGTGAAGTCACACAGACAAAGAACCTTTGACCAAGAGCTGAATCATAACCTGCCTAATGTATCCTTGGATCTAATTGAAGAACGATGAGAAGAATCTCAGTTGCAGCTCGCCCACTACCAACAAAGGGTGGCACGTTACTTCAATTCAATGGTCAGAGAACGAAGGCTCAAACTGAGAGACTTTGTGCTTCAAAGAGTATTCCAATCCAACAAAGACCCTAAGGATGGTGTACTTGGGCCAAACTAGGAAGGACATAATCAAATTGTGGAAATTTTATGAGAAGGAACCTTCAAACTAGCTCGGCAAAATGGAGAGGTGGTTCCATGAACTTGGAATGCCTTGCATCTAAAAAAATACTACAAGTAATAGGAAATTTTGTTAGGATCCATTTATATTATCTTTGTAAGGCTTAATTATAAAATTCATGTCTTTTATTTGAATTTGAATTAATAGAAGGTTACTGTGTAGTATAAACATGGCACCATAGATTTTTTTTTCTCATTTAATCTTGTTGTTTAGCGCAAGTTAATTGTGTAAAAATGATCTAGAATATTTATAAATTCTGATCACTTAGGAGTATATATAACCCTCGATAGTCTTTGAAATATTTTGCAACCTTAGGATAAACTTTTGCAACTTAGAATTTGGAAATTTCACGACCTTTTTAAAGCTTGAATTTTCATAATAATTTCGGATGCGAACTATGTTAAAAATATTTAAAGTAAAACAAAAATTATGGAATTTAACTAGGTACAAAAAATCCTGGAACTAAACCAGGCCCGAGGCCTAAATCCTAACTGGTATGCGCAAATAGGTGATCAAACTCCTACACATAACCAGGTATACGACCTGAAGTTAACTGGTTAAGCCATCAGGCATGTGTCTCGATCTAAAAAGCACTCCTTACAATTATGTGTTAGAATTAATCCCCTAAAATCATGTAAATACATATTATTGATTGAAAAAAAGTACAATTTTATTATATTTGAATTTTATAATTAATGTTTGAATTAATTATGTAATAATATCAAGAAGATTCCTTATTCATTCATGAGAATATGATCTTGTATTAGTACGAGAGAATTATGATCATATATAATGAATAAAATTGTGAGTAACATATTAAAGTAAGGAATCTTTAATGAATGGTTACTAGTGCGGTTTACTAAGCATACATGATGTGAGTGATCTAGATTCAGATTGCTGATTGTTGACCAGCATTTTGGGCAACGACACTAAATCACTTTATACGAAAAAATAAGAATTAAACAAGCTGAAATCAAGTAAACGACACGAAGAATTTTATAGTGGTTCGACCCCAAGAGTTGGTAATGACTTACGCCCACTTGCATTTTTATTTATCAGAAAAGTGTCACACTTAAGATCAAGAAGAAACAAGGTTCAACTGAGTTTCTTAAGCTGACAAAAGAATACACTTCGAAGAGTTATGTCTGTAAAATGTTTACAAAAGAAATCTCTAACTCTTTTCTCCTCCTTTTCACTTAGGTTTAATGTTTGAATAAACCCCTTATTTATAGAGAGTCTTAATGGGATATGGGCCCTTACAAGAAAATCTAGGCACTACACATGTAGGTGTGGGATTAGTACATTTAGTTACATATTCAAATAATATAGGAATAATACAATTTAAATATCAGTTATATAAATATATTGGGATATTTGATAGTGTCTTGTGAAACCCAGATCTTTGGGTTAAAGCATTCTGCTCATCGAGCAAGTCCTGTACTTCGAGCAGCTTCATGTGATGGTACTAGTCTGCTCCATCATCGAGCAGGTTATTGGATCTTTGTTAAACAATCTTTTATATTCTGATGTAGCCTCTCGAGCGGCTACTCCTTTCGACCAGCTTCCTGAATTTAATGTTGTATGATGTCACGTGTCTATTTCATAGAAGACACATCATCAAGTCAAAATTGGGTTAAACATTTCCCCCCAAGTTTATCTTAGGGTGACCAGCACTTGACAAACTTCCAATCTTCAACCAGGTAAGCATCTATTCACCTTCTTAATATCACTTTACAACTCATAGTTTTGCTTTTATACGCAATGTCCACGCCTCTTCGAATACGCAACTAACGGCTTTTGGGTTTCCTTAGTGTCTGTCACACTTTCCCACTCTGTCATCATTGTACCTTTTCATCATCCCACATGCATGGCATCATATCACCCCAGAAACTCATAATGAATTTTCCAAGATGACGTCGTCTGCTCGCATCTGAGTCGTTACCTATAGGTAGGTCTTCCCATATCCTTTCATTCTTTACCTATTCAAATTTCCCAAGCTTTCTTTATCACCGAAATCCTCTCAAACCTATGACCTTTCTCTTCATTTCCTCTTCCAAAAATTCTCTCTTTGTCCTAGTCTTTTAAACAAATTTTCACCACAGTAGGTTTCTAACTTCATTTTTTTGTGCTTACATAACTTTTTCGGAGATTTTGTATGTGTGTGTTCTTGAATTTCTTACGTAAAAACTTGGCTGTTTTTTGAAAAAAAAAATCATTGATTTTCTAGGAAAATGTCTATTTAGGAAGTAGAAAAATGATTTTAGGTCTTGGGTTACCCTTGATCATGTTGTTGGCTTCTAAGGGATTTTTTTTTTAAAACTCAAAGAAGTATTGTTTGCCTTTTAAATCCGCACTAGTTTCTGGTCAATCATAGAATCGTGTTTCTCGAACATATCGCACTTAGTTAGGCACACACATAGGTTGGTCAAATAACTCACCTCCCTCTACTTTTCACCAGATGTATGCACGCGATCACTGGGGAAGTGATTATTCTATTGACCCGAACCTACTACAGACACTGTTCGATGAAGTGGAATGGAGTCGACTAAATATTGACCTCAATCATGATTTTCCGGAACCATCTGACGAATCTGGTGAGCACTCTCATTATGATTTTCATTTTGTTCCTGATCATGAATATTGTCTAATGATTAAGGAATTAGAACCAGGAATAAGGACATTCCTTCCAAATAATTGGACTTTTATTGTACATCATGACTTTGTTGATCCACTCTTGGTCAGAATTTCGACCAAAGCGAGGGCAACAAACAGGTCTTCATTTGTTGAAGATACCATAACTGTTGTTTTTTGTTATTCAAATATGTCTAGGATCTTGCAAACAACCAGACACATATCATCTACATATCCTCAGGTTGCTAGGTATGTACCCAATGGGAAAAATGTTGAGCAGCCCATACAACAACAACAACCCAAACAACTAGAAAGAGAACAACCCAAGCAACAACAAAAACCACAAGAGAAACCGCAGGCATGACCTCAAGATGTGCCTTTTGGTGAGATTGATTTTGATGAAAAACAACTAACTGATATCATAAGGCTCATCGCGAAGAGAGGAGGCAGGTTAAGTGGTATGTGGCTCCAGTTTGTACCCCCTCGAGCTGGTTACTTGGGGAGTATCCCAAAAGATATGTTCTTATGTGGGTAGATTTCATTGTTCCTCGACCCAACCCGCAGGTGCATAGTCCTGGGGGTGCGTACAGTGCCTGGTCGAGATATAATATTCAGGCAGGTGCCATTCTCCCCTTCCATCTTTATTTTAAGAGCGTCACAAATTACTTCAACGTCGCTCCTTTTCAAATAACCCCAAATGGATACTTAATGCCCTCAGCATTATTTATCCTTTATCACAATCAAGGATGGGCCGCTCGTACTCTTCATGAGGTCCATTACTTATTCGATTTGAAATCAAATCTAGGCCATAAAGGTACTGGGTTCTTCTACTTCTGTCACCGAGACAAGACTAGGGAGTTCCTGATTGAGCCTATGTTTAGGATCATCGTGGGCAGTTATAATAAGGAGTATTTTCTAACAACTTCCCTGGTCGCAGAAAGTCAAGCTTTCCAACAAGCAGGTAATTATTTTAGTATGCGAGGGTACGTTCTTCGTTTTTCCTTTCTTTCCTTGGTCTCATTTTTTCTTGCGTTTACAACCATGGGATAGACCCATTCCTACTGTGGAGATGGCTAGGTGAGCAGTGTACTTTGCTCGGCTTCCCTTTGAAGCAAAGAACTGTAGATTGCAATAATCAATGAGAACCTGAGGAGAGTCGGTCTGCTCGATACCCACCATGCCAATGAAGATCTGGGATGTTCTGACTAGTATTAGGTGGTCCCTGTCCCTCAAAGGAGGACAACAGGGATCAACATAAGGGAACAAGGTGATGCTCCTCGCCCTCGAGCCTCAGCACCTTATGTTGACAAAGGAAAAGGCAAGAAAATGCTGGAAGTGGAGGAGGACAAGCCCATGTCTTCTGACGACGAGGAAGGGATTCCACGTACTATAGTATTCCTTCTTTGTTGTGTGTATATTATGGTCGTAGGCTGTTTTGAAAAGTCTTCTGAGTCATATAACATTTTGCGTGATTGTACTGCTTATTTATATATTTCCAAAATCTAATACAGTTGCATTTTTTACTACAACCATGTATGATTCAGAGATGTTCAAACTCTATGCTTCCCCTCCAGCTCCGGCCAAAAAGAGGACCAAGAGAAAGGTGACTCCGGGAGTCGGCTTATGCAAAGGGCCAGCAACAAAACAACAGATGAGTGATCCTCCTGCTTGTGGATCTTCTACTGCTCCTCCAACAACGCCTTCCATCCAATCATCAGACACTCCTCCTGATGTCGCTCCCAAGAAGCAGGACATTCCGTCCCTTGCCCGCGGAATGGATCCCCTCGTAGAAGAGAAGGAATGAGTGAAGGAGAAACTGAAGGAAATTTCTTCCTCCATCTCTTCCCGGGTCCAGACCCTTATTCAATACTCATCAAGCGTTGATGCTGTCTTCAAGGTTTGAAACACGTCAGTCCTCTAGCCATGGATGAGCACTGACCGAGATCCTTTCAATGAGTTTCTCTTTATTTGCTTCTCAATTTTTTTCTTCCAAGTTTTATACTCATTTTTTTCCTTTCATGTGCTTCATCCCATCTTGTTTTGTTTCTGTAGGGTGTGATTACTATCACCAACATCCGAGTCGAAGCAGTCAAACTCAAGGAAGCCTTGAGGAAATTGTGGGATGTTGTGAAACACTTTAAGGTCAGCCACACTCTCCAATTCCAAGCTTCTCGAGAATTGTAGAGGGACCTCGACAGCAAAAACAGTGAGACAGATAATAAAAGCAAAGTGATCAAGGTGCTCGAGGAGTTAAGGGAAAAATTCAAGTGTCAGCTAGAGGAGCTTGAGGAGAAGAGGAACAGTCTCAACATTCATGTTAAAGAACTCGAGGTGCAACAACTCAAGTCAACAGAGGAGAAGAAGCTTCTGGACGAAGAGCTTCAGTGTCAAAAGGAGTCACACTTCTCGAACTTGACCAAGTTAAAGAGTGCGACCTTCAATTATTTTTTCATGTTCTGAAAAAACAATAAGGACGCCAACTTTTACTACATCCCTGCTCGTCTTTGCGACAAAGATATCGCCAAGTTTGTTGCTCGTGAAGAGGATGAGCTTACTGCTGCTGTTAAAGAAGCCCCTGCCATTCCAGTAGTCGAGCAAGAATAGCCTGAAGGGGAAGGAGGGCATCTTATTATTATTTTTGTATCTCATCTTGGATCTTAAGGTCCTTGGTGCAAAACAATGGCTGGTCGAGAAACTTTTAATCTTGGATAATATGTGGGACTATTTTTACTCCACTTATTATATACTACTCTGATGATTTTATTTTGATATAACAATTTCTTTGCCATATGCGATTTAAACTCTATTGCTTATTTCAAATATTTAGAACATCTTGGTTTTTGTTTTACATGTCCTTACTGGACGAAGCACAATACTTTATAAATTTTTGAGAATTTTCTAAGTATGACTCAGTTCTATTTTAACTTATTTACTTATGTGCAATCATGTATACCCTATATGCCCCCCCCCCCCCCCCCCCAATGTGATCGAGGAGGTCAGTCCTAGGTCACTTTCAAAATAACCAAACTTGCTCAAGCTAACACAGTTGTTGGAAGATTGTAACATATAGCGGTACGCTTGGAATTTTTGTTTAAGAATCACACATGTTAAGTAATACTTGTTTAATAACAAAATTGGAAAATAACCCCAAATGGATACTTAATGCTCTCATCATTATTTATCCTTTATCACAATCAAGGATGGACCACTCCTACTCCTCATGAGGTCCATTACTTATTCGATTTGAAATCGAATCCAGACCTTAGAAGTACTGGGTTCTTCTACTTCTGTCAACGGGACAAGACCAGGGAGTTCCTGACTGAGCCCATGTTTAGGAGCAATGTGGGCAGTTATAATAAGGAGTATTTTCTAACAACTTCCCTGGTCACAGATAATCGAGCTTTCCAACAAGCAAGTAATTATTTTAGTATGCGAGGGTACATTCTTCATTTTTCCTATCTTTCCTTGGCCTCATTTTTTCTTGTGTTTAGGGCCATGGGATAGACAAATTCCTACTATGAAGATGGCCAGGAAAGTAGTGGACTTAGATCGGCTTCCCTTTGAAGCAAAGAACTGTAGACTGCTCGTAATCGATGAGAACCTCACGAGAGTTGGTTTGCTCAATACCCACCATGCCAATGAAGAAGGCGTTGCTAGTGGAGGAGCTATTGAGGAAAAAGATGGGAAGATCTGGGATGTTCTGACCAGTCTCAGGCGATCCTTGTCCCTCAGAGGACAACAAGGATCAGCTTAAGGGAACAAGGTGATGCTCCTCGCCCTCGAACCTTAGCACCTTATGTTAACAAAGGAAAAGGCAAGAAAGTGTTGGAATGAGTGGAGGACGAGCCCCATGTCTTTTGACGAGGAGGAGAGGATTTCACATATTATAGTATTCCTTTTTGTTGTGTGTATATTGTGGTTGTAGGCTATTTTGAAAAGTCTTTTGAGTCATATAACAATTGCGTAAGTGTATTGCTTATTTATATATTTCCATAATCTAGTGCACTTGCATTTTTTACTACAACCATGTCTGATTCAAAGATGTTCAATCTCTATGTTTCCTCTCCAGCTCTGGCCAAAAAGAGCACCAAGAGAAAGGTGACTCCGGGAGTTGGCTCGAGCAAAGGGCTAGCAGCAAAGCAACCGAGGAGTGATCCTCCTGCTCGCGGATCTTCTGCTGCTCCTCCAACGACACCTTCCAGCCAACTGTCAGACACTCCTCCTAATGTCACTCCCAAGTAGCAGGACACTTCGTCCCCTGCTCGCGGAATGGATCCCCTCATAGAAGAGAAGGAACGAGTAAAGGAGAAACTGAAGGCAACGCCTTACTCCATCTCTTCCCGACTTGTTTCTGTAGGGTGCTATTACTCTCACCAACACCCGCTTTGAAGCAATCAAACTCGAGGAAGCCTTGAGGAAATTGCGGGATGCCATGAAACACTTTAAGGATAGCCACACTCTCTTGTTTCAAGCTTCTCGGGAATTGCAGAGGGACCTCGACAGCTAAAACACTGAGATCGATATTAAATCAAAGTGATCAAGGTGCTCGAGGAGTTAGGGGCAAAACTCAAGCGTCAGCTGGAGGAGCTTGAGGAGAAGAGGAACATTCTTGATGTTTGTGTTAAAGAACTCAAGGTGCAACAACTCAAGTCAGCATAGGAGAAGTAGCTTCTCGAGGAAGAGCTTCAGAATGAAAAGGAGTCACACTCCTCGAACTTAACCAAGTTAAAGAGTGTGACCTTCAATTGTTTTTTCATGTTCTGAAAAAAAAAAAATGAGGCCAACTTTGACTACATCCTTGCTCGTCTTCGCGATAAATAAATTGCCAAGTTCGTTGCTCGTTAAGAGGAGGAGATTGTTTCTACTGCTAAAGAAGTCCCAGCCACTCTTGGAGTCGAGCAAGAAGAGCCTGATGTGGAAGATTCCGAGGTAGTGGAGCCTTGAGAAGGGCATCTTATTATTATTTTTGTATCTCACCTTGGATCTTAAGGTCCTTGGTGCAAAATAATGGCTGGTCGAGCAACTTTTAATCTCGGATAATATGTGTGACTGTTTTTACTCTTCTTATTATATACTTCTCAGATAATTTTCTTTTGATATAACAATTGCTTTTCCATATACGATTTAAACTATGTTGCTTATTTCAAATATTTAGAACATCTTGGTTTTTGTTTTACATGTCCTTACTGAACGAAGCACAATACTTTATAAATTTTTGAGAATTTTCAAAGTATTACTCAGTTGTGCTATTTTAACTTATTTACTTATGTGTGATCATGTATACCCTGTATGCCCTCCCAAGTGATCGAGGAGGTCAGTCCTAGGTCACTCGTAAAATAACCAGACTTGCTCGAGCTAATATAGCGTCTCAAATATTGTAACATATAGCAGTATGCTTGGAATTTTTGTTTAAGAATCACTCATGTTAAGTAATACTTGTTTAATAACAAAATTGACAATAATGAGTGTGTCAAGCACATTCTCTTGTATATATCTCGTAACAAAATTGACAAAACGTGTCTATTGAATTTAAAAAATTTATAAGTAATGAATGGTTTTGAAGAAAAAACATAAAGAATTGAATTGAACTAGGTTATTGGTCTATTATTAAGGGAAAAACGTGCTTGCTAACCATATAACTAAAAAAAAATTGTCTGCGTAATAATTGGTAGTAAAAAATCATGGGCAATACGTGCCTTACAACCAAACAATAAGCAATTTGGAAATAATCATACCTTTACAAGTAGAGTGGATTAAGAATAACGCTGGTCTGATTAAGTGGGAAAAGCGTGCCTTCGACTAGTATTCATTATGAATAACGCTGGTCAGATTAAGTGTTCACTATTCCAATATCTTGCAATAAGTTCATCATTTAGTCGAGCAAGTTTTTATGTTTCTGGTTGTAGTACTTCTATGATTTGATATGGTCCTTCCAAATTCGATCCCAAAACTCCTGCTGCAGGATCCTTAGTGTTTTGGAACACTTGTCGCAATACTAGATCTCCTGGGGCAAACTTTCTATTATTGACTCGATAATTGAAGTATCTAGCTACTTTTTGCTGGTAAGCAGCCACTCGCAATTGTCATTTTTCTTTTTTCTCCTCAATCATGTCGAGGCTTTCAGCTAATAATTGGTGGTTTTGATCTTGGTCATACGTTCTTCTCTGATGCGATTGGGGGGGGTTAACTCAACTTGTATCATTGCTCCATAAGCTAGGGAAAATGGAGTATGTCCAATTGAGGTGGAGCAATAGTTCTCTATGACCATAAGACTTCCGGCAAAATATCCAACCAATTGCCTTTGGCTTGCTCGAGACGCTTTTTCATTGTGTCCTTTAAGGTTTTGTTGACAACTTCTACTTGTGTGTCTGCTTGGGAATGAGCAACTGCGGAAAAGCTTTTGGTGATACCATGCCTTATACAAAAGTCTGTAAATGTATCGCTGTCAAACTGAGTGCCATTATATGAAACAATCTTCTTTGGTAGCCCATATATGCATATGATGTTTTTTACTACAAAATTAAGCACCTTTTTTAAAGTAATTGTAGCTAATGGTTCGACTTCGATCCACTTTGTAAAGTAATCCACCACGACCACTGCAAATTTCATTCCACCCTTTCCTGTTGGGAGTTGTCCGATCAAACTAATGCCCCATACTGCAAAGGGCCATGGGCTCTACATTTGTTTGAGTTCATTAGGCACCGCTCGAGGGATTTTGGAGAATCTTTGACACTTATCACATTTTCGGACGTACTCCATGGAATCTTCATTCATCACAGGCCAAAAATATCCTTGTCTCAGTATCTTCTTGGCTAGACTTTGCCCCCTGCATGGTTGTCACTGAATCCTTCATGCACTTCTACCATTAGAAATTCGGCTTCTGTTTTAGTAACACATCGAAGCAAAGGAATAAAATACCCTCTTCTGTACATTATCCCATCAATAATCATGTACCTAGTAGATAGCCTTGAAATTCATCAGGTTTCATTTCTGTCTAGGGGCAATGTATCGTGCTCTAGGTACGTGGCTATAGGATTCATACAGGAGAGAGTATAATCGACCAGTAGTGTTTGCTCCATTTTGTTAATACTTGGTTGGGCCAGGTGCTCAACTGGTATTACGTTTAGGGTGTCTGCGTCCTTGGCACTTGCAAGTTTTGCTAGGGCGTCTGCATTGGAATTTTGGTCACGGGGCACTTGTTGGATGGTAAATTTTTTGAATTGTGTTAGGAGATCTTTCGATTTGCTGAGGTAGGATGCTATTTTTATTCCTCGAGCTTGGTATACTACATACACCTGATTCACGACCAGTTGTGAATAACTATATATGTTTACCACCACAACTTTAACATCTCTAGCGATTCATAATCCTGCTAGCAAGGCTTCATACTTTTCCTCATTGGAGGCACTGAAGTCGAACCTTAACGCGCAGTGAATACAATTTCCTTCCGGTGTGATAAGTATAAGTCCAAGTCCAAAATTATGCTCATTAGAGGATCCATCTACGAATAGCATCCAAACGGGCCAGTTTTCTTCGTTCTCTTCAGGCTTTTTTGCTTGCTCATCATCTTCTTTTATTCCAGTGCATTAAGCAATAAAGTCTTCTAAAGCTTGCCCTTTGATAGTAGTCATTGGCTGGTAGGTAATGTCATACTGTTCGAGCTCGACAGCCCACTTAAGTAATCGACTAGATGCCTCTGGCCTTTGTAGAACTTGCCTAAGAGGTTGATTGGTTAAAACTGTGATTGGATGAGCTTGGAAGTGGGGCCTTAATTTTCTTGTTGGAAGCAACAACCAGTAAGCCAATTTTTCAATTAATGGGTACCGTGATTCTACCCCGACCAACCTTTTGCTTATATAATATACCAAATGTTGGGTCCTATCCGCTTCTCGGATTAGGGCTACACTAACATCGTATTGAGTGCTGCTAGATACAAGTATGGAATTCCCCCTCAATCGGTTTCGACAAGACTAGAGGTTGAGTCAAGAGTTTCTTAAGTTCCTGGAAGGCCTTTTCACATTCCTTCGTCCATTCAAACTTGCTATTTCCTCTTAGTAGGTTGAAAAAGGGTACACATTTGTCAGTGGATTTTGAGACAAATCTACTTAGGGCTACAATTTGTCCCATTAGACTCTATACTTCTTTTATCTTGGTCGGGGATTTCATATCGATCAACGCTTTGATTTTTTTTGGGTTAGCTTCGATACCCTTGCGTTGACAATGAAACCAAGAAACTTGCTCGAGCTTACCCCAAATGAGCACTTTAAAGGGTTAAGTTTCATATTGTAAGGCTTAAGGACGACAAAGCATTATGATAGATCTTTCACGTGCCCCCAGAATCTTTTGATTTTACCAGCATGTTGTCAACATAGACCTCCATGTTTTTTCCTATTTGGTCTCTGAACATCATATTTACCAGTCGTTGATACGTCGCGCCAGCATTTTTTAGACCAAAAGGCATTACTTTGTAACAATACAATCCTACGTCAGTTGTAAAACTGGTATGTTCCTCATCGGGAGGGTGCATACTGATCTGATTGTACCCCGAGTAAGAATCCATAAATGTGAGGATTTTGTGCCTTGCCGTGGCATCGACTAGCTCGTCGATTCTTGGTAGGGGGAAGTTTTCCTTTGGGCATGCCTTGTTTAAGTTAGTGAAATCTACATAAGTCCTCCATTTTCCATTGGGTTTTGGTACTAGGACTGGATTAGAAACCCACTCGGGGCATGAGGCATCTCTTATAAACCCGTTTTCTTTTAGCCTTTGGACTTCTTATTTGATCCCTCTTTATCGAACAACCTTCTAATTTGTGTACAGGCTTAAAGTTGTCTCTGTCTATATTTAGAGCATGGCTAATAACTGTGGGTCTTATGACAACCATGTCTTTGTGAAACCAAGCCAATTTTTCCTGATTGTTCCTTAGGAAGTTTACGAGTTCAGATTTGACTTCCTTACCTAAACTTCTTCCAATCTTGGTTGTCTTCGTCAGTTCATTCTAGTCAAGTGGGACTTCCTCCAGGTCTTTAGTAGGTCCCACCCTAATATCAAAGTCTCCAAAGCGGGGATCAATATCTTCTCCTTCGCTTTGGGCAACTCCCTATTTGGAGTTGCTCGCCTCTTCTAAGAATGCATTACTTTGTTGCTAGATGTTGCTTATGCACATCTCTGTTGTTGGCTTGCTATTCGTTGGTCCAACATATATCATGTTGGTCGTGGCCAAGCCTTTCTTAGCTGTTGTAATGGAAGAATAGCATTCCTGAGCTTCTATCTGATTTCCTTTTCCACATCCGATCCCAACGTTGGTAGGAAATTTCATCATGAGATGAAATACGGATGTTACGGCTCGCAAGTCCATCATGATCAGTCTTCCTAAAAGGGCATTAAAGGCTGAGGGAATATTAACAACAAAAAATGTTGCCATAACCGTGTTGTTTGCAGGTGCAGTTCCCACGGTTACTACTAACTTGATCGTTCCTGCTGGAGTCAACCTTCTCTGGTAAAACCATATAAAGTTTGTGTGCACGGTTCTAGGTCTTGAATAGACAACTTTATTCTCTCAAGGGTTTTTTTAACAGAATGTTCACTGAGGAACCATGGTCTATAATCATTCTTGCCACGATCACGTTGGCAATCTGTGCCTCGATTACCAAAGGATCATATGCAGAAATCTTACATGCACGAATTCATCCTCAATGAATGTTATTGGCTTATATTCATAGCGAGGGGTTTTGGGGGTATACTCCTCGACTGCCAGTGCTTCATTCACCGGTTCGTGGCGAAGTGTCCAAGCATAGCATTCTAAGGCTTTTCTACTTTTACCTACCAAGTGTGGTTCTCCGCATATCATATCTAGCTGACCAGTTACGGGAGTTGGCTGTAATGGTTGAGCTGGTGCATCCACATTTGGAGCTGCAACTTGGGTTTGATCAGCAGGATGTCGAACATACCTTCTCATGGCTTGATGGTTTTTGTCGATGAGAAATTTTATTTTGTCCTTGAGCTAGTTACACTCGTTGGTGTCATGTTTGTAGTCGTTATTATGGAAATGACAGAACTTATTCGTGTCTCTCTTACTTATGTCTTTCCTTATGGGATTAGGTTTCCTATGTGGTACCTCAGCTTGTGTAGCTTGAAAGACTTCTTGTCGTGACCCCAAGAGCATAGAGTAAGTGGTAAACTGATAATTTTACTCTCGTGGCTTATCATTGGTTTTGGGCCTTTTTTGTCTTTATTATTGCCACTGTTCGAGTTGTTATTTTGTTTTCCACTTCTTTGTCCATTATTATTTCCATTACCATTACCATTGGTTGTCTGGTTCTTGTTCTGGTTCGGAGATCCATTGTCTTTGGCTGGAAGGGCAGTAGTGGAACCTGCCTGATTCGCTTGATCTGCTCTTCTGATTACCTCTTCTAGTCTAATGAACTCGTCTGCTCGATCTAAGAACTTTCTTGTTGAGTAGACGGTTTTCCTTCTTAATTCAGTCCATAGGGGACCCTTTATTTGGATTCCAGCCATGATGGCCATCAATTTTCCCTCATCGCTGACCGTTCTTGATCGGGCAACCTCTTGTATGAATCTCAACACGTAGTCCTTTAGAGGCTCGTTCGGTCCTTGCTTAATGTCAACAAGGTCAATTAGTTTAGCAGGTGGGATACAAGCAACAAAGAATTGTGAGTAAAAGAGCCTCACAAATGTATCCCAGAATGTAATGGTTCCTGGCTCCAGTTGGAAGAACCATTGTTGAGCAATATCAGATAAAGTGGCAGGAAAGATCCTACAATGAACATCATCTCTAACTCCTTGGAGATCCATCTGTATCTCAAAATTGTTAACATGTGAGATGGGATCATCCCTTCCAGTGTACATCTTCCAAGTTGTCATCTTGAACTTGGGTGGTATTATCAGAGCATTGATCTGATCTGAGAAAGGAGACCATTTCTTTCTTTCCAGGTCAATGTTTGTGAGCTTCGGGGTTGTTAGCTATCGTACCATCTGAGTAAGAGCATCCAATTGCGCCTGGATTGCAGGAGCAACTAGTGGTACAACAGCTGGTGCTGCAGCTGGGATTGCAGTATCCCTTGCTTGCGGTGTATGTGGGATTATTGGTGCGACGAGTCCAACAACATTTGACGCGTTCCCCTTTCTAAGATGATTAAGGACATCACGGAGATCAGGTTCTCTGTTTCCCAGTCTATAAAAGACACTCCCCCCCCCCCTTGGTTGCCCCCTAACATTTTGACTGTCTGCTCGAGGAGAACCAGGAGATGGTCTCGTAAGACAATTTGGCTGGCTGTTGCTGCCATGGTAGGACCAACGGTCCATCAGGCTGCACATTCCCCCTGGGTGGAATATCTTGAGGCCCAGGTGGCCTTGGCGGAACAAACCGCCCTCTTAGATTTTCGTCCTGTCGGTGGTGATTATATTATTGATGGTGTTGGTATTAAAAGAGCAAATCAAAGATATGCAGCGGGGAATTGACCCTTTTTAATAATTACTAATACCGGCCAAGATCATACACACACATATATGTTAAGTGACAAACAATCAGATTAGAGATTACATCTTGTAGCCTATCAAGTGTCATCGAATCTTTTTGTATAAAATCAACAATATTCCTATCCAAGTTTTGGAAGCTCACACATTGATCTTCCAGACCAATCCTCAAACACACAAAGACGTCTGTGGGCACGTAGGATTCAAAATGTTGATTTATGACTCTCTAGATGTACTCAACACATGAGATCTAGAGAGGTTTGACTGAGAGAAGATGAATTGAATAATTTTCAAGTTTAGGAAAACTATCGCTTCTGTCTCAGAGAAAGAGTCTATTTTTAAATCACATAAAAAATCATCATTTTTTGAAGTATCGCTCTATTAGTTTTTATAAAGATAGTTAATCTGTATTTTATTAAAATTAGAATTCAAATTAAAACTGATATTTTATAACTATTTAATTATTTAATTTAAATCATATTTAAGAAGGAATAATTAAATAACTGATTAAAAAATAATTTGAAATTCAAAATTTAAAATTAAAATCCCAAGGATTGAGAAATCCCAGTGTGTGGTGCCACACTCACTGCACAGTGAGTGTGTCACCCTACATATTAAGGTTTTCTCTAATTTTCTCATTTGTTTGTTTAATCAACTTTTAAGACAATATATGTATCCCAACATAAATATCAGTTAATTCAAAATTAACTTTATTTTAAAATATCAGTTTTAAATAAGTAAATAAATATCATATTCTAAATAAGATATTTATTGTTCTCTCTATATATTAATCCAAACAAGATTAATATTTATTTTAACCTATAGTTTTTCAAAATAAAAACTATACAATTAAATAATTAATTAGTTCATAATTAATCAATAATCCATAACTATCACATAATTATTTCCTTGACCTGGAAAATTAATTCCTTTGCAATTCAGTCATTCTCTCTACAAATCTTTCTTTTGACATACTTACCCTTGATAGTGTAGGACAGAGGTGATCTAGGGACCATGGACCTATAATGGATAACCATCAATCACTTAGACTATTTCAGAGTTTCAAGGTAAATTTCTAGCCTTCGGGATCTTGAATCCTACTAAACAAGGTAGTAGAATCCTTCTCGAGCCTTTAGGCTTGTGTTCCCGAGCTTAAAAACCTTAATTGGCCAATGTTATCTATTTGATATGCGACGCCCCAAGCAAGTGTCGCGACCCTCTACAAGTGAGAGGGCCCGAACCCTCATTTCCCTATCACATGCCGCGGCACAACACACACAGCGCCGTGGTGCGACCCCGCAAACTCAAAAATTCCAGAACTTTTCCTGCGTGTTCCCGGAACCAAAACCCCTAAAAACAACATTCCAACCTATTTCGATCATCAAAACAATATCAACAACTCATATAAACAACAAATAACAACCCATAGCCTCTAATACACTCTAAAACCAACAATTTTCAACTTAAGAACCAAAACCTTAACTCCTCAAAAACACCACAGAAAAGCTATGAAAATAGATCTTACCTCTAAATTCCTCAATGGGAAAACTTGAATCCCTTAGCTGTAGGTACTCCTAGTAGCCTCAAATCCTCAGGTACAAATTCTAACTTCTGCTAGGATCACCCCTAGGTTCAAAACTTCAAGAACTCCCCCTTGGAACCAAGTAGAGTGAGAGAAAGAGAGAGAGATAGAGAGAGCAGAAGGAAAGGAACGTGGGGGAAAGAAATTTCTTGAACCCCTGGCCTTAAGTCTAATCCCCAACCAAATGATTATTATACCCCTGCCTTACAACTCTCCCATCATAGCCCTTCGAGGGAAAAACAGTCTTTGTGCCCCATTTCCTGCTAATCCTCAAATATCCTTATAAATTCCTGATTAATCCCTACATACCCAAATAATCACCAAATAACTATATGTTACCCAATAAATTCCGACTACACACTATGTTACCAAAATACCCCTAGGCTCGCCCCGAGCCGAGTATTTAATCCCGTTGTGACTATTCCGCTAATCTGCTCACTAGGATTGCCTCAGACCACGCATCTCAAATATATCTCCATAATGATGTGGTATCACTCATAAAGCATATATATTACAAATATACCCTCAATGGGTCAAAAATTACAAATGTTCCCCAATTTACAAGAACGGGCCCACATGCATATTTAATACAAATAAACATGCATAAATATTCACATTACCATATAAATCATTTGTACTGCATAATCACACATACATTCGATTAACTCCAAATATAAATCCGATTATGGTCTCCTGGCACAGTAATCAAGGCACTCGGCCTTAAAAGCAAATTTGAGACGTTACAAATTCACTAGAAAATAATTAATCTATAATAAAATTATAGATTTGAGCTCAATAACTATTCAGTTTCAGAATTAACCATTAAGGGAACCAATATTCGATCTGTTAGGAAAGTATGGATTCCATTGTTGTAATTCATGTTCCCAACCATTCATGATATTGAATCTCCAAAAAAAAAGTCATTATCCTCATTATATTAAGAAACCTTAACGAGTGAATCAAAAGATCCAATAAACACAAACAGGAGTTCATGAATACTCAGGATTTAGACTGATCTACAAATGATCATCTATTATGGTAAGAATCAAATCTTTATGTCAAATGACAAGTTTATAAAGATAATTAATTCTTATCGGTCATGTCATATATTATCTCTATTATATACAACACCTTTATTAATATATCTATCCACATCAGCAATCCAAATTTAGATCACTTGCATCTCGTATGCTTAGCAAACTGTACCAGTAATCATTCATTAAAGATTCCATACTTTAATATATTACTGACTATTTTATTCATTATATATGATCTTAATTCTCTCGTACTAATACAATATCATATTCTCATGAATGAATAAGAAATTTTCTTAATATTATTATATAATTAATTGAAACAATAATTATAACATTCAAATATAATAAAATTGTTCTTATATTTAATTCAATAAAATGTCTTTACATGCTTTTAGGGCATTAATCCTAACAGATGGTCACGGGGTTAGTAGTACCGACTGTCCCCTTCATCATCATCATAACCATCTTTGTAAGTTATGTGATAACTACTACTAGCATCTTGGTCATTTCTTCTTTTGTTTCTTCTACGATTATGACCACAGTTGTGTCCGACAAAGTGAGGTGGCTGACCTCGTTCTGGTTAGTGGGTCTCTCATCCCTTGGCTATCGGTACTGAGGACCGGCTTCAAAATTTGGAGGCTGCTCTCCTCTTGAGGCTATTTGCCTAAGGTGCTCATTAGTAGGTCTTCCAGATCTAGACACTTGTCTGGCATAACCCTACTCCCTATTAGGAAGCACCTGTTCATCTTGGTGGAGCGGCCACTGCACCCTTTGCTAGTTCCCCTATGGGAGTGATGGCTCCTAGCAGGTCTAGGAGGGACCACTTGGTCACCAGATCACGATCGCTGGGCAGGTTCTAGGGTTTGATCAGCTGGTCGTTGGGTTTCGGGATTCTCCTGGCCAATGTTCTCAGACCAAGGATCCACCGGTTGGGCTCTTGTTGCTTGATTTTGTGATAAGACAGCCTCTAGTAACCTTGCTGCCTCAGCATTATGATGACCAGATTCTTCTTGGCGAGCTTCAAGTGTTCGTTGTCTCTGATCCATCTAGGCTTGAAAATCTTGTCGTTATTTGTTGAGGGCTTTAGATATAGCCTCTTGAGCAGCTGCCAGGCTTTCATGCATGGAAATGAATTACTCCTACATCTGCCCCACGACCCCTTTCAGTTGGTCAAGGTTGGGGTGCAGTATTTCTCCTAAGTCCACGTGGGGCTCATCATGCCTAAATTTGGCCGATGGAGGTAGGCTCCATGATGATGAGATGGATGAGTAGGGCGTAAATGAGGGATCTGACTACTTAAGTGGCAGTCAGGTTGGGCAGTGTTAGGGTTCCCTCCTGTGGCTCTTGACTTTGGCTTCTAGTAATGATAGCCATTGTTTCAGGTGGATCTAATAGAATAAGGTCTTGAGTTCAACTCTCAATGAAAGCACAAAAATGTTGACCAGCGTTTTGGGCAACAACACTAAGTCACTTTATAAGAAAAAATAAGAATTAAACGAACTGAAACCAAGTAAATGACATGAAGAATTTTAAAGTGGTTCGTCCCCAAGAGTTGGTAATGACCTACGTCCACTTGCACTTTTATTTATCGAAAAAACGTCACACTAAAGATCAAGAAGAAACAAGTTTCAACTGAGTTTATTAAGCTGACGAAAGAATACACTTCGAAGAGTTATGTCTGTAAAATGTTTACAAAAGAAATCTCTAGCTCTTTTCTCCTTTTTTTCACTTAGGGTTAATGATTGAATAAACCCCTTATTTATATAGAGTCTTAATGGGCTATGAGCCCTTACAAGCAAATCTAGGCCCTACACTTGTAGGTGTGGGATTAGTACATTCAGTTACATATTTAAATAATATAGGAATAATACAATTTAAATATCAGTAACATAAATATCTTGGGATATTTGATAATGTCTTGTGAAACCTAGATCTTTGGGTTAAAGCGTCCTGCTCATCGAGCAAGTCTAGTACTCCAAGCAGCTTCATGTGATGGTACTAGTCTGCTCCATCATTGAGCATGTTATTGGATCTTTGCTAATTTTTTTTTTATATTTTGACGTAGCCTCCTCGGGTGGCTACTCCTTCCGACCAACTTGCTAAATTTAATGTGGTATGACGCCATGTGTCTTTTTCGTAGAAGACACGTCATCAAGTCAAAATTGGGTTAAACATTGATGTGGATAGACATCCTAGTAAAAGTGTTGTATATAATAGAGATTATATATGACAAGACCGATGATAATTAATTATCTTTATAAACTTGTCGTTTGACATAAATAATTAATTCTTATCATAATAGATGATCATTTGTAGATCAATCTAAATGCTAAGTATTCATGAACTCCTGTTTGTGTTTATTTGATCTTTTGATTCACTCGTTAAGGTTTCTTAGTATAATGAGGCTAATGACTTTTGTTTTGGAGATTCAATATCATGAATGGCTGGGAACATGATTTACAATAATGGAATCCATACTTTCCTAACGGATCGAATATTGGCTCCCTTAAGGGTTAATTCTGGAACTGAATAGTTATTGAGCTCAAATCTATAATATGATTATAGATTAATTATTCTCTAGTGAGTTAATGGTACTTAAGGATCAAGAGGTAATTAGAAGGGTAAAACGGCAATCTTGACCCACTCTAATTAACGAACTAATAAATGGAGGACAGAACTACATTTATTGATTATATCAATGGACTATATATAAGAGAAAACTCAGTAAGTATAATTCTATAAATACTTAGAGTGCAATTCCATATTTATAGTTGAGTAATCATGGAATTAATAAATAAGATTATTATATTAAAGAGTTTAATTAATAATCTGGTTTATTGGAGCTTCGTATTATAGGTCCATGGTCCCCAGATCACCTCTGTCTTACACTGTCAAGGGTACGGATGCCAAAAGATAGATTTGTAGAGAAAATAACTTAATTGCAAATGAATTAATTTTCAAGAGCAAGAAAATAATTATGTGATAATTATGGGAAATTGATTAATTATGAATTAATTAATTATTTAACTATATAGTTTTTATTTTGAAAAACTATAGGTTGAAATAAATATTAATCATGTTTGGAAAAACATAAAGAGAGATTGATAATTATCTTATTTAGAATAAGATATTTATTTATTTATTTAAAACTAATATTTTAAGATAAAGTTAATTTTGAATTAATTTATATTTATTTTGGGATAAATACATTGTCTTAAATATTAATTAAATAAATAAATGAGAAAATTAGGGATAACCCTAATGGTGTGGTCGACACACTCACTGTATAGTGAGTGTGGCGCTAGACACAGGGATTTCCTATCCCTGAGATTTGAATTTTGAATTTTAAATAATTTGTTTATTTAATTATTTTTTAAAATATGATTTAAATCAAATAATTAAATAAGGTTATAACTGATCAGTTTTGTTTTAAATAAAACAAAGATTAATTAAATTAGTTAATTATCTTTATAAACCTGAAATAGAAGTGATACTTTTCAAGATTTGGTTTTCATAGACTGTCAGACTTCTCTCTGGAAAGAAAGCGACAATTTTTCTTGAACCTAAAAGACTATTGAGAAATTATAGTAAATGACCCAACAATGGCAACAAGAAGGTAATGTCCTCATTTTTAAAATTGTAGAGAAATGACCATTTTACATTGTTGATTACCTAAATTATCATTTTCTATAATTTATTTATTTATTTTGGAGTGTATGACTTTAATATAGTGGTATATGTATATTAGTTTTTTTTAATTAGTTTTTTATTTTAAAGTTATATTGACTTTTTAAGTTTTTTATGGGTTGTTGGTATATTATTTGTCAACTAGTGTATATGTTTTTTGTGGTATGGTATATCATTTTTTTTCTTCTGATATTTAGTTTTTATCCTATTATACATAATCGTAGTATATAATTTTGTATCATGGTATATACATTTAAATGGTAGTATATAAATTTGTTAGCGTAGTATATACATTTTTTAGTAATAATTTTGTAATTTTTGTTGGTATTTATTTTTCAACTCAGTATATATATTTTGTGGTATGATACATCATTCAACAACTAATAAAAAATGAAAAAAAAAAATCAAAATAACTTTAAAATAAAAACTAATTATACAAAACTAATATACATATACCATAATATTAAAATATTTAGAATAAAATAGTAATTTGCTAAAGGGCATATTTATGTAATATTAAAAATGTGGTTAGACTATTTTACTACAAAATTAAAAACATTGACATTTACTTACTTTCACACACCATTAAGGGTCATTTTTGCACCAAGCCCCAAAACTATTCAATACATATTCTCTCAATCAAACCTTTCTAGATCTCATGTGTTGAGTACATCTAGAAAGTCCTAAATCAACCTTGTGTGTTTGAGGATTGATCTAGAAGATCAAGGTGTGAGCTTTCAGAATCTAGATTGGAAGATTGTTGATTTATACAAAAAAAAATTCGTGGATACTTGATAGGCTTCAAGAGGTAATATCTAATCTATTTGTATGTGATTTAATATATCTATGTATGTATGATCCTTCCTGGTATTAATAAATTCTTTGAAACCCAATGTTCCGTTGCGTATCTCTGATTTACACTTGACAATTGTCACTTTTAATACCAACACTATGCAAGTGTATAAAGACTTTGAAAGTCTAATAAACACGATAATAAATAGTAAAATGAGATAGCAGAATGATGGAGCATAAAAATAGCAAACATATATAAAAGAAGTATATGTAAATTAAGGACGAGGATAATTAACCTTGAATTAAACCGTAAGACAATTGTCTCGATCTAAAAGGCCTCAATACAAGGGGATTGGAATACCCCCAATATATAAAAAAAAAACCATAAAAATATAGAAGAGCCTCTTATCCCTGAGTTCTGATAACATGCCCCTAGGATGAAACCTCTTCATCTCCACCTACACCTACAGCCATGGAAGCCGTCTCGACGGGCTCCTTCGCCAACCAATCTTGGAACTTGGTGAGGTATCACCCCCAAAGCTCAACATCAAGGAATGAGAAGTCCCTGTCCTGGTTGAAAACCCAGACCTGGTAGAACATCTCTTCCAAGGAGCTCTCAAGCTTGGTCCCATGCTCCTTCACCTTCAGATCGAGCTCCTCGATCCGAGTAGCGTCCTCCTTGGCCTTAGACTGGAACCTTTTAATCTTGGCCTCATCCTTAGTGCCCTTCAGCTTGAGCAGCTCGACCTCCTTTTAAATCCAGTGGTGACTTTCAATCACCTCCAAAGTATGCACCTTAACTATTCTCTCGTTATTCTTTGAGGTCTCCAAGGTTGTTTTAACCTCCTTCAGTTCCAAACGGACCCAAGCGATGGCTTAGATTTAATGAAAGTAGGACTGCGTCTGACTAGTAAGGGGTTAGTTTGTGAAACCAAGGAAGTTAAGAAAGGAAGAGTAAGGACAAAACTTACGGTCAGAGACATCCCCAATGGATAGTCGAGAACGCTCGTGGATGGGTTCCCCTTAATTTTCTCTAGCTCCCTCGTGCTAACCTGGCTTACATGGGCAATCAGATGGCTCGTGATCCCCTAGAGTGAATCCTGCATGGGTTCTGGATGCTTCCCCACATCGATGTGGGGAGCTGGCATTGTGATGGTCGAGATTGCACACTGGATGACTTGAGGGATATAAGAAGGATCACGAGGAGATGGGGGTGGAGCCTCCATGGTAGAAACCACGGAGGACCGGGGCTGCTGCTGGGTGGAGGCAATTCCCTTAGCCTTAGGTAGAACTCTTAATCTGGGAACAACTTTCTTTAAAACTCTATGCCTCTTGACTTCAGGACCGGAGCTGAAGACATCCTAGAGGTTCATGACTTCTTCTACAAGAATGAACAGAAAAGTTAGACTAAAAAAACTAACAGAAAATCATGAAGTAAAAAGTGTTAAAACCCTACCCTCCGAACTAGAAGAGGAAACTACTATGATCAACTTATTATGAACCGGCCTAGTTACAACCTCTAACCCTGGTATGGCTAGGGGTGGGGAAGATTCTAATATAATTACTTCCCAGGGTTCACTAGGTTCAGGTTCTTCATCTGAGCTGAGATCATACTCAGCCTGCCTAATGCCTAGGGTAAGGATTTGGCCTTCAAAGGTACACTCGGGTCGGATATTAGTACTGTATTGTTCAAAATTATAAAATGAAAGGTATTTGTATATTACTATGGTACATTTTGGGTAGGCTAAGTCATGGCGAACAACCAGGTGCTGCAACGTTACATCCAAATCCGGATCTTCAGGATGTCTACTCACGAGTTGCCTTGGATTGATTCGGTTTAATACAAAACTGGTAGCAGCTCAGTTTATTTCACTATCCTTATTACCTTGGTCGGAGGTGTTGGTTGCTGCCCTCGATCCGGCACGACCTTGGTCATTATCTTGCCCGCCTTCGGCATTGTTTCTCCTACGCACCAACGACATGACCTCCTCCTCTTCCTCGACCTCCTCAATGACTGGAAGAGGCCTTTTGAGAAGGCCTCGGGGCTTGATGAGCAAATATTAACCTTTCTTGATCAGCTTCCAAGCCACCATGGTGGCATCATTCACCATTTCCCTGAACTCTTTCTCCAAGGCAGAGGCATTGGCCAAAGTAGCGTATTGACCCAAAATGGTCTAAGATGCCTTTGACCTCTTGTAAATAGATGCACAATACAGTAACTCGGTCAGAATAAGTAGACCTTAGCAAGAAAAATAAGATTCAAATAAGGATTGAAAGCTATGATACTTACGAGGTCAATTGAAGTAGTGATGTTCGCAAGTCCAGCACCCATTCGACATAAAGAACTGGCACTTGTAGTTGTTTGGGTGGTTTGGAAGGTCGATGATGTTGGGAATTGTGCCCTGAAAGTATATGTAGTAGACATTGTTTTAAGAAATATATAAATAAATTGAATTTTTTATGCATATATTTTATGGACTATATTATTCTGTGATAATATTATGTAAATATCAGAAAAATTCCTAAGTTCATATATGTGATCTCAAACACTTATTAGTATGGGAGGATTGCGTTTGAGATAAATGAACTTGAATAGTTCGCAGTAAAATAAAGTTATGGAATCTTTAGATTAATTCATGCAAGTACAGTCCACTAGTATTATGAATACATGTGATCTAGATCCAGATCACTAGTGTAGTAGGACACTTTAGTGGAGGTACTTTATATATTAGAGAATATATAGAACTGAACCAGATATGTTTATTAATACTTAGTTAAATACTGTTTCGAAGTATTAATTAAATATATCAACTGATGATCATATACAAATAGATCTTAATCTTGAAGTTACTATGAACTCCTGCTTATGTTATATGAGTTCTTTGGTTCACTCGTTAGGGTCTGTTAGAATGATCAGGCTAGAAACTTTTGTTTTGGGAACTCATTCTTGTAAATGGCTGGGGACATAGTATACAAATATGGAATCTATACCTTCTCATAAGAGATTGAATAATGGCTCTCTTAAGGGTTAACTTTTGGGACTGAAAGGTTATTGAGCTCAAATTCATAATTTAGTTATGAATTAACTGGTACTAGTAAAGTCAATGATACTTAAGGAAATAAGATATAATTAAAAGGTAAACGGTAATTTTATTCTCAATTAATTATGAACCATTATTAGAGGGTTAATTTGTATGTAATGATTATATCAATGGACGCTTTATTTTATAAAGTACTCAGTAAATGAAATGTCTGTAATTACAAGAGTGCAGTCTCATATTTATAGTGGAGTAATCATGAGAATAATAAATTAAGATTATTTAATTAAAGAGTTTAATTAATAATCTCAAATTTATTGGAGCTTGGAATTATAGGTCCATAAGTCCCCACAGCGGCTCTATCAACACTATTCAAAGCAAGAGTTGATATAAAGAGAAAAATGGTTGAAAGACATATCTAAGAAGAAATTTGTTCTTTGGGCCAAATATGCAATTATGTGATAATAGTGATTAATTAATTAATTACAAATTAATTGTAATTAACAAAATTAATTAATATTTAATTATTTTGTAATTTTCAAAATTATATTAAATAATTAATTAATTATAATTTTTGAAATTATAATAAATTAAATATTTAATTTCGAATTTTATATTGGTTTTAATTAATTGGTAGAATTAATTAAATATCTTAATTTGAGTGGGAGATAATAATCTGATAAGTTCAAATTAGATTTGAATTTAAAAGATTGATATTTATTCAAATAATTAATTATATTTGATAATTAGTTAAAAAGATATTTAATTCAAATTTGAATTAATTATTAAGTTGTTAGATTTTTATCTGACAAGGTAGTTTGAATAAATAATTAAATAAAAATAGAAAAATCAAATATCTCTAAAATATAGGGTGGTACACGACCACACACAGTTCATGGACTGTGTGTGGCGTGTATTGCACAATTTTCAGGGATAGATTTTTCAATTTTATTTATTTAATTAATTAATTAATGGAAAATTCAAAAATTAGTTTTTGGATATTTTCATTAATAAGATAATTAACTAATTAAAAGATAAATTGTAAGTTGGTTATAGATTTATTTTTTAAATTTGAATATTTTATTTTTAAGTTAGACTTATCAGAAAATAATGAATATATTCAAGATACTCAAGAATTCGCTCTGTGAAAAAGAACGATACTTTTCTGTCTCTCCCTGAAAAAGATAAAGAACCAATCTCAGGCCTATTATCTTGATCTCATGTGTTGAGTACATCAAGTTGATCAGAAATTAACCATCCTTTATTCTCTAAGTGCCCACACACTTCTTGAGGTGTAGAGAACGTTGTGGAAGATTTTGGTGTGAGTACCTGGGAGCAACTTGGATATGAAGTTCATTCAAATTACAAAAAGATAGCAATGACACTTGATAGGCATCAAGAGGTATGTTTTCTATTCTTTTATTGCTTATGATTAATGTATGTATATTAATGGATTCGCATATTTAAAGGTAGTTTAAATATGTTACAAAATTTTTGTTGTACACTGGACCAAACTCACCACCTTTCCGCTGTGCATTAGGAAACTCGTTCCTAACAGATGATGCTGGAAAATTTTGGGACCTAGATGAGTAAATAAAAACCATCACCTCCGATTTTAGTGTCTGGAATAGCCTCAGACAAAAATAATATAAAATATCATCTGGAGTCGGAACCTCCCACTCATTATTAAGGAACAAATACTTCAACCCCGCGAGGAGGTGATAGGAATTTGCCAGGAGCTGGAATAGGGCGGGCTTCACGTAGTTCAAAAAATTTGTGAAGTATGAATCCAATGGGAGGATGGCACCTGACTTTAGGTGCTCATCACTCCAAGCTCCGAAGTCCTCCTCCAACGGG
The DNA here is from genome assembly GCF_963169125.1 of Humulus lupulus. Taxonomy (NCBI): domain Eukaryota; kingdom Viridiplantae; phylum Streptophyta; class Magnoliopsida; order Rosales; family Cannabaceae; genus Humulus; species Humulus lupulus. The sequence continues at coordinate 218,026,844 of NC_084802.1, read as the reverse complement.
GTGTAGCTTCGCTCACCCTCCATCGAAGGTCGGGCTCAGAATTTGGAGTCTGTCTCGATCTCGTGACTCCTCATTAAATTTTCCACCTTGGACTGAGAAACTATTCAAGACACGATCCTCTCGCCCTCAAAGAAAGTATCAGGCCTAACCTCGACCTCATTCTCTACCACCGAACCAAATTGGGGAATAGGAGTCTCAACGGCTTGTTTATCTTTATTCTGCAAAGAGGAGCCTACAATGGTTCTTGTGGTGGGCCATGATAAATGTTTTTAGTTCTCCTAGTTACAAAACAAATCATTAGAGGCGACCTAGGAATGTAACCTAGTTTTAAGAGCATATGAAATGAAGACGTAAGATTTGAAGACTTCATTGATTGATCTAAAGTTTATACAGGTTGAATGCGTACTTTAAACCCTAATATTGTTAGGAACGGTTCCTAGTGTGCAGTGGAAGTTGCGGTAATGGTATACAACAAAAAATTTCATATAAACAACTTTATATGATGATCTTTTAATATGCAATATGTTAATCAATATATATATATAATATTTATATGAAAAATAATACAAAATGATTTACCTCTTGTAGCCTATCAAGAATCCTTGAATCTTTTCGTATGTATTTCGATCTTCCTATCCTTGCTAGAGTACTCACACCTAGATCTTCCAAGACGTTCTCTACACCTCAATATGTGGGTGGGCACATAGAGAACAATGATTAACTTTTTGAATCAAAAGTATTCTCAACACATGAGACTTTTGATTGTAGGCTATAGAGAAAAGGTTTTTGCTTTTTGTGAAAAAGATGATAGTTTTTTCTTCTATGTTAAAAACTTGTTCTTTCTATTTTCTATCATATAGAATATATAGGTGTTATCCCCAAAATTTGAAAATAATGACGTGGCAATAGAGGTGACAAATGGCAAGGAATGGTTGGGCAATCTGGCTTAGGAGTGACCCGGTAGACCAGTGAAGAATTTTGACTGGCCAGAGAAGTGTCATGACCGACCAGGCATGACCTTGTCCGACTAGTCACATGCTTGTCTGCCCAGGCATGACCTTGGCCGATCGGTCATGACCATATCTGACCAGCCAAGTGCATGTCTGCCCAGCCAAGTGTCTGCCCAGTGAAGGTGTGTTCGACCAGCTTGAATGAGATATGGATCGACTAGACAGAGCAAAGCTACGCAAGAAATCCCATAAACGACTTCAACAAGAATCGGTCTTGGCTTGCGAGGGAATCTCTCATTTATCCCACGAATATAGTGTACTGTTATATTTTGAATATTAATGTAAATTAAATATAATGAGAATAGCAAAATATCCCGATTATGGGGGGATATCATCTGTACGATCCTGAGCCTATAAATACAAGGCTTATGGCATCATAAAAGAGACTTTTGAACTTTGGATTCGAATTCTAATTTTCTAGAGAGAGAGAGTGCTTGTATTTGAGAGAATTCTTGTATTCTTGTAATCTACACTGAAGAAACTCAGTTGACTCAGGTTCATCTGATCTTGAGTGCAGATCTATAATCAAAACTCTAAGTGGATTAGGCTATTACCAGCACATTGGGGCTGAACCACTATAAAAATCGTTTGTGTCGTTTATTTCTCTTGAAGGTTTTTGTCGTTTTTGACGTCTACACGTCGTTGGCCAAAAATGTTTTCAACATTTTGGTGCTTTCATTGAGAGCCTGAAGAGAAAGACAGACGGTCCTTGAAGTATTATGGCGCCTAAGAACACCAATGCAGCCTCCAAGAAGACAGGCTCCTCTAAAGAGCCTGCCAGATCAGAAGGTCCTGGCCCACAAGACCGTGAGACTGAGCCTAGAGTCGTGCTCGAGGATGTGACTCCAGAAGTTGAAGAACTTCAGGAAGCCATGGGGACCTTCCAGGAGGAGATGGCACAATTCAACGCCAGATAGGAGGCGTTTGCTAAAGAAATGGCCAGGCAGAAGGCTGCATTCGAGCAGCAAAGACGGGAAATGGATGCTAGGAGTGAGGAGATCCGGCGATAGCAGGAGGAGGCCGATAGGCGACATCACGAGGCTGCACTCGCTCTGGAGGCAGCTACGCAACTGACCCGGGCCAATGCCTAGGCTACAATAGGAGTGGCAGCCACCCCAGGAGCAAGGACCACAGAAGCTGGTCGTAAGAACACTGATAGACCCCATTCTCGAGGGTCAAACAGGAGTGGTAGTAACCCACCTGGTCGGGAAGATGATGGGGACCGATCCAGAACTTCCTCGACGCAAAGGGAGCACTCTAGAACCCCCTTCAGGAGCCACCGATCAGAGACTTCTAGATCAGGGAGTCACCGGTCGGGCAGTAAAAAGACTCCATCCAGGCAGGATCAGACCAAGACTCCTTGAGAGAAGAGGACTTCACAATTCAAAGATGGGCATGGTCGTGATGAGGCTGATAGTCATCACACCGACCAGTCAAAGGAAAAGGAGGGCAATGACCAACAAGGGGGAAAAGACTGCCCGGGGCGTACCGAAAGGCCTCCACTGTACCCCGCCCAGCAGCGTAATGGGAGAGCACAAGTCCCGCGTAGTAAGCCCTCTGAAAAATCGAAGAGTACGGTGTTCGATCGGGCAGGAGAGCATGCTTCCCGGAAGGTTCTAAGGGATGTTATCACCAACAAGAGGAGGACCGTCTCGGTCGAAGGGAAAAATCTGGACCGCCCTGCCAGTCAAATAGAAATACTTGATGACAGCGCGCCAGATGGTAATGCCCGACCAGGCAGTCAAGATCTTGGAACTTCATCAGTTGCACCAGCCATCCAAGCCCAGCTGGATGTACTAGCAGCTGTAGTGCAAGGTTTGTCAAAATGATCTTCCGGGATAGATGCGATAGACCACCGGAGTGGTAGCCCATTTTGTGCCCGGATTAGAGCAGCCCAGCCACTGGCAAAATATAAAGCACCGGTTCTGCCAGTATATACAGAAAAGGTAGATCCCATCAGACATATTGGGAAGTTTGAGGACCAGATGGAATTGCTAGGAGTAAGTGACGATTATTGGTGTAAAGTTTTCCTGACTACATTATCGGATACTGCCCAGGAATGGTATTGGAAGTTTAAGCCGAACTCCATTACCTCTTGGGAAGCATTCAGGAAGGAGTTTTGTAGACAATTCAACACTGCCCGGACTCCACCAGTTTATGCAAACCACTTGGCAGATATCAAACAAGGAAAAGATGAGTCTCTAAAGAATTATATACAGAGATTCATGAGAGAAGCCAATAGAGTAACTACTGTAGTAGACGAGGGGAAGATGGTTGCCATATCCGCTGGGATAACTTATCGGAGCCCTTTGTGGGATAGTATACATAGAAATCCAATTTCAACACTTCAACAATTTCTTGACTGAGCAGACAAGTATATGAAATTGGATGATGCAATCGAGAAAGAGGAGAATGGCATAAACAATCCAGGCGGATCAACTGACTCTCCTAGTAATGGTGGAAAGAAACGTGGAAATAACGGGTTTGACCACCATGAGGAAAGGAAAGCAAAGTTGAGTTCAAGCGAAAAGCTAACCAAGTATGAGCCTCAATTCACTAATTACACCACTCTCTCGGCCAGCCGAGCGGAGATATATCTTGCTAGTCATGAAGAGGTTCCCTACAAGAAACCTCCACCCACCAGGAAAGAGATGAGGAAGAGAGACATGAATAAGTTTTGTCATTTACATGGAGATTATGGTCACGACACGAATGAATGCAATCACCTCAAGGACGAGATAGAATTTCTTCTCCGATTGGGCAAGTTGAGGAATTACCAGGCAGAGACACCCTAAGGAGAAGGAGGCAGCAGGAATCCTGGTCTCAAACGACAAAGATCTCCACCCTTGCAACCCGGACCTGTGGAATTTACCTTAGACACTATATGTGGAGGTCCACACTTGGCTGATGATAGCAACGAAGAAAGGAAGAGGTATGCTAAGCGGGAGTGTTAGGATCAGAAACCACTGGAGTGGTGAGCATCGGAGGATATGTTATTTCTAAATACCGCTTTCAGAGTGGTAGCTTGATTTCGAGTTGTTTGACTTGTTATTTAATTTTGGTTTATGAGCTGGTTATTTGCTAACCAGTCATTTTATTTTTGAACAATTTTGGTTGTTTAAGACTCGTTATTAGACATGTTTTGTCCTTTTTAATTTACGAGTAATAAAAGAGATTACGCGCAGCATGGTCGATTCTTGCTACAAATATGCATGTGTGTTAGTTATCCAAGCAGTGTTCAACTGGTTGGTAAAATCGGACAGTGTTCAACTGGTCGATAAGTTCAAGCAGTGTTCAACTGCTCGAATATTTTCCATATCTTCTATGTGTTTCACGAGTAATTAACTGCTCGAACAGGTTCTGTCAAGTAGCAAGTGACTAAGGATCTTTCAACGCTCGAAAACTTGGGGGGCACATGGGATATACTGGTATATAATTTAACACAGGCAATAAGAGCACGAGTTAATATATCTGTTTTAAGGTTGACTTGTAAATTTTCGAAGTCCAAAAAGGCAATTAAGCTAACTTGTTTGACAAAGCTTAAGTAACTTGGAATTTTTTAAAATTTCAAGTTAGGAGCAGATATTCGTGTGACAATAAACATTATGCTCATAAAATATTAGAGCAATAAGAGTGTGAGAAAGTATACTTAGTATGGACTTATGAAATGTCTAGAATTTCTAAGTTAGAAAACTAAGTACTCATGCGAAAATATAAGGCATACATCAGAGTGACTTTATTATTCACAAAAAACTTATAACTTTTTAAGTCTAAAAAGACTTAGAATGTTTTAAGTTAGCAATGAAAAGTAAAGTATAAATGCCAACAGCTCGGCTGTACGAGAAAAATATCAAAGCTGCTAAGCAACAATTGTCTTCACAAGAATAAAGAGCAAACTATTAGCCAGGTACAAGGTTTAGCTAATCAGGTGCAAAGTTTTCCTGGTCGAGAGAGGAGATACAACTTCCCTGGTTGGCTAAGCATATATCACTGGTCAAGTAGGAAACTCTGTTGTTTAGCATGAATAACATCGACGAGTCCCTGGAGTGAATCAAACAAATCAGTCAGTTCAACAGAAAAATATTTATTTTTACTACTTAGATAAACATTTTTTAAGAAGTAAGAATATAGAGTGCAAAAGAGACTTTGATGTCTAAAATGCTTGGGGGCATTCATGTGTCCGAGTAGTACACATGACCGATCGGACGGATGTGTATGCCCGAGCGGCTGCATCGGGTATGTCCGAGAGTGCCGAGAAGTTGTACCTGCTGTCCGAGCGGATGGTGATGGCCGATCGGGTGGCCGTGTATACACGTGTCCAAGCAGTCATACACTCGAGATGTTGCTGGCAAGCATCCGAGGAGTTGGGCCTCTTTGTCCAATTAGTTAGTGGTGTCCGAGTTGAGGGATACGTATCCATTATGTCCGATCGGCTGGAGGCTAGTCCGAGCAGATGCGTGTGATGGCTGGACAGATGCCGTGATGTCCGATTGGCTTGAGGACTAGTTCGAGTAGATGCGCGTGATAGTTGGGTGGATGCTGTGGTTTCCGATCAGCTGGAGGCTAGTCCGAGCAGCTGGCTGCATCCGAGCGGTGTGGGGGGTATTCGTCCGAGCAGCTGGGCGCGGCTTGGCGGATGGTGGTGTGCATGTCCGAGGAGCATCAAGGTGTCCGAGGGGCATCAAGGTGACCGATCGGTGGGCATAAAAATTCAAGACTAAATCTTTTGCGTCCGAGCAGCTTGGGGCATATCCATTGTCCGAGTGGTTAGATGAAAATGGCTGATTGACTATACACATATTTTCCAACAAACCATTTATCACGTATGCATTCAAGGGCCAAAAAAATAATGACCGATTGGCTATAAGGTCCAAAAGGACAATAAATCTCAAGGGCATGGGGCACAAACATGTTTTCTTACTCATGGGATAATACGACAAGATCAAAAAATAGAATTTGAAGAAATCAAAAGACAAGTTCAATCATGGGTTTACATGAAAGTTATCGGCCGAATGGAAGCTTTTGGATGACCTCAAAAGCATTTTTGCTAGAAGAAAAGTTTATCATACGAGAAAATCGTATAATAAACTTGGGGGGCAAATGTTATCCCCAAAATTTGAAAATGATGACGTGGCAATAGAGGTGACAAATGGCAAGGAATGGTTGGGCAATCTGGCTTAGGAGTGACCCGGTAGACCAGTGAAGAATTTTGACTGGCCAAAGAAGTGTCATGACCAACCAGGCATGACCTTGTCCGACCAGTCACATGCTTGTCTGCCCACGCATGACCTTGGCCGACCAGGCATGACCTTGGCCGATCGATCATGACCATGTCCGACCAGCCAAGTGCATGTCTGCCCAGGCGAGTGGATGTCTGCCCAGCCAAGTGCATGTCTGCCCAGGTGCGTGTCTGCCCAATGAAGGTATGGTCGACCAGCTTGAATGAGATATGGATCGACTAGACAGAGAAAAGCTACGCAAGAAATCCCAGAAACGGCTTCAACAAGAATCGGTCTTGGCTTGTGCGGGAATCTCTCATTTATCCCACGAATATAGTGTACTGTTATATTTTGAATATTACTGTAAATTAAATATAATGAGAATAGCAAAATATCCCAATTATGGGGGGATATCATCTGTACAATCCTGAGCCTATAAATACAAGGCTTATGGCATCATAAAAGGGACTTTTGAACTTTGGATTCGAATTCTAATTTTCTAGAGAGAGAGAGTATTTGTATTTGAGAGAATTCTTGTATTCTTGTAATCTGCACTGAAGAAACTCAGTTGACTCAGGTTCATCTGATCTTGAGTGCAGATCTATAATCACAACTCTAAGTGGATTAGGCTATTACCAACACATTGGAGCTGAACCGCTATAAAAATCGTCTGTGTCGTTTATTTCTCTTGAAGGTTTTTGTCGTTTTTGACGTCTACACGTCGTTGGCCAAAAACGCGGTCAACAATAGGCATTATAATAATAATAATAATAATAATAATAAAATCAATCATCGTTTATAATAATAATAATAATAGAAAAAAATCTAACATTCCATTTTAAAACTCCTTTTAAAATATTTTATCAATTAATTAAAAATAAAAATAAAAAATCAATATTTGATAAAATCAGATGTGTCACACGCATAGAGCAGTCCAAGCCCTATGCGTGTGGCCTAACCCTGAAAAATGAGATTTTGATCTTTTCATGTGTTTTTATTTTCATTAATTAATAATTAGATATCCAAATAAGGTATCATCTTTTTAAGGAAAAGATAACCACTTAAATTTCAAAATTCAAAATTCAAAATTTGAATTTCCATTATCAACTTATTATTAATTAAATAAATACAATAATCAAAACTAATTTTGACTATCCATATTTACTTGTTCACACTTAAATAAAATAATTGATTAAAATCAATTTACTTTATTTCCACACAATTTCGAAAATTGCACAAATGCAATAATAAATTATGCAACTTCAATTATCACATAATAACATATTTATGCCAAAGAATAAATATTATCTCAAATAACACATTCACAGTTTAATCCTTGTATCAACTCTTACCTTAATTAGTGTTGATAAAACTGCCTCAGGACCTATGGACCATAATTCCAAGATCCAATAAATAAAAGATTATTAACTAAATGTGGGCTTCTTCGCTAGAAGAACTCTTTGATTCAATAATCATATTTATTAATCTCATGATTAATCCACTATAAATATGAGACTGGACTCTTGAGAATTAATCATCTATTGATGATTCATAATTAAGTGGGAATAAAATTATCGTTTTATCCTTTTAATTATATATTGATTCCTAGTGTACCATTGACTTTACTAGTGAAGGTTAATTCATAATATGATTATGAATTTGACGTCAATAACCTTTTTAGTTTCAAAAGCCAACCCAATAGGGAATCATCATTCAATCTATAAGAAGGTGTAGATTCCATATCTGTTAAGCTATGTCCCCAGTCATATACATCATTGAGTCCCCAAAACAACAGTTCTTAGCCTGATCATTCTGACAAACCGTAATGCATGAATCAAAGGATCAAGTAACATATATATGAGTTCATAGTAACTTCAGGATTAAGATCAATTTGTATATGATCATCAGTTGATGTGTTTTATAATACTATGAAACGGTATTTAAACAAGTATTATTAAATCACATCTGGTCCAGTTCTACATACTCTCAGCATGCAAAGTACCTCCACTAAAGTGTCCTACTACACTAGCAACCCGGATTTAGGTCACACGTATTCATAATACTAGTGGACCATACTAGCAGTAATTAATCTAAAGATTTCATAACTTTATTTTACTACGAACTGTTTAAGTTCATTATCTTAACCTCGATCCTCTCATATCGATATGAGATTAAGACTACATATATGAACTTGGAAATTTTCTTATATTTACTTAATATTATTAGTAATAATATAGTACATAAGCTACATATATACAATAATTCAATCATTCATTTATTTCATTAAAACCATTGTCTACTACAATTGCTTTAAGGGCACAATTCCCAAAAAATATGTGTGCCCACGCGTGTCCCTAAGTCATGCGCCCTAATCTCGGAAAGGTACTGGAATATTGGGATTTGTGTGTCAAACGAGTGGTTTCGATGAGCGGTTTAATGCAATACCGCATTAATATCGTGTCTGTAACGACCCCAAATTCGCTAATGAGGCTTAAGGGCCTTGATTAATGTGTCGGGAGGGCATTACTGGGTTAAATGTGGTTTGCATGACTTTATTTATTAAAATGCATAATTATATGGTTAATAATGCTTGTGTGATTATATTGGCTTTAATGTGATATGTGTATATGGTAATTGTGAGAACCACATTATTATGTGGGTAGGTCTGCAGAGCACGACTCGAGGCGATCCTAGGGCTAGTTAGCGAGGAAAAGTCACAACAGGGCTTAACAGCTGACTTTGGATAAGTCAGGGGTATTTTAGGTATCAGGTAACTATTTAGACTATCGGGTTATGAAAATAAATATATGGAGATATATTTGAGGTTAGGAAGTCTAGGTGGGAATATTGGGGGATTTTACCGTTTTGCCCTCGGAGACGTTTCCGGCACCCCGAGCCTTGGGATTAACTTAACGAATAAGAAAAACTCAAGGAAACCCACAGAAAGAAATAAACTGGCCTATTAACTCTTCTCAGCTCTTCTATCTTTTCTCTCAAGGAAAACACAAGGGGAAACTAGGTGAATATTCAAAGGAGAAGTAGAGAAATTCTGGGACTTTTGAGCTGGGAATTGCTGGGAAATGAGGCTGCATTTTGAGGCTTAGTTCAAGACTCATCCAAGGAATTGAATCAAAACTAAGGTAAGCAGGGATTTCTCTCTCTTTGGTTTAAAAATTCTGAGTTTTCAGCTGGGTATTGAGGTGTTTGTACCATTGATGCTTAGGGTGGAATTTGAGCTGGAAAGCTTTGGAAACTAGCTGGGTTTTGAATAGAGAAAGTATCCAACTGAAGAGGTAAGCTTTAATTCACGAATTAAAGGTTTGAATTTGAGTTCTTGAATGGTTAGCTTTGGGTGTTTATGTTCTTAAGTTTCAAGAATTAAGTGTGTGATTTCTATGAGTTTTAGGTTGAATTTTCTGTTGAATTGTGTGGCTTAACCTGCTCTGAAAGTGTTGGGGTTGTTGGGTGTTGAAATGGGAAGCTCTGGGATGGCTTTGGATGAGGTTTAGATGTTGGAAATGGTGGGCTTTTTGGGCTCGAAGGGAAGGGCCGCGACTCTGTTCTAGAGCGCTGCAGCCCTAGGTTGAAGATGAGCCAAGGAGGCTCGGCCAGGGGTGAGCGCCGCGGCACGTGTCTTTGCCCAGGGTGGTCCTTGGTTCTGTTTTGAGGCTAGGGCCGCGGCTAAGCTTCAAGGGTCGCAGCCCTTAGTTGTGCACTTGAACGTTAGGGGTTTTTAAGGATGGGAATGTGGTCTAGAATGCTCGGGATCTATTTCACCGCCGTGCTTGGTGGGATTCGGATTCCCGGGAGTTAGTTTTGTACCCGGAAACCTATATTTGGATATTAATGGAACCTAATACTTTGATTATGTCTAGGTGATAAACGCTTAGGCTCGGGAACAGATCGTGCTTGAGGAGTGTTGCTCATAATCAATAACCGCAAAGACTAAAGGTAAGAAAACTGCACCTGGTTGAATATTTGTGATGGGACTAAGGGTTCCCTATTGAGTATGCTTGAAAAGATGGTATTATGCCATGCAAGCTAATTAGTGAACCAACGGCCTAAGGGTTCCAAGGGTTACACTAGCGTACAGGGCGCAGCTTGGCCACTGGTAGCCAAGGATAGCTTAATATGCACTGAGCTCGGTTTAAGCGGGCCGGAGTCAGTGGGGTAAACAGAGGGTGCGGCCTAAGTTGTCGGCCCTGATTATTATCTGATATGAATGTTATAAGTGTTTGACTGCATCCATAACTCTGAATATATGTTGGATGATATTATGTGGATTTCTTGATGAGAGTTCATGCTTAATGAATTTACTATCTGTTATCACTGTTTGTGTTGCACATGTTTTCTTGTTGGGCCTTGGCTCACGGGTGCTACTTGGTGCAGGTAAAGGCAAGGGCAAGTTTGATCAGCCATGATTGGAGAGCTCTGCGAGCGGAATGTACATAGGCAGCTGCTCAGCCACCACGGTTGAGGTTTAAGTAGGGACGCGAGACCCAAAGATTGTCTATTTTGCCTTAGCATGGCTAACAATTGTTTATGTACTTTTGGAAGTCTGTAAACCTACTTTTAACTCAGTTTCTCTTGGGATCCCATGTATAAACAATTTGATTATATAAAATGAAACTTTTGAGACCAAAACCTTTTTTTAACCCTAGCTCATACATGTTTAGTAACACGTTTTTAAACTAATGTCTTGATTAGCAAGTCTTGCACCTTTATAAGTACATAGTGTAGCGGTCTTGGCTATCCAGGGCGTTACAGTGTCTCTTATGCTACTTGGATTTGAGCCTAAAACCCTTCACCTTTCAGGCTAAAAACTCATAAATTCAACCTCCAAACCCAGAAAAATTACCTATTTTTGTGCATTTAACTTAATTATTTTGTAGTCGTATTCGTTTTGGCTTAATAAAACCCGAACTAAGCCTATACATAACAAAAATGAGGCAAAAACACGCTGGAAAATTTCATAAACTTGTTAAAAACGAGTAAAAATAAATTAAACTAGAGAAAAAGTGTACTAACGAATTAGTTCTTGATCGAGGTTGTAGAAAGAAAAGAAATGGTGAAGATTGCAAAATATTTGGGAAGTAATCGTCGAAGGAAGCTCTGGGAGAGAAGGAATGCATAGGGTCTTTTAGAGTTTCTGGGAGGAGAGAAGAAAAGGGAAAGCTCGAATGCAAAAGTGGTGAAGATCAAAATTTGCTCTTCTATTTATAAGTAAAAATCGAGGGAAGATCTAGGCCACACATTTAAAGCAGTTCGAGATCCGAGGGTTAGAATTAAATGAACCTAATAGCGATAAAGGTTGACAAGACAATTTTCACATTATTCAAAATCTGAACAGACGCCTATAACAAGCGAACACGTGTCACACACTCGAGTGAGTAGGCAAACACATTTTCCCACAATGGAAGCAGAAAAGCCCCTACTGTGAGTGTCGAAAGTGACGTCGTACATGAGTAGGGGCTTGGGGAGAAATTATTGTACCCTAAATATACGAGCTCGATTATCTTGCTCGGGGTATAGCTGGCAAGCAATAAATGAAGGTAACTAGACTCCATATCAAATAGCTCAAGGTTGTGCCACCAAGTTTGGGACAGCTTGAGATCCTCTAGATCGCCTCAAATGTTCGTAATAGAGATTGAGATATATGGTGTCCAGATCGTCCTCGTCAAGCTCCAAGCATGATCCAAGTCAGATCTTCATGCTCCCATAACATCTAGTTCGAGTAGCACATCCAACTCGCTGAAGTCCAATGACGCGCATAAGGAAGAATCCCAACAAACTCGAAGATTCTTCATGCATAATAAATGTTTATAATCGTTATGTATCCAATGCCCGATATAACAGTCATAGGTTTAATTAGGGCATTTATGTATTCAATTATTTGGGAAGTTACTCAATCCTGTAAGTTACCTTTTATTGTACAGTTACCCAATATTGTCCACCACAATTCCCTATAAATATAGAGGGAATTGACAGTAAAAGGGATCGAATTTTTGCATGCTAAAACTCTGCAGAAATTTTCATAAACATTTTCTCTAAGAATTCCAAAATAGAAATAAGAATGACTCGTGAACTAGGTGAATTTTAACCATTGAACCACGTAAAATTTTGTGCATTCACACTTTCGATTTATTATAAGTCTAATCTCTCTATCTCATATTTCTTAATCACCTGTTGGCGAAAAACCACGTCAACAGGTTGCTTTTGATGATTTTGGGTGACTAACAAAGTATCTAGTTAAAAGCAACTTAAAAAACTATAGAATAATGAACCCCAATGAACCAAATTAACCGGATGCAACTCCAATCAACTAGATGCAATCAAATGTGTAACCCAAATTATAGGATTAAAAGACCTAAGCAACCTCAACCAAACCCTTTCAACCGGATGCAACCTTAAGAATAGAGCAAATAAATACAAAGAAAGATACCTAAGCAACCCCAAACAACCCAGTGAAACCTTAAGATCACAATATAGAAATACACAAATTCAATAAAAAAAATCCTAAGAAACCTGATTATTAGACAAGTATATATTGTTAGATATTAAATAGGTGCTATCATTGAACTAGAAAAGTTGGGAAACCTCTTTGACAATGAATTACATTTTAAGGTCAAATACATAAGATTTGTTAGAGTGCCTCTATTGTTAGATTATATTATGGTTCAGATAGTCTTTGATCACCAGCTCGATGAAGATATTCAGCTCATGGAAACATGGTCAGAATGCATACTGAAAGATCCCGAGAGACTCAGAGGCTCTTTATGCGCTCATTAATGCCCAGACTGTATTGCATATTTATCATTTATTATTCGAGATAGCAAAAGTATATATTATTCTGTTATCAAATCATATCCCAATGTAAATGAGAATAATTTGTATTAAATGTATACCATATTTATTCACGCGGTTACCCAAACCTATCCAGGAAATTCCCCTATAAATATCAGGGATAATGGACATGGAAGGGGACTGCCTTTTTGCATTACTGAAACTCTACAGAAATTGTAAGAGAAAAATAATAATACTATCTCGTGGAGTAGGTGGATTTTAACCACTGAATCACGTAAAAGTTGTGTGTACAAAATGGTTTTTATTATTTCATTACAGTTTACAAATAAGCACTAATACCCTTATTAGATTTCTTAATCTACCGTTGGCGAAGAAACCGTGTCAACACTTATCTAGATACATAGTCATACTCTTTGTATACACACGACATCATTATATAATATTTATAATGTTCGTTATTGTTTAAAATAAATATATATTTATATATAAGTTATGTTGAGTAATAAAAAGGTTGAATACCATGTTAGACTCTGTGTTTTGCAAAAGTTACCAATCGGCCTCTGTGTTTTGTTAAATGACAATTGAGACCATGTGTTTTGCAAAATGGAACAAAAGAATACCTTATACCTAATTTTGGTCAAAAAATTTCAATTATAAGATCAATTCTCAGGTCGTTAATGATGCGATGAGTTCAAAGAAGTAAGGAGAGTTGTCGAGGAGCTAAGAATGAAATATTATATTTGAATTTTTTTTTACCAAAGTTGGGTATAAGGTACTATTTTGTTAAACACAAGGTCCAAATTGTCATTTAACAAAACAAATGGTCCGACCAGTAACTTTTCCAAAACACAAGGTCCAAAATGATATTTACCCTCATAAAAATTAAGAATATTTATTAAATATTATTATAATAATGATACTTTATAATATTTAAATTTATATTAATATAATTATAAAATATCTAGCCTTGTATTAAATATTATTATAATAATGATATTTTATATTAATATAATCATTAAATATCTACTGTAATTTTTAATTTATTTTAAAATTATATTTCGTTAAATATTTGTACTATTATGTTAAAGTTAACAAAAAAATTTGTTAAATCACTACACACACTTTTTATATATACTAGGTGCAAGCTTGCTTAGTTTTATTTAGAAAATTTATTTATTGTATTTTTATGATTGTCATATAAATTTTTAAAAAATAAATAATATTATAAATAAAAGAATGACATAAACATATTAAAGGAAAAATTAAACAAAAATATTGTTTATATTTTTGGTTAATTAAAAAATAATATAATATGATAATCTTTTATATAACAAATTACCTTATTCAAGGTACAAAATAATCATGATATTATTCAAAATACACCTGAATGATTGGAGAAGAAGCTTGTTTATTCTAGATAGAAAATAAATGTTATTCTAACTTATTATGTAGTTACACAGTCATTCTATTTGTACACACACGAACTTTATATATAATATATTTATAATGTTTATTGTTATTTAATATTGTTGACCCTTGATTTGGCCAATGACACGGAGTTAAATAAAACGACAGAAATGAGATGAATTCAAGTCAAGAAGATAAATGACACAAGGATTTATAGTGGTTCGGCCCCAAGTGATGGTAATGACCTACGTCCACTTAGTGTTCTTATTGATGTAATGAAAACCTACGATCAATAAACTATGGTTTACCGAGTTTCACAAGCTCAATAAAAGATACAAAGTATTGCATAAAAACAATAATTCTCTCTCCAAAGATCCAAAAGATCCAAAAAGATCCTTCTCACGAACCATTTGAGTCTTATTTATAGGCTCAAGGATCTCCTTATGGTCCAATGGACATTGATTACATTTAATACAAGTGTATCTCAATCATAATGGAAATTACAATTATTACATAAATGCAAGATCAAATATCTTTAGAAAATATCTGATATACTACGACTAGCTCTGGTCGACTACGAAATATGCATTCTGCCGAGTGAATTCTCTTCTGGTCGATGGTTGACCAGAACGTAACTGCTTAAATAGTCACGCGCATCCCACGTGCATACTAGTCCCGCCACATCATCAGGTGAATCTTTTTTTGCGTAAACACTTACCCCCCAAGTTTATTTTACTACGACTAGCATTTAATAAACTTACTCAACCAGCAATTTGTCTGACCTATCACATATGTTAGCACATTTTCGAAAAAGTATGCAATCATGACTTTTACAGTTTCCCAAAAACATTTTGACGACTAATGCGATTTCCCATACATAGAAATCTTACTCCCATCATTACCTTTTTAATAGCACCACGATCAGTACAAATACATTACCTTTCTCACTTTTCACTTTTTACCGAATCCTTCTCTCTCCGCAAGAACTCAGAAAAAACTCTCAAGAAAAACCCAGAAAACTTCGGTGATTTGAGACTCATTCGATTAGCTCCGAGCAAAAACCTTCGTGACTCCTTTGCAAGCCATAATTCAAGTAAGTTTTGAACCCACCTTCTCTTTTATGCAATCTAGAATAAATTTCATGGATTTTCTGATTTGGGCCTCCAATGTTCTTGAGAAAAAAACTTTTGGGTAATCGGGTTCGTACAATATACGCAGAAACATGATGGAATAGGAATTTTAGGCAATAAAACACACTAGGTGAAGTTTAGAAATTAATCATGGGGAATAGGAGTACTGTTTTAGGGCCCAAATTCGATTTTACTGTTTTCAGAAAAATTGGGTTTTTCCTGCCTGTTTTCGAAGTTCACTTCCACTTTTTGATCTGTTTTTCCAAACTGCTCACACTTTTGTAGTGTTTATATTAGGATGTTGTTGGTCGTATAAAAGCTTAACTCTTATACACGAGAAACGTTATCATTATATTTCTTCTTCTTCTATCTATTGGTCGTAGATTCTCACTTCCCCTTTACTCTTCTCAGATATTCATGCACGATCCATGGGGAGGTGAGAGGCCAATAGACGACGATCTTCTCGCGTCGCTATTTGAGGATCAACAACAACCGTCATTTCCTTTCCTTGAGCCTTCGCTTTCACACCAAAACCCCACGACCAGTCCTTCAGAGTGTCAGCCACACATGGGTCGTGTTAAATACATAGCTCGTAAGAAAAAGAAAACCATCCATTCTCCTTCTAACCAACCAGCAACCGACACTGAGGGTCCACCAAATGACCCTTAACCTCTAAATTTTGCACCACCAGATATTCAACCCAAAGCCCGGCCTCGCAATGGCCCTCGAGCAGAAGTTGATTGGTATGCCGCGCCTCCTAGTGTCATATCGGCTAGGATGGTGGTAAAGTATCCCAAGAAGTACGATCTTCCTGGGATTACTTTAGTCAAACCTACACCCGACCAAAGGGCAAACGTGCCTGGTCGAGGTATCACATCGAGGCAGGGGCAATCTTTCCCTTGCATGAATTTTTCCAAGGGGTGGCCAATTACTTTGAGGTCGCCCCTTTCAAATAACACCCAATGGATATAGAGTACTATCAGCACTCTATATCCTTTACAACCATAAAAAGTGGTCTGTAGCTACACCACATGAGATCAACTACTTGTTCGATCTCAAGTCCAACCCCAACCAAAACAACACGGGGTTTTACCATTTCTACCACCAAGAATCTGCTCAGACATTTCTGAGCGATATCACCCACAAGTCCAATGTAGGGAAGTACTTCCTCACAACCGATCTGGTCATCGACAACCTGTCCTTCACACGAGGAGGTAAACTTTTCAATCTCTGGTCGATGATTGCTGTTAGTTTTTCCTTTTTTTTGTCCTTAGCAAATTGGTGTTGTGTCTAGGTCCATGGTATCGACCAGACCCCACTCCAGAGATGGAGATGAGGGCCACAGCCCTGGCCAGCATGGCGAACATTGAAAAAAGCATCAAGGAGCTAGTCACTGAGAGCAATCTAAGGCTAGTCAGCCTTTTGGAACCTCACCAGGAAGTGAGGGAATCCACTGCGGGGAGTGCCACTGGAGATGGTACCGGACAAGAAATCCCCGAGCAGCAGCAAGATGTATCACAACCCTCGAGGCGACGACCAACATGATTGACCATCCAGCAACCCTCGGGCTGCTGCTGCCCCTACCCAACATGGGAGGGGAAAACAAAAACTGTCGGAATACACCGGCCCTACATCTGAATCCTCTGACGAGAACGATATAGATCTCTCACTCTTAGATAACTTGCCCATCCCCTATCATTTATTTGATAGGGATGGAAACTTTAAATTTACGACCAGTAATTTTAATTCAAACTTCTTTGAGGCAGAGAGTGAGTGTAGCTGTAATTCTATAAATAATATATCGACCAGTAATGGTAGTTCGGGTATATTACTTAGAATTTCCCTTTCCATTATTATATTATTTCTCCAAACTAATTTGCCTGATCGTTTGCTTTTGTTTTGCAGTTATGCCTTATGAAGATGCTTTCGATATGTATGCAAATGTCAAAGCTCCTATGAGCAAAAAGAAAGCGAGCAAGAGGCACCTTGGGGAGAGCAGTAGTGATCTCTCTAAGAAAAGGGCTCGAACAAAGGACCCTCCAGCGCCCACTCCATCCAAGACCACAACACCTCCTCCTCTTCCTCCTCACAATAGCCCTCCCTCAAAGCAGGCAGGGAGACCCCTGGCCACCGACCTGCTGAGTAGCGCCTACAACGTTATTCACGAGAAGCTGCAAAGGCTATCCAGGCACCGTCGTAGCCAGGAAGCCTTTTCCCATCTCCCTCCGCTCAAGAACAGCCAGGTTATCAGTCGCGGGCTGTCTGAAGTCCTCAGTGTAAGTGTATTTCTTCTTTTTTCTTTAGTTGAGCAACATTTTCTCTAATTGCCCCTGACTGGTTCACTTTTCTTTTTTTGTTCGCAGGCTATCCTGACCATGGGCCATAGTTAGCTTCATGCTGAGGAGACCGAGGCCAAACATGCTGAGGAGAATAAGGCGGCAGAGACTAAAGTTGCCAGCCTGAGCGAGGAGTTGAAGAAGTGCCAAGAGGCGTTGAAGAGGATGCAGGGACCATAGTCGACCAGCAATCCCAGCCAGATCCCCCTTCTGCTGTTCAGTGATTTAAATATTTTTTTATATATATATTTGTAACTGGAACATACAAACTACAGTTCGTAATGTTGAGACAATTTTGCTGCGTAATGCAGCTTTCCTTTTAATTTATTAATTTACATCAGAGCAGTAACTGCTCACAGTGTAAAAACATTTCGTCATGATATTATAATATTTGCTTATTATTATAACATCTGTTCGAATGACCGAACTTAGCATAGCACTTTGTTTTGATTTTACAAAATTTAAACTAAATTTTTTGAAAAATACTCTAAGTGTCGTAGTATGCTTTCCCTTATTTTGCTCGTGTGTTTACATATACCTGTTGATATGCTTTGCTTGCTTAGTATCTTATATGCTCCCAAGTGATTGAGGAGCTTAAGGTTCTCGGTCACTTGCCATGACCAAGTCCTGTTCAAACATTACTGCTCACATACTTATAAACAATTATCGATAATATAGCAAAACAACACATGTAATGAGAAAATACTTGTAATAAATACAATAATTGGCAAGAATAACTGGTTGCGCACAATTCCTTTTATTTCTCGTAATAAATGGACAAAATCGTGTCTGTACGAGTGATCAAAAATTGATCTTACACTTGTAAGCGACCAGTAATATAATTGACTAGCCCTTATTCATAAACTTGTAAAAAGTGAAATTAATACAAGCCAGTTCTTTTAAAAATAATTGTTTATCGATAATACTTGCGCAGGTGTTCTCCATTCCAATAGCAAAGAATGAGATCTCCATTTAAGCGAGCAAGTTTATATGTGCCTGGTTGAAGAATTTCTTTAATCTGATACAGACCCTCCCAGTTTGGTCCGAGCACTCCGGTAGCCTGATCGCGAGTGTTGAGAAAAACTCTTCTAAGTACCAAATCTCCCACGTTAAACTTATTTTCACGTACTTTAGAGTTAAAATATCGAGCGACCTTTTGCTGGTAAGCTGCTACTCGAAGTTGAGCTTGCTCGCGCCTTTCATCGACCAAGTCCAAGGACTTCATCAATAATTGATCGTTAGTGCTTTGATCGCATATCAACCTTCTATGTGATGGTGGATTGAGCTCAATAGGCAACATGGATTCATACCTATAGGCCAATGAAAATGGAGTATGGCCTGTTGTTGTTCGATGGGATGTTCTATATGACCAAAGTACTTCTGGTAACTATTCTGGCCATGCCCTTTTGCTTCTTCAAGCCTTTTCTTCAATGTGTCCATCAGAGTCTTGTTGACAGCCTCAACTTGTCCATTTTCTTGTGGATGAGCTACCGATGAAAAACTTTTTATAATCCCATGCCTCTCGCAGAAATTAGTGAAAAGATCACTATCAAATTGTGTGCCATTATCCGAGACAGTTTTCCTTGGCAATCCATATCGACACACGATTTTTTTGATAACAAAGTCCAATACTTTCTTGGTCGTTATTGTTGCTAATGGCTCAGCTTCAGCCCACTTTGTAAAGTAGTCAACAACAACTACTACATATTTGAGATTCCCTTTTCCTACAGGTAAAGACCCGATCAAATCAATCCCCCATACTGCAAATGGCCAATGGCTTTGCGTCTGTTTGAGCTCATTTGGGGCTGCTCGCGGTATCTTGGAGAATCTTTGACACTTGTCACATTTTTGAACGAAATCCATTGAGTCCTCATTCATGGTAGGCCAGAAATACCCTTGCCTTAAGATCTTTTTCGACAAACTCTGCCCCCCAGCATGATCTCCACAGAAGCCTTCGTGGACCTCTTTCATCAGTTCCTTAGCTTTCGGAAATTAAACATGATGCATGAGCACAATTAAAACACATAAAATAAAGTTTAATTTCCACGATAAAACTTTCTAACAATTAAAGTGCCGCCTTAGGGTCGGTCAACTTAATCTTAGAGAATTTATAAGACGTTCTTATCTTTATTGTTTAAAACTTAAAATAACTCGTTATTTTCTCTTTTAAACATTAAAGTACCGCTTAGTTTGGTCAAGTTATGATTATCCACTGCAAAAGCTTAATCATAACTTTGTGAGTGTAACCCATTATTTCAGAGTTCATGACTTAACTTAGGACATGTCGCCTTAGGGTCAGTCAAACCTAAAATACATCATTAGTTCCTATCTTGGTAAGAAATATAACCTTGCTATTGACATGTCTAGACACCTTCCTTAGGGGGACGAAAACAAAGTCGTCGCGAGGCGCTATTTATATCTCAAGGTGTTATATTAATAATGGAGACCACAGGTTATGTTGAGTTATCAACCTTCTTGTAGAGTCCAAGAACTTTACTTAGCTAATTTTTAGTAGTATTATAGTATGTTTAGCGTTATCTTTGTTACTATGGATTTTTGGTTCAGACCGGGAATTATTTGGACACTCATAGTAGTACTTATAGATTTTCTAAGTTTAACCTATAGTTTAAGAATATTAAGTATAACCTAAGGTTTGATTAATGTGACTGATATTAAGGATTATATTTACTATATTATAAGGTTTAGACATCAACCAATAGGATTTTAAGCACATGTTATGAATGGTGATTAAGGATTAAGTATTTTGGAGGATTAAATTAAATAAGGGTAAAGTTTGAATGGTATAGGGTCAGTCAGCAGCTTTGAATACGTTGAAGGCTTAGTCAAGGCTGTTTACTCCATTCAAACTTAGCTAAAAATGTGTAATTTCGTGTTTAAATATTCAGCGTGTGCCGATATATCGCAGCACGTAGATACGGAAAACACGAGACGATGCACGGTCGCCTCGGGCATACTGGCCCAGGCGATATATCGCCTACAGGGGGCGATATATCGCCTCCTTCAGCATGAATTCAAACTCTTTTGAATTCATTTCCTTTCAGCCATTCAAACTCCTTCAACAGTCCAGCATCTTTTGAACGAGTCTTCAGCCTCTGCTGAACGATTATTCAAATGATTTTCACCTAAAAAGCCATTATTTTTATTCAAGTAAAATCAAGATATTTCATTCCCAAACTCTATAAATAGGACCTAGTACCCAGCCATTATTCACCATTTGCTCTAAGTTCAGAAGCTGCTAGTGTTAAGTGAGTGTGAGAGTGTAAACACCTGGTTTGGGGAAAAACTATAAGCTTCAACATCATAAGCTTATCAAACACTTTGGGAAGGGAGTTCTATAGTATTTCGGTGGAGGTTAGATTGATCTTGCAAATCTTTGAGGTAAACCCGAAACTCTACTTCATTCATTTCATGTTATTTCCTTTCTCAAAACCTTCTACTCAGTCCCCTAACCTCATTCTTATTTTGGTTAGGGAATCCAAGTTCTTAAGCATATAAGTCGGTAAGTATGTTTTTTTTTATGGTTTAGCCTTTCCATCCTTTTCATTTCTTCTCCTTTCTTTCGACTCACTCTTGTTCATTATGGTTTTAGGAGTGTTCCAAAAAGTCCCAACTCAGTCCATTTTATCCCGGTAACTTTGGTAAGGAAAATAGGCTAGAATCAATATGTTATGTGCTTATGTTATCTATATGTTTTATGTTATTAATGTGTTATGATATGTATGTATGTTTGTAGGCTTGGGCATATGACCCATATGACTAACAAGACCCCAAATGGATTATGGGCATATGACCTACTTAGCTAGTAGGACCCCACTAATTCCATGGGCATATGCTTGTTTAGTCTATGGGACCCCAAGTAATAATGGCCATTATAATAAGTGTATGTTATATGTATTATGTTAAGTCTTTATGTTTTCTTATGAAATTATGTATATGACTTTGTGTTAGATTTTCCTTGCTGGGCATTAGGCTCACTCCTTTCTGTTTATGTGCAGGAAAATAAGCTTAGAGGCGGTAAGATTCGTGACGCTTGGAGGATGTGTATCGATGGTGAATAGAGTCAAGGGGCCGAGCGTTATTCGATTCGAGGATGTAGTTTCGGTTTTAGGTCTTTTTACATGTATTTTCCGCACAAATTATGTAATGTCTTATTATTTTAAAGTATGTTTTTGTTTTAAAGACAATGGGATCCCATATCCGTTTTGGTATTTACTTTGTAAATAACTCTTATTTTGCAAGTTACTCAATAAATTATGGTATTTTCGCAAATGTAAGTTCTTTTAAGGATTTTATGTATAGTTTCGTTAATGGTCCAAATAGTCTAGAATAGTGGGTCATTACACTTCTCCCACTCACTATTTTGAAATAAGTATTTTTTAACCTAATTAATTCCAAATTAATTAGAGATTATTTAAACTTTATGAACATAATTAAAATTGGTAAGAAAGCGAGTTTCTAGGTCCATATCCAATTTTAAATTACCGATTATGTTCATATTAACTTTAATAAAAAAACAATTTTAAAATAAAGTTGGTTTAAAGAAATTAAGTCATAAAGACTTAAAAAAATTGGTGTGTTATTTTACCAAGTTTTCAAAGAATAAAACTAAGTAATTTATATGAAATTGGTTTCACAAAACAAATCATATAAACATATAAGACAATCCTAATAATTATGTTTCTACCAATGAGATGCATGATAACGGCTGTGTGGGGTTTTTTTTTTTTATGTATGGCACAAAATGCATGAACAGTTATCAATTACATGAAAACAATTATTTAAATAAATAAACAATAAATGTTGAACTGGATGCTTTTGGGTATTTCTAATTTTACAACCTCTTTATAAAATTAAAATAAAATTAAAAAAACGACTTGATCTCCATCAGACTTCTTTACTTTACTTTCGGTAGGATATGTGTCGTTTATTCAGAATAATAATAAGAAAACAATTTTCTAATTATCTTGATTAATTAAAACAAAACTTTTAAATAATTATAATTTTATTTTCCTTCTAATTAAAATAACTTTTAATTAAAAAACATAAATGAATTTAATTAAAATTTGTTATTTTGAAAAATAAATTTTTAAATAAGATATTAAAAAAAAATTTGTTAGGATAACAAAATTATCTCATTATTTAAATATCAAATTTCTAACAAATAGGATATTTAACATTTTAAAAAATTAAAAAAATAATAGATTAATTTTAGAAAAATTTTAAAAAAAATCTGGACTAGTAAGACGGGGACACGTGGCACTATAGGGTGTTGTTGGGGCCCACTGTACGGATCCGTACGGATCCGTACGGACCCGTCCATACGGTCCGTACGGCGTCCCTCGCAGCAGCTCGGAGGATGGTCTCGGGGGAACGGTGGCTGAATTCTGAATCTCAGGCTCCGTTTTGACTTTGTGTGA
Source organism: Humulus lupulus (assembly GCF_963169125.1). Lineage (NCBI taxonomy): Eukaryota > Viridiplantae > Streptophyta > Magnoliopsida > Rosales > Cannabaceae > Humulus > Humulus lupulus. The sequence goes on along the minus strand of NC_084802.1, from coordinate 218,003,500 downwards.
TCAGAATTACAATTTTATGATGTCAAAAACCAAATAAAATTACATAAATCCTATGCTCCTTAATGGCTTACACAATGATCTAATCATAAACAAATCCTAACTCAAAAACACCATACAATTAACGATTCAATATTCCCATGCATTCAATCATATTAAGCCATTCATTCATTCATCATAAATAAATAAATACATAAATTAAACCCACACATATTCAATATATATATATATGTGTGAAGATGGCTCTGGTACCATTTGTTGGTTTTTATAGATCAAATCAGATATTATACGCAGTAGAACAACAATCAAAATTGTTAATTTAACCCCACAAGATTTCTAGATCTACTTCTTCACATACATATATATATATTGAATCAAAGATATGAATAAAAAATTACCTCAAGTCATTATTTGCTGCTATCTCTTTGTACGGCACAAATCCTTGAGATCTCACATCAGGATCTTCCAAAATGTTCTCTACACACAAAGAATGAGTGTGAGCTTGTTATACAAAACAATAGGCAAAATCTATTTATCAGATGTTCTCAACACATGAGATCTGATAAAGTTTGGACCTAAGTTTGTGAAGAACAGTGACCTATGCTTGTATCACTGTTCTCTTTCTCTCAGGGAGATTTCACGATCTGTTTTCTATAACTGAAAAGTATCGCTCTGAAAAACTGATCTCCTATATTTAATATATCCAATATATTAAAAAATAAAATATTAGTTATTTTAAACAATTTAAAAAATAACTAATCAGTTATCAGATTTTGTTTAAATAATAATATTTTAATTATATTAAAATATCTAATTATTTATGTAATATTTAAAAAACTAAAATTGTTGAACCAAGAATCTTCTTGTGCGTGTAGCACAGTGACTGTGCACTGTGCTACACATCCACCACATGTCAGGGAGGGCATGTGATTTTTCCAATTTTCATCATTATTTAAATACCAAAAATCGCAAAAATAAATTAATTATATTTTGTTAAATCAAATAATTAATTAATTACACATAATTATAGAATAATTATGTTAAGTGCATAGAAAAATATTTTACTTATCAAATAAGTCCTTTTGCCCATTTTTGTATTTATGTTTGTCAGTGTTTGTTTGAGCCATTTCGGGGAATATGGACCTATAACATTAAGCTCCAATAAATTAAAACTAAATAATTAAACTCTTTAATCATAATAGTTAATTTATTAATTATGATATTTCTCCACTATAAATTAAGAATTGAACTCTTTATGTTATAGATATACTTTTACAGAAATGTTATTTTAAGTTGTCCATTGATATAACCATCTTACAATAGTTCAACCCTCTAATTAATTAGTTCATAAATTAGAATGGAAGAATTACCATTTTACCTTTCAAATTTACTTCGTATTCCTTAAGTACCATTAATTCACTAGTAAACAATTAATTTATAATCTAATTATAGATTTGAGCTCAAAATCATTCAATTCTAGAATTAACCCTTAAGGGAACCAATATACGATCTGTTAGGAAAGATTAGATTCCATATTGTTTATACATGTTCCCAGCCATCCATGATATTAAATCTCCAAAACAAAAGTCATTAGCATCATTCTATGAAGAGACCTTAACGAATGAATCAATAGATTTAATAAACATGAACAGGAATTCATGAACACTCAGGATTTAGGTTGATCTATAAATGATCATCAGTTATGATTTGAATTACAAATCTTTATTATTAAATGGTTTTTGGATAAAGACTATTATTCATATCGGTCCATGTCATATATAATCATATTATATAAAGCACCTTTACCGAGATGTCTTACCACATCATTAACCCGAATCTAGATTATTTGTATCAACATGATACTCAGTAAACTGTACTTACAACCCCAATTAATGAATTCCTTAACTTGAATTTGTTGTTGACTATTTTTATTCATTCATGTGATCTTAATTCTCTCGTACTAATACAAGATCACATTGTCAATAATGAATATGGAATTTTTCTGATATTTACAAAAAATTATTCAAACATTAATTTAATAATCTAAGTATAACAATAATAGACCATTGTATTTATTTATTCAATGAAATAATAAATGTCTTTTACATGCTTTTAGGACATACTTCTAACAGTACCACGATGGGGTGAGCTTGAAAGTAGGGTCGCAGCTTTCTAAAGGCCAGAATCAAGCAATAGGTCAACTTTTCAATGGGTGGATACCGCAACTTTGCTCCCACTAACCTCTTGCTTACATAATACACTGCTTTTTGTATGTGGTCTTCTTCTCTGATTAAAACAACACTAGCAACATACTCTGTGACTGCCAAATAGATGAACAAAGTTTCTTTTTCAACTGGTTTGGACAAGATTGGTGGTTGTGACATGTGGGACTGTAGCACCTGAAAAGCCTGGTCGCACTCTTCTGTCCATTCAAACTTCTTGTTGCCCCTGAGTAGATTAAAATATGGAACACACTTATCTGTTGACTTGGATACGAATCTACCCAGGGTGACGATCCTCCCAGTTAGGCTTTGAACATCTTTAATCTTGGCAAGAGACTGCTTCTCGATAAGTGCTTGAATCTTTTCGGGATTAACTTTGATTCCTTGTGAGTTTACTATGAATCCCAAATATTTTCCTGACTCAACACCAAAGGAACACTTGAGGGGGTTCAGCTTCATCTGATATTTGTTCAAGATGTTGAAGCATTCTCACAGGTCCTTGATGTGTTCTTCAACTTATTTGACTTACTAGCATGTCATCGACATATACTTCTATGCTAACGCCGATCAGCTCTTTGAACATATGGTTGACCAGTCGCTGGTAAGTCGCACCAGCGTTTTTCAAACCGAAGGGCATTACTTTGTAACAAGTAAAGTCCTGTGTCTGTTCGAAAGCTAGTGTGTTCCTCATCAGGTGGATGCATACTAATCTGATTGTACCCAGAGTATGCGTCCATGGATGATAAAATTTCATGCCCTGATGTTGCATCGAACAGCTTGTCGATCCTTGGAAGTGGGAAAAAATCCTTCGGGTTGGCTTTATTAAGGTCTATGAAATCCATGTACGTCCTTCACTTGCCATTCGGCTTGGGAACTAGTACAGGATTGGAGACCCAAGATGGATAAAATGCTACCCTGATGAATTAGTTTTCCTTCAGCTTCTCGACTTCATCTTTTAGGGCCTTCGATCTGTCTTTGTCGAGCAGCCTTCTTTTCTGTTGTACAGGTGGAAAGTTGTTGTCTATATTTAAGACATGGCTGATCACCGCTGGGTCTATCCCAACCATATCTTTATGCGACTAGGCAAACACTGCAACGCCCTATTACCTCAGAGCCGTTACTAAGTGAGTTTAAAATGTGCTCTCAACTCACTAAATGAGGTTTTTAGAATAAAAGTGTGATTAAACTGAAGTTAAGGCTGTAATCTTTGAAAATCCCTTAATTCATTGAAAATTTCAAGTGTCTTACATTTGGGATCCCAAAATATAGTTTATAAAATATTTACAACTCCAAAACAAGTTTACAAGTGACTAACTATCAAAGTTAGGGTTTATACAGCCTTTTCTATAAAATACCCCCAACCAAAGCAGTTGGGCAGGCCAAACATGTACCCGCCGCCCCCACGCTCTCCGTACTCATGGCTGGTTGACTTTCTCCTTGCCCTTACCTGCAACACAGAGCACCCGTGGGCCGAAGCCCAGCAAGAAAACTCATACAGCACATAACATATACATGTCATACAATCACTATAACAAATAACTCATATCTAGTCAGACAGTCCATAAGGTTTAAATACATATACGGCCATGCCGTCCCAGAAGCTTTACTAAAGCCTGGGATCTCGGTCTACACCGTAAGGATATCCCATGTATCCATTGGGGTCTCACCCTAGTCACAAGCACTCCATGTGCTAAGTGATATTCCCGGCCTCACTGCCGTTCTCTGCCCCTTTGGCGTTCACCCTGCTATTACCACGTTTAGCATTCTCAAATAACAATTAAATATATAATCATTCATTTAATGCTACATCCTAGCAATAGTACAATCTAGGGTCTTGCCCTGCAACAAAACTATGGGCCCAAGCCCTGCTCTACGGGTGCTACAGTTTTCTTACCTGTATCCTGAGCTTTCCGATGCACCAAGGCCGCAAGCACGGTCCTCTAACCTGAGCCTCTCCAAAGACCTAGTCACAACACATATAAAACACCCTTTAATGCTAACCAATCCAAAACCACTTCCCGGGGCCAATCCCACACTCTCGGAATCCCTAAATTCCTAAAACAATACATCGAAAACATCCCCCGAACCCCCTGAGCAAAAGCTCAAAATTGCAAAATTTCCATGTTTTGAAAATAGCCTAGCGCCGCGGCGCTGCCCTAGAGGGCCGCGGCGCCCAGCAAGTCAAAGAGCATTCCCCTGCCCAGAAGCTGCCTCGCGCCGCAGCGCTCCTTCGCGAACCCAGAAATCTGGGTTTTCCCCTGCATTTTCCACGAGCCAAAACACTCCCAATTCACTCCCAGCACATACCCAAACCCCAAAATCAGTTTAAAACCCCAAACAAACCATTTAACAAACTATAAACCTCAACAACAAGCTCAATTACTCACTTACACTCAAAATCCACACTTGAGTTTAAGATTTCAGAAATTTAACATTAGCTCTCCAAATTCAAACCAGAATTTGAGTAGGATGTAAATCAGACCTCCAAATTCCTAAACCTTATTAGATATGAAAATTCAAACATATTTAAAATCCTTACCTCAATCAAGAGTTCAACTTTGAGCTGCTCTTCCCAATCAAGTCCCAAGCTTAAACCACAACCTCCTGCTGAACCTAACCTCAATTTATCCCAAAAGTTACGAGCAAAGCACATAACTCAGTTCCAATTCCATGATACTCTTAGCTGAATCCCACAACACATACACAGAATTTTACTTACCTCAATTCACTGAGTAATCCTCCAAATTCCCTTAGCTTAAGTTCTCTTCTTGATCCCAAGAGGTTTGCCCTTAGTTTTCCCTTTCCTCCTCTAGGTTTCCTTTCAATTTCAGCAAGAATAAGATAATGCCTAAGTGTAAAACGTGGATGACTCTTTTCCCTCAGCTGAAGGTTCTTTTCCTTGCCAAATTATTATCCTATCCTCCCATAGTTATCCTCTCCTAACTAAACCTCAAGGGCACTCTTGTCCTTTCCCCTATATTACAATTCTACCACTTCTTCCACCTAAACTTGTTACTCCCAGCAGTTACTAATGGTTACCCAGGTTACTCAATCACCAATAACCATTAACCACAAATCCTCAACTCAACTCACAAAATTCCCCAAAGTACCCCTAGGCTCCTCCCGAGCCGGGTATAAAATCTCGTTGTGACTTTTGAGTTATCTAGCTCTCTAGGACCGTCTCGGCGTGTGCATCACATTAATATCACCACACCCACGTGGTACAAACCACATAATACAATTATCACTTTTATGCCCTCAACGGGCTAAAATTACCAATTTACCCCTATCATGCAAACGGGGCCCACATGCATATTTATACCACCTAAACATGCATTCTAATCACATATTCATTTAAATTCATATATTATCATATTAATTCACTTATTGCCCTCCAGGCACGCTAATCAAGGTCCTAAACCTTATTAGCAACTTGGGGTGTTACAATTATCCCCTCCTTACAAGAATTTCGTCCTCGAAATTACCTGAACAACTCAGGATGCCGCTCCTGCATATCGGACTCAAGCTCCCACGTCGCCTCTTCAACCTTGATGTTCCTCCACAACACTTTAACCAAGGCGATGGTCTTGCTCCACAAGACTTTGTCCTTCCTATCAAGGATCTGAACAGGCTTCTCCTCGTATGATAAATCCTGATCCAACTCCAAGTTCTCATAGCTCGACACATGAGTAGTATCTGATACATATTTCCGAAGCATGGACACATGAAACACGTCATGAACCCCTGATAGAGCTGGAGGCATTACTAACCTATAAGCCACCTCACCAACTCGTTCCAGAACCTCAAAGGGGCCAACAAACCTGGGACTCAGCTTGCCCCGAACGCCGAATCGTTTCACTCCTCTCAGGGGCGAAACCCTGAGGAACACATGTTCGCCGACCTGAAACTCCACTTTTTTGCGTCTCAGATCTGAGTAACTCTTCTGGCGACTCTGGGAGGCGAGCATACGAGCTCTAATCTTTTCAATTGCCTCATTGGTCCTTTGAACCATCTCAGGACCTAGATATCTCCTCTCACCTGTTTCATCCTAGTGTATCGATGACCTGCACTTCCTTCCATACAGCATCTCATACGGAGCCACTCCGATAGTCGCTTGATAGCTATTGTTATATGAGAATTCAATCAATGGGAGATATTTTCTCCAAGATCCCCCAAAATCTAACGCACAGGCTTGTAACATGTCCTCCAGTATCTGAATTGTCCTCTCAGACTGCCCATCTATCTGAGGATGGTAAGCGGTAATGAACCGTAACTGTGTGCCCATTGCCTTCTGCAGGCTCTCCCAAAACTTGGAGGTAAAGGTGGGATCTCTGTCGGATACTATCGACCTCGGAGCCCCACATGCATATTTATACCACCTAAACATGCATTCTAATCACATATTCATTTAAATTCATTTATTATCATATTAATTCACTTATTGCCCTCCAGGCACGCTAATCAAGGTCTTAAACCTTATTAGCAACTTGGGGTGTTACAAACACCTCCTGGTTCTCCTTCAAAAATTCCACTAGTTTGTTTTTTGTTGTTGTCTCTAAGTTTTTACTGACTTTCACAACCCTGGTCGGATCTGCTACTTCTAATTGGACCTCCTCGAGGTCCTCCATGGGTCCAACATTTTCTTCAAAATCCCCAAAGCAAGGATCTAAGTCTCTATCCTCACTTTGGGCAACACCCTATTTGGTGACATGTTCACCTAATTGGGCTTGTACTTCATTTGCCAACAACAGCCTTTTCTCGGATTTCTCCCCTGATCCGCCTCTTTTTGCCTTGGTCATCGAGGAATTATAACATTCCCGCGCTTCTCGTTGGTTTCCTAACACGCATCCCACTCCTGCGTCGGTTGGAAACTTCATGGCCAAGTGCCAGACCGAGGTCACTGCTCGCAGATCGACTAGAATAGGCCTTCCAATCACAGCATTATATGCAGAAGGACAATCAACCATTATGAAAGTAGTGAGCAACATCCTGTTCGCAGGTGCATCCCCTGCTGTGACTGGGAGCCTGATCGACCCAGTTGGTGCGAGCCCTTCGCCAAAATAACCATAAATGGTTTGGTTGCATGGTTCTAAATCTTTCACTGATAATTTCATTATCTCCAATGAAGATTTATACAGAATGTTGACTGAGCTTCTTGTATCTACTAACACTCACTTGACAATCATACTGGTGATCTGGACATCCACGACCAGAGGATCTGAATGGGGAAATCGAACATGCTGAGCGTCAAGCTAGGAGAAGGTTATTAAATCTTCCCCTGTTCGAGCTTTTTTGGGAGTTCACTCCTCTACGTTCAACATTTCGATATCCTGGTCGTGACGTAAGGTTCAGGCATATCTTTCCTGCGCCTTCCCACTGTCACCTGCTATGTGTGGTCCTCCACAGATGGTCAGCAATGTACCAGCAACTGGAGCTGGTTGTAAAGGGGGTGAGCGTTGGCGTACAGGTGCCTGCTCGTTGCCTCCTTGAGCCTCTTGCTGAGAACCTCCAACTGCTCGCACATACCTCCTTAGGTGTCCTTGTCTGATAAGGACCTCAATCTCATCCTTAAGCTGGTTGCACTCATTGGTGTCATGGCCATAGTCGTTATGAAAGTGAAAAAACTGGGTAGTATCTCTCTTCGATATATCTTTCCTGATTGGGGCTGGTCACCTGAAGAGAACAGTAGTGTGAGTGGCCTGGTACATCTCCGCTCGGCTATCGACTAGGGCTGTATAATTGGTGAACCTCGGCGTATCTATTTTGTTTCGGGCGCTTGTTATCAGATGTCGTCGGCTCGTGGTTCACCCTTTTTTCCCCATTCTTCCCATTATTTTTGCCGTTGCCATTGGTTTTCCCAGATCCATTGGCAGCTTTGGTGGGAGATTCTTTTTGGCCCTAGTTATCTGTTGGAGACTTTCCTTCATTGGTAATGGCCTCCTCGAGCTTGTTGTACCTGTCTGCTCGATCCATAAATTCCTAAGTACTCTTGACTCCATTCTTCCACAAAATGTTCCAAAGGGATGAGTGTCGTCGTACCCTAGCAGTAAGAGTCATCATCTTTCCTTCATCCCCAACTGTCTTGGCCCTAGCAGCTGCTCGCATGAATCGTTGAACATACCCCTTCAGGGTTTCTCCTTCCTTCTGGCGTATTTCGACCAGCTGATTGGCCTCGGTTGGATGTACCCGACCAGCATAGAACTGTCCATAAAACTCATTTACGAACATTTTCCAAGAAACTATATTGGCCAGAGGGAATTTGAAAAACCACTCTTGGGCAGTTTCGGATAAAGTTGCTAGAAAAATTCTGCACCGAGCATCGTCTGACACCTTTTGGATGTCCATCTGTATCTCGAATTTGTTAACGTGAGATATAGGATCTTCTAATCCAGTGAAGTTGGGAAAGACCGAAATTTTAAATTTTCTTGGAGTCTCCGCCACAACGATTCTTTGCACAAATGGAGTGCCCTTTCTCCGATCAAATTCTATATGGGATGTCCGGTTCCCAACCAATTGCTCACTACTACAAAAAATGATTTTTAGGACTAGCATTGCGAGTCCTAAAAAAGCTTTTAGGACTCGCGGGGCACGAGTCCTCTATTTGAGAGCCTTAAAAACTAAGGTTTTTAGGACTCGCGCTGCGAGTTCTATAAAATCTGATTGAGTGCCTTTAATTAAGTTTTTAGGATTCGCATTGCGAGTCCTAAAAGAACATTTTTAGGACTCGCAACGCGAGTCCTAAAAAATCTGGTGCGAGTCCTAAAAAATCTGATTGGGTGCCTTTAATTAAGTTTTTAGGACTCCCATTGCGAGTTCTAAAAAATCTGGTTGAGTGTTTTAAGTAATTTTTTAGGACTCGCTTTGCATGCCCTTAAAAGTAATATTTTTTTTTTTAAAATGCAGCTACAATTTTCATTTTGATTTAGAAAAAATATATCCCTGTGAGTGTCCAAAATGTATTATATATGTTAGATTTCTAAAATTTCAAAAGAAAATACAACAAAATAATTTTTTATTAATTACTCAAAAATATCATTTCAGTATTTAGTCTACTCGACTTACAAAATCATATTACATGATAGTTTATACTACAATCAAATTTTATCATCACCAAATATTAAACAAGAAATGTATACAATGTTAGTGAAATATATTTTTTATTCTAAAAACTTCAACTGTCAATGTTGTCTAGTATTGCGCCAAAGAAATGCATCTCAATATAGACATGCACATTATAAAAAAGTTATTTAATTATAAATATATTATAATTCAAACTTATAAATAAGTAGACACACAACAATTATAAATATATATATATATATATATAATAAATGCGAGAATTAAACTATCATTATCGTTATAGGTATTCATATAGTCAAGGAGCAAACAATATCTTGTTAGATAGTACTATTTCATAAAATGTTATTCATCCAGTACATAGAGGTATTTCAAAACAATAGCAAACTACACCAAAATCAGCAATAAAATAGACCATAAATCTACCATATTAATCCATTCAAAACAGTGGCAGTCATCTTTTTCATATTTCCACACAAAACTAAGTACAAAAAAATCTATAGAAAATCGGACAACTTATCCCCTAATTTACTAGCCTAGCCATCTGTCACAATCAACACAAACATGTCAAACAAATCAAACAACACACAGGTTTTCATCCATATATCACCGCAGCACACAAAATTCTCAGAACCTACTTCACTAAGACATGCAAGTTCTCAATCTTCCGTTATCACCGCAGCACACAGAATTCCCAGAACTTACTTCACTACGGATGAATATCTAAGATATTCAAACTCCACTAAAGTGTAATACTAAAGCAATTAGAGAATAAACACATACACATTCCTTCGTTAGATCAAAGAGAAACATAATTACCAAATCAATTACTAGTTCTATTGTTAAGAGACAAACTCAGAATAAGACATTATCCACTCTAAGTTTAAAAATAGATATCAAGAGCTACGTTAGATTTGAATAAATATTTTGATATAATGTCATGTAACTCATAAATCATGGATGATGAACTGGACTAGGGGTCAATTTTTATTGAAATGGTTTCAAAAATCCTTAATGGAAAAAATTGTCTAATAGAAAGCAACACCTCATTTATTTGAAAAACATTTCCCTAAACAACTTCTTAATCATATGTAATTGGGACTTATGATGGAAAAAGATATTAAAACTATTATATTGCACATCAAATTCTTTGTTTATTTGCAATAACTGATGTTGGTTTTTTTTATCTTTTTATCTTTTAGCTAGGGACATTTTATGAAACAATTTTTCGCATTGTAAATACGATCAATTTTAACATATAACGTAATCAAAATCCTCCCCACAATTACACCTATTTCACGAAACGGAACCTATAATTACTAATAAGAAGAAACAAACTCAATCCACCAAAAACACATTTACATAACCACACTCAGTAACACTGTTATGTCATGTCAAACCTTAACAGGTTTCTAATATCTCAATCTAAGCATTTGCTTCAATTCATAAAAACAATATCAATTTTAATGAGACTCTTGTTTGAAAGTGCTATCACATCAGTTGATCACAGTTATCTAATCATGTTTTTAGCTATAATATAAATAAATAGAACATATTTTAGGTAATACATAGATACAATTAAATTATGTACAAGATAAGTAATCTAAATGTAACAATATTTCTACTAAGTGCTAAGATCATCAAAACGATTGGTGTTGCTACAGATAAAAGCTTGCGCAGGGGCTGCATATAAGTCATGATAATAAAGCAATAATGATATGCATACGTTTTATATACACAAAACATATACATTGATATAACGAAAGGACTATAATGACAAAAGCCACGAGTTAAAGTAATTATCATTCAATAAGTTTGTTCATTGCAAGTTTGCAACTTGTTCAATTTTCCTGCATATGATACAATCATGTTACTAAAATTTAACACAAAATTAAAAATTTGTGTCATATAATACAGAGATAGAAAACAATAAAACAGTCAGTAGCAATGTTTGGGGTTGATGAAAGTTCGAAAGCACTATGAATCTTTCACATCACTTCCTTTCTGAATAGCTTTATCAATCATCTCTATGATTCTCTTTTTTCGCTAGCAATCTATTAGTGAACTCAAGAAGAGAAGCATGCTTAAATATGAATAATAATCATATATATATACATATATAGAATAGAACTCTTCATGAATTTTATTAACGTGATTTTAAGTACTACGTATTTTTTAATAAGGAATGAACTAACTTGATAATAAATGAAAATGTTTAAATGACTACAATGACCATGTGAGGCAGTCTGGCTTCAAATCTAGACAACGAAACTGCTTGGAAAAATAAAAATCCATAAATGAAATCAAGCATCGATACGGAGCAAAATGCTCAAAGCACAAGTTTACTTTCTACCTTGCCTCTAAATGTTTTATAGCAGAATTCATTGAAGTCTTTTATCAAACATATGGAAGTCACTCTTAGTTTTTTCTTTATATGTATAAATGTACACAAGTGTGAGAAAGAGTGTAGAATAAACACTTTGCTCATGTGTTTATACGAACAACACTACAGACCAATACACTACAAAATTTTTAGTTTCTTTGATTAGAGAAAAAGAAGAACGCATACCTATCGAGCTTCTGAGTCGTCCAGCCCCAAGGAGCCACCAAGCCTCTGCGTCGTCCAGCCCCAACGAGCTCCCAAGCCTCCGCGTCATCCAGCCCCAGAGTCCGCGCCGTCTAGCCCCTCGCAACCCCCGAGCCTCTGTCGATCCAGCCCCTCGCAACCCCCGAGAGTGGGAGTATGTTAATGTTTTAGGGTTTTTAATTTTAAAAATAAAAATTGTCTTTAAAAATATTTAAAAAAATTAATAAGTAGTTTTTTTACTTGAATAAGTAGTTTTTATTAGTTTAATAAATATATTATATATTTTTGTATTGGTTAGTAGATTTTTCAGTTAAAAAAATATTTAATTAATTATATGATATAATAGATATTTTATTAATAGCTAATATTATATAATATTAATAAATTGGGAAAATTATTTAAATAACTTATTGTTAACTTATTACAAATTATTAGGACTCACAAAATGAGTCTTTAAAAGTCTTTTAGGACTCGCAAAATGAGTCTTTAAAAGTCACCATTCTTAATTTTTCAGCCCAGGTGTTTGTAGAACTCGCAAAGTGAGTCCTTAAAGAGTGTTAAGGACTACCAAAGCAAGTCCTTAAAATTGTTAAGTAAAATACTCATTTTTTTGTCCAGATTATTTTAGGACTCGCATGTTTTTTTAGGACACTCATTGAGAGTCCTAAATTGTGTTTTTTCAGGACTCTCAATGAGTGTCCTAAAATCTCCATAAATATTTTTAAGGACTTGCATTATGTGCGTGTCCTAAAAAAGTGTCCCGTAAAGGGTATTTTGTAGTAGTGGCTGGACGACTTGATTTAAAGCATCGAGCTGGGCCTGTACAGCATCTGGTACTATTGGAGCGACCGGTGCTGGGGGAAGTACTTGTCGTGTCTTTCCCTTCTATCATTAAGAACATCCCTCAGATCTTCCTCCCTACGCCTTTGCTCGCTTGCGCCCAGTCGATCAAAGACGTTGGGCTGTTTAGGTTGCCCCCCAACATTTTGGCTTATTGGTCGGTTCTCCCTTGGTGGAGGGTTATGCTCTTCACCCCTCTCTTCTTACCATCGACCAGCATTTCTTCTGCCAGAATCCGCCTCATTATAATCATGGCCATCTCTAAATTGTGACTGATGACGGTGCAACCTGTTGTTCGCACTATTTCCCTCTTTCCTTGCTGGAATGTCGCGACTGATAGGTGGAAGCGTGTGTTGGTCAGTAGGTCCCCTAGCATTATTATGTCGTGGGGGACCCCTGACCGCAGAGCCTGACTCCACCAGTCCTCTGCTTGCAGAAGGACGCTATCCTCTGCTCGGAGGGTTTTGTTCCTAGCAGTCTGGCGTCTAGGGCTTCTAGGATGCTGTCCGGCCCTATTCTACCTTTGCTGCTGGGAGTTATCTCAACTAGAACGAGATGGTGGTTGCTGCTCAGGATCCTGGAACGTCCTTTCCTGTTGAGCAACAGGGGGTTGCTCCAGCCTCTGAGGGTTTGCCAGTTGTGGCAGATTGTGGTAATGTTGGGGATGATCTGATTGCGGATTTTGTTGTGGGTGAGTACTAGGTGGTTGATCTGATTGGGAGGTAGGTGCAGGCTGTCCTCAGGCCAACTGAATGGCTACCTCCAAGGAAGCAGTGGCATCCCTCTACCGGTGATCCATATCAGCCTACCGCTCATTCAGCTCTTGGCGCTACCTATCAATCTCCCTTTGCTGCAACACCATTGTTTCAGCCACATTCTCTAGATTAGCCCTCAAATTGACTAATTCTTCTTGTAGCACAATCAGAGTCGTTCTCAAAGTTTCAGAATCCATCTCCTCCTCTTCCAATTCCACTTGTGGCTCATCCTCAGCCACACTTTGTAGAGGAGGTTGGGTTGGCGCATTACCAGAGGTTTGCCCAGTCTTCCTAGTTGTTTTCGCCATTTAATCTTCTTGGGTGTCTTGAGTTCAAGCTCTCAATGAAAGCACCGAAATGTTGACCCTTGATTTGGCCAACGACATGGAGTCAAATAAAATGACAGAAATGAGATGAATTCAAGTCAAGAAGATAAATGACACAAGGATTTATAGTGGTTCGGCCCCAAGTGATGGTAATGAACTATGTCCATTTAGTGTTCTTATTGATGTAATGAAAACATGCGATCAGTAAACTAGGGTTTACCGAGTTTCACAAGCTCAATAAAAGATACAAAGTATTGCGTAAAAACAATAATTCTCTCTCCAAAGATCCAAAAAGATCCTTCTCATGAACACTTTGAGTCTTATTTATAGGCTCAAAGATCTCCTTATGGGCCGATGAGCCTTGATTACATTTAATACAAACCTATATCAATCATAATGGAAATTACAATTATTACATAAATGCAAGATCAAATATCTTTAGAAAAGCCCTGGTTGATTACGAAATATGCATTCTGCTGAGTGAATTCTCTTCTGGTCGATGGTCGACCAGAATGTAACTGCTTAAATAGTCACGCGCATCCCACATGCATACTAGTCCTGCCACATCATGAGGTGAATCTTTTGTTGGGTAAACAAATATTAAGATATATTTATATAAGTTAGATTAAGTAAAATGAAATGTTTTATTTTTAAATATAAATGATAAAAAATTTAATGAAAAATAAGACTATTTATTAAATATTATTATAATAATGATATTTTATAATATTTGAATTTATATTAATATAATGACTAAATATTTATTTATGAAATTAGGATTATGTATTTTATATTATTATAATAATAATATATTTATAACATTTAAATTTATATTATTATAATAATAATAATATTTGATAAGGTTTAAATTTATATTAATATTTAGTATTGTATTAAAAATTATTATAATAATAATATTTTATAATATTTAAATTTATATTAATATAATTAATAAATATTTATTCTACCATATTTTTTAATTAGTTTTAAAGATATATTATGATAAATATTTATAATATTCAGTTTAATTACTTTTTTTATTTTATTTTATTTTAATCAGTTTAATTACATGGGGTTTGAGAAAACGTACAATTTTAATTTTAAATAATCGTTACCAAAAAGATTTTAAAGTATAATATAGCATGAAACATAATTATTTTTTCACACAAATCACCATATAACATTAACATTTAACACCTGGCCACCCAAGAACGATCCCACAACAACAAAATTAACCATGGAATACCATTGAATAATTAATCAGTCAAGGCTCCCATCCAAGGGGGTGGCAGCATTCCAGTCTGCTCTTGAACGGTCTTAAACAACGGCGGCAACATTCGATAAACTCCAGCAACCTCTTTCATAGCCACATTAGAAGAAGACCCAGAAGCGCCGGCCGTATCATCTCCACCGTTACCATTAGTCCAAATACTGATCTTGGGTTGAAGACCGCGAACAGCGTCAGCATTGATCCTCGCAATGTCTTGAAACATGCCGCCGCTAATCAGGAGGTAGTCCCTCAAAGCGCCGTAGTTGCCTCCAAGAGAATCAAGAAGAGTGCGTAGATATGCGCCTTGGGCTTCACCCAAAGCAATGAGTCCCTCCGCTTCTTTCTTCTTCGCGTAGAATTCTCCGTCCGCTGCTTGTTGCCGAGAGTAGAAGTCGGCTTCAGCTATAGCCTTTTTCGCCGACGCCTCTTTCTCCTTTTCATAAAGGATTGCTTCTGCTTCTTTTTGTTTCTTGTACAGCTCCCAATTGGCTTCTTGCACCTTTTATATTATTAATTAACACCAAATAACAATAACAATAACAATGATCACAATCCATATTTAATCGGAAAGAACATATACAAAATAAACCTATATACAGGCAACGAATGTATACTTCGCTAGTAAAGTATACTTTTTTTTTAAATCAATTTTATAATTTTCTAAATAAAAAAGAAAATGTTAATAATGAATAATAATAATAAAAAATACCTATATCATCTAATTATATCAGGTCTAATATAAAAGATCAATAATCAATTTCTACCCAGAAAAAGAAAGAAAAAAAAAACCTACCTTTGTCTCATATTCAACGGTGGCTTTGCTAAGGAACTCCGCCTTGAGCTTCTCCGTCCTTGTCAAAGCGTTCATCCTCTCCACCTCTCTCTGCAGCTCAGCGTCTCTAAGCGCCACTGCCTTGGCCGCCTCGACCTCAGCCACCTGAGCGTCCTTAGCCCAACCGGCCTTCTTCATCGCCAGTTCGGCATTTGCCTCCGCCACCTCAGCCTCCCTCTGATTCTCATACACCTTCACCTCACTCTTAATTTTAATCTCCTCCTTCTTCCCTTGTCCTTGTCTCTGTGTCGATATGATCTTCGTCTCGGCGTCGATCTTCGCCGCATTCTGAAGCGTCTGTCCTTCTCTCAGCTTCGATCCAATTTCCCCCTTCATCCTCGCCTCTGCCACATCAATCCTGGCCTGGTTTGCCGCTTCCATCTGAGTCTTTTGTCCTAAGTAAGAGAAATACTCGTGTCCAGGCACATCCACAAGTTGTTTCACGTTAGCATTGTAGATCAGAAGCCCAAATTGATTAAGTTCAAGCTGAACTTTCTCAAATACCTCTTGTTTAAACTCTTTTGTGCCTCTGAAGATCTCCTCCATAGTCATCGAGGCCGCGAGGACACGCGTCTCTCCCTCGATGATCCCCTGGACGAGCTCCTTGACATGGTGGGAGAGCTTATCGTGAGGCGAGATGAGCTTAGCGTAGCGTTGGAGGCTGTGCTCATCCTCCAAACGTGGGCCAATGGTGAAGACGGCAGGGAGGACGAAGGGGAGCTTCTCGGCGCTCATGGCTTGGACTTCAAAGGTGTAGTTGACCGGAGATACGTCGAACACAGTGCATGACTGGCCGGGGAGAATCCATGCCTTTTTTGAGAGCTTTACGTCGTTGATTCCGACTCCGGTGATCACCAGGTACTCCGATGCGCTTGCCACTCTGTACATGATTGCTTAGAGAGTAAGTCGTTTTAGATCGGAATAATTTTCATTCAATAATGTTAGATATTTATAGATTATAATAAATATATTAAAAAAATATTGATTTCTTTATTTAGAGTCCTCGATATCAAATATGGTGAAATAATTTAGGGAAAAAAAAGTCCATTTAAAATAAAATATTTTTCATTAAAAAATTAAATTAAATTAAATAACCTTTTTATAATAGATTAATATGGATACAAAGATAATCACATATGTAGTATAAAAATAATTAGTTAATTAGAAATCAAGATTAAAATTACATAATTATATAAAATTAACAAAATCTTTATATATATTATAAATGTGAGTTTAACAAACAAAAAAATTTGTTGTTTTTTATTAGATTTAATATTTTTTTTATTTGTTTTCTAATATCGTTAGTTTTAAAGGCATCTAAATAAGATAAATAAATAAATAAATAATAAAATAATCTATATAAGGTAAATAAATTGAAAAATAAAATAAAAAGTAATAATTGAGATATAATAATTTGTCATCATATAATTTAAAATTTCATATTAAAATATTTAAATTACTCCATTAGTTATGTTCTCAAAACTATAACAGAAAAATATTTATGTGCTTCAATTTTTTTTTCTTTTATTAATTATTTATTTTGTTATTTACTTAAATATTTTGTTTATCCATATATATATATATATATATATCTAATAGTGAAATAATACATGAATATACACATTTTCTTGTTTTATAATTTAGTTTTTTTTTATTAGAAATTACTTATTTTAATTGCTCTAACCATTAATTCAATAATATATATTTTTATATATTTTTTTGTTGGCTTTAAAATTTCATCAAATAAACCTTTTAAATTCATAGTTTTAATTTTAAAACTAGAATGCAATTATCTTTATACATAAAGAGTATGTATTTAAGGAATTCTTGGTTTAACGTTTTTTATTTTTTTTAAAAAATTATATATAATATTTTAATTTAATTTTTTTAATATGTTTATGTCATTCTTTTATAATTTATGTATATATATGTGACAATGTGTATTTATTTAAAATTTATATAACAATTAAAAAATAATAAAAATAAATTAATATATTTTCTAAATAAAATTAACTTTTGTCTTGTAATTATATATGTTAACCGAGATTTTCGGCAACTCTATTAATGAATAATATTTGCTGGTAATAATAATGAAAGTACAAGGTCGACACAGGGTTTTTACGTGGTTGGGGTGTTAACTAGCCTTAGTCCACGAGTCTATATATTAGAGCTAGAAGAAGCTTTTACAATGGAGTTTTCTAGTAATATCTGAACAGAGTTTCTGCTTTTTTTTTTCCTCAGAAGACCCCTTTACATTGTTCTACAGCTTATATTTATAAGCTGAGGGGAATACTGGGTCTGGGCCGGATCCGACCCGGGCCCATCAGAGAAATGGGTACAAGGGGCCTTTCTAGTGGAGGCCCAATACAAAAAGGTATAAAATACACGAAATTCAAACCAGCTAAGGCCCAATTGGTTGACCTGAGAAGCAAGCCTCGCCCTACAAAACGGCGCTTTGGCTCTGACCACTTCGAGTCACAAGGCTGATTCAGGAGACAAGACTGGTCAGGGTACTTGGCTGCGCAGTCCTGACACATCAGTGTGCAATCCCGAGGCGACCCTTTCTGCAGATGAAAAGTGGGGGACAATGCCCACGCGAAATGAGGCGGCTTCAGGATCCTGGACGCTTGGCCCTTCGACCGGGGAGGAGGTGATCCAGGTCCGTTTACCTTTGGCCCGCTCCATTTACCATAGGCCCGGACCATACCAGGGTCCGGGACAGGAACGCGTAGGCCGTGACGGTCCGGGCGCTCTGGACATCACCCGGACCATTCTTGCTGAGGACGAACCCGGAGGGACGTCCCGGACCCCTCCAATGGGCCCAGTCTAGAGTCCTTGGTCCATACCAGTCCCCTTGGGCAATCTTCAAACCAAGGGACCTTGGGCCGGGCCCATGTGCCGAGCTGGCCCTCTGATCGCGGGCCAGGGCGAAGGCCCAAAGCCCCTGCAGGAAATGTGGATAACAATATATATATATATATCTTTATATATAAAAAGTGTGTATTTAACAATTTTTCTTGATTTTAACGGTTATTTTTTAACATTAACATAATATAATTTTAAAACCAATTAAAAATAAATACTTATTAATTATATTAATATAAATTCAAATATTATAAAATATCATTATTATAATAATATTTAATATAGGACTAGATATTTAATAATTATATTAATATAAATTCAAATGTTATAAAATATCATTATTATAATAATATATAATACAAGACTGGATATTTAATAATTATATTAATATAAATTCAAATGTTATAAAATATCATTATTATAATAATATATGATCTTAATTTTTTAATTTTTTTATCATTTATATTTAAAAAAGAAAACATGTTATTTTTTTTTATCACATAATCTAACTTATATAAATATATTCATATTAAATAACAATAAACATTATAAATACATTATATGTATGTGTAGTGTGTGTATAAATAATATGACTTGTAACTACATAAGAAATTAGAATACTATTTCTCTTTTATCAAGAATAAGCAAGTTTCTTCTCTAATTATTGATATGTGATTTGACTAATATCATAAATATATTTTTTTATCTTAATAGGATAGTTTGTGATCTAAAAACTTATCATATTATTATTATTCTTATTTTTCAACCATAAACAATATTAGTTTAGTTAATTTTTCTTTTAATATGTTTATGTCATTATTTTATATATAATATTGTATATTTATTTAAAATTTATATGAAAATAATAAAAACTTAATAAAACTAAGCAAACGTGCATTGCATGTTGCTTGCATAATCAAATATTTTAATTTCCTGTAATCAAATAAATTGTTATTCTTTATCACTTATATATATATTTTATATATATATATATCATAATATAGTTGTTGATGCCATTTTTCGTCAACTTAATTATGTAGAGCAATTAAACAATCAAATAGGAAGAGAAGAAAAGAATGAGATTTTCACGTGGTTCAGCAGTTAAAATCTGCATATGTCCACGAGTCACTTTTATTAAAGTCTGCGTTAAAGCTTCAAGAAAAAACAATATTCACAGAGTGTTTTTCAGTCCACTCCCGTGCCTCCGTACAAATAATCAGATCCATACTATTTATAGACCTAGTTACAAAAATATCTTCCCACAAGTTTAGTAAAGTTACAACATATATTCAAATCTAAATTCAAATGAATATTTGAATAATAATAATAATAATAATAATAATTGTAATGTCCTAAAAATGCTAATAGGGTTTAGTGTCTTGATTAGCGTACGGGGATGGCATAATTGGATATGTGTGTGATTTATTGATTAAATGCATGACTATGTGATATGCATGCTTTATATGATAATATGAATATATATATATTATATGCGTGTTTATGAATATTAAATATGCATGTGTGCCCCTTCTTGTTTATAAGAGCATATCTGTATTTTTGGCCCGTTAAGGGCATAACTGTGGTTATATGTGTTAAATGATTGAGACCATATTATTATGTGGATATATTTGCAGTATACGACTCGAGGCGATCCTAATGAGCAAATTAGCGGAATAGTCACAACAGGGTATAATACCCAGCTCGGGGTGAACTTGGTGGTATTTTGGGAAGTTTAATGTATATTTGGGATTTAATGGGTAAGTATTTGGTAGTTAGTTAGGCATGACAGGATTAATTGAGAATTTGTAGGATGACTCGAGAAATTAGCGGGAATTGGGGTTAATGATCGTTTTACCCTTATGGGCAATTAGGAGGTTGGGTTAGTATAAGGGGCACTTTGGACATTTTAATTAATGAGATATAGTTAGGAAGAATCAGACTTAGGCTAGAACATATTAGAACACTCCCCAGCTCTCTCTCTCTCTCTCTCTCTCTCTCTCTCTCTCTCTCTCTCTCTCTCTCTCTCTCTCTCTCTCTCTCTCTCTCTCTCTCTCTCTCTCTCTCTCTCTATTACACATTCACTATCTCTCCCTCTCTTGTGCCTTGAAGCTGAAAGGATTTATGAAGGGAAAAGCTGGGAATTGAGCTGGAAATTTAGGGGAAACTAAGCTAGGAACAGTCAAGGAATTGCTGAAGAGTTAAGCTATCAACTGAGGTAAGACTTTAGAATCTAATTACTGAATTCTGATTGGGTTTGGATTTGTTTAGGGGTGCTTGGGTTGGTTTCTGAATTTGGGATTTAAGGTTGATTGAACTAGTGTTATAGACTATTAGTGTATTGTTTATGAGGTAATATTGCGAGTTATGGACCTAGTTTGGCTCAAGTACATGTTTGGGGTTGAATTATAGGGATGTGAGTTGGGGAAATATGTAGAAAACCCAGAGATTTCTGGGTTCACGGGGACGCTCCACGACCCAGTTCATGGGCACCACGACCCGTGTGCCCCAGAAGGCCCTGGGAGGGCTTGTTGACTTGTGAGCGCGCCGCGGTCCTAGAGGGCAAGTCGCGACCCACCTCCCTCTGGGACAAGAGGTTGGCACCTCTGACTTGAGGCGTGCCATGAGCCTTAGGGCCAGGTCGTGGCCCGCCTAGGCAGCCATAGCCTAGGTTGGTTTTTTAGGCTCGGGGAGGGTCGGGGATTTAAACTTAAGTGCTCGAGACGAATTCTACTACCCGGTTTAGTAGATTTCGAGGTCCCAGAGGCTAGTATTTGTTTCCAAAGCATTTAATCGGATTAGATTTTTGATAGTTATCCATTATTGCTTGTGACTAGGGTTACCGTTAAGGCTCAGGATTGAGGATCGTGCTCGGGACCGCTCTACATCTTCGCTCGGGATTTGAGGTGAGAAAACTGCACCCAAATTGTGAATGGGACTGATATTCCCTGTAAATGAACATATGTGTTTTGTAATTAAATATATGTTATGTGTAATGTGAAAGTACGGCCTAAGGGAGCTAAGGCTGATGTTAAGCGTACTGAACGCAGCTCGGCCTAAGGGCACTAACACCTGAATATTTGTATTAAAGATTGAATCATACATTTGGAAGTATATGTTTACTATTACCTAATTTATTGCTTGTACTTGGTTGTTGGTTGAACTAGTTGATCTAAAAGTTTACTATGCACTTTCTGTGTTATCTATGCTTGTTGATTAAGGTTTTCTTGCTGATCCCTTGGAATACGGGTGCTACGTGATGCAAGTAAAGGCAAGGAAAAGCTGGACCAACCATGAGTTGGAGAGCTTTGGGGGCGAAGTGCACATCGGCAGCTGCTCGACCGCCACGGCTGAGGGAATTACAGGGACTAGAGCTCAAACTGGTATTTCGCCATTTAGACTGGCTACTGTATTATTAACTTTTGATGGTTGTATCTGCCATGTAAACACTATTTTTGGGATTCCATATATCAAACTCTTATTTTAATAAAAGTAAACCATTTTACGATCAAAATCTTTTAACCCTAACCTATCGGTTGATCTTAGAAACACATTTATGTTCAAATGACTTGATTAACAAGGCTGACTCTATTTTAAACACACAGTGTAACAATCTTGGTTACCTAAGGCGTTACAACAACAACAATAATAATAATACAACTTAAGTGCATTATTTAAATAAAGATCCCATTAAAATAAGGATTCAATACACAACTTAATCTAATCCCAAAGAAATAGGGATTTCCTAGCAGCTTTTCCGTGTGTATGTTTAACGCGTCTTCGAGCTTGAACACTGCTTCAACATGCTTTTGATATCATGTAATTTCGAGCTCACCGTTCCAGCTGACACCATCTCTTTACTTGACTAGTTCGTCGAACTCATCCTTTTGAAGGAGACTTCTGCCTTCGAGCCTGCAACTCATGCTCGAGTGCTGATGACGTGGCACTAGAACTTTATATTTATTTGTGGATGTACAATGTCAATACTTGTTAACTTTGAGCTTACTCTTCACAAACTTACATTTCAAGGTTATTTATTTATCCTCGAAATGTGGGTGTAGCAATAGTTACATCTATTTCTTTATTATAATATACTTTATTTTTTAAGTCAATATCTCCTGAAATAATTATAAATCAATTTTGAGATAGTTAGAAACTATATATAAATAAATTCTTTGCTTTATCGTTTTGCAAAATTAAAAAAAAAAAAACATTGATTTATTCTAAAGAGATCACTTTGATTTTTCTCAAATAAAGAGATCACATGCTGTTCGCTATATATATCACAAGGAAAAAAAAACATTATCCCAATCTATTATTCTACATATGGTTTTTTTTATATTATTATAATATAAGAATATTAACTAAGATTTTAATATCAGAAAGTAACAAAATAGTGAATAATTTCTAGAAAGAATTGAAAACAAATAAATTAGTTTGATGGCCGAGAAGAACCATAACACACAATGTTAAAAGAAAAGATTTGAGCAATTGAAAACTTACACAGTTTAATTCGAGATTTGCAGTCAACGAAATAACATTATTAGGAATATATACAGTGTCAAAAATTAGGTTCAATCATAATGTTCTATGCGTGACTTATTTTTTTTTAGGCACGTGAAAAATAGCTTATTTGAACTTAATTTTCGATACTGTAAATTATTCAGAATTTTCTGAAAATTTGTAAAATGTTTTAAATAACTACAATATACACAGTTATAAAGAAAATCGCACCAAAAATTATTCACGGTAGGAGAATACTAAAAGGTACACTGGTGCACCCATTTTTCTAGCCCTACCATAGAAACACCCTACATATATATATTTATTCCGTTCATTTTAGACTTTTATAAGTTCTTCACTGTATGTATGTATTAAATTGGTTTTGAAGTTATAGGTTGAATATGAATATATTATGTGATAAATATAGGTTTTTCACCAATTATATTTAAATTATTTCAAATGTAATTTATTATTTCAAAAAACATTTCCATATCACTATATATAATTTTATAAATATAGGTTTTTTCACCAATTATATTTAAATTATTTCAAATGTAATTTATTATTTAAAAAAACATTCCCATATCACTATATATAATTTTATGATATATATTTTAGGTGCATATATTATTACTCTATAAAAAATATATAATATTACAAATGATATAAATATATATAATAGTTAAAAGCAATATGCATAACTTAGTTTTATTTAGAAAAGAATAATTTGCGGCAAATTTACTTAAGTTTATCAAGTTGATGCACTTAAATACCTAAGTTTTTTTTACCTTCCGTCACTAATTCTTGGCAGCCATAGGTACCTTGGCGTTAACTGCCACATGTACTCACAAATGCACGATTTTTATTGGTCCACATCATTTAAAATTTTCTCAGTCAGCAGCTAGTGTTCCGCGTCACTCTAAGTGTGACAAATCATTAAAAAAATGTCATGTCAGCAACATAAATATACATAATTAAAAACTAAAAACCCCATACCCAAAATTAAAAATTTAAACATATTTCTTAATAAAAACATAAACTAATTTTCATATATATTAGATTCCATTAACAACTCTTTAGAAGAGCTTCAACAAAAAAAAACTCTGCAGAAGAGCTAGGGCACAATAAGAAGGGGGCAAAAAAAGAAGAAACCATGCAACAGGTAGGAGCATGGGACGATGGACTTGCAATTGCAATCCCCCAAAACAAGTCATGATTAGTACGTCTTGGAGTAGTAGAAATCCAGGAAGAAGCTTCAAGACTTGCCCGAAGCATAAGGCTTGATTTTTTTTTTTCATTTTTTTTCTTTGTTTATTTTTGGGTTTCTTCTCATCAGTTTGCTAATGTTGTCTGGGTTTTATTGATTTTGTGAATTCAGAATAATGGAGGATGTAATTTTTTTGAATGGGTAGACTGTCATACTTTGGAGGATGACCTTTCTTTGACAAACACCCATAGTGGTTGGAATCGACAACAAGACTTAAAGTTCATGTTGTTGTATCCATGGTGGTTTGACTGGGCAACAAAGGTTAAGTGGATGTTGTACCCAAGGTGGTTTGACTGGGCAACAAATGTTAAGTGGATGTTGTAGCCAAGGTGGCTACAATGGGTAGTCAACAATTAATCAGTGTTCTGCAATAGATGGTAAATTCAGTGTATATGGAGATGAAAGGAGCCAAGTTTTTGAAGAGGAAAGTGAAACTACTTCTGCTGTACAGAAAAAATGTAAATGTCGGAAGTGTTGAGAAATTTATACAGGATCTTTATTTATTTTCATGTAGATATAATATTAAACAAATTAATATGAGATAACCTAGAACATGTTTCTAAAATTGAATTCAAAGAGAAACAAAGACAAGAATACTTATAGTATACGCAGCGGAATGAAAGAGTCATTCCTTCAGTTTCTCTAACTCTTGTATTCTCTCTGTTGCGGAGTATTATAAAGAAACTGAACCGATCTTCTATTTTCTTCACAGTCTTCCAATGTATCCTTAGAATCACCTAGACTAGTGTGGGCAATTCTCAACACATGAGATAGATATAGAGAGAAGAAGAGAAAATAACAAAGAGGTTTAGAAAATGACTTGTGTTTAGAGAGAATCTAAAGCTATCAGAAAATCTGACTTGTGACTTATCAAACTTATGTTTTGACTTCTCTCTAAGCACTCCTTTTATAGACTCAATTAGGCCATTTAATTTAATTAAAAAATCAATAAAATAATAGTCATTTTAAATCCCTAGGTCGAAATTATCATGGGCTTTAGGCCCGTGAAATTTCCCATTTGATTATAAGTCCATTGGACTTCAAAATAAGGACTGTATTATTTTCTATTTATTTAATTAATTAAATAATCATTTAAATCCTTTATCAAATTAATTATTTATAATTTGAACATTGATTTAAACTTATTTATTAATTTAGATACCAATTTATCTTAATTAATAAATCTGTTATAATTTCTCTTTTCTTTTATAAATTACATAACTCTATGAAACTATCCAAAATTGACCTGGTCAACTTTGATAATTCTAATTGATAGTTAAATCAATTAATTAAGACTATCTAGATGATTTTATCCAAGGTACAATGGGGACCATGGGCCTATGAAATCAAGCTCCAATAAGTTATCATAAATCTAACAAATAAATTTACTAACTTATTAATTCCTCGTGATTCCACTATAGACTTGGAATTGCACTCTTGAATTCATAGGACGCTCTATAACAAATATAGATACGCTATTAATTATCCATTATTATAACTATAATTGTCACTCAATCCTCAATAAACAGTCTACAAAGAGATAGGACTAAAATACTTTTTTACCCCTCATTGTATTTTATCCTTAAAACACTTAGTTCCTTGTAAATGATATTTCAGTAAACTAATTTAATCACTGAAATGAGATCTCTATCATTTAACACCTTGAACCAAACTAAAAGGAAACCATCGTTTCACTTCTTCATCAGAAGCTATAGATGTTTATATCTATGATTAACACTCCCACTCAATTATATTACCGAGTTCCCAAGATGTAAGTATGGGCTAGTCCGTAGGGTAAGCTGGTAATGAACAAGTCAAAGAACTCAAATAATACAATTAGTTAGAATACTAACCACTCAGAATTGAGATTGAATTGACCTATGGTCAACTATATGATATGACTAGAATAGATAATAATAGTATGTTTACTTATCTTATCAACTGTCAATATCGGTCTAGTCCGATGTAACAAATACATTCGATCTTATCTACTTTGCTAATGTTTTGGAAAGAACATAACACTGTAATGTGTAAGTAAATGATATCGTAGATTGACAAGTCAATGTAAATCATGTGCACTGACTGATCTTAGGACTAACTTATTTTGAACATATAATCATATTTATATTCCACTATGATTATGTCACTATAAATAAAATTAGCTATATGCTCGGGATCTAATAGAAGTTTATATATTAAACAAATAATCATGAAAATAAAACATGTGAGCAAAGCGATTGACCAAGTCGAAAAATGATTTCTATTCTTTTATTGATAATAAAATGAGATTACAAAGAATTTGAGTTTTAATTAGGGCATAAAACCCCAACAGGAAGTGGGTTTGGGGATTTGTGATGATATATATTTTGTTCAAAATGTTGTTTTGAAAGAACCATATTGTAGCTTTTTTTAATGGACATCTTGGAATTGTTGTTTTCTTGTTTAATTCAAACCAACACAATTTTGTCAAAATGTAAGTATTTAATTGTTGTTTTCTTCGTGCATTTGAATGAAATGGAAGCACATATGAGAAAAATAAATCATCTTACATTACAAGATAATAAAGCATTGGAATGGTGGACTTTCTATTTCAAAATGCAATAACATATCAGGCCATAAGTATGTTTGCCAACAAAATACTACATAACATAAGTCTATTTTCCAACTAATTTGTACATAACACAAGTCTTGTAATGACCCAACTATTTCTAAGACCTTGAACCATTAGATTTACTATACATAACTACTATTTTGGGAAAGATACATAAGAAATAATATAACTAACTTTATTAAATCTTGAAATATTGTATCAAATACATCATAATAGAAAATATGGCATGGGTACCCATTGTTTAAAACATAAAACATAATTTAAAACTAAAGAAAATTGTTTACAAAACTAAATGCGGAAAAAACATGATTTAAAAGACTAAAAAAAATAAATAAATTCATCCTCGATCGACACGCATTCCACACATTCCATCCATCCTCAACACACAAACCAAGCTACCAAGAATCCTTCCGCCTTCCATATTCATTTTCCTGCATCACACTAAAAATAAAGGAATGAACCTAATGCCCAGCAAGGAAAACCTACTAAAAACATACATCATATATCATAAGCATAAAACTATATCATATACTATAAAACATAATACTATCTAAAACATACATAATAAATCATAAGCATACACTAAAAACATATGACTATAAAAACGTATATCATATAGGACTACAATATTAATGGCCATTAACTCATTAACATGGCACGTGATAAACCATCTAGGTCTCCTGTGTAATATCTGAGGTAGGTTAGATCACATGGTAGTATATGATAACCCATCTAGGTCCCCTGTCTAATATCTGAGGTAGGTTAAACCATAACTCTAAACCATGAAAATGATAAAAAAAATCTTGGGACTTGCTATCTAAGCAAGTCATATGCCCAAGCGACTAAAATCATAATCTTGGGGCTTGTTATCTAAACAAGTCATATGCCCAAGGACTACAAAACATAGCATACATATACTTATTATAGCATAAACATATCATAACATAAACATAGCATAACATATCATACAAACATATAAGATCTATCCTATTTTCCTTAACAAAATACCGGGATGATGAGAACAAAGTCAGGATTTTGGAACACTCCTAAAAACCATTAATAGAGAGGTGAGTTTTCTAAAAGAAAGAGATGAAGAGGAATGCACTAAACCATCGAGAAGATACTTACCAAAAAGAAATCTCAAGTTCAAAGAACTTAGATGCCTAACCAAGAATAGAGAAGATTGGGTTAGGAATTGAGTAGAGAAAAACTATAAGAACTAACAATACAGAAAATGAACTAAGAATAGGAATACCTTTGAAATTTCTATGACCGAACTACACCTCGAAACCGAAATACACTCTATGAACCTTACTTCCCAAGTGTCTAATAAGCTTAGAATGACAAAGCTTATAACCCCAACCCAAGTGTTTATCACTCTATTGTCCCACTAGCACCTAGAAGGCTCTGATCAATACTTGAAGAATGAATGAAAAATCTTGGTGCTAGGTCTTATTTATAGAGTTCTAGGAATAAAAATCTTCTAATTATAATCCAAATTTAAATTTAAATTTAAAATAGAATCCTAACTTCTAATTTTCTAAATCCCGTAACTCTAAACTAACCTACAGTAAAATTAACATATCTGGAACTGTAGAACTCTGATTTAGAATATCTTTATACCACTAGAAATATAATTAAATTATCTACAACTTTTTAGAAATACTATTTTTCGAAATTCATAACATAACTGGGTCAAAAATAGGTCGGAAGTTACAGTACCCTAAAGTTACGAAAAATCTATTTAATTATCTAAATCACAAATAAATAAAATTGTGACAAATGTCATGCTCCTAACAAATTCTGGTGAAGACTAAGTCTTATATTTCCCTTATTTTATCATTAAAATAATAATTTCTTAATAATCATACATATGACAAGTGTCATATTCCTATTGACTCTATCTAAACCTTAGGAATAATCCATGCTCATGACAAATGTCATATTCTTATTAGCTATATCTAAACCTTAGGTTATAATAATTATCATATTAATAACCAACAATATTAATCAAATCTTATGTTATAATTAATATTCTTAAACTATAGGTTAAACTTATAAAATCCATAACTATTGCTAGGAGTTTCCAACTAAGTCCCGCTTGAACAAAAATCCATAGTAATGAACATACTATAACTAATACTAGCTATTACTACTACTACTACTATTATCTAACTAGCTAAGTAAATTCTAGGACTCTACAATTCTCCCCTACTACAAAGAATTTCGTCCCCGAAATTTACTTATCAAACAATTCCGGATACCAGGCTAACATGTCATCCTCCAACTCCCACGTTGCCTCCCGTTCAGAACTATTACTCCATAGGACCTTGACTATCGGAAAACTCTTAGACCGTAATTCTTTCATCCCTCTATCTAGGATGCTAACTGGCCGTTCCTCGTAACTCAAGTCTTTCTGGAGTAATATCGTATCGTACTTGAGGACGTGAGATGGGTCTTACACATATCTACGTAGCATCGAGATGTGGAACACATCTGGCTATCTGCTAGAGCTGGCGGTAGGGCTAATCTATATGCAACTGCTCCCACTTTGTCCAATATCTCAAAAGGACCTATAAATCAAGGACTAAGTTTGCCTTTCTTCCCAAACCGCTTCACACCTTTCATAGGAGATATTCTTAAGAAAACTTGATCTCCGACTTTGAATTCCACATCACGCCGCTTGGCATCCGCATAACTTTTCTAACGGCTTTGAGCAGCGAGCATACACTTTCTAATCAGGGCTACTACATCCTGAGCTCCTCTAACAGCTTCACTTCCAAGTAGTTTCCTTTCTCCTACCTCGTCATAATGCAACGGCGATCGACACCTTCTTCCATAAAGCAACTCATAAGGTGCCATCCCGATCGTTGACTAGTAGCTATTGTTATAGGAGAATTCTATCAGCGGCAAATACTCACTCCCAGATCTCGATGTAAACACCAATCCTCTATCGAATACTATTGTCTTAGAGATTCTATGCAGTCGTACTATTTCTTGGACTTAAACATCTCCGTAAAGATTTGCTGTGTACGAAGTCTTAACAGACAGGAAATGAACTGACTTGGTTAATCTATCTATTACTCTCCAAGTCGAATCATGTTGCTTACTTGTTCGTGGTAAACCCATAACGAAATCTATGGCTATATCATCCCATTTCCATTTTGGAATGCTAAGTGGTTGCAATAAGCCTGCAGGCTGCTGATGCTCTGCTTTCACTTGCTGGCATACTAGACACTTAGACACAAACTTTGCTATGTCCTTCTTCATCCCTGGCCACCAATACATTGCCTTGATGTCGTGTGCCATCTTGGTCGACCCTGGGTGAACTGAGTACGGGGTATTGTGCGCTTCTTTTAGAATCTTCACCTTAATCCCTTGATCACTTGGCACGCATACCCGATCCTTATCTCTTAATAACCCTTCACTTGATATTGAGAAATCCATGGCCTTCCCTTCTCTAACTGCATCTATATGTGTCACTAACGTGTCATCATGCACTTTCCCATTCCGTATATCTTCTAACAGACTTGACTAAATGGACAAGTTAGCCAGTTTACCAATGACTAATTCTATTCTAGCAATTATCAGCTCCTACTGTAGCGGCTTTTCTATTCCAGCTAACGCTGCTAGACTTCCATAATTCTTCCTACTTAGCACATCAGCAACTACATTTGCCTTGAGGCGTAGGCTATCACCTTATCATTCTGCATCAGCACACAACCCAATCCTTACTTCGATGCATCGCAATAGACTACAAACTTATCATTGGGTGTCGGTACACAAAGTACTGGTGCTGAGCATATCCTTAAGCAACTGGAAACTCTCTTCACACTTATCTGTCCAGTTGAACCTTTGCTGCTTCTGGGTCAAGTTGGTAAGTGGAGTGGCTATCTTAGAAAAACCTTCTACAAACCTCCGGTAATAGCCTCCTAGTCCCATAAAACTTCTTACCTTAGACGCGTTCTTTGGTCTTGGCCAATCTTTACAGCCCCTACCTTAGATGGGTCTACAGCAATCTCGTCCTTGGATACTATGTGGCCGAGAAATGCTACTTGTGAAAGCCAAAATTCGCATTTCTTGAACTTGGCGTAAATATGATGCTCCTTCAGTGTAGCAAGAATAACCTTAAATGTTTCTCATGCTCGAATTTATCCTTTGAGTACACCAAGATATCGTCAATGTATACTACGACAAATTTATCCAAATAATCCATAAATACCATATTCATTAAATCCATAAACGCGGCTGGAGCGTTGGTAAGACCAAAAGACATAACTAGAAACTCGTAATGTCCATAACGAGTTCTAAAAGACGTCTTGGGAATATCCTCTTCCCGTACCTTGAGCTGGTGATTCCCGGACCGTAGATCAATCTTTGAAAACACGGTTGCCCCTCGGAGTTGATCAAACAAGTCGTCAAGTCGGGGTAGCGGGTACTTATTGTTAATTGTCACCTTATTCAGCTCGTGATAATCTATACACATATGCATACTTTCGTCCTTCTTCTTCACAAATAGAACCGGTGTTCCCCATAGCGAATGGCTCGGTGCCCGGTACTAGTTCGATTGTGAAGTCTATCTTTCGAGTCGGCAGCAATCCTGCTAGTTTCCAGGAAATACCTCTAGGAATTCCTTTACATTGAGGAAGTCTCCAACTTTTTGTGGTGTTTCCTTTACCACATATGTAACGCTAGCTAAGAATGCTTGACACCCTTTTTCTATCATTCTTTGGGCTTTAAGAGTTGATATTAGTGGTGTACGTAGTCCTAAAACTTTTCCCATATAGCATCGTTTCTGACCGTCAGGAGTCTCGAACATCACTTGCTTACGTCTACTATCGATCGTTATGCCATGCCTTGCTAGCCCGTCCATGCCTAATATCATGTCGAAGTCTTTAATCTCCAGTTCTATCAGGTCTCCTTCTAGTTCTACGTCCTCAATTTTGATTGGTACGCCTCGTACTATCCGTGATGATAAGACTACTTCACCCGAAGGCAACTATGTCACAAACCTAGTTCTACAAGGTTTGTCTAATTTCTCTATCATTCCTAACGAGATATACGAGTATATTGCTCCCAAATCAAGCGATACTAGAACATATACTATCGAGGATAGGAATCTGACATGTAACTGCTTGTTACTAGCATGGGCTCCTCCCTGGGTCAAGGCAAAGACTTTGGTCTGGAACCATCGTTTAATCCCTCTTCTCCTTCTGCTTGAGCTATGGACATTCCTTCTTTCGATGACTTTCCTAACCACAGTTGAAACATCCCTTGATGTTTCTTTTGGCCCTTAGAGCATTGCGGGTATTCTACATAACCCGACTTATTGCCTCCATTGTTTGTTTGTGCTCTTTTATCACCATTGGCCTACTTATCATTAGGATGCCTTCTCTTCTGACCATTACTATTACTATTGCTTTGTTGACAGCTGTTGTTGTGGTTGTTTCGACCATTCTGAGGTTGACCCTGCTGTTTAGGCTCAGGCTTACTAGCCTTCTCCTTACTAACATTCGCCTGAAGCCTTTCTACTTCTATTGTCGTTTCTAGAACATCGGCATAGGTAGTATTTCCCGAGTTTGCTAGCTTAACCCCTAATTCAATCTTTGGTCTAAGTCCTCTAACGAACTTGGTCACCCTCATAAAGTTAGTTGGAACCAACTCTGGTACAAACTTGGCTAATCTGTCGAACTGCCGAGCATATTCTACTACCGTTAAGTTGCCCTGCTTCAAACTAGCGAACTCCTCGATCCTTGTAACGATGACTGTCGAGTTGTAATACTTCTTGTGGAACAGCTCCACAAATCTTGTCCATATCATGGTGGCGACATTGTTAGTCTGCTGAACTAAGTCCCACCATATTCTAGCATCCTTCTTAAGTAGAGACGAAACGTAGGATATACGGTCCGCGTTGTCGAGATTCATATGCGCTAGGATCGGCTCTACATTTCTGAGCCATTCTTCTACCTTAAAGGGTTCTGTTGTCCCTTCAAAGTTTGGAGCGTGTTGCTTACGAAACTGCTCATAGATTGGCTCCATGTGTTGAGCTGGGTATGACGCATAGTTCGCCATTGTCCATCCCCCATAAGGGCCTACTTGATGGGGTACTTGAGCCATCTACTGAGGTTGTGGTTGTGATTGAGGTGGAGGCTGAGTCTGAGTCTGTTGTCGCTGTTGCTGTAGTTATTCCTCCACTTGCTGTCGTAGTCTTGCAATTTTTGCAGTGTTGTCAACCGACGGCGGCGGCGCTCTCTCTTTAGCAGCAGCATTGGTTGCACGCCTTCCCCTTCTGCGAACTGGAGGGGCTTCATAAGTTTCAGGAGCAACGCTTGAGGCATTGGCGTTGTTGTGAGCAGATCTTCTGAACGACATCTTTCGCAAAATTTCTAACAGTCGAGAACATGTTAGAACTTACCCTATTAGGCTCTAAGGCAAAACTTAATCTAAGCAAACATAACTCGGACCTATTAATTATAATTTCTTATGAAAAAAAATTTTATGTAAGCCTTCCTTATAATTAGGGTGTGTTTCTAAACTTTAAAAAAAAAAAGCCATCTTTATTATTTTCTAAGTGTGTTTCTAATTATCCTATATGACTTAATTCTCAGGCTCGAAACTCATCGTTGTTCCAAAGTTAACCATACTGAGGGAGGGCTGGGATCAGTAATATCGTTCCCACTACTATGGCCCCCTATCTCTCAATATAGAACCCGATCCATTGATTTGTATCCACCCTCACTGAACTTGGTCATTATTTATTAAATTTATTATTTTATTATGATTGGGAAAAAAATCAAACTCATACATGTCATTCAAAAATAACAAAATAACCGTGATATTAATTTGGAAATTTTTTTTCACTATGTACAATCATAAATGCAAAGATAATAAATAAAGAAAATAAACTAATTTACAGGTATTCTTAACTAAAAACATAAGGGCTAAAACATTTTACTAACACATAATCATAACAACTATAACATAATCACTTACATTGGCGGTTAGATTCGGAGCTTGAGCGTGTGTATCAAGGAGAACTTCATGCAAATGGACCATTTCTCTAATACCAACTGTAATGACCCAACTATTTCTAAGACCTTGGACCATTAGATCTACTATACATAACTAATATTTTGGGAAAGATACATAAGAAATAATATAACTAACTTTATTAAATCTTGAAATATTGTATCAAATACATAATAATAGAAAATATGGCATGGGTGCCCATTGTTTAAAACATAAAACATAATTTAAAAATAAAGAAAATTGTTTACAAAACTAAATGCGGAAAAAACATGATTTAAAAGACTAAAAAAAATAAATAACTTCATCCTCGATCGACACGCATTCCACACATTCCATCCATCCTCAACACACAAGCCAAGCTACCAAGAATCCTTCCGCCTTCCATATTCATTTTCTTGCATCACACTAAAAATAAAGGAATGAGCCTAATGCCTAGCAAGGAAAACCTACTAAAAACATACATCATATATCATAAGCATAAAGCTATATCATATACTATAAAACGTAATACTATCTAAAACATACATAATAAATCATAAGCATACACTAAAAACATATGACTATAAAAACGTATATCATATAGGACTACAATATTAATGGCCATTAACTCATTAACATGGCATGTGATAAACCATCTAGGTCCCCTGTCTAATATCTGAGGTAGGTTAGATCACATGGTAGTATATGATAATCCATCTAGGTCCCCTGTCTAATATCTGAGGTAGGGTAAACCATAACTCTAAACCATGAAAATGATAAAATAATCTTGGGCATATGACTTGCTTAGATAGCAAGCCCCAAGATTATTTTATCATTTTCATGGTTTAGAGTTATGGTTTACCCTACCTCAGATATTAGACAGGGGACCTAGATGGGTTATCATATACTACCATGTGATCTAACCTACCTCAGATATTAAACATGGGACCTAGATGGTTTATCACATGCCATGTTAATGAGTTAATGGCCATTAATATTGTAGTCCTATATGATATACGTTTTTATATTCATATGTTTTTAGTGTATGCTTATGATTTATTATGTATGTTTTAGATAGTATTACGTTTTATAGTATATGATATAGCTTTATGCTTATGATATATGATGTATGTTTTTAGTAGGTTTTCCTTGCTGGGCATTAGGCTCATTCCTTTATTTTTAGTGTGATGCAAGAAAATGAATATGGAAGGCGGAAGGATTCTTGGTAGCTTGGCTTGTGTGTTGAGGATGGATGGAATGTGTGGAATGCGTGTCGATCGAGGATGAAGTTATTTATTTATTTCAGTCTTTTAAATCATGTTTTTTCCGCATTTAGTTTTGTAAACAATTTTCTTTAGTTTTAAATTATGTTTTATGTTTTAAACAATGGGTACCCATGCCATATTTTCTATTATTATGTATTTGATACAATATTTCAAGATTTAATAAAGTTAGTTATATTATTTCTTATGTATCTTTCCCAAAATAGTAGTTATGTATAGTAGATCTAATGGTCCAAGGTCTTAGAAATAGTTGGGTCATTACAAGTCTGTTAGCCAACAAAATGCAATAACATATTAGGCCATTTAGTCTCAAAAGACAGCATACTAAAGTGGTCAAATTCCTAGGTTTTCCACAACTATATTCAAAAGTTTAGGGTAGCTTCAGTGGGATTTTTGACGTGAAGATCTAGTGGTAACTACCTGTGAAGTCCCCTCCCCATTTTGTCTTTCCATCTGTGTCCTTAGCCTTTCCTTCCTCTGTTTTGTAGCTTCAGTGGGATTTTGGGATGGTGGTCTCCCTCTTTTCTTCAGATCAGGGACCTACATTATAATTTATATAGTATTTGTTAAGAAATTCAACATTGAACATTGACACTTATTATAATATATTGGAAGTCATAAAATTATACTTGAACTAATGGTGGATTACCAAATTTTCTAGCAGTATGCCCTTTTTGTCCACAATTGCTATATTTGTGAACTTGACCAAATCTTCGATTCTTTGTTCAACTAGCTAGAATTTCCTGAGATTCTTTCCTTCTTCTCTTTTTTGGTCGCCTGAGTAGATTTGTTTCATTTGGTGGGTGGATTGGATTTAGCCAAGTATTAGGCCAGAAGTTCGGCCTTGTCATAGGCTCAATGAATCCTTCATATCCTTTCTCAAACTTCTCTTTTTTGTAGCATTCATGAATATAATCCATGACATCATGGTTTGCTTCCCATATACATGCAAGTGCATGAACACAGGGGATACCACTCAATTGATACCTCCTGCATGTGCAAGATCTATCAACCAAATTAATAGAGAAACTAAAATTCCCAGGGGAGTCAACCTGAAACTTGTCTGCTGCAGTTCTTCTAGTCAAACAGTACTTTCCAACTTGTTTGTTCTTGTCTACTATCTCAGTAATCTTTTTTCCCAATTGGATGGATCCACTTAGAAGCACTTTCCCTTTTTTTACAAAAGTGACACATGAGACAGTATCTGATTTTCTCCAATAGAGTGATAATAGGCTTATCTCTTGCATCAACTATTGCATCATTAAAGGACTCACACAGATTTTTTAGGAGCACATCACATTTCAATCCCTCTGAGAAATGTGACTTGGTCCACTCAGTAGGTTTCTTTGCAGCCAACTAGTTGTATGTAGACTCATTAACCTCCCTTAGCTCTCTCATTCTCCTTTGAAACTCAGGAACTGTGGTTGCTCTTGCTGCTAACCAAAGCATCTGCTTCATAAGTAGACCTGGATGATCTTTTTTAAAATTCGAATGCAAGTGCCTAACATAGAATCTAACCTATGCCCCAGGGAAAATAGACTCAACAACATTTTCCAAGCCTTTCTGTCGATCACTCATGAAAGTATACAATTATGGCCTCTCATTGCCTAAATCTGTCTTCAGAAGATCACAAAACCACTTCCATGTCTCAGTATTTTCCTTTTCACAGATTGCATAAGCAATGGGAAACATTGCATTTGTTGGATCTATCCCTACTGCAACCAACAACATCCCTTTACAACAACCCTTTAAAAAACAACCATCTAGACATATTAAGTCTTTACAACCATTTCTGAAACCATCCTTGCAAGCCTTGAGGCAAATATAGACCCTCTCAAATACCCTCTTGTCTCCAACCTATCAGTTTTGAGTTTTGCAGTGCTGCCTGGATTGGTAACCAAAACTTGCTTCCAGTAATCATCCAGAATAACATACTTCTTTGAAACAGAACCCTCCAACATCTCTTTTGCCTTGCTCTTTAGAATGTCCAATTGCTAACCATGGAGAACTTCCCATTTTGGGTCATTTCTTTGAAGTTGTTGTAGTGCATATTAGGGTTAATTCTTAGTTGGTCTATGAAGTGATTGTCGAGCTAGGTAGCTATAATGTGGTTGTTGTTTAGGACTATGCCACAATCATGGTTATCTATTAGGGTTTGAACCCTAAAGGTCTTTTTATCAAGACCGGTCCTACTTGTATATATCAGCCACTTGCATCCTTTACCTTTGCATGTGGCGCGTACCCTCCTAGTGTCATTACTAATGTATCTAAACTCCCTGTTATTTTCAATAAAATACTCTGTAATTACTTTTCTGAACAACTGGATAGTGCCAAACACCATTCCCAATACAAGCGTGAAGTCTTTAAAATTAGTTGGGTTATATTCACTTCTCTTTTTGGTAGGACCACACCCTTCATCATCACTAGGAACAGAGTGTAAGTCCTCCTTCGAATCTATACCATCCTCATCCTCATTGGGTCCCCCCTGGCTGCATAATTAGTTACACTACCCCACCGGTCTTCGGATCAGTCCCTTTACCAATATCCCTCTCAGCCTCAACTTCTTGCTCATATTCATCCTCATGAAGCTCATAGTCCTGAGGTGCTTCTTCATCTTGATTACCAACCATAGGCTCAACTTCTGGCTCTAACTGTGGCTCAATTTCTAGCTCAACATGTTTAGTTTGTGGCTCAATTTCAGGCTCAATGGGTTCAGTTTGTGTCTCAATTTCAGGAGCAGGTGCATCCTCCCCTGCATCTAGCTCAATAGGTTGTTCCCACTCATCACCCTCACCAAAATGGATCACAAAATCACCCTCATACTCATCTGGATCTGTGTCAAATCCATCTCCATTACAAACATCATCCTCATACTCATCTGATTCTGTCTCAAATCCATTTTCATCACAAACATCATCCTCTTCATTATCATCATCTTCTGAATCTTCACTATCATCTATATGAATCACTTCATGTTCTTCGGTATATACAATTTTCTTCTTGGTCATATCTTCAGGAATATCGACCACATCAGGGACAACATCAATATCCGGGGGAAGTTTGTAGCGTCCCAAATTTTCTAATAAGGCTTAGGGCCTTGATTAGCATGCCAGGAGGGAAATAATTGATTTAATTATGTTAATATATGAATTTGATGATTATATGATTAGAAATGCATGTTTAGGTGAATTAAATATGCATGTAGGCCCCATTTGGCAATTAGGGGCATATTTGTAATTTTATCCTGTTGAGGGTATAAATGTAATATTTGTGTATATTGTGTTTGATACCACGAGTGAGTGGTGATATATTTGTGATGCACGATACGAGACAGCCCCAGGGAGTAGTTTAGTTAAATAGTCACAACAGGGTCGAATACCCGGCTCGGGAGGAGCCTATGGGTATTTTGGGAACGTAATGTGTGTTTGGGATTTATCGAGTAATGGGTAGTAATTTAGCAATGATTTGGACATGTCGGGATTAAACAGGGATTTATAGGAACACTCGAGGAATTAGCGGGACTTGGCAATTGATGAAATTTGCCTTGGTAGCATTTGAGGATTTGGATAGACTTAAGGGGCATTTTAGACTTTTTCCAAGGGATAGATTTGGACCCCTTTGACTACAGAGACTCTAGAGAGACTTGGAAGGAAACAGAAGAGGAAAGGAAAACACCAAAGTATCTCAGCTCTTGCTCTCTCTCTCTCTCTCTCGACTTTCTCTCTCATCCTCTTGGGGACTTAGCTGATCTTTGGAATTTTGGAGGAGAAACTCAGAAACTAAAGCTTGGAACTTGGGGAAGATAAGCTTAGGGTGCTGGAGAGCTAGTCTAAGATCGAAATCTTCATTAAGGTAGGTTACTTGCATGTCTTGATGATCAATTCTATTGAGAATGAAACTTAGTTAAGTTTTGGACTTAAGATTGAATTTGGTCTGGATTGGGGTGAGTTAGTTAGCTTTCTAGGGTATAAGCACTGCTTAAGGTGTAGTAGAGTGATTATGGGACTCAACTCTAACTTTGGGGTGTGTTTAGATTGATTTTCAGGGAGGTTAGCCCGTAAAAATGCATGGGAATTTTGGGTTTGGAGGCTCGAGCCGCTGCCCTGTTCTTCAGGCGCTGCGGCCCGCATGTTCAATGAGGCTGGAAAGCCTCTGTTTGTCGAGGCGCGCTACAGCGCAAGGTGTAGCGCATTGCGGCTCATGTCCCTCAGCAGAGAGGCCTTTTTCCTCTGACTTGAGTGCGCCGCGACCCTTAAGGGACTGGGCCGCGACTCAAATGCAAAGTAATGGTTGTTTGAAGGTTTTTAGCTCGAGAACTCAAATGTTAAGGCTCAGGAAGGATTTTACTACCCGGATTGGTAGAATCCAAGGTCCCGGAGGCTAGATTAATATTCTAAAGTTATTTATTTGATTAGAACTTGATGGATGGTTATTATGAATATGTTGTGACTAGGTTTTCAACGAGGCTCGGGTTGGAGGACTGTGCTCGGGATTACGGTGCTCAGATAGCTCGAGACACAAGTAAGGAAACTGTTGTACCCATAGAGTAGGGTGTGGCCCTATGATTTGTATTGTAGGGCGTAGCCCTAATGATTGTATTGCAGGGCATGGTCCTAATGTTTATGTTCAGTATGTGTTTAAATATATGTTGATATCGTGCTATGTGATACATATATTTGAGTGAACGACGAAGGTTGGGAACCGCGTTGAGCACGCTGAGTGCAGACCGTTAAGGGCAAGACCCTCCTAGGGTACTGGACCACCCTCTCGGTGAAGATTGCGAACCCAGGGACTGGTAAATCACCTGGGACGGTGTTGGCCGCTAAGTGTTTAGCCTGCTGGCTGTTTTGTTGTATATTGTTGACAGCTACACATATGTTATATGTTTTGTGTTGAGTTTTCTTGCTGGACTTTGACTCACAGGTGCTTTATGGTGCAGGTAAGGGTAAAGGAAAGGTCGACCAACCATGACTACGGAGACCATGGAGTGACGGGAACATGTTCGACCTACTTGGCTGCCACGGCCAGGGTTATTTTGGGAAGATGTAATGTATTGGTTGATTTGTCGCTTAGGTCGACCTTAACTATATTTTGTGTTGTAAAGTATTTTCTAAATAGTATTTTGGGATCCCAAACGTATATCTCTTTACGATTTCATTGAATGGCCACATTTTTATATTTAATGTCTTAAGACGACTTTTATTTTAGTTTAGCTACACTTTTAACCTAAAACCTCGATTAGCGAGCTAATAACACATTTTTAACTCACATAGCAACGACTCTAAGGAAGTAGGGCATTACAAAGTTCCTCAATGATACAATGCTTACGTTTTGGTAAAGGCCCAGGCTCATATACATGAGATATAACACTTGGGTCCTCCCTCCATTCTAACCCAAATGTTTTCTCTGATATGACCAAGTATACAACCACTTCATAAATATTCTTCCTTCCAATTTCTTCTAAAATATCCATTATCTCTTCATCCCCTAGGATCATCTTCCCAAGACTAAGTGGTTTATCTTTTGACTTGTGTAAAATTCCAAATGGAAGGTTGTGCCCCAAATTGATGGCAAACCCCTCAATCATCACTCTACTGAATTTGTCTTTGTCAATCCAATCAAAATAGTTTACTCTCCCACCATCATATTTTTTGTTCCCAAACGGTGTGAAGAATTTTCCTCCATGATGCATTTTCAAGGTAAAGTGCCCATTAATATCACCTATGCAAAATAATACCAAACCAGAAAATAGCACATGGCAGTGGAAGGACACTCATCTGAAATGGAATAAATTACAAAGCAATGAATAAAGTTAGTCCCTTTAACAAGAAGACAAAAATATCACTGTTCTAAAATTTGACCAAAATCGTGTGACACCACCAAAGTGGACTCACTTACCAACCATTTACCAATAACTTTCACAACATTAAAGTTGAAACAAAAACATGTAAAGTATTCAGTTTCATAAAAAACTTTTTTTATAAGATCAATACAAATTCGAATGCATTACAACCTAGAACTTCCATAACAGCTAGCAAAGACACACAAACTTTAAAAAAAGGGTTCAACAACCACTTACCATAGTCAGGCACTGGGTCACCTTCTTCCCTGTAAAAATACATCACGATCTCTTGTCGACAACTGCAACGTCAAAGTCACCTCCCTCGTCCTACAAACTATTCGAAACTACCACCCAAATCATTCGTCTTCCTTCTGTAGCTCCCTTACTCACTCAGAGATCTCACCCAGAATAAACAATGGCGAACCTTAGTCCAGCTCCAACATTTTTGACACCTCCTGCTTCTCTCTCTATAACTTAGGCATT
The DNA here is from genome assembly GCF_963169125.1 of Humulus lupulus. Classification (NCBI taxonomy): domain Eukaryota; kingdom Viridiplantae; phylum Streptophyta; class Magnoliopsida; order Rosales; family Cannabaceae; genus Humulus; species Humulus lupulus. Next base: position 217,961,735 of record NC_084802.1, on the reverse strand, counting down.
TACCTCTTAATTGATAACTTTAGGGTTTTTCACCTCTTTTAATTTTATTTCAAAATTTATTTTTATGATTTAATTTCTGATATAAGTTTATTTTTTAAAATTTATGTTCTTATTAAGAAATAGGTTTAAATTTTTATTTCTGGGTATTGGTTTTTTAGTTTTTAATTATGTATATCTATGTTGCTAACATAACATTTTTTTAATGATTTGGCACACTTAGAGTGGCGTGGATCACTAGCTGCTGACTGGGAAAATCTTAAATGACATGGACCAATAAAAATCGTGTATTTGTGAGTACATGTGGCAGTTAACGCCAAGGTACCTACGGCTGCCAAAAATTGGTGACGGAAGGTATTTTAACCACAAAAAAAAGGCTTAGGAATTTAAGTGCATCAACTTGATAAACTTAGGTATTTTCATCGCAAATTACTCTTTAGAAAATACATTAATTTATTTTTATTATGTTTTTTAATTGTCATTTAAATTTTAAATAAATAAAAAATGTCATATATTATAAAAGAATGACATAATATATTTTTAAAAATAAACTGAAATTGTCCATAATTTAAAAAAAATAAGATTTTTTTTAAATTAAAAAACTGTTAAACTAAGAATCCATTAGATACATACTTTTTATATATAAATATATGGTATATTATAGTTTTAAAATTAAATACTCTTTTTCTAATTTTCTTTTATTAAAAATATCTATTAATTTCAATATAATAAAATATTAAAATATTATAAATTAAAAAGTTAATTTATTCAAATTTTAATTATTAAATTTAAAAAAATTAAAGCCAACAAAAAGTTATATATAAATATATATTATTTAATTAATGACTAGAGCAATTAAAATAAGTAATTTCTTATTAAAACATACTAAACCGCAAAATAAAAAATATGTATATTTATGTCTTATTTCACCATTACATATATGTTTGGATAAACAAAATACGTTAAATGACAAAATAAATAATTAATAAAATAATAAATTTAAGCACATAAATATTTTTCAGTTATAGTTTTAAAAAACATAATTAATAGAGTAATTTAAATAATTTATTATAAAATTTTAAAATATGTATGAAGTTTATTATTGATCAAATTAGCTCATTAGCGTCAGTTTTAAATCAACACAAATTTTTGTTAATTGCGTCGGTACACTAACCAACACTGTTAATAAAGATCATTAGCGTCGGTTTAAAACCGACGCTTCTAAAATCAATAGTATTAGTTATGCAATGACGCTAATGGACTTTTAATAAAAAAACTAAAACTAAAAATACCCAAGTGGGCCAAACCCCATTATTTATAGAATAAAAAAAAACCCTAAATCTACCCTTGCTTCTTCTCATTCTCTCACTTTACCACTTTTCCAGTCGTTCCCCCTCACCCTCACCCTCTCGTCTCTCACTCTCTATTCTATCTCTTTCCCTTGTTTGTCCCCTTTATCATTTTTTTTCGTTTGTAGGTGCTTTGGTTGGTGATGGTGCTTCTGTTTGCAGTCGACGGCGATCGCGCAGGGTGGGGCTACAAGGTCGACGACACTTTTCTGGTAAGGTATCCTTTCTCAAACTTTCTCTGGTCTTTGGTTGCAGTCAACAGGGCAAGTGGTGGATCTGGTGATTCTGGGCTCGGGGACATCGACAGAGGCGAGGATGGTGGGGGTGGTTATGGTTATGGGATTTTATTGTTTATTTTTTCTTGTATAGGATCTGAGTTTGATTTATGGGTTTGAGTTTGAGTTTTTAGAATATTTGAGAGTGGATTTGTAAATGATAATGTGAATTAATTTTATTTTTTTTAAAAATTATTTGTAAATGGATATGCACTGATTGTTTCAATATATTCTATGGATCTAGGAGTAACTATTCAGTATTGTTGTAGGCTAGTAATGGCTAAAAAAAGATTTAGTATTATTCATATATATATATATTTGGCGATAGTGTAAAATCGATGCCTCTGACTGGACCTATCGTAACACATGAATAGACATCAATTCAAAAACCGACAAAAATGTCAATAGCAAAACCGATGTCTGTCCCCATATTTTTAGTAGTGAAATAAGAATGATACATATGATAAAATAATATATATATATATATATATTAAGAAATTGTAATAATACAATAGATCTTATTTTCTCTTTATTGTCATGATTTTAATTTGGTTATTTACTAATAATATTAATCTTAAGACTTTGAGAAAAAAATTAAATGAAAAAATGTACAAATTAGCTGAAGTGAGAGGCAAAAATAAAAGCTGATATATGTGGAATTCTATTTATAACTTTTTTTTTATATACCATTTCAATATATATATATATGTATAAGATTTCTAATTGTATATTAAAATTTATATGATTTAATAAATATAATTTCGACTACTAGATTCATTTCATTAAATATGGATGTAAATTATGTCTATTGAATCTATCTCATTATATCCCCTAAGAAAATCAATCTCATGATAATACGTATATTATACAACTTTATGTTATTAAAAAAAATGAATTTTTCATAAATTGGAATTTTTACCATTACTTTGCAAATATATGGAGAATTTACTTTTCTCAAATTTTATGAGAAAATTTAAAGTAAAGTTAGAAATTTATGGGAAAACACATGTTGACTAACCAAATAAGGCAACTGAAATTTACAACAAAACATGGTAGCAAAAAAGGGGCAAAATCATAATTATTGTTCCGGTTAACTCCACAAACACAAGTCGACAAAAGCTTCTCCCAAAATATTGATAGATCAAAGCCCAATTCTCCACTTCATATCAATCCTCAAACATCCGATCAACTTTGTAGCAACTTCTTGAAGATTCAAGAACAACTTGATGCTTCAAAACAACCTACAACAACTGTCCAACCACCTGCACAAGAGCAAAAGTTGATCAACTCTGTTTCAGAAACTCATTAATCACAAATTCGAACCACATCTCCAGTCTGTGCAATCTCTGGCAACATTGTCAATCGCTGATAACTTTCTGGCTACTAACACCTCAAGAAGCCAATAAAGAACAGAGAAAAACAAAAATATACAAGAAATTGGATCAGCTAGTACAAATATCTAGCAAGTTCAGTCAACTCTAGATACTATATCACCAATTTTTCAAAGAAATCCAATCATCAACGCAAAAGGAAAACGTAAGAAAATTAGGATTTTTTTTTTCACTCTTAAAAATTTATAAAAGCATGCTTTAAATTGATATTAAATGAATATACATAATTTTTTATGAATAAAGAAAAAAAACTAGAAATGAATATCTACATTTTGTGTTTGGAATATAAATCATTTCGTTATTGAATGTTCAAAACTAAAAGCTGATTTCAACAAATGTATAACTCTTAAAAAAAAACCAGTAAAAACAAGGTAACCAGTTCCTTGTCGACCTACACCTTGCTAATTCCTTAATTATTGTCAAAATTTGTAGATATGGACAATACTACTTCATTGGTACAATTTAAAGGAAAATGGAATGAAAACAATGAGTACCAATGCTACACAATGATTGGGATATTAATTCTACCAAATTGTTCTCTTGATAACTTGGTGGATTTGATAAAAAAAAGAGATCAAGGAAACAAGGGCACGTATTAAAGTTTATTATCAAGTAGTCAAAGGAACACCACCAATGAAGTTAGAAACAGACAACTCAGTGCTATTCTACATAAAATAAAGAAAAAAGTTGATGTAATGACAACAAACTTACCATTGTGTGTGGCTATCGTTCAAGAATCATGCAATGAAAATAACTTTCTTCTACATAGCAAATCAGCTAGCTACAGCAGAAGAAATGGAGGTGGGGACATTACTTATGCAAGCCAACCAGGCTTCCATCAATGAACAAACATTACTTGAACAAGGATTTTCAAGCACAACTAATGCGGGCATCAATGTGCCATACATACCTAATCTTGCTGAAGAAGTAACATATTTCATAATTGAAGAGAATACAAAAATGAAAAAGAAGTTAAAGGAAATCCAAATAGCAATAATGGATCATAGGGTCAACACAATAGAGCAAGGGCAAGTTTGCAAGGACAGAAACACAATCAAATCATCGCTTAGCTTCTATGTCATGCTTCATAACTTCTAATTCAAAACAGAAAGATCAGAACTGATAGAGTACCCAGTTACCTGCGCAGATGACACATGCAGCTGGTTTGTGAGAGCATCTTAGTACAGAGACCAAGATTTATTCAAGGTACGAAAATGCATTTCAAAACACACTTGCTTTGTTTAAATTGTTATGGAGGAGCATATGCAAGCAAAAAGCATCGTAATTGGTGAATTAATAAAGAACAAATACAAATCAATCAAAAGAAATTACATTTCGAATGACATGAATGATGACTTCGGAGTAACCATGAGATACACAAAAGCATGGAGATCAAGAGAGAAAGCTTTGCAACTAGAAAGAGGGAACCCTGATGATTCATATCAAAAGCTACCAGTGTATCTTCACATGTTGAAGTAAGCAAATCCGGGAACAATCACACACCTACTCACAGACAAACAAGACAGATTCAAATACCTATACATAGAATTCTCTAACTCAATCAAGGGTTGAAAGTACTTGAGACCTATTATTGTTGTTGATGAAAGTTTTCTAAAAAATGCACAAGGTTGTACCCTATTTTCAGCATCATCATTAGATTCAAACCACAATATTTTTGTATTGGCCTTCGGAATAGCGGACTCTAAAAATTATAATTCATGGCTTTGGTTCTTCTCCAAATTGAGAGACACCTATGGAGAACTCGAAGGTATGATATCTTCAAATTAAATATTCTTATTTACATAGAATAAGGAACTGGTTACCCAACCTGATATACACATATATGCTATATTTTTTAATATATGAGTTAAGTAACTGATTACCTTCACCAGAACTAACCAAATGAAGAATATCTCATTTTTGTTTTTATTTTTCAATATTTAAATTCCATAGGATTGACTATTGTTTCTGACAGACACAAGAGCATAGATAATGCAATACATATGGTGTACCCAAATGATTTCCATGGAGCTTGCATGTTTCACTTGCTCAATAATTTGAAAAGCAAGTATGGAAGCCATGGAGAAGAGCTACAAATGAATTTTACTATAGCAACAAAGGCATACACAAAAACAAAATGTGTATGTTTCATGAAAGGCCTTGATAGACTTGACCGACGCATTAGACCCTACTTAGAGAAGGTCGGGTATGAAACATGGGCAAGATCATACTCGCCAACAAAAAGATACACAATGATGACATCCAACATTGCAGAATCACTCAATGTTGCACTAAAATCTGCAACAAGTCTCCCCATTTATATCTTGGTTTAATGCCTTAGAAGCTTGGTTAAAAAATTGGCTTGGACCAACTCAAATAATGCAAACGGAACATTCACCAAATCTCTACATCAACAAAAAATGAGTCGAGGCATGAAATTGTTTCAGAAATGAAGTATGAGGTATGCAACTGAAGTTTTTCTTACTATGTTTTCATTTTCCAGTGGATGGTAACCAATTACCTTCCATAACAACAGCACGAAAAACATTAAGTTACACAAAAGTGTAACTAGTTACCTTCAATATTAATTTTAGTTTAAATGTGTATTATTTGATTCTATTTCATGACAAAAATATTTCAGGTCTTTCCTTTCAACCCAATAGAATACCAAGTTCGTGATGAAAAATGAGTCAATTTCACAGTCAATATACATAATAGAACATGTACTTGCAATAGGTTTCAAGAAGATGAAATGCCTTGTGGACATGCAGTAGCTGTAATTGCAAAGAGAAACTTGAGAGTCTATGATTACTGTGCAAAGTTATACAAAACAGAAACATTGAAAGCATTATATGGAGAAAATGTTCATCCTTTGCCTCATAAAGATGAATGGAATCTCCCACAACATTTGGACATAGTGGTGTTACCTCCAAAAGCAACAATCCCTACAGGAAGACCAAGAAAGAAAAGAATAAGATCAAGAGGGGAAACAAATGTAATAATCAACTGTGGGAAATGTGGGCAACCAGGACATAACAGGAAGACTTGCAGGAATCCTTCTATTGAGAAGCCAAACAAGCAGAAAAAGCAAAAGACCTAGCTTCATTCTTTACAGCGAAACAAAACTTTCATAACTTTATTGATTGAAGAGTGACTTTAATATTCATCAAGTATTATTAAATATTTTAATAAGTCTCTTTCAAATTTAAACACAATGATTGATTACAAAAATTTATAAATTTCTTTCAGACTAACTTCTTGAGTTTTTATTTTTTTTGCTTGTTAATTATCTATGCCACCATCAACAAAAGATACTAGCAAGAAAGTAATTGGTTACCCAAAAAAGAAAAGGGATCAAAGAAGAAAGTCACTAGTTACCCAAACATACCAGAACAACAATGATATAGGTAACTCGTTACCCTAATATAACTATACAAGACAAATTAACCACCATAACAATCTAAAGCCAAAAATATTAAAATTCTTACTTTCTTCTCTCACACTCTCTCTATATAGAATATCAGAGTTACTTTGCTTTTACAAATCTAAAATAAATAAATAAATAAAGAAAAACACACACATGAGAATGATAAAAAAATTGAAAAAGCCACATTTTTGTCAGCCTTTCTGCTGCATTTAAAGTCCTTCTTGAGCTCTAATATTCACTAAATAATCTGGTTACCTTACTTTAACAAAACCAACTTTAAAAAAATCAAACACTTAAGTAACCAATTACCCTCAGTATATTAGCATAATAAAAACCTGGTACCTGGTTACCCTCAAATCATTCCTTCCCCAATTACCCCTGGTAAATTAGCAAAACAAACCATCTAGGTAACTAGTTACCCTCAAATCATTCCAGAAAATTGAGAAAAAAAATACAAACCAAAGCGAAAACTAGGTAGTTGCTTTCACTACAGCTAAAAAGGTCATTTGCGTCAATTTCTAACTGCCACAATTGAGTTTTTGCGTTAGTTTTATATGTGATGCGGAATCCCATGATGCAAACCAGGCTGGCGTTTGCGTTATTGGGGCACTGCCACAAATGTTAAAAACGAGTATTTTTTGCGTCAGTTGGGAACTGCCACATAAAGTATTAACCAGGAAAATTGCAAATATTTATGCCAATTTCCCTGGCCTATTTTGAGAAAAAAAAAAGCAGCAGAAACAGAAAAATAGTAGCAGAAACCAAAAAACAGCAGTATAAACAGAAAAGCAACAGTATAAATTTTTTAAACATTTATCTAAAGTTAACATTTGTGATCAAATCTACAAAAGTAATTCAAATTTCAAAGTTAAACTATGTATATAGGTACTCTTGTGTTCTAAATTTCTAAGTATTAAACCTACTTAAATTAAAATTTCCTCACCAACTTGCTCATTTGCTAACCGAGATACGCCATAATTGATTCATTCCACTCATCTCGTATCTCGTTGATTTCGTGAGCTGAATATGGTGTCGTATTCGTAAACTAATTAGAAAATATTTAAAATAATAAGTTAGAAATCATCCAAATAAAATCATGAACGATAGTTTAAATTAAAATTAAAAGGTATAACAATACCTCATTTTTCAAGTAGGTCTTTGGTCTAGGTTGTGAAATCAACTCTATAGCAAACTTCATAATGTAAAATCCACACTCGGTTGGCCCAGTTTGGTTTCGATACTATTACAACATAGTTATCCAAATTTAAGTATTATATTTAGCAAGTTATTTGTAACGCCCTGGTTACCCCAGAACAGTTACGGTGAACGGTGAACCGGAAATTTGACTCATTGCCTGAGTCCTTTGGTTAAAAACGTGTTCTAAGTGTTATTAACAGGTTAAGGTGAAAACCAATAAAAAGGACAGGATATGTTTTATTGATACATAAAACTGTTCATGGGCCCACAAGAACATTTACAAGTTATTTACAACTCAAAAAGGTCACTATTGTTTCCAAATTATAAACTCGCCGACCTAAGCGGCAAAAATAGGGTAAACCCCCTAGTTCCTCTGAGAACTCCTTGGCCGTGGTGGTCAAGCGGCCGCATATGTACACATCACCACCTAAGCTCTCCACTCAAGGCTGAGTGAGCTTTTCTTTTCCTTTACCTGCACCACATAGCACCCATGAGCCAAAGCCCAGCAAGAAAACATAGCATTGTATGTAAACATCATCAAATGATTATCATTATAATCACACTGAGCTCAAAGCTTTCAAACTGGTGAGTGAAAATCACTTGAGGTCCTAATAAACCATACTGAGTGACTGACAAACAGGTCACTAATTCAAATGGAAGAGTGGCTGCTAGGTAAGCCACTAGCCTTCAACAGGTTTTGGTAAACCATACTGAGTGACTGACAAGCAAGTCACTATTTTAAGTGGAAGAGTGGCTGCTAGGTAAGCCAATAACCTTCAAGCGCTTATATTATTCATCAACCTTGAGGTCGGTCCGGCATTAATGCTCTTTGAGTCATTCAATGCAGAAAGTCGATTAGATCTAATCTTTATTGGTTTGCGTTGAACACGCTAAGGCCGTCCTGACTAATGAGTCAACGCAATGTGACCAGTGCTCAGTACCACTACCGAACCTGACTAATAAGTCACAGCTTCACAGTTGATACTAACACCTTTGCCAAATCTGACTAATGAGTCAGTACCATGCACAAGTGAGCAACATTTGTTAGATATTCCACAATCAATTTGTGTCCACATTTATACAACCAACATGCCTCATGAATAACCATGCATGTCACATTTGGGGTGCAGTTTTCTTACCTCTGGTTCGAGCGAGAAATAATAACAAGAACGACTCCTGAGAACGATCGACTTTTGATTCCTTAGCGGTCACCTAATCACAACCAGTTATAACCTCAATTAATAAGAATCAACATTGATAGGGTTTTAACCTAAACACCACTCTCGGGACCTCGAAACATGCCCACACGGTGAGTAGATTCGATCCCGGGCCTTAAGGATTGAAACCCCAAGTCAAAAACCCTTAAAAACACTCAAAACGGGACTTTAAAGGAATAGAGTAGCGCTACAGCGCTCAACCCCTAGCGCCCCAGCGCTATACTCAGAACCCCCAACACGCCCATTTGCCTCCTGAGTAGCACTGTAGCGCCCTAAGGTGGGCGCTATAGCACTACCTCCAGCACTGAAATGCCCTGAAACACCCTTTTTCATCTCCTTCGATTCCCACCTGATTCCAAAGCTTCCAAAACCCATCTTTGATGCCAAATGAACCCAAAAACCATCCTAACGTACCCCAAACATCCCAACCATAGGAACCCTAGCCAAAACTCCCAACAAAACCAAAGTCTCAACCTAGAAATCACAGCTGCAAAACAAAGCTGAAATAGAGCAAACCAAGGAATTCTATGGCTAGAAACTTACCCAAAACTCAGCTTATGAAGCCCTTCAATAGAGGAACACACTCCCAAACTTCCAAGGCTTGCTTCCCAAGCTTGAATCCTCAAGATTGATTAAAAAATCACAAAGAAAACTGAGACGAAGATGATACGGGAAAGTTCTCAAACGTGCTCTGTTTTACTTCCTCAACCTCAGCAAAAAATGGCTTATATCTATCCTAGGGGTGAAATGACCATTTTACCCCTAGGTCAATTTAAAGTTTCTAAAGGCTCCCAAGGGCATATCTGGTACTTTCCACCTATCTCGTTAATCATAATTAACGCTCTCCAATTCCCGCTATTCTCGATAATCTCGAACACCAATAACTCACATCCCATTACCCTTTAATACCCGGTAACGCTCTAATCATTAAAATCACCCCGAAACTCAACCCGAGTCCCGATCTTAAACCCGTTGTGACTAAACTGCTAATCATCAATCCAAGATCATCTCATGTCGAATGGCTCGAACAAACCCACATTATAATGTGGTCTCAACATATATCACCCACATGCATACAAATATACAATTTTACCCTCAACGGGTCAAATTACCATCACACCCCTGTAATTAAAAATGTGGACTCACATGCATACATTTTACATCATATTATAATATAATTCACGTATTCATGCATAATATCATTTAATGGCTTAATTAAACAAGTATGGCCCTCCCGGCCTACTATTCCCGCTATTAAACCATAACAAAGAATTCGAGGCATTACATTATTATAATAAAAGTATGTCAAAAACTTTAATACGATAAGTAATATAATTTACTTACCTTAGGAACACAAACTTTTAGATTGATTGACTCTTTGTCTCTTCGGTGTGTATCATATTGATTCAATGCCCTGCAAAAAATATTAATATTTACCCATATATGAGTTTGAAATGAAATCATAAATTAATTAAGTAATATTTATAACTTACATGATAATTATCTCCTTGATTTCCGGACGAAAATGTTAGTTTACAGGATCCAAAAAGCTACCAAATGACTGTGTGGCTGAATTAATACTAACATCCAATGATAGCTACAATAAAAAAACTTGTGTAAGATATTTATCAATAAAAAAATATATGAATATAAAATTAAATTGACTTACTTGTTGTTCCAAGGACAAATTAGAAACTGTGTCTTTAGCTCCATCTGTAAAAACCGATCGAAGAGATTTTTAGCACATATTTCATTGGTTCTTGCATTAGTGGACACTAAAGCGGGATGCATGAAAGTGTACATGTGGTTCAACCCCTTCGTTTACACTAAATCATCGAGCAAGCTACATATAATTAAAAAAGTCAATAAACTATTAAATATCAAGTTACACTAAATAAATTAAAAGATTATAAACACCATTGTACCTCATATATAATGCTAGCTCAGCCAGTCCGATCATCTCATAGTTGCAAAAGTGGAGGATATCATCTTCCCCTAACAGAGCGATAGTTTGGAATCCAAATACCCTTTTTACAATTGGAATTTCTACCACGCGGTCAGCTTTCCATTTATCAATAAACTTCACCAAACACTTCAACATTCTTGTCATAGGCACTTCTGTAGGATCCTATGTCAATGCCTCTATTCTTTTCTTTGATTGTCTTGGTTGTTGAGTAGAGAGCGTAAGTGGCTCTTTCGTTTGTTGATTAGTAAGGACCCAATGTTGTGGCCATCCAACATCGTACCCGACTGCTTGTCCAACAAATGTAAAACCTTCCATTGTAAGCAGATATGGTAAACTAGTGTTCTCTTGAATGGCTACCTCAACTCTCACATGATAATTTCCAGGAGACAGTTGAACGCTATGTATTTCTGTGCAACAAGTGCTTAAAAGTTTCCCCTCTGCAACTATATTTTGTGTCGAACCAAGACACAACTTACAATTAATCTGTTAGATTTTTCGATAAACTAGTTTATTTTTACTTTATCAAATATATGCAATAATGAATTAATAAAAAACTATTACCTCATCAGGAAAATTTTACTATGGTGGTGGGGGAGCACATGGTGCTTGTGTCGGTGGTGGAGGAGCATATGGTACCTGTGAGGGTGGTCGGTGAGCATATGATGTCCATGTCGGTGGTGGAGGAGCATATGCTTCCTGTGTCGGTGGTGGAGGGGCATATGGTGCGTGTGGTGTGTTTGATGCTCCTCCTACACCCGAACCAGATGCATTTGATGATCCAAATGCACTGCTTTGTTGAGATGCAATATGCGCCATCAACTGGTTTAACTTTTCCTCCTGTTGACGTGCCCTTTCTTCAGATTGATGCCATTTCTCTTCAAGGTCTTTATAATGAGCATCTTCCACACCTTTTTGTTTATGATTAAATCTTCTTGGCGGTGGGACAAGAAAAGATTGACGGGGGGCGGCATGTGCACCGATCCCTCTAATACATCCCCCATGCTCTGGAGTGCCTAATGTCATTGGTAGTATATCGTTTGAACCTTCCTCCACCAACTCGCCTTCTGCTACTTTTTGCCTGTATTCCGCCTATATACATAGTTAGTAAATCAATTTAAATTTAACACACACATTAATCATTAAAATTGTTTTAAAAAAATCGAAGAATACTTACAATCTTCTTCACCACCTCTCGAGCTTCTTCATCAATAACTTCTCCTTTCTTGTTCATCCGTGCCTGTGTCCACATCTCAGCTCTGAGTGATGTGGATACTTGTTCTGAGCCCAATTCCTGTTCCATTTGTTGCTCTACTAGTGCATAACCACCACGCCCTGAGTGATGTGGATACTTGTTCTGAGCCCGTGCATCTTGTTTTTTTTCCTCATCTCTTCCCAATATGGGGTTAGTCTTTTCATAACAAATTTTATCCAATCTACTAGATCGTAATACTCGACATAGTCTGATGGCGATTTGGCAAGAAGCTCGGGAGCTACATTCTTATATACGTAAATAAGATCTTTTGTTAGTCTTGTTTTCCAGTTTTTCCTGCTTCTTTGAGGACGTCTGTTTTAGAAGAATTTGGAAGTTTGAACGTAGTCTGCACAAACGAACCAAAAAATATTAAACTTTTTCAATTGATTAATTTTTTAGGATAAATTTAATAGTTAATATTATAGCTTACCTGTATTTGACCCCATAAAGTCTCATTTTTATCATTCGTCATTTGTTTCCAATTGTCGACATCTAAAGGAAGGATTGTGCGTGATAGAAGACCAATGGTGCAGTTCATCTTGATCCCCCCTTTGCCCATCGCTCGACCAAAACGATTGTACTCGACCTCATAATTGCGACCCTCACTTCTTGCTTTGAATACATCACTATAAGTCAATTTTCCCCTATACTTCTTATCTTGTGTATTTGTTGGTGCGGTAGGATTAATCCCCTCTAGACCATTACCATCATCATCAATAAATGGATTGCCCTCAGATCATATGATGGAACCATAATCAATAAATCTGCAATTAAGTAAACAAAAATATTATCTACCCACAACCCTTCACCATTCTCACATATATAGTCATCATCATTATCAATGGTGACATCAATAGGCGGTGAAGCAATTGTAAATGTTTCTTGTTCAAGTATAATATCATCGCTCCTAGACTCTTTGATCAGATAATTTTTCGGTTGACTTGTTAAGACAACTGACCATCGAGCTTCTACTGGATCACTCTCATAAAATACTTGCTTGGCTTGTGATGCCATTATAAAGTGGTCAGATTTATGTCCTATTCGATTTAAGTCCACCAGTGTGAATCCTAAATCATCTGTTTTGACCCCATTATCACTTTTCACCCAATCACACAAGAATAGAGGAATTCGAATAGTCACATATTCTAGTTCCCAAATTTCTTTGATCGCCTTATAAAATGTCATATCACATTGTATGAGACTTTTATCTTTGGAACTAGATATTTGTAAAGTCTGGGCGATAATAGTAACACCACTATTTTGTGTCTTTCTAATATTATCACGTTCAATGGTGTTGAATTGAGTACCGTGAATATAATAGCATTGATACTTAATTACACTCATTGAAGGACCTTGTCCTATCCATTTTAGTGTTTCAGACACTTTGTTTGTGGTGTTATTCAAAATCTAGAATACAATAAAATAAAACAAAGTATATTAAATTCTAACAAGCTAAAATACAATAACACTCAAACAAGAACAACACAAGTATTTTACCTCATTCTCGAACCAAGTACTGAAATTTTGATAATGTTGATGTTGTACCTATTTTTTATTCTGAGACTTATTAGGATAAGTGGTCTTGATCCAATTGAAATGTTCTCTTCAAGAAAAATCATTTATATCAACAAATTGCATTCATTGCCAATATAATTAAAGAGAAAAATAAGATTGACCATGCATATGTATAAGAACTTACTCAATGTATGGTTGAACATCATCAATATTTTGTAAGACTAGGCGATGTGCTTCATCTCTATCAGATTTATTTACTTCAGAAACAACACCACCTCTACTGTCTTTACTTATTTCAAACTCAATTTTAGAAAAACATACTCCAATGCTCGCAACACCTGATAAGTATTCTGAGCAGAACTCCATTGCTTCTTCAGCGATGTAGGATTCAACTATGAAACCCTTAGGTCTACTTCTATTTCTAACATAACCTTTTAAAACCTACATATACCGTTCAAATGGGTACATCCATCTCAAGTATACTAGTCCACACAATTTTACCTCTCTCACCAAATGAACTATTAAATGAACCATTGTGTCAAAAAATGAAGGTGGGAAATACTGCTCCAACTCACACATAGTTATCACGAGATTTGTTTGAAAATTGTCCAACTTTGACACATCTACCACTTTACAACAAATAGATTTAAAGAAGAAGCATAGTTTGGTAATTGCATATCGAACTTTTTGGGTAACACGGAACGGATAGCTACCGGTAGAAGATGTTCAAGAAGTGTATGATGGTCATGAGACTTCATTCCAACTAAATTAAAAAATTTCATATCTACCAGAGAAGAAATATTTGAAGAATAACCTTCCAGTACTTTCACATTCGACAAAGAATGACATACAATTTGTTTTTCTTCTTTTGACAGGGTATAGCACGCAGGTGGTAAATAGGTTCATCTCTCACCAACCTCTGGTTGTAACTTACTGCGTATACCCATTACTTTTAAATCCAACCGAGGTTTAATTCCATCCTTACTTTGACCAGGAATATTCAGCAATGTACTAATTCAGCTATCCGATACGTTTTTCTCAATGTGTGTCATATCCAAGTTATGCCGCAAAACTAAATGCTCTAGTATTCAAGCTAAAAAATATAGATTTCTACTTCCAACAACCTGTCGCACCATCTACAACCTCCTTTGTTTTTTCACGTCTAACATTTTTTCTCTTTTTTGTATAATTTCTAGACTTACTAAACTTTCATTGGAATTTGTTCAACTTTGTTAACAATTGACCTCCAAGTAAAGGTGGTGGAGCCTTTCCAAATTCAGGTTTACCATTGAAGGCATTTGTCCAACTTCGAAATTTATGTTCTTCGGATAAGAACTTTCGGTGCCCCATATAATAAATCTTTCCAGAATGTTTTAAATATTCAGAATGAGTCCCTTCTTCACAAATGGGACATGCCTTGTACCATTTCACACTA
The DNA here is from genome assembly GCF_963169125.1 of Humulus lupulus. Taxonomy (NCBI): domain Eukaryota; kingdom Viridiplantae; phylum Streptophyta; class Magnoliopsida; order Rosales; family Cannabaceae; genus Humulus; species Humulus lupulus. Next base: position 217,946,714 of record NC_084802.1, on the reverse strand, counting down.
AATCCAAAAAGATTACCTAAGGCTGGAAAATCATTAATAGTCCACAACAACACTACTTTAAGATTAAAATTTTCTTTCTTATAAGCATCATAAGCATTAACCCCCTCATACCACAATATGCTCAAATCATCAATTAAAGGAGCTAGGTATACATCAATATCATTTCCAGGTTGTTTAGGACCAGATATCAACAAGGTCAACATGGTAAACTTCCTCTTCATTCACAACCATAGCGGTAGATTATAGATGACTAGCATTACAGGCCAACAACTATTTTACTACTAAGGGAAGTGTGCGGATTAATTCCATCAGCAGAAAGACCCAAATGAATATTCATCGATTCATTGCCAAATTTAGGCCATTTAACATCTACTGTTTTCCAAGCTGGCGAGTCAGCTGGATGTCTTAGCTTACCATCCATTACTCTATCTTTGGCATGCCAAATTAAATTTTTAGAATGATCATCATTTCGGTACAACTGAACCAAACGAGGTATCGTTGGTAGATACCATAAAACCTTTGCACGAACACCTTTTCTAACTGCATCTGATTTTTTTTTCTTTTTCCATATAGACTCTCCACATGTCGGACATGCAATTTCATCAACAAATCTCTTTCGATATAAGATGCAATCGTTAGGACAAGCATGTATTTTTCATATTTCATGCCTAATGAACGCAATGTCTTCTTTGCTTCATAAAATGAAGACATCATTTCATTACCTTCTGGTAATAATTCTCCTAAAAATGTTAAATACTCTGTCATTCCCTTATCACTCCACCCATGTTTGGCTTTTAAGTTATACAACCTAAGCAGTGCTGATAATTTAATGAACCTAGTAAAATTAGGGAAAATAGGTTTCTCAACATCTTATAAGATTGACTGAAATTTAATTGGATCTACATGTGATTCATATTGTGCATCATCAATCATTTCTGCAATATCATCAACTTCATAATTCACATCAAAATACTTATTATTCTTAGATGGTCCCTCATCAGTGACTTTCATTGTTTCTCCGTGCAAAAACCATACTTTATAACTTTTGTCTATTCAATTCCTAAATAAGTGATCTTTTCTTTTAAAAATTGGCATCGTGACAATGTTACCACACTTAACACAAGTATAAGGAATACTATTAGGAGAATGAGTATTTCTTCCACAAAATTGCAAGAAAAACTCAACTCCATTCCTATATTTCATGGATAACATATCCGCTGACATCCAATCTCTATCCATTGTCAAACTTCACAAAAAAAAAAAAAAAAAAAAAAGCAACAAACATTAACAATTAGATTCACGGATTACCTAATTGACAAGTAAATAAAGGAAACACCTATTCAAATATAACAATAAATAAAAAAAAATTGAAAAAATATATTAAAGCTATATTCTAACTAAATAAACAATAAAGTGCTTAAAGAAAACAAATAATTTGTTATATATACTCATTTAAATACTTAAACCCGAAATGACATATATATATATTTTTTTTTGAAAAAGTTAACAAATCACATAAAGAAAAATCTACTATAAATATCCTAAGTAAATCAATAATAAAATATAACTTAAAGAAAACAAACAATTTAATATATTCATATTTAAACAATTAAACCCAAAATTTAAAAAGTTAACAAAATATAAACAAAAATTTACTCAAAATATTCAAACTAAATAATTAACAAAGTGGAACTTATACAAAATATATATACTCATTTACATAAGTAAATCCGAAATTAAATTAAATTTAAAAAAAATTGAAAAAGTTAACAAAAAATAAAGAAATTATAATAAAAAAATTATATAAAAATAAAATATTAAAATGCAAAGTTTAAACCTAAATTTTTTTTAATAATCATTAATATAAAACTATTCAAATATTAAAAAATTCAAAATATAGTCAATTTATAAAAAAAATATCACAACAAATAAATTTACATCATAAAAATTAATAAAATTGCACTTGTGGTAATTGAGCAATGTGGGTTCTTGAAGTAGAAAACCCAAAAAAACTAAGAAAGTTTATGGGTTTTCAGACAATCATCTTCAAAAATGCAAAATCTATACAAAAAATTAAAAAAGAAAAAATATGTATAAGGTTCGTAAACATATAAATATCATCATTTTTGCATTAAAATTGAAAAAAAAGGATAAAAACTTACCAAAATGAGGGAAAACGCAAAGGGGCACCGTTGGAATTTCTTCAGTTTTTTTCTTCTTCTGAAACTTAGGTCAATGTGGCTGCTCTCGGGGACGAAAGGGCGCTTAATTCAGTTAACGTGTCATTTGCGTTAGTGGCCCACTGAAGGTAATGACCCGTTTGCGTCAATGGGGCACTAATGCAAACGCCAAAGTAAAACGCGCGTTTTACTTTGGTGTTTGCGTTAGTTCCCCACTGACACAAACGTGTTGTTACCGTCAGTGGGTCACTGCCGCAAACGGTCCCGATAACAGCGTCAGTGGCCCACTGACGCAAATGGTCCCATTCAACGTCGTCAGTGTATGTACTTATGCAAATGCCCCCGCATTTGTGGTAGTGCCCAATTGCCACAAATGCTAATTCTTGGTCAACAATGTTAGTCAACTGCATTGACTGACACGTTTGACTAACACAATTGCCATTTTTTGTAGTTGTGTTTAAAGTGTTTTATACAATATATATCAATAATTGAATTTAAAAAAAAGAACAAAAAAATAAAAATAAAACAACAAATGAACTAACAAAAGCTAAATTGATATATAAAATAACCTTAAGTATCCCAATGTTTTACATAAGCATAAATTTAACATAAGTAACTATAAAAATAGAAATTACCCATCATTTAATAACTCATATAGAAAAATAAATAAATAAAAAAAACCATAACATCATTAAAGCCTATGCAACGACCTTCCTTCTCTTCTATCTCCTCTCCAAAAGTCTTTCATTGAACTCATCACTAATTAAGTAGCCCTCAAGTTCTTTATTCTTGCCATGAAAGTATAGGCTGACCGCAATATCTTGGTGAAGGAGACGAAAATCAATTTCTTTGGGCATTTCATTCTCCTTTCCAAGGATAATTTGATCAGTAAAATAAGAAGCAAACACCCCCACAATCGATGCATATGGGAAACACAAAAAAAAAAAAAAAAAAAAAAAAACAAAAACAAACACGTATAACAAAATCACAAAAAAAAAAAAACTAAAATCAATAAAAAAAAACTAACTATTCAATTTGTTGAGGAATGCCTCTAGCAATAGTCAAATTTAAAGCATCATTCTCCAGCACATCATAAGGACTAATATCAATATTTATATCTTGACGATCATAGAAACCAATATTTTCCAACAGAAGAGGAATCAATACAACAAATGCTTCAATCACAGGTAAAGTCTGATTCTCATGCCTTGCACCAGACATTGAATCATACCTTAAGTGATCTCTGGTTTATATCAAAGTGCAACACAATCCAATGCATAATAGCTTTCACATTAACCGGCATAACAACATCATCAAGAAAATTCCAATGAGTGAAACAAAATATGGATTCACCCTCATTATCTTCAAAGCAACACAATTATTTTCTACTTTAAATGCACCACTACCCAATTTTTTAAAATTTTCATACATAAAAGCTATGTTTTGCCCAAAACAACTGTCAGTGGTAGAAACTCTTCTCTTCAAACCTTTACATAACTTAACATTTCTCCTCAAGTAATACATCATCGCATAAATATGCTGCAAATAAAAAAAAAATACATGCTTATAAGATAATATATCAAGTAACTAATCAACTATTAAAACTTAACATATTTAAAACTCAAGGATAACAGGTTACCATCAACAACACAACATAGTTAACAGCTTGGGTAACCAGTTACCCAGTGCATTACAACATAGCAAACAGTTTTGTAAATGGTAACCCAATAACATTATAATATATAAATTGAACTGGATCACTATAAATTTTTTTTGTTTTAAAAAAGATGAAAAAAATAAATTAATTAAAAGGAAGAAACTCATTGATTTATCAAGGAATTGCCCAGGCTAATAAAGGCTGTAGAACCAAGTCTTCTCACCAATAAAGATGAAAGTGAAGTTAATTGGTGGGTGCACCATATTATCATCATATTTCTTGAACCTGTACAATACATAAAAAAAGGTTAAGTAATTAAACAAACATATTTAGCATAAAATTTTTTAAAAAAATAAATAATAGTTATACATATTTGTTCCCTTTCTTCACATTATGTTCAATACAAGTGTGAAACTTAGAAAGTTGTTCTTCAGTGTGATCATTACCAAGATCATTAGAAAAATGACATATATTATCCAATATATTCCTCTTTCTTTTTGTTTCACTTCATCTTCAGAAGATCCAAACTTCATTAAGAACAGAGATTTTACCAAGGCACTCATCTTCACTTCCCTTTTCTTTCCCAAAATCAACCCACAATCAACAACTTGTGCATCATCATACACCACAACAGACAACTTGATTTTATCCTCCAAACAACTACTGCCTTTAAGTGGTCTCTCAACTAATTCATTAATAACTCTCCACATTTCATTAGAGAGATGAAATGTAGAAGTTCGAGGACTTGAGCATACAATTGAGTCATCTTTAATTTTCCTCTAGAAAAAATAAATAAGGAATCAATACTTTATGACAAATAAAAAAATAAGGAAAAAAATCAGTTACTTAAACATTACATGGAAAAAAAACATACCTTAGTAGGAGTAACAAATTGTGAAGCAATCTGAACAGAATGCTCCAAGTCAGCCCCCAACTCTTCACCAATTTCAACATCTTGGTACCCTCCACAAAAATGGTCATAAAAAAAATCCTAAAAATACAAACAACAAAAATTAAAAAAAATTAGAAACAAAATAGACCTAATAAAGTAAAACACACAGACAATAGTAACCAGTTACCTCAGAAGAAGTGTTAGCATGCATAGGTTCTTCACACTCTACACCTCCATTATCCACTACTACAAAATACTTTTTACGGGTCACCTTTTTAGGACACACACCTAAATATAAGTCCTAAAAAATGTCTCTGGAGTATTTAGGACTCTCATTGAGAGTCCTTAAAAAATATATTTTAGGACTTGCAATGAGTGTCCTAAAAACATATGTGGGTCCTAAAAAACCTGAATAGAAAATTTAAGTGTTTAATATGAATGGTGAATTTTAAGGGTTCACTTTGGATGTCTTAAAAGTGTATTAAGGGCTCACTTTGGGTGTCACAAATGTGTATTTAAAAAAAAATTAACATGGGCCGAAGCCCACTTTCTCTAACCCTAAATTATTTTCCCCTCTTTTCTCTCCCTCCTTTTTCCCTGCCGTCTGCCTCTCCCTCTTTCTCGATGTCTTTCCCTCTCCCACACTACATCTCTCAATCTCTTGTACCAGGTGATGGAAGCATGGAGGGTTCATTGTCGTGGTTCCCAATGTTGAACGGAGGGGCTCAGAATGACAACAACTTGGGACGAACGGAGGGACTTCGGATGAACAGTGGGGGTCAGCCCTTGGAGTAAGTTTTTCTCTCTTTCCCAATGTTTTTGAAGGTCAAGGTTGGGGCTATGAGTAGTAGGTCTGGGGGGTTCGGGGTTGTGGCTATGTGGTCGGGGGGTTTGGGGTTGGAGTTTGTCGTCCCTCTGCTTCCTCAGGTTTCTCTTCTCTCTACACTTTATTTTTAGATTTCTTTTGTTTCATTCTCTCTCACATACATATTTTTGCCAACCTCCATTTGAGAACTTTTTTTTTTTTTTTAGATAGAATGAAGATTATTGCTGCTTACTTGTTGGATGTTTTGGGAGGAAATGCTTCTCCTTTTGTCGTTGATTTGAAGGTATGCTATTTCTTGCAATTTTTTATTTTTTTTTGCTAAAATTCAGTCAATATTTCTTAATTTGTCTTGATTGATTAAGTACAAATCTTTGGCCATTTTATGATTGGGTAGTAGTAGTGCTAATGGTGGAGAAATAGATTAAATTTATGGTTGTGTTTTAAAGCACTTCAAATGATATTTTTAGAGTCAATATTAGATGGTTCAAAGATAAAAATATTAGCAAATGTAACTTCTTATCTGTACTCTAATTGTAAATTGTGCATATGATATTTGATAAGTAGTGCAGAAGGATAAGTGTTAGTTTTAGTTCACTTGAAAAAGTTGTATAAAGAGAGAAAATATGGTGAGAATGTTATAGGAAGATTACTTTCTTTTTTTTCCCTTGAATGATTAAAAGTTTTTTGAAGAGAAGTTATAAATTGTGCTTGTCCTTGTTTCAATTAATTTTTATTTTATTTTCATGTTTGTTTTATGTTATTAGTAAATCTATTGTAGTCTCCTCAGTGGCCTATTTGCATATTGATTTATTGCGCACTCTCTTTTTGCAAAATGAAGCTAGTGCATTTGGAGCTTGGAAGAAATTAGGAACCCTAATTTTATTAGTAAAACACAAGCCTATTTGCATCTAATAAATACCAATCTAGATTTTATTTAGTATTTAAATCATATTTATGTGCACTTTTTAAAATTAAATGTCAACATCTAACCTTTTTTTGTAATGTTGATTTTTTTTTTTTGCGCTTTTGTAGTATTTTCTTTTGAAATTTTAGAAATCTAACATATATAATACATTTTTCACATTCAATGCGATATATTTTTTTAAATCAAAATGAAAAATGTAGCTGCATTTTTTTTTTAAAATTAACTTTTCAGAGCACGCGAAGAGAGCCCTAAAAACTTTATTTAAAGACACTCAATGAGATTTTTTAGGACACACATTGCGAGCCTAAAAACATTCTTTTAGGGTTCGCAATGTGAGTCTTAAAAAAATTCTTTTAGGGCTCACAACATGAGTCCTAAAAGACCTCACTTTTTAAGGCTCTTAAATAGAGAACTCGCGCCCCGTGAGCCCTAAAAACTTTTTTAGGGATCGAATCTTTGTAGTAGTGATCATTAGCAGCATGCATGGATGCCTTAATATCACCCAACAAAGCTATGACATTTGCAAAATCAACTGCTAAAGATTTCTTCAATTCATAAATTTCAAGCATTGTACACTTCTGGGAATCTTGCACTTCAACCAATTTTGATTCAATGGCAATAAGGTCCTCACGAATATCTGATGTACTGTCATCATCAACAGGTGGATTTGTGGGAAAAAATATACTGTCAAAAGACAACCCTCTCAAAATAGGCAGTTTAATTTCTTTATTGGTAGGAATCATGGCATTAACATCATACTGCAAGAAGGAAAAAAAATAAATTAAAAAAATTGCAACAATAGCTGTAATTGGTAACTAGTTACCCAAATAAAAAACGAGAAAAATAAAAAAGAATACTAGAAAAAAACTAAAAAAATAAAAGGAAATCGTTACCTCTTCCTCCAAAAGCACTTTATCAAGCAAATACTAGTACGACACACTTCCCTTGCTTGGCCAATTCAAAATCCTTGGAAACAAGGAATCAACCCTGCGACATAAAGATTGAGAACAAGAAGGAATGGTTTCATAAATCCATATAAGGAAATCAATAGGGAAATGATAACACTTATTACTATGGTTATCAAGTGACCCATCTGCTTTCCTAGGGACAGAATCATGAATGACATTCCTATCTTTCAAGACTAATCACATGACAAACCTAGTCTGTTGCCACAAAACTTTCCCAAACACAAACTTTTCAACTCAGCAAAATTAGTATCAACCATAGCAAAACAAGAGTTGTCAACCCGAGTCTCATGCTGTGTCCCAAACAAATAACTACCTATCAAATGAACAATGCCCAACTTAACAACAACCTCATCACCCTTTTTCTGCAATTCGTTATAATTAAAAGCATATGCAACCTCATGTTTCCTAAGTTTATCTTCTTTCCTAGGTTTACCTTCAAACAAAGGAAAAAGAAATTTCATAAGACCCAAATTATCCTCTTTGAAAATACTAAAATCAACACTACCCACACATTTCAGGCCACTAATGAGGGCAAACTCATTAATTGAAAATCTAACTACTTTACTACCCAACTTAAACCAAAACTCAGAATCTTCATTTTTGTATGAACCCCCCTCATCAAAACAGTGTGAAATAACTGAGTCTGAAAAGTAATATCAGGCAAATCCAAGAAATGACCAAATGGTGTTCTTCGAAACATCGCCTTTTGTTTCGAAGTTAGAACTAACTTAATATCACTTATAAAACTATTCTTCTTCCATTGTTACACTTTACTCCTAAATCGCCTCTCATGTTTAAATGTAAAATGGGCATCCTGCAAAAAACATGGCAACTTGTTAGTAACTAGGTACCTATAAAAAACACTAAACATCATTAAGTAATTGTGTACCTATAAAGCAAGAACATAAAAAAATACAACAAATTAACAGTGGACAACATAAAGTACCTGGTTACTTAACATTAAAATAACACATAAGTAAATCAAAGTTTTTCAAGGTAACCAAGGACTGCATGAGAAAACACTAAACATCATTAAGTAACTTTGTACCTATAAAGCCAGAAAATAAAAATTACAACAAAGTAACTAGGTACCTATAAAAAAACACTAAACATCATTAAGTAACCGTGTACCTATAAAACTAGAAAATAAATAAAATACAACAAAATAACAGTTGACAACATAAAGTACCTGGTTAATTAACATTAAAATTACACATATAAGTAAAGGAAAGCTTTTCAAGGTAACTAGGGACTGCGTGAGAAAACACTACCAAGCACATAGGAACTTTGAACTTATAAAAAAAAATATAGATATATAAACATGGAAAACCATATCAAAGTAACAATATACCTTAACTCTATTCCCATGATCTTTCTTTGTCCTAGTAGCTGTGCTGTTGAAATTTGATGACCCTTTACCTCGGGGTGAAGAGCGCAAACCACTAGTAGTACATGACGATGAAGCACCAACATTAACTCCCTAATACACATAAAATAAAAACTATGAATAGTATATGAGAATAATTCTAATTAACAAAAAACAAACTAATAACCAAACCAAAATACAGACAAATAGTACAAAAACAAAACTAAAACCAAGAAAACTAAAGAAACCAAAATATACCTTAATGTTAGGTGCTTCATTGTTAACAGGCACCGTTGGAGTTCAAGGAGAACGACTCAAATTTAAAGAAGGACCAACATCATGAGGGCATTAAGAAGGAACAACATTACCTCCATTTTTAACCATTTCTAATACATTTAACAAACCAAGCAAACCTAATGAATATAAATCAATCTACTTCATAAGAATTAAATACTAAAAACAGAATTAAAAATGACAAACTCCAAACAGAGAAATATAAAAAAACATCAAAATGCAAATAGATTCAAAACATACCCACCCCAAAAAAATGTATCTGACAAATAAAAATGCATAAAAAAAACTAAGGTACAATATTGTTATGTCATTATAGAGAGTATGCCGAAAAAAAATCAAAGTAAAACATTAAACTAAATACTAAAACAGAGATACAAATTGCAAAATCCAAATAATAGATCAAACATGACCTCAAAATCCAATCAGATAGAACAATCGAGTACTCTCAAAAGTATCTGAAATTAAAAAAAAAAAACTAATGAACAATAGAGTTACCAAGAGTATCACGGAACGGAACAAGAAGAAACCTAAAAGCTCCACCTCCACACTACACAATTCGATCCTCACATTGCCGAAGACAACCTCTGCAACCTTAAGACAAGAAAAACCTACTAATAATGGAGAATGAAAATGAACACGCTAAAAAGCGAAAATTGAGAGCATGAACACGATATACTTACCTCCGTCGTGAACAACGTAGCCGACGACCCATTTTGCATGAACAACGTAACTGACGACGCAATCAATCGTTCACCGAGATAGAAGAAAAAGGGCAAAAATCAGGAACAAATGAAGAACAAATGAAGAAGATGAATAGTAATAGCCAAAAAAGTAAGTGTAAAATTTGGTAAAGTTAATCTAAAGTAAAAGTGGTAAAAAATTATTGTAAAAAAATTATAGAATAATGGTAAATTACATAAATACCATTACAATTAAACAAAACTAAATTAATAGTAAGATTATGACATAATAAGGATTTATTACAATTTTATGGGAAAAAAACAATAAAATTGAAAAGTGTTAAAAAAAAGTCATAAATTAACTTTTCTGAAAAAAAAAACCATATTTTTGTATTCTTGATTAAAAAGTCCATATAATATGTAATTTCCACTTTAAAAAAGAGCTAAACATTTGATATTACAATTCACTTTGAAACCGTCGTTGAACATGCTTTTTGGCAAAAATAATTTGAGTATAAAAGTTAAAATGTTCATAATCATAGAATTAAGTTTGTAATTTACAGTAAAGCAATAAGAACATAAACTTCTATTCTATGTTTGGCAGAGAGAAAATAAAATTAGGAGAGGAGATATAATTTTTTGGTGAATAAAAAAGAAATAAAATTATTAAATTATAATTTAGATATAATTCATTTTACTAAAATCAGTCTTATTCCAGCAAAAATAAAATAAAATAAAAAGTATTATATTAACACCTCCATTTATTATTAAAAATTAATATAAAATATATATATTTAACTTATGTTCACTTTTTTCTATTTTTTTATATTCTAAAAAATACATATAAATAAAATATATTTTAAATATTTAGACATAAAAAAATTAAAAGACTATATATATATAAACTTGTTAAAGTAATTTTTTAAAAAGAACTATACATTATTTTTTAGTAAATTATGAAAACAGAGTAAAAGAATTATTGAAATTAAAACAAAAAGAAATTGAAGATTGTCAAATTTTTTTATAGAAAAAGTATTATGAGTAAATTTTTAAAATATAATTTAGTTTAATTATTTTTAATAAATAAGGTGCATATATATTTTTGGATGTAAATATCATCCTTCATAAATAAATTTAATCTCATTATTTTTTATAAAACTTTTCTCTCCTCTTTGGTGGACCCAACCTAATTTTATTCCACTCAATTTTCATTTCTTTCACTCTTTAGTCATATGTTTTCCTCCCCGTCCCCTTTTTTCACTACCAAACATAGGCTTAAAATCCTTTAAGAGTATTTCTCGTCTCTACCAAACATGGTTTTAGTTTCACTTCTGTTGGCTGGTTTTTTAGCTAACTGATGCAGAGTCAAATAATTAATTAGAAAGATTTCAATTAGAAAATCAATGACCAATAAATAAGCCAAGAACTTAGTAATAATGAGCAATAAATAATAGAGAACACTGGAATTTATAGAAGTTCGGCCCCAAAGATTGGCAATAACCTATGTCATCTTAGATTTGTATTAATCTTGAAGGTTTACACAAGATCACAAGGGATTACAAGTGGATTTCTTTGTGTAAAAGACAATACATTATGGCAGAATCACTGCTAAGTACCAAGCTAAGCTGCTCGGTATGTTCCTGGTGCTGGTCGGTAGGCAATTTCTCTAAACCCCCTCCACTATGGTGGAGGGTTTGTATTTATAATGCTCTGTTGGCCCAAGGGTTGCACACGGCGTAACTAATGGTGGAAATATCCCATTATTCTCGCAGGTAGTTACAATTCTACTTGTTAGAAGGCTTGACCAAGTTTTTAAGGCTGTTAGGCGCTCTTTGCGGGTGGTTGGGCGATTCCTGTGGACTGCGGGCAGGTATGTCTGTTTGTCATACCGACCAGTTGCTCTCCTGGAAAACATAACAAGCAGTGAATGTTATTCATTTGTCAAGTGTATTTTGACCAGCCTACCTGTCATCCTAACTAGCAAGTTTTCTAGGGGTTGTGCCGACCAGATGAGCCTCTGGATATAGTATACCAAGTAGTAACTTGTCGTATACCCTGCAGGTATACACTGACCAACCTACCAGGGGGTCTGCCCAATCTACTCTACGTGTTCAAGATTAGTGCCACGTCAGATATGCCAATTTTTGGGATAACATTTGCCTTTCCAAGTTTATAATGGTGCTAAGCAGCATGGGAACTTTTTATGGGGACCACTCCATCCAGCTTGGTTAAGGGTATATGCTCCTTGCTACGTGGCCTAGCATCTGACATAGTTAATACCTTTGTATTATTTCAAGTTTCCAAGAAATAACCTTTCATTGTTTCCCGCCTCTTTTTGGAACCATAAAGCACCATAATAGTCCCCCACTTATTGTACTGCACAATTACCAAAGAGTGACTGATGTATTTGGCGGTTGAGGCAATGTGATTGGAGAGTTGTGCGTGCGTATGTGCTGACGTGTCTAGGGAGACATGCTTGTGGTTGCCGAGGGGACTGCTGAGTGGACGGATGCATTGAATTCCTACATGGAGGAGTTCATTTCTCCTTGCTTATGTTCTGATCCCTATGTCGCACCACCTTCGCATCATGAACTCATCTTCGGTGCCATAATACCGCAGCAAGTAAGTCTTCCAGAATTTTGTGTTTCATTTAGCATTGTGTGTGAGGAAATGTTTTCCTTTTTCTTTGCATTTTTTCATTGTGACTGTGAGTAATTTTCGTAATGAATCCCTAGATTTCTTGAATGCATGTTGCTTGAATCTGTAAATAGATGAATATTTGAATGACCTTTGGCCTGGGTAACTTTTTTTAACCTCTCATTTTATACCAATCCTTAAATAGTCCAGTGCCTACTGCACACGAGATAAATTATCTTTTTGACCTTAAATCTAGTTCTCGACAAGGCAGGTCGGGGTATTTTTACTTTAGCCACCGTGACTCCAACATCTACCTATCGAATATAGAAGGTATCTCCAAGGTTGGAGAGTACGCTAGCCAATACTTTGTCATAGAGAACATCGCTCTTAATCACCTATCCTTCCGTCGCAATGGCCCTTTTAGTTGGCTGGCCCCCACCATAGAAATGGAGATAAGGGCCAAAAAACTAGCTACTATGGATCCTTGCTACAAAGATCTAGTGGCCTTGAGCACTGCAAAAAGACTTGTATCCGCTGGGCTCTACCGTGATCCCAAGCCGAGGGCCAAGGCTGCCACCCCTACCAGGCAGTCGCCTAGGAAAACTTTGTCCAGCATTAATTCGCCTAGTCAACTACCCAGTAAGAAGCAAGCCAGAGCATCAATCCCTCCGTCCAGACCCTGCGTTGCTCACCGAACCAGGAGTTTGGCCGACATTATCATTAAGGAGCCTGCCGAGCATGGATCTCCCAAAAATGTTGTCACTCCCAGCTTGGAAAAGGCAAGGAGGTTGCAATAGAGCATATAGACTTAGACTCATCAAGTAGTGATGAGGGTCGCCCGCTCGAGGCAGCCGACTGCTAGGGGGGAGCTGAAGAGGGTGATCTTTTGACTTTTTTCTCACAACTTACTTTGACTTTTTGCTTAATTATGATGATAATTTTTTCTCTTTTTTTTTTTGTTTGCTCTGACCCTGCTCGACACCTTTACTAATCCTTCACTTTTTATTTTGTAGATATGTCATCCGTATTTTTCAAGAAGTTTGCCCAGAAGCATTCAAGTGGTCCTAGCTGTGAGGTTCCCCTACAATGCGTCAAAAAGCTGACCCTCTTGCCGGAGCTACCAAGTGGGTCGAGAAGACCCCTGATAAGGCTTCTTCTCGGAAAAGGGTGCCCACCCCATCGCGCAAATTGGGCAAAGACAAAGGACTCTATGCCGAGGAAGTTACCCATACAGCCACTGCACCAGACTTGATCAGCTCGAGCAAAGTTCCAGAACGCACTATTGAGGATCTTGCTGAGGAGGTCCATGGGCCTTTGAAGAAAGCCCTGGCCATCTAGCAAGGACATATAAAAAAGGCGTCTGCCTCCCAAATTGAATTCATGGATACCCTTAGTAGTAAATCTCTGGAATTCATTACTAGCACCGGTCTTCAGAATGTTGGCAGGGTAAGTAATGGATTTGCTTGATCTTTGACTGGTCTTTCTTCCTTAGTTATTTGTTATGAATTTCTTCATTTCATATTGCAGGGTATGCTGGCTCTTAGCTATACTCATTACCGAGTTGTAAGGTCCTCCTAATCCAGGACCGTTACACTGTGAACTTTAAATTGCGTCAGACTTGCTAATCAAGTCATTTGGTTTAAAACGTGTAACTATGGTTAATGTCAAGGGTTAGGGTTAAATTTTTTGGTAAAAGGAATTGTTGAATTTTATTTAAAAAGTTTCATAAATTCATGGGATCCCAAAATATTACAACCAAACTTTTAAAAAGGTGTATGTACATCAAAAATTACATCCGACCGACCTATGTGGAAAAATTAGGGCTACAACCCTAGTTCCTCTGAGATATTCTCGGTCGTGGTGGATGAGCAGCTGCATATGTACATGCTGTTGAATCTCTCCATCTCATGGCTGGTCAAGCTTCCCTATTCCCTTACCTGCACCACAAAGCACCCGTGAGCCAAGGCTCAGTAAGAAAATTTAAGCATGTGCATAAACAGAAAATACAGATTCCCAGATACTTATTTAGCATGTCCAGCAGTAATAACCTACTCATATAGTCATTCAATTACAAATAAATGGTCATTGGACCAATCTGGGGCCGCTGCTCTGAACAGTTGACCATATAGTCAACCCCGGGCCCTTTGCCCTAGCTATGTGACCATAGAGTCACCTAGGGCCTTTGCCCTTAGCTCTAGGTAACTAGCCATAGAGCTAGCAAAACACCTTTGGTTTTCTAATGACCATAGGGTCGGCCAAAGTAATAGTACGTTATTGATTTAGGCCTAAGCATTTTGACCACCGCGCAGTGAGCTATTGTCGTCTTTGACTAATAAGTAAACCGCTGAACCAGTTATTCGAATATAGGCATACCTCAACGAGATAATCACGTATACATGTTAATCACATAACATAATCAGGTAATTGTAATCATAGTAATAACCACGCTTATTTAACGGGACATGCCCTAGCCACGCAAACTATGCGAACAGTCATGCGACACTTAAGCAAATAGAAATATTCAAGTATGTTTAAATGATAAGTAAACATAACTGAAACATAAATGTTCTTGGGGGCCCAAGCCCTAATCATAATTGTAATGGCCTACTTCCTTAGAGCCATTACTAAGTGAGTTTAAAATGTGTATTTAACTCGCTAATCAAGGTTTTAAGGAAAAAGTGTGAATAAACCATAAACAGAGTCATAAACTTAGAAAATAATTCTATTTACTGAAAATCATAAAACGTTTAACATTCGGGATCCCAAAATACTGTTTAGAAATATTTACAACTAAAAAACATAATCATAGTCGGCCAAACGACAAAATCCAGGTTTAGTACAATCATCTCCCAAAATACCCCTGGCTGTGGCGGCCAGGCAGGCTAAACATGTATGCGCCGCTTCACGCTCTCCGTACTCATGGTTGGTCGACTTTCCCCTTGCCCTTACCTACACCACAGAGCACCCGTGAGCCGAAGCCCAGCAAGAAAACCCACACAAGCAGATAACATATGCATATAAAACACCTAGCATATAAACCGACCATCAATAGGCTATACACATACGGCCAAGCCATCCCAGGCGCTTTACCAGGCCCTGGGTTCGCAGTCCACACCGGGATATCCCAGGTATTCTTTAGGGTCTCGCCCTGGCATCTCGCACTCCGCGTGCTAAACGCTGCTCCCGGCCCCTTGCTGCACTCGGCCTTGCACTCCAAATGCCTAACACCGTTCTCGGCCCCTTGCCGTTCCCGGCCTTGCCGAGCTCGGCCTGTGCCGTTCCCAGCTCTTGCCGAACATTCACACATATGCATACATAGCATAATAAAGAAAATATCAAACATGAATAAATTCAATCAAAGGGCTGCACCCTGTAACACAATCATATAGGGCCCTGCTCTGCATACAAGCTCTGTGGGAACAACAGTTTTCTTACCTGAGTCCCGAGCTTCCCAAGCACCCAATCATGAGCACAGTCCTCTAACCCGAGCCTTGAAGAAATCCTAGTCACAACACATGAACCATAATCAACCATCATGTTCTAATCCATTAAATAGTTTCGAGTCATAATTGTAACCTTCGGGACCTTGGTTTCTACCAAACTGGGTAGTAGGAACCTTCCCGAGCCTTAACGTTCAAGTTCCCGAGCTAAAAACCCTCATTTTGCCAAAAATCAACTTTTGGCCCGCGGCTCAGCTTCCCTTAAGCGCCGCGGCGCGCCCCGAGATAGAGACAAAATTTCCTCACATTTGCTAGCCTAGGGACGCGGCGCCCAAACCTTGCGCCGCGGCACCTGGGAAATTCCCTCGAAGGCCACTAGCCTAAAAACGCAAGCAGGCAGCGGCGCTGAAGAACAGGGCCGTGACGCGAGCCCGAAACCCAGAATTCCCATGCAAACTTTTCGAGCTAACTCCCTTGAAATCATTCTAAACACACCCCAACAACAGAATTGAATCCCATAATCACCCTAATATACTTTAGGCAGCACATAAACTCAAAGAAACCAGCCAAAATCCTACTCTAACTCAAGCCCAATTATCTAAGCTTTAACCCCTCAAACTTCAGCAAAAGAGGAAAATTTAAACAAAATTCAAGCTTAGATCCTTACCTCAAGAACAATTCGACTCTCAACTATCTTTAACCTTGCACCTTGCTTTGATTTCCCCAATTTGCAGCCTCAAATCCAAAGCTTTCCCCTCAAAATTCCCTTGGCAAGTTTGAGAGAAAAAAAGAAAAAGAGAAGAGAAAGAGTTTGGGTTGGTAGCTCTTAACATATCCTTAGTTTATTTTATTTAACTTAGTTTCTAAGGTTACCTCATAGGCTCGGGGTACCGAAAACGTGCTCGAGGGCAAAATGGTAATTTCCCCAAAAATTCCCTCCTAAATATTCTAACCTCAAATATATCTCCAAATATTTATTTCCATAACCCGATAACCCCATAAAACATCTAGTTCCCGAATTACCCCTCGACTCATCCCGAGTCGGATTCTCAACCCTGTTGTGACCTTCTGGCTCGTAGTTCCCAAGGACTGTCTCGGATCGTGCTACACAGATATATCACAAGTATATCGCATTTACCACATTTATCACATTTATGCCCTCAACGGGTTAAAATTACAAACATGCCCTTAATAACCAGATGGGGCCCACATGCATATTTAATTCACCTAAACATCATTTCTAATCACATACTCATCAAATTCGCATATAATAATAATAATAAATCACGTATTGCCCTCCAGGCACACTAATCAAGGCCCTAAGCCTTATTAGCAAATTTGGGACGCTACAATAATTATTAAGAATAGTCAGGCCAAGCCTTAATCACATATAACACGTATTGGGTGCAGTTTTCTTACCTCAAATCCGAGTATAGCATAAAATAAGAACGACCCTCGGGCACGATCCTAGTTCCGAGCCCCTTGTGATAACCTAGTCACAACCATAATAGATGATTCCATCAATAACGAGCAAATAAAGGCTTCCGGACTGAGTCCTAGCATTCGGAGCCTCAAACTTTACTAAACCGGGTAATAGAATCGATCCCGAGCCCCAAGGAAAAGGTTCCCGTTGCTAAAAACTCACAATGGCCAAAACAGCCCAGGTGGGCCGCAACCTACCCTTGAGGGTCGCGGCGCGCCCCTTAGGGCAGAGACCCTCCTCTTCTGGTAAAGGGATACGAGTTGCGACCTGCCCTTGAGGGTCGCGGCGCGCCTCCCAGAAAGGGGCCTCCCAAGGCCCTGGGTTCGGTTGAGTCACAACCCTTCAAGAACAGAGTCGTGACTTGGACCTGCGAACCTAGATTTCCTTC
The DNA here is from genome assembly GCF_963169125.1 of Humulus lupulus. Classification (NCBI taxonomy): domain Eukaryota; kingdom Viridiplantae; phylum Streptophyta; class Magnoliopsida; order Rosales; family Cannabaceae; genus Humulus; species Humulus lupulus. The sequence continues at coordinate 217,928,978 of NC_084802.1, read as the reverse complement.
ATTTTTCAAAAGCCAAATCTAACTAAAACTATCCCAATTTCACCCAAAAACTATAATTCAACCATCACAACAACTTTAATATCTTCCCAGCAGCAAAACCCAACTAAAACCTAGTTGTGAAACCCTTCAAAATACCAAATTCAACTCTTGAGCTATAAGGTTCAAGAACACCTCAAGAACAGCTATGAATTCTAATAAAATTCAGTTACAAGAAAGATTAAAACATCACCTTAGTTGTCAACGGTGATCCCCTAGCCACAAGCGATTCGAATTCTAATCTCGACCCTTCGATTCTTTGGTTTCCAGCCACAATCCTCTTAATTCTTCAAGAAAACTAGCTTAAGGAAGCTTAGAGAGAGAGAGAGAGAGAGAGAGAGAGAGAGAGAGAGAGAGAGAGAGAGAGAGAGAGAGAGAGAGAATCAGCCAGTGAAGTGTTTTTGTGTGCTTCTTTATGTTTCCTAAGGCTTAAGTTTCACTTAAGCTAATCACGAGGCTCGGGGTACCAAAAACGTCCCTGAGGGAAAAATTGTCAAAATCCCCAGTATTCCCTCCTAATCTCACTAACTTCAAATATATCCCCAATTATTCATTCCCATTACCCGATAACCCAATTTAATGCCAAATACATAAAATACCCCTTGACTCGCCCCGAGTCGGGAATTGGGTCCCGTTGTGACTTTCCCGCTAACTTGCTCCCTAGGATCGTCTCATGTCGAGTAACCCAAATAATCCCAAATAATAATGTGGTCTCTCACATATATCACATATATGCACACATATACAATTATGCCCATAACGGGCCAAGTTACGAAAGTTGCCCTTCTAATAAGAAACGTGCCCACATGCATATTTAGTACTCCTAAACATGCATAACTAGTTATATTATCATATTACTCACATAACCACAATCAAATTTATTAAATAAACATATTATTCCATATATTTCCATCTTGGCCCTCTAATCAAGACCCTAAGCCTTATTAGGTAATGTTAGGACGTTACAACTATCCCCTCCTTAAAGAAATTTTGTCCTCTACCTGAACAACTCGGGGTACTGAGTTTACATATCTACCTCCAGCTCCCAGGTCGCTTCCTCGACCTTGCTATTCCTCCATAATTCCTTAGCTAAAGGTATAGTCTTGTTCCTCATGTCCTTGTCCTTTCTGTCTAAAATCTTAACTGGTTACTCTTCGTAGGACAAGTCTGCCTCCAGTTCCAGATCCTCATAACTCAGTACATGCGTTCCATCTGACACATACTTCCTCAGCATGGAAATATGGAATACATTATGCACACTAGACAGTGCAGGGGGTAAAGCCAATCTATAGGCCACCTGACCGATCCTCTCCAAAATCTCAAATGGTCTCACAAACCTAGGGCTCAACTTACCCTTCTTCCTGAACCTCTTCACCCCTCTCAGAGGTGAAACCCTAAGGAAGACATAGTCTACCACCTGGAACTCTACATTCCTCCGCCTTGGGTCTAAATAGCTCTTCAGTCTACTCTGAGACACGAGCATCCGAGCTCTAATCTTCTCAATAGCCTCAGTGGTCCTCTGAACTGCTTCAGGACCTAAATATTTCCTCTCACCCATCTCATCCCAGTGAATGGGAAATCTGCACCTCCTACCATACAACATATCATAAGGTGCCACTCCAATAGTAGATTGGTAGCTATTGTTATAGGAAAAATCTATCAGAGACAAATATTTACTCTAGGATCCTTCAAAGTCCAACACACATGCCCTCAGCATGTCCTCCAATATCTAGATAGTCCTCTCAGACTGACCATCGGTCTGAGGATGATAAGTTGTACTAAACTTTAGCTGTGTACCCATCGCCCTCTACAAACTTCCCTAAAACTTGGAAGTAAAGATAAAGCCCCTATCAGACACAATAGACATCAGAGTCCCATGAAGGCGAACTATCTCTCTTACATAGAAATCTGCATACTGGTCAACCGTGTAATTCATCCTCACTGATAGAAAATGAGCTGATTTCGTATACCGATCCACAATGACCCAAACAGAATCATGTTGGCCCACTGTTCTGGGTAACCCTACCACGAAATTCATTGTGATATCCTTCCACTTCCACTCTGGGATATCCAGAGGCTGTAATAGCCCTGCTGGCCTTTGATGCTCAGCCTTGACTTGCTGACAGTTCAGGCACCTTGCCATATACTCAGTCACATCCCTCTTCATCCCAGGCCACCAATATAAAACTTTCAGATCGCAGTACATCTTCGTGGTGCCCAGATGCAAAGAATAAGGAGTAGTACGAGATTCATCCAAAATCTCTCATTTGATCTCGGTGTCCATCAGAATGCAGATCCGACCCTTATATCTCAACAAGCCCATGCTTGACACCGTATAGTCCTTAGCTATTCCAATTAGGATGTCCTCTCTAACCTGCCCCAACTGTGGGTCATCAAATTGTTTCTCCTTGATCCTCTCCAAGATAGTAGACTGTAGGGTAATATTGGCTAGTTGGACCACCACTAACTCGATTCCTGCTCTAGCCATATCATCAGCCAATTCCCTTGATATCTTCCTAGCACTATATAACTGTCCCAGACCATTCTTGCTTAAGGCATCTGTTAGCACGTTGGCCTTCCCAGGGTGATAGAGAATCTCACAATAATAATCCTTGACCAGCTCTAACCAACGTCTTTGCCTCATGTTCAGATCCTTCTTGGTGAAGAAGTATTTTAAACTCTTGTGGTCAGTGTATATCTCACACTTCTCACCATATAAGTAGTGTCACCACACCTTCAGTGCAAAAACAACCACTGCAAGTTCTAAGCCATGTGTGGGGTATCTCTGCTCATACTCCTTCAAATGACGTGATGTGTAGGCAATCACCTTCATTGTCTGCATAAGAGCACAACCCAGACCCTGCCTCAAGGCGTCACAATAAACTACAAACTTGTCCCGATCTGTAGGAAGACTCAAATTCAGAGCGGTGATCAAGCTCTTCTTGAGCTTCCGCAAGCTGTCTTCACACTTGTCTGGCTATATGAATTTATAATTCTTTTGTGTTAACTCTGTCAATGATGATGCAATCTTGGAAAACTCCTCCACAAAGCGTTTGTAATACCCTGCCAATCCCAAGAAACTTTTGATCTCTAAAGCTGTCTTCGGTCTTGGCCAATATCTGCCGCCTCAATCTTTGCTGGATCCACCTTAATTCCATCCTTACTGATTATGTGACCTAAGAAAGTCACCTGTAGAAACCAAAACTCGTATTTCTTGAACTTCACATACAACCTGTGTTATCTCAACCTCTGTAGTACCAATCTGCTCGTGTTCTGTCTCTGTCCAAGAGTATATCAATATATCGTCAATAAAGACAATCACAAACTGGTCCAGGTAATATTTGAACACCCTGTTCATCAAATCCATAAATGTTGTCGGGGCATTAGTCAATCCAAATGATATCACCAAAATCTCAAAATGCATGTACCTGGTGCGAAAAGTTGTCTTCGGTACATCCTTCTCTTTGATCCTCAGCTGGTGATAACTAGATCGAAGATCTATATTAGAGAATATCGTTCTACCCTACAACTGTTCAAACAAATCATCAATCGTTGACGGTGGATATATGTTCTTGATAGTTAATTTGTTTAGTTCTCGGTAATCAATACACATCCTCAAAGAACCATCCTTTTTCTTTATAAAGAGAAAAGGTGCGCCCCATGGCGAGAAACTGGGCCTAATAAAACCCAAGTCTAGTAACTCCTGTAGTTGAACCTTTAGTTCCTTCAGCTCAACTAGAGCCGTCCTATAAGGTGCCCTAGACACTGGCTCTGTCCTTGGCACTAATTTAATCACAAACTCAATCTCCCTGTGTGGAGGTAACCCTGGCAGATCCTCTGGAAACACGTCCAGAAACTCACAGACTAATCGGGTCTGTTCTGGTCCCACCAGCATGACCTGAGTGGTATCCACCATGCTAGATAAGAACCCTATGCACCCCCTACAATAGGTCTCTAGCTCTAAGTACACATATCATAGGTATACGGGGTCCATGCACAGTTCCAACAAATACAAAGGGGTCTTCACCCTCAGGCTCAAAGGTTACCATCTTCTTTTTGAAATATATCGTTACTCCATACTTCTCTAGCCAATCCATGCCCAGAATTATATCAAAATTAGTCATCACTAATTCTACCAAGTCAACTGATAATTCCCTGCCATCCACTGTAACTGGTAGTGATCTAACCCATCTCCTGGAAACCACTAACTCCTCAGAAGGAAACATAGTGCCAAACCCCACAGGATAAAAGTCACATGGTCTACACAATCCATCTATAACCCTACTAGCAAAAAAAGAGTGCATAGCACCTGAATCAATCAAAATAGTACAGAAGGTTCCATCACTAGAAAGTTGACCTGTAACCACTGAGGGACTAGCCTCGGCCTCTGCTTGGGTCAAGGTGAACACCCGAGTTGGCGTCAGGCTATCCACTTTCTTGGACTCTTCCTTTCTGGTTCTCGGGCAATCCTTCTTTAAATGCCCCACGCTGCCACAAACAAAGCAGACCTTCACCCAACATTCCCCAATATGGCATCTCCTGCACCGAGTACACTCTGGGAATGCTCTCCAGGTCTCACCGCCACCCTGGCGGCCCATCTGTATGACCCGTGCCCTCCTATCTGGCCCTGCAGCTGAAACTGTATCTGGAATCTTCCTCTTATGATCACTGGGGCCTCCACCCCTACCAAAACCTGTAAATGTAGGTCCCGGCCTCCTAGAATCCCTTCTCGCTGTATTTTCACGCCAGATCTTATTCTCTGCACTCTCAACTATAAGCGCTTTCTCCACAGCCTGTGCATAGGCAGTCAATCCTGGCACAATAGTAATACGAACATCTCAGGCTATCATAGGTTTTAGCCCTTGAAGAAACCTCTCTCTTCTGGTCCCATCAGTGGGCACCAGATCCCCATCAAACTTTGCCAATCTATCGAACTTCAGGGCATAATCAGTCACTGTCATGTTACCCTAAAGTAACTTGCTGAACTCTTCAGCCTTCCCAGCTTTAACTGCGTCGTTGTAATATTTCTCATTAAACTAGGTTCTGAACTCTTCCCATTCCATGGTGGTTACTGCTCTGGTCTGGGATACCACCTCCCACCATATTCGGGCATCCTCCCAAAACATATAAGTTGCGCAGGCCACTCTCTCATTACCAATTACCCTTACAAAATCCAAAATGGTGGTTATCATGGTCATCCACTACTCCGCCTTCAGTGGATCTGAGCCACCCTCAAAGACTGGAGGGTGTTGTTTCCTGAACCTCTCATACAGGATTTCCCATCTATCTCCCCCTGACTGGGGCTGCACTGTCGCTGGTACTTCTGGCTGTAACACTACCGGTACTGTAGGCTGTGGGTTCTCTGCTGGAACCTGTTGCTGTCTCAAGAGGCGTATCTCTTCTTCCTACCTCTCTAACCTAGATTGTATGTCAGCAAGCACCTGCTGTCAATTTTCTGGAGCTGGAAATGGAGCCTGGCCATGGTCATTCCCTTCCATGGCATGTAACTCTTCGCCAACCAACCTTTCTGTCCTTCAAGGATTCATATTGTTATTCAATTCACTCTCAGTGATCAAATCATCCATTAGGTACGTAATAACAATACCTCTCAGTGCCTGACAATCCAAGATCAAACAGACAAACAACATATGCAATGCTAATAAACATGCCAACACATATTATGCTCATTCATAGTGCTAATAAGCACTTCCTGATATCCATTAGCAAATAACAATCCAAATGAACATATCCAAACATTTATGCAAGTATAACATGGCTAATAAGCATGTTCTTTAATCCCTGCCAGTGTTAACAGTGCTAATAAGCATTTCCTGGCCTGTATACAAATTATAACGCTAATAAGTGGTTCCCTGCATTCACAAGTAGTAACAATGCTAATAAGCACGTTCTTTATCATTCATTCAACAGTCAAGGGCCAGGTCCTACCAGATTATCTCATGCTTCCTAAACAGGCACACAGATAAGGCATTCACATCATGTTTAAGCATTAATACACATAACCACATAATAATTACTGAACCCTGAGTTGAGCTTGTCTTTAGTGGCGAGTGTACATGCCCGACTAGTCTTCAGGAACCCTCAAACCTTGGCATCTCTGATACCAAGTTGTAACATCCTCCTAATCCAAGACTGTTACATTGTGTACTTTAAATTGTGTTATACTTGCTAATTAAGTCATTTGGTTTAAAACGTGTAACTATGGTTAATGTCAAGGGTTAGGGTTAAAATATTTGGTCAAAGGAACCGTTGAATTTTATTTAAAAAATTTCATTCATTCATGGGATCCCAAAATATTACAACCAAACTTTTAAAAAGGTGTATGTACATCAAAAATTACATCCGACCAACCTAAGCGGAAAAATCAGGGCTACAACCCTAGTTCCTCTAAGATATCCTCGACCGTGGTGGACGAGCAGCCGCATATGTGTTATATTATCTTACAACATAATGTAATGTTATATTATATTATATTATATTATAATGTTTTAGATTAAATAAATGTGACAAAGAGTGTCACATATTGTAACATATAATAGAGAGTTACAATATTTAGATATGAGAAATATCCAAATGTGTAACATTTTTGGTGTTACAAATTCAGCTACAAATTTGTAATTTCCAAATATTACCCTTTATTGTGTAAATTTGGTGTTACACAATATTGAGATGAATTTCATAAAGCCATATGTGAAATGGCTGTTAGACATATGATTTTAACCCCAATAATGTGTTTTGGGGGTTACAAAATCATTTGGGAGGGTTTGGAAACGTTTGGAAAAACAGCACATTTTCAAGTGTTGAAATTGGTCAGTGGCCGTGGCCATAGAATGTTGGTGGCCGTGGCCTGTGGGACAGAGAGCAGTGGCCACGGCCACTGATGTCCCTGGCCACGGCCACAGGTGTATTTTTGACCAAATTTTCCATTTTTTCAATCTTTGTTGAACGGTTCCAAAAACCCAAATAACTCCAAAATCTCATTTTTAATTCCACAAAAATCCAATTAATCATTGGTAACAGCCATGGGGGTTGGTGGAATTTGAAATTCAAAGGGTGTCTCTAAACTCTATAAATAGGAGCCTATTGCTCACTTGAAATACACAACTTTTATATCCACTAGAGCACTTGGCTAGAAACACCTTGAGGCTGGATTATTCCAGAAAGCATTTCCTAAAATATGTGAGAGATCCCTTAGTGCTTGAGTTAGGGGGAAATAAGCTTTTGGACAAAGGTTTCAATCCTTGTTCAAGTTGGTGATCCCCAACACTCTTCACTTTGGTTGTGTGAGTGAGAGTTTCTTATTATTTTGTTCTTGTTCTTATTCTCTTCTATTGTTTTTCTTCTTATCATTCTTGTTATATTTACTTGTATCTTTGCTTATAGTTGTAATCTCATCTACATCTTTCTTTTTACTACTTTAAGTTTATTTGTATCCTTTGGTCAAAAGTTGTATTTTCTATTTCAATCATCTTCTTCTTCTTTCTCTATATTTATTTGTATTTTCAGTTATAGAGTTGTAACACTCTTTTTAATCAATCATTATTTATTTGTAATATATTGCATAGAGTTGTATTTTCTGACCATTTCCATTAAGGCAAATAAATATTTTCCTAAAAATATGTACACGTCGCCACCGAAGCTCTCCAACTCATGGCTTGTCAAGCTTCCCTTTTCCCTTACCCGCACCACAAAGCACCCGTGAGCCAAGGCTTAGCATGAAAACTTAAGCATGTGCATAAACAGAAAATACAAATTCCCAGATACTTATCTAGCATGTCCAACAGTAATAACCTACTCACACAGTCATTTAGTTACAAATAGATGGTCATTGGACCAATTTGGGGCCGCTACTCTAAACAGTTGACCATAGAGTTAACCTCGGGCCCTATGCCCTAGCAATGTGACCATAGAGTCACCTGGGGCCCTCACCCTTAGCTCTGGGTAACCAGCCATGCAGCTAGCCAAACACCTTTTGTTTTCCAATGACCATAGGGCCGGCCAACGTAATCGTACGATGCTGATTTAGGCCTAAGCCTTTCGACCAGCGCACAACGAGCTATTGCCGTCCTTGACTAATAAGTCAGACCCTGAACCAAGTATTCGAATATCAATAAAGAAATAGATATGTATAGGCACACCTCAACAAGATAAACATGTATACATGTTAATCACATAACATCATCAAGTAATCATAATGATAGTAATAACCACTCTTATTTAACGGGCCATGACCTAGCCACGCAAACTATGCGAACAGTCATACGACACTTAAGCATATAGAAATATTCAAGTATGTTTAATAGATAAGTGAATGATAACTGGAACATAAATGTTCTCGGGGACCCAAGCCCTAATCATAATTATTAAGAACAGTCAGGCCAAGCCTTGATCATATATAACATGTACTGGGTGCACTTTTCTTACCTCAGGTTCTAGTATAGTGTAAAATAAGAACGACCCTCAAGCAAGATCCCAGTTCCGAGCCCCTAGCAATAACCTAGTCACAAACATAATATATGATTCCATCAATAATGAGCACATAAAGGCTTCCAGACCGAGTCCTAGCCTCCGGGGCCTCGAACTCTACTAAACCAGGTAGTAGAATCGATCCCCAACCCTAGGGAAAAGGTTACCGTCACTAAAAACTCACCAAGGAAAAAACAGCCCAGGCGGGCCGCGACTTGCCCTTGAGGGTTGCGACGTGCCCCTCAAGGCAGAGGCCCTCCTCTTTTGGTAAAGGGACACATGCCCTCCTCTTTTGGTAAAGGGTCGCGGTGTGCCTCCCAGAAAGGGGCCTTCCAGGGCCCTAGGTTTGGTTAAGTCATGACCCCTCAAGAACAGAGCTGCAATTTGGCCCTGCGAACCCAGATTTCCTTCATTTTTCAATAGCCAAACCCAACTAAAACTATCCTAATTTCACCCTAAAACTATAATTCAACCATCACAATAGCTTTAATATCTTCCCAGCAACAAAACCCAACTAAAACTTAGTTGCAAAACTCTTCAAAATACCAAATTCAACTCTTGAGCTATAAGGTTGAAGAACACCTCAAGAACAGCTATGAATTCTAATAAAATTTTGTTACAACAAAGATTAAAACATCACCTCAGTTGTGAATAGTGATCCCCTAGCCACAACCTATCCGAATTCTAATCCAGAGCCTTCTATTCTTTGGATTCCAGCCACAATCCTCTTAATTCTTCATGAAAACTAGCTGAAGGAAGCTTAGAGAGAAAGAGAGTGTGTGGGAGAGTTGGTTGGCTAGTGAAGTGTTTTTGTGTGCTTCTGTATGTTTCCTAAGGGTTAAGTTTCACTTAAGCTAATCCCAAGGCTCGGGGTACCAAAACGGTCCCCGAGGGTAAAATGGTCAAAATCCTCAGTATTCCCTCCTAATCTCATTAACTTCAAATATATCCCCAATTATTCATTCCCATTACACGATAACCCAATTTAATTCCAAAGACCTAAAATACCCCTTGACTCGCCCAAAGTCGGGTATTGGGTCCCGTTGTGGCTTTCCCGCGATCTTGCTTCCTAAGATCATCATGTGCTGAGTAACCCAAATAAACCCACATAATAATGTGGTCTCTCACATATATCACATATATGCACACATACACAATTATGCCCATAATGGCCCAAATTACGAAAGTTACCATTCTAATAAGAAACGGGCCCACATGTATATTTAATACTCCTAAAGATGCATAACTAATTATATTATCATATAACTCACATAATCATAATCAAATAAACATATTATTCCATATATTGCTATCCTGGCCCCCTAATCAAGGCCCTAAGCCTTATTAGGTAATTTTGGGACATTACATGAGCATAGGGGGTGAGTAAACATGTGACTGGCTTAGTGAAAGGGTCCGATGATAAAACCTCTCAAGTTGCCCAACTAACCGAGCAAGTCTAGCATCTTCAACATGCCACCAAGTAGATTACCAAGGAAAAAAAGGGGCTCAAATCTACCATTGAGTAGAGGAATCTCGACTTTAACCGGTTGGAGAGGAGGATCGAGGTGTTAAAAGAGAAGAATGTTGCTGATGGGAGGGCCGCTCAGGAGGAAAAAGATAAGCTAGAAAAGGCTCTTGAGAAAGAGAAAATTGACAGGGTCGCTGATGCTAAAGCTTTGGAGGACTTTAGTATGAGCACGTTTTATGATTTCTGGGTTCGCAACAAGACGGAGGACTTTAGTTATCTGGGAGAGGCTTATGATGAGCTTATGCACTACTGTGCTGAGCGAGAGAAGAACGAGGCCCCGACTATCCATACTGAGCTACCTCTAGCATCAGAAACAGAACCTGTTGTGCCACCCACCGAGTTGGTTATCACGACCCCTGAAAAAGATGTCTTGCCCTCTAGTCCGAGTGCTCTAATTGAGGCTTCGACCCCTGCTGACTAGTCTCGCAGCTTCCTTACCAAAACCCCTGTCGCCGAGTTTGACCAACAAATCCCAGGCTCTTGATAAACTTTACTTGTTATTTTTTTTTATTGTTGCGAAGGCAAAGATGGCTTAGCCGAGCAGCCTTTAATCTCAAGCGATCTTTTACTTTAGCCAAAACAACATGTTTGAGCCGAGCAGCCTTTCATCTCGAGCAATCTTTTTCCTTTTTATAAAAGTCTTCTCATTTTAGCTATATATCTACTCGTACTTTTACTTTTCCTTGCTACTCGACGTATACTATTTTTGGAGTTGTGCGGCTCTATGAATTAGAGCTATTCAATTTTTTGAATGAGTTGTAAGCAAAAATTGTTCAACCCTATCTACAAAAATTGTTTTATGGCTCTTTGTATTTCTTGGTACATGCTGAGAAACGCGCAAGAACTTTAACATTAATAAAAATTAATGTCTCTAAATCCTTTTGATTACACACTTTTCTCTCTGCTTGTCCATGTATGACTATGGTGCCCCCCAAGTGACCGAGCAGGATTCATAACTTTTGGGTTATCCTCTTGGTCACTTGCTAACTAACCAGACCTTTTAATAACCTGTTCGGGGGTACTTGGGTTCACCAAAACCTACAATGGTTTCATACATTGCCGGTAATCCGTGAGATAAATCACTAATTAGCAAGATAATCATTGTAAAAGTAAGGCTTGTAAAAATGGACAAAAATCGTGTCTTATTGATTAAAAGTTAACCATACAAGCCGCATTGCTACAATGTAGCTTACATTCATAAATTTTAATTATTACAATAAATGGGCAAATCATGCCTGTGCATAATTAATATAGCTAACTTGAGCTGGTCGGTGGTATGGGCCGTTCATGCCTGTACAGGCCACTCAACGATCAATTAAAAGTAATCTTTATCAGTAGTACTTTCTCAGGTGTTCCCTATTCCAGTAACGTGGAACAGGTACTAATTGGAAATCTTGGTCATACCATGCTAGCTTGTACGTGTCGGGCAGTACTATTTCTATGAACTGGTAAGGACCTTCCCAACTTGGCCCTGGTACTCTTGCTGAGGCATCTCGAGTTTCTGGGAATATTCTTCGCAGGACTAGATCTCCCACGCCAAACTTTCATTCCTTAACTCTAGAATTAAAGTACCGGGAAACTTTTTGCTGGTGGGTAGCCAGGCGTATATTGGACTTTTTGCGTCTTTCTTCAATGTGGTCTAAGGACTCGGCCAACAATTGGTGGTTACGATCTCGGTTGTACACTGTACGTCTGTGAGAAGGTGGAGTCACCTCAATTGGTAGCATTGCATCATACCCATATGTGAGTGCAAAGGAGGTATCACCAATAGTTGTCCGCTCACTAGTCCTGTATGACCAGAGTACCTCAGGCAATTTTTCAGGCCAATTTCTTTTAGCTAGTTCTAGACGCTTCTTCAGAGTGTCTTTGAGAGTTTTGTTAACTGCTTCTACCAGCCCATTTTCTTGAGGGTGCGAGACTACTGAGAAGCTTTTTGTGATGTCGTGTCTGGCACAGAAATCAATAAATAAATGGCTATTCAACTACGTGCCATTATCAGACACTATTTTGTGGGGTAGGCCAAATCTGCAGATTATATTTTTCACCATGAAGTCCAGTACTTTTTGGAAGTAATTGTTGCCAGTGGCTCGGCCTCTGCCCACGTGGTGAAGTAATGAACTGCTACGACTGCATACTATACTCCTCCCTTTCCCTTTGGTAACCGACCAATAAGGTAAATTCCCCAAATAGCGAAGGGCCATGGACTCTGCATTTGAGTAAGCTCGTTTGGGGCTGCTCGGGGTTGTAAATCTTTGACACTTGTCACATCGTCAAACATACATAAAGACATCTTCGTTCATAGTTTTCCAGAAGTAGCCTTGCCTTAGAATCTTTTTAGACAAACTTTTCCCCCGTGCATGGTTCCCACAGAAACCCTCATGTACTTCCCCCAGTAGGTGCCCTAATTCTGTTTGGTTGACACATCTGAGTAATGGCATTGAGAAGTCCATTCTATACATAACTCTATCCATGATTATATGCCGAGCAACTTTTCTTATTAATTTTCTAGATTCATTGTGACTACTTGGAAGGTTGCCATGTTCTAGATAAGCTTCAATCGGGGTCATCCAGGATGGGGTTATGTACGAAGTGTTGTCTATCAGAAAGACTTGTTCTGGTAGGTTGATACTTGGTTCTTCCAAGTATTAAATAGGGACTAGGTTGGCCTTGTCCATGCCTTAAGCCAATGCATCTACTGTAGCATTTTGTTCTCTTGGTATCTGTTGGATATTGTACCTCTTGAGATAAGAAAACAGGTCTTTGATCTTATCATGATAGGCCATCATTTTTTCTCCCCGAGCAGTGTACTCACCGAGGACTTGATTGACAACCAATTTTGAATCATTGTATATGTCTAAGACTTCAGCCTTTACTTCCCTTGCTAAGCTCAGGCATGCGATTAATGCTTCATACTCTGTTTCATTATTGGATGTTTTAAATAAAAAATGAAGTGCACAACGGATGTGTTGCCCTTCAGGAGTGATTAATGTTAGTCCGGCCCCAGACAACTGATCGGTAGATGAGCCATCGACGTGCAGCTTCCATACCTGGGGTTCTTCCTCAGAATGAACGGTACTAGACGCTGGGTGTTTGGTGTTTTGCCCAGCATTTGTATTGGGCGGTGGTCGAGGCTGCGATGACTGCTTAGCCATTTCTTCATCTGTATCTGATATACCGGTACATTCAGCTACAAATTCTGTGAGAGCCTAGCCTTTAATTGTTGTTCGGGGTTGGTAAGTGATTTCATATTGTCTGACCTCTATAGACCATTTTAATAACAGACCAAAGGTGTCTGGTTTTAGAAGAACGTGGCGCAATGGTTTGTCGATAAGTACTTTTATAGGATGAGCTTGGAAGTACGGGCAAAGTTTAATGGGCAACAGGAGCAGGCAGTAAGTTAATTTTTCAATTAGAGGATACTTGCTCTCGGCTTCGACCAGCCTTTTACTGACATAATAGACTGGATGTTGAATCTTGTTTTCTTCTCTGACCAGGACTGCACTAACAGCGTGTTGAGTTACTGCCAGGTATATGCAAAGTTCTTCACCCTACAGAGGTTTTGAAAGGATCGGGGGTTATGCCAGTTGTTGTTTTAGAGCTTGGAAGGCTTGTTCGCATTCTCTGTCCATTCAAATTTATTTGTACCTATGAGGATATTAAAAAATGGAATACACGTATTAGTGGATTTGGACACGAATCTGCTGAATGCTGCTATGTGTCTTGTCAGACTCTGCATGTCCTTGATTCTGGCTGGTGAAGGAATGTCCAATAGTGCCTTTATCTTTTCGAGGTTTGCTTCAATTCCCCTGGAGTTTACTATAAACCCCAAGAATTTTCCCGACCTCACACCAAAGGAGTATTTTAGGGGGTTCAATTTCATTCTATACTGCCCTAAGATATTGAAGCATCCCTCCAAGTCTTCAATGTGCCCCTAGCCTTTTTGGATTTCATCAACATATCATCCACGTAAACCTCCATGTTATTTCCTATTTGGTCTTTGAACATACAATTTACCAGCCGCTAATATGTGGCTCCAGCGTTTTTCAGGCCAAACGACATAACTTTATAACAATATAGCCCCACATCCATGCGAAAGCTAGTGTGCTCCTGGTCGGGTGGTGCATACTTATCTAGTTGTACCCCAAATAGGCATCCATAAAGGTTAAGATCTCGTGGCCGGCTGTAGCGTCCACCTGTTGGTCAATTCTCGGAAGTGGGAAGCGGTCCTTCGGGAATGCCTTATTTAAATCAATGAAATCTATGCATACCCTCCACTTGTTATTAGGCTTCGGTACCAATATCAGATTAGACACCCATACTGGGTAGAAAACTTCCCTAATGAATTCGTTATTTCGTAGCTTCTCCACTTCTTCCTTCAATGCGTTTGCCCTTGTTGGATCTAATGACCTCCTTTTCTGTTGTACAAGCTTGAAGTGTTTGGTGTCAATGTTAAGGGTGTAGCTTATAATGGTTGGGCAGATCCCCACCATATCATCATGAGACCAGGCTACATCTTGGTTGTTCCATAGGAACTGGATCAAGGCGGATCTTATGTTCCCGGAAAACTCTTTCCCTACCTTGAAAACCCTGGTCTGGTGTTTTGGGTCAAGCAAGACCTCTTCTAATTCTTCAACTGGACCCACCCCTATATCAATATCCCCAAAATAAGGGTCTATGTGTTCCCCCCCCCATTTTGGGTTGCATACTATTTTAGGTGACTAAGACCTACAGGCTATGTGGTGCATGTTGCCTTCCCTGCCTTTTTTAGTGATGAATTATAACATTCTCTGGCCACCAGTTGGTTCCCTTTAAGACATCCTATACCTGCCCGGGTTGGGAATTTGATGAGCAAATGGAAGACTGAAGTGACTGCTCGGAGGTCATACAGGGCTGGTCGGCCTATCATGGCATTGTACGGAGATGGTATGTCGATTACTACGAACAAAGCCATTACAATGTTGCTTGTAGGTGCCATTCCCACTGTCAAAGGCAACCTTATGCTTCCTACCGGGCCATTCCATTCCATGTAAACCCATACAGCAACTGCCCGCATGGTTCCAGATCTCTGATTCTAAAATTCGTTGTGTCCAGGGTACTCTTGAACAGGATGTTGGTAGATGACTCATGGTCAATCATCGTTCGGGCTACGATCATGTTAGCGATCTGTACTTCTACCACCAGCGAATCATTATGCAGATGATGTACGTGACTTGTGTCTTCCTCGCTGAATGTGATTGGCTTATATTCGTAGCGAGGCTGTTTGGGAGTACGCTCCTGGAAAACCAATACATCTTCCTCCTGCTCATGCCTAAGGGAACGAGCATACCTTTTTTGAGCCTTGTTGGAGTTGCCAGCTAAATGCGACCCGCCGCAGATCATATTTAGTCGACCAACAACTGGTGGTGGTAAGAGAGGCTGACTGCTCTAAACTGCTGAGACTGTTGCTGAGGAGGCTGTTGAGGATGGGGGTCGGCAGTCGGCCGTACATACCTCTTCAGACGAGCATTGATTTGTCTAATGAAGAATTCTATATCCTCCTTTAGGTGGTTACATTCATTGGTTTCATGACCATAGTCATTGTGAAACTGATAGAACTTGGTCATATCCCGTCTATTAACATTCTTCCTTATTGGTGGAGGTCTTCTGTATGGTATGACAGCCTGTGTGGAATTAAAAATGTCCGCTTGGGTCTCTAACAGGATGGAGTAAGTAGTAAATTTAGGAACATATTCCCGTGGTTTGGACTGCTCGGCGGTCTCAGGCTTCTTATTGTCATTCTGGTTGCCATTACTTCTAGCCCCATTATTGTGTTTGCCATTCTTAGCCCCATTCTTTCCTCCCTCTGCAGAGTTGGTGGTATTCCCAACATCTGTTCCCTGCTTAATATCCCCCTGAGTTGGATTATCCACCTTTCGCTCGGCCTCCTCATGCTTGATGAATTCCTTTGCTTGATCAAGGAACTCTTGGGTGGTACATGCAAACTTCCTTTTCAAACTGCTCCAGAACATACATTTTTACCTTAATTCCTGAAGTGATGGATATTAATTTACCGTCATCACTAAGGGATTTCCCTCTGGTGGCTTCGCACATAAAATGTTGAATGTAATCCTTCAAAGTTTCATTATCTCTTTGTTTTATGAACACCAGGTCATTCGACTCGGCGGGAAGGGGCATCACTGAGGAGAATTGGGAATAGAATGTGCGAAAAAATCCATCCCATGATGTAATCGACCATGGCTGTAGGTTGAAGAACCATTGCTGGGCGATTTATAACAAGGTGGCTGGGAAAATCCTGCACCTGACATCTTCCTGAACTTCTTGTAAATCAATCTGTAGTTCAAAGTTGTGAACATAAGATACTGGGTCCTCCAGCCCACTGTACATCTTCCATGTTGACATTTTGAATTTGACAGGTATGGGCAGCTGATTAATACTTTCTGAAAATGGGGAACCTCTCTGCCTTTCCATTTCAATATCTGTTAACTTAGGGGCTGTCAAGTCCCTTACCAGTCGGGTTAATAGATCCAGCTGGGATCGGATGTTAGGGTCTGTAGCTACCAGGGGTTGTGCTGCATTGTGGACCTCATCCATTCTCGGGTCCCAAACAGGCTTAGGTGGAGCTATGTTGTTCTAGTCTTGATTTTCCCTACTGCGATTAAGAGCATCTCAAAGGTCTTCACCTCCCGTGGGGCCCATTCGGTTGATAACAGAGTTTGGCCATGGTCTGTTTGCGACATTCTGGCTGTCTTCTCAGCTTGGTACTGGAGGTACTCCCTGGAACCCTACACCTCGAGGTTGTTGGTTGTTCGGGATATCCTGCCTTTGTAGGATAAACGGTCTTTCGAGCTGGTTACTTCTCAAACCTTGATTACTCTGTTGGCGAACTTGGCTTGCTACCTCATCATGGTCATTACCATCGGCATAATGGGGCCTGTATGCACTATTAACCTCTGGCTCATCTCTTTGGGACCTTGGTCAGTATTCTTGATGTTGTCTGTACAAACCAGGTTGTTGCTGGTAGTTTTGGGGTTGACCATTCCCATTCGGTGCTGGAGCTCAGGGGTTGCAATCCCGTCCTGCAGCACCAGGATTCCTATCACTACCACTTCCCTGAGATCTTGGCTGAAAATTTCCTGCTTGGTCCTCTCCCATGCCACGCCTTGGCAAGACCTGCTCATCCGCCGGTAAAGGTCGCCTATTGTTGTTGTCTTGAGCACCCCGACTAGATTTGTGAATCCTGGTTGGACCTTGGTTCCCATTCTTAGGTTAAGCCTCTGGCCCATGCATGACACCTTCACCGAAACCAAAAATGGGAAGGCGTTGTTGGTTTTGGGTAGTAGTTCTAGCTGTAGTTCCCATACATTGGGTTTGCTGCTATTGCATATAGCTATGGATGGATTCAGCCTCTTTCTGAGTCTGGCGCTCCATGTCCTCCTGACGGGCCTGTACCTCCCGGGCATGTTGATCCATCCATTCTTGAAAATCTCTCTGTTTTTTGAAAGCTTCATTAAGGGCCTCCTGCGAAGTGGCTCGCCTCTGGTTCATGGAGGCAAGTTGATCTTTCATCTGCCCAATGACTTCCCTTATCTGATCAATTTCAGAGTCAAGTCCTTCAATATATATGTGGGGCTCATACCGCCCATGACCTCCAGCTCTGGGTCCAGGCTGGTCGGTACCCCACACAGTAGCTCCACCTGATGTTCCTGCATGGGTGATTCCAGCGGAGGCAGCAGCTCTGCGTCCTGGTGCGGTTGGCCCAACGGTTTGCCCCCCAACACCAGATGGATTCCTAGGCGGCAAGTCACTTCGCTGCCCATTGAAATTTCTCATTGATGAGACTTGGTGGGAGACTTCAGCCTCGGGTTCTGGAGGCTTTTGGCTTGACCTTCTGGTTGAGACTACCATCCTTGCAACAATAGAATCCGAATGTGATTGTCTTAGACTCTCAATGAAAGCACCAAAATGTTGACTGGTTTTTTAGCCAACTGACGCAGAGTTAAATAATTAATTAGAGAACTTTCAATTAGACAATCAATGAATAATAAATAAGCCAAGAACCTAGTAATAATGAGCTATAAATAATAGAGAACACCAGGATCTATGGAGGTTCAGCCCCAAAGATTGGTAATGATCTACGTCCTCTTAGATTTGTATTAATCTTGAAGGTTTACACAAGATCACAAGAGATTACAAGTGGATTTCTATGTGTAAAAGACAATATAGTATGGCATAATCCCTGCTAAGTACTAAGCCAACTGCTCGGTACGTTCCTAGTGCTGGTCGGTAGGCAATTTCTCTGAACCCCTTCCACTATGGTGGAGGGTTTGTATTTATAATGCTCTGTTGGCCCAAGGGTTGTACACAGCGTAACTGATGGTGGAAATATCCCATTATTCTTCCAGGTAGTTACAATCCTATTTGTCAGGAGGCTTAACCAAGCTTTCAGGGCTGTTATGCGCTCTTTGCGAGTGGTTGGGGGATTCCTGCGAACTGTTGATAGTGAGAGTAACTGCTTTCATCCAGGAAGGTATATCTGTTCGTCATATCGACCAGGTACTCTCCTGGCAAGCGTACTGAGCAGTGACTACTATTCATTTGTCAAGTGTATTCTGATCAGCCTACCTGTCATATTGAGTAGCAAGTTTTCTAGGGGTCCTGCCGAGCAGCTGAGCCTCTGAAGAGAGTATGTCGAGCAACAACTTGTCGTATACCCTGCAGGTATACACCGACCAACCTGCCAAGGGATCTGCCCAGTCCACTCCACGTGTTCAAGATTAGTGCCACATCAGATATGCCAATTTTTGGGATAACAATTTCAAAATAATGCTCTCACAATGGTGCGAGGACCAATATTGATGAGGTTTTAAAAATATTGACTTTTATATTTCTAAGAACAAAAAAAAAAAAATATGTAGAAAATAGTGGAGCTATGGAGGCCCTATTAATTGGTAAAATAAGCTCACAAACTATATAAATAAATATGTAGATATGTGTTGAATTTTGACAACTAGGGTATAACTGCTTGCTTTTTAAAAGTTAATAGTATATGATGCTATTAAACAAGACCTAGCTAATAAGCAAAGCTTTACTCAAATTTATAAATATAATCATATATATATAGTTTATATATGTCCAAATAATTTGTAGATGTGAATTAACATATAGATATTTAAATCCATCCAATATATAATATCTATTTTGGAGTTATATTTAATGCAACAAACATGTTCACGACGTTTTTCATCAACAAAAAATAAATAAGAGCAATTAAGCTAATTTTAAAGATTAAGGAAGAAAAGAAATGAACAAAGATATTTTACGAAGTTTAGTAGTAGTAGTTAAATCTACCTAGTCCACGAGTCACTTTTATTAATGTGTTTCTATTAAAGCGTTTAAAGAAATTTCATAGAGGTTCTAAGTACAAGCATTGAGTGTGCTTTAAGAATAAAATAACCAAGTATTTATAGGTTGGGTTCAGATATTACTTCCCATGTTTTTAGGGAAGTTACAACAATGTATCATTCAAATTCAAAATTCAAACGATTATTTGAAATAATAATGTAACATTGTGCATTTGCTAATAAGGCTTTAGTGCCTTGATTACTATGCCAAGAAGGCATAATCAGATTTATATGTGGCATTAACTGAATATATGTGTGATTATGCGGTATAAATGATTTATATGGTAATGTGAATAGTTATGCATGTTTATATGTATTAAATATGCATGTGGGTCATTTATGTAAGTTGGGGCATATTTGAAATTTTTGACCCGTTGAGTGTATATTTGTATTATGTATGTGTTATGAGTGAGACCCCAGTGTTATGGGGATACATTTGAGATGTGGGGTCCGAGGCGATCCTAGTGAGCAAGTTAGCAGAAAAGTCACAACGGGGTCGAATACCTGGTTCAGGGTGAGCCTAGGGGTATTTCAGTAACTTAGCGCGTATTCGGGGTTTAACGGGTAACGGGTAGTTACTTGGTAATTATTTGGGTATGCCGGGATTAATCAAGAATCTATAGTGCGATTTGAGGATTAGCGAGAAATGTGGCTAAAGACTATTTCTCCCCGGAGGGAATTAAAGGATAAGGGTTTGAGCAAGGAACATTTTGGTCTTTTGTGCCAAGGGATAAACTCTGCCTTGGCTGAAATTAGCTATTCTAGAGGACCCTAGAAACTATGGAAAATAGAAGAATAAAACACTCAGCCTCTCATTCTCTCTCTATTCGGTTCTTTCTTTCCCTCTTGAAGTTTTTGGTGCTTTGGGAAAATTGACGGAAAAGGGGCAGTGATTTCTGAAGTTCGAGGCTATGATTGAAGGCTGGAGTCTGTTTGTACATGAGGTTCAGTTCAAGGAGTCAAAATCATTGTTGAGGTAAGCTTAAATTTTGTTTTGATTCATGTATTTGACTGGGTTCTAAGTATTAGCATAGGTCTGAGTTTTAGAACATTAAGTTATGATTGTTGTGTTTTAGAGACTATGGGTTGTTGTTTGTTGTTTATTTGAGTTGCTGGTATTGTTGTGGTGGTTGAAATAGGTTTAAATGTTGTTTTTAGAGGTTTTAGTTCGGGGAAAACGCAGGAAAAGTTCTTGAAATTCTGGGTTCGCGGGGTCGCATCGCAGCGTTGTTCTTGGAGCGTTACATCTCGCATGAACTCAGAGGCCACTAAACTTCCTTGGTACGTGTCTAGGAAAATGCCTTAGGATGCTCTCTGACTTGTAGAAGGTCGCGACGCCTATGAGGAGCGCCATGGCTCAAATAGAGAATATTGGCCAATTAAGGGTTTTAAGCTCAGAAACTCAAACCTAAAGGTTCGGGAATGATTCTACTACCCAAATTAGTAGAATTCGAGATCCTGAACGCTAGAAATATACCTTGAAACTCTTAAATAGTCTAAGTGATTGATGGTTATCGGTATTGCTTGTGACTAGGTTATACCGCTAAGGATCATGCTCGGGATTGCCATACGCTATCTGCTCGGGACTTAAGGTAAGAAAACTATCTGTACCCATAGAGTAGGGCATGGCCCGATTATCTGTGCTTGTATTGTGCTTAGTGTTGTGTGTAATTATTTGTAACTATTATGTCATATATATATGTTTGTGAGTGAGTGGCATGGGTTTGGATTGGCAAGGGCCGGGAGCGGCAAGGGCTGGGATCGACAAGGATCGGTAGCAGCAAGGGCCGAGATTGGCATTGAGCATGCTGAATGCAGGCCCCCATGGCAAGGCCATCTAAGGGTGTCATGCTCACTCGCTCAGTTAGGACTGTGAATTTGGTGCCTGGTAACACACCCTGGTCGGCTTAGGCCGCTATTGTGAATTTTAATGGAAACTTGTGGATTGTCTGTTGTGTTTGATTAGTTATGAATTTATTGAAATAAATTACTATATGTTGTGCTCTGAAGTTTTCTTGTTGGACCTCGGATCACAGGTGTTATTTGGTGTAGGTAAGGGCAAGGAAAAGGTCGATCAGCCATGTGTTGCAGGGCATGGAGTGGTGCGTACATGTTTGGCCTACCTGGCCGCCACAGTTGGGGTACTTTTGAGGAGCACAGTATAATGTTTGGTTTTGTCACTTAGATTGACTGTAAGTGACTTTTAAATTGTAAATATGTGTTAAACAATGTTTTGGGATCCCAATGTAACTCTTTTACGATCTTAATGATAGTGCAAATCCTTTATATGAAAGTTTTATTAAATGAGTCTTTACTTTAATTTAATTACACTTTTGGGTCTAGCACCTCGATTAGCGAGTCAAATACACATTTTAAGACCACATGGTAACGACTCTAGGGTAGTAGGGTGTTACAACTTGGTATCAGAGTGTGCCAAGGTTTATGGTTCCTAGAGATTGACCGAACATGTACGCTAGTTGCCAGAGACAAGCTCGACGCAGGGTTGGTTGGTATTAAGTGAAATATTTATCTAATTGCTTACCTGAATTGCTCTATCTGCTTGTTGATATAGAGAGCATGACGTATATAAATGTATTTTGTGGGAGTAAGGCTTGATAATTGATGCATGAACATTATAGACTTCTGTCTTGGTATGCATATTGTATGTGGCTATCGTGTTATTTGACCCTGCTCATGGAATATTTTTGGTTATGATTATCATGCGTGATAGGTTAAGCCAGTAGCTGCAGACAAATCCAGAAGCTATGTATCCAAGGCAGTCAATTGGACTAGTCATAGTTAATATCAGGGTTGTGGTTGGTAGTTGGGGCCAGAACCCTTCAACTGCCCCTGGGATTGGCAACATATGTTTGTTGGCATGCAAGTAAGATTGCAAAATCAGGAGGAAAAGGTTAGGTGGTTGAGACAGCAGGTTCTGTCAGGGAACGCTGCTCTGTATGTTTTGACAACAATGTCACCAGTTTTGAGGGAGGCTAGGAACCATTCAGAGCTGAAAAGTGGATGGGCAGGGCTAGCTCCATCCTTGAATATGTGGGAGTGGTAGGCAATGATAGAGTGGCTTGTGCCACATATATGCTGCGGGAGGATGCTCGAATGTGGTGGGAAGTGGTATCCCAGACCCAAAATGTTGTTATGATGGGTTGGAAAGAATTCAGACAACCATTCAACGAAAGATATTATTCTGACGCAGTTCGAATTCCAAAGACCAATGAGTTTATGAACTTGGTTCAAGGTATCAAGACAGTGACAGAGTATGTTAATGAAATTGATGGGTTGGACATTCTCTTTTGAATTGGTAGCAACAGTTGTAGCCCAGAAGGAACGATTCATTCGAGGACTGAACTCTGGGAAGGCTCAGAGAGTCGCTCCAGTACATGAGATTTCTACCTACCGTCAGGCGATAGGGAGGGCCCTTGCTATTGAGAATATGACAGGTGAGATATGGAGCGAGAGTGTCGTAGGGTAGGAAGCTCAGACAATGGTACCCCATTTGCGAGATCAGGTAGGGACAGAGGCCCTAGTAACCACAAATGAAAGACCCTGATAGTTCTATTACTCCTTGTTCTGATAGGAGGGGTCATAGTATTCAGGGTGGCCGCCAGGGCGGTAACGAGGTCTGGAGAAGTTATCCAGTATGTGCCAAGTGCAAGAGGCGCCATCTGGGAGAATGTCGAGCGAATGCATGTTTTCTATGCGGAATGGTTGGGCACTTTAAGAAGGATTGCTCGAGATTGAAGAAAGGAGAATCAAGGAGTGTGGATAGCTTGAATCCGACTCGAGTGTCTGCCTTGTTGCAGTTAGAGCTTGAGGCTGGTCCCTCGGAGGTGATATGTTGGCTTTCTAGTTCTTGTTCTTTTATATTGTGCTGATTAAGCCTGATGCTATGTATCTCTTAGTAGAGACATAGATATGTGGTACATACTGTATGATTATTATGCTATGGGGCTTGAGATTTTAGTGTCTGCCTGGGGAAAATTGGTAATTTCTAGGAGACGGGTCATAGTATTATTAGTAGAAAGTTAGTATTAATAATTGATTGAGATGGTTATATGAGGATTTTGGTATGATCCTAAGTATGGATTAGTTTTCCTTATAAGGGACAACCATGGACTGTAAGAAAGGATGGTGACTTTTGAGTTTAAAGGGAAGCACCCGGTTGCGTTCACGAGATGCCTAGCTATTGTAGTAGGTACCACTGGGGTTATAACCGTTAGCCCAGATAAAAACTAGATCGGCCAGTGAAGTTTCGGATAGGTTCACGAGGATTCGCGAGGATTGCTGTCACGTTAAGGAATTAAGTGTGCTATGAGGTTAAGACATGGATTAAACTAGTGTCAGAGACATCATGAAGAATGGCACTAGTGGAGTAGAAAGAATTAAAGGTTCAGTCAAGGAAATCATTTGACTTGAGGGTTGATCAGACGAAGCATCCCACCATGGGATATGTCCACACCATTTGTTTTTAAGGAGGTCAAGTCTACGAGAATGTGTACTGCATATGGATAGCCAAACAAAGCAATTGTTAATAATAGATATCCTTTGCTAAGAATGAAGGATTTATTTGCCCAGTTGCAAGGTAGGACAGTGCTCTCAGGAATTAACCCTCGATCTGGTTATTACCAGATGAGGATCAAGCAAAGAGATATTTCAAGAATTACCACTCGCGCCATGTATGATGTGATGGTTTTCAGTGAAGGCTCTCTAAGTGCCAATGCTTCAGCGACCCACATAAATTTAGCAAGCAGAGAGTACATGAATGGTGTGGACAAGTCGTATTTGGATCGATTGAGAATGTTTTTTACTACTTTTGGTTAAGAACAGAATACGAGTAATACTTGTGTTGATACTTCCGAGACTGAGGAAGCAGGGATTATAGGTAAGGTTCCAGAAGGAATAAGTTCCAATTTCTCCAGACGATATTCAATGTCACATTATGGGAAGTGATGGGATTGTGTGTCATTTAGTTAAAATAGAAGCCGTAAGGAAATTTCTAAAGGAATGCCTTAGGGGTGAGAGGCACAGTGAGACCAGTAAAACACGTCGGATTTTACTTGAAGCATCTTCGAGGGCTGCCATACCCTTGACCGAAGTAACATAAGGACCAAAAGGTTGTCCGAATGGATAGCCATGTACTGAATTTTAGAAGTTGGATTAAAGGATGATTAGCACGCCATGGTATTAGAATATGCAGGTGATGTATTGATACAAGAGGACGGTACGGTGGACACTGTCCTTGCCTAAAACGTAGAGTTATAGTGTGGTGCGTCGAGGACTAGGGTGTGCCCGTGTATAGAGTGAAATGGTGATTGATCATACTTCGTAGTGGATAAAGGAATAAGAACATAAATGTTCTACACAGGACATTGAGTTGACAATAAGACAAAGGCACTAGTGGGAACTAGTGAAGGACTCACAATGGAATCCTTTATTACTCAAAGAAAACTAACGTGGAGGCTGACATCTTGAGTTAGCAAGGTCTGTGCCAGTTGTATGATTCATGATTGATTACAATAAAGTCAGATGAGGTAACGACTGAGATTATAGAATATGTGATTGATAATTGACAGATATACCTCTATGAACAATGAAATATATAAAGAAGATCTTATAGGAATGGTTAAGAATCCTACAATTTTAGCATGGATAGGTTAAGATATGAGGATCGAATGAGTGATCCAATGGATGCTGACATTGAGAGGGAGATTCTTGATGAGACTTATGCTGCCCCATATAATTTTTGTATCCAGTAAGTTTGAATGGGTGTTAAGACCTAAAAATTTGTATACCAGGAGGTGCACTAACTAATATTTTAGCAAGTGAGAGATGATAATTAGAAGCTAGAAATTGCTATTGTGACTCTAGGGTATCTTGGAGTTAGTATGGAGGGATATAGTTGTGGACCTTAGGGGTGGATTACCTCAGATTGCAGGTAAGATGAGTGGATGTGAAGAGTTGTGACTCGACATATTAAGATAGCACACTTTTTTTTTTTGTGTGAACGAGTTATCATAAGAATGAATATATGCGAAAGGAGATCATACATCTCCGTGGTACACCGAAGTCGATAGTGTCGGATAAAAGTCATAGAGAGCGATGAGTATAAGATTGGGATTTGGAATTATTGGTTACCTTCAAACAGACTGACAACCTGAAGGAATGACTCAACTCTAAGTATTTAACTTTGAATATGTAAGTTTTCATGATATCGAAGCAAATACGGTCCCTTGATTCAATTTTCACAGTGAAGAAAGTCGGTCAACGACTAGAGTGACTCTGGACAAGACATTGATTGAGAGGAAGTGAGAAATTACTCATACTGAAAAATGAAATCAGAAGACAGGAAATATTCTGGTTCAGAATTGATTTGGAGGACCAATGAAGTTATTGAAGATTATTAGGGCAGGAGTGTCTGCCTTAATGAAAAAAAAACATAAGAGTTCACAAATTTAAACATGGAAACGTGGAGTTCCAGAATTGGAGACTTTGTACTTCTCTGAGTGTTGTGGACTAAAAAGGATAAGATAGTTTGGGAAAGAAAGAGGAGTTTGACTCTGGATTTGATAGAATTGTGAGATCCTAATAAGGATTAGAGGGGCCTATAGATTAGCCTTACCGCAGCATGGGTAGAGGCTTCTAAGGTGATAATGGTGCCAATGTCAAGGAAAGAGGTGTTGAGTACTACCCCTGATTGGGTGAAGAGACCCTGGAATTTCACTGGGATTTATTGTGCAAGGGAAAGCCAATAGAATTCTGGATAAATGAGATAAAGTCGTACAAAATAAGACTGTTACTCTAGTGAGGGTGTTACAAAGAGATATCAAGGTAAAGGACTAGACTCTAAAGCTAGAGTCAGATTTTCAGGATCAGTATCCTGAGACTTTTGAATAAATTTTGAGGACGAAATTTTGATAAGGAGGGGATAGTTGTAACGTCCCGAATTCGCTAATAAGGCTTAGTGCCTTAATTACTGTGCCAGGAAAGCATAATCAGATTTATATGTGGAATTAACTAAATATATATGTGATTATGCGTTATAAATGATTTATATGGTAATGTGAATAGTTATGCATGTTTATGTGTATTAAATATGCAAGTGGGTCTGTATCTATAAATTAGGGCATATTTGTAATTTTTGACCCATTGAGGATATATTTGTATTATGTATGTGTTATGAGTGAGACCCCAGTGTTATGGGGATACATTTAAGATGTGGGGTCTAAGGTGATCCTAGTGGGCAAGTTAGTGGAAAATTCACAACGGGGTCAAATACCCGGCTCGGGGTGAGCTTGGGGGTATTTCGGTAACTTAGTGTGTATCCGGGGTTTAACGGGTAATGGGTAGTTACTTGGTGATTATTAGGGTATATCGGGATTAATCGGGATTCTATAGTGCGATTTGAGGATTAGCGGGAAATGTGGCTAAAGTCCATTTTGTCTTGGAGGGCATTAAAGGATAAGGGTATGAGAAAGGACATTTTTGTCTTTTGTGCCAAGGGATAGACTTGGCCTTGGTTGAACTTATTTATTCTAGAGAACCCTAGAAACTAAGGAAAATAGAAGAAGAAAACACTTAGCTTCTCCTTCTCTCTCTCTATTCAATTCTCTTTTTCCCTCTTGAAGTGTTTGGGGCTTTGGGAAAATTGAAGGAAAAAGGGCAATGATTTTTGATGTTTGAGGCTGTGATTGAAGGCTGGAGTCCGGGGGTACTTGAGGTTCAGTTCAAGGAGTCGAAATCATTGTTGAGGTAAGCTTAAATTCTTTTTTGATTCAAGTATTTGGCTGGGTTCTAAGTATTAGTATAGGTCTGAGTTTTAAGGTTATTAAGCTATGATTGTTGTGTTTTAGAGGCTATGGGTTGTTGTTTGTTGTTTATTTGAGTTGCTGGTATTGTTGTGGTGGTTGAAATGTGGTGTTTAGATGTTTTGGTTCGGGGAAAACACAGAAAAAGTTATGGAAATTGTGGGTTCGCGGGGTCGCGCCACAACGCTGTTCTTGGAGCATCGCAACCCGCATGAACTCAAAGGCCTAGTGGGTTCGCTGAACTGCCTTGGCGTCGCGGCGCTAGGTAGTTTGTGCTGCGACGCGTGTCCAGGGAAATTCCTTAGGATGCCCTATGACTTGTAGAGGGCCGCGATTCCTCTGAGGAGTGCGCGACTCAAATAGAGAATACTGGCCAATTAAGGGTTTTAATCACGAAAACTCAAACCTAAAGGCTCGGGATGGATTCTACTACCCGGATTAGTAGAATTCAAGATCTAGAAGGCTAGAAATATACCTTGAAACTCTTAAATAGTCTAAGCGATTGATGGTCACTGTTATTGCTTGTGAGTAGGTTATACCGCTAGGGCTCAGGGATAGGGATCGTGCTTGTGATTTCCATACCCTGTCTGCTCGGGACTCAAGGTAAGAAAATTATTTGTACCCGTAGAGCAGGGCATGGCTCAATTATCTATGCCTGTATTGTGCTTAGTGTTATGTGTAAATGTTTGTAACTATTATGTCATATATATTTTTGTGACTGAGCGGCAAAGGTCAGGATCGGCAAGGCCCAAGAGCGGCGAGGGCAGAGATCGACTAGGGCCGGGATTGGCATTGATCATACTGAATGCAGGCTGCCATGGAAAGGTCATCTAAGGGTGTCGTGCTCACCCGCTCGGTTAGGACCATGAACTTGGTGCCTGGTAACGAACCCTAGCTGGCTTAGGCCGCTGCTGTGAATTTTAATTGAAACTTGTGGATTATTTGTTTTGTTTGATTAGTTATGCATTTATTAAAATAAATTACTATATGTTGCGCTGTGAAGTTTTCTAGTTGGGCCTTGGCTTACGGGTGCTCTATGGTGCAGGTAAGGGAAAGGAAAAGGTCGATCAACCATGAGTTGGAGGGCATGGAGCGGTGCGTAGATGTTTGGCCTACCTGGATGCCATGATTGGGGTACTTTTGAGGAGAACAATATAATGTCTGGTTTTCTCACTTAGGTCGACTGTACAGTGACTTTTAAATTGTAAATATGTTTTGAACAATATTTTGGGATCCTAATGGGTTGACCCTTGATTTGTCCAATGACGCGGTGTCAAATATATGATAGGAAATGAAACGGCAATTAAGAGTTTAATCTAATGGAAAAGAAGAAAACACCAACGATTTATAGTTTTTCGGCCCCAAAGAATGGTCATGACCTACGTCCACTTAGTGCTATTATTAATATTGAGTCTCAAAGCTGTGATCAAAGAACTAGGGTTCTTGAGTTTCACAAAATTTTGGAGAATTACAACAAGACGATGGATAATCGCACTATAGGCTCTCACTCTCAATATTCAGGAAGAAGGTTCCAAGATCAAAAGTCCCCTCCTTGAGCTATTTCATGCATATTTATAGGCTCAAGGGGGGTTACATGGGCCATTGGGCCTTAACTCTCATTAATATTCGTGTATCAAGGTAATAAAGATGAAATAATAAATATAATTATTACAAGATCATAATCTTATAAGGAAATATACCGAATCATACGACCAGCCTGGTCGTACCTAATAGTCAGTCTTAAAGAAGCAATGTGCATCTGGTCGATAACCGAACATAACCTTTTCACTTCAACTCTGCCACGTGTCAACCACGTGTGAGAAATCCTTGCCATGTCATCAACAACCGTTTTTGAGTAAGCATTTGCCCCCAAAGTTTACTTTGTTGCGACCAACATAAAGTAAACTTTGGAGACTGACCTTTCATATGCCCCATAAAACGTGTCAGAGCCATCATGCCTCTTCTAAAAAAGTAACCAATCATGTCCAATTAGGTCTTTTCGTCATTCCAATAACTTTTTTGATGGCTATTACAGTTCCACATGTTTTGAAAAAGGTAATTCATGATTACTTCTTTTTTCGTGTCGTAGTCACTATAAATAATACCCCAAATTCATATTTTCACATTTTACTTTTCACTTGCCTTTTGTTTTTTCAAGAACTCTGAAGAACTTCGATCGTTTGAGCCAAGAAAATCCCCAAAGCTCCTATTGCTAATCTAAGGAATCTCCGTTCAGACGTTCAAAGCTTTCGTTTTTCACACTCCATCTTTCATCCAAGTAAGTTTTACGGACCTTTCAGTTGTTTGAGTTGCCATGCAAAGTTGTTTTTTATTCGTTTCTTACCTAAGTTCTTGACTGTTCTTGACCAAAACTGTCTTGGGGTAAATGGGTATGTTCGACGCATGACAAGGTAGTGAAATAAAACTTCATAGGAGTTAGGACTTAGTTTGGTAGTCGAGATTGTAGATTTAGGGCGTAAAATCGAAGTAAAAATTCAATTTTTAAGCTAGTTGAAAAATTGGGTTTTTCCCGCCCTCTCGGAGTCGAAAAAGTTTTCTCTGAAAAAACTTTTTACTTCTGCTTTTTAATCCGTTTCTCAAACTACTTGTAAGAAACTTCGTGTTTTTGCCAGAATGCTGCTGGTCGTATTAAAGCTTAACTTTTATATGTGAGCAACGTTATTCCTACATTCAACACAAGTCCTTAGACTAAGTTCTCATCTCCCCTTTTATGTTCGCATATTTTGATGCAAGATCCGTGGGGAAGTGAGAGGCCAATTGACGACGACCTACTCGCTCAACTGCTCGTGGACACAGAACATCCGTCGTAACTTATTCCGGACATCCCTTTTTCTCGAAATCCGCCTGTACGCCCTGTTTTTCCCACGGGCTGGTTAGCGAGCCGAGCTGCGGCCTAATCATAATTATCTCGTGGACATCCCACAAACCAGAGCTTCTGTCATTAGGTCGTACCTCCTTAGCTCGAGGAAAGTCAAGGGTTTGCCAAGATTGCCCAAGACTTGACCCCGGATTCTGAAGGCCTATGGTCGAGTTAAGTATCCAACTCACGGTACGAACTGAGTATGGAGGCTATGGCCCTTTGTAAATTCAACACACGCAAGGTAAACGTGCATATATCAGACATCACATGTCTGATATGCCCCTGACTTCTCGGACACGCAGCAGGAACGTGTGTATTCAGACACCCACGACTGGGTTGGGCCGTGCGGCCCATTATCTCCTTACCTATCGATTTGATCATACTTATGTGTCAGGTTTAGGAATTAATCATGAATGTCACAAGAGTTGATGTGATAGGTAAGAAGGTCATGGGATGACCTTCTTACCAACTCCCAGGGGCCTTCTCCTATAAATATGGAGACCGTGGGACTTAATAAGGGTTGGATTCTCTATTGTAAAAAAGGTCCTATAATCAAATATCCAGTATAAAGCAATAATACTGACTAGTGGAGTAGAAGGATTTTAACCTTTGAACCACTCAAAAAACGTGTCTTGTGTCACCTCTTTCTTTTTCTAAGATCTTATATCTGTTTCGGTTCACATTTAGCACTAATCCCTTTATCTTCATTTCTTAATTACCTGTTGGCGATGAACCACGTCAACAGTTTGGTGCCTTCATTGAGAGCAAGTCCGATTCAGTGCTGTCGCAAACATCCGACTATGGTGACGACTCGATCCAGGCACGGTAACGAGGTAGGGCAACATGATGGGTAGGAGGCTCATCATACTGCCACTCCTGGTGAACAAGTTCCTGAAGTCCAGCAGCGGCCAAGAAAACAGATGGCAGGCCAAGATGATACTGGTAGTTCGGCGCCTCGACCACCTAATCCGAACCCATGTTATTATACTGCGGTGGAGATGGAGAACGCTCAGCTGAGGAGCCAGTTAGCAACAGCTAGCCAACAAATCAAGGATATGCTGGCCCGACTACCCCCTCTCACAATCGACGCTAACGTCGGAGAGAGGCAAGGTGAGGCTCCTAAGACTCGCCAGGGTAATCGGTCCAGGCATAGCCGTTCGGACAGACTTCCAGTAGCAAACTCCACCCCTTCATCACACCATCGAGAGGCAGATTTCGGAGGAATGCCTAGAGCTGAACAACAGCAATACAGCCGTTCGGTCAGGATGTCGACTCCTAGCTCCCAACCATCCTCGAGGACGCCCAGGGGAGCTCAAGGAAATTCTCGAAGGAGATCCAGAGCGGGCTCGCGACATCAGCCCGTTCCCAACAATCGTCCTGCGCCTCGTCCAGATCGCCAGGTGTGGGACCAGCATGTTGGCAGGGCCGAACGGCCCCCACCAAACTTGATCTGTCCTGATGGAACTAGGATCGCCTCCCCAGTCAGGCATCCTCCTTCTCCAATCAGATATCCATCCCCTCCTCAGCCCGTCCGAGACATCCCCGCCTATGGGAGTAGTAGGAGAAATCTGCCATCGGCAGGACCTTCCCGGCGTAGCAGGGCGCCGAGGGAAAGCCCAGATCATCATCACTAGAGGCGGGCTACAAGCCTATCTAGCAGGAGCCATTGGACCGGCAGTCGCCGGAGTGATCTCTCTGGGGGAGACCTGTGCCAGCGTCTGAGTTCGGCGCAAAGTCATCAAACCACCCAGGGAGGCGATCTGCGAGATCGCCTCAACTCTCATAGAGGAGAACAAGCAGGAGGAGATGACCATGCTTGTTCAAGGGGGGCTTTGTCCGAAGTACGTAACGGAGGGAATGTCCCAAATAACCTATCTCAAGATAGGAGGGGCAATAACCCACCAAATATGTACAATGGATCTGGAGCTGTTGAAAAGCCCCGGAATAACCAAGGACATCAGGACCAAACCCTCGAGCGCTTGACTCAGATGGAGAAGCTGATGAGGAAGCTTCTGTCAGAAAAAGAAAAAGACAAATATGATTCAGGGGATGAGATGGAACTCTTCGCCCCCAGTATAGCCGCAACGGCGTACCCATCTGGTTTCTGTATGCCTCACTTGTCAAAGTTCAATGGGGACAGAGACCCATCGGACCATCTAGGGATGTTCAACACCCTGATGATGGCCCATAACATTGGCCCCGAGCTGAGATGTTTAATCTTCCTTTCCACACTGACTGGATCTTCCAGGCAGTGGTTCAAGCAAAGTAAAAGACAGTCAATCAGTTCCTGGAAGACCTTCTCAGCTGACTTCAAAAAGGCATTCCGAGCCTCCCAAGCCGCCCGTGTTCAGGCTGACTCCCTGGCTAACGTGAGGCAGCAGCCCGGTGAGATTCTGAAGGCCTACCTGAGCAGATTCGCGAACGTTGCTGCTCGAGCCAGAGACGCGGATGATAGCTCCAAGCTCATGGCCATGAGAACTGGAATCCTCGTTGGAGGAGACCTCTGGAAGGATATACAAAGGAAGGGAGTCGGCTTGGTTAACGAATTCCTTAACAGGGCCCAAGAATGGGTAAACTTGGAGGAAGCCGAAGCTTCAGCTGCGGGCACCAGCCAGGTCCCCGAGCAGCCCGCTGGAGTGGGGACGGAGGTCGTGGCAGCGACCCAAAACGTCACACAGAACAACCAGCCCGGTGGAGGCAAAAGAAAGGGGAATGGCGAAAACAGTCCGCACGGCCAAAAGAAGAACAAATCCATAGAAAAGTTTAAGCCCGTCTTCGCAACTTATACCGAGCTAACCCAGTCTAGGGAGAATATCTTCCTCGCCAACTCTACTCGAGTCCCTTGGAACAGGCTGAGCCATTAAAGCACCACAAAGGGAAGAGAGACACTTCTAAGTTTTGCCGTTTTCATAACGACGTCGGCCACAATACCGACGATTGCAGAAATCTAAAAGACGAGATCGAAACTCTCATCCAAGCCGGCCCCTTGGCTCAATTTGCACGGAACAGGGTACCAGCAAACCGACCTGCTCCGGAAGTCCCGGTTAGTCAGCCCGGGTCTCGGGTAGACCAGGATGTTCCTCCTCCTGTGGTAGGAGGAGAGATATCCACCATTTCTGGAGGTTCGCACATGGCCGGCACAAGCAGAGGCGCCCAGAAGAGATACGTGAACGAACTAAAGGCTCATAACGGAGTGGAGTTCGTCCCGGAACAACATCAGTCCAAGCAGCAGCGATTGGAAAGGCAACCAATCATTTTTGCGGAGGAAGATGTGGGCCATGTCCAGATCCCTCACAATGATCCTCTGGTCGTAGCCGTCCAGCTTGCCAACCAGAGAGTGAGGAGGGTACTGGTAGACAATGGGAGTTCGGTGAACCTCCTATTCCGATCCACCCTAGAGAAGATGGGTTTAACTGTCACCGAGCTAAAGGCAACCTCCCTGATGTTGTATGGTTTTTCGGGAGAAGGATCAGCAGCGATAGGGATGATCGAGTTAGTAATCACCCTAGGAGAAGGGTCTCGGACAGTCTCCAAACTCCTCAAGTTCGTGGTCATTGACTGCTCCGCTGCCTACAACGCCATTTTGGGCCGACCTACGCTCATAGCTTTCAAGGTCGTCACGTCCATTCGCCACCTCGCGATGAAGTTCCCTACTTCAACGGGAATCTGCACTATCCATGGCGATCAGCTCGCTGCCAGGGAATGCTACAACATTTCCATGAAGGGAAAATCTAAACTCGGGCAGCTGGCGATGGCCATTCAGGGTGAAGAGCAATCTCAGGAACCCTTAGCTAATCCTGAGATTGAAAAACCTCAAAGCGCTGAGGGGGAAAATGTCGTCTTAAGTAAGGACATTGACCCCCGAATAGGCGAGGACAGATCCGAGCTCCAGGCTATTGAGGAGCTCGAGGAGGTGAGTATCGATCCAGATCGCGATGAATCCAGCGGACCAGGAATACACCAGCTTCATGACCCCGACTAACGTCTATTGTTACAAGGTCATGCCGTTCGGTCTGAAGAACGTCGGAGCTACTTACCAGAGGCTAGTAAATAGAATGTTCGCGGACCAGATCGGAAAAAACATGGAAGTGTACATTGATGACATGCTAGTCAAGTCGAAGACTGCCGATAATCATGTTTCCGACCTGGAAGAATGTTTTAAGATCCTACGGGAATATGGCATGAGGCTCAATCCACAGAAATGCACTTTTGGAGTCGCGTCAGGGAAATTCCTGGGGTTCATAGTCAATACCCGAGGAATCGAGGCGAACCCCGACAAGATCAGATCACTGCTCGAGCTTCCTTCGCCCAGGCCACGAAAGGATGTCCAAGGCCTGACAGGAAGAGTGGCGGCCCTCAACCGGTTTATTTCCAAGTCCACCGACAAGTGTTTGCCCTTCTACAACCTGCTCCGAGGAAACAAAAAGTTTGAATGGACAGTAGAATGCGAAAGCGCATTCCTCGACCTGAAGGCACATCTGGCTGAGCCGCCCGTGCTGTCCAAACCCAAGGCAGGAGAGCCTCTTTTTCTCTACCTGGCTGTCACTGAGGACGCAGCTAGTGCCGTACTGGTACGAGAGGAGGACCAAGTTCAGAAACCAGTCCACTACATCAGTAAGAGACTTCTCGGGGCTGAATCCTGATACCCGTTGATGGAGAAATTGGCGTTCTGCCTTATCACGGCCTCGCGAAAGCTCAGGTCGTACTTCCAGTCCCACTCGATTCATGTCATGACTGATAAACCTTTAAGGAAGGTTTTGCAAAAACCTGAAGCGTCGGGGCGTTTTTTAAAGTGGACCATCGAACTCAGTCAGTACGAGATACTATACACTCCGCGAACTGCCATAAAGAGTCAGGCCCTGGCCGATTTCATGGCGGAATGCACGGGATTCCAGGAGGATTCCGCAGAAAGCTCACCCCAAATAAGCTCGCCTCAGGCTTCGTGGAGGGTCTTTGTAGATGGTTCATCCAACGAGAACGGCTCCGGGGCTGGAATCATTTTGATATCCCCCGAGGGACATAGATTCCACTCGGCACTGAGATTCGGATTCAAAGCCTCCAACAACAAAGCCGAATACGAAGCTTTGCTGGCAGGACTGAGGATAGCCCATGAGTTGAAGGCGAGCTCCGTCCAGTGCTTCAGTGACTCCCAGCTCGTGGTAAACCAGGTTTTGGGCGAATATCAAGCACGGGGACCCAAGATGGCCGCCTATCTGGCAAAGGAGAAATCTGAGCTGTCCGCGTTTGAACGAGGCTCGATCGAGCAGATACCTCGGGAGCAGAACGCTAATGCAGATGACCTTGCCAAGCTCGCCACCTCTGGGGAAATGGAGACATTGGGGCTAGTACCAGTTGAATTCTTGGAGAGACCAAGCGTAGAAGATGTCAGGATGGAGGTCGAGATGATGGATGCCAGGCTGACCTGGATGACCCCCATCATTGAATATCTCGTCGAAGGAAAGCTACCTGAAGGACGTAACGATGCACGGCGAGTCCTGTATCAAGCTCCTCGGTATGCGATAGTCGATGGGGTGTTGTACCGACGTGGGCACTCCCTACCTCTCCTCCGGTGTGTTCTTCCAGGCAAGGCAAAGGCCATCCTGCAGGAAGTGCACGAAGGATTTTGCGGAGACCACACTGGGGGGCAGAGCTTGGCCTTAAAGGTCCTGAGGCAAGGGTATTACTGGCCAACTCTATCCAAAGACTCAATCTCATACGTGAAGGAGTGCGACAAGTGCCAGCGATTCGCCGCAGTTGCCCGAGCTCCTCCAGTCGAGCTGAAGATGATGTCGTCCCCATGGCCGTTTGCCGTTTGGGGAATAGACTTGGTTGGCGCCCTCCCCACTGGAAAAGGCGGGGTCCATTACACCGTGGTAGCCATCGACTACTTCACTAAGTGGGCTGAGGCAGAACCTTTGGCAATGATAACGTCCAAAAAGGTGCTGGACTTCGTGGTTAAAAGCATCGTCTGTCGGTTCGGCCTGCCTAAGAAGATCGTTTTCGACAGCGACCTGTTCACCGAGTTTTGTGAAAGATACAGAATCGTAAAAAGTTTCTCCTCTGTGGCCTATCCTCAGGCTAATGGCCA
This sequence comes from Humulus lupulus, assembly GCF_963169125.1. Taxonomy (NCBI): domain Eukaryota; kingdom Viridiplantae; phylum Streptophyta; class Magnoliopsida; order Rosales; family Cannabaceae; genus Humulus; species Humulus lupulus. Next base: position 217,892,740 of record NC_084802.1, on the reverse strand, counting down.
GGTCGAAGCTGTCAACAAGACTCTAAAGACGTACATGTTTTCAAGTGTAATATAAAGTAACCACGAAAGACCCTTTCCCAGTTGCTTGGGGGGCATATGGTACCTGGATATAACCAGGTCTCCTTAATGACTTAGAAGTTGATTCATATCGATTGACTGTTGTTTTCTTAAAAAACGCGAGATATTGATAAGGGTTAACGCCAACTAAGTCCTATCCTGGTCCTAACCGGGTCATAAAACTTAGAAGTTGATTTAAATCCATTGATCGTTGTTCTTCTTAAAGAGCTCGAGATATGGATAAAAGTTAACACGAACTAAGTTTTCAAATTAAGTTCCTGGTCCTAACCGGGTCATAAAACTTAGAAGTTGATTTAAATCCATTGATCATTGTTCTTCTTAAAGAGCTCGAGATATGGATAAAAGTTAACACGAACTAAGTTTTCAAATTAAGTTCCTGGTCCTAACCGGGTCATAAAACTTAAAAGTTGATTTAAATCCATTGATCGTTGTTCTTCTTAAAGAGCTCGAGATATGGATAAAAGTTAACACGAACTAAGTTTTCAAATTAAGTTCCTGGTCATAACCGGGTCATAAAACTTAAAAGTTGATTTAAATCCATTGATCGTTGTTTTTCTTAAAGAGCTCGAGATATGGATAAAAGTTAACACGAACTAAGTTTTCAAATTAAGTTCCTGGTCCTAACCGGGTCATAAAACTTAGAAGTTGATTTAAATCTATTGATCGTTGTTCTTCTTAAAGAGGTCGAGATATGGATAAAGATCAGCATAAACTAAGTTTTCAAGAAATTGTAACCGAAATGCGTAAAGGAAAAAAAAAAGAGAAGATCAATTAAAAGCGTTAAAGCAAATTGTCTCGAGGTGAAAGCACCTCATGCAAAGGTTACATAAAAATTATTTAAAAAATATTGGGGGGCAAAGGAAAAGAAACGCCCTAAGCTCCGCCAGGTGGTCCCTTGGAGGTCGCCGTCTCGCCTTGCTCGGCGGCTCCAGAGCCTTCCCCGGTCTCCGAGGGTGCCTCTTTATCAAGGCGAGCTTGGAACTTCACCAGCAAGAGCGCCCAGAGACTCGCTGACATGAAAGAGAAGTCTGCATCTGGATTGTAGACCCAGCAATGGTAGAACAGATCTTCCATGGACTTTTCCGAAGTTGTCCGCTCGGCCTCTAGGGCGACCTGGACCTCAGTCTTCGCGGCGTCTAGGTCCGTCCTCGAGGTGGCAAGGGAGGTCTCGAGCTCTTGGACCTTCGAACAAGTTTTCTCCAGCTTGACCTGCGAGGCCGCCAGGGCATCCTTGGCCGCTTGCAGGGTAGTCTGATGCTCGTCCCTCATGTCCCCGAGCTGAGTTTTGGTCCTGATGATGCTCCGATGAAGGGCGACAACACTCTGCGAAGACGGAAAGACAATTGCCTTAGAAAAAAGCAGGGCAAAATACGACAATGTAAAAAACCACAAAAAGGGTAAGGTTAGCTTACCGTCATGGCCATGCCTAATGAAGACTCCATCACTCCCACCAGGCTCATTGTCTCGATGGCTCGGAGCTCCTTCTCAGTGAACTTGTATATGTAGCTGACGGCGTAGTTCGCCGACTCATACACAGTTCCCTGAAAGGCCTCGGGGATCTTCTCCAGGTCCTGGGGATTGACTGGGATGCGTACATCGGAGGGTACAATGGTCGAAGTCCCGACCTCCGTTCCTACGTCCCGGGGAGTGAGTGGAGCTCGTGAATCTGGTGGAGGCATATTGCTTCCCCCTGCAGTAGGAAGCACCGCTCCCGCGACCTGTGCAGCTGGGGCTTGATCCTTCTCCTTCGCAGGGGACTTGGTGGGGGTCCCGGCGGCGTTCTTGGACATCCGGAGCCTCTTCTTCCTTGGCCCAGCGGCGGCGTTCCCTCCGAAGACCGCACCTTGCAGGCTCTCCTCGGGCTGAGACATCTCTTCTGCCAAAGCAAAAACATGGTTAGTATGAGAATTACTGATCATGCAAAAACAAAAGCGAAGGGGTAAAGAAAAATTCAAGTATGTGTACTAAGGGAATCCTACCCCCCGAGCTAGTAGAAGAATCTAAGTCGATTACTTCCCGAGCTGGCGCAAGCTCTGGGTCCGGGTCTGACTCAGGGCTAGATTCCTCTACATATTGCCTAATCCCTAGGGCTACGACACCCCTCCGGAGCGATGGCCATGTGCGAAGGTTGGTCCCATACTCCTCGAATAGGATCGACCTAAAGGCTAGGGTGTTATCTACTACTACGGTACCCCTAGGCCGGCTATCTTGGTAGTCCAGCACAAGCCGGTCAACGCAATGGAGCAGGGTTGTGTTCAGGTCCGGATCACTTCGGTGACGATGGATGAGCTGCCTAGGATTGAACCTAGCCAGCCGGGGGTCTGTTGTGGCCCTATCTAGACTCCTAAACATATAAGGGTTACCTTGGTCAGAAGGACCTGCGGCTGCTCCGGATTGGATCCTCTCCTCGCCCGTCCCCGGGACGACCTCCAAGGTCCGCTTCCTATTCCTCACGAGGGGAACTTCGTCGCCCTCGACCTCCTCGTCCTCGTCTTCCGCGACCTCCTCCACGATGATGGGTCTGGTGTCACGAGTTGGGGGAAGTCCCCGGGGCCTCCTGAGGTTCAAAGTCTGATTTGGGAAAATCAGCTTGCAGGCCACCATCGTCTCGTCCGTTACGAGCGCGCGGTAATCTTTCTCACTGGGGGGCAAGCCCGCCAGTGTCTCGTATTGGGCCCCGAGGGTCACAAATTTCTCTGTCCTCGCGAAGATGGCTGCATGATTGGTCTAAGTCAGAAAAGGATGTGGGAGGAGCAAAAACGACACTTAACTTACGAGCTAAGGAGAAAAGACACTTACGAGGGCGATTGAAGTAGTGGAGCTCGCAGTTTCTGAACCCCTTCGACATGAAGAACTGGTCCTTGAAGTCGTTGGGGTGGGTGGGCAGCTCGATGACCGCAGCCATATTGGGAAATCGGGTTAAGTAGTAAAACCCGTCGCCTCGCCCCCGCTGATCTGGGCTGGCCTTGAGGCAGAAAAAGTATAAGATGTCCGCAGGAGTGGGGACCTCCCACTCGTGCTTCTAAAACAAGTATTTCAACCTCGCCAGCAAGCGGTAGGAGTTGGGGGGGAGCTGAAATGGGGCCAACCCCACGTAGTTAAGGAAATCAGCAAAATAATAATCCAGCGGGAGGAAGGCCCTCACCTTAAAATGTTCACCGCTTCAGGCCGCGAACGATTCGTCGAGCGGCGCACAGCTCCGCTCGCCCTCTGCGGCAGGTCGGGCCACCACGGATGCTCTCCCCAGGGCGATGTTGTGGGAGAGAAAGATTTTGTTGATCTTCGTCTGGTCGGTGACCTTTGAGATGATCCTCTCCGCCTCAAAGAAGGCATCGGGGGCGACCTCGACCTCCTGCTCCACCGCCGGCCCAAAGTTGGGGATTGGCGAGTCCAGCATCACTGCCTTTCCTTTATCCTGCTGTGAGGCCGAGCTGCTGACGGCCTTCTTGGGAGCGTTCCTTTTCAGTGCCATCTGGTCGCCTAACGAACAAAACCCGTCGTATTGGGAAATCGGGTGGGCAACTCGATGACCGCAGCCGTATTGGGAAATCGGGTTAAGTAGTAAAACCCGTCGCCTCGCCCCCGCTGATCCGGGCTGGCCTTGAGGCAGAAAAAGTATAAGATGTCCGCAGGAGTGGGGACCTCCCACTCGTGCTTCTGAAACAAGTATTTCATCCCCGCCAGCAAGCGGTAGGAGTTGGGGGGGAGCTGAAATGGGGCCAACCCCACGTAGTTAAGGAAATCAGCAAAATACTAATCCAGCAGGAGGAAGGCCCCGACCTTAAAATGTTCACCGCTCCAGGCCGCGAACGATTCGTCGAGCGGCGCACAGCTCCGCTCGCCCTCTGCAGCAGGTCGGGCCACCACGGATGCTCTCCCCAGGGCGATGTTGTGGGAGAGAAAGATTTTGTTGATCTTCGTCTGGTCGGTGACCTTTGAGATGATCCTCTCCGCCTCAAAGAAGGCATCGGGGGCGACCTCGACCTCCTGTTCCACCGCCGGCCCAAAGTTGGGGATTGGGGAGTCCGGCATCACCGCCTTTCCTTTGTCCTACTGTGAGGCCGAGCTGCTGACGACCTTCTTGGGAGCGTTCCTTTTCAGTGCCATCTGGTCGCCTAACAAACAAAAGAAAACATTTCAGAAAAGGCAACCCAAGCGTGAGGAAAAATCAAATGTTATTTGCACGAGCTGAGGTAAGCCCAGCCCGTGGAGAGTGGGACCACGCGATTCGATGAACACGCGTCTGTGCTCCCAACAGATCCCCGATTACTCAAAATTCGTGTGTCAGGAGGGTCAGAATAGAATTTTCCTTGGGGGGAAAGTTTCAGTAGGCAAAAATTGCAAAACCGCCTGTGAAGCGTGTTCCCTAAGCTACCTAGTTTTGCACCCAAAAGTTCCAAAGCTCCTACCCAGAAATTTTCCCCAGAAAAAGCATCCTGTAAACCATACTCTTAAACGATTTCCTATAGCAAAGATACCCTAGCCTAAAAAGGGGCTTTCATCCTCCATATCCAAAAAACCCAATACAACCATGCATGCCGCTACAGTAAAATATTTACCTAAGCTACAGTGAAATATATTTTCAAAACACACATGGTCAGGAAACTTACAGTGTTTGACTGGGAGGTGGATGAAGGTATTGCCTGGGTGAAAGCTTCCTCGGAGTATCGGCTTCCAAAGCTTTGAAGAAATCCTCGCATCTGAGCCTCTTGAACGCTGAGTATAGCAGTCACGGAGAAGAGGGTTTTTTCGTCTGAAATGAAGAGAGAAGAAGAAGAGAAATTCGGAAAAATTTCAAATGAAAGGGTGGCCCATGCGTAGGATGGCCACCCCTTTTTTATATACGTGATGGGTCACGTGTAGAGGGCCGTTGGATGGCCCTGGTGAGGGATCCGAGGCCCTCCACTCGAAATACGAAACGACGGCTGGGCATAGGCTAGGCCATTAAATGCGGTTCTCGTAAGACGTACCGTCACCAACCACGATGTTCCACGTATCAGGCGCCTGCGTAAGAGGGGGAATTTGAAGAGTTCATGGGGAAGCCTAAAAGCCCCTACTGTGGTCTTACCCGGCGTGGCGTACCACGAGCAGGGGCTTGGGGGGCAGATGTACGCCCTGTTTTTCCCACGGGCTGGTTAGCGAGCCGAGCTGTGGCCTAATCATAATTATCTCGTGGACATCCCACAGACCAGAGCTTCTATCATTAGGTCGTACCTCCTCAGCTCGAGGAAACTCAAGGGTTCGCCAAGATTGCCCAAGACTTGACCCCGAATTCTGAAGGCCTATGGTTGAGTTAAGTATCCAGCTCGTGGTACGAACTGAGTATGGAGGCTATGACCCTTTGTAAAGTCAACACACGCAAGGTAAATGTGCATATATCAGACATCACGTGTCTGATATGCCCCTGACTTCTCGAACACGCAGCAGGAACGTACGTATTCAGACACCCATGACTGGGTTGGGTCGTGCGGCCCATTATCTCCTTACCTATCGATTTGACCATACTTATGTGTCAGGTATAGGAATTAATCATGAATGTCACAAGAGTTGATGTGATAGGTAAGAAGGTCATGGGATGACCTTCTTACCAACTCCCAGGTGTCGTCTCCAATAAATATGGAGACCCTGGGACTTAATAAGGGTTGGATTCTCTATTGTAAAAAAGGCCCTGTAATCAAATATCCAGTATAAAGCAATAATACTGACTAGTGGAGTAGAATGATTTTAACCTTTGAACCACTCAAAAAATGTGTCTTGTGTCACCTCTTTCTTTTTCTAAGATCTTATATATGTTTTAGTTCACATTTAGCACTAATCCCTTTCTCTTCATTTCTTAATTACTTGTTGGCGAAGAACCGCGTCAACACCACCCAACAGACATCAATCATACCTTCCAGCCATGGGAAGAGTAAAATCCACTGCCCAGAAAAAGAAAAATAAACCTTCTAAAAACCAACCTGCTCCACATACAAAAATTCCCTCGACCAACGGTAGAGCTGAGAGTACTCCCGAGCCAGGAACCCAAGCTCAAGCCCAACTTCGAAGTTCCACTCGACCAGATGTCGAATGGTACGTCACCCCTCTTAGTCGAGTAACGATTAGGATGAACACCAATTATATCAAGAGGTATGGGCTTCCTAGGGTGACGCTAGTCCGACCTACCCGAGACCAAATGGCAAATCTTCCTGGAGGCACGTATAGCTCTTGGTCGAGATACCACATCGAGGCAGGAGCGATCCTGCCTCTCCATCCTTTTTTCCAAGGAGTGGCCAATTACTTTGGGGTCGCTCCTTTTCAAATCACCCCAAACAGATATAGAATGCTCTCTACATTGTATATCCTATATTGCCATAAGAAGTGGCCAGTCCCTACGCCACACAAGGTCAACTACTTGTTCGACCTAAAATCCAACCCCAACCAGGAAAACACGGGGTTCTTCCATTTCTGTCACCAGGAAATGGGTCGCACTTTCCTGACTGACACTAGTTTTATCTCGAACGTGGGGAAGTACCATCTGGAGTACTTTCTGACTGCTGACATGGTCGCGAACAACTTGGCCTTCACATAAGGAGGTAAAGTCTTTGCACCCCTGGTCGTATATTTTTCTTCTTTGAGTCTTCTTGCAGTTCCCTTAGAAATTTAGTGTATTTCAGGCCTCTGGTTACAACTAGCCCCCACTCCGGACATGGAGGTCCGATTAGCCCTCCTGACCAGCATGACCGAAATAGAGAAAAGTGTCAAATAGCTGGTCACAAAGGCCAATCTGAGATTGGTCGGCCTTCTGGCTCCTCACCAGGATGTGAGGGAATCTATTGCGGGGAGTGCCACCGGAGCTAAAGTCCCCGAACAACAGCAAGATGTGTCACAACCTCCTTCGAGGAGGGCAACTAGGGTGACCATCAATGAACCAACTGATGCCCCACGACCTGCTGTTGCACCGGCCCCTCCAGGGAAGGGAAAGAAGAAGGCCACAGAGCCTATTCTTGAGTCGTCAGACGAGAACGGTACTGATTTTACGCTTTTAGATAGTCTGCCTATTCCATGTCACCTCTTTGACGAGGATGGCAACTTTAAATACCCTCCTGCTTTAAATTCAGACTTCTTCAGGCCAGAGAGTGAGTGTAGCACTAGTAAAGTAAATAGTGTAGCGACCAGTAATTGTAGCTCGGGTTTTATACTTTCAATTTCTCTGTCCTTGTTTCCTAAACTTAGCAAGTTCCTTTTATTATATTGCCTGATTGTTCGCTTGTTTCTTTTTTGTAGACATGCCTGCTGAACGTGCCTTTGACTTGTACACCAAGTCAGCAAGCAAGAAAAAGTCCCATAGGCGCCAGTCTGGGGAGAGCTACAACAATCCCCCTGCAAAGAAGTCTCGAACAGATTACCCTCCTAGGCCTACTCCAACGAAGGAGACAACTCCTCGACCAGATCCTACCAGGGAGGCAACTCCTCCAACTCCAACAAACCCTGATCGTCCGTCTCCGATCGGACAGACTCCTCCTCCAGCTCCAGTCGACCCTATACCTCTAGCATCCACTGTCCATCATTTGGCTGGTCGTTGAGAAGAGGCCTCGGGAGATGACCTCACGGGCGTGGTGCTCAACTCAGCCAAAGATAGGCTGTTGAGAATAACAAAGCACCAACGCAGCCAGGAAGCAATCCAGGAGATCGGTTCTATGGGGGTCGACCAAGTCCTCAACCATGCACTGAATGAAGTGCTCGCTATAAGTTGTTTTCTTTATTGTACTTCATGAATTTTCTTTTTGACTTGCTTTTATTTACAGCCTTATCTTTTTCTGATTGTAGGGGGCGCTTACCCTTACTTCTGACTGCGGATTTTGAGGACACAGAATGCTCAATTCGAGAAGAGACTTGGTGATCAACATAGTGCTGCTGAGGCTCGATATACTGAGCAGCTCAAGGAGGTAGAATCTTCCTATGTCGAGCAGATGAAGATGGTCGAGGCGAAGCATTCTGATGCCCTTAAGGAGGCCAAGGCGAAGCATACTAAGGCCCTCAAGGAGGTTGAGGCAAAATACCTCGAGGCGCTGCAGCTGACTGAGGCCAAGATCGCTTCTCTCGAAGAGGAGGTGAAGAGGAAGGATGCGAGTATTGTCAAGATTGCTGCATCCAAGGAGCAGTACAAGGAGGTCTCGCTCAATAATTACTGGGAAGCCCACAAGCTTCAAGATGAGCTGGCGATAAGCCACAAGGAAGTTGCTGCACTGGAGGAACAGAATGCCTGCAACCTCGAAGACTATGAAGGGGCAACCTGTTCTGGAAGAACAACCCCAATGCTAACTTCTCCTATCTTCCAGAACATATCAGGGAGGCGGAGTTAGCTGGGTTCGTTGTTCGCCTGGAGGAAGAAATAATTCCAAGGTCTCCAGAGATTTCTCTAGCAACCGGCATTGAAGGCGCCCGAGAAGAGGCTGGGGATGCAGTCGACCAGCAGCAGCAGAAGTCACCACAAGACTCCCCGGAAACCTCATGATTTTATCTTTTTTATTTACTCTTGAATTACATGGCCTACAGGTCATGATGTAAAACCAATCTTATTTATCTTTTAACTATTATTGCTGCATGGGCAGCTTTTTTTCTTTTAATCGAACAATTACATCCGAGCAGCACTGCTCGCAGTGTAAAAGGTTTCTTTTTGATATTATAATACCTTCATTTTATTATAACATCTGTTCGCATGACCGAACTTAGCATAGTACTTTGGATTGATTTAACAAAATACAAAATTTTGAAAAATACTCTAAGTACCTTAGCATGCTTTCACTTATTTTTCTCATGTGTTTACATATCTTTCGATATGCTTTGCTTACTAGATGCCTTATATGCCCCCTAAGTGATTGAGGAGCTTTAGGTCCTTAGTCACTTGCCTTGACCAGAACCTGTTCGAACATTATTGCTCGGAGCAAAATAATTAAAACGATAATACAGCAAAACAACACATGTAATGAGCAAATACTTTTAATAAATACAATAATTGGAAAGAATGACTGGCTGCGCACAGTCTCTTATATTTCTCATAATAAATGGACAAAACATGTCTATACAAGTGATCAATAAGATCTTACACTTATAAGCGATTAGTCACGTAAAGTGACCAACCCTTTTTTCACAACTTGTAAAAGGTAAAACTAATACAAGCCAATTCTTTAAGAAGAATTGTTTATTGATAGTACTTGCGCAGGTGTTCTCCATTCCAATAGCAAGGAATGAGATCTCCGTTTAAGTGAGCAAGTTTATAGGTGCCTGGATGAAGGATTTCTTCAATTTGGTATGGCCCTTCCCAATTAGGTCCGAGTACTCCAGCAGCCTGGTCGCGGGTGTTTAAGAAAACTCTTCGAAGTACTAAATCTCCGATGTTGAATTTTCTTTCATGCACTTTAGAATTGAAATACCGAGTGACTTTTTGCTGGTACGCAACTACTCGGAGTTGGGCTTGCTCACGCTTCTCATCGATCAAGTCAAGGGATTCCATCAATAGTTGGCTGTTAGAGCCTTGATCGTACGTTATTCTGCGATGCGAGGGTGGATCTAACTCAATAGGCAAATAGCCTCATACCCATAAGCCAAAGAGAATGGAGTATGGCTTGTTATTGTTCGATGGGATGTTCTGTACGACCAACAGACTTCAGGCAATAGTTCTGGCCATGCCCCCTTAGCTTCTTCTTGTCTTTTCTTCAGAGTATCCTTTAGCGTTTTATTGACTGCTTCGACTTGTCCATTTTCTTGGGGATGAGCGACTGAAGAAAATCTTTTGATAATCCCATGTCGTTCGCAAAAGTCTGTGAATAAATCACTATCAAACTGCGTGCAGTTATCTGAGATGATTTTCCTCGGAAATCCATTGCGACAAACGATGTTTTTGACCACAAAATCCAGCACCTTCTTGGTCGTTATGGTTGTGAGTGGCTCGGGTTCGTCCCATTTAGTGAAATAGTCGACGGCAACCATAAAATACTTGACGCCACCCTTTCCTGTGGGTAAAGATTCGATTAAATCTATACCCCATGCTGCAAACAGCCACAGACTTTGCATCTGTTTCAGTTCATTAGGGGCTGCTCGCGGGATTTTGGAGAACCTCTTGTATTTGTTGCACCTCCGCACAAATTCCATCGAATCTTCATTCATTGTTGGCCAGAAATACCCTTGCATCAGGATCTTTTTTACAAGCTTTGCCCCCCGGCGCGGTCCCTGCAAAAGCCTTCGTGTACCACTTTCATCAATTCTTTGGCCTTCTCTTTTGAAATACACCAGAGGAGTGGCATTGAGTATCCCCTTCGGTACAAGATTCCATCGACCAGGATATACCGAGCAGCCTATCGCTGAAGGGTCCTAGCTTTGTTTCTGTCCGTTGGTAACACGCCTTGCATCAGATACTCTACATATGGTGCCATCCATGTATCCGCCATACGGATCACCAAAGTGATCTCCTCTGTTTGGATGCTTGGCACAGATAGCCGCTCAACTGGTACTATGTTCAGAGTATCAGCATCCTTCGCACTAGCTAACTTGGCCAAAGCATCAGCGTTTGAATTCTGGTCACAAGGTACTTGCTGAAGGGTGTACTTGTCCAACTGCGCTAATAGATCCTTTGTTTTCTTTAAATAGGCAACCATCTTTAAACCGAAGGCCTGGTACTCTCCCGTGACTTGATTCACCAACAGCTGAGAGTCACTGTAGATGTCGAGTACCTTTATATTCATGTCCCTGGCTAATCATAACCCACCGAGCAACGCTTCATACTCAGCCTCGTTGTTGGAAGCAGTGAAGTCAAACCTGATTGCACAGTGAAATCGATGCCTTTCAAGCGTAATCAGGATCACCCCCGCCCCTGCATGATGCTCATTGGAAGAGTCGTCTATAAATAACTTCCATGAGGGGGGTTGGTTTTGAGACTCAGGCTCTTCAGGTCTTCAGTCTGCTCACTATCCGTAAGTTCAGTGAACTCTGCAATGAAGTCAGCTAGAGCTTGCCCTTTTATCGCTGCTCGCGGCAAGTAAGAGATATCAAACTGCCCAAGTTCGACTGCCCATTTCAACAATCTACCCGTGGCCTCTGCCTTTTGCAGAACTTGCCGTAGAGGCTGGTCGGTCAAAAATGTGATTGGGTGTGCTTGAAAGTAAGGCTACAACTTCCTAGAGGCCAAAATTAAGCAATAGGCTAACTTTTCAATTGGTGGATATCGAAGCTCCGCTCCAATTAGCCTCTTGCTTACATAATAAACAACCTTCTGCACGTCTTCTTCTTCCCTTACTAAGACAACACTAGCAGCATATTCCGTAATCGCCAAGTAGACAAACAAAGCTTCCTCATTGACCCATTTTGATAGGATGGGTGGTTGCGCCACGTGAGTCTTTAATGCTTGGAAAGCCTGCTTGCACTCCTCCGTCCATTCAAATTTTTTGTTGCCTCTAAGTAGATTAAAAAATGGAACGCACTTGTCCGTTGATTTCGAAATAAATCTACTGGGAGCAGCAATTCTTCCGGACAAACTTTGAACATCCTTAATCTTTTCTAGTGATTTCATATCGATCAGGGCTTTGATTTTCTCGGGATTGGCTTCAATTCCTCTCGAGTTAACTATAAATCCCAAGAACTTCCCTGATCCTACTCCGAAGGAACATTTGAGGGGATTCAGCTTCATCTGATATTTGTTCAAGATGTTGAAGCACTCTTGCAAATCCTCTATATGACCTTTTTCCTTCTTTGAATTGACCAGCATGTCATTGACATAGACCTCCATGTTTGTGCCGATCAGCTCCTTAAACATGTGGTTGGCTAGTCGTTGGTAAGTCGCACCAGCATTTTTCAAACCGAAGGGCATTACTTTGTAACAGTAAAGCCCGGTGTCAGTTCAAAAGCTAGTGTGATCCTCATCAGGAGGATGCATACTAATCTGATTATACCCGGAGTATGCATCAATAAAAGAGAGAATCTCATGCCCTTCAGTGGCATCGACCAGTTGGTCGATCCTAGGGAGTGGGAAACAATCCTTGGGGCAGACTTTATTGAGGTCTGTGAAATCCACACATGTTTGCCATTTGCCATTCGGCTTGGGAACTAATACGAGATTAGAGACCCACGATGGATAAAACGCCACCCTGATGAACCCATTATCCTTCAACTTCTCGACTTCTTCTTTTAGGGCCTTTGATCTATCTTTATCGAGCAGCCTTCATTTCTGTTGCACTGGTGGAAAACTTTTGTCAATGTTCAGGACATGGCTGATGACTGCAAGATCTATTCCAACCATGTCTTTGTGCGACCAGGCGAAGAATTTCTGGTTCTTCCTCAAAAACTCTACCAGTGCTTGTTTTGTTGTTGTCTCTAAGTTTTTACCGACTTTCACAACCCTGGTCAGATTTTCTTCATCGAGCTGGACTTCTTCAAGGTCCTCGATGGGTCCTATTTCCTCCTCAAAATCTCCAAAGCAAGGATCCAAGTCTCTATCCTCACTTTGGGCAATGCCCTATTTGGTGACATTATCACCTGACTGGGCCTGAGCATCAACTGGCATTTGCAACTCCTTTCAAGAAACATCTCTCGACACACCTTTCTTTGCTTTGGTTATCGAGGCATTGTAGCATTCCCTTGCTTCCCGCTGATTTCCCAATACGCATCCTGCCCTTGTGTCTGTTGGGAATTTCATGGCAAGGTGCCATATTGAAGTGATGGCTCGTAGGTCGACCAGAATTGGCCTCCCAATTACAATATTGTATGTCGAAGGACAATCAACTACTATGAAAGTAGTGAGTAATGTCTTGTTAGCAGGTGTAGTACCAGCTGTAATTGGAAGCCTAATCGACCCAGTTGGGCCAAGCCCTTCGCCGAAAAAACCATAGATGGTTTTGTTGCATGGCTCTAGGTCCTTGACGGACAACTTCATTCTCTCCAGTGAAGACTTGTATAGGATGTTGACTGAACTTCCTGTGTCGACCAACACCTTCTTCACCATCATGTTGGCAATTTGTACGCCTACGACCAGCGGATTGGAGTGTGGGAATCGTACGTGCTAGGCATCGTCTTCAGAGAAGGTTATCAACTCCTCCTTTGTCCGAGCTTTCTTCGGTGCTCGATCCTCCACACTCATCATCTCGATGCCCTGGTCGTGGCGTAGGGTTCGAGCGTATCATTCCCTTGCCTTCCCACTATCCCCTGCAAGATGTGGGCCTCCATAGATGGTGAGTAAAGTGCCTGCCACATGAGCATTGGGCATATTCCTTTAAGGGCTCTCCCTCCTTCTGGCGTATCTCAACCAACTGATTAGCCTCTGTGGGGTGTACGCGACCCGCGTAGAATTGTCTGTAAAATTCCTTTACGAACATCTCCCAAGATACTATAATAGCAGGAGGGAACTTAAAGAACCACTCCTGGGCGGTGTCAGATAGTGTCACGGGGAAGATCCTACAGCGGGCATCTTCCGACACTTTCTGTATATCCATTTGTATCTCAAACTTGTTAACTTGAGATACTGGGTCTCCATACCCATCAAAGTTCGGCAGTGTTGGCATCTTGAATTTACTGGGGGTTTCAGCCGTAGCAATCCCCTATACAAAGGGAGTGCCCCTCCTCCTATCGTACTCTATATGGGATGTCCGTCCCCCGACCAGATGTTGTACTGCCTAGTTCAGAGCATTAATCTGAGCTTGAACCGCTTTTGGGATTGTAGGGGCAACCGGTGCCGGGGGAGCGTACTCATCATGCCTTTCTCGACGGTCATTGAGTACGTCCCTTAAGTCGTCATCCCTACGTCTCTGCTTGCTAACTCCTAGCCGATCAAAGATGTTCTGCTGCCTAGGTTGCCCCCCAACGTTATGGCTAGCTGGCCTATTTTCTCTATGCGAGGGCTTCTGCCTCCACCTCTTCCCTCATTCCTCCGACCAGCATTTCCTCTGCCAAAATCGGCTTCATTATAGTCATGGCCATCTCTAAACTATGGTTGAATACGGCGTGACCGGCTGTTCACGCTATTTCCTCCTCGGGCTAGCATTTCTCAAGCGTCAGGGGGAGGTCTGCGCTGGTCGTTGGGTCCCCGTGCATTTTTATGCCGCGGGGGGCCCCTAACTGCAGAGCCTGACTCGATGTTCCTTCTATTGGCAGAAGAACGTTGTCCCCTACTCGGTAGATTCGGCTCTTCATCCCCTGGACGTCTAGGGCTGTGGGGCGGCTAGCCGACCCTATTCTGCCTCAGGCGCTGGGGATTGCCTCGACCAGCCTGAGATGGAGGCTACTGCTCAGGGTCCCTAGCTGGGACATCATCCTGAGCCATAGGCGACTGCTCTGGCCTTTAAGGGCTTGCTGGCTGGAGCGGAGGTCTAGGATTGGGACGTCTCTGAGGCGGCGCATTCGGCAGCTGATCTGGCTGAGAGGCTGGCACAGCCTGACTCCGAGCCAATTGGATGGTTGCTTCGAGAGCAGCAACGGCATCCGTCTGCCGACGGTCCATGTCCGTCTGCCTCTCACTCAGCTCCTGGCGTTGGCGTTCAATTTCCCTCTGCTACAACACCATTGTCTCCACAACATTCTCCTTATTGGCCCTCAGATTAGCCAACTCGTCCTGCAACACTCCCAGTGTTGCCCTCAATGTTTCAGAATCTAGCTCCTCCTCTTCAAACTCCAAATGTGGTTCATTCTCAGCCACATTTGGGGGAGGAAGTTGGGATGATGCAGTGCCAACGGTCTGTCCAGCCTTCTTGGATGTCTTCTCCATTAGATTTTCTTACATTTTTTTATCAATCTCTCAATGAAAGAACCAGAATGTTGACCCTTGATTTGGCCAAAGACGCGGAGTCAAATATACGACAGGAAATGAAACGACAATTAAGAGTTTAATCTAATGGAAAAGAAGAAAACAGCAACGATTTATAGTGGTTCAGCCCCAAAGAATGGTAATGACCTGCGTCCACTTAGTGCTATTATTAATATTGAGTCTCAAAGCCGTGATCAAAGAACTAGCATTCTTGAGTTTCACAAACTTTTGGAGAATTACAATAAGACGATGGATAATCGCACTATAGGCTCTCTCTCTCTCAATATGAGCCTATAAATATGCATGAAATAGCTCAAGGGGGGTTACATGGGCCATTGGGCCTTAACTCTCATTAATATTCGTGTATCAAGGTAATAAAGATGAAATAAGAAATATAATTATTACAAGATCATAATCTTATAAGGAAATAAACCGAATCATACGACTAGCCTGGTCGTACCTAATAGTCAGTCTTAATGAAGCAATGTGCATCTGGTCGATAACCGAACAACACCTTTTCACTTCAACTCTGCCACATGTCAACCACGTGTGAGAAATCCTTGCCACGTCATCAACAACCGGTTTTGGGTAAACATTTGCCCCCCAAGTTTACTTTGTTGCGACCAGCATAAAGTAAACTTAGGAAACTGACCTTTCGTATGCCCCATAAAACCTATCAGAGCCATCATGCCTCTTCGAAAAAAGTAACCAATCATGTCCAATTAGGTTTTTTCGTCTTTCCAATAACTTGTCTGACGGCTATTACAGTTCTCTATTTTTGAAAAAGGTAATTCATGATTACTTCTTTTTTCGTGTCTTAGTCACTATAAATAATACCCCAAATTCATATTTTCACATTTTACTTTTCACTTGCCTTATGTTTTTTCAAGAACTCCGAAGAACTTCGACCGTTTGAGCCAAGAAAATCCCTGAAGCTCCTACTGCTAATCTAAGGAATCTCTGTTCAGACGTTCAAAGCTTTCATTTTTCACACTCCATCTTTCATCCAAGTAAGTTTTACGGACCTTTCAGTTGTTTTGGTTGCCATGCAAAGTTGTTTTTTAATCATTTCGTACCTGAGTTCTTGACTGTTCTTGACCGAAATTGTCTTAGGGTAAATGGGTATGTTCAATGCGTGACAAGGTAGTGAAATAACACTTCATAGGAGTTAAGAGTTAGTTTTGTAGTCGAGATTGTAGATTTAGGGCGTAAAATTGAAGTAAAAATTAGATTTTTAAGCTAGTTGAAAAACAGGGTTTTTCCCGCCCTCTCGGAGTCGAAAAAGTTTTCTCTGAAAAAACTTTTTACTTCCGATTTTTAATCCGTTTCTCAAACTGCTCGTAAGAAACTTTGTGTTTTTGCCAGAATGTTGCTAGTCGTATAAAAGCTTAACTTTTATATGTGAGCAACGTTATTCCTACATTCAACACAAGTCCTTAGACTAAGTTCTCATCTCCCCTTTTATGTTTGCATATTTTGATGCAAGATCCGTGGGGAGGTGAGAGACCAATTGACGACGACCTACTCGCTCAACTGCTCGTGGACGCAGAACAACCGTCGTTACTTATTCCGGACATCCCTTTTTCTCGAACTCCACCCAACAAACGTCAGTCAAACCTTCCAGCCATGGGTAGAGTAAAATCCATTGTCCAGAAAAAGAAAAATAAACCTTCTAAACACCAACCTGCTCCACATGCAGAAATTCCCTCGACCAGCAGTAGAGTTGAGAGTACTCTCGAGCCAAGAATCCAAGCTCAAGCCCAACTTCGAAGTGCCACTTGACCAGATGTCGAATGGTACGTCACCCCTCTTAGTCGAGTAACGATTAGGATGATCGCCAATTATATCAAGAAGTACGGGCTTCCTGGAGTGACGCTAGTCCGACCTACCCGAGACCAAAGGGCAAATCTACCTGGAGGTGCGTAGAGTGCCTGGTCGAGATACCACATCGAGGCAAGAGTGATAGAGGGAAAAAGAAAAAGACTATGACTTTTTGTTCTCCCTGAGACCGATTCATATATTTGTCCCATACCTTTAGACTATGCCCTTACGGTATCCATTTCCTTTCATCAAAATGAGCTTTCCTTCGAACTTATGGAGAGCTCTTCAAGCCAACCCTCTCAATCTTCTGCCCCAGCCCCTCCTCAATTATCTTCTCTCCCTTCCTCCAACTGTGAATTTTTTGAGGCTGATCTTTATGCGAGCTCGATGAAATCCACCAGACAGGTTTCAGACACCCTATCTTCCCATGGTTTAAAACTGTTTGGTAAATTAGTTTGCCGAGCTCCTGATTCAGACGAGAGGAGTAGTTATGCTCCTGGTGAGGATAACCCGGACTTAACATACGAGCTCGAGACTTGGAGTCGTGAGCATATGAGGACTAGGGCATTGTTGCCCTTAAAGGATTATTTCAAAAAGTTCACAGACTAGGTCAGCATTGCTCCCTTTCAACTACAATCCAAATCCTATAGAGTTCTAACGACATTGAAGTCGCTGTATCATGAGATGATGTGGGAAAGGCCCTCAGCATATGGGATTCTCTATCTCTTTTGCCTCAAAAACAACCCAACTCAAGCTCAAGGCGGTGATGGATTTTATTATTTATCGAGCTAGCCCAAAGAAAGGAGGCTCTTCGAGGACATCCTTAACCATCCACCTAACTTCAAAAAATAGTGTTTGTAGACCAATGGTCTCGAACCATTCAAATTCTACTCCTTCCAACAGATCCGTAAGTATTTGCCTTGATGCTTTGAGACTGGTTGTAATATTTTAGCTCGATTATTTATCCATATGCTTTTATGTAGCCAAGTTTAACTGTCCTGAGCCTTCTATAGAGATGGCTAACCGTTGGGAGGAAATATTGAAGTTACCATATGGTAGGTGTTCGTTGAGTTACCTGTTGCACAAGGATAGGCTCTATCTATGCGGTTTTCTTGGTGAATGTGAGACCACCGACAATGATGGAAACTGCAAGTACGCTTCATGGGAAGAAGTTCCTATTCCCACTGTCTCTGATCTGTCTTGAAAAAAGAGGAAGATAGGTTCGAGTTCGAGCCTTGCTATCACCCCCCTTACCGAGCCATCTATCTCAGGGAACGAGGCATCCCAGAGCTTGATTGAAGGAGGTAAAGTAGTGCTTGACCAATCAGGTTGGTCTGCCACACTTTTCAAATGGGATCCCAATGTCCCAGTTTCCTTTAAAGATCCTGAAAAACAATTTCATGACTTGGTCAGGGGTAGACTTCTTTGTACATAGGGATGATAGTTGGTTATCCAATTTTCAAACTATGTATTGTATAAACAAAATGTGGGAAGGTCTAGGGACCCAGTATGACTCACATGATTGGCGAGATATTTCTAAGCTGTCTCCCACATTTCGAGGTGAAGAGTTCAGAGTAATTGAAGAACCTTCCCAAGTCATCGCTATATCCTTAGATGACTTTTCTTTAGATTCTCGATCTTCCAGTTAGGTTTCCCACCTTATATTATGGATTTTTATTACAAGTATTTAAAAAACATACTTGAGAACCTCCTCAGCAAACCACCAAAAGCAAAAGGCACGAAGCGTGGCCGAGTATCCTCGACGAAAGAAATGCATCCACCACCTCCCCCAAAGGTAGTCAAGGTTACTGAGAACCCTCCCCCACAAGCCACCCAAGCAGCCTCGGGGCCTCCTTCTACTACCTCCAGGGATTTTGTTGTCATCTCAGAGCATGTTCCACCTCCTGCCCCTGCAGTGAAGACTCCCCCACCTCCTCATAGCAAGGTCCCTTCAACTGAAAAAGGAAAGAAAATCGGCGACCTTACAGCGTCAAAGCCCGCCAATGCTCAAACCCTGGTCCCAAAATTCATAGCCTCGACTCAAGAAAGAGAGTTCATGTTGGCCAATGCGGCTGGTGCCTTCGGAGCCGATCTCTCCTCAAACTTTTTGACCCTAATTGGTCGAGCCTTCAACAACCTCCAGGACCCCGACTGGGAGTTCTTGATGAGCAATAACTCCACTTCCATCTTTAACTGGGAGGAGTTAACTATCTCGGTAAGTATCTTTGAGCTCGAAAACTTCTTATAAATCTTGATTCATATTTTTTAACACTTTGCCTATTTCAAGGGCTACTCAGCCTTCACCGCCAAAACTTTCTCCTGACGACCTAGGTAGCCCTCACTCATAATCTTGCTTGCAAAGCCAAAGATGCCCACACTTGAGCTGAAGATGCACTTAAGGAAGCCAAGGGAAAATTGGTGATCGTAGAGGCCAAGTCTGTTCCTCAAAAGGCCAAGCTTGACTTTTCCAAAGCCAATCATAATAATGTAAAGGTCGAGCTTGATCATGTTAAGGCAGAGCTTGAAACCAAGACCTTTGAGTTGACCTCCCAAACATCTAAGCTTGAACGATTATAGAGCCAAAATGCCAAGCTTAAGGAGGATAAGAAGGCCATATACGAGGTGATGGAGGGAGAGAAGGCTTGAATCCTTAAGGAGTTTACTGCCAAGTAAGATCATGCAATTGATTTGGCCGTGTATAGGATATGGTCCATGAATCCTGACCTCGACACCTCTTTCTTGGGAGATAAGGAGGAAACCTTCTTGGAGAAATGGTGGGTTTCCTCGTCGAGGAGGAAGCCATTGAGGTCACTACTCAGGAGGCAAGGACTGATGAGGAGGGAGGTGATGAGGTGAAATCTGGGGCTGCCCATCAATGATATATGTTGTATTTTTTTTTTATCTTACAAAGGTTTTGATCATTATTTTTGGATTGTAAGTGTTTAAGGTCTTGGTAGCCAAGACAATTTTATAGCTCGAATAGTCGAGCCATCTTATATTTCGATGTTATACACTTAAAAATACTTTCGTTGTTCATTTATGTATATATTTGCTTTAGTTTATAGTATGCTCAGTATTTGTCAAGTACCAATATATTTCGACCTATAAATTTTCTTAAGTGCTGGATTTTTCCGAGCTTACACTGTTTACGGTAGTGGTTTAACTTGTTTATCCATACAAGTATTTTTGGAAATTATAACAAAATTCTATATTGGCCATGCATAGTTGTTCATAATTGTGCTCCTAATTTGATCTTGTTAAAACAAGCTCGAATACTATCGCAACTACTTTAAGTCTACTTTACAAAAAATTGTAGTATAGTTTGTAGTAAGGATTAGTCCAGTTATTTAACTTGCTTAAATTTTTTAATTTTTTCACTTGGTTAATGCCCAAGGAAAACCCAAGCTTAAAAATATTTGCAAGTTAAATCAAAATTTTCACTTGGTTAATGCCCAAGGCAAATCCAAGATTAAAAATATTTGCAAGTTAAATCTAACTCGAAATGCGCTAGTTGGTTGTTCTAAACTCATTGTAGGTTATTTTTCCTGGAACTTATCTCTACTATATTTTTTTACTTTGTAATTTTTTCAAGCTTATGATATCATTTTGATGCCATGTATGCCCCCCTTAAACTCCTATGATTATAAAATCTTAGGTTTTTTTGGTATTGAGTTGCAAGCAAGAAGTTAACAAATTAAAAATAGAAATGAAAGGTATTTTATTATTAATAATAAAATGAATACAAACATGGTTACGTTAAATAAACATTTTCCAAAGTTTATCGATAATATGGTCGTAGTTGATTTCTATTCAAAGCTTGTGGCACAAATTCTCCATTTAGTCGAGCCAGCTTATAAACACTAGGCCAAATGATATATTCAATCATATAAGGTCCTTCCCAGTTTGGCCTGAGCGCAACTGCTGTTGGATCTCGTGTCGTCAGAAATACTCATTTGAGCACTAAATCTCCGACTCCAAAATTCATGTCTCAAACTCTTTTATTGAAGTACATTGTGGCACGCTGTTGGTATGAGACATTTCTACGATGAGCCTCATCTCGCTTTTCTTCAATTAGGTCCAATGATTCTTTAAGATGTAGCTGGTTTGAGTCTTGTGCATATGCTTCGTGTCGCAGTGTCGATATTTTGATCTCGATTGGAAAAATTGCCTCAAAGCCAAAGGCTAGTGAAAAAGGTGTATTCCCTGTCGAGGTTCGAGTTGTCGTCCTGTAAGCACATAGTACTTGTGGTAATTCATCGGGCCACTTCCCTTTTGCCTCTTCAAGGTTTTATTCACGGCCTCGACCTAACCATTTTCCTAGGGGTGTGCCACCAATGAGAAGCTTTTTATAATTCCATTTCGTTCAAAAAAACGATTGAATAATTCACTATCGAATTGAGTTCCATTGTCAGAAACAATTTTTCTCGACATCCCAAATCGGCATATAATGTTCTTTACCACGAAGTATAGGAATTTTTTCAAGGTGATTGTAGCTAATGGATCAGCCTTGGTCCATTTTGTGAAATAGTCGACTGCTACTACTGCATATTTAACTCCACCTCGCCTCGTTGGTAGCGAACCTATGAGATCTATACTTTATACTGCAAATGGTCATGGGGAGGTTAACATAGTAACTTTGGTTGGTGGAGGTCAAGGTATCGATGTGAACCGCTGACATTTATCACAATTCTTAACATATGTGAAAGCATCAGCATTTAGTGTTGCCAAAATTATCCTTGCCTTATCACCAACTTTGAGAGGCTATGCCCTCGACGTGATCTCTGCAATTTCCTTCATGAATTTCTTCGAGGATTCTTTTTGCTTCGGGAGGAGTTACACATCGTAATAATGGCATGGAGTAGCCTCTTTGATACAATCTTCCTTCCAAGATGGTATATCTCATAATCTTATACAACAATTTTCGAGCCTCATTCCAGTCTTTGGGGAGATTCCCAGTTCAAGGTAATAAATTTTAAGCGTCATCCATGTTGGTTGCAAATCAATCATGTCAACCTCGCTTGTTTCCAGCTCGGATATACTAGGTTGTGGTAGGAATTCTACTGGGACCACATCGAGCATGTTAGCTTCCCTAGCTGTTTCTAGCCGAGCCAAAAGCATCAGAATTCGAGTTTTGTTCCCTCGGAACCCTTTCGATCGTGTAATATTCGAACTATTCAAATGTTGTCTTTACTTTTTCTAGGTAGGCTGCCATCTTTGTCCCTCGAGCCTGGTATTCACCTCGTACTTGATTGACTATGAGCTTGGAGTCACTATAGCAATGTATGGCCTTGGCTTTAAGCTCACGATCCACTCAAAGTTGTGCTAATATTGTCTCATATTCTGCCTCGTTGTTGGATGCATCGAATCCAAATCTCAATGCAAAGTGAAATCTATGTCCTTCGAGGGTTATTAGTATTTTATTTTAATATAATGTTTGATTGATTAAATAAGTGTTACAATTAATCTAGTGGGGGAATGTTATATTATTTCATATAATATAATGTTAGATTAAATAATGTGACAAAATGTGATTTGTCACACCTTGTAACATATTATTGAGAGTCATAAAAATTAGACATATGTGTGTGCCCAAATGTAACATATTTTGGAGTTACAAAATCAGTTACAAATTTGTAACTCCCAAATATTACCCAATAATGTGTATATTATATGTTACACATTTGAGATTGGATTTCACAAATCCATGATGAAATATGGCTGTTGGAGACATGTTTTTAACTCCCAATAGGTGTTTGGAGGTTACAAAATCATGTGGGAAAGGATTTGGGACATTTTGGAACGTTTTGGAAAAATGACTTTTTTGTGCTAAAAATGGCCTGTGGCCGCGGCCTGGGGGACAGAAGCCAGTGGCCGCGACTAGTGAGGCTGACAACCTATATGATTTTTCAGTTTTTCCAAATTGAACGGTTCTAACATCCCAAATAACTCCCAAATCTCCATTTTAATTCCACAAACATTTAATTAAACATTGGTAATAGCCATAGGGGTTGGTGGAATTTGAAATTCAAAGGGGTATCTCAAACTCTATAAATAGGAGCCTAATGCTCACTTGTAAGACACACCATTTTTCCATCCACAAAGCACTTGGCTGGAAAATACACCATAGAGGCTTGATAATTCCAGAGAGCTATTTCCTAGAGAGATCCCTTAGTGCTTAGAGAATAGGGAGAAATAAGCTTTTGGACAAAGGTTTTGAACCTTGTTCAAGTTGGTGATCCCCACTACTCTACACTTTGGTTGTGTGAGAGTTTGTCCCTTTTATTGGTTTTCTTTTCATTCTGTTGTTCTTCTTGTATTATTAGTGTATTGAGTTTGTAATCCTCTACTTCTATTTCTACTTACATATTCATTGGTATATTTTGTTTTAGGGTTTTAGTTCTTATAATTCTCTTCCTTCTCTTATTTCTATTTACTTGTATTTTGAGCAATTGAGTTGTAATATTTATTTAATCAATTACCTTGTCTATTGTATTTTTTGCATAGAGTTGTATATTGGTTTTTCCATATTTCCATTGAGCAATAATATATATTATCTAACAATTAGTATGATCCCTGCCCCAATCCATTCTCGTTTAAGCACCCATCGACATAAAAGTTTCCACAACTCTCGAGTTGAGGATATTACGTCATCGTTGGAGATGCCAATGCATTCGACTATAAAACCGACCAAGGCTTGGCCCTTAATTGTTGTTCTTGAGTGATAGGTGATCTCAGACTATTCGAGTTCAACTGCCCACTTTAGTAGCCGACCTGATGCTTCAGGTTTTGCTAATATTTGCCTCAATGGTTGGTTAGTAAGTACATGTATGGGGTGTGCTTGGAAGTAGGGTTGCAGCTTCCGTGACGCATGTATTAAACACAGTACGAGCTTTTCCATTAGAGGGTACCTTGATTCAACTCCTAAAATCCTTTTACTGACGTAATACACCGATCTTTACACTTTTTTGTCCTCACGAACAAACGCATCATTGAATACATGCTCGGTTGTATCGAGGTATAAGTATAGTACTTCTGCCAAAACTAGTTTAGACAGAATTGGTGGTTCTATGAGATTTTTTTTTTGAGAGCCTGAAAAGCTAGTTTGCACTCTTCTGTTCATTTGAATTTCTTACCCTCTCTCAAAAGGATAAAGAATGGCATGCATTTATCAGTTGATTTCGAGATAAACCTATTTAAGGCCACCATTCATCCAGTTAAACTCTGGACATCCTTATGCTTTCGAGGTGAAGGAATTTCTACTAGGGCTTGATTTTGTCAGGATTTTCCTCGATTCCCTGAGCATTCACTATAAAACTCAGAAACTTTCCTAAAGATACCCCGAAAAAGCACTTTTGTGGGTTTAACCTCATATTGTATTTTTGGAGTATAGTGAAACACTCTGTGATGTCAACAACATGGTTATTAGTGTGTTTGGATTTCACTAACATATCATCCACATACACCTCCATGTTGTTTCTAATTTGCTCGGCGAACATGCAATTTAGCAATCTTTGGTATGTTGCTCCACCATTCTTAAGCTCAAATGGCATCAATTTGTAGCAATATAATCCTTTGTTCATTACAAAACTCGCGTGTTCTTGGTCGGGAGCATGCATTGTGTATGCCCTAAATATCCACAGGTTATTAGCGAGCTGGAAAAGGGCATAATCCTATCAACCACGTGGAAGCCATCTACCGGGATCTGCTGTTACGAGTCTCTACCTCTTTAGCTCGAGGTAGCCAAAGGTTTAGTAATGTAAACGTGGGCACCACGAGCTAGGACTACATCAAGCTCGAGGTACGACCTGGAGCTGACACGTCCGACCCTTTATAAAGTCAACCACGCAATGTAAACGTGCGCATATCAGACATCACGTGTCTACTCTATTCCTGAAATCTCGGACACGCAGCATAAACGTGTGTGTTCAGGCACCCCACGACTGGTTTGGGCCATGCGGCCCATTATCCCCCTTACCTATTGATTAGACCACACTTCATTGTCAGGTTTTAGGAATTAATCATGAATGTCACAGAAGTGACATGATGGGTAAGAAGGTCATGGGATGACCCCCTTTGCCAACACCCAGGTGTCCTCTCCCTATAAATATGGAGACCCTAGGTGTTGCAAAGGGTTGGCTTCTAAATTGTAAAGAAACACCCCTGTAAGGAATACCAGAGATATATCAATAATATTGACTGGTGGACTAGAGGGATTTTAACCTTCGAACCACCTAAAAAGAGTAAACGAGTTATAACCTTCCTTTGAGATTATTCACATATTACGGTTCATCATTTAGCACTAATCCATCTCTTTATTCATATAATTATCTGTTGCCGAAGAATCGTGTCAACACATTGCTATCTAGTTATATCCAGAATAAGCATCAATGAATGACATGGCATCATGTCCTTAGGTTACATCGATGAGTTGATCAATTCAAGGCAATGGGAAACAATCCTTTGGGCATGCTTTATTTAAATTTGAATAGTCTATACAAGTTCATTGTTTTCCATTTTTCTTGGAAACTAACACTGATCGTTGCGTTTGACATCTTCGAGCTCTTCAATTGGTCCGAGTTCAGCTCGGTCTTCGCCCATTCTTGGGTCAATTTAATCTTCGACCTCAAAAACTCTTTCTTCTATTTCCGCAATCACAACCAATGTTTTGGGCATTGGATTGATCATTTCCTATTATGGAGATGTTATAACACTGTCGAGCAGCTTACTGGCCTCCTTTCAGTGTCCCAATTCCACTTGGTGTTGGGAATTTAAGGGCTAAGTGCCTCATAGATGTTGTTTCCCCAGGGCCACTCAGAGTTGGTCTCCCAAGCAAGATATTGTAGGTAGATGGTGTATCCACCACTATGAGCTCAAACATCCTAGTGATTGAGATTGGATATTCCCCAGAGTTACAGGGAGCTCGATAGCTCCTGTACTAGCTATCCCTTCCCCTAAAATCCCGTAAAGGGTTATTACACATCCTTTTAAATCTCGGACCGATAGCCCCATTTTTTCGAACGTCGGTTTATATAGGATATTCACCGAGCTCCCGTTATCAATCAGTACTCTGAGAACCCTCTTATAGGCGAGCTGGATAGTTATGACCAATGGGTCATTATGGGGGAACTGTACATGAGAAGTATCTTATTCTGTAAAATTTATTGGTTGGGATTCGATCCTTTGTTGTTTTGGATCCCGGGTCTCTGGAACATAGGGTGATCCATCTTCGTTGAGCACTTATACATATCTCTTGTGAGCATTCCTGCTCGTTTCAGCTATATAGGGCCCTCCAGAGATGGTTATCACATCCTCTCCATCAATCAGAGGTGGCCGGTTATCTTCCCGATCAGGGGGTGCTGCAACCTGAAGTGGTGGTGCTTGTTGGGCCAGTGCCATTCTTTGGTTATGTGGTGCTTGCCCCTGGTTATTGTTTCTGTTTCGAACATACTGCCCGAGATAACATCTCGAGATCAAACCCTCGATCTCATCTTTCAATTTTATGCATTTATCAGTCATGTGGTCGATGTATCTGTGGAATCAACAATACTTATTTTGATCTCGCTTAGCGCATTGATTGCGCATTGGTTCAGGTCGTCAAAATGGTACCTGATTCTCATTGACAACACAAATGTTCTACCGAGACTTTGTTAGCTCAGTGTACACAGTATTGATGGAGATATATTTATCTCCAATCTTCTTATTACTTTCTTCTGTCTCAGGATTATTTTCTTCATTCTTCTTCCATTTTGCAGAGTTATCACTAGAGGGTTGTGCAGTGGCTGGTGCTGTTGAGCTTGTAATATAGTTAATGTTTGTTGTTGTAGTTATTGGGGCAAGAGGTGTTAGGGGCAATGCCAACCTAGCCTCTTATACATTGATAAAATTTTGGGCTCATGGGGTGATTTCTACTATGGTACGAACTGGCTTTTGCTGCAAGTCATCCCAAAGGGGGCTTGCTGGCAAGAATTCAGCTCAAATTGTCATTAGATGGCTGCTTTCATCAACACCTCAATATTGAATCTCCTGAGATATTTTTTGAGAGATTCACATGGCTGTTGTTTAATGTTTTCCAAAGATGATTCTTCGGGCTTGTTGCTCTTTGCAACTCGGAATTTCTTTTTAAAATCCTTTGACAACTACTCCTATGATGAGATAGAATGCCTCCAGAATTTATCAAACCATCCCTTTGGTCCTGATAATGTATTTGGGAAAAGCATGCACCTAATCTCGAGACCCACATTACTGGCTCTCATTACTGCATTGAAAATGCTCAAGTGACTACTAGGGTCGGTACTCCCATCATAAGGCGCAACATGGGGTATTTTGAAACCATTCAAGAAAGGTGTATTTGAAAAATGAGGGGTGAAGGGCTCAAGCTCTGATAACTCTACAAAATAGAGTTATTTTACCACTTTTTATATGCTAATTGTTGCTTAATTCTTGAGTTTTTAATTGATTTATTAAGTTTTTAAGTAATTTTGAATTTATTAGGTTTATTTTGATTTTCTATATTTTTGTGTGTTTTTATAGTTGTAGTTAATTATTTGAATTATTGTTGTTTAGTTTGAGGTAAAAAAATGTTGTATTATTGAAATTAAATGTTAAATATAAATTATGTTATAATTGATATTTTCAAAGAATTAAATTTATTTATTTTATAGTTGAAAATATTTTATTATGATTTATTTTATATTTATTTTGTAGGGAATTTATGGCATTTTTGCTCTTGAAAAGAAAGAAAAATAAAGGAAAGGTGGCATTTTTAAGGAAAGAAAGGAAGAAAAGAATGACATTTTTTAGATTGGAAAGAAGCCAACAAGCCCAACTCCAGCCGTGGCCCATTCTGAAACCTCCCAATCAGCTGCCCAGCCCAAGGCCCGAAGCATCCCTCCTCACCTGCCACTTCAACTTGCCTCCTTTTGACCCCAGCTGCACTCCACCAGCTTGCCAGCCAACTCCATCCTGCCCCAGCAGTCTACGCACGCCACCAGCTTCTCGTGCGCCTCTGCCCAGCCGAACCACTTCAGCAGCCATTTGGGCCAATTGCTCTAGGCCCAATTTCAATCCATAGCTCCCCAGCCGACCGAAAGCTCCTTTGCTACCTTTTCCCCATTTTTGAGCCCAACAATTACATTTTTGTACCTTTGTCCCCTATGTCCAAAAATGCCAACTTTTTACCCAAACTTTTCTACACATTTTATCCCATAACATCATCATTACACCCTATAATTTACTCCTATTTTCCATATTATTATTAATTTAAATTGATTATTTTAATACTCTCATTTGGCTATAAATAGGGAGTTTTCAAGACCATTTTGGGGTGTGCATATTTTGGGGGAGGTTACCATACCACAAGTTCTACACTTTCAAGACCTCCCAATTCTCTTCATCTTTTTGGTCATTTTTTCTATGAGTTTTTAGAGGAAAAATTTAGGGGTTCATCCTCCAAATTTTCCTATTTATATTTGTAATTTTTAGTTTGTATTTGCTATTCTAGTCACGTGATTCTAATCTTTTTAAGATTATTAAGGTGATGATGAAACAATATGTAACTAGATAGTGTTTATTTTGTATGTTGATTTCTCATTTTGTGCAACAAAGTTTATGGATTTTTCTTGTTCAAATATCTTCTTTCATCTTAAATATCATGTATTTTGGATTGTTAGCACATATTTACACTTTGTTCTTCATTAGTGCAAAAACATAAAATTCTTTGTGTAAGATGTGTCATTAAATTGTATACATCCATGCTTAGAACAAAAATATTATGTTTTGCCTTATAAATAATGTTCATTGATTTACTTGTTATTTCATTAGGTTGATTTACATTAAATACTTTGAAATTATAACTTTTTGAAAAGTGAAGAAAAATCTTATCTTTTTAGAAGTAATTTGTGCTTAAAATTATAAATCTATTTGGAAAATGATAGTTTGATTTATTTTAACTATCACTAAAACTTGGGAATCAATGTACTTTTAAATATTATTGAACTTATATTTTGTGGATTCTATTATCTTAATAATCTTCTTTTACATCTTGATTTCTACTATTAATTTATGTTTATATATTGTCTTTAATATCTTTATTATTGTCTTTTATTTTATTTTTATTATACAAAACTCTCATCAATCTTTGGAGCTAGGTTAGAATTTGTTAATTTTGATTTAAAATAGTTTTGTTTTCGATTTTAGACAACTCCTTTGGGTTCGATCTCGTGCTTACACGAACACTATATTCCATATACGATTTGTGCGCTTGCGAGTATAAATTTTTAAAACATACTCGTTTTGGGTCCATCAAGCTCCTCATATGAGTCATATGCTTTCTCCTTTTTTTTCCCTTCATGTAGGAGCCTGAACTACTCCTCGAGTGCATTTACTCTTTCTTGAATCGGATCTATCGGGGGCAGAGCCTGCACTACTAGGAGTTGGTTATTGTTCAAAGGAACTCCAACTTTGTATTGTAGTATTGAGTTATAATTATTCCCATAAATAGGTTGTAATGGCTCCTTCTGGACATTTAAGTGTGCCCTCAGATTTTGGATTGGCTGGTTGTACTGCCCCCTTTTCTGACTTAGGTGGTCTCAAACAACAGGACCATCATTGGGATAGTTTTTGTAATATCTAGGCTAGGTGTTGTACACACTTACCAATTGATATTCTGGCTGTCTTCAAGGAAACTTACCGTCCTTTGCTGCTGCTGGTGTTGAGCATAATTTCAAGGTGGATTATCCACGAGTACCCTAATCCCCGTTGCCCAGGATCTTAACAAGTGACTTCCCGAATGATGGGGTTGTCTCGCCTGCCTTGCCCCTTAGTTTGATCCCACTAGGACCTCATGGTTATTCCTCTGTCCATGCTCGGTCTGAAGATTTCTTTCTTGAGTAGCACTTCTTTCACTTCGGGATGCCCTTTAAGGTATCCCCTCGCTAGTTCAAGGTCCGCTTGGGGCCTGTTGCGGTATGTCTCAAACTGGTGATGGATGTCTTATGGGAGAAGGAGGATTCCCGATTGGAGATGGTGGCAGTCTCTCATTGTTCGAAGCTGGCCTCTCAAGTTCTAGGTTATTTTTTTCGAGCAGCTTATGGGGCAACTGGGTTATTCCCAATATTGGCAGGAGCTTCCTTCGCTTGGCTCGCACGTGGGAGATTTCAAGATGAAACCCTTGGCTGATTAGCTCTAGTATTTACCCCAGGTCCTCCTGCCTAGTTCTGTTGAGCCCTTTGCTCGGCCATTTGAGCCGATGTATTACCCCGAGGATGCCCTCAACTCCTTCATGGGAGTGCTTCGGCTTCAGCTGCCCTTCTTTCCATTTCCTCATTCAATCGAGTAGCTTCAGCTAGCCTCTCTCGCATAATTTGGCTCTCTAACTCAACCATTGGTAATTACCTCTCAAGATTGTAGTAATCCTTACGTGGTGGCCTAGGACTTTGGCAAGGATCTCATGGCGTTGAGGATGCACTTCCTTAATCTAGAGTCTGATCGTCAATCATTGGTTGTTTGCCAGCCTGCCGGGGCTATTCCTTAGTCCGCGGGGTATTTTCCTTTGAGATTCTAGGCAGTGGTTGTCCAGTAGGTGCATCCATTTTAGTGATGAACACAAATCTCGATGGGAGGTTTGACAGAATGCTTAATTCTCTCAAAGAAAACATCAAACTGTTGACGACGTTTTTCATCAACCAAAAATAAATAAGAGCAATTAAGCTAATTTCAAAGATTAAGGAAGAAAATAAATAAACAAAGATTATTTACGTGGTTCAGTATTTAAATCTACCTAGTACACGATTCACTTTTATTAATGTGTCTTTGTTAAATCTTTTAAAGCAATTTCACAGAGGTTTTGAGTACAAGCATTGAGCGTGCTTTACAAATAAAATAACCCAATATTTATAGGTTGGGTTAAGATATTACTTCCCACATTTTTAGGGAGGTTACAACAATGTATAATTCAAATTCAAAATACAAATGATTATTTGAAATAAGAATATCCCACAAAAATAAGATTAATTAAACAATTGTACAACTAAACCCACGATTGTAGGCTTGTATCATAACTACTTGTTTTCTACCAGGAATACGCTTTTGAGCCTACACCATGGTTCGAGTTGGCAATTGTAGTGCTATTCACATCACCATTTGCTGAGCTTTCGAGGTTGACTTTTTTAGTCGGTTCGCTCCTTTCGAACTAACTCCTTGTTTCGAGCCAAACAAATGGTGCAACCTCACTGTGAATAACTCTTGAATAAACTAATATGTTCATTTTAATAATTCGTTGAATTTTTAATTATGCCAGCCTACCTTTCGAGATTAAATAAATTTGTCTCGAAATTTAAAAGGTAACAAAACAATATATAAAATACTAATAACACAACCGTTTCTAAGCATAATTTATTAATAACTCAACAAATAATACTAAATAAATAATATTGTTTGAGTATATTATTCTAGAGTAGTCGAGCATTAAGAAAATTTCTTTTCTTTTATTTTATTTTTGAAAAAAAAACTTAAATAATTGACAAACTATAGGCAGTGACCACAACTAGAGGTACCAGCTGGATGATAGTTATATTCATGATCTCTTCTGCTCGGGAAGGCAACGCTTATTGCAACGCTTATTGAGAAAGACAAGTCTATATATGGGTTAATTTTTCAAGTTGAACATATATTAATGTGTAAATGTCCAATAAGAAGAAAAACTAGACAAAACATCTCAATATATATAGTTTGACTTTGACTAATTAATTAATTAATTAATCATAACGATCTATCTATATTCATTGTATTATACAACATTTAACAAAGACAGACTATAGCCAGTACTATCTTACTAGGTTTAGGTTGTACATATTATTATTTAGAAATAATTCATATGAGAGTATAGTAGACACACATATACTATCATTTGTCACAACATTCTTCTCCCCATGTATTTTAATGAATATATATATATATATTCATATACATTGATTTATAAAAATTGACGAAATTCTTCTCCCTTTGCTAGAATCGTTCAACTATATAAATACCATGTATTTTAATGAATATATATATATTCATATATATTGATTTATAAAAATTGACGAAATTCTTCTCCCTTTGCTAGAATCGTTCAACCATACAAATACCATATATTTTAATGAATATATATATTCATATATATTGATTTATAAAAATTGACGAAATTCTTCTCCCTTTGCTAGAATCGTTCAACCATACAAATACCATGTGTTTTAATGAATATATATATATATATATATTCATATACATTGATTTATAAAAATTGACGAAATTCTTCTCCCTTCGCTAGAATGAGGGTGTAAATGTAGTCTTTTGTGGACATCCAAACGCATAAGACCAAGTCCCTCGTTAAACCTTATTTCAATATGAAATTATATTTCGGACTTTTGTGCCAAATCTTTTTCAATTTCGTATTGGCCAAGATTAATGCTTAGGAAACTTTAGAAAGCAACCACATTTATGTTTTACGAAATCTAAGAATTTTTTTAAAAAATATTTGGGCATAAGTATTTAAATTATTTTTACGACAAAAGTTTATTCCATCACATATTCTTTATTTTAATTATTTATTCATCCAATTTAAATTTAAATTTAAATTAATTTTATTTGTCTGTATTTTCTTATATTTCTTAAATCCAATTTAAAAATTAAAAATAAAATTTAATTAATAAAAAAATAGTAGAATAAAAATTTAAATCAAAATTAAAAATTCAAAAATTAACTTAACTTATATTAATATCAAACATTGAAAATAATAATAATAATAATAATAATCCCCATCTAAAAAAATTAAAATCCTACAAATTTATTTTTAAATAAAAATTATATATTACTTTTAAACACAGTCACAAATAAAAGTGTTGACGACGTTTTTCGCCAACCAAAATTAAACAATAGCAATTAAGCTTTTATGAATAATCAAGAAAGAACAGAAAAGAAGATATTTTTTTACGTGGTTCAGTAGTTAAATCTACCTAGTCCATGAGTCAATGTTATTGAGATAATCTATATTAAAGCCTAAAGGCAATTTCATAGAGCTTGAGTACAAAATTTGTGCGGGAGAAATAAATGACTAAATCCAGGTATTTATAGGTCTGGTTACATATATTACTTCCCTTATTTTAGGGAAGTTACATTAATATCTAATTCAAATTCAAAATACAATAGAATAATTCCAAATACAATCTGATATTTGAAATATCAAATATCCCATAAATATAACATTTTTTAAATATGGCTTTAACTAAGCCCACAATTATAGGCATGCTGTAATGGTCTATTGTCTACTATGTTAGCGCTTTCAAGCCTACATCATAGTTCGAGCTCATTATCACATTGTTATATGCATATTTACCTCATTCGAGTGGGAAACGTGCCCACCTACCACACTTGAGTGGGTATACGTGTCAGCTTGGGAATTGACATTAATAGTACTCGAGTACCATTCTTCTGCCCACGTCCTTTCATCTGGCAACTTTTTTATCCCAGTTTTTAAGAATAAATGTGGTCCCTAGGATCTTGTGTTAACACATTTTAAGGGCCCATATCTTTTCAGGAATCACCACATTTGCCTATTTAAACCTCGTCTTCTCCATATTATATCACTTTCACTTCTTCAAAAACCAGAAAGTTGTTGCATGTTCTCCAAAAGGAAAAAAAAACAAGAATTCTCCAATCCAACAATTCAACAAGATCTTCTCTTTTCTCGATTCTTCAATCATCAATCTGATCATTCCCTCAAACATCTTTGTGTAAGTTTCTTTATTATTTCCTTGTAGCAATGTCTGTGACAGGCCCTCACGATTCAACAAGATATTTCTACCCGATTATTCTTTTCTACTTATTTTAAGTGACGAACCCTTACCTTTTTTCTTTATTACTAGATGATGTAGTCTTTCGAGAAGAATTGGTGGGGCCCGTGCAAACCATAACTTACCATCCTCCATCACCTTGACCTGAGTCTTCATTCTCTCGAAACCAAAGACTCATTCGTGAGTATGAAGAGCGAATAGAATGCGAGGATATCAGTGCTCATTTCCAACGTCAAATGATCAAGGTCATAGAGGGAAAAATAAAAAGACTTTGACTAGTTGTTCATCCCGAGACTGATTCCTACATCTGTCCCATACCTTAGCACTAATGGAGAGGTATCCATCGCCTTTCATCCCAACGAGCTCTCCTTCGAACTTATGGAGAGCTCTTCAAGCCAACCTCCCAAGTGTTCTACCCCAGCTCCTCCTCAAGTATCTTCTCTCCCCTCCTCCAAATGTGTATTTTTCGAGGCCAATATGTACAAAAGCTTGGTTAAGTCTACTAGACAGGTTTCAGACATCATGTCTTCTCACAGTTTAAAGTTTTCCACGAAGTTAGTCTACTGAGCTCCCAAGCCAGATGAGACGAGCAATTATCCTCCGGATGAGGATAACCTGGATCAAACATAACAAGCTTGCTGCTTGGAGTCGCGAGCATATGAAGGTTGGGGTACCATTGCCCTTAAAGGATTATTTCAAAACATTTACCAAGTGGGTTGGTATCACTCCCTTCCAATTACAATCCAACTCTTATAGTGTTCTAGCAGCACTGAGGTCACTATATTACGAGATGAAATGGGAAGGGTCCTCGGCATGCGAGATCCTTTAACACTTTGGCCTTAAAAACAACCTAATTCGAGCCTAAGGTGGAGATGGGTTTTATTATTTATCAAGCTGGCCCAGAGAGAGGAGGTTGTTCGAGGACATTCCCAACCATACTCCCAACTATAAAAAATAGTACTTCTAGACCAATGACCTCAAACCATCCAAGTTTTACTCCTTCAAGTGCATTCGTAAGCACCAACTTTAGTGTTTTTAAGACAGAACATTTTCTTAGCTCGATTGCTTATCCATATGCTTTTATGTAGCCAATTTCAACCGTCCCAAGCCTTCCAAGGAGATGGTCGACCGTTGGGACAAGATATTGAAGCTACCGTATGGGAAGCGGTCCTTAAAATATATGTTGCACGAGGACAAACTCCGCTTGTGTGGTTTTCTTGGGGAAGGAGAAACCACCAATGATGGCGGAAACTGCAAATATGCTTCTTGGAAGAACTTCCAGTCCCCACTCCCCCAAATCCTCTCCCGAAGAAAAAGAGAGTGGGTTCAAGCTCCAGACTCGCCATTTCCTCCCCCATTGAGCCCTCAGGCTCGGGGAACGAAGCTCATGATGAGGCATCCTTGAGCTCGAATTAATGAGGTAAAGTTATCCTCGACCAATCAAGTTTGTCTCCCACACATTTCAAATGGGAACCCAACATTTTAGTTTCCTTTAAAAACCCTGAAAAAAAATTTATGACCTGGTCGGGGGTAGACTTCATTGTACATAGGGATGATAGTTGGTTGTCCAATCTCCAAACTATGTACTGTATAAACAAAATGTGGGAAGGTATAGAGTCACAATATGGTTCGAATAATTGGCGAGATTTTTCTGAGCTATCTCCCACATTTCGAGGTGAAGAGTCGAGCATAACTGGAGAACCCTCTCAAGTCATCGAGAAATCCTCAAATGACTTATTAATTTCTTGGTCTTCCACTTAGGTTTCCCATCTTGTGTTATGAACTTTTATTTCAATTAGTTACAAGTGATACTTATGTGCATTTTCCATCTTGCAGGTGACATGGGTTAAGACCTCAAGAATCTCCATAGCAAGCCTCTAACAGCAAAGGGCATAAAATGAGGTCGTGTGTCCTGAAAGGTCAACAAGCCTTCTTCAAAAGTCGCTAAGTTTTCCAAGGCTACTTCAGCTGCTTCCTTGGGCCCCCTTCCTACTGCCTCGGGCCCTCCTCCAGTTGCCTAAGTAGAAACCTTACCACTAGCCCTTGTTACTGAGACCATTCCTCCTCTTGAAAGAATCCCTTCATCAGACAAGGGAAAACAAATAGCCGACACCTCGAAGACCATGCCTGCTTATTGTCACGGGCCGGCTATTTGGGGATTCCAACTAGACGGAACGTGCGGCACTTGCAGACTCTTCAAGCTAGCAAGTCAGCCTACAACACACACCTACAGGCAAACAAACTCAGCGGTTAGCCACATACACATCTCGGACATGCAACGGGCAATAACGAAGTATGAGCAAGCACAAAGAAAGTCATTCCTAGGAACGTCCACACAACACAAAGCACACAACAAGGCAAGTGGCACACAAAGGCCCAACGAAGGTAACAAACAAGTAACACATAAGCAACAAGGAAGTACACAGGGGCAAGTATGGATAAATGTTATTTCATTAATATATAGCCTTGATAGGGCAAGGGAGTACACAGCTTTGACCCCTATCTGCTGATGGCCATGGTGCTTCCCTAAGTCACCAGGTCACCTCCCCCTAAGGAGCCTTCTAAGGAAATAAAGTCTTCCCAGGAACATATATGATTTTTGTCTGGGAGACATATGCAATATTACAAAACTGCCACTACCCTATCCCATGAGGTTGCTTGGTGCAAGACTTGACTAATGATCAAGCACCAAGGCATGCTCATTACAAAATGGCCCCATGTGGGTGTGCCAAAGGGGCAGCACGCCACACTTATGCTCCCACCATAGCTCGTAAATTTACAGTCTCGGCTCATGAGAGAGAATTTGTGGATAACATGTTGGTAACTGGTTTACCATATGCGCAATGGAAAGCACAAGGTGGGGGGGCAAGATATTTCAAAAAAAAAAATCATTTAAACAATCTTTAAATAACGGATCCATTAATATGAAAAATATTAATCAAAGAGAAAAAAACGGATTTACCAGTTGTAGAACAATAAAAAATCCTTGCTATATTTTAGTAACTCCAATGAACATCCAATCCAAAGCAATCTTGTGAGTACTCAAACCAAGATCTTCCAAGATGTATCTCTACATCTCAAGATGTGTGTGGGCACGTAGAGTAATGGTGGGAAAATTTCTATTTCACAAAATGTACTCAACTCATGAGATCTTAGAATATTAGGTCCAAGACAGTTTTCAAGGATAGAGAAAAATAATACGATATATTTTTCTCTATGTGAAAAGCTTAGAATTTTCTCTCTTTTAAGCGTATTATGAAACTATTTTCATCTGATAGATTAATAAAAGAATTATTAAATTTTAAAATTCAAAGTTCAAAATTCAAATTATAAATCAATTATTAAATGATTAAATAAATAGAAGAAATATCCAAGACCCATTCTTGAACTTTGTTACACGCAACTTCAGTGCAGGTGTGTAACACATCCCTGATTTCAGGGATTTGGTCCAACCACTTTCCTTTAATTATTATTTATTCAAAAATATCTAAACCTAATAACTTATCTTATCAGATTAATTAAAGAATAATTATCATTTCAAATTCAAATCCAGTTGAATTATCAAAAATATATTCTCACATTTATTTAAATAAATAAAATCAATTAATTCAAAATTTATTATCCTAATTATTTAAATGTCATTTTAAAAATTTCCATTTTATTTAAAAAATTCCTTTAATTAAAATACAAATTTAAAAAAAATGCTATATTAATTAAATAAGTTGTCTCAATTACATATTTGACTTTGAAAAATAAATTTCTTCCAAATATGTCATTTTCTTGATTTTTCCCAATTTCCACTCTTAAATTGAATATTGTTGATAGAGTCATCTCATGGACCTATGGACCTATAATTTCAAGCTCCAATGAATTTATATTATTAATTAAAACTCTTTAATATAATAACATTAATTTATTAATCGCAATATTGTTCCACTAAAAATATGAGATTGCACTCTTATAATTATAGAAATTTATTTATTGAGTACTTTTCAGTATATTAAAGTGTCCATCGATTTAATCACTACATACAATTCAATCCTCTATTAACGGTTCTTAATTAAAGTAGGAATTAATTACCATTTAACCTCTTTAATTATATCTTGTTTCATTAACTACCATTAACTTTACTAGTGAATGTTAATTCGTAAACTGATTTATGAATTTGAGCTCAATAACCTTTCAGTTCCAAAATCCAACCCTTAAGAAAACAATTATTCAATTCCTCTCAGAAAGGTATATATTCCACATATGTATATTATCTCCCCAACCATTTAAATCAATGAGTTCCCAAAACAAAACTTTGCAGATTGATCATTTTGACAAACCATAACAAGTGAATCAAAGAACTCATATGATATAAATAGAAGTTCATAATAACTTCTGGATTAAGATCAATTTGTATATGATCATATTATTGATATATAGAGTAAACTATATTATTAAGTATTAATAACATATCGGGTCTCTCTCATGTATAACCACTTAATACAAAGTACCTCCACTACGATGTCCTACTACATCAGTAATTCAAATCTAGATTACATGTATTCATAATACTAGTGAACCATACATACAGTATTTAATCCAAAAATTCCATATAACTTTGTTTTACTGCGAACTATTTAAATGTGTTCCCTACAATCTTAATCATCCCGTACGAATACAAGATTGTACTCACAATAACGAATTTGAGAATTTTTTGATATTCATATAATATTATTCTAATAATAATAATAAACAATAAATATATGCAAAAATTCATTGTTCAATACATATGCTTTAAAGGGCGCTAATCCCAACATAACAAGGTTGGTGCCTCTGGAGCTGAACTATGGTCAGATGTCCTCACCCGAGTTGGTCGTGCCTACAATAACATCCAAGGCCCCGACTGGGAATTCTTGAAGGGCAACAACTACACATCCCTTTTTGATAAGGATGGGGAGTTGTTAGTCTCAACAAGTACTCTTCAAGCTCGAAATTTCATATGAATTTGAATTTCTTTATGTAGGCCCGCGATTTGGTCAATGACATTGAGTCAAATTTATGATATAGAATAAGAACTGAGCTTAAGAATAAGAAACAACAGACATAATTATAGTGGTTCGACCCTGCTAATCAGTAATAACCTACGTCCACTTGATACTCATATTTATGTCAATTCTCAAAACCTGCGATCAGATGACTAAGTTTTACAAGTTGAGAGAGAGGATACTAAAACATGGACAATAGCTTTAGATCATTAGAATTCTCTGAAAGTAAAGAATTACAGCGTAGAAACCAAATGATTTCTTGAGTCCTTTATTTATAGACTCAAGAATGTACATAGATGGGCTATGGGCCTTGCGTAACTTGTGCAACAAGTAAATATAAAATAATAAGTAAATAATACACTTTATAATAGATATCTCACAAATATCTGCATATTAAACTAACTTTGAACTTTAACTACATTCAACCGAGTAGCTCTGGTCGCATGTCTTTTGTCAACTTCTTTTCCTGTTGCTCCGTATAAGTGCTGAATGTACCTGATAGCATGTTTTCTTCTCCTGTCTGGTTGTGAGTCGACCAGTCCTCTATAAATGTCTCGTCACGTGTCCTTCATGTGCATTATGTTTGTGCCACATCATCATGCTAAAATTTTGGGAAACACTTTACAATTTTTTTCTTAACAATTTCTTTGTTTAATGCATAGTCTTCTCAACTTGGTGTTGACGACGAAGGTGGTGGCTAGTCACAAGCTCACTTATGATGCTAGGAATGCCTAGACTCAAGTCGAGGATGCTCTCAGAGAAGCAAAGGGCAAGCTAGTGATTTTAGAGTCTAAGCTCGACAAGATGAAGGTGGAGCTCGTGGCTAAGGCCTCAGAATTGACCTTCAAAATAGATGAGCTCAAACGACTGTAAAATTTAAATGTCAAACTTAAGGAGGATAAAAATGCCACCTTCGAGATCATGGAGTGTGAGAAGGCTCGACTCCTAGAGGAGTTCATCGCCAAGAAGGATGGGGCTATTGACATGGCCATGTATAAGATATGGACCATGAACCTTGATCTCGACACCTCTTTTCTGGCGAACAAGGAGGAGGAGTTTCTGTATAAGTGGCAAGTTCGCCTCGCGGAAGAAGAGGTCACCGGAGCCACGAGGAGATTGGAGGCGAAGTTGAAATCGGAGCCACCTAGCCTTGAATAATTTATTACCCTTTTTTTTTTACAAGGGTTTTGACCCTTATTTTTTGTAATGTAAATATTTAAGGCTCTCGTGGACGAGACGATCAATAGCTCGAATTTTTGGGTTATTTTACTCATCTCAATTTTTGATCGAATTAATTTATATTTATAAATCGATGAAGTTATATACATGTGTACTTTATATCTGCTTTCACCATATGCTCAATATTTACTAAGTACTGAAATATTTCGAGCTTACATTATTTATTGTAGTTGGTTTCACACTACACCAAATACCCATTTCCATAACACATGAATATAATACTAATAAAAAAGTATTATGAAAAAGTATTATATTGGGAACTTAATGAAAAAAAGGGCGGTAATTTATTTAGCCATCCCGCCACTTAGCTTTTTTTTTTCATTTCCTTCAACATTTCTTCAACAAAGAACAGAGACC
The DNA here is from genome assembly GCF_963169125.1 of Humulus lupulus. Lineage (NCBI taxonomy): Eukaryota > Viridiplantae > Streptophyta > Magnoliopsida > Rosales > Cannabaceae > Humulus > Humulus lupulus. Next base: position 217,852,613 of record NC_084802.1, on the reverse strand, counting down.
CATTTCCTTCAACATTTCGACACAAAGAAGAGACCCATTTCTTCGGCTTGGTACGGTCTCCGAACTCCTCACTCTCAAATCTCCTCCTTCGCTCAAATATCCTCTCTCTCTCTCTCGTCCTTCTATTTCTCTCTGTCAACCCGTTCCCAGTCGTTGGGCTTCTCGGATTCGTTCTTCTCTTCGATCTTGGCAAGCCAGGTACGTATTTAGTTGTAGATGTTAGATTTATCAGCTTGAATCTCATAGAATCTATAAAATCTGTGGTTTTCAAAATTAATTTTTGATTTTGCATATTGCTGGGGTTTTTTTGCATGAAGCATCTACAAGAACAAAGGTAATAGCATATGGTGTGGTCGACTATGCGAGGCTAGAAACGGGGTTGGGTTTGAAGCTTAGAGCTGGTTAAAGTTTCAGGGTTGGTTAATTTGCAGAGAAAGGGTCAAGAAGAAAGGGAGAGAGGTAGTTTGATATATGTATATATTAATTAGATTTATCTTTATTAAAATAAATGTTAAAATTTGCCGAAAAAGTTTGAATTTGAATTTGAGATTTGTTCCTTGAATTACTTTTCAATAAGTAATGCCCATAAACTGTTCGGCGAAATGTATGTTAGAGGGACATTTTTATTTCAATACTGCTCAATAAACATAGGTCTGTGTGGATGTGTTTTGTGTAGATAGAAGAATTGAGAAGCAAAGGGCTGGAACCGTATGCATATAAGTGGGACAGGACTCACTCTGCTAATCAGCTGCAAGAGACTTATAAAAATTTAGAAAATGGCGAAGAAATGAATGGTGAGCAAGACAATGTATCAATAGCCGGAAGAATTGTGGCTCATTGAGCATTTGGAAAGCTTGCATTTCTCACTCTAAGAGATGATTCTGGGACAATTCAGGTATCCCCACCTTAGCTTTCTGTCCTTACAATGATCTTGCCATCTCTTTGTTAGATGGATACTTATAATAAAGAAAAAATATAATAATAAGATGTGATTAGGTGGTTTAGTTCTTAAAAGCATGTCTATTTTATGGGATGCTTGATCTAAAATATATAAGTTAGTTACCTTTTTTTTTAAAAAAATGGGGTGTTTTCCAAAGTTTGTAAATTTTGGTGGGTAGGGATGGTTTCTTCAGAAACTTTCTATAAATCTTTACTCACATTTAGTATGGAAGAATCCTCACTCAAGTTGTTCAATGTTTGAAACAGCTTTATTGTGAAAAGGCGAGATTTTTAAGTGATCAATTTGACGAGCTTAAGAATCTTGTTGATATTGGTGACATACTTGGTGCAAGTGGCTCTATTAAGCGAACTGAGAAAGGCAAGTACTAAAAAAATTTATCTTTTGCACCTATTTGTGATTAGGTGCTGATTGTTGAATTTATAGGTACTTCTGGGTGAAGCTATTCTTACCCTATTTGTATTGGAAGCTATTTAGATAAACCAATGCCATTTATAAAAAACGCCATTGGCTTTGACTGGCTTCTTACTTTTTTTGTGATTTCCCTTTGAGGTGAGAAACTAATTGAACTTATTTCTTTGTTTCTTTAGGGGAGCTTTCTGTCTATGTGAACTCTTTTGCAATTCTTACAAAATCTCTACTGCCCTTGCCAGACAAATATCATGGTCTAACTCATGTGGATAAGCGTTACCAGCAACGGTAAGTTGAGTTTTCTGTTTCTTTTTCACAGTTTGAGTGACATGTCTCTTATGGGAAATAAAAAATAGTTTTTTACTGGATGATGATAGCCCACAATTCGTTGTAGTGGTTCTTGCAAAAGACTTGTCTAAATGGCTTTTTAAATAAAATATATATTTTTTGGGGTATACTTGGTTATAACTGAACTCTACTTTTCTTTTAAAGGTACATTGATATGATTTCCAATCCTGAAGTAGCTGATGTATTTTGGAAGACAGCAAAGGTAAGTTAGGCTGAGGAGTAATTAAAGACCTTTTAGTTATTTAAAGTATATGTTCTTTCCAGAAATAGTATTTTTATTAACTTGAGGACCTTAGAACTATCTTACATGATCGCTTCAAGTGTTGTTCTTTCTGATGAAGTATTTGAATAGACAAAAATAGCATTAAATTACCTTTCCTGAGTTGAAGCACGGTTCATTGGATTTTATTTTATTTTTCTAAAAAAAAGGTTGCAGGGTTATAATTTCTATATTAAGTTCCTTAACAGCATTAACACTTAAGGAGATAATTTATTTATGCAAGTTATGGATATTTTATCTTTCTTTTGAAAAAATTTGCTCTAAATATTAGAGTGCTTACGGTGGTTGAATGTATTTAGCAATTATGGAGTTGTTGAAAACTTGAGCAAAAGAAGGATGGTATACCAAGTTGTTTCTAGTTTGGGCATTTTGAAGTATACATATATAAATTCAATATTATTCCCTAGATAGAGTGGTTGAGGCATCTTGCTATTTATACATTAAAGATGTTTTGCTATTTTTTCTTTTTGGTGGATTAGATTATATCAGAGTTACGCAAGACAGTAGAATCTTTTGGATTTCTCGAAGTTCAAACTCCAGTTCTACAGGTTTGTGGATTTTCTAACTATTTTATGATCATGTGGTTCATATCAAGATTTAGCATTTCTATAATGGAATTTGACTTTATAGTTTGGCTAAGTTCTTATGTAAGATTACCGTTACTTCTGGTGATGCTTGTTCAATTGCTTAGCTTTTGTTCTTGGCCAAGATACAACTTATAGAATACCCTATTCTAGAATTTTAAAAAAAGCTAATGTCTAGTTTATTGTAAAGATGACTAGAGGTTGAACTGTTGAAATACTTAGCTGGGAATTCTTTAGGTTCATATTTTATAAATTTTGATTAACTGTATTCATTTCCAATAATAGTTTTTACTTTTTCTGTATATGACAATTTTTTGGTGCCTTAATTTACATACATTAGTATTGTTTCTATTTGAAGGTTGGTTTTTAATTGACTTAATCAACTAGGGAGCAGCTGGTGGAGCAGAAGCAAGACCATTTGTTACCTACCATAATTCGCTAGGAAGGGATCTTTATTTGAGGATAGCAACAGAGCTCCACTTGAAGAGGATGCCAGTGAGGATTTAAAGTATATTCATTTTCTTTCGAGTGCTATACTAACATGCATAATCTCTTCAACCACCCTCTGGTATTTCCAAGGTGTAATTTCTCCAGTTTAACTTGGTCATTTTCCCGAAGCTTCTTTCTAATTTTTATTCATTAGTTTGTGTGTATATGTCAGATTTTATCACTTCCATGGCAGTATTGTTTTGCTAAGAAAGTTTTTTCTGTGTAAAGATTTTATAAAACCTTCATTGTTTCCAATGTAGATTTCTCAAGGCTGACAGTATTTATAAGAAATTCATTTGTCTTTTAATGATAATTCTTGAGCTCTTCTTTATATCTATAAAAGAGAACACATACAGACAAATTCTTATCCATCTCTATGCCTACACCAAATTTCTCCTCTTTATAGATTTTACTTTTTTTTTATATTGGTTTATATAACTATTCCCATTCATTAGTTTATTAAAGTTCTCATTTCTTACAATATATATATGTATAAATGTATATATTTATCGAGAGAGAGAGATGTGCACAGTGCGTAGTTTTCTACTTTAGTACTCTTAGTGTCGACATTTATAATCTTGTCCTTGAAGATCAATGCATATTTGCATATCCATCTAATTTATTTTTGTTTTTTTCTTTTTGGTTTGTTCTACCAAACTTTTTCACTTGCATGCACGTTTTTGGTTCCCATTATAAAAAAAAATATCGATTATCGTCATTTACTTTTCTCTCCATATTATTTTTAATCTTTTGCACTAAAATTAAATCTTTGTGGATGACAGGTTGGAGGGTTTGAAAAAGTTTATGAGATTGGTCGAATATTCAGAAATGAAGGGATTTCAAATCGTCACAATCCAGAATTTAAAGCAATGAAATGGAGCATGAGATTAAGGCCTGGAAGATTTTTCACAATTCCTGTAAGATTAGAGGCTTTTTTATTTCCTTCTTTCTTGGACTAGGAAACTTGAGACTTACAAGAGGTATATATACACATAAAGAGGCTTATTTTTATTACTACTTTGTAGGTTTTTGCTATTTAGTTATGTTGATGTTTAGCTCTCTGTTCGAGCTATGGCTCTCATAAATCTTGTTCTCCTATTGAGTTTTGTAGTACGTACTGAATTAGAAGAGGGGAAGGAATGCATAGTTGTTGGAACCTTGTAGAAGCACATGAAACTCAAATTATATCTTGTTATTAGCTTGTTGTTTAAATTATATTTTGAAATAATTTTGATTGTCAAATTATATACATTTATGGTTTTTATTTCGTAAAGAATCTGTATTATATCTTGTTATTAGCTTGTTGTTATCTCATCTCTTTAGGAGTATTTCAACCATTGGTTTCTTCTTCTTTGTGTTTGCTTTTAGTTTGGCTGGTAATTATTCCAAGTCAACTAATACTCATTTTTGGTGTATACTCGTTAGGCATAGGAACTTTAGCACATGGTTTTGTGTATAATGCAAGATACATTTATATATAATTAGTTAAAATTGTGCTAGTGCTCTCTGTGCATATATGTTATCTCATCTGTTTGGTGCCACTCACACTCTGTTTTGGTCTTTGATTATAAAAAAAATCTGCACATTCTTGTTGATTAAGATTCTAGGTCCTATATATGGATGCTTTGCTCAGCTCTCTTTCCTAAATAAAAGAGTTAAGTTGGAGGTATTATTAACAAATTTGATTTATTGCATTGCAATTTAATCAAATACTTTTCTGATCTTGAATTTTTGTAGCTTTTGTGCTGTAAAGACTGTTCTTTCTCTAGTCTTCATCAAATAAATTGAATCCTTTAGTGCAGAAATTAGCTCTAAATGAGGAAGAATCACTACAATGCATGCAGTTCTCTTATCTTGTTGTATTTAAATCATTTAATTGTGTTTTTGTTATATCTATTGTCATTTTACGATAGTAGCAATATAGTATACATATGGATATTATGTATATATATTTAATGTTGTCATTATCTTATAAGTTGATTGACATTGCTTTTCTTTTTCTTTTCGGCTTTAAGAACATCTTATCAAAGTCAAAATTTGTGTAGCTGCTACAAACGCTAAGTTTGGTGAGCATGTTTCTAACACTACTTCAGAGCATGGATTGATTGTATGTGAGACTAATAGCAACAATGTTGAATGGCTGATACATTTTATTGAATTTTTTTATGTGAAATCTGATATTGATGATATTGATTGGGTGGGGATGTTTGCGTTATTATTACTTAGTATGTAATGGATTATATTGCAGAGAAGTATATACTATATCTAATACAGATTGTGCCTCATAAGATATAATAGCTAAGTATGTATTAAATGCCAAGTAAGATCAAAGGTATTTAAGATAACCTCTTACCCCATTTCATGTTTCCTTGTCTAGTGCCTAATAATTGTCATATATATAGTGTCTTCAATTCTATTCTTTGAAAATTAGATTAGCTAAATTTTATACAATTTTGGTTGTATTACTAAAAGGGGATCTATTGAGAAAACAATATTTACAGTAAGTTAAAGTCACTAATTCTTATTGCAGAGCTAAAACAATGACATTATTTTGGACCTTTATAGTCTGTTTAATAAAGTATGTAATTGTCTGTTCAGTGATCCTCCCCCCTCCAAAAAAAATAGAACTCTAAATGAATAAAGTTTGTCTAGTCAACTTATTTGGTTTAAGTGTGAAAGTGTATCTGTTAGTATTATTTTTTTTATTTTTATCAATGCTTTATTTGTGCTATTTATTTTCTCTTACATCTTGGTGGAGGTTATCTATTTGGGTTGCCTTTGGGGTTCGTTGTTGATTCTATTGGTGCAATAATTGGTGCTACAACTGCATTTATTCTTGGTAGAACAATGAGTATTATAGACCATAGTTTTCTTTAAAGACAATTAATTTTTTACTTTTCTTAAACTAATAAAGTCGGTGGCCAATTGGAACTCTTGTTCCTTTTATATTAAGCCATATAATATTGTTTTTGTATTAACTTCTATAATTTATATTTGCTTTCTCACTTCACCATTCTATATCTTTTGCTGATTTACTTCAATTATTTATCTTTTCTTGTTTTTTCTACTCCACATTTGGCCTAATGTTTCTATTATATTTTTATTCTTATATATTGCCAAGGGAGCCTAGATTTAAGATGCTTGCAAGTTGAAAGTACTTGTCATATATTAGACCATATTTTCCTCATTTATTGTGTTTAGTTTTAATATTTGATTATAGATGCTTGCCTTATATTGAGTACTAATTTCAGAAAATAAGAGAACTTCACTGGTTCTATAGCAGGATTTTACATGACCTTTCTGCATCTTCTTTGCCATGCCACTTAGTCTCAAATTTGGGTTTGTTGAATTGGTTGTAGTGTCTTTTATAGGGTTATGTATATTCTTCCCCATGCCATATATGAGATCATGGTTTGTTTGGATTGAGTCATGTTTCTTTCTTGTTCATTTTATTTGGTTGTTAGTTGCATTATTGTTTTGCATTAGTGACCCAGATTCACATTTCTTTCAAAAATAGCTTTGAAAATATATGTTATATCAACTCCAAAAATTAATGGGTTATATTTATATATATTTTCTTGTTTATCTATTTATCTTTGACATATATTAAATAACATATAACAATTGCTCATGGTTGCCACAACTACTATATTGCATTGTACTTTAACTTTCTGTTATGTAGCTAACCCTTGATTTCTCCTTTTATGTTCTGCATAATTTTTTGTTTTTTTTACTAATGTAATTTGTACATTTGTTATATGTGGAATTGTGGGAGCTGAACCACAATATTGGATCCAAGGGTTCTTTTTTGGGGTTTGGTTTCTTGGTTATTTATCTGATTGTCTTTGTTTTATGGTTATTGTTTTTGTTCTATTATATGTTTTGCTCTTCTTTTTTTTAGTTTGAGTTTCTATCAGCATTTTATATAGCATCATAAAAAAACCATTGCATTAGTATTACTGTTATTTACACAAAATAACAAACCATGTTCTAGGGTCCTCTTTTTTCTCAATGACGTGTCATTAGCACATATTGAGGTATCATACATTGTCAATGAAATTTTAGGATATTTATCATATCATGATTGGCATTTTTGCTGAACTTTACTAGCTCTATGTTGTTCAAGGTCAGTATCCATTTGCATTGTTTATGAGTTACACTATATTTTATTTGAGTTCTATATCAATTTGCTTTTTTTATTTGTTTCAAGTTCGACCCAAGGAATTCTGTGTTGGAGTGGTCCATTCTACTTATTGACAACTTGAACCGAAGGTTTGAAATTCTTACTGTTGTTTTCCTTTTGAAACTTAATAATTTATTTGATTTCAATTTAAGTGATAGTTATCTGGTATGATGAATTGTTTGCAGTGGATCAATGGAGTTTGTTGTTCCCCCAATAGACTCATCTGTATTTTTCCCAATTTCTGTGAACTTCTCTGCTACTAATACATTCAGTGACTTGAAGGTCTGTCCTTATTTGACTTCAGTTGATTAGTGAATAATATTGTAAAGTTTGGAAAAAATGCAGAATGATACCACTAATAATTTTGCTAACTTTGAACTTCTCTTTTGCAGGTTGTTAATGTCTCGCCCCAGAAAGGTGGAGCTCCACCGAAGTTCGGTCAAAGAACGCAGTGATGTAGGCTAAACTCGTATGTATAGAGTGTATTTGTGTTAATTGATGTTTGAGTCAATTTATCTGTAAGTTTTGTTTTGTTTGACTGCTTAAACTAGTTTTATTATATAAAACTAAGCTTTACTTAACCTATGCATAATAACTGTTTGATGGAATGCTTCAGTGAGACATATGAGTAAATTGAGTTATTATTATAGCTTTTTTTTAATCAGCTTTTTTATGGGCTGTGTATAGATGATCAAGATGATGTATGATCCTTTCTGCCCACTCTAATCATGTACCTCTGCCTCTATGCATTACCGTTAGTAGCCATTTATGTAGCAATAGAGGTGTAAGATATATAAATTATATACGTGTATGCCCTGCATTACCGGTAATGATAACTACTATTACTCTATAACTCACTCATGTCTTAACTTTGAATTTCAAAGAACTAAATCAGACTTAGTTTATCAATTTAACATTGAATGTTGATGTATTATGTTGCGTTGCAGTTTGCAATGAAGACACAGAGTGTGTTGGTTTTGCTAGAATTGGAAGTCAAGATCAGATCATTGTGGCTGGTACAATGAAGCAACTTCAATTGCATGTTTTTTCCTATCAAATAGTACTATAGGAGTGTGCAACTACTCAAATTTTGACGTGTTATTATGTAAAAAATTAAACTCTTCAATATTTTGTGCTGAAAGTAGTAACTTTTCAATATGTTGAATATTTAAGACTACTTGAATACTTAAAGAACATTTTGTTGTTGATGATAGTGTTGAATGTTTTAAACTAATTTGTGGATTGTTAATACAATGTTGAATGCTTTTTACTTTTTGTTATTTGAAAATCAAGTTCATTTGATGATGCTAGTATATATTAGAAAGCTAATTTTAATTATATAAATAAAAAATAAAAATATAATAGAATAAATTAGTGTTATATAAATGAATATATAATGAGAATTTAAACTTATCTAAATATTAAAATAATACGAAAAATGTGTTATAATATCTATTACAATAACACTTTTTATAAGTAAAGAATTATGTTATGCAAACTTCATTATATAACACAAAAAGTGTGCTATACTAAAGTGTAGTATAACACAAATTTATAAGTGTTGAAATGTGTTATATAATCGATTATAAATAATATAATTAAACACTTATCTATTTATTAAAATAACAAAGAAAGTGTGTTATCGTTGACAGTATAATAACAAATCTGTATAACAATGATAAAGTATTATGTAAAGTACCCTGACCTATGATAATATAGTCGGTCTTAACACATAAAAAAGTGTTATGGTATGTTTTGATAACACATTTTTGGTGTTATTAAAAGCCTTTTTTCTTGTAGTGTCACTTGTTTATCCATACAATTAATTTTTGAGCTTATCATAAACTACCACACTTGTTATGTATAGTTATATATGATTGTGCTCCTTATTCGATCTCATCCAAATGAGCTCGACTACTATCAAAACAAAATTATTCCAAATTGTAGTAAGGATTATTCCAATTATTTTCCTGCTTATAATATTTATTTTACCTCATTACTGCCCAAGGTAAATTCGAAGTTAAAAATATTTTCAAGAAAAATTCCAACTCAAAGTTCATTGGTTGGTTATTCTGAACTCGTTATACCGTGCTCGTGCTAGGTTCAATTTCCTTACACTTATGCTCCATTTTATTTTTTTTGTTATTTTTTCGAGCCTATGGTCATTTTGATGCCATATATGCCCCCTTAAATTGCTATGATTATAAAATCTTAGGTTGTTTTGTTATTGAGTTGCAATAAAAAAAATTAACAAATAAAAAATAAAAATGAAGAGTATTTTATTGATAATACTAAAATGAATACAAGCTTGGTTACATTAAATAAAAATATTCCAAAATTTTACTGATAATATGGTCGTAGATTCTTGCTCACCACTTTGAAAGTGTTCTATGTCTTGGATAAAGACCTAAAAGCCTTGGAAGAGCCCAAGGAAGATGATAGTCAAGAAGTTGTCAAAGAACGGAAGAAGCGCGAAGAAGATAAATTGATATGTAGAGGTCACATCCTGAGTGCCCTCTCGGATAACTCTATGATCTCTACACTAACATCAATACCACCAATGAGATTTGGGAGGCCTTGGAAAAGAAATACAAAGCGGAAGAAGAAGGTACTAAGAAATTCCTTATTACTCAATATATGGAATTTAAATTTTATGATGATAAACCCCTTCTCCCTCAAATTCAAGAGTTGTATTATTGTGAGTAAATTGTCTACTCTTAAGATTGTATTTCCGGAACAATTTCTTGTTGGTGCCATTATTTCCAAGTTACCTCCTTCTTGGAGAGGCTATAGAAAAAAAATTCTCCATAGAAATGAAGATATTTCTTTGGAGGAAATTCTCAAACACATGAGAATTGAGGAGGAATCTCGCTCTAGAGATATGAATGAAGAGAAGTCCAATGGGGACACTTTTAAGGCCAATGTGGTGGCTAACCCTCCTAACAAGGGCAAAGGAAATGGTAAGAACAAGGGCAAGGGTCAAAAACCCTTGGGGCACAAGAGAAATGAGGGACAATTCAAAAGTTCCAAGGGACCTTGCTTTGTGTGTGGCAAGAATGGCCACTTTGCTAGAGATTGTAGGTTCAAGAGGAGCTAAAACAATGAGGCAAGAGTCAATTCAACCCAAGAGGAGCTAGTGGAAACACTAAGAGAAGTTAATGTCATTCATGGAAAGATGAGTGGATGGTGGTATGATACATGTGCCACCATTCATGTTACCTATGGTAGGACTCTTTTCAAGACCTTTGAATCTTCAAAGAAAGGAATGAGATACAAATGGGCAATGAGAAAAGGTCCAAGGTTGAAGGAAATGGAACTATGGATTTGTTCTTCACTTCCGACAAGAAGGTTCTACTCACCAATGTCTTGTATGTACTGGAAATGAGTAGAAACCTTGTGAGTGGCAATTTATTTGGAAAATTGGGAATCAAGGTTGTGATAAATTCTAGCAAGCTCATTTTATCTAAAGACAATGTTTTTGTGGGAAAGGGATATGCTTGTGATGGCATGTTCAAACTTTGTACATCTATTGATCATGTGAACAATAAAGTTTCTTCTTCTTGTTATATGCTTTACTCAAATTCTATTACTTTGTGGCATATTAGACATACATATATAGGATTTAGCACAATTAAAAGGGTTGTCAAATGTGGATTAATTGATTGGGATAATGTTGAGCATGACAAATGTGAATTAAGTGTGAAATCCAAAATGGTAAAGAAACATTTTCCTAGTGTTGAAAAAAACCCTAAATTGTTAGATTTGATCAATAGTGATTTATGTGAACTTAATGGAGTGTTGACTAGAGGAGGAATTATATATTTTATTATTTTCATTGATGATTGCTCTAGGTTCACATATGTATATTTTCTTAAAAATAAAGATGAAGCATTTGATGTATTTAAGGTTTATATAGTGGAAGTTGAAAATAACCTTGAAAGGAAAATTAAAGTGCTTAGAAGTGATAGGGGTTGTGAATATTTTTCAAATGAATTTAACTTGTTTTGTGAAGAGAATGGAATAATTCATGAATGTACAGCCCCTTATACTCCACAACAAAATGGTATAGCAAAAAGAAAAAATAGACCATTTATTGAGATGATTAACGTTATGCTATTACACTCTAAATTGAATTTTAGTTTGTGGGGTGAAACCTTGCTATTCGCTTGTCATATTTTGAATCGTACTCCCTTGGAGAAAAATAATATATCTCCATATGAGTTATGGAAAGGGAAGAAATCAAACATTGATTATCTTAAAGTGTGGGGGGGTGTCTTGCTTATTGCTAGAGCACTGATCCTAAAATGACCAAGTTGGGTCTAGGGGATATAAGATGTGCATTTGTGGGTTATGCCCAAAATAGCAAAGCTTATAAAATATTAGACTTGGAGTCTAATGTAATAATTGAATCTAGAGAGGTTGAGTTCTTTGAGAACATGTCATGTGATGACAACAAGTTAGAACCAACTCAAACTAGAGAGCCTCAAGAGGAGACTCCAAGAATAGTTGGTGAGCAACCTCAATTGCCTAGAAGGAGCCAAAGGCTCAAAGATTGGGGATCAAGCAAGAAGTGCTCTCCAATAGAGACACTATACCTTGTTGAATGTGACAGTGAGGAAGTTACTTGGAAACATCCAATAGTACTTCAAATAGAAGATGATCCCAAAACCTTCAAAGAATCAATGTCCTCAAGAGACGCCGCCTTTTGGAAGGAGGAAATAATGATGAAAAGGATTCAATTAAGTCAAACCACACTTGGGAATTGGTTGACCTTCCAAAGGGGTCCAAACCGATGGCACCATACAAACTTTTAAAGCTAGGCTAGTAGCCAAAGGACTCAAACAAAGAGAGGGAATAGATTACTTTGACACATATGCACCGGTAGCAAGAACTACTTCTATAAGGTTATTGTTTGCCTTATCATCTATATATAACCTTTATGTTCACCAAATGGATGTCAAAACAACATTCCTAAATGGGGATCTCGAGGAGGAGGTCTATATGGAACAATCAGAAGGTTTTGTTCTTCAAGGAAGTGAACATAAAGTGTGTAGACTTGTCAAATCCTTGTATGGTTTGAAACAAGCTCCAAAACAGTGGCATGATAAGTTTGATAAAGTCATTTTTTCTAATAGATTTAGACACAACAATGCAGACAAGTGCTTATACTATAAGACTTGTGGTGACTTAGTCATACTTGTGTGTCTATATGTAGATGATATGTTGATTTTGAGTAATGACATGAAAGGAATAATAGAAATGAAGAGGTTTCTATCTTCTAACTTTAAAATGAAAGACCTTGGAAATGTGGATACTATTCTAGGTATCAAAGTTAGAAGTAATAGTGGGGGTTTTGTGTTGAGTCAAACCCACTACGTTGAGCAAGTGCTCGACAAATTCAATCATCTCAAAATCAAAGGGGCACATACACCATTTGATTCAAGCATGAAATTTGAAAAGAATGAAGGAAGAGCGGTGGCTCAATTGGAATATGCAAGTGCAATAAGAAGCCGAATATACGTTGCTCATTGTACAAGAGTGGATATTGCATGTGCGGGTAGTAAACTTAGTAAGTTTACTAGCAATCCAAGTATCAAGCATTTGAATGCTACTGAGAGAATTCTTGGTTATCTCAAGTGTACCAAAGAGTATAGTCTTCACCATACATTTTTCCCAAAGATACTTGAAGGATATTCAGATGCTAATTGGATATCGGGAGTTGAGATAATCTTTCCACCACCGGTTGGGTGTTTACTCTTGGAGGAGGTGCAATGTCATGGGTCTCCAAGAAGCAAACTTGTATATCACACTCAACCATGGAAGCAGAGTTTATAGCTTTAGCGGTAACCGACAAAGAGGTCGAGTGGCTTATGAATCTCATGATGGATATTCCTTTAACCACATATATGGTATCAACAATTTTAATACATTGAGATAGCCAATCCGCACTTGCTAAAGCATATAGTAGTGTGTATAATGGAAAGTCTAGACACATTAATCTAAGACATAAATATGTGAGACAATTGATTCAAGGTGGAATCATATCAATCTCATATGCAAATGAGAACTCAGCAGATCCATTTACAAAACCTTTTGTGAGAAGGTTAGTAAGTTCTACTTCAAAAGGGATGAGATTGAAACTCCTAGAATAATAGATTCACCAATGATGGAAATCCAACTCTAAACTTGTAAAAATCAAGGGAAAGAGTTCAATGGGTAAGAACAAGTCATTGATAAGTGAATAGTTTCAACACTAAAATTTATAATGAGTTCCATCCTAGATGGTTAGTGCTGGTTGCTACCGAGTTAGGGTTAAGCCTAGGGATTTTAATGAAGTTTAGTTGAGTGTAACAAGCATCTACAAATGTAGCAAATATGTTGTAACAACTTCACCTATGTGGACTTAGAAGCGGTGCCGCCTCTCATGGGAGTTGGAGTTTCTCCCTAGAAAGTTCATGAAGAGATGAGCGCATGGCCATGATAGTGCTAAGCGAGAAAAACAAAAGATGTGGTAGAGGTGTGTGAGGTATCATTGGTTTTATCATATGGAATAATTGGTTCAAGCTTTAAGTAACTAATGCTTTCAATAAGATTTTGTGGTATTTTCACTAAGATAAAGTTCAAACTGAAAGGCAGTTTATTTTATGCTCCAAAATTGTTTCAAGCTAGAAAATGAGGCTTGTATTTAACCAAGTGGGGGATTGTTATGATTGGTTAAATACAAATGATAAGTGTTAAAATATAAGCAAGGTATAAATACTTAGTAAAATTTACATAGTGAAGATGTGAAATTTGAGCATCAATTGTAGGCACTTATAAAACGTGATTTTTTGTCCAAAGTGATGCATGAGAGTATCTAAGGAATCCCAAAAAGTTTAGTAGCATTTATAGCATTTTTAGGACCTTTGGAAGTGTCCAAGAACAGAGAGGGTGGCGATAAGTCACCACCCAAGTGGCGAGGCATCGCTTGATGCTTAGGATTTCAAGAAACCATAACAGACGATGCATCGCTTGCTTGCAGGCGCATTACATGAAATTACGTGAAATGTTGTTAATGACATTTTTTTACAAGTCTAATCCTATTGGTTAGACCTAATGACGATGCCTACTCTATATAAGGGTCAAAATAGAGTTTAGGAAGACATGATCACTCTCTCCAATCTCTTTCTACCCTCTCTCTAGCTCCAAGAATCTCTAGTTTTTCTCCAAGAACTATCAAAGAAAGTGATTGACTTTGAGAGTTGAAGGCTTGTTCAATCTCAATCCTCATTTCCTCAAGAGAAGGCCTCAAGCATCCATGACCGTTAGCAAATAGAGTATTAGGACAACATTTTGCAATGTGTATAATCCTTAGTTTTATGTTTTTGGTTTGCTCAAAGTGGTTGTTTTGCCTAGGGTTTTGGAAGCTTCATCAAAGTTGAAGAACACCATTGATCTACTTGGGTTTGCAAGCTCTTTCTCAATCTTTTTTAAGTCTCGGTCAATCCATTTTTTGTGTAGATTATATTTTTTGAGGTGGTGTTATCTCACTCTCCCCCAACAATTGCGTGCTAGGTTGTGGCGAGGTATAAGTACATCATTTCTCCCAAAACTAGTTTAGACAAAATTTGTGGTTATGCGAGGTGTTTCTTGAGAGCCTAAAAGGCTAGCTCGCACTCCTCTGTCCACTCGAATTTTTCGCCCCCTCTCATAAGATTAAAGAATGGTAGGCATTTATCAGTTGACTTTGAGACGAACCTATTTAAGGTTGCCATTCGTCCAATTAAACTCTAGACATCCTTATGCTTTCGAGGTGAAGGCATTTCCATTAGGGCCTTGATTTTGTGGGTTTAGCCTCAGGTTGTATTTTCAGAGTATAGCAAAACACTCTTTGAGGTCGGCAACATGGATATTAGCATGTTTGGATTTTTATAACATATCATCAACATACACTTCCACGTTTTTTCCAACTTCCTTAGCGAACATGCCATTCACCAATCTCTAGTATGTTGCTTCTGTATTTAAGTCCAAATGGCATCACATTGTAACAATGCAATCCTTTGTCTTTTACGAATCTCGTGTGTTCTTGGTCAGGAGCATACATTACTCTTTTGTTATATCTAGAGTAAGCATCCATGAATGACATTCCATCATGTCCCAAGATTCTCTCCCATTTCTACCACTTTGGTTGTGTCCTTCTCATCGAGCTTGACATCTTCAAGCTCTTCTATTGGTTCGAATTTGGCTTGGTCTTCTCTTATTCTGGGCTCAATTTCGTCTTTGACCTCACTCACAACCAATGTGTGGTCACGAGATTGACCATTTCCTCTCATAGAGACGCTATAACATTTTTAAGCTGCTATTTCAGTGTCCAATTCCCACTTGGTGTTGGGAATTTGAGTGCTAAGTATCTTACAGATGTTGCTGCCCCTAGTCCAATCAGGGCTGGTCTCCCGAGCAGGACATTGTAAGATGATGGTGTATCCACGACTATGAACTCGAACATTCTCATGACTGAGACTGGATATTCTCCCAAAGTTAGGGGGAGCTCGATAGCTCCTGTGTTGGCTATCCAATCTCCTGAAAATCCGTAAAGGGTAGTTGTACATGCTTTTAAATCTCACATCGATAGACCCATTTTTTCCAATGTCACTTTATATAGGATATTTTTCAAGCTATCGTTATCAATCAGTACTCGGTGGACCCTTTTATTGCCTAGCTGGATAGTTATGACCAATAGGTCATTATGGGGGAACTGAACGTGAGAGGTATCTTCTTTCGTAAAAGCTATTGGATGGGATTCAACCCTTTGTTGCTTTAGAGATCGAGGCTCTAGAACATAGGGTGTAGCATCTTCTATCTTAACTCTTGTATGTATCTTTTCTGTGCATTCTTACTCATTCCAGCCATATGGGGTCCTTCGGAGATGGTTATCCGGAGGTGGTCGGTTATCCTCTCAACCAACGGGTGCTGTGATCTGAGGCGATGGCGCTGGTTGGGCCAGTGCCACTCTATGGTTTTGAGGTGTTGGCCCCTAGTTGTCCAGTGGCTGGTATTGCTGAGCTTGAAGCAGAGACAATGTTTGTTGTTGTAGTTATTGGGGCAGGGGGAGCTACCTATTGTGCTGACCTAACCTCTTCTACATTGATAAACCTCAGCACTCGAAGAGTGAATTCCACTGTGGTAAGCATCAGTTTTCGCTACAAGTCATCCCAAAGGGGGATCACGGGCAAGATTCTGGCTCGAATAGCCACTAAATGGTTACTGTCATCAATGTCTCGGGCTCACACTGCCTCAATGCTGAATCACCTGAGGTATTTTTTGAGTGATTCTCCTGACTGCTGCTTAATGTTTGCCAGGGAGGATGCTTCGAGCTTGATGCTTTTTGCAACTCGAAATTTTTTCTTGAAATCTTTCAACAATTATTCCCATGACGTGATAGAATACCTACAGAATTTATTGAATCAAATCTTCATAGCTCCTGACAACGTAGTTGGCAAAAGCATGCATCGAAGCTTGAGACCAACATTACTTGCCCTCATTACTGTGTTGAATGTACTTAAGTGGCTGCCAGGGTCAGTATTCCCATCATACGATGCCATATGGGGTATCTTAAAATTACTCGGGAAATTTGTGCTCAAGATATGAGGGGCGAAGGGCTCGAGCTCCTCATCTGAGTCCTATGTTTTATCTTTTCTCCCCTTCCCGTAGGAGTATGAACTGCACCTCGAGTGCATATTTCATGAACTGGAACTATCGCGGGCGGAGCTTGCACTATTGGGAGCTATTATTGTTCAAATGAACTCCAACTCCTTGTTGTAGTATCGAGTTATAATTATTTCCGTAAACAAGTTGTAATGGCTCCCTTCGGGCATTTAAGTGTCCTCTCAGGTTCGGGTTTGGCTGGTTGTACTGCCCTCGATTCTAGTTTAGGTGGTATCGAAGATCAGGACCATCATTGGGATAATTCTCATAATATCTAGGCTCGTTATTGTACATGCTTACCGATCTATTAATATCTTGAATGTCTTCAAGGAAACTGACTGTCCTTTACTGTTGTTGGTGTTGAGCATAACTTCGAGGTGGATTAACCACGTGTACCCTAATTTTTGTGGCTCGGGATCACGAAAAGTGACTTCACAAAGGCTGGGGTTGCCTCGGCTATCTTGTCATTTGGTTTGCTCCCACCGAAACCTGATGATTATTTCTCTGTCCATGCTCGGTCTGAGGATTTTTGTCTCGGCTGGCACTTCTTGCACTTTGAGCCGGCCTTTGAGGTACCCCCTCGCCACTTCGAGGTCCACCTAGGGCCTACTGCGGTATACCTCGAACTGGGGATGATTGCCTAATGGGAGAAGGATGATGCCTGATCGGAGATGGCGACGGTCTCTCATTTTTTGTGGCAAGCATCGCAGGTTCCATGTTATCGTTCCGAGCTACTTGTGGGGCAGTTCGGTTATTCCTAGTGTTGGCAGGAATTTCCCTCATCTGGTTGGTACGTGGGGGGTTTCGAGATAACACCATTGATTGGTTAACTCAAGTATTCACTCCACTTCTTCCTGCTTGGTTCTGTTGAGCTCTTTGCTCGGCCATTCGAGCCGCAACACTTCTCTAAGGACGTCCCCTAATCCTTCGTGGGGATGCTTGGGCTTCAACTGCCCTTCTTTCTATTTCCTAATTCAACCAAGTGGCTTCAACTAGCCTCTCTCACAACCTTTGGTTCTCTAGCTCCACCATTGGGATATATCTCTCAAGATTGTAGTAATCCTGATTTGGTGGCCTAGAACTTTGACCAGGGTCTCGTGGTGTTGATGAAGCACTTCCTTCATCCGGGGTCTCATTGTTAACAGGTTGCTTTCCAGGCCGTCGAGGGTGTTCCTTAGTCAGCAGGGTATTTTCTCCG
Source organism: Humulus lupulus (assembly GCF_963169125.1). Classification (NCBI taxonomy): domain Eukaryota; kingdom Viridiplantae; phylum Streptophyta; class Magnoliopsida; order Rosales; family Cannabaceae; genus Humulus; species Humulus lupulus. The sequence goes on along the minus strand of NC_084802.1, from coordinate 217,834,478 downwards.
AGATTCTGGGCTGTTATTGTCCACTTCCAGATCCGGGAATGTTTCCAGTAGGTGCAGCCATTTTTGTGATGAACACAAATCTTAATGGGAGGTTTGAAAGAATGCTTAATGCTCTTAATGAAAGTTGTTGACGATGCTTTTTGTCAACCAAAATTAAACAAGAGCAATTAAGCTTTTATGAATAATCGAGGATGAAAAGATTTTTTACATGGTTCAGTAGTTAAGTCTACCTAGCCCACGAGTCAATATTATTGAGATAATCTGCGTTAAAGCCTAAAGACAACTTCCCAAAGCTTAAGTAAAATATCTGTGCATGAGAAATAAATGACTAAATCTAGGTATTTATAGGCATGGTTACAGATATTACTTCCCTTATTTTTAGGGAAGTTACATTAATATCTATTTCAAATTCAAAATACAATAGAATAATTCAAAATATAATCTGATATTTGAAATTTCAAATATCCCATAAAAATAGAATTGTTTAAATACGACTTTAACTAATCCCATAATTATAGGCATGGTGTAACCATCTATTGTCCACTATGTTAGCGCTTTTGAGCCTACATCGTAGTTCGAGCTCATTATCACATTGTTATCTACATCTTTACCTCTCGAGCTTTAGAGGTTGATCTACGGGACAGACTTCTCTCTTCGAGCTTACATCTCATGCTCGAACCGGACTATCGTTGTTGCCTCTAGATATATATTCATTTGTATAAATTGTCATATTTCCTTTACTTTATATATTCGGTCCCCAGTCTCGTGAGCCTACATTTTAAGATTAGACAAATTTGTCTCGAAATTTGGGGTGCAACATAAAGAATTATCTAATACCCATCTAATAATAAAAAAAATTGTGTATTTGTAATTATTTTTTAGATAGGGATTATATATTAATTTTGATTTGGAATGTTTGAAATTGATATAATCTAATTTTTATTTTTTAATTTCTATTTTTCTTTTAGATTTTAATTATTTTTTTCAGTAATTAAAAATTATTATTAATTTTAGAATTTGGATTTTATATTTTTTTAAAATTTAAATAGATGAATAAAAAAATATAGGTACTTATATATAACTTTTGGAACAACTAGAGACTTTCGTTGTAAATATTCAAACTATGAATCATATTTAACAGCAAAATATTAACGAATATGTGAGAAATGTACTAAAAAATATTTAGGTATTTAAATATAACTTTTAGAATTGAAATGTTTACGCTATAAATATTCCAATATTTTATTAAAAAAAGATAATTAGTTACAAAAATATAGGTGGAAAAAACAAAATATGGGAATTAAGGAAAACAAAATCCATATGTATTCTTATAACACGAAATTAAGGAACTTATAAAACATGAAAATCATGGTATATTGAATATTATGATATTTTATAATTTTACTTATATTGTTGTCGTATGTTTAATAATATTGAAAAATATAATTTCTTTTTAAGAAATGCATTGCGTGATTAATCAAAACGCAGACAATGACTATTAGATTTTTGTAAAACTGGTTACAAATTTAAATTTTATATATACCATTTTGGCCTATCTATTTTACCTAGTATTAGTTTAGACAATCTAATTTGAAAAATACTTTTTTGAACTTGGAATTTTATTAAATTGTTAAAAATAGTTTCATTCAAATTTGTTCAAAATGATTTCAAAATATGACAAAGGGTTTGGTTGGGAACACTTCCCAAAAATGCTTTTAGGCAATTTTTTAAAATTTTGATGTTTAAAAGCACCTTCCAAAAGATGTTTGGATTTATTATTCAAAAATGTTTTCTACTTAAAAAAGCTCTTTTTTATGAAGCTAGAAAATGGAGCTTCGTGTAGACGAGCTTTTATAAAGCTCAAAAGTTAAAAGCACAAATCTTAACAACCAACTCCTAAATTACTTTTGATTTTATAAACTTATTAATTAAACAAATACAAAAACAAATTAAACCCATAATTTATTAAAAACATAAAAATAAGTTTAATAAAATTCAACAAAATCATAATAAACACTAATGATTAAATAATAAGATTTTTTAATTGATTTTACAACAAAAAAAATAAACTATTTTTTGTGGAAAGAAAATATGATAAAAATAAAAAAAATAATTAAATCAGATAAACAAATTAATGAAAATAGATTAAAATCTTAATATTTCTTTCTTCTTCTTCCATACCTTAAAATTGTGGAGGTCTTGGTTTCAGACAATTTAGGGATCTCAATTTTTCTCTGGTTTCAAAGCTGAGGTGGTCTTCGGATCTAAGGGCTCCAATTTCTTTTGTTGCTTAAGGAACTCAGTCTAGAAGGAATTTGAAAAAAAATGGTACTTCTTATGTGCTTGGTAATGGTCAAAAGGCCGCTCTTTTGAATAACATGTGGATTCTTTGGCTTACTTAGCATGATATCGGAAAGGGCTTTGAATGGATGTTTCTTCGTGAAGCATGCTTATTCTAGTCTCAACAATTCTTATTGGGAGGCTAGAAACTCTATTTGGATTAAATAATGGAGATCAAAACTCCACTTTTGCCTTAAGTTGGTCTCGTGGAAAACATGGAAATGTATTTATGCACTAGAGATAGGTTCCACAATATTTTTGGGACATCTGTGCACTATCTGTGGAAATGACTCTAGTATGGAGGTGCTTGGGCGGTTAGAATGTAGAACCTTTTTTTCTTTAATGGCTTTGATGTCCTTAGTTGGATCATTGACCCACACAATATTGATCCTTCCCTCATATTGGTAAGAGAAAATTTCTTATTATTTTTTGCCATTGTGTGTGACGAGATATGGTTCTTTCGAAACCAAAAATATCATAATAGTGTGTCTCTGAACCCCTAATAGCTTATAAGTGTTAAAAATTCAAGGTTTTAGGCGTTGTTGGTTTGGGGAGTGATGAATCGGTGTTGTAGGTCACAAACCCTCCAATGTGCCATGATGTTAGTTGGCTTAACCCCATACCAGTAAGGAAAATATTTTTTGTTGATGCAGCTTCTAAAAATGGTTATGGGACTTCTATAGTGATTGCTGATTCAGAGGAGGGTTGTATTGCTAATGTGGCTTCATCCAAGATCTCAGATGGGAGCTCTTCTTCTAACGGTCAAGGTATGCAATAGGTTTGGCAAGGGTGATTGCATTTCCTTCTCTAACTTCCTTGCTTAGTGTACTGGTCAATGTTGATGGTAAGAACTTGTCAACTAAGTTTGATTAAGAATTTTGTGAGTTGTAAAAGAAGTGAACTTAAATCGACTGAACTTCAAACAAACTCTCTGATTTTTTCAAGAACTTAAAACGTAAATGCTAGAATTTTAGAATGGAAAATAGAGAGAATGTAGAAAATATGTGTATTCATTAGCAATGGCTGATTACAAAGCTCCTAAAATTCGACCCCCTTCTCAGGTGAAGGGAGGTCATATTTATAAGAGACCACTATTAGCTCACTGTAAATGATGGTCCCGGGGAGACAAGGCACTGCACATGCAGACTACAGGTGGTAGTGGTGTTGGGAAAGTGGTGGTTGGCTCTAGTACACACCAAAGGTCTGCGGAAGCACCTCAATTTTAGTACCAGGTTGTACCTCCACCATTTGTCTAGTACGAATGTCAGAGGTTGGCTGGGAAGGACCACATCAGGTACCTTATTCGTACTACTATGACTTGTCCGGCTTGGAGATTAGGATCAGACACCTAAGGTCTTCAAGGTCGTACCCCCATACGTATTTCGTACCTGGGGTTGACAATGTGCGCCTCTTGCCTACCGCGGTCATTGTGTTCATACCCTAACTCTTCTTGGCTTTTTTGTTCATTCCGTACCCATATGACCTCTTTAAGTCATGCGTAGGTTTTTATCTTCACTAGGCATCCTATTCGTATGACCTTTAAATGTTGAAGTCCTTATGGGTCATCATGGAGGACACAATCCCAAGAGGCAAGGGAAGGCAAGAGGCTTGCAAGATGCCTGATGCGGGGTGAAGGACCATGTGCAAGGCTAAGCCTCATGAAATTTTGGTGCGAGGTAGAGGTTCGCGGGTGAGGGCGTGACTTGTGAGATGCTGGCGCGAGGTGGAGTCTTGTGGGCAAGGGTGTGCCTCGCGAGATGTTGGCGTGAGGCGGAGGCCTATTAGTGAGACTATTCTTCGCGCGGTGATGGCGCAAGGCGGAGGCCTATGGGCAAGACCGGGCCTCACAAGACGCTGGTCCAAGGCGGGGGTCCGTGTGCGAGATTGTGCCTTACGAGATGCTGGCGCGAGGCGGAGGCCAATGGGTGAGGTGTGCCTCGCGAGATGCTGGCACGAGGTGGAGGCCTTTGGGTGAGACTATGCTTCGCGAGGTTCTGGCGCAAGGGGGAGGCCTATGGGCGAGACCGTGCCTCGCGAGATGGACCATTATGGGCAAGGCATGCATCCCCACAGGACCCTCAGTGCAAGATGTGTCACTAGTTGCAAGGGGTGTTCCAACATTACCTTTGGCATGAAGCGAGACTCTGTAGGCGAGGCTCGTGCCTCGCGAGGCCTTTTGCGCAAGGCACAAGGCCGAGCTTGGCTGTTTCCATCCCAAGCCTATATTTTGAGGGTCACGAGGCAAGGGCCTTGTGCAACTGAGTTTTTGGCATCCACACTTGCCCCCTAGCTACGGGACGACCTTTAGGCGCTCTGGTAGAATTTTTGGTATGGTGTCTTCAAGCCACTTGTGGTGTTAGTGTGTTTCTTTGCTTTGGTGGTGTGAAGTAACACACATTGGGGTTGTGATCCTCACAATTCCTTGAGGGTAAATGTGAACCTATCACTTGGCTTCGCGGATCCCAATGCGGGTGTTTGACTTCATTCTTGACAATGGATAAAATATTGGATTCAATGGCTAGGATGAGTTTGAGCCTCCTATAAATAGTTCTTCTTCTTAAATAGAATTACTACACTCATTTCTCTTAGCTTGGTGGTGCTTTAGGCTTCAAATCTTCCAATAGGTGGGTGGTTCTATCCCCCAAAAGAGCACTTTGTCTTTCTTTTGTTTTGTTTTGTTTTTTTATATAAATATTTGTAAGTATACTTGGAGAGTAAATATTGTTTCTTTCTATTCCCTTTCTTTTTGCAGGCGTGTACTTTTGACCCTAGGTACTTTTGCAGCTGCTACGGTGTGCAACTTCACTATTCAAGGTATGCCTTCACCCTTTCTCGTGTTTAATGGGTCTAAATTAGCGTTATTTGGGAAGGGTTGCCTCGGCTAGAACACCTTGTGAACTAAATTATGCATTTGCACCCATTAGCACGTATACCCTCCATTGCACCCTATAGTTGGTCATTTTGATCACTTGTGTCTAGGGTTTTGAGTTTATTCCTTTGTGTCTTGTAGTACACTTTCCACATACACTTGCATCCATGTTTCCAACGAGGGGCAGCTTTTTGGCATTTGAGGGGTCGTCTGGCGTTCCTCCAGGGGTGGAGGTTGTATACTTGTCCTCAGACTCGGGGTCCCCCGAAAACAACCCCTACCAAAGATATGACACCTTAAGGAGGACCCGTCTATGTCACCTAGAATGCATGGCTGAGCTTAGGCAGAAATTTGGGTTGTCAAAAGCGAGATAGGCTCAATTCTGATGGGTTATGGAGCCCCATTTTCCTTTGATTTTGATGCCTACATTGTCAGCCTTAGAGTGAGCCTTCTTGACCTACAAACAGAGCTGGAGTTCATGGAGGGCAACCTCCCTCCGGAACCCTCACCTCCGCATCCTCATAGCTGTCCTGAGGTCACTCCTGGTTCCCCTCAGCCCTTGTCTTCAATCCACCCGTGCTTGATGCTTCCACACTCAATGTCTTGATGGAAAACTCTTGCAAGAAGGAGAAAATGGAGGGTAAAGTACTCTATTTTGACCTCACCTTTTGCCTTGGGTTTTGCAAACATGTCGAAGAGAGTGAGGCGACAAGTTGCTCCTGAGAAGCTGGATTCCAATCCTCTATTGGCATCCACCATTGTCACCAATGTGTCGGAGAACAAGCTACTAGAGTTGTCAAAAAAGTACCACATTGGTAAGGGGTACCAATTGTATGTATTGTCGAATAAGTGCCAGGCTAACAATCCACCCCAGGGAAACATATTTTGAAGGCGGGTGGTATCATTCCTCTACACCCATTCTTCATCATGATCCTAAACCACTTTGATCTTGCTCTACTTCAGCTGGCACCCAACAGCTGGTTGATCCTGAGCTGCCTGTACATGGCGTTCATGAAGCTCAACGATCGCGCCCCTATGACCCATGAGGTGCATTTCATGTACATCCTTATGCCTACTCCCAAGTCAAAGGGCTTCAGCCAACTCTTAGGTCTCATTGATCAAGGGATCCGTTTCCAACCCAAGATCGTGGAAGCGTGACTTTTTCTTTGTCAAAGGAGCTCTTTCTGTCCGCGAACATTTTCGCTCCACTCCAAGTAAGTACCTAAAGTCTTTTATTTTACATTGTGATTACTATTGTGGACTTTATATTGTGTTGATAGTTGAGCTAGTGTTTCAGAGAATTACCCGATGTCCCTGAGTCGGAGGCGGCACCAATGAATGTCTTCCTTGATTCGGACCCTTCAACGAAAATGGATGCCCATCTTTTTACCTTGGGCAACCTCAACTGTTATGTTCTATCCAGGGTTTTGGAGCCTGGCCTGCTATGGCATTTTTCTGAACAAAAGAAGAAAACAGCTTTGTTGGAACCTGACTCAGATGGTGGTGATGTTGAATGGTTGCCAGTGGAGACTTCTCCCAAAGCAAAATGTCCAGCCTGACTGTCCCCCGCCTTCAAGGGGCGCCTTCTCCTGTTCTTATGGACCAAGACATAATCTCTCACTCCTACGCTTCACATTCTATGCAAGGGAGCTTTGCTTTGCCTTCTTACGATGAATTTGACAATCCTCCTTATGTCCCTACTGATCATGGATACTCTAGGTATCTTTGCCTAATGATCCTGCACCTCCTCCTTGCTCGGTGAGTGGGTCATCTGTCCCTGCTCACCTAGGCACTCCTAATTTGGAGGGGATGTCTTGGGTGAGTCACGCATCAGCTCCTTATGTAAAGAAGTATGCTCGGGTTGCCGAGGACATCCCTAAGACCGAGTGGAGAGGTCTCGAGAGTTTTAACATGGCAAAACTTGGGGAGACTCTAATGCACTCCACTACTTGGGTGAGTTCATGCATTTTTCATTGGTCATTCTTGTGTTTGGGTTCCTTATTTGGTCACTTTTCTTTTCTTTGCAGACTTCTCTGGTGGCATAGCGCTTGATAGACTCGGCACATGACCTATTCTCATCCAATGCTGAAAGGGATTGTCTTGTGGCCAGAGTTCACGAGCTTGAGGAACAACTTGCTGACACTAATCTTAAGCTGGGGACAACCATGGTGAAGGCCTCATCGTCAGCCAAAAAGAAGAAGAGAGCGAAGACCCAGGCTAAAGTGCTGCGAGAGAGGATCACTCTTCTGGAGGCCGACCTGGGAGAGGTTGAATATACGTCCGTAGAGTGCACCTTGTATGGAGTGTGGAGGCAGAATCCTGGTTTCGACTTCTCCTCCTTTGGTAGTCATGTCGTTGCCAAGGCAACTGAGTGGAGTGCCTATGGCGGGAGGCCTTGAAATTCCCTTTCTGCAGATTTTATTTTTCTACTTCAATTTGGTTGTATTATTATCCAAACCTTATTATGCCTGAGAGGTTTCTCCAGGTCTTTTGCTTTTTCCTTCAGGAACTTTTATAAGTCCTATTATGGTTGGTATTGGTAGCATGCCTCTTTATATATATATATAAATATATATATGTGTGTATGTGATCTTTTGTTATCCTTTCTTTATGTTTGAGGTCCTTTTGGGCCCGCTCCTGTATGCAGGAGCAAAATGGGTTCGATAGGTCTCTTTTTTTTTGTTGATAAATTGCTGATGTTTTATCAGGACCAGTAATGATAGTCTCTTTGGTGCACCTTGACTATATTTATAAGGATATGTTGACCCTTTGGGTTCTTACTATCCTTTCATATATTTTTGCGCGCGCTTGTTATTTTGTGCGAGAAGCACCCTTCTCGTTATTATGCATAGTACTATTTTTACAAGGGTCTCCTTTAGGACCCTTTGTGCTAGATGGCTTGGTGGCCGCTCTAGGCTTATTAGTGGATGCTCTCCTTAAGGCCTTACCCCACATGGGGGTATTAGCCTTTATTAGGAATTTGTCCTCGTGAAATCTTTTGACTTTTTCTCACAAGCGTCTCTTGTCGGACACTTTTTGGCTAGACGACTTGATGGCCGCTCTAGGCTTATTGGTGGACATCCTCCTTGAGGCCTTACCCTTCATGGAGGTATTAGCCTATCACGATGTTATCCTTAAGGAATCTTTTGGCTCCCTTGGCATCCATAAGGGTAGCTAATCCTTATGAATCCAAGAGATGCTCTAGGCTTATCAGCGGATGCCCTCATTGAGACTGTACCCCTCGTGGAGGTATCTAGCCTTTGTCACGAGGCTATCCCTGTAGAACCTTTTGGCTCCCTTGATATCCATAAGGATAGCTACCCCTCATGAACTCAAGAGATGTCTTGCAAGGTTTTTATTTTTTTGAAATGTATATGTGCCTCCTACCTTTCCGCCCAAGTGCTTGGTGGGATTTATTCCATTGTGCACTTTCATCGTTTCGCTCCCAACATAGATTTTGACAATGTGTGCATATTTATTATATAGGCGCATGAATATAGCATGAATGTTATATGTGAGACGGGAAAAAATTTCATTGATAGCAAGCATATTACAAAGGCACACATGGAAACATTGCAACTACTATGAGGTTATCTGGGCAACCTATTTGATTTTTAACTACTGAAATTAACACAAGGAAAACAAACAAGGTACATATATTCCTGTATTAGATGCGAAAGTCTTACTGGTAATATTCATTAAGATGTTTTGCATTGCATGCTTGTGGTATGACCGTGTCATCCACCCCAAGTGTGAATGTGGGTCTGCGCCTCCATGTATCACCATCGCCATGGGTTCTCGTGGCTTGGCAGTTGTGCGGAGAAAGATATTATAACACTCTCTTGCTTCCTTTTGTTCTCCTTTTGTGCTTGCTATCCCCCTAGGAGTTGGGAATTTAACAGACAGGTGATATAACGAGGTCACCGCTTTCAATTCTCTCAAGGATGGTCTCCCTAATACCGCATTAAAAGCTGAAGCGCAATCTACTACAACAAAGTTCGTTATGACAGTTGTTTTTCTGGGTTGCTCCCCCATGGTTAGGGATAACTCAATGGCTCCTAAAGGTTGTGTTGAATCCCTAGTGAATCTATATAAGGGGGTATGGCAGGGTTTCAAGTTCTTGACTCACAAGCCCATCTTCTCCAATGCGGGGTGATGCACTCTCATATTGGCCAGTTGAATGGTCAGCACCAGGGGTTCGCTGTGTGGGAAATGCACCCCTCACGCATCTTCTTCTATGAAGGATATCGAATAATTTTCCCCCTTAAAGTTCTTTGGGGATCACTACTCCAAGCTCAAGGTGCACGGGGGTGGACTTCGTCTTGCTTCCCTGACATATTCATCTCGTCCCTTCGTCGACACTCCTCTGAATCTTGGACCTCTGAACACCGTTCTTACTTCTCCCTGCACCTCTGGGCTCACTCTCGAGCCTGCAGATAGGATGGCTAATCTTTTGGTCCTGGGTTTTCCCCTCTGACAAACCTACCTAGGTGCCCCCTGCATATGAGTTTCTCGATTTCTACTTTCAAGTGGGTACATTCTGCCTTGGTCTGGCTAGTATCCTTGTGTACTGTCAATACTTACTAGTGTCCCTTTTGGATCGGTCTCCCTACATCGGCGGGGGTCTTTTGAAGGGCACCTTATTCTTGTTTATGAGGAAGATATGCTCCCTGGTATCTGTCAGGTCTGTGTAGAAGGTGTATGGCCTTTGGATGGGTTCACTTCTGCGTACGTTCTTTCTCATGTGGTCGTCCCTTGGCCCTTCATACACTCTTTTCTTCTTTGCGCCATTTGAGCCTTCATAGGCTGAGGGCTTGAAAAAGGGTTTATTTTTTCCTACCTTTAGGTTCTCATGGCCATCCTTGACATGAATGTACTTTTGTGTGCTTTCATAGAAGCCGTCTAAGTCAATGGCCTCTCTTTTGAGCATATTGTCCCATAACTTACTGGTTGGGTGCGCTCCAGCCATGATTGCCATCTTGAGTTCTCCTCTAGTCAGGTTTCCTACCTTAGTCTCCTCCATGTTGAACTTGTGGATATAGCTCTTCAGACTTTCGCCTTCGCCTTGCTTTATGTTAGCGAGGCTAGTACCTGGCATGGTTCAATCACGCACTGCATGGTTCTGCTAGAGAAATTCGTCGGAAAATTGTTGCCATGACCTGGTGGACCCTGACCTAAGTCTCTTGAACCACTTGTATGCAAGTCCCTTCAACGTGACAACGAAGTAATGGCATCTGGCTTTGCTATTAATTCCTCTTAACTTCATTAAGTCATTAAACGCATCAAGATGGTACTTTGGATCTGTATTGCCCTCGTAAGGGGTCATCTGGGGCTCTTTGAAGTTGGCTAGGAGTTGCACGACTTGGATTTCTCTAGTGAAGGGCGATTCATAATCAAACTCATCGTTGACAACGTGCCCCCCAGACGCGGTGATTATCTTGCTCCATAGGCTCCTCATCTCGATGTCTATGTCTTGTCTCCTTTTGTTCAAGGAGTCTCTCAAGTCGGATGGGTTGGCCTTTCCTTTCCTTTTGTATTCTGGGGGAGCCATAGGAGGTGTGGTCCTCTCATCCAACCTTCTCCTGTTGAGCTCTTTCCTCAAGTCTGGGGGTGTTTCCCTTGAAGTGACCTCAACTTCATTTTGAGGGTTATCATATTTCCTCCTCTCTAGCCTCTTAGGCTGCTTCGCCTACTTGGGACACTCATGCTACTATGGTGGAGGGGTATTGCTAGTGGAGAGTCGTGTTCTCCTGTCATCCATAGGGACTGTGGTCTCTCCCCTCTCATGGCCTTTTTCCTTTCACTTAGGAAAAGGCATGCTTGACTTTCCCTGTAACAGGCCATTTAACACCTCTTGCATGTTTTTTAAGGTGGTTTCTTGCCTTTGGTTCTTTCAGTGTAACTCGCGTATCTCATCCTCATAGAATCGAGTCCTAGAGCTTGAGTTTATGGAATGTACTTGGGGACTCTTTTCGGGCTTGCACGTTGAAGGACTCAGATCCTGCCAGCCGGAGTTCAACATCGGTGGTGGCCTTGGGGGAGGAAACTCTCCCGCGCCACCCGTAGGGGATGCTGTTGGTCCTGGGTAGTCTCCATCAGGCTGGACAACCGGGGATGAAGCCTCCTTTTCATCCTCAGGAGCCTTGGACTCCTTTGGTGCATCCACATTTTTCAGGAGGTGGAGGGTTCCTCATGGAGGTTTTCAGCTGATCTCCATCCACGTGGACATCGACCTCTCATGGTTCTCTCAAAGGCTTAGAATGTCTTGGCATCTTTCTCTATGAGAATCAATAGAAGAATAGTGGCTTGACACTTATCCATCCCACAGACGATGACAAACTATTGACAGTAAGAACTCGTCAACTATGTTAGATTAAAGATTTTGTGAGTTGTAAAAGAAGTGAACTTAAATCGACTGAACTTCAAACAAACTCTCTGATTTTTTCAAGAACTTAAAACGTAAATGCTAGAATTTTAGAATGGAAAATAGAGAGAATGTAGAAAATATGTGTATTCAATAGCAATGGCTGATTACAAAGCGCGCAAAATTCGACCCCCTTCTAAGGTGAAGGGAGGTCATATTTATAGGAGAGCACTATTGGCTCACTGCACATGGTGGTCCTAGGGAGACAAGGCTCTGCACATGCAGACTACAGTGGTAGTGGTGCTGGGAAAGTGGTGGTTGACTCTAGTACATGGCAAATGTCTGCGGGAGCACCTCACCTTTAGTACCAGGTTGTACCTCCACCATCTATCTAGTATGAACATCAGAGGTTGGCTGGGAAGGACCACATCAAGTACCTTACTTGTACGACTACTACTTGTCCAGCGTGGAGATTAGGATCAAACACCTGGGGTCTTCAAGGTCGTACCCCCGTACGTATTTCGTACCTTGGATCGATAATGTGCGCCTCTTGCCTGCCAGGGCCATTGTGTTCATACCCTAACTCTTCTTGGCTTCTTTGCACATTCTGTACCCGTATGACCTCTTTGAGTCATGCGTAGAATTTTCTCTTCACAAGGCATCCTATTTTTATGACCTTTAAATGTTGAATTCCTTATGGGTCATCATGGAGGACACGATCCCAAGAGGCATGGGAGGCAAGAGCTGCACGAGATCCCCAACACAGGGTGAAGGACCATGTGCAAGGCTACGCATCACGAGATGCTGGCACGAGGCGAATGTTGGTGGGCGAGGGTGTGCCTCGCGGGATGCTGGCGCGAGGCGGAGGCCTGTGGGCGAGACTATGCTTTGCGAGGTGCTAGCACAAGGCAAAGACTATGGGCGAGACCATGCCTCGAGAGGCGGGGGTCCGTGTGTGAGACCGTGCCTTGTGAGATGCTAGGTCAAGGCAGAGGATTCTGGGTGAGGGTGTGCCTCACGAGATGCTGGCACGAGGCGGAGGCCTGTGACCGAGACTATGCTTCAGGAGTTGCTGGCACAAGGAAGAGGCCTATGGGTGAGACCGTGCCTCGCGAGACGTTGGCGCGAGGTAGGGGTCCGTATGCGAGATTGTGCCTTGCTAGATGCTGGAGTGAGACGATGGTCCATGCAGTGGCCTTGCGAGACCAATGGCGCGAGACGGGCCATGATGGGCAAGACATGCACCCCCACGGGACCCTCAATGCGAGACGCGTCGCTAGTTGCGGGGGGTGATGTAACGCCCTGGATAACCAAGACCGTTACACTGTGTGTTTGAAATAGTGCGAGACTTGCTAATCAAGTCATTTAAATAAAAATGTGAAACTACACAAGCATATTAGGTTTAAAAGATTTTGGTTATAAAAGAATAATTTTCATTAAGATAAATATTTGGTAATTGGGATCCCAAACCAGGGTTTAAACAACATAAATACAAAATTTTCAAATCTTATAAGTAATCAAGCCACTCTAATGGAAAAATACATGTTTTAGGTTTCCGCCCATGTACAAACCTCCGACCGTGGTGATCGAGCAGCTGATAATGTACACTTTGCCCCCAAAACTCTCCAACCCATGGTCAACTCATCTTACCCTTGCCTTTACCTGCACCACGTAGTACCCGTGAGCCAAGGCCCAGCAAGAAAAATATAACGTCATAGCATAATCAATATCGATAATCAAATAGATCATAGAGCATAACCAAATGATTCACAAGACGTTAATCAATTATCCATCAAGCCATAGCATTCACTTAATCAAGAACACCAGTTGACAAACCAATGATCCAACATCCAGATATTCAACATATTATATACATCAAACCAACAATAGTACACATGTCATGCAATAACTAGGGTCAACACCCTTAGGCCACACCCTTTGTAATAAACCATTGTCTTAGGCTCACTTACGCCAAGCTCAGTGTTATACCCATTGACTTCGGCCAGCTTAACCGAGCTTAGTGATTAATAAGCTATCCTCAGCTACCAGTGGCTGAGTCGCGCCCTGTGCGCAAGTATTGATTCCAGCACTCTTATGATGTTCATCACATGTCCCCATGGCGTAATACCATCTCATGACATTCATACAATTATAGGGAGCTCTTAGTCCCAACATATTCACATGGTTCATCACAATCATCTAACAGTGCATACAAATATAGGGAACACTTAGTCCTATCCTATCCACATAAACGGGTGCAGTTTTCTTACCTTTAATTCCAAGTGCTCTGATTAAGAAAGACGACCCCCGAGCACGATCCTGCCCCGAGCCCAAGCGTACACTTAGTCACAACCATTATAAAGAATTCCATTAATAATTGTATAAAGGTGTCTGGACAAAGTTCTAGCCTTCGGGACATCAAATTCCACCAAACACGGTAATGGGATCGATCCCGAGAACCCTAGGTTAGGTTCCCGTGCTTAAAAAATCCAAAAGGCCAAAAATGCCCTTAAGAGCCGCGACCCTAGCCCTCCATGCCGCGGCCCGCCTCCAACCAGAGGCCTAACCTTCCCAGACAGCAGACATGGGTAACGGCACAACCTTCCCCATGCCGCGGCCCCCCTCCTTCCTAGCACTCATTTGCTTCAGAGGGCCGCGGCGCACCAAGAACTATGCCGCGGCCCAACCCCTTCGATCCCAAAAAAACCACCATTTTTAACACCTTAACCTCACTCAAACCCATCCAAATTCATCCTAATGATACAATCCAAATATCACAAACATTCTAACATGTTTTCAACAACATAACCCAGCAAAAACCTAGTCTAGAAACTCATCAAAGTAATATTTTAATCTTTGAAACCCATAAGCTTAAGAACACTAAAACCATTCAAGAGAACTCAGAATTCAAACACTAAACCATAAATTGAAGCTTACCTTCATTGAAGAACCAAACCTCCAAGAAATAGCTGAGCTAACTCCCAAGTCTTTAGCCTCAATTTAATCTTCAAAATTAAGAACCCAAAGCACTTAGAACCTAGCTCAAAACTATAGGATTCAATTAACTAAACCACAAATCATTACTTACCTAAATCCCTGGTTGAACCTTCAAATTGCCACAGAAATTCTCCCCACAATTCCAGCTCAAATTCATGAGTTTCCAGCCCAAAAATCCTTTGTTTCTGTGGTTCCCTTAAGAGAGAAAGAGAGAGAGAGGAAGAAGGTCGGTTTGTCCTTGTTCTAACACTTTCTAAGCTTTGTATAATCTATCCTTAATTGATTAAGTCAATCCCAACGCTCGGGGTACCGAAAACGTCCCCGAGGGCAAAATGGTAAAATTCCCTAGTATTCCCACCTAGGCTTCCTAACCTCAAATATATCTCCAATTATTTATTTCCATAACCTGTTAACCCAATTAACTGTCCAATACCCAAAATACCCCTTGACTCGCCCCAAGTCAAGTATCGGGTCCTGTTGTGACTTTCCCACTACTTGCTCCCTAGGATCGCCTCGTGCTGAAAGCTGCAAATATTTATCCACATAATAATGTGGTCTCAACAGTTATGACAAATAATCACATTTATGCCCTAACGGGCCAAAATTACAATTATGCCCTTACAGACTAAACAGGGCCCGCATTCTTATCTAATACTCATAAACATGCATTCCACATATCCATATAATCAAAGGATCATACATATCATATAATCATGCATTTTCACCATTAGTTCACATAACTTCCAATTATGCCCTCCCAGCACACTAATCAAGGCCCTTAAGCCTTGTTAGTAATTTTGGGTCGTTACAGGTGATCCTACGTGACCTTTGGCACGAAGCGAGACTCTATAGGTGAGGTGTGTGCCTCGTGAGGCCTTTAGTGGAAGGTTGGGCTTGGCTGTTTCTGTAAAACCCTACTTCCTTAGAGCCGTTATTAAGTGAGTTTAAAAACGTGCTTTCAACTCGCTAATTGAGGTTTTAAGTCAAACAGTGTAATTAAGCCATAAATAGAGGAAAAATGTAGAATTAACTCCATATCATTGAAGATCGTAAAAGTTTGACACCTGGGATCCCAAAATACAGTTTAGAAATATTTACAATCATAGAAACTGTACTAAGTCGGCTAAACGAGAAAATCTAAGTTCATTTAGAGGCATCTCCCAAAATCCTCTGGCTGTGGCAGCCAGGCTGGCCAAACATGTACACGCCGCCTCACGCCTGCTGTACTCATGGTTGGTTGATCTTCTCTTTACCCTTACATGCACCATAGAGCATCTATGAGCCGAAGCCTAGCAAGAAAATCCACAAACAGATAACATATGCATCACATATATCAAGCATATAAACAAGCCACCAATTGACTAAACACATACGGCCTAGTCGACCCAGGCGTTACCAAGCCCTGGATTCGCGGACCACGCCGTGAGGATATCCCAGGTATCCGTCTAGGGACTCGCCCTGGAAACTCGCACTCCATGTGCTCAACGCTGCTCCCGGTCCCTTGCCGTTCTTGGTCTTGCACTCAACGTGCCCAACGCCGTTCCCGGCCATTCGCCATTCTCGGTCTACACCATTCCCGACTCTTGCCGTTCACTCACAAAATAACACACATAATATAACAAGCAAGTACAGAATTCTAGTATAATCAGATAAAGGGCTACGCCCCACAGTTCCAACATATTGGGCTCGGCCCTGCATATCAATTCCATTCAAACATATTGGGCTCAGCCTTGCACACAAGCTCTATGGGAACAAGGGTTTTCTTACCTGAGTTCCGAGCTTTCTGAGCACCGATGCCCCGAGCACAGTCCTCTAACGTGAGCCTCGTCGAAACCCTAGTCACAACACATTAACAATGTCCATCCATCAAATTCTAATCCACTAAACAACTTCGAGCCATAACCCCAACCTCCGGGACCTTGAATTCTATCAATCCGGGTGATAAAATCCATCTCGAGTCTTACCCCTTGAGTTCCCAAGCCTAAAATACCCTTAAAAACTCAAACTGGCACTAAGGGTCGCGACCCCACCCACAAGAGCCGCGACTAGCCTCGAAACAGAGGCTAGCACCACACTGACCCCCACACGGGCCGCGGCGCGCGCATGAACCTCTCGGCCACCCATGGCCACGCGCGTACACAGGCCGCGGCGCACCCCTCCTAGGGCCGCGACTCCCACCTCCAAACCCAGATTTTTCCACCATTTTCTACACCTTTCCTCAAGCCAATTCACCCAAAACTCATCTATTAAACCCAGATAACTAACACAATTATTTCAGCTTAGTAACAGCACCAAAACCCCATTGAATCCTACTTCAAAACTCAGCCCAAAATTCCCAAAAAGTAAACCAATCTTGACTAACATGCAATCCACAAAACCAGCAGAAATTCAAGACCAAACCTTAATAGCTAGAACTTACCTCTTGCTGAATTAAGTTTCTGAACCAGTCCCCCCTATGCTTCAATCTTCAAGCTTCAAGTTCCCTCAAATTTCCCCAGCTGAAATCCCTTAGCTTTAAGTTAATTTCCCTTAAGTTTCCCTTGTGTTTATCTTAGAGAGTGGATGAGAAAGGAAGAGATAAAACTATCCTCAGCTAAAAGAAAAGAGAGAGAGTAAGTCGGTTTCTAAAGCTTCTAAGTAATTCCCCTTTTTGTTTTATTTGACTTAAGTCTAAAAGGTTACCTCAAGGCTCGGGGTACCAAAACGTCCCCGAGGACAAAATGGTAAATTTCCCCAGTATTCCCGCCTAGACATTCTATCCTCAAATATATCTCCAAATTTTTATTTTCATGTCCCAATAATCCCGTAACACACCTAGTACCCAAATTACCCCTTGACTCAACCCGAGTCCGAATCTCAACCCTGTTGTGACTTTCCGACTAACCGCTCACCAGGACTGTCTCGGTCCGTGCTGCACAGACATATCACATATACATAACATTTACCACATTTATACCCCTAATATCCAGATGGGGTCCACATGCGTATTTAACTTAACTAAACATGCATCATAATCATATATACACATAAATCCACATATAAGCATATTAAACTACTTATTGCCCTCCAGGCACGTTAATCAAGGCCCTAAGCCCGATTAGCAAATTCGGGTCGTTACAGTTTCCATCCCGAGCCTATATTTTGAGGGTCACGAGGTGGGGGCCTTCTGCAACTAAATTTTTTGCATCCACAGTGTACAAGAGATCAAATGTCTTGATTGGATATTGCTTCATCTCTTCTCTTTAGTTAGTTGTTTTCTATCTCACATGAATTTTCCTTTGTTTTGGAGCATTAGAGCTAGAAACTCTTGTGCTCATGACTTGGAAGAATGGGAAAAAAAAGACCCTCAAATCATATTGCACACACCTCACACCTATAACTTAACATTATTTAATAAATTCCATCTAAAACAAATGTGATTGATTGGAGAAAAAAAATATTATTACGTATAATTTTTGGTACATATTTTGTGCACACCTTACACCTATAATTTAACATAATATGATAGATCCATCTTAAATTAATGTGATTGGTTGAAAAAAAAAATCACAAGCAATATTTTGGTACATATTTTGTGTATACATATTATTACTTTTTAAGCTTTTGACTACGATGTTCAACCAATCCAATCCGCACATTTTTGTTCATAATAATTTCAATCCACACTATGTGTGGATTTCATATTTTGGATCCAATCCTAATTGCACTCTAGTTCAAAATTTGTAGCATCTGCAATTTCATAATCTAGATGCATGCTTCCGATAATTATCATAAAGCATCAAATAGGAAAACAACAAATATGAATATTGTGAATAGATTACTTACGAGATTAGCAGTCGAACAATGAACTCCACCCTTTCTGTTCCTTAACCTTTTGTCCTATAAATCGCTAGGTATTGCAAAGAACAGAAACCACTTTCTTCACAGTCTTCCTCGTCTATCTTTGATCAAGCCTAAACTAGTGTGGATAGACTCTGAACACATGAGATAGAATACAAGGGGAAGAAAGAGAGTGTTGGGAAGCCAAAAATAGGATAGAGTGTCTACGGTTTTCTTTTGATTCACTTACCAACATAAATTTATTGATTGCTTCAATTGCTTAACCCTTAACCCTAGCCATCACACTCTGTATATAGGGAAACCTCATATCACTAACTGAATCACTTAACTATAGTTAAATTAATAAAAAAAAAAACTAACCCTAGCCACCCCACCTATAGTGGAGGTTAGGTTAGTGCTTTTCCAAATTTGAATTTTCAAATATTTAAGTACAAATATTTATTTAATTATTTTAATAATTAATTAGATCCTTATCAAAATTATTTATAATTTGAACATTGATTTAATATAAACACTGATTTGTCAATATTAATAAATATGCCCCAAGGATAAAAAAATCTCTCTTTAACCCCAAATTCTTAATTTATGTAAACATCAATAAATTGACCTGGTCAACTTGATATTCATAATTGATAATTAAATAAATTGTTTGAGACCGTTAGACTTGATTTAATCAAAGATGACGTGGGGACCATGGATCCATGAATACAAACTACAATAAGTTCATGTGAGTCTATTTATTAAATAAATCATCTCACAACTTTTCGAATGACCCTATTATAGACTCAAAATTGAACTCTTGATTCATAGAACATATTTCCCATAATGTAAAAATGTTATCCATTGCTATAGTCATTACCGTATGTCAATCCTCTATCGATGACTTACTAATGAGCTAGGTGAATTTACCGTTTTACCTCTCATTTGTATTTTATCCTTAAATCCCACTAAGTCCATTGTAAATGATAGATCTATGAACTTAATCACAAATATCAGCGCTCAATAATTTAGCCATTTGGACTAAGCTATTAAGGAAATCATATTTTCACTTCTTACACAGAAGCATATAAATTTTATATCTATGATAAATACTCTCATTCAATTATACTATTGAATCTCCAAGATGAAGTATAGGCTATGCCGTAGGGACTAGCTTTTGATGAACAAGTCAAAAGACTTGAATAATATAATTAATAGAAATTCTATCACTCAGAATATAGATCGACTTGACCTATGATCAACGTTGTGAAGCTGATTAGATTTGATAAGAACGACATTAAATAACTGTAGGTTTTTGATCATGTGATTGACAGTGCAGTGGAAGCAAGGGATAACATTTCATTGCGATAATAACAATTATTAAAGCATAAGAAGGAATCACTCTAGGAACCATAACAAGAATGAGATCTTTCTCATGCAACATAAATCTGAATAAAGTAGAAAATTAAAAATATATTTTCTAGATATAGAACACATGTACATCGAATAGCATCTTAGCCTCCTAACCCACCATCTTCCATATTATGGCTCGCACAAAGAGAATGAGATAGGTGGATATCAATGTTATTTGGTAGGATACACAAGAACACACTTTTGAATCTCAACACATGAGAGAGTGTTCTTCTAACAATACAAAGAGAACAAAGTTCTCTATTTTTCTCTCTTGGAAAATAATGTGAAATGCATCTGTTGTCTTATCTTTTCTCTTGATGTTATATTCTATTTATATAACAATAGAAATAAGACCTAACCCTAATCTCATTGGGCCCATGCGTGGGCCAAAGGCGCCAACTATAGGACTTTGGGCCTTGTGATATTTTATCTCTATAAAATACTATTTGTTAGGCATTTATCATATTATTTTATGTAGTACACAATTATACCACAAAATTAAATATGATAAAATTAATTTTCAATAAAATTAAATTTCACAAAATTATTAATATAATTTTATTTTCCATTAAATATTATTTAATAAATAATATTTATTTTTCATAATAAAAATAATACTTTATTATTTTTAATTATACCCTTTTAATACCAAAATCATACATCTGTGTTATCGAGCTAGTACCGTAATTCTAAGCTCCAATAATTTAATTAATTTTACTAACTATTAGTTCCATTAATTAATTTATTAACTATGAATTATTCCCCTTCAAATTCATTGTGAACTCTCAAAATTACATTCATATGATATTAAAAGCTATAACTATAAAGTCGTCCATTGATTTAGTCATTGCATGAGTTATGACCCTCTGCTAGTTGTTCATAATTAAAGCTAAGTCTTAATGTCCGTTAAACTCTCTAATTATGTATTTATCAATTAGTTCCATTGATCTTCTAATGAACATTATTCTATAAATTTAATTATAGAATGAAATTTGTGTTCTCCAACACAAATTGAGCACTCTATGTTCAAGTCCCAAATCAACACTAAAAGAAACAACTAATTTGCTTTCATTTAAGTAAGGAGCAGATTCCATATTTGTGAAGTATGTTCCTAGCCACTTGTAGTTCTATGACTCCAAGATATTAGGAATTCGGTCGTAGAAATATTGAATCTTAACTGATAAGTCTAAAGTCATAAAAGCACAAACAAGAGTTCATTTCGCACTTAAGGATTGAGGTCAAGTCTCAAACGACCATCGGTTGATGAATGCTGAAGTTCTACATTTTAACGGAGATTATCAGAAGTTCTTTCTTTCTTCGTGTCCTAGTCCAATACAATCTATTTTGTATATGGTACATCTATCCCTTTGTGTCGCTACACTTAACAGTCTAGATAAACTGATATGTCTTAAATATAAGATAGATTGTACTCATCATCTTTATTAAATAAACCTCTCACTTTATTTAATGATTACAGATAATTTTTATATTCTTGAATTAAATCATCTTGTATATATATCATTATACATATACTTAATTCAAGACCACATCAATAATATTGGATCTTCATGATAAATGACATTTATAATTAATACAAATACGAGTGAAAAATATTAACTTTTTTAATTAACAGTGATCGTTCATACATAAATACACTTTAAGGGCATGAATCCCAACAATCTCTCACTCGCCCTAAAGCAAATGAGACATGTCGTGTAATCCTAAATCTAAGAAATGATTATCAAAACTCATAGCAGGCATCATCTTCGTAAAGGGATTAGAATGGTTGTTTGTTGATTCAATATTTTGAATGATTACACCCCCTCTATGTACTATCTCTCTTATGAGATGGTACTTACGCTCCATATGCTTGGCACTCTTATGGCTTCTTTGTTCTCTTGAGTTGGAAACCGCTCCACTATTGTCAGAGTAGAGTACAATTGGTTTATCCATATCTCGAATAATTATCAGATCACCCAAAAACTTCCTAAGCCATACAACCTCCTTAGCAACTTTGCTTGCAGCTATGTATTCTGCTTCCATGGTGGAGTCAACAATGCAAGCATGCTTTATACTCCTTCATGTAATTTCTCCAGCCCCAAGTGTGAAAATAGATCCAGACGTAGATTTATGAGGACCTTTGTTGGATTGGAAGTCTGAATCTGTATATCTGATTAAAATCAAATTCTCTCCGTAATATACTAGCATATAGTCTCTCGTTCTCCTAAGATACTTAAGAATGTGTTTGATTGTTGTCCAGTGATCGAATCCTGGATTTGACTAGTACCTACTGAATATACCCACAGCGTAGAAAATGTCAGGTCTGGTACATAACATTCCATACATTAACCTTCCTAGTGCAAAGGCATAGGGTATCCGTCTCATTTCCTCGTCCTCTTGGGGCGTCTTAGGACATTGGTTGTAATGACTCGAATTTACTGTTAAGGCTAAGTGTAACGCCCTACTTCCTTAGAGTTGTTACTATATGTGAGCTTAAAAACGTGCTTTCAACTCGCTAATCGAGGTTTTAAGTCAAATAGTGTAATTAAGCCATAAATAGAGGAAAAACTTTAGAAATAATTCCATTTCATTGAAAATCATAAGAGTTTAACACTTGGGATCCCAAAATACAGTTTAGAAATGTTTACAACTTATAAATTGAACCAAGTCGACTAAACGACAAAATCTAGGTTTATTTACAAACATCTCCCGAAATCCACTGGCTGTGGCAGCCAGGCTGGCCAAACCTGTACACGCCGCCTCATGCCAGCTACACTCATGGTTGATTGGCCTTCTCTTTACCCTTACCTACACCACAGAGCATCTGTGAGCCGAAGCCCAGCAAGAAAACCCATAACAGATAACATATGCAAAACATACACCAAATATACAAACAGGCCACCAATAGGCTAAACACATACGGCCTAGCCGTCCCAGGCGCTTACCAGGCCCTGGGTTCACGGTCCACACCGTGAGGATATCCCAGGTACCCTTTTAGGGTCTCGCCCTGGCAACTCGCACTCCACGTGCTCAACGTTGCTCCCGGCCCCTTGCCGTACTCGGCCTTGCACTCAACATGCCTAACGCCGTTCCCGACCCTATGTCGTTCCCGGCCCTTGCCGACCTCGGCCTACACCATTCCCGGCTCTTGCCGATCATTCACATAATTGCACCCACGACATAACAAACAAGTACAGAATACTAGCAAATACAATCAAAGGGCTTCGCCCTGCAATCCAAACACATTGGGCTCAGCCCTGCATACAAGCTCTATGGGAACAAGGGTTCTCTTACCTGAGTCCCGAGCTCACCGAGCACCGATGTCCTGAGCACAGTCCTCTAACTTGAGCCTTGCCGAAACCCTAGTCACAACACAATAACCATATCCATCCATCAAGTTCTAATCCATTAAATAACTTCAAGCCATAACTCTAACCTCCGGGACCTTGAACTCTATCAATCCAGGTGATAAAATCCATTCCGAGCCTTAACCATTGATTTCCCAAACCTAAACACCCTTAAAAACAAAAACTAGCTCTAAGAGCCGCGACCCCATCCTCAAGCACCACAGCTAGCGTCAAAACAGAGGCTAGCACTTCCCTGCAACGCGCACGGGCCGCGGCGCGCATGAACTTCTCGGCCTCCCATGGCCACGCGCGCACACGGGCCGCGGCCCTCGCCTCCAAACCTAGATTTCTCACCCTTTTCCCTGCGTTTTCTTCAAACCAATTCACCAAAAACTTAACTAACAGTCCCAGATTATCTCCACAAAAGTCTTAACACAGTCCCAACATCAAAACCCATCAACAACCAGCTTCAAAACTCAACCATGCAATCGAGAACATCCCAAACTTAACTAACATGCAATCTCTAATAACCAGCAAAAATTCTAAACATAATCTTTATAATTAAATCTTACCCTTGCTGAATTAAACCTCTGAACCAGCTCCCTATGTTCCAAGCTTCAAGCTCCCCTAAATCCCCAGCTGCAATCCCTTAGCTTCAAGTTGATTTCCCCAAAGTTTTCATTGAGTTTGTCTTAGAGAGTGAAAGAGAGAGATAGATAAGAACTACCCTCAGCTGGAAGGAAAAGTAAATGTTGGTTTCTTAAGTGTTTTGTATAATTCTAAGGTTTGTTTTATTCAACTTAAGTCTATGTGGTTACCTCAAGGCTCGGGGTACCAAAACGTCCCCGAGAGCAAAATGGTAAATTTCCCCAATATTCCCTCTTAGACATTCTATCCTCAAATATATCTCCAAATATTTATTTTCGTAACCCGATAATCCCATAACACAACTAGTACCCAAACTACCCCTCGACTCGCCCCGAGTCTGAATCTCAACCCTATTGTGACTTTCTGGCTAACCGCTCCCCAGGACTGTCTCAGATCATGCTGCACAGACATATGACACATATATAACATTTATCACATTTATACCCCTATTATCCAAACGGGGCACACACGCATATTTAACTCAACTAAACATGCATCATTATCATATATTCACATAAATCCACATATAACATATTAAATCATTTATTGCCCTCCAGGCACACTAATCGAGGCTCTAAGCCCTATTAGCAAATTCGGGTCGTTACAACTATCCCCTCATTACAGAAATTTTGTCCTCGAAATTTCCTGAACAACTCGGGATACCGCTCCCTCGTCTCTGATTCAAGTTCCCACATCGCCTCCTCAACCTTGCTGTTTCTCCACAGCATTTTCACCAAGGCGATGGTCTTGCTCCGCAAGACCTTATCTTTTCGGTCAAGAATCTGAACCGGCTTCTCCTCATAGGACAAATCCTTGTCAAGCTCCAGATTCTCAAAACTTAGAACATGCGTTGAATCTGATATATACTTCTGGAGCATGGATACATGGAAAACATCATGAACCCCTGATAAAGTTGGAGGCATCGCTAACCTGTAAGCTACCTCTCCAACTCGTTCCATAATCTCGAAGGGGCCAACAAACCTAGGGCTCAACTTGCCCTGAACACCAAACCGTTTCACACCCCTCATGGGTGAAACCCTTAGGAACACATGATCACCAACCTGAAATTCCACACTCCTGCGTTTCAGGTCTGAATAACTTTTTTGTCGACTCTGGGAGGCGAGCATACGCGCTCTAATCTTCTCAATCGCCTCATTGGTCCTCTGAACCATCTCTCGACCTAGATATCTTCTCTCACCTATCTCATCCCAATGAATAGGTGATCTATACTTCCTTCAATAAAGCATCTCGTACGGTGCCACTCCAATAGTCGCCTGATAACTGTTGTTGTACGAGAACTCGATCAAAGGGAGATACTTACTCCACGATCCCCCAAAATCAAGCACACAGGCTCGCAGCATATCCTCCAATATCTTAATCGTCCTCTCAGACTGCCCATCCATCTGAGGATGATAAGCGGTACTAATCGTAACTGCATGCCCATAGCCTTCTGCAGACTCTCCCAAAACTTGGAAGTGAAGGTGGGGTCTCTATCAGATACTATCGACCTCGGAGCCCCATGAAGTCGAACAATCTCCTTCACATACAACTCAGCATACTGCTCCACAGTATAAGTTATCTTAACAGGCAGAAAGTGGGCAGACTTGGTATATCTATCCACAATCACCCACACCGAGTCATGCTGTCCCACAGTCCTCGGTAAACCAACCAAAAAATCCATAATGATATCTTCCCACTTCCATTCTGGGATCCCCAGAGACTGCAGCAACCCTGCTGGCCTCTGATGCTCAGCCTTAACCTGCTGGCACGTTAAGCACTTGGCCACATAATCCACCACATCCCTCTTCATGCCCGACCACCAATACAGAGCTCTCAAGTCCTGGTACATCTTAGTCGTACCCGGGTGCAAGGAATAGGGAGTCGTATGTGATTCATCTAGGATCTCTTGCCAGATATCAGAATCCATCGAAACACAGATCCAACCCTTGTACTTCAATAGCCCCATCTCTGAAATGGAAAAGTCCTTAGTTGCTTCGACTAAGGCACCTTCCCTGTGACCTCTCAACAGAGGGTCTATCCCCTGCGCTTCCTTGATCCTCTCAAGGAGTGTAGACTAAAGAGTGATGTTGGCCAACTGACCAACCACCAACTCTATACCTTCTCTGGTCATCTCCTCAGCTAACTTATCAGATATCTGCCTCGAACTGAACAACTGTCCTGGGCCCTTCCGACTCAATGCATCAGCCACTACATTAGTCTTCCCTGGATGGTATAGGATATCGCAATCATAATCCTTAACCAACTCCAGCCACCGCCTCTGGCGCATATTCAGATCCTTCTGAGTAAAGAAATACTTTAAGCTCTTATGGTCGGTGTATATCTCGCACTTCTCACCATAAAGGTAATGCCTCCAAATCTTAAGTGCAAACACCACTGCTGCCAACTCCAGGTCATGCGTAGGATATCTCTGCTCGTATTCCTTCAACTGTCTCGATGCATAGGCTATCACTTTACCAGCTTGCATCAGCACGCACCCCAAACCCTGTCTAGATGCATCACAGTAAACCACAAACTTTTCATTCTCTGTCGACAAGCTTAGCACTGGCGCAGTGATCAATCGCCGCTTCAACTCCTTAAAACTGTTCTCACATCTGTCCGTCCAGACATACCTTGTCTTCCTCTTTGTCAGTTCTGTCAATGGCGTAGCTATTCTGGAGAACCAATCAACAAACCGCTGATAATACCTTGCTAAACCCAGAAAGCTTCTCACTACAGGGACATTGTTCGGTCTAGGCCAATCTCTGACCACCTCAATCTTACTTGGGTCAACCAGAATCCACTCCTTACTGACAATATGGCCTAGAAATGTAACTTGTGGTAACCAGAACTCACACTTACTGAACTTAGCATATAACTTATGCTCTCTCAACCGCTGTAGAACCAATCGTAAATGATGCTCGTACTCTGTCTCTGACTGAGAGTACACTAGGATGTCGTTGATGAATACAATCACAAACTTGTCTAGATAATCCTTGAAAACCCTATTCATCATGTCCATGAAGGCTGCTGGGGCATTGGTTAATCCAAAGGACATAACCAGGAATTCATAATGTCCATACCTCGTTCGGAAAGCAGTCTTTTGTATGTCCTCTTTAATCCTTAACTGATGGAAACCTGATCAGAGATCTATTTTGGAAAACACTGTTCTTCCCTGTAGCTGATCAAATAAATCATCGATCCTAGGCAGTGGATACTTGTTCTTTATGGTTAACTTGTTTAGCTCCCTGTAATCAATACACATCCTAAGGGACCCATCCTTCTTCTTAACGAACAACACTGGAGCACCCCATGGCGAGAAACTCGGTTTGATGAACCCTAAATCAAGTAACTCCTCCAACTGAATCTTCAATTCCTTTAACTCTGCCGGAGCCATTCTATAAGGTGTCCTAGATACTGGCTCCGCTCCTGGTACCAATTCTATAACAAAGTCAATCTCCCGCTGTGGCGGCAACCCTGGCAGATCCACTGGAAACAAATCCGGAAACTCACACACCAATCGAGTCTCACCCGGTCCAATCGACACCACCCTAGAGGTATCCACAATGCTCGCTAGGAATCCTATGCAACCTCCCTGCATCAGGTCTCTAGCCTTCAATGCTGAAATCATTGGTACTCGTGGTCCACTAACTGTCCCCACAAACACAAAGGGTACCTCCCCTTCTGGTTCAAAAGTCACCATTCTGCGCTTGCAGTCAATCGTTGCCCCATACTTTGATAGCCAATCCATCCCTAGAATCATATCAAAGTCATCCATCTCTAACTTAATCAAATCAACAGACAGTTCCCCACCATCTACCTCTACTGGCAATGCTCTAACCCATTTCCTAGAGACTACCAATTCTCCTGTTGGCAACAAAGTCTGAAATCCCCTAGCATACACAACACTAGGTCTACAAAGCTGATCTATCACTCTAGCAGAAACAAATGAATGGGTAGCCCCCGAATCAAACAATGTAGTATACAGAGAACCAGCACTAGAGATCTGACCTGTCACAACTGAGGGGCTAGCCTCCGCCTCAGTCTGTGTCAAAGTGAATACCTTGGCAGGAGCAAGACTGTCACTCTGCTTCTGCTCCTCCTTAACTTGAGGGTATTCCCTCTTCAGATGACTGGCACTCCCACAAACAAAGCAGGCCCTGATCCTGCACTTACCCTGGTGTCGTCGCCTGCATCACGGACACATTGGAAAACTCCTCCAGTTGTCATTGCCACTTTGACGGCCAGTGGAAGCACCCCGTGTCCTCCTATCAGAGCTGGGAGGAACAAAGGAATCTGGGGCCTTCCTCTTCTGCTCGCTAGAACCACCACCACGACTGAATCCAACAAGAGGAGGCACTGTCCTCCTGGCATCGCGCCTAACAGGGCTTTCCTTCCAAATCTGATCTTCGGCCCTCTCAGCAGTAAGGGCCTTGTCCAACACCTGACCATAAGTGGTAGATTCTAGATCCAAGGTAATATTCACATCACGGGCAATCATAACATTTAACCCCCGCACGAACCTGTCCCTTCTCGTCGCATCAGTCGACACTAAATCTGGCGCAAACTTTGCTAATCTGTCAAACTTTATAGCATACTCTGTCACTGTCGATCGATTCTGAGTCAGGTTGATAAACTCATCAACCTTCGCAGCTCGAACTGCCACACTGTAATACTTCTCATTAAACAAGTTTCTGAATTCTTCCCAGATCATAACTGATACATCCCTTCTCTGAACCACCACGTCCCACCAAATGCGGGCATCCTCTCTAAACATGTAGCTAGCATAGGCTACCCTCTCATTCCCCTGAACTCTCATAAAATCCAGAATTGAGGAAACCATATTCATCCACTGCTCTGCCTGTAGTGGGTCTAATCCACCCTCGAAGGTGGGAGGATGCAGCTTCCTGAACCTCTCATACAAAGGTTCCCACTTATTCTCCTCAGTAGACTGCACTGGCACTGGCGCTGCAACCTGCTGCACTGGCAGCCCAGTAACCTGTGGTGGGGCCTGCTGCCTCAACTATCGCAACTCTTCCTCTGTTCGCTGCAGTCTTGCTTCCATCTCGGCAAACATCTCTTGCCAATTATGTGGGGCAGGTGGAGGGTCCTGACCCTGGTTGTCATCCTCGGCCCTACTGCCGCGGAGTCTAGCTGATTGCTGAGGCATCTTAACAAATATGCCTGCAACCATCGACGTCGCTCATCAGGCATGATAACAACATCCAAAAACCACCTCCCAAACTCATTAGCCATCCACAAGCAATAACTCATATAACATATAACACACAACGGGTCACGCCCTAGCATCATGCATATGTTAACTCATTCATCATGCTCTATATAAGATAAGCAGGCAATCAAGACATTCAATTACATATTCTAACATATTAGTTAGTCATACCAACCAACCCTGAGTCGAGCTTGTCTCTGACAGCGAGCGTACATGTTCGGTCAATCACCAGTACCAATAACCTTGGCTCGCTCTGATACCAAGTTGTAACGCCATACTTCCTTAGAGTCGCTACTATGTGAGCTTAAAAATGTGCTTTCAACTCGCTAATCGAGGTTTTTAGGAAAACAGTGTAATTAAGCCATAAACAGAGGAAAAACTTTAGAAATAATTCTATTTCATTGAAAATCATAGGAGTTTAACACTTGGGATCCCAAAATACAGTTTAGAAATGTTTACAACTTATAAAATGAACCAAGTCGACTAAACGACAAAATCTAGGTTTATTTACAAACATCTCCCGAAATCCACTGGCTGTGGCGGCCAAGCTGGCCAAATATGTACACGCCGCCTCATGCCAGCTACACTCATGGTTGATTGGCCTTCTCTTTACCCTTACCTGCACCACAGAGCATCTGTGAGCCGAAGACTAGCAAGAAAACCCATAACAGATAACATATGCAAAACATACACCAAATATACAAAGAGGCCACCAATAGGCTAAACACATACAGCCTAGCCGTCCCAGGCGCTTACCAGGCCCTGGATTCGCGGTCCACACCATGACGATATCCCAGGTACCCTTTTAGGGTCTTGCCCTGGCAACTCGCACTCCACGTGCTCAACGCTGCTCCTGGCCCCTTGCCGTACTCGGCCTTGCACTCAACATGCCTAACGCCGTTCCCGGCCCTATGTCATTCCCAGCCCTTGCCGACCTCGGCCTACACCGTTCCCGGCTCTTGCCGATCATTCACATAATTTCACCCACGGCATAACAAACAAGTCCAGAATACTAGCAAACACAATCAAAGGGCTACGCCCTGCAATCCAAACACATTGGACTCAACCCTGCATACAAGCTCTATGGGAACAAGGGTTTTCTTACCTGAGTCCCGAGCTCACCAAGCTCCGATGTCCTGAGCACAGTCCTCTAACTTGAGCCTCACCGAAACCCTAGTCACAACACAATAACCATACCCATCCATCAAGTTCTAATCCATTAAATAACTTCAAGCCATAACTCTAACCTCTGGGACCTCGAATTCTATCAATCCGGGTGATAAAATCCATCCCGAGCCTTAACCATTGAGTTCCCAAACCTAAACACCCTTAAAAACATAAACTTGCTGTAAGAGTCGCGACCCCATCCTCAAGCGCCACAGCTAGCCTTAAAACAGAGGCTAGCACTTCCCTGCAACGTCCATGGGCCGCGGCGCCCACACCAAGCACCGCGGCACGCATGAACTTCTCGGCCTCCAAACCTAGATTTCTCACCCTTTCCCCTACATTTTCTTCAAACCAATTCACCAAAAACTTAACTAACAGTCCCAGATTATCTCCACAAAAGTCTTAACACAGTCCCAACATCAAAACCCATCAAGTACTAGATTCAAAACTCAACCAAGCAATCGAGAACATCCCAAACTTAGCTAACATGCAATCTCTAATAACCAGCAGAAATTCTAAACATAATCTTTATAATTAAATCTTACCCTTGCTGAATTAAACCTCTGAACCTACTCCCTATGTTCCAAGCTTCAAGCTCCCCTAAATCCCCAGCTGCAATCCCTTAGCTTCAAGTTGATTTCCCCAAAGTTTACGCTGAGTTTGTCTTAGAGAGTGAAAGTGAGAGATAGATAAGAACTACCCTCAGCTGGAAGGAAAAGTAAATGTCCGTTTCTTAAGTGTTCTGTATAATTCTAAGGTTTGTTTTATCCAACTTAAGTCTATGTGGTTACCTCAAGGCTCGGGGTACCAAAACGTCCCCGAGGGCAAAATGGTAAATTTCCCCAATATTCCCTCCTAGACATTCTATCCTCAAATATATCTCCAAATATTTATTTTCGTAACCCGATAATCCCATAACACAACTAGTACCCAAACTACCCCTCGACTCGCCCCGAGTCTGAATCTCAACCCTGTTGTGACTTTCTGGCTAACCGCTCCCCAGGACTGTCTCGGATCGTGCTGCATAGACATATCACACATATATAACATTTATCACATTTATACCCCTATTATCCAAACGGGGCACACACACACATTTAACTCAACTAAACATGCATCATTATCATACATTCACATAAATCCACATATAACATATTAAATCATTTATTGCCCTCCAGGCACACTAATCAAGGCTCTAAGCTCTATTAGCAAATTTGGGTCATTACACTAAGTGCCTGGAGGGCATAATGGGATATATATATGTTGAATTAATTGATTAAATGTGTGACTACGTGGCATACATGATTTATATGATGATATGGATTTAAACGAATGTTTATGTGTATAAAATATGCATGTGGGCCCATTCTTGACAGTAAGGACATGTTTGTAATATTGGCCCGTTGAGCGCATAAATGTGATTATATGTGTGTAAATGATTGAGACCACATCATTATGTGGATATATTTACAATATACAGATTGAGGTGATCCTAGTGAGCGGATTAGCAAAATAGTCACAACGGGGTTTAATACTCGACTCGGGGTGAGCCTAGGGGTATTTTGGGAAGTTTAACATATACTTGAGACTTATTGAGTGACGAGTAAAGTATTGGGTGATAAAATGGGCATGTCGGGATTAATTGGGAATTTACAAGGGCCACTCAAGGATTAGTGGGAATTGTGGCAAATGACGATTTGGCCTTAGGGCCATTAAAGGATAAGAGGAAACTTAAGGGGTATTTTGGTCTTTTGAGGTTAGGAATGGACTTAGGTAGCTGGGTGGTTTGAGAAGAAACTTGAATCTAAGGAAGAAAGCAAAGGAAGGAATCTCTCTCAACTCTCTCTCTCCCTTCTATACGGTTTTCTCTCTTACTCTCTTTCTATTTTGGTACACTTGAAGACCTTGGTGAAACCCTTGGAAAATTGTTGCAGCAGCTGGGAAATTGAAGCTTGAGGGCTAGGGATTGAAGCTAGGAATAGGTAGAGCAAGTCAAGGGGAGTCAAATTCTCAATTGAGGTAAGAATTCTAGCTTTGATTTTGGTGAGTTTCTGCTGTAACTTAGCTTGGTTGGGTTGTTTAGTTAAGGGTTGGAATTTTGATTTGGGTTAACCATTTGGCTTGATCTTTTGGGTTGTTTATGTTGTGGTAAGGTGTTATCGGCAGTTGTGGACTCAGTTATCGATTTAGAACATGTTTAGGTTGGATTTTATGGCTCTGAGTTAGGGAGAAAACGCAGAAGGAAGCTGGGTTTTCTAGGTTCGCGAGGGTGCGCACGCGACCCTGTTCACGGGTGCTTTTTCCCACCTGGCCCCAAGAGCCTGGGGGCTCACTGTCTCTTAGGCGTGTTGCGACCCTTAGCGCCAGGTCGCAACCCGCATGCCTGTAGGAATTGGGGGTTGGCGCCTCTGACCAGGGGGCACGCCGCGACCCTCAGGGCCAAGTCGCGACCCGCCTAGGCAGCCTTAGCCAAAATAGGCTTTTAGGCTCGGGGATCTAAACCTAAGCGCTCTGGACGATTTCTACTACAGAATTAAGTAGAAATGGAGGTCCCGGAGGCTCGTATTTTATTTCAATGCTTCTAATTGGTTTAGGATTTTATTGGTTATCCACTATCGCATTGTGACTAGGTTATATCGCAAGGGCTCAGAATTAGGGATCATGCTCAGGGCTACCATACACTAGTTGCTCGGGGTCTGAGGTAAGAAAATTTCACCTGAGTTGTGATTGGGGCTTAAACCCCCTTATATGAATATGAATAACCTGTATCTAGGAATATATTGATGGGCATGCTTGTACATGCTGCCATTGGTTATGTGCTATGCATTGTGTATTGTGAATATATATGTTTGCAGGTCGACCTAAGGATGCTGAGGGCCAATAGCAAGCGTGTGAAACACAGCCCGACCTAGGTGCCGGGGTCGGCTAAGAGACCAGGGGACTCGACCTAAAGGCATCGGGCCTCGGTATTACACCATAAACAGAAGTGTGGTTAACACTTAATCAATTTTATTGATTGATGAGTTTGGTTTACATATTCGACTGAGTTGAATAATACTGGTGGTTGGATTATTTACATCCTATTGTTAAATGAGTTTGATGAATTATATTTACTGTTTTTATTTTCTATCCTAGTTGTGCATGCTGGTTTATGTTTTCTTGTTCAGTCTTGGCTCACGGGTGCTATGTGGTGCAGGTAAGGGAAAGAGATAGTGAGACCAGCCATGAATTGGAGAGCTTCAGGGGCGGTGTGTACATATGCGGCCTGCTCGATTGCCATGGCCAGGATAGCTTAGGAGGAACTAGGGTCTAGCCTTGATTTACCGCTTAGGACGGCTAAATTGTTTTCTATTTGTCTTTTACAAGTCTGTAATTTGATTTTGGGGATCCCGTGTATAAACTTAATATTTTAATGAAAAATAATCAATTGTTGACCAAATCTTTTAATACTTGACCTTGACTTAGTCTTCAATTACACGCTTATGTTCAAATGACTTGCTTAGCAAGTTAAGCACTATTTTAAACACACAATGTAATGGTCTTGGTTATCCAGGGCAATACATTTGTTCTTGGAGAAGTGAACACCGTGACGAGATGGGACGTTTCCCTTCTTAGAGTTCTACATCGCATACTTTGTAAGTATTTTATCTATATAAGATGCTTGAGATAGTGCCAACAACTTCTTCTAGCAGTCACGAATTAGTCGTATCCCAAGAACGTAGCTCGCTTCTCCCAAATCATTTATTTGGAATTGGTTGGATAGCCAGAATTTTACGTAAGATAATTTATTCACATAATTCCCAATGAGTAATTTATCATCTACGTATAAAACTAGAAATACCACTTTTTCCTTATCAATTTTCTTGTATACACAAGGCTCATCGACATTTTGATCAAAACCTTAAGATTTAGCAGCTTGGTAAAATCTTATGTTCCATGATCTGGAGGCTTGCTTAAGTCCATAAATGGAGCTTTATAGTGTGCAAACCTTTTGCTATTTACCTGGTTCTTTGAAATCCTCTGTGTGACAGTCAGAATCCCGTGATCTAGAAGGGGAAACATCGGGTAAAACCTGTGCAATCCCACACCGCCTGGGGAAGGTCAAGTGTGATGATTCTAAGAATGTGTAGGTATGGGACTACACAGTAGAAGAGGGCTTAAATGGATTGATGGGTACTACCTATGCCAACAAGATGCATCTTCTTTTTGGTAGCCCATCACTTGAGAACTCCAAAGTTAAGCGTGCTTGACCTAAAGCAATCTGGTGATGGGTGACCTCCTAGGAAGTTTTCCCAGGAAGCGTGCAAGTGAGGACAAAGCACGCTTGAAAGACTCGTGTTGGGTTGTAGGGCCAGTCGTCATTCCAGGAAGTAGCCATAATGACGTGGGGCGTTACACTCTGGTTGTACCATAAACATACTTTCATCAAGGTGGCCATTCAGAAAGGTTGTTTTGACGTCCATTTGCCAAATCTCATAGTCAAAATGATTGGCAATGGATAAGAAGATCCGGATGGATTTTAGCATGGCCATAGGAGAAAATGTTTCTTCATAATCCACACCTTCTCTCTTTGTGTAGCCTTTAGCTACTAGCCTCACTTTGAAAGTCTCTACTTTCCCACCAACTCCATTCTTTCTCTTGTATATCCATTTGTACTCAATGGGTTTTTACATCTTGAGGTGGATCTATAAGTTCCCATACTGAGTTGGAGTACATCGAGTCCATCTCGAGTTTCATAGCTTCAAGCCATTGTTTCTTATCAGGATCATTCATTGCTTGACCGAAAGTCAACGGGTCGTCAACATTGTCATTAGATATTGCAATTTATTCTTCTCTAAATTCAATGTAACGAACGGGTTGTCTTACAACCCTCCCACTAAGACAGACTACTACAATATTCTGGTTTAGAATTGGCGTTCTGTTCCAACTTCTAAAGTCGATTGTGGTGTGATCTTATCACCAAGTAAATCCTCGAGTACAACCTTACTTCAAGGTTTGAAGTCTCTCATATAGTCTTCTTCCAGAAAAGTAGCATTTGTCGATACAAATATTTCTTTTCTGTCGGACTGTAGAAGTAATCTCATTTAGTGCCTCCAGGGTATCCAACAAATAAACTTACTTCAGATCTAGGTTCTAACTTCCTGGTCTTAGCTTTAAACACATGTATGGTACATACCTATGTACGCACATGCCTTAGACTAGATTTGCAACTTGTCAACAGTTATAAGGGTGTCTTAGCTACAAAATTAGATGGAATTAGGTTTAATATGT
The DNA here is from genome assembly GCF_963169125.1 of Humulus lupulus. Classification (NCBI taxonomy): domain Eukaryota; kingdom Viridiplantae; phylum Streptophyta; class Magnoliopsida; order Rosales; family Cannabaceae; genus Humulus; species Humulus lupulus. Next base: position 217,799,013 of record NC_084802.1, on the reverse strand, counting down.
ATGCAACTGTTTGAAAAGCATATCCCCAAAATGATAGGGGCAACGATGAGTAACTGTACATTGACCTCATCATGTCTAGCAAAGTCTTATACCTCCTTTCTGCAACATCGTTCTGTTGTGGAGTACCTAGTGCAGTTAGCTATGAAACAATTCCATGCTCTATCAAGAAATCTTCTAATTCTTTGTGCAGGTATTCCCCACCTCGATCTAATTGTAGCATTTTAAGGGTTTTGACTAACTAATTTTCAGATACATCTTAGAATTCTTTAAACTTTTCAACGGTTTTTTATTTCCTTTGTATAATACACATAACCACATCAAACTTGTACATTCATTAGACCGCAAACGACTGTGTAACTTGATAAGTTCTTTGGCTCTAACACCTTTAGAGCAGCAAGGTCATTGTAACGTCCCATATTCGCTAGTAAGGCTTAGTGCCTCGATTAGTGTGATGGGAGGGCATAATTGGATTTATATGCGAATTATGTGAAATTAATTTAATATATGTGTGATTATGTGGCATATATGAATTATATTGTGATATGAAATTTATGCATGTTTATGTGTATTAAAGATGCATGTGTGCCCGTTTTAGTAAATAAGGGCATTTTTGTAATTTTGACCCATTGAGGGTATTATTGTAATTATACATGTTATGTGATTGAGACCACATTATTATGTGGATATGTTTGCGATATTCATCACAAGGCGATCCTAGAGACTAAGTTAGCGGAAAAGTCACAACAGGGTATTTTGGTAACTTAGTACATTACCGGGGTTTAGTAGGTAATGGGAATATATTTGAGGTTTAGAGGGGAAATAGTGGCAAATGAACGAATTTCCCTTGGAGGTTACCTTGAAGGTTAAGAGTGTGTAGGGGAAAATTGGTCATTTGACCACATAATTAGAGTAAGGGGGTAACCCTTTGCTGAGGGTTTAGTCATTCAAGCAAAAGCACTCAGCAGCTTAACTTTCTCTCTCTCTCTCTCTCTCTCTCTCTCGTTTCTCTCCCTATTGAAGCTTGGTGGAGATTTTCTAGATTTTGAATAGAATTGAAGCTGTAAATTGAGGGTTGGAGCTAGGAACGGGATTAGGAGTAACTCAGTGTTGTGAATTCACAGTTGATGTAAAGAATCGCACTCTGTTTTAGGTGAAATTTTGTTATAGTTATGTTTTGGTTGAGGTTTAAACTTTTGTTTTGATTTTGAGTTTTGGTAAGGATTTGGTTTAGTTTTTGGGGTGTTTATGATGCTTATGTTGTGTCATTGAGAGTCCTAGACTCAATTGGGACTTTGGTATAACTTTTAGTTGGGTTTGGAGAGATTTTGGCTTGGGAAAAACGCACGAAAAACCTAGAATATCCAGATTCGCGGGGTCGCGCAGCGATGCTCCCATGAACTCGGGGGATAGGGGTGGTTTTCTAAACCGCCTTAGCGCCGCGGAGCTGGGAGGGCTGCGCTACAACGCGTGTCTAGGAAAGTAAGGGCGTTGGCTATCTGACTAGTAGATAGTCGTGGTGCTTGTGAGGGGGTCACGACTCAAATTGAGGATTTTGGCCAAATGGGGTTTTTAAGCTTAGGAACTCAAACCTAAAGGCTCGAGCAAGGTTTTACTACCTGGTTTAGTAGAATTCGAGATCTCGGAGGCTAGGAAATAACCATGAAGCTTTTAAATAGTTTAGTGCTTGATGGTTGTCCATTATTGTGTTGTGACTAGGTTATACCTTTAGGACTCGGGAGTATGGATCGCGCTCGGGATCACCATACGGTATCTACTCGAGACTCGAAGTAAGAAAAATGCACCCTGGATTTGATTAGGGCTTGGGCCCCTGTTAATGAATATGACTATAATTATGCATGTAATTACTTGATTAGACATGCTTTTATACGTTGTATATGATTGTGTGATTAGGTAAACCTTATGTTTGATTATAGTTTATCTAAAAGCTCAGCCTAAGAGAGCTGGGGTTGACGATAAGGGTGTGGAATGCAGGCCATTTTGGCTAGGGAAACCTTGGAGTTTAATATGCAATTGTCTAGCCTGAATGCCACCTATATAATTAGATGTGAGGTCTGTACTTCTCTAAGTCAAATACTATTTAAATTGGATTATGTGTTTGCTTGAGCAGGGTTGTTACTGCTAAGCTTGTTGTTTATGTTATGTTGTTTATTTGAATCTATTGATTTAAGTTTTCTTGTTGAGCCTTGGCTCACGGGTGCTATGTGGGGCATTATAAGGGAAAGGGAAAGGGAAAGGGAAAGTTGGACCAGCCATGAGTTGGAGACCTTTAGGGGCAACGTGTACATTTGCACCTGCTCAACTGCCATGGTCGAGAACTCAAGAAGGACTAGAGTCAAATCCTAGTTTTGTCGCTTAGGCCGGCTTATGTTGTCAATACCTTTGAAGTTGTAAATTCCTTGTAAATATTTATTTTGGGATCCCATATACAGACTCAAACTTTTAAATGTAAGTAACAACTTGGTCTTGGCTATTTAAAAGACACAATGTAATAGTCTTGGCAATCCAGGGCGTTACAACTTGGTATCAGAGCGGTCTAGGTTTAAGTGTTCCTGAAGATTGGCTTAGCATGTACACTCGTCGCTAAAGACAAGCTCGACTCAGGGTTTGGTAACTATTTATATGGTTATGTGTGTTTAAATGCCTAAATAAGATATAAATTCCTTATCTTCCTGTCTTATTGGGGAACATGAGACATACTGATAACACGTGGCCCTTTACTGCTATGTGTATATGAAATGGCATTCTTATCAGCATTGCTATTTTATGATAGTGTTATTGAAATGCTAGTTAGCATTGTGGTTGCATGTATTTTCTTAATTGTTGATGTTGGACTGTGGGATGACTTCTAAAAACCTGTTATCATTGCCTCATCAGCCGAGTCATTGATTGCAAATATACTTGGAGAGCTATGCCTCCAAGGCAATCAGCTCGACTAGCTAGCGTTGAGATCGAGGCTTGAGATGATAACCAGGGTTAACACCCTTCATCGGTCCCTGAGAACTAGCAATAGATGCTTGCTGGTATGCAAGCCAGACTTCAAAGTCAAGAGGAAGAGATCCACTTACTGAGACAGTAGGTTCTGCCAGGAAATGTTGTACAAAACATGCCACCTGCAGTGGTACCAGTCGTATAGCAGCATAAGGTTGAAAACAGGTGGGAACCGTTGTACGAGAGATTCAGGAAGCAACATCCTCCAACCTTTGAGGGAGGACCAGATCCACTTAAGGCTGAGCAGTGGATGAGCCTTACGACCTCCATCTTGGATTTTATGAGGGTGGTAGGTAATGCCGAAGTGGCTTGTGCCACCTTTATGTTCCTAGACGATGCCCGTATTTGGTGGGAGGTGGCATCCCAGGCTCAGAATGTTTCTACTATGAGTTGGGATGAGTTTAGAGACTTGTTTAACCAAAAGTATTACAGTAATGTGGTTAGAGCGGGGACAGTAAATGAGTTTACCAGTTTGGTGCGGGGCAGTATGTCAGTCACTGAGTATGCCTTGAAGTTCTATAGACTGGCTAAATTTGCACCTAATTTAGTGCCTACAGATGCAGTCAGGCAAGATAGATTTGTTCAAGGGCTAAATGTTATGATAGCCCAGATGTTCGGATTACATCATTACCTGGGGAAACTACTTATGCTCAGGTGGTTGAGAAAGCCCTCACAATTGAGGAGGCAAAGAACAATATACCAAGGGAGATTGTTGCACGACGTGATGTTCGGAGGGTAGTGCCTCCATTTGTACGATTTGGTAGGGGCAGAGGCCCTAGTGACCAGAAGAGGAAGACCCCTTGCACCTTGACCACTGCAGTTCCTAATAGGAGGGGTCGGGGTGTTCAGGGCGATCGCCAGAGTAGCAATGAGATGTGGAGAAGTTACCCAAAGTGTGTTAGGTATAGGAGGCGCCATCTAGGCGAATGTCGGACGAAGACATGCTATCTGTGTAGGGTGGTTGGACATCTCAAGAAGGACTTCCCAAGTTCTATGAAAGAGGAACCCAAGATGGCGGACAGCTTGACTCGAGCTTGAGTGTTCACCCTGACTCAGGGAGAGGCAGAGGCTAGTCCCTCAGTAGTGACAGGTAAGCTTTCTAGTGCTGGCACTCCATATACTATATTGATTGATTCTGGTACTACACACTCATTTAATTCTAGTAGAGTGATTGATAGATTGTGTAGGCCCTATGATTATTATACTCCTGGGTTTGGGACTTTATTGCCTACTGGGAAGCTGGTAGTCTTTGGGAGATGAGTTAGCTCATTACCAATGGTGGTGAACAATGGAGAACTATCAGTGGGCTTGATTGAGTTAGGTATGGATGATTTTGACATGATTTTGGGAATTGATGGGTTAGCCAGGTATGAGGCGACTATAGACTGCAAGAAGAAGATGGTGACTTTCGAGCTTGAGGGTGAAGACCTCTTTCTTTTTGTTGGCACTGTGCATGGACCCGTATGCCTATGATATCAGCATTGAGGGCTAGAGACCTATTGCAAGGAGGTTGCATAGGATTCCTAGCTAGTGTGGTGGACACCACTAAGATCATGCTAGTGGGACCAGAGGAGACCAGATTTGTGAGTGAGTTCTTAGATATGTTCCCTGAGGACTTACCCGGACTGCCACCGCACCGGGAGATTGATTTCATTATTGAGTTGGCACCAGGTACAGAATCAGTGTCAATGGAACGATATAGAATGGCTCCTGCAGAACTGAAGGAGTTGAAGGTACAGCTACAGGAATTACTGGACTTAGGATTTATCAGACCTAGCTTCTCACCATGGGGTGCTCCAGTTTTTTTTGTGAAGAAAAAGGATGGGACCATGAGGATGTGCATCGATTACAGGGAATTAAACAAACTAACTATCAAGAACAAGTACCCATTATTGAGGATAGATGACATGTTTGACCAGTTGTAGGGTAAGACAATGTTTTCAAAGAATGATCTTCGATTTGGTTATCACCAACCGAGGATTAAGGATGAGGATATTCTGAAGACAACCTTTCGCACGAGGTATGGTCATTATGAGTTTCTAGTCATGTCATTTGGGTTGACCAATGCCCCAGTGACATTTATGGATCTGATGAACAAGGTGTTCAAGGATTATTTGGATCAGTTCGTGATTGTCTTCGTCGACGATATCCTAGTTTACTCTCATTCATAGGCAGAGCATGAGCAACACCTCTGATTAGTATTGCAAAGAATGAGGGAGCACCAGTTGTATGCCAAGTTTAAGAAGTGTGAGTTTTGGTTACCGCAGGCGACATTCCTTAGTCACATTGTCAGTGGGAACAGAATTAAGGTAGATCCAGGCAAGGTGGAAGCAGTTAGGGATTGGCCGAGGCCAAGGAATGCATCGGAGGTCAAGAGTTTCCTTGGGTTGGTAGGGTATTATTAGCGCTTTTTGGAAAGATTCTCAAAGATTGTTACACCACTGAGAGAATTGACACGGGAGAACTTAAAGTTTGTGTGGTCAGAAAAATGTTAGAATAGCTTCTAGGAGTTGAAACGACGATTGATTACTGCTCCGATGCTGAACCTTCCTTCAGATGGGGGTGTGTTGTTAGAATGTGTGCTTATATAGATTGGGAAGGCGATTGCCTACGCATTGCGATAGCTGAAGGAATATGAACAGTGATACCCTACTCATGATTTGGAGTTAGCAGCGGTGGTATTTTCACTGAAAGTGTAGCGACACTATTTGTATGGAGAAAAGTGCGAGATATACACCGATCATAACAATTTGAAATATTTCTTCACCCAGAAGGACTTAAGCATGAGACTGAGACATTGGCTAGAGTTGGTATAGGATTATGACTGTGAGATTCTTTACCATCGAGGGAAAGCAAACGCAGTGGCAGATGCTTTGAGTCGGAGAGGCCCAGGACAGTTGTTTAATTCAATGCATAAATCGATTGAATTGGCAGAAGTTATGACTAGATCAAGGATAGAGTTGGTGGTGGGCTAGTTGGCCAATATTACCTTGCAATCCACTCTTGTGGAGAGAATAGAGGAGGGCCAAATGAGTGATTCCCACTTGTAAAACTTAGAGAGGATGTCCTAACTAGAGTAGCTAAGGATTATTCTATTACAGAGACATGTTTGCTAAGATATAAGGATTAGATTTGTGTTCCTATGGATGTGAGTATCAGACGAGAGATCCTTGATGAATCTCATACCACATCGTATTCATTACATCCAGGCACCACGAAGATGTATCAGGATCTAAGGTCATTATATTGGTGGCCTAGGATGAAGAAAGATGTGGTTAACTATGTGGCGAAGTGTCTAACCTGTCAGCAGGTGAAGGCTGAACATCAGCGACCAGTGGGGCTGTTGCAGCTTCTAGATATTCCCGAGTGGAAGTGGGAAGATGTTACAATGGATTTTGTAGGAGGCTTGCCCCGGACAGTGCGACAACATGACTCGGTACGGGTGATAGTAGACAGATATTCCAAGTCAACTCATTTTCTGCCAGTGAGAATAAACTATACCATGGACCAGTATGCAGAGTTGTACATGAGGGAGATATTACGTTTCCATGGGGTTCTAAAATCTATAGTTTCAGACCAAGATCCCATTTCTACCTCCAAGTTTTGAAGGAGCCTACAGAAGGCTATGGGGACTCAGCTGAAGTTCAGTACAACTTATCATCCTCAGACAGACGAGCAGTCTGAAAGGACGATTCAGATATTGGAAGACATGCTTAGAGCATGTGCATTAGATTTTGAGGGGTCCTCGAGTAAGTATCTTCTATTGATTGAGTTTTCATACAATAACAACCATCAATCAATGATTGGAGTATCTCCAAATGAAATGTTGTATGGTAGGAAGTGTAGATCACTCATCCATTGAGATGAATGGGAGAGAGGAAGTATTTGGGTCCTTAGATGGCTCAGAGGACTAATGAGGCTATTGAGAAGATCTGATCTCGAATGCTCGCCTCGCAGAGTAGACAGAAAAACTATGCTGACCCTAAGCGTAGGAACGTGGAGTTCCAAGTAGGGGACCACATAATTCTGTGAGTTTCACCACTGCGGGGAGTAAAAAGGTTAGGGAGGAAGGGCAAGCTGAGCCCTAGGATTGTAGGACCTTTTGAGATCCCAGAAACAATCGGGCAGGTAGCCTATAGATTGGCTTTACCCCCGTTATTATAAGGAGTCCATGATGTGTTTCACGTCTCTATGCTTTGGAAGTATGTGTCAGACACAGCCCATGTGCTAGGTTATGAGGATTTGGAGATACAGACAAAATTTTCTTATGAGATGCGATTAGTTCAGATCATAGAAAGAAAAGACAAGGTTCTGAAGAACAAGACGATTCCTCAAGTTAAAGTTTTGTGGAGGAATAGCAGGGTCGAGGAAGCGACTTAGGAGATAGAATCAGATATGCGGGATCAGTATCCCGAATTGTTCAAGTAAATTTCGAGGATGAAATTTTCAGTAAGGAAAGGATAGTTGTAACGTCCTAGATTCACTAATAAGGCTTAGTGCCTCAATTAGTGTGTCGGGAGGGCATAACTGGATTTATATGCCAATTATGTGAAATCAATTGAATATATGTGTGATTATGTGGCATATATGAATTATATAGTGATATGAATATTTATGCATGTTTATGTGTAATAAATATGCATGTGGGCCCGGTTTTGTTTATTAGGGCATTTTTGTAATTTTGACTTGTTGAAGGTATAATTGTATTTATATGTGTTATGTAATTGAGAACACATTATTATGTGGATATGTTTGCGATATTCGGCATGAGGCAATCCTAGTGAGCGAGTTAGCGGAAAAGTCACAATGGGGTCAAATACTCGGCTCGGGGTGAGCCAATGGGTATTTTTGTAACTTAGTATATTACCGAGGTTTAACGGGTAATGGGAATTTATTTGATGATTAGAGGGGAAATAGTGGCCAATGACCAAATTCCCCTTGGAGGTTACCTTGACGGTTAAGAGTGTGTAGGGGAAAATTGGTCATTTTTTGACCACATAATTAGGAAACGGGGGTAACCCTTTGCTGAGGGTTTAGTCATTCAAGCAAAAGCACTCAGCAGCTCAACTCTCTCTCTCTCTCTCTCTCTCTCTCTCTCTCTCTCTCTATCTCGTTTCTCTCCCTATTGAAGCTTGGTGGAGGTTTTCTGAATTTTGAATAGAATTGAAGCTGTAAATTGAGTATTGGAGCTAGGAAAGGGATTAGGAGCAGCTGAGGGTCGTGAATGCTCAGTTGTGGTAAGGTATCATACTCTGTTTTAGGTGAAATTCTGTTATAGTTTAAGTTTTGGTTGAGGTTTAAACTTTAGTTTTGATTTTGAGTTTTGGTAAGGATTTGGTTTAGTTTTGGGGGTGTTTATGATGCTTATGTTGTGGTATTGAGAGTCCTAGACTCAATTAGGACTTTGGTATAACTTTGGGTTGGGTTTGGAGAGATTTTAGCTCAGGGAAAATGCAGGAAAAACCCATAATATCTAGGTTCGTGGGGTCGCGGCGCAGTGCTCACGAACTCGAGGGGTAAGGGTGGTTCTCTGAACCGTCTTAGCACCGTGGCACTGGGTGGGCTATGCTGCGACGCATGTATAAGGAAGTCAGGGCGTTGGCTTTCTGACTAGTAGAGAGTCGCGGTGCTTGTGAAGGGGTCACGACACAAATTGAGGATTTTGGCCAAATGGGATTTTTAAGCTCAGGAACTCAAACCTAAAGGCTCAGGAAGGGTTATACTACCTGGTTTAGTAGAATTCGAGATCTTGGAGGCTCAGAAATAACCCTGAAGCTTTTAAATAGTCTAGTGCTTGATGGTTGTCCATTATTGTGTTGTGACTAGGTTATACCATTAGGACTCAGGAGTAAGGAACGAACTCGGGATCGCCATACGCTATCTTATCGGGACTCGAGGTAAGAAAACTGCACCCTGGTTGTTATTAGGGCTCGGGCCCCTGTTAATGAATATGACTATAATTATGTATGTAATTACTTGATTAGGCATGCCTGTATACATTGTATCTTATTGTGTTATTAGGTAAATCGTATGCTTGATTATACCTGATCTGAAAGCTCGGCTTAAGAGAGTCAAGGTCAGCGATAAGCGTGCGGAACACGGGCCATTTTGGCTAGGGAAACCTGAGAGTGCAACATGCAATTGTCTAGCCCGAACGCCACCTAAATAATTAGAAGTGCGGTCTGCACTTGTCTAACTCATTGACTATTTAAATTGGATTATGTGTTTGTTTGAGCAGGGTTGTTATTGCTAAAATTGTTGTTTATGTTCTATTTCTTATTTGAATCTATTGATTTAAGTTTTCTTGTTGAGCCTTAGCTCACAGGTGCTATGTTGTACAGAGAAAAGGAATGTTGGACTAGCCATGAGTTGGAGACCTTTAGGGGCGGCATGTACATTTGCAGCTGCTCGACCGCCACGGCTGAGAATTCAAGAGGGACTAGAGTCAAATCCTAGTCTTGCCGCTTAGGCTGGCTTATTTTGTAATTACCTTTGAAATTGTAAATGCTTTGTAAATATTTATTTTGGGATCCCATGTACAGACTCAAACTTTTAAATGAAAGTAACTGTTCCTATGGTCAAACTTTTAAACCCTAATCCATTAATTACTCTTAGTTACATGTTTATATCCAAATGAATTGATTAGCAAGTCGAGTACTATTTAAAATACACAGTGTAATGGTTTTGGCTATCCAGGGCGTTACACTATTTTGGTCATTTTTCCTTCTAAATAAGATTCACAAACTAGTAGAGTTTCGACCTTTAACTGACTTACAGGCCTGTCCTTAACTAGTCTTTGAGTCCTATTTAAGATAATATGACATTGTCTTAGATGCCAAAGATATGTATCTTCTTGAGGTACTCTTTGTCGTTTTAGCTTTGGTTGTTTAGATTTGAACATTTCAGTATTAAGTAGTGAAGACATTTCAGATCTTATCACATATAGACCTTCCTCTAGATTTTTGTTACAAACATGTGACCCATTTCATGAAATAATAACAGATTATTATTAAAAGAAATAGAAAAGCATTATTCTAAATATTTTGAAATCACGTATAAAATAGATGTTTGTTAGAGATATAAATAATTTTCAGTAAAATACATTTTTCTTCTCCCACTTCTCTGGCTGAAACAAAAGCCCATGTCCTCACTTTCAGTGTGAATTCCCTTCTTGGAGATATCTCCAAGAGCTAAGCATTTGCAAATCAGAACAAACATGATTAGTGGCTCCTGAATCAACTATCCAAGTATAACAATTTTTTTCCACTAAGCAGGCCTCAATGTCCAGTAAATTAGAGTTGCTTTCCTTTTAGTTTTTCAACTCCATGAGGTTCCTTTTACAGTTCCTCTTGTTATACCCATTGGTATGGCAGTGGGAACAATTCCTATTGTAGTTGGAGTGGGTAACTTCTTTGCTCTTGCCTTTGTTAATGCTAGGCTTCTTAGTTATGTGCTCGGTCATTGGCAATAGATTCTTGTTACTTTTCCAATTTTGAATATTACCAGTTAATTTGTCATTAGCAATAATGGACTTATAAGAGTTTCCTCCAGTCATTCTATTACTATAATTAAACAAAAGAAAAATAATAAATATAACCATACACTCATACACCATAAATCATAGTATTCGTACAATTAAATAAAAATAAACATGAGGCATGCTCACAAAATCCTATTCATATAAGTACAGCGATGAGATAACCAACACAAGTAAGTGTCGTTGATAGGATATGTCAAATACTTGCTAGTTAAAACAAGACGCTCTCAATTGTTATTATATCAAAATATCTCATATCTTTATAATAAACAATTACCATTATTTTGGTCAAAATATATATCCAGCTAGGGTAGATATATTTTTCGTGAGTGTAACCTATTATTTCATGTTTCCTAACTTAACCCATGAGTGACGTCGATAGGATAGGTCAAACATGGAATACATCTTAAAATCATATCGGAAAGTGGTCTACCTATAAAAATCCTAGCCAAAACACATTTTGACAGAGTGGGCGAAAGCAAAGTCGTCTCGATGCCCTAACTAGAACCAACGTTTTTCAACCAATAGTAGAGACCGTAAGTTATATTGTCTTATAACCTTCTCTCACTCACTATTTTAGAAATTAAAAGGTTTTCTATTAAAATATCTCATATTTTAATTACTAAGTGATTATTACCAAAATTTAACTATTAAATCTAAATCACTTAGGCAATCCAAATTTTAACTCTTAAAATTTTAAGATTGCAAAATTTAGAATAATTACTAACAATTACTAATTAATTCTAAATTATGTTTTTCCTGGGTATTAAACTCATTAATAATCCTAAAACTTATTAAGGTAATCTAGACATGATATTAATGTGATATTACCCAATGTAACTACTTAAATCTAATTCACATTATTTGTGTCCATTTATGGTAGAAAAAGAACTACACTACTTTTCTATCCTAGGAGACATTCATATGTAGCATGTCATTTCAATGATACATGAGTGGGCGTTTCTATTCTATATGGCATGTGAAGTGATCATATCAACATGTTACAAATCATACAATATAATTAAACACTATGGTATTGACCAAGTTCTCTTTGTTAAACGAAATTACAAAAATATACCAAGGCATTTCTTGGACTTCAAAGCTTCTTGTAATCTCTATGGGCTTTGTCCTTGTTGTAGGCCTATGGGCTTTGTCCTTGTTGTAGGCCTCTAGGATTGCACACTCAAACCTTAACCCTAGGTTCTAAATGAGATGACCTAATTTCCAAAATTAAGATTTTATCAAAGTTTCTTAAACTTTTGTTATTAGAATAATAATTTCATGAATTATTAATTAATAACTAGAGGAAAGCGATTACCATTTATTAAATAATAATTTCATAAATTATTAATTAATATATAATAGTTCCCAAAACTATTATTAAATTTTGGAAAAAAATAATTCATAATTATTTTTATTTAAAATAAATATTTTCTTAAACTATTATTATAATTATTGTGATTATAATTAAGCAAATTATATTTAATTAATAATTAAATAGTTTCTATAAACTAAATTTTGACTCAAATTAAAGTGTTCAAAACATTTCCATTTCTCTAAATGAAAAATTAATTATAGATCTTATTAGTGGTTTCTTAAATCAATATTTGACTTCAATAAAAAAAATATTTTTCATTAAAAATGAATTCTAATAATCTTGTTTCATAAACAATGTATTTGACGAATTAAATAGTCAAATGTTCCAATAATAAAATTTTAAAAAATGAACAATTCAATTTCTTAATTTTGCATTAAGACATAAAGATTTTGTTTCCCAAAATTAAAAATTAACAATTTATTTGGTAATAAATAAATTAATTAATATATTTAATTTTCAAAAATATGAAATTTAATTAATTCAAATTTAAATTTGGTAACCATTACCAACTTCCATATTTTTAAGAGGGAGAATATTCTATTTTTGTTTCTCAAACCAAAAAGATTGTGTAACGCCCTGTATAGCCAAGACCGTTACACTGTGTGTTTATAAAGTGTCAGACTTGCTAATCAAGTCATTTAATTAAAAACGTGTTATGAAACTATAAAGGAACTAGGGTTAAAATGTTTTGGTCTCAAAAGCCACATTTTCATTAAGAAGAATCTCTTGTTTACATGGGATCCCCAAACAAATATCAAATTTAAAGACTGTATACAAAAGTCATAAATTTTAGATACAATACAAGCCATATTAAGGCAAAACGAACAGTTAGGCAATCCCTGTCCGGATCCACTCCTCGACCGTGGTGATCGAGCAGCTGGCTATGTCAATTCCACCCCGAAGCTCTCCATCTCATGCTTGGTCCAACTTGCCCTTGCCTTTACCTGCACCACGTGGCACCCGTCAGCCAAGGCCCAACAAGAAAATACAACAACAGAGCATAAGCAATCAACAGACAATTCAATATCTCACGTTGCATCACAAGTTCTCAAACATATAATCATTCAGTATAACCACGTATAAAACATGCTAAACATATCAACTCATATCATATATCGCTGCACAAATAATAACTAGGGCTAGCGCTCTCAGGCTGCTCCCTCCGTTATCCCACTGACTCCGGCCCGCTTAAACCGAGCTCAGTGAATATTAAGCTGTCCTTGGCTACCAGTGGCCAAGCCGTGCCCTGTGCGCAAGTATTATGTACGGCACTCTTAGGCCGCTTTTACATGTCCCATGGAATAATACCATCATTAACACGATACAAATATCGGGAGCACTTAGTCCCATCACAAACATATAACCGGGTGCAGTTTTCTTACCTTTCAATTCACTAGCTTTGATCCCTCGACTCCTTGATCACGATTCCCCTCGAGCCCTAGCGCTCACCTAAACACAAACATAGGACAAAGTCATCATCAATCCTCAAGTCCAAAACCTAGCCTCGGGGCTAATCCCGAGCCCCCGGGAAGTCCTAGTTCCACCAAACAAGGTGGTGGAATCAAACCCCAAACCCTTGGTCAAAAACCCTTGCAAATAACCCTAAAATCCTCTTCAGAAGGCAGGGTAGCGCTACAGCGCTCATGGGAGGGCGCTACAAACAGAAGCAAAATCCCCTCAGCAAGCTTGGCCTAGCGCTACAGCGCCCAAAGGCTAGCGTTGTAGCGTTAGTCACAGGCAGGCTAACACCAGTTTTTCCCTCCTGCGATTTCCTCGAACCAACCTCAACCAAAACTCCTCCAAATCTTTCCCAAACTCAAAAACAACCTTATGAACATACTCCACTCATCCCAAGCACCCCAAATACCTAGAACTCAAGCACATGCATCCCCAAACTCAAAATTCACCATAGCCACTTCTAGACATTAAAACTCAGCAGAAACCAGTTGAACATCAAAGTCAGAGCTTAGAATTTATACCTTTGGTGGAATTTCGACCTCAAGTTGTCTCTAGACCTCCTTGACTTGCTTCTCCTCAACCCTTGGCTTCAACTTCCCTAGAATTCCCTGTCAACACAGCTTAGATATCTTTGCCAAATACCAAAACCAGAACTGAAGGAACTTACAGAATTTACCTCAAGTGTTAATGAATCCTTGCTAAACCTCTGCCAATTCCCCAAACTTAGCTTAGAATTCTTGATGCTTAGTTTATCCCAGCTCTCCTCTGAGCTTTGCTCCAGAAATCCTCAAGAAACTGATGAAGGAAGCTTAAACCGACTTTAGAAAACTCTCTCTGCTTTTCTCTCTTTCTTTTCCTTCCTTTTCCTTCTTTTTCAGACTTCTACACTTCTCTACAATTTCCACTAACATAAAGTCTCATTAATTCCCATATTTAGAAAGCCAAACGACCCTAATGCCCCCCCCCCCCCCCCTTTATTCCTAACCCTTTAATCCACTTAAGGGCATTTTAGTCATTTTACCCAATTCCCGCTAACTCCTCGAGTGTCTCTAATATTTCCCGCTTAACTCCCGATACGTAATTAATCACCAATAATATTCCTCAACGTCAAGATAGACTCCAATATACTCACTAAATTCTCATTTATACCCCTAAGCTCACCCTGAGCCGGGTATAAATCCCCGCCATGACTTTTTCGCTACTTTGCTCACTAGGATCGTCTCGAGTCGCAGATCACAGATATATCCACATAATAATGTGGTCTCGACAATTATCACATATATCAATACAGTTATGCCCACAATGGCCAAAATTACGATTATGCCCTTCTAACCTAATCAGGGCCTACATGCATACTAATACACATATTCATGCATCTAAAATATTCAAATAGTCATATAACATGCTTTAAATCATACTCATGCATCTTAATCATTAAAGTTACACATAATTCCCATTATGCCCTCCAGGCACGCTAATCAAGGCCCTTAAGCCTTATTAGCGAATTTGGGTCGTTACAGATTGAGTCATTCAACTAACAACCAAGTTATTCTCATAAATATCTTAACATCAAATATTAATATATATATATATTTAAATTTTAAATTAAATAACTAATCTTATTAATTAAATAGGATAAAACAAAAAAAAACTCCTTTTTGTTAGCACAATTTGTGCATCACGGCTTGACCAAATACTTGATCAATTGATCAATATATGACTTATGGCATAAATGTACAACCATGGTATTGATCGAAATTGATCACTTCAATTTTTTTTTTTATACCGATTACAGTAATCATAAAATAAAATCCAAAACAATTTTGATCCTTTTGAATATCATTTCATTTAAGAACATAACTCAAATTCTAAAAATAATAAATTTAAAGAATTTATAGATACTATACCCAACAAAACAATATAGGTATACATTGAATATAATTTAGAAAATAAATAAACCAAAAACAAAGAAAACCATATAGTTAACGATCCATCTCATTCATCACATCCATTAAACATATTCAAAATATAATTGAAATAAGATCAACCTTTAAGTCCGCACATAAAACATGTGCTCTATGTGTTCATACATTCATAATAAACCCATATCAGATTCATGACACATGATCTCAACCATGGCTCTGGTACATGTGATTGATAGTGCAATGGAAAATTTAAATGCGATAATAACAGTTATTAAAGCATAAGAACGAATCACTCTAGGAACCATAACTAGAACGAGATATTTATCACGCAACATGAATATGAATAAAATAGAAAATTACAAATATCTTTTCTAGATGTAAAACACGTGTAGATCGAATAACATCTTAGCCTCCTAACTCACCGTCTTCCATACTATGGCTCGCACAAAGAGAAGGAGACAAGTGGAAGTCTATGTTATTTGGTAGGATACACAATACCACACTTTTAAATCTCAACACATGGGAGAGTGTTATTCTCACAATACAGAGAGAACAAAGTTCACTACAAGAAAAAAAAAGGGCTTTTACTTCAGTTTTTGTGCTGGATTCACTTCGGGTATTATATAAAAACAGAAGTGGAATCCTCACTTTCTACTTCAGTTTTTACATAATAACCGAAGTAGAAAGCCCCCTCCCTATTTTTTTATGGACTAATTATTTTTTATTATTTTAAAATAGCCCAATTCTTAATATATATATTTTTTTTTTTTGCACGGATTTTTTTAAATGGTCTAATTATATGAATTTATAATTATATATATTTTACAATTGGAATTAGTTATGAATTTGTTTTAATAAAAATATGCTAACTTTCATTAATTAGAAATGTCATACATAAGCATAAACACAAGTACTTAAGTAATGTAGCTAGCCTTAGCATTAATACATTTATATAAAACTAAACAGGCTCATAAACAAAATAGGCTTACTAATAAATGTATGACATCAATCAACCTAACCATTCGTGTTGGATTGGCAAGAGGTCTGCAATCTCACAATATTCCTTCTTCCCATCAAACTGTAAAATTAATAAATATCAATTAATTAATAACAACATTGATTATTTTATAGGTTATTGATACCAAAATAAGTTATAAAAAATAAACTTACTTTTTGTTTTAGGGTTTCTATTGCATTTGATGCTCATACAAGATCTCTAATGTACTTCAACACATAAAAATAACATTCATGACTTTGTGGTGATTTTGGACATGCAACATTGAATATCTTTGTAGGATTGTCGAGTAATTCATTGGAAGAAGCCTTATAATATGCACTATATAAAAAAAAAATTACCAAACTTATTAAAATGTAGTAACATGTAATAGTTGTTGTGTATTAAGAAATATTTTTAAAATTTTAAAACTTAACTCATTATCATTGAATTAATTTCTTTAGGACGTTTGTGTGCTTTTAGTGGATCAAAGAACAAGATTTTTCCTTTTGGCATAGCAATCACCAACATCCAATGTTCCCTAAAATAATAAGCATCTTAAATAAAATAATTATTTTTTTAATATGAATAATCAAATAAGAAAAATTTATAGTATTTCTTACCGTATGTTCCAAGGTATAAAGTATAGTTGACCAACTTTATTCATGTTCATCAACCAATTTGCCAAGTCAATGGTTGATCACTCTACATCTTGTCCATTATTACTCTTCAATTCACCCGAAATGAACAACAAAGTCACCACTCAATCGAAGACCCTACTAAGACATTACTCACATAATTAATTATCAAACCACTAAATAAAAAAAAACAAATCAAACTAGCTATAGAAACTAATGAACAACACTTTGATCATCTTCAAGCTATTTATTTTTTCAAATATTTAAAAACAAATTTACCTTATCACAATTTCTAAAATTTACTAATATGCATATATATTTATAACCAAAAAAAAAAATTATCACATTATATAAAATAACGAAATAAACAAATAATTAGAAAAGTTCACAAAATATTACTACATCTAATTATAAATTTTAGAATAATATAAAAAAATAACTCATACAAAGTTTGTAAGATCAAACATTTTCATTGATGATTCAAATAGCTTCTATCACATTTTTGAAAATCAAACACCTATACACATTGTTGACCCTCGAATTGGCCAACGACGCGGAGTCAAATATACAACAAAATATGGAACGACACTTGAAAAAATAATCTAATGGAAAGGGAAAAAACACCAAGGAATTATAGTGGTTCGGCCCCAAAGGATGGTAATGACCTACGTCCACATAGTGATATTGTTATTATTGAATCTTAAAGTCGTGATCAAAGAACTAGGGTTCTTGAGTTTCACAAACCTTAGATGGATTACAATAGAATGATGAAAAATCACTATAGCTCTTTCTCTCTCAATATCAAGCAAAAAAGCTAATGAATTCAAAAGTCCCTTCTTTGAGCTATTTCATGCATATTTATAGGCTCAAAGAGGGTTATACATGTTAACGTGTCCTATCTTTCCTTAATAATTGCATATCAAGGATAATTGTGGAGTAATATTCAAATGCAGTTAATATTAGATTACAACTCAAGAAGGAAATAAATCAGGCTTCACGACCAGCCTGGTCGTATAAAAAATTAATGCTGACGATGAGGTGTGCTGCTGGTCGATAGTCGAACAGCACATTTGCCCTTTAATTACACCACGTGTCAATCCACGTGTGAGAAATCTTTGCCACGTCATCAATAACCATTTTTGGGTAAACATTTGTCCCCCAAGTTTATTTATTGCGACCAACAATTAGTAAACTTAGGAAACCGACTCTTCGAATAGCTCACGAAATCTATCAAAACGGCCCATGCTATCTCGAAAAAGGTGACCAATCATATCTAATCAGGTCTTTTCAGTTTCCCAAGAATGTGTCTAACGACTATCACGCTTCCCCATTCCTTGAAAAAGTACCCTCTATGATTACCTTGGTAACCGCTCCTCGGCTAGTATAAATGACCCTTCAGAATCACTTTTCACTTTTTACATACTTTTACCTTCCTGAAGAACATTGAAGAACTCGTGTTCCGGAGGCCAGAAATTTTCAAGCATCTATGCTCGGACGTTCAAAAGCTTTCACCTTCGGACTTCAATCTTTATTTGAGAAAGTCTCACGAACTTTCTTCTCTTTTGAGTTACCATACGAAACTGCCTTATGCTTGCTTTCATCTCCGAACCCTTTCGTGTTCTTGGCTGCAAATGTATGGGGATTGTTTGCATGTTGACAGATGATTGATAGGGTAGTGAAATATTGTTCCGTAGGAGTTAGGAGCCAGTTTGGTAGTCGAGATTGTAGATTTAGGGCGTAAAATCGAAGTAAAAATTCGATTTTTAAGCTAGGTGAAAAACTGGGTTTTTCCCGCCCCTTTGGAGTCGAAAAAGCTTTTCCTAAAAATCTTTTTACTTCCGCTTTTCAATCTATTTTTCAAACTACTCGTATAAAACTTATTGTTTTTGTTAGAATGTTGCTGGTCGTATAAAGACATAATTTTTATACGCGAGCAACGTTATCCCAACTTTCAACACAAGCTTCTAAGCTTTACGTCTTATCTCCCCCTTTCTCTGTTCGCAACTTTCATGCAAGATCCGTGGGGAGGAGAAAGACCCATCGATGACGACTTACTAGCTCAGCTGCTTGAGGACGAGGAGCAACCGTTATCACTAATACCTAACATTCCATTTTCTCGGGCCACCTCAAACACTCCATCTATTCTTATTCAAAATATGGCTCGAGAAAAAACTACAACCCAGAAAAAGAAAACGCCCAATCCTTCAAATAAGCCTGCTCCTCGGGCTGAAATTCCCTCGACCAGTGGTCGAGCAGAAAATATTCCTGACCCCAATATCCAAACTCATGCTCAGCCCCGGAATGCCATTCAACTAGATGTTGAGTGGTATGTTGTACCTGAGAGCCGAGTGACGATCAGGATGATCGGAAACTACATCAGAAATATGGACTCCCAGGGGTGACATTAGTTCGACCCAATCAAGACCAAAGGGCGAATTTTCCCGGAGGCGCCTTCAGCGCCTGGTCGAGATACCATATTTAGGCAGGGGCTACCTTGCCTCTTCATCCATTCTTTCAAGGGGTGGCCAACTACTTCAGGGTCGCCCCTTTCCAAATAACTCCCAATGGGTATAGAATGCTCGCAGCACTCTATATCCTTTATAGCCGCAAAAAATGGTCTGTGCCAACTCCCCATGAGGTTAATTATTTGTTCGACCTCAAGTTTAACCCCAACCAAGAAGGTACGGGGTTTTTTCACTTTTTCCATCAGGAAACTGGGCGCACCTTCCTGACCGACACTACTCACATATCGAATGTGGGGAGGTACTACCAGGAGTATTTCCTTATGACTCACATGGTCGCAAACAACCTGGCCTTTACTCATGGAGGTAACACCTTTATACCACTGGTCGTTAATCTTCCTTTAATTTTCCCTCTACACTTTCTTAGACTTTTAATGCCTTTCAGGCCCATGGTTGCGACCAGACCCCACTCCTAACATGGAGCTACGATCAACCCTCTTGTCCAGTATGACTAATGTGGAGAAAAGCATCAAGCATCTGGTTACAGAGGCTAACTATAGGCTGGTCGGCCTTTTGGCCCCTCATCAGGACATGAGGGAGTCAACAGCGGGGAGTGCTACTGGCGGAGAAGTTCCCGAGCATTACCCGGACGTGGACCAAACCCCTCCAAGGAGGGCCACTGGAGTAACAATCAGGGAACCTTCCAGCACCCCGCGGGCTTCTGCTCCCCCCGCCCCAAAGGGAAAAGGGAAAAAGAAGGCCACCGAGCCTCTCGAGCCCCTCAACGAATCTTTGAACGAGAACGGTACTGATCTCTCGCTCTTAGATAGCTTGCCAATTCCTTGTCACTTATTTGACGTGGACGACAATTTTAAGTACGCTCCAAATTTAGATTCAGCCTTATTTATGCCAGAGAGTGAGTGTAAGACTAGTAAAGTATATAATGTAGCGACCAGTTATGATAGCTTGGGTATTTCACTTACAATTATCTTTGTTTCTTTTCCTGTCATAACTTACTTAATTGTTTATACTATCTAACTGCTCGAATATTTGCTTCTTTTCCAGATATGGACTCTGAGTGCGTGTTTGACTTATACAGCGCCCCTGAGGCTCCCGAAGCTCCCTCAAGCAAAAAGAAAGCGAGCAAGAGGCATCCCGGAGAAAGCAGTAAAATGCCTCAGGCTAAGAAGTCTCGCACTGCAGGCCTCCCGGAGGACGGACCCTCAGCCAATGCAACACCACCACCTTCTCCTCTCGAGCAGCAGTCTCCTCCTGCTCCTGCCGGATCGACACAATCTCCACAGGCCCCGACTGATCGGACTCAGTAGGTCAGTGCTGCTCCCACTGGGGTCGACATAACAAGTCGTGCCTTCAGATCGATCAAAGACAGGGTGGCAAAAATTGTGAAGAACGATCGCTGCCGAGAGGCGATGGCTGCGACTGAGACAATGGATGTCGACCAGATCCTAACCCGCACCTTGAATGAATTTTCCAATGTAAGTTATCTTTTTCTGTGGAGACAGCTTCCTTTATATTCTACAGTCAGTTTAATCTTTGCTCTTATCGCAGGCATTTCTAACCCTTACTGTCGGCCGACTACGCTTGGGCGCCATCACCGAGCAGTCCAAATCTTTGGAGCAACAGCACGCTGACGAACTTAAAGCTGCTGAAGCAAAATACACTGAACAGCTTGAGGCGGTGCTCGGGGAGAAGAACAAACTGGTTGAGGATTTGAAGGAGAAGCAAAGTGCTCTAGATAAGGCCATCGAGCAGAGAGACAACTTCAAGGAGTTTAATCCCGTCAATTACCACGGGGCTAAAGAGCTTGAAGAGGACTGGACCGCGAGCAGACATGAGACTACAACTTTGGAGGACCGGATTCAGGAGCTTGAAAAAGCCAATGCCAGCAATTTGGAAAGGTACAAGAACGCCACAAGTAAATGTTTTTATGACTTCTGGAAACACAACCAAGGGGAGGATTTTAGCTACCTTCCCGAGCATGCAATGCAAGCTGAGATAGCCCGCTGCGCTGCTCGACTGGCAGAAGAGGAGAGGGCAAGGGTACCTGCCTCGCCCGAAATCTCCTTGGCGACTGGCATGGATGGAGCGGACAATGAAACTGCAGATGTCGTCGACCAGGGTACCCCTCAAGATCCTCTGGCTTCGTAGTCTGCTATTTCTTTTAATCTTTCAAGTACTCGACCTACGGGTCGTAATGTAAAGACGTTAATTTTTTATTGCTGCATGGGCAGCTATTTTCCTTTTAATCAGACAATTACATCCGAGCAGTACTGCTCGCGGTGTAAAGTAATTTGTTTTTGATATTATAACACCTTTTTATTTTATTATAATATTTTTTCGCATGACAGAACTTAGCATGACACTTTGGTTTGATTTAACAAAATACAAAATTTTGAAAAATACTCTAAGTACCCTAGCATGCTTTCACTTATTTTGCTCATGTGTTTACATACCTTTTAATGATATGCTTTGCTTACTTGTACCTTATATGTCCCTCAAGTGATCGAGGAGCTTTAGGTCCTTGGTCACTTGCCTTGACCAAAACCTGTCTGAACAATGTTGCTCGGAGCAAAATAATTGAAATTGTAATACAGCAAGACAACACACGTAATGAGCAAATACTTGTAATAAATACAATAATTGGCAAGAAATGACTGGCTGTGCACAGTCCCTTTTATTTCTCGTAATAAATGGACAAAACATGTCTGTACGAGTGATCAATAAGATCTTACACTTATAAGCGATCGGTCACATAAAATAACCAACCCTTTTTCAAAACTTGTAAAAAGTAAAATTAATGCAAGCCAATTCTTTAAGAAGAATTGTTTATTGGTAATACTTGTGCAGGTGTTCTCCATTCCAATAGCAAGGAACATGATCTCCGTTTAAGCGAGCAAGTTTATAGGTGCCTGGGTGAAGGACTTCTTCAATCTGGTACGACCCTTCCCAATTAGGTCTGAGTACTCCAGCAGCTTGATCGCGAGTGTTTAGAAAAACTCTTCGGAGTACAAGATCTCCAATGCTGAACTTTCTTTCTCGCACTTTAGAGTTAAAATACCGGGCTACGTTTTGCTGGTACGCAGCTACTCGGAGTTGGGCTTGTTCACGTTTCTCATCAATAAAATCTAGGGATTCCATCAATAGCTAACTATTCGAGCCTTGGTCATACGTTATTCTGCGATGCGAAGGCAGATCTAACTTGACAGGCAACATAGCTTCATATCCATAAGCCAAAGAGAATGGAGTATGACCTGTTGCTGTTCAGTGGGAAGTTCTATACGACCAAAGTACTTCAGGCAATTGTTCTGGCCACGCCCCCTTAGCTTCTTCTAGTCTTTTCTTCAGTGTATCCTTCAACATTTTGTTGACTGCTCAACTTGTCCATTTTCTTGGGGATGAGCGACGGAAGAGAAGCTCTTAATAATACCATGCCGCTCGCAGAAGTCTGTGAATAAATCACTATCAAAATGGGTGTCATTATCCGAGACAATCTTCCTTGGCAATCCATAGCGACAAATGATGTTTTTGATCATGAAATCCAGCACTTTCTTGGTCGTTATGGTTGCAAGCAGTTCAGCTTCGGCCCATTTGGTGAAGTAGTCGACAGCAACCACATCATATTTGACACCGCCTTTTCCCGTGGGCAAAGATCCGATTAGGCCGATACCCCAAACTGCAAACAGCCATGGGCTTTGCATATACTTAAGCTCATTAGGTGCTGCTCATGGGATTTTGGAGAATCTCTGGCATTTGTCACACTTCCGCACGAATTCCATCGAGTCTTCATTCATCATTGGCTAGAAATACCCTTGCCTTAGGATCTTTTTTGACAAACTCTTCCCCTCAGCGTGGTCTCCACAAAAAACTTCGTGCACCTCTTTCATCAATTCTTTGGCTTTCTCCTTTGTAATACATCTGAGGAGTGGCATTGAGTATCCCTTTCGGTACAAGATTCTATTGACTAGGATATACCTAGCAGCTTACCGCTGAAGAGTCCTGGCTTTGTTTCTATTCGTTGGTAATGTGCCTTTCGTTAGATACTCTATATATGGTGTCATCCATGCATCCGTCATCTGGATCACCATAGCGGTCTCTTCTACTTGGATGCTTGGCATTGTTAGTTGCTCAACCGGCACTATATTCAGAGTATCAGCATCCTTCGTACTTGCTAATTTGGCCAAAGCGTCTGCATTGGAATTCTGATCGTGAGGTACTTGCTGGAGACTGTATTTGTCGAACTGAGCCAATAGATCCTTTGTTTTGTTCAAGTAGGCAACCATCTTTAAACCTCGGGCTTGGTACTCTCCCAAGACCTGATTCACCACCAGCTGAGAATCACTATAAATGTCAAGCACTTTTATATTCATGTCCCTGGCTAACCGCAATCCAGCGAGTAGTGCTACATACTCGACCTCATTGTTAGAAGCAGTGAAGTCAAATTTGATTGCGCAGTGAAATCGAAGCCCCTCCGGCGTTATCAATATCACTGTTGTCCCAGCGTGGCATTCGTTAGAAGAACCGTCTGCAAATAATTTCCATGTGGGGCTTGACTTTGACATTCAGGCTCGCTAGGCTCTTCAATCTGCTCACCATTCGTAAGTTCAGTGAATTCTGCAATGAAGTACGCCAGGGCTTGTCCTTTTATCGCTGCTCGCGGAAAGTAAGATATGTCGAACTGCCCGAGTTCGACTTCCCATTTTAGCAATCTACCTACAGCCTCTGGTTTTTGTAGGACTTGTCGAAGAGGCTGGTCGGTCAAGACCGTAATTGGATGAGCTTGAAAGTAAGGCCGCGGCTTCCTGGAGGCCGAAACTAGGCAATAGGCTAGCTTCTCGATGGGCGGGTACCGCTGTTCTGCTCCAATCAGCCTTTTGCTTACATAGTAAACAACCTTCTTCCCCCCTTACTAAAACGACACTAGTAGCGTACTCCATGATCACCAGGTAGATGAATAAAGTTTCTTTATAGACCGGCTTTGACAGGATGGGTGGTTGCGCCATATGTGTTTCTAGTGCTTGAAATGCCTGTTCGCACTCCTTCGTCCATTCAAACTTTTTATTGCCTCTAATTAGATTAAAAAAATGGGATGCACTTATCTGTTGACTTTGAAATGAATCTACTAAGAGCGACAATTCTTCTGGTTAAAATTTGAACATCCTTAATCTTTGCTGGCGATTTCATGCCAATCAGGACTTTAATTTTCTCGGGATTGGCTTCAATTCCTCTCGAGTTAACTATAAATCCCAAGAAATTCCCTGATCCTACTCCAAAAGAGCATTTAAGGGGATTTAGCTTCATCTGATATTCGTTCAAGACGTTGAAGCACTCCTACAAATCCTTTACATGCCCTTCTGCTTTATTCGACTTGACCAGCTTTTTGTCAACGTAGACCTCCATGTTTGTGCCGATCAGCTCCTTAAACATGTGGTTGACGAGTCGCTGGTAAGTTGTACCAGCGTTTTTCAAACTGAATGGCATCATTTTGTAATAGTAGACCCCTGTATCACTCAGAAAGCTAGTGTGAGCTTCATTAGGGGGATGCATACTAATTTGATTATACCCGGAGTACGCATCCATGAATGAGAGGATCTCATGTCCTGCAGTGGCATCGACCAGCTGGTCAATCCTTGGGAGTGGGAAACAATCTTTGGGGCAGGCTTTATTTAGGTCTGTAAAATCCATGCATGTACACCACTTGCCATTTGGCTTGGGCACTAGTACGGGATTAGAAACCCACGATGGATAAAACGCCACCCTGATGAACCCATTCTCTTTCAGCTTCTCGACTTCCTCTTATAAGGCCCTTGATCTATCTTTGTCGAGCAGCCTTCTTTTTTGTTGCACTGGTGGAAAGCTCTTGTCGATGTATAGGACATGGCTGATGACTGTAGGATCTATCCCGACCATGTCTTTGTGCGACCAGGCAAAGACCTCCTGGTTCCTCCTTAAAAACTCCACCAGTTCTTGGTTTGTTGTTGGCTCTAAGTTTTTACCGACTTTCACAACTCTGGTCGGATTTCTTCATCGAGTTGGACCGCTTCAAGGTCCTCTATGGGTCCCACATCTTCTTCAAAATCTCCAAAGCGAGGATCGAAGTCCCTATCCTCACTTTAGGCAACGCCCTATTTGGTGACATTATCACCCGAGTGGGCCTGAACATCAGTCGCCATTTGCAACTCCTTTCCGGTGGCATCTCTCGATACAACCTTCTTCGCCTTGGTGATCGAGGCATTGTAGCACTCCCTCGCTTCCCTCTGGTTTCCCAATATGCAACCTATCCCTGCGTCTGTTGGGAATTTCATGACGAGGTGCCATATCGAGGTGACGGCTCGTAGGTCGACCAAAATTGGTCTCCCAATTACAGCATTGTATGCCGAAGGATAATCAACTACTATAAAAGTAGTGAGTAATGTCCTATTTGCAAGTGCGGTGCCTGCTGTAATTGGGAGTCTAATTGACCCTGTTGGGGCGAGCCCTTCTCCGGAGAAACCATAAATGGTTTGGTTGCATGGCTCCAGGTCCTTTACGGACAACTTCATTCTTTCCAGCAAAGACTTGTATAGGATGTTGATCGAACTTCCTATATCGACCAATACCCTCTTCACCATCATGTTTGCAATCTGCACGTCCACGACCAGCGGATTGAAGTATGGGAATCGCACGTGCTGGGCGTCGTCGTCAGAGAAGGTTATTAGTTCCTCCTCTGTTTGAGCCTTTTTTGGTGCTCGATCCTTGACACTCATCATCTTGATGTCCTATTCATGGCGTAGGGTTCGAGCATATCATTCCCTTGCCTTCCTAGTATCTCCTGCAAGATGTGGGCCTCCGCAGATGGTGAGTAGAGTGCCTGCCACAGGAGCTGGCTGTAAAGGTGGCGAGCGTTGGTGTGCAGGCGCCTGCTCGTTGCCACCTTGAGGTTCTCACTGAGAACCTCCTACGACTCGCACATATCTTCTTAAATGTCCATGCCTTATCAGGAACTCAATCTCGTCCTTCGGCTAGTTACACTCGTTGGTGTCGTGCCTTTAGTTGTTGTGAAAATGACAGAACTTTTTTGTATCTCTCTTGGAGATATCTTTCCTTATAGGTGCGGGTCATTTGTAAGGCACGTTTGAGCTGGTCGCCTGATAGACCTTAGCTCGGCTTTCGACCAGGGCAGTGTAGTTGGTGAATCTCGGTTCATACCGATTGCCTTTGGGGCGCTTACTCTCGGAGGTTGAGGGTTCATTGTTCGCCCTCTTTCCACCATTTCTACCATTACCATTCCCGTTGCCTTTGCCGTTGCCATTAGGTTTTTCTGACCCATTGGCGCCTTTGGCGGGTTCTTCCTTGGGCCCCTTGTCTTTTGTTGGCAATTTCCCTTCGTTGGCAATCGCATCTTCGAGCTTGATGTACCGATCAGCTCGATCTAAGAACTCTTTGGTGCTCCTTACCCCATTCTTTCTGAGGCTACTCCAGAGGGGTGAATGGCGTCTAACCCCAGCAGTTAGGGCCATCGTCTTACCTTCATCGCCCACAGTCTTGGCTCCAGCTACAGCTCGCATGAAGCGCTGAACATACTCCTTCAAGGGCTCTCCCTCTTTCTGGCATATCTCGACCAGCTGGTTGGCCTCAGTGGGGTGCACGCGACCCGCATAGAACTGTCTGTAAAACTCATTTACGAACATTTCCCATGATACTATTCTATCAGGAGGGAACTTAAAGAACCACTCCTGGGCGGTGTCAAACAGTGTTGCAGGGAATATGCGGCAGCAGGCATCTTCTGACACCTTTTGTATATCCATTTGTATCTCAAACTTATTAACGTGAGATACCGGGTCTCCATACCCGTCAAAATTTGGCAGTGTTGGCATCTTGAATTTACTGGGGGTTTCAGCCACATCAATCCTCTGTACAAAGGGGGTGCCTCTCCTCTGATCATACTCAATGTGGGATGTTCGCCCCCCAACCAGCTGCTGCACCGCCTGGTTCAGGGCATTGATCTGAGCCTGAACAGCTTTTGGGATTGTTGGGGCCACTGGTGCCGGGGGGACGTACTCATCATGCCTTTCACAGCAGTCATTAAGTACGTCGCTTAGATCATCATCTCTTCGTCTCTGCTTGCTGGCTCCCACCCGACTAAAGACGTTCTGCTGCCTGGGCTGCCCCCCAGCGTTATGGCCCGCTGGTCGGTCCTCTCTAGGTGGGGGGCTCCTGCCTCCACCTCTTTCTTTGTTCCTCCGACCAACATTTCTTCTGTCGGAATCGGCTTCATTGTAGTCGTGGCCATCTCTGAATTGTGGCTGACTATGGTGTGACCGTCTATTTACTTTGTTACCTCCTCGGGCTGACATTTCCCAAGCGTCAGGGGGAGGTCTACGCTGGTCAGTGGGTCCACGTGCATTGTTATGACGTGAGGGGCCCCTGACCGCAGAGCCTGTCTTAGAGTTCCTCCTGTTGGCAGAAGGACGCTGCCCCTTACTCGGTAGATTCGGCTCTTCATCCCCTAGGCGTCTAGGGCTATGGGGCGATTGCCCGACCCTATTCTGCCTCAGGCGCTAGGGATTGCCTCGACCTGCCTGAGATGGAGGTTGCTGCTTAGGATCCCTAGGTGGGACATCATCCTGAGCCACAGTCAGCTGCTTCGGCCTTTGAGGGCTTACCGGCTGGAGCGGAGGACTAGGATTGGGACCCCTTTGAGGCAGCCCGTTTGGTGGTTGATCTGGCTGGGAGGTTGGCGAAGCCTGATTCCTAGCCAGCTGGATGGCTGCTTCAAGGGCAGCCATGGCATCCCTCTGCCGACGATCCATCTCAGCTTACTGTTTGCTCAGCTCCTGACACTGGCGCTCTATTTCTCTTTGTTGCGATGCCATTATCTCTACAGTATTCTCTTGATTGGCCCTCAGATTGGCCAGCTCATCCTGCAACACCCCCAGCGTTGCCTTCAGTGTTTCAGAATCTAATTCCTCCTCATCAAACTCCAAATATTGTTCGTGCTCAGCCACATTTGAGGGAGGAGGCTGAGATGATGCAGCGCCAGCGGCCTGTCCAGTCCTCTTGGATGTTTTTGCCATTAGATTCTTTCACAAGCTCTCAATGAAAGCACAAGAATGTTGACCCTTGAATTGGCCAACGACGCGGAGTCAAATATACGACAAAATATTGAATGACACTTGAAAAGATAATCTAATGGAAAGGGAAAAAACACCAAGGAATTATAGTGGTTCAGCCCCAAAGGATGGTAATGACCTACGTCCACTTAGTTATATTGTTATTATTGAATCTTAAAGTCGTGATCAAAGAACTAGGGTTCTTGAGTTTCACAAACCTTAGATGGATTACAATAGAATGATGAAAAATAACTATAGCTCTTTCTCTCTCAATATCAAGCAAAAAATCTAATGAATTTAAAAGTCCATTCCTTGAGCTATTTCATGCATATTTATAGGCTCAAAGAGGGTTATACATGCTAACGTGTCCTATCTTTCCTTAATAATCGCGTATCAAGGATAATTATGGAGAAATATTCAAATGCAGTTAATATTAGATTACAACTCAAGAAGGAAATAAATCAGGCTTCACGATCAGCCTGGTCGTATCAAAAATTAATGCTGACGATGAGGTGTGCTTCTGGTCGATAGTCGAACAGCACCTTTTCCCTTTAATTACACCACGTGTCAATCCACGTGTGAGAAATCTTTGCCACATCATCAATAACCATTTTTGGGTAAACACACATTAAACACAAAATATGAGAATAAAAAATAATGAAAAAATCATAGAAAAATAAAATATTATCATCAAAACAATGATTTAGTAATCCATACCTGTTTTGAAGCTCAAAAACACCTTACAATGGCAAAAATCTCGTCAAAATCTAGCAAGAAACACCAAGAACCCATGAGAAATTATACCCACGGCCAAGTGTATTTTTTCCTCTAAAAAACCAAAATAGAAGGATTTCTAGGCTATGTTTCAATTTATAATGAAGGAAAGTTGTAAGAAATGATGAAAAAAAAAAGGTTTGATTCAAGAAAATGATTGTGTCGTACGATTGGCGTCTATGGAGCTCTGGGTTTGCACAGAGGGAAGATAAGGGATTATGGGTCGTGAGGGTGGAAGAAAGGGTTTTAAAACCATTCTGCTGCGGTTTTTAGATAAGAACTGAAGTAGAATGTAGGCTTTCTACTTTTCTACTTCGATTCTTATCTAAAAACTAAGGTAGTAGGGATTTAAGAGTAGTGGGGCACGCGTGGTTGGGCACTTTCTATTGCAGTTTTATGTAAAAACCAAAGTAGAAAGTCTACTTTCCACTTCAGTTTTTACATAAAAGCTGCCGAAGAAAGTGCCCAAAAACTAATAAGGGGTGTGTTTGGCTTGGCCCCTTTTTTTACATCCTTGTTCTCTCCATACTGAAGTCATGGGCCTATGCAACCAAATGGGGTCCTCTATTCATTAAATTTTTAACTTCGTTTTTTAAGAAAGTGAAGTAGTATCCATTTTTTTTAGCGCCAAATTCAAAAGCAAAGTAAAAGAGTTTGAAAGGCTTTTACTTCAAAAGCCTATATTTCTAGTAGTGGTTCTCTATTTTTCTCTCTTGGAAACTAACGTGAAGCTGATTTGTTGTCTTATCTTTCTCTTGGTGTTATGTTCTATTTATATAACAATAGAAATAAGACCTAGCCCTAATCTCATTGGGTCTATGCGTGGGCCACAGTTCATTTGGATTGTGTTTGACGCCAACTACAGGGCTTTGGGCCCTATGATATTTTATCTCCATAAAATACTATTTGTTGGGCATTTATCATATTATTTTATGTAGTATACAATTATACCACAAAATTAAATATGAATAAATTAATTTTAGAGAATTATTAATATAATTTTATTTGTCATTAAATCTTATTTCATAAATAATATTTATTTGTGCGATTAATAATAATACTTTATTATTTTTAATTATTTTCTTTTAATACCAAAATCCTACCTCTGTGTTATCAAGCAAGTATGGGGACAATATGGACCCGTAGTTCTAAGGTCCAATAATTTAATTAATTTCAGTAACTCTTAGTTCTATTTAAATAATTTATTAACTATGAACTCTCAAAACTACAGTATTATATTATTAGAAGCTATAACTATAAAGTCGTACATTGATTTAGTCATTGCATGAGTTATGACCCTCTGCTAGTTGTTCATAATTAAAGCTGGGTCTTAATGTCTGTTAACCTCTCTAATTATGTCTTTATCAATTAGTTTTATTGATCCTCTAATGAACATTATTCTATAAATTTACTTATAGAATGAAATTTCTATTCTCTAACATAAATTGGGCGCTCTATGCTCATGTCTTGAATCAACCCTAAAAGGAACAACTAATCGTTTTTCATTTAAGTAAGGAGGAGATTCCATATATGTGAAGTATGTTCTTAGCCACTTGTAGTAATAATGACCTCAATCTCGGTCCTACAAGCAGCTCTAGTTGTATGCTTTTGTTCACATTCTTATCCTGTTGCTCAACATATTCCTTGCAACCATAGAGCAGCTCAATTTCTCATGATATTTTGGTCGTCGGTCGACCAGTCCTTCATTAATAATTAGTCACGTGTTGTTCACACGTCTCTTTAACATGCCACATCATCATGCAAATATTTGGGAAAACATTTGGCGCCCAAGTTTATTTTAATGAAAACATCATTTAATAAACTTCGTCGACCAGCAACCTATTGACCTGTCACATCAGACAGTTATTGAAGTTTTCCATACATCGAAACTCCATTTTCATAATTACTCATCAATAATACCCCGATCAATATAAATATGAGTCTCCTCACTCCTTCTCATTGTTACCCAAACTTTGTCTCTCTTCAAGAACTCTCAAAACTCTCCCAAAATCCTTCAAGCATTTCTTAGTGCAATCTGAAGCCTTTCGAGCAAGTTAGAGCAATATTTCTGCGATTTCTTCAACAATCTTCACTTCAAGTAAGTTTTCGAACAAACCCTTCAGATTTTGTAGCAATTTACCTACATTTCAGCTGCGATTCTTCTATGTTTGTAATTGTTTTTTGATGTTCTTGGTGAGAATATGAGTAGATCAGTTTTAGGCAAAAAAATACATAGAAATACTATGCTAAAATTTGGGGTGAACATTTGACCTGCAAAACCCAAAAACCAGCACAACCCGCAACCCGAAAACCCAATTTTTGACAAAACTCGTTAATTTCGAGTCGAATTAGATCCGAACCCGAGTATTTTCAAGTGTGGTAAATACACATACACTAGTTCAGGTTACACCTGAACCCGAACAAATAAAAAAATATATTATAATTTTAAATCAAATTTGATGACAAAAAAAAACCCTAACCCCCTACCCTTTCAAAAAAATTTACCAAGGCCTAATTTGTAAAAAATCAATTTAACCAAACTAACAACAAAGTAAAAAAAAAAACTTGTGAAAAGTAAAAAAAAAATTTAAAAGTGTTAAAAAATTGGTATTTTTGAAATTTTTTTACCAAGCCCATTTTCGGCCCCATCCCACCTGAAACCCGACCCCACCCGACCATACCAAACCCGAAAGCCGAAACTTGAAATTACCCAAAAAGACGAAAAATTCAGAGCGGGTTTGGTACCCCATTTCCCAACCCAAAACCTGCAAAACCTGAACCCGATGCACCTGAAACCCGAAAACCCAATCCATGTGCACCCCTAGCTAAAATAGCTATTTTAGGTAATTTATTGCATATGACAATGTTTAGGAGAAGTATTTGAATTTATTAGCACTGATATTGGGTCCAAAATTGAAGTGAAATTTTGATTTTGGTATTTTTAAAAAAAACTGAGTTTTTCCCGCCTAGTTTTGAAGTTGAAAAGCTTTTTTGAAAAAACTTTTCAGTTTCACTTTTTATTCTGTTTTTTCCAACCCGCTCACATGGTTTTTGTGTTTTTACTGGGATGCTGCTGGTCGGATAAAAGCTTAATTTTTATCCACGAGCAGCATTATCCTTTCCTTTATTTTCTTTTTGTTCTTCTTTCTCTATTGTCCTAGATTCACACTTCCTCTTGTTCTTCTCAGATATTCATGCACAATCCCTGGGGAGGGGAGAGGCCAATAGACGAAGAGCTTCTAAACCTATTGTTCGAAGACACCGAACAACCTACTTTACCCATTCCACTAAATACAACACAACCAACATAATCGACCAGCCATCCTATTTCAAACCTCTCCATGGCGCAAGTAAAACATGTTGCTCATAGGAGGAAGAAAATCCCTGACCCTCACATCGACCAACACACAGACAATGCTGAAGGACCGTCTACTACCAACCGACCTCAAGCAACCTAGCAGCCTCTGAATATCCTCCTTTCCCATGCCATGGTGAAAGATTTCACAAAAAAGGACATACCCTGGTACATCTCCCCTCCCAAACATTATATCGAGTAGGATGGTGGCAAAATATCCCAAGAAATACATCTTCCTTGGGATTACACTATTCAAACTGACCCCTGACCAAAGGGAAAATGTGCCCAGAGGCGCCTATAGTGCCTAATCGAGGTATCATATCGAGGGAGGGGTACTCTGCCTCTACACGATTATTTTTTAGGAGTGGTGAACTACTTTGACATTTCTCCATTCCAAATTAGGCCAAACAGGTATAGAGTGTTATCATCACTCTATATTCTTTACCACCACAAAAAATGGCTTGTATCCTCCTCATGATATCAACTATCTATTCGATTTAAAGTCCAACCCCAACCAGAATAACACGAGGTTCTTCCAGTTTTTCCATCAGGAATCTACTCACACCTTCCTGACCGACATTATCTATAAATCCAATGTGGGTTAATACTTCCAAGAGTATTTTCTCACAACTGATCTTGTAGCGAACAACCTATCCTTTACTTGGGGAGGTATTTTCTTGAATATTTTTAAACTTTTGGTCGTTTATTTCCTTTTGGTTCTTAATTTACTCTGTTGAATATAGGCCCATGGTTTCGACCAAAGCCTACCTAGAGTATGATAGAGAGGGTCGTTGCCCTATCCAGCATGAACACTATAGAAAAGAGCATCAAGGAGTTGGTTACTGAAAACAACTTAAGGCTTGTCAACCTTTTGGAGCCCCACCATGATGTGAAGGAAGCAACTATTGGGAGCGTCACAAGAGAAGATGCTGACGAGGCCTGCCAACCACAAGACGTTTCGCAACCTCTCAAGCACTGAATGACGGCTGGGGTTACCATAAGAGAACCAGTATCCATCCCTCGACCAGGATCCATCCCTCCTTCCCATGGGAAGGAAAAACAAAAACTACCTGACCACCCTAGTCGAGTATACGAATCGTCCGAGGAAGAAAATGGTATGGATTATTCAACTCTTTTAAATACGTTGCACATTCTTATTAGCATGTTCGATGGGAATGGAAACTTTATCTTTCCATCGAGTAGCTTCATCCCAGATTTCTTTGAGGAGGATAATGTTTGTAGTAGTAATAACTTAGATAAAGTAGCGACCATTAGCTTTAATTTAGGTATAATACTTAGAATTTTCTCTTGTCAATCTCTATAAACCCTCGTGGACACTTTAACTAACTTTGTTTATCTCTTTCTCAGTCAATCAGGCGAACAATGCCTTTGACATCTACGCCTCAAGAGGAAAGACCGCCGGCTCGAAGAAGTCAAGAAAGAGAGAGAGTTGACAGTACCAGTGGGACACCCCTGAGTAAAAAGCCTTGATCGACGAAGACTCATCTTCCCACCATGTCAACTACTCCTCCTCCATCCTCTCAACTTGAATCTCCCACCGATCAGGTGGGAGATCCTATGGTGAACGAGATGTCGACCAACGCCTCCTACTCAACCATTGATAAGCTGCAAAAAGTGGCCAAACATCGACTCACCAAAGAGGCCTTTGCCTCTCTTCCTTCGTTGAAAACCGACCAGGTCATTGGTCGCAGTTTCAATGAACTACTAGTCGTAAGTCTGTTCTATCTTGTATTTCTGATTGAAAATAATATTTTTCCTTTCACTAACATCACCTTTATGTTGTTCGCAGGCTCTCCTGACCCTGAATAATGGGTGGCACCGTGCTGAAGAGGAAGACTCCAAATTCATTCAGGAGCTAAAAGCAGCAGATGACCAACTTAAGGCTCGTGACGAGGAGTTCAAGGCCAGCGACGAGGAGCTAAAAAGAACCGAGGAGGATCTGGACAAACCCATAATCTTAAAATTGAAATACAAGGTTGCGTCTAAGGCCAGTCACGATGAGGCAGTCAAGCTTCAGGATGATCTGGTCGCTAGTCAGAAAGAGGCCAATGAGCTGCAGGAGAAGGTGAAGCAGCTCAAGGAGAATAATGCGAGCAACTTGGAAAGTTTTCAAGGTGCAACCTTCAACTGTTTCTACATGTTCTGGAAGAACAATCAAGGTGCAAACTTTGATTATCTTCTCGAATAGATAAGGGAAATCGAGCTTGCTCGATACGCCGCTCGATTGGAGGAGGAGAAATACCCCTGCATCTCCTGATATTTCCCTGACCACGGGCGTCGATGGAGGAGAAGAGGAGGCCAGAGCAGCTATCGACCAGCAAGCCCCATCAAGACCCTCCTGCAGTTGCCCAGTAGATATTAATTTCTTTTTTTTTTTTTTTTGTAATTATTACACCTTAACAGCATGTTCGTGGTCTTAAGACAATTTGCTGCCTAAGGCAGTTTTATTTACTTTTTCCAATAGTTTTAATTACATCCGAGCAACAATTGCTCGTGGTGTAATGATATTTCATTATGATATTAGTGTGTTTACATACGTTTACAATATGCTTTGC
Source organism: Humulus lupulus (assembly GCF_963169125.1). NCBI lineage: Eukaryota > Viridiplantae > Streptophyta > Magnoliopsida > Rosales > Cannabaceae > Humulus > Humulus lupulus. Next base: position 217,763,797 of record NC_084802.1, on the reverse strand, counting down.
TCGCTTTGTATCTTATATGCCCCCAAAGTGATCGAGGAGCTTAAGGTTTTTGGTCACTTGCTATTGACCAATACCTGTTCGAACATTACTACTTGCGTACTTATAAACAACAATGAGAATATAGCAAAACAACACACATAATTAGAAAATAATTGTAATAAATATAATAATTGGCAAGAATAACTGGCTGCGCACAGTTCCTTTTATTTCTCGTAAAAAAAATGGACAAAAATTAGTGTTTGTATATGTGATTAAAAATTGATCTTACATTTATAAGCGACCAGCCATCTAACTGGCTAGCCCTTGTTCAAAAACTTGTAAAAAGGAAAACTAAATACAAGCCAAATCTTTAAAAAGAAATGTTCATTGATAATACTTGTGCAGGTGTTCTCCATTCCAATAGCGAGGAACGAGATCTCCGTTTAAGCGAGCAAGTTTGTATGTGCCTGGTTTAAGAATTTCTTCAATTTTATATGGACCTTCCCAGTTTGGTGCAAGTACTCCAGTAGCCTGGTCGTGAATATTAAGAAAAACCCTTCTAAGTACCAAGTCTTCTATGTCAAACTATCTTTTGCGTACTTTAGAATTAAAATATCGGGCGACCTTTTTCTGGTAGGCTGCAACTCGTAATTGGGCTTGCTCGCGCCTTTCATTAATCAAGTCCAAAGATTCCATCAATAATTGGTTGTTCGTATTCTGGCCGTATGTTATCCTTCTATACAAGGGTGGATCTAACTCAAATGGTAACATGTCTTCATACCCAGATGCTAAAGAAAATGGTGTATGGTCTGTTGTTGTTCAATGTGTTGTTCTATACGACCAGAGTACCTCGGGTAGTTCTTCTAGCCATGCTCCTTTTGCCACTTCAAGCCTTTTCTTCAGTATATCCTTTAGCCTTTTGTTTATAGCTTCCACTTTTCTATTCGCTTGTGGATGGGCTACTGATGAAAAGCTCTTTGCTATTCCGTGCTGTTCGCAGAAATCAGTAAACTGGTTGCTGACAAATTATGTGCAATTATCTGATACGATCTTTTTTGGTAGTCCATAACGACATACAGTGTTTTTGATAATGAAGTCTAGTACTTTTTTTGTCATGATTGTTGTGAGTGACTCATCTTCTACCCACTTAGTAAAGCAGTCAACAGCGACTACTGTGTACTTGACATTTCCTTTTCCTGTAGGCAAAGCTTCGATCAGGTCCATTCCCCAAACTTCAAATGGCCATGGCTTTGCATCTGTTTAAGCTCATTTGGGGCTGCTCGAGGTATCTTGGAGAATCTTTGGAATTTATCACACTTCTTAACAAACTCCATAGAATCCTCGATCATAGTAGGCTAGAAATACCCTTGTTGGAGAATCTTTTTTGATAAACTTTTCCCCCCAGCATGATCTCCACAGAACCTTTCATGTACTTCTCCCATCATTTCCTTAGCTTTTTCCTTGGAAATACATCTCAACAATGGCATAGAATATCCTCATCAAAACAGAATTCCATCAAGAAAGACAAATCAAGCCGATTGCCTTTGTAGTGCTCTCGACTTATTTATGTTCGCCAGTAACAGTCCTTGTTCGAGATATTGAATGATGGGGGTCATCCAAGTTTCGGCTACTTGTATCACTAGGGAAGACTCTTCTACTTAGATGCTAGGAGCTAATAGATGTTCGACTGGCACTATGTTCAGCGTGTCGGCATCTTTGGCACTTGCTAACTTGGCTAAGACGTCAGCATTGGAGTTCTGGTCGCGAGGTTCTTGTTGTAAAGTATACTTTTCAAATGGCACTAGCAAGTCTTTTTCCTTGTTTAGATACACGAACATTTTAAGACCCTTAGCCTGATATTCTCTGATGATTTGATTAACAACTAGCTGAGAGTCATTGTATATTTCAAGTGACTTTACGTTCACATCTTTGGCTCTGCGAGCAACGCTTCATATTCGGCTTCATTATTGGAGGCATTAAAATTAAATGTTATTGTGCATTGAAACTGATGCCCTTCAGTGGTTATTAGAATCAATCCTTCCCCCGAGTTATGCTCCTTTGATGATCCGTCCACAAACAGTCTCCAGGTGGGAGCTTTATCTTTGGCTTCAGGCTCTATATTCGACTCGTTGGCTGGGAGTCCAGTGAATTCAGCTACAAAGTCTGCTAAAGCTTGTCCCTTTATGACTACTCGTGGTAAGTAAGAAATTTTGAACTGCCCTAGTTCAACTTCCCATTTTAATAGTTGACCAGCAGCTTCTGGTTTTTTTGCAAGACTTGTCATAGTGGCTGGTCGGTAAAAACTACTATGGGGTGAGCTTGAAAGTACGGTCGTAGTTTTCTTGATGCCAGTATCAAGCAGTAAGCCAATTTTTGTATAGCCGGATAACGTAACTCTGCTCCCATAAGCCTTTTACTTATATTGTACACTGCCTTTTCAATGTTGTCTTTTTCCATGATTAAAATAACACTGGCATCCTACTCTATTATTGCTAGGTAAATGTACAAAGTTTCTCCTTCGACTGGCGGATGCGACATATGGTCCTTGAGTGCCTGAAAAGCATGTTCGCACTCTTCTGTCCATTCGAACTTTTTGTTTCCTCTGAGTACATTAAAAAATGAGACAAATTTGCTTGTAGACTTTGATATAAATCTACTCAGAGCCGCAATTCTCCCTGTTAGGCTTTGTACATCTTTAATTTTGGCTAGTGCGTGCATCTCGATCAGCGATCAAATTTTTTCGGGATTGGCTTCGATTCCTCGCGAGTTTACTATGAATCCCAAAAAATTTCCTAATCCGACCCCAAAGGAACACTTAAGGGGATTAAGCTTCATCTAATATTTATTCAAGATGTCGAAGCATTTCTATAAGTCCTTAACGTGTTCCCCAACTTTTTTCGACTTGACCAGCATGTAATCAACATAAACCTCCATGTTATTGCTGATCTGGTCTTTGAACATGTGGTTTACTAGTAGTTGGTAAGTCACACCAACGTTTTTCAAACCAAAGGGCATTACTTTGTAACAGTAGAGCCCCATGTCTGTTCGAAAGCTGGTATGTTCCTCATCAGGTGGATGCATACTAATTTGATTATAACCAGAGTATGCATCCATGAATGATAAGATTTCATGATCTGATGTAGCATCGACCAGTTGGTCGATCCTTGGAAGTGGGAAACAATATTTTGGGAAAGCTTTATTAAGTTCTGTGAAATCCATGCAAGTACTCCATTTACCATTTGGTCTAAGGACTAGTATGGGATTAGAGACCCAAGATGGATAAAATGCTACCCTGATGAATCCATTTTCCTTTAGCTTCTCGACTTCTTCTTTTAAGGCTTTGGATCGGTCTTTGTCGAGTAGCCTTCTTTTTTGTTGGACTGGTGTGTGATTTTTTTCTACATTCAGGACATGGCTAATAAATGTTGGGTCAATTCCCACCATGTCTTTATGTGACCAGGCAAATACCTCCTGGTTCTTCTTCAAAAACTCCACCATCTTTTCTTTGATTGTTGTCTCTAAGTTTATACCGACTTTCACAACTCTGGTAAGATCTTTTTCTTCTAGCTAGACCTCCTCGAGGTCCTCCATGGGTCCAATACCTTCCTTAAAATCCCCAAAGCGAGGATCTAAGTCTTTATCCTCACTTTGGGCAACACCTTATTTTGTGACTTGTTCACCTGATTGGGCATGTCATTCATTTATCACTAGCAACCTTTTTTCTGCTCCGCTCCCTGATCCGCACTTTTTTGCTTTTGTGATTGAGAACACTCTCTGGCATCTCATTGGTTTCCCAACATGCACCCAACTCCTACATATGTTGGAAACTTCATGGCGAGATGCTAGATTGAAGTTACTGCTCGTAGCTCTACCAGAATGGGTCTTCCGATCACGGCAATATATGCGGACAGACAATCAACTACTATAAAAGTAGTGAGTAATGTCCTATTTGTAGGTGATGTTCCGATCGTGATCGGGAGTCTGATCGACCCCGTTGGTGCTAATCCCTTACCAGAGAAACTGTAGATGGTTTGGTTGCACGGTTCTAAATCTTGCATTGATAGTTTCATTCTTTCTAGTGAAGATTTATATAGAATATTTACCGAGCTTCCAGTATGTACCAACACTCGTTTCACCATCATGTTGGCGATTTGAACATCCATGACCAAGGGATTTGAGTGGGGAAATCAGACATGATGTGCATCCAGCTCTAAGAAAGTTATACCCTCTTCCTCTCTTCGAGCTTTTTTGGGAGTTCGCTCCTCGACGGTTAGCATTTCTATATCTTGCTCATGATGTAGGGTCCTAGCATATCTTTCTCTTGCCTTACCACTGTCACTAGATAAATGTGGTATCCCACAGATAGTTAGCAATGTACCAGCGACCAGGGCTGACTACAGCGGAGGCGAGCGTTGGCGTATATGTATCTGCTCGTTGCCTCTATTAGCCCCTTGCTGGAGGTTTCCCCCTATTTGCACATATCTTGTCAGGTGTACATGTTGTATAAGGAACCCGATCTCGTCTTTCAGCTGGTTACATTCATTTGTATCATGGCCATAGTCATTGTGGAAACGACAAAACTTGGTTGTGTCCCGCTTGGATATGTCCTTTCTGATCGGGGGGTTGGTTGCCTGAACGGGACTGTGGTGTGAGTGGCCTAATACACTTCTGCTATGCTATCGACCAAGGTCGTGTAATTAGTGAACCTCGACTCGTACCTATTCTGTTTAGGGCACTTGTCATCAGACGTCATCTACTCAGCATTTGCCATTTTCCTCCATTATTATTATTAGTTTGTCATTATTGTTGTTGGGCTTGCTAGACCAACTAGCAACCTTGTTCGACTCTTCCTTTTTTTCCTTGGTTGGCCTTTGGAGATTTTCCTTCATTGGCGATAGCCTCCTCCAACTTGATGTATTTTTCTGCTCAATCCAAAAATTCATGAGTACTTTTGACTCCATTTTTCCTTACGCTGCTCTAAATGGGAGATATGTGTTGCAACCCAACAGTGATGGCCATCATTTTTCCCTCACCAATTTGGCCTGATCAGATGCTCTCATAAATCTCTGGATGTACTCCTTTAGAGGTTCTCCTTCCTTTTGTCTTATATCGACCATCTGATTGGCCTATGTTGGATGTATTAATCCAGCATAAAATTGTCCGTAGAATTCCTTTACGAACATCTCCCATGAAAGTATGCTGGCCAGTAGAAATTTGAAGTACCATTCATGGGCAGCATCAGATAAAGTAGCAGGAAAGATCCTGCATCGAGCATCTTCAGACACCTTCTGGATGTCCATTTGTATCTAAAACTTATTCACGTGAGATACTGGGTCTTCTCTTCTAGTGAAGTTGGGCAGTACCGGCATTTTGAATTTTCTTGGGATCTCTGCCATAGAGATTATGTTGATGAAAGGGGTGCCCTTTCTTCGTTTATAATAAATATGGGAAGTTTTATTCCCGGCCAACTGTTGTACAACCTTATTCAGGGCATCTATTTAAGCCTGAACAATAACTGGTATAACAGGGGTAAGAGCAATCGTAGCAGGTGGGACATGCTCATCGTTCTTTCCCTTCGGTCATTGAGTATGTCCTTTAGGTCCTCATCCCTCCGTCTCTGCTCACTTGCACCTAGTTGGTCAAAGATGTTGGGTTATCTGGGCTGCCCCCCAGCGTTCTGGCTTGCTGTCAGTTGTCCATTGGAGGAGGGTTTTGCTACCCGTACCTTTGCTCTTGTTCTTGACCACCGTTTCTCCTATTATAAGCGGAGTCCCCTTTGTTGTAATTATGTTCGTCTCTGTACTGTGACTTGCTATATGCACTGTCCCCCTCTCTTCTCCCTAGGCCGTCTCAGTAAACAGGAGGAGGCCTGCGTTGGTCGTTGGGTCCCTGGACATTGCTCTGTCATGGGGTATCCCAGACTGCAGAACCTAAGTCTGTCTACCTCCTGCTTCCTCAGGGACCCTATCCCCTGCCAGGAAGGTTTTTCTCATCGTTACAAGACATCTAGGGCTTGTGGGACGTTGTTCATCCCTATTCTGTCTATGCTCATGTATACTACCTCGACCAACATGAGAGGGTTGATGCTGCTTGTTATGTCTAGCAAGATTTGAAGGCTTTCCTTCCTATTGGGCAGATGGGTGTTATTCTGGCTGCTGTGGACTTCTCGGATCTTGTGGATTCGGAGGACATTGGTGGTGCTCTGATCGTGGGTTTCAGAGAGGATGAGGATTTGGCGGTAGGTCTGGCTGGGAGTTTTATGCACGTGGCAGTCCTCGAGCAAACTAAATGGCCACCTCTAAAGCCACAGTTGCATCTCTTTGTCGACGATCCATGTTCGCCTATCTTTCGTTCAATTCTGGACATTGTCGGTCTAGCTCCCTTTGTTGCATCACCATCGTTTCAGCCACATTCTCTTGGTTAGGTTTTAGGGTGGGTAACTCATCTTGCAACACTCCCAAGGTTGTTCGCAGGGTTCTACCGTCCATCTCCTCCTCTTCCAATTCCACATGTGGATCATCCTCTGTCATGCCTGGTAGAGGAGGTGGATTTGGTACATTCTTCAATGTTTTTCCATCTTGACCCGTCCTCCTGGTGCTCCAAAATGTTGACCCTCAATATGGTCAACGACTTCGAGTCACAAAAACGATTTGAGTGAGAGAATTGAATTCAAGGATGTATAGGACACCGTGATTTTACAGTGGTTCGACCCCAGGGATTGGTAATGACCTACGTACACATAGTGTTTTATTAATGGATAAGAACTCCAATACATGCGATCAGCGAACAAGGGTTAACCGAGTTTCACAAGTCTTGAAGATAAATATAGATACTATGTATAAAATCATTATTTCTCTCTAAATACAAATTATTTCATGCCTTCGAAATGAATCCTATGAGTCCTATTTATAGGCTCACAGATGTACATATGGGCATATGGTTCATCCTTAACTTGCCATACAAGCATAATAAAATAAGAATATAAATTACATCGATTACATTTGAATTAATAAATATCGCTAAAATATCTAACTTATAACCGTTTTTGAGCGTTTGTCTCGGTCCTACGAGCAACTTTGGTCATATGCTTTTGTTCACCTTCTTTTCTTGTTGCTCAGCATATTCCTTGCGTCTATAGTGCAACTCAATTTCTTTTGATATTTTGGTCGTTGGTCGACCAGTCCTTCATTAATAATCAGTCACGTGTTGTTCACATGTCTCTTTAACATGTCATGTCATCATGCTAATATTTGGGGAAACAAATTGTAACGCCCTGGTTACCCCAAAACATTTACGGTGAACCGGAAATTTGACCTGCTACCCAAGTCCTTTGGTCAAAACGTGTTCTAGGTGTTATTAATAGGCTAAGGTGGAAAATCAATAAAAAGGAAAGGATATATTTTATTAAATACATAAAACTGTTCATGGGCCCACAAGAACATTTACAAGTTATTTACAACACAAAATGGTCATTACTGTTTCAAAATTACAAACCTGCCGACCTAAGCGGCAAAAATAGGGTAAACCCCCTAGTTCCTCTAAGAACTCCTTGGCCGTGGTGGTCAAGCGGCCGCATATTTACACATCGTCACCTAAGCTCTCCACTCAAGGCTGGGTGAGCTTTTCTTTCCCTTTACCTGCACCACATAGCACCCATGAGCCAAGGCCCAGCAAGAAAACACAATAAAGCATGATATAATATCAATGATCATAATAATCATTCAGGACCATCAGTCCAAACAAATAGGTGACAGTCGCAAAAGTCACTAAATTGGGTCCAGCTCCCTTTAACCTTGTGACGATAGGGTCACCGGGGCTTAATAGATAAGTGAACTTCTATTAGTTCGAACAGGATAGGTGCATGGTGACTAGTCACCAACATAACCTTCCTCATGACCATAGAGTCATAACCCTAGAACAACGTTCCCTAGCCATGTGACAAGCAGTCTCCTGGGCCATTGGCCCTGGCTCTAGTAACTAGTCTTAGACTAGACAAGCGCTTATAAGCTCATCGACCTTAGGGTTGGTCCAGCGTTAATGCCTTAGAGCCATTCAACGCTGATATCGATTAGATCTAATCTTCATTTGGCCTGGCGTTCATGACGCTATGCCATTTCTAACTCTTAGGTCAGTGTCCCTGACTAGTCAGTACATATACAAGTAAACCACATTCGCTAGCATTTAATAGGCAATCCATGTCCACATTTATCAATCAACATGCCTCAATAAAAATCACGCATGTCATACATACACAGGGTGCAGTTTTCTTACCTCCTGTTCGAGCGAGAGATAATAATAAGAACGACTCCTGAGAACGATCGATATTTTGGTCCTTTAGCGGTTACCTGGTCATAACCAATTATGGGATTCCATCAATAAAATGAATAACAAAGGGTTCCCAAACCAAAACCTAGCCTCCGAGACATCGAATCTTACTAAACCGAGTAGTAGGATCGATCCCGAGGCCTAAGGCTAACATCCCCGAGCCAAAAACCCATTTCTGGCCAAAATGCCACTAAGGGTCGCGGCCCTCCTTGGCCATGTCGCGGCCCTCCCCTCAAACAGAGGCGGCCTCCTTCAGCATCCCTCAAGGGCTGCAGCCCTCCTTGGCCATGCCGTGGCCCAACCCCCTGTTCAGCCAATACCCTGGTTTTTTTCTTCCCTTGCTATTTCCCTTGGAACCAACCTTTCAAACCAAGCTTAAACACCACTCAAACATCCAATACAACCCCTAAACTTGATCTATATCACACCCTAATCAGAGCCCAAGTTAAACCCCAACCAAAACTTCCATTAATTCCAACTAGCCACAACAAAATCACAAGCTGAAACTAAACAACAAAACAGAGCATACCAGAAAACTAGTGGCTAGAAACTTACCTCAAACTCAGGTTGTGATGCTCTCCAATGGTGGAACACTCTCCCAAACTCCCAAGGTCTACTTCCCAAGATAGAATCCTCAACAAGGGCTCAAAAATCACAAAGAAGATGAAGGAGAAGGAAGGTACGGTAAGCTCTTGATCTCACTCTGTTTTCTCTTCATTTCTACAGCCATAAAGGGTTTATATCTATCCTAGGGGTAAAAATACCATTATACCCCTAGGTCAATTAAGGGTTTCTAAAGGCTCCCAAGGGCAAATTTGCCCTTTCCAACCTATCCCGTTCATCATAATTAACACTCTCCAACTCCCGCTATTCTCGATAATCCCAAACACCAATAATTTATATCCCGTTACCCTTTAATTCCCGGTAATGCTCTAATCATTAAAATCATCCCGAGACTCATCCCGAGCCCCGAACTTAAACCTATTATGACTAGACCACTAACTAATAATCCAAGATTGTCTCATGCCGAACAAACCCACATTATAATGTGGTCTCAACAATATACCACCGACATGCATACAAATATACAATTATGCCCTCAACGGGCCAAATTATCATCACACCCCTGTAATTAAAATGTGGACCCACCTGCATGCATTTAACATCATATCATAATATAATTCACATATACATGCATATATTCATTTAATGACATAATTAAGCAAGTATGGCCCTCCCGGCCTACTAATCCCGCCATTAAACACATCAGAGAATTTGGGGCATTACACAAATATATATATATGTGATTATATATATAAGAAAATTTAATTTAAAAGATAACATAAATATTGTCTATAATCGTTAATATTAAAGTGGGATGTAATAACCTACTAATCCATGGCCGTTACACTGTGTGTTTAAAACTGTACTTAACTCATTAAGCGAGTTGTTTAGACTCAAAAGTGCAATTTAAGTGACATAAAGGTCCAAGCAGTAAAATTTTTGGATAAAGATATTTAACTTTACATTTATTCTATAAAAGAGTTTACATGGGATCCCCAAAAGCTGATTAAAAACATAATTACAATTGCAGTTTTAGAAATAGTCGACCTAAGCGGAAAAAATTCAGACTTTTACATTGAGTCCCTCAATAAATCTTGACCGTGGTGGCCGAGCAGGCCAGACATGTATGCATCGTGCCAAAGCCCCCAACTCATTGTTGATCAACATTCACCTTGCCCTTACCTACACCACAGAGCACCCGTGAGCCGAGACACAGCAAGAAAACCCCACATGGCATAACAAATATCCAAATAATCATAAGTAATAAACAACAAGCTTCATATATAATAAATGCATTCATTCCAAACATACCAGTCATAAACAACTTCACATTAATTTTCCAACCAATATAATGACTCATGTCGAGTAGATGCATACCGCACCCTGTAATGGCCCCGCCACTACGGCCTACATTATGCATATAGTGTCGATAATGACCTCAAGGCCGATAACAGCCTTCCGACCGATCAATAACCAGCAACAACCAATTATTACAAACGTTTATAACAACATATATTGATATAGAGCAAACATTTACTTTAAACAGATTCACAACACGTCATACTTGTGTTCGATAATCAAGGGTCGTTCAATCACAATCACAACCAATTAGTACAAGAAGTTATAACAACAGAGGTTTATACAAAATAGATAATTACCTTTAAACAGATTCATGACATGGTCATCCCTGTGCCCTATAATTGGGGCGCATGCCCTACACTCGATGCAAGTGTCAGTTTTCTTACCTCAAGTCTTGAGCGATAAAGTAATGCAACCGCGAGCACGATCCTTTCCTCCTGAGCCTTGCGGTACCCCCAGTCACCAAATAGCAAAGAATAACTATCAATAAATGAACCAACAAAGGCTTCCAGACCAAGTCCTAGCCTCTGAGACCTTGAACTCTACAAAAATGGGTAGTAGAACCAGTCCCGAGCCCTCATGTTTGGGTTCCCAAAACACAATTTCCTACTTTTCCCCTATTTGAGCCGGGACCCACCCCTAAAAGGGTAGCTGTGCTCAACTATGCAAAGGGCCCCACGCCCAAAATCCCTGCACATGTGTCGTGGCGTAGCCCGCCAAGCGCCGTGACCCTAAGTCAGGTCGAGGCATCTCCCGCCTCGCTGAGTTCATGCGAGCCATGGGGAAACCCCGAGAACCCAGAATTTTGTGCGATTTTCAAAATTTTCAAACTCTCCAAAACACAACCAAACTTGATTTCAACCCAATTCCAACCACCAGATTAACTTCAGCAACACAAACACACAAAATACACCCACCAAAAGCTACTAACACACACTCAAACCCAAAGTCCACGAATTCACCAAGAACACAAAAGGAAAAACTCAAAGCATAAAGAAATTCATAGAGAAAGGCTTGCCCCTACTGCAAACGAGATTCCCACCTAGTAGCTCCTAATCCATCAACAACAAGCTCTAAACCCCACCAAAGATTGCTTCCAAGCTTGAAATTATTCAAAGGCTTTAAAACTCCCTTTTCTTATAACATAGTAGAGTGAGAGGGAAAGAATGTGAGAGTGAGGTTTTGGCTCAGACTTGACTAAGTCATGGGCTATACTCTTGGCAAAAGACCATAATGTTCCTACCTTCTAAATATTTTCTTTAAGCCCCCAAGGGTAAAATTATCATTTGACACCACAATCCTGCTACACCTCAAATTTCACTTTAGAATCCCAATTAATTCTACTAATCCCCCAAATACAAATATTTTCCCCCTAGTTATAACTCATACTCCAATTATTTCTGATACTTCACCAAATTACCAAAATATCCCTATGCTCACCCCAAGCTAGGTATTAATCCCCACTGTGACTTTTCTGCCAAATTTCTCACTAGGAATGCCTTGTGTCGAATATCTCAAATATATCCACATAATAATGTGGTCCCGCTCAAAAAGCATATATAATTACATATATATGCTTAGCATATCAAAATTATGAAAATGTCCATTTTAAACAGAAATGGGCCACAAGCATGTTTAATACACTTAAACATGCATAAGTAGTCATATCATAATATAACTCATCTAATTCACATAATCGCATATATATAATCACAATAATATCATATTAATACCTAAAATCCAATTATACCCTCATGGCACACTAATCAACACACTAAACCTTATTAACAAATTTGGAGAGTTACATGTGAGCTTTTATATTAATTAAGATTATAACAAGGGTCTATCTTTTGTCTTTGACTTGACAATCTATCCAGATTGTTACATGTAATTGACACATGGAGATAGGCATTTCGTATACAATATAGATTGTATAGGACTAGAGACACAATGAAAGAAAGAACTTCTAAATAATCTCCGTTAAAATATAGAAGTTCATCATTCCATGGTCGTTTGAGACTTGATCTTAATCTTGAAGTGAGTAATAGGCTCTTATTTGCAGTCTAATAACTTTTGATTTATTGGGTACAATTGACTAAAGAAAACATGGACCTGATTCATGATATTTTGGAGTCGTATGGATATGGGTTGCTGGGAAAATACTTCACAGATACAGAATCTACTCATTCCTTGATTGAAAGTAGATTAATTATTCCTTTCAATATTGATAGCAGTACTTGAACAAAAAGCACTCAATTTCTATTGAGAACAAAAATATTATCTGTATATGACTTACATAAATGCTCATTAGAGTATCAAGGGAACTGATCGATGAATATCTCATTAGAGAGGTTAACGGACGATGACCTAGCTCTAATTATAAATAATTAGTAAAGGGTCATAACTCATGAAATGACTATATCAATGGACAACTATATGAGTTACATCTTCTAATAATGTGTCACTATGAATTTTTAGTGGGCAAATCTCATAGTTAATAAATTAATTTATTAAACCAAGAGTTAGTGAGATAATTAATGTATTGGAGCTTAGAATTGAGAGTCCATTTGTTCCCAAGCTAGCTTGATAACACAGACAAAGTATTTGGTGAATTAAATAAATAATAAGAGTATTATTTCAAGATAAGAAATGATAAAGTACTATTTCATATTATTATTTGGGAAATAATAGTTATGCTTTTTATTATTATTTTTTAAATAATAAAATATATTTATATTTTATAAAAATTAATTTTAGAGAAAATTAATTAATTATACATATTATTTATAGTGTATAAATAAAATGATATAATTAAAAGATGAATTAAAATTCATGTGTTTTGGAAACACATGGTGGGGCACCCAACACAATCCATTGGAATTTGATGGTGGCCAAGCCCAGTCCAGAGGAAAGCTAGGGTTAGCTCATTTCCTCACTCACATGGATTCTATAAATATATACTTAAGTGAGAAGTAAGGGTGATTGTCTTTGTCGCTGTCAACTAATTAAACAAAAAGCTTAAAGAAATGTAAGAAAGGACATAGGGGTTTATGTGGTTCAAGTTACTAATTAATTCTAGTCCGTGAGTCACTTGTATTGGGATTTGAGGAGTTTGGGGGTTTCAAGCTCCTATGGAGTTCAGGCAGTGTTATAGCAATGATCTGAATATAAAAAGTAGGGATTAGATCATTTACAAAGTGTGCCCTAGCCTTATTTATAGATGGTTGAGGACAATTAACACCCTTAATGGGGATTTTTACAAACATTCTCCCTTAATGGGATATTAATGGATAATAAATATATTCCAGTAGTTAAGGAGCGGGTGGGCCCTGGTGTATCACAGTGGGCCCATTTACGAGATTACAGCCCACAACTTTTTGGGGGTAACACATCCCTGATAGTGTCAGGGGGTAGCTGCATATTTTCCTGTGCCAGGCGGCATTGATGGACATCTTGCTTGTAGCTTGTACGGACTCAACACCACAACATTGGTAACAATAAAATGGCAAACAACTACATGTGGTCCAAGGTCATTACACTTGACACTCTACGCTAGGCCTGGGGGACAGTTCCCGCATGTCTGGGTGAATTGAATGGAAATGACCTGGAGGATGTCATAATTGTAGTCCTCGGGACGTAGTCCTCTGCGATGATATACTTCTCCAGAGGCAGTGTAGGATCAATACGGGTGAAGTCTACCTTCCGAGGAGCTCTAGGTGAGCTCACAGGACTTCATTATATTAAGTGAAGCTCAATTACTCCTTAATGACTGCCATGTGTCACTTGGAGAAAACATAGACAACATTTGCCCCCAAGTCTTCACTCGTCCTCGGACAGTGGAGCCTTAGACTGGGAGGAGTAATTTTAAGGGACGTACTCTGAGGGGACGTTTGGACTCTTCGAGGCCTGACACCTATAAAAAGAGTGACGCCATGTGTCAGGCCCATCATTCGGTGCCATTTAATGAGGAGTCTTTTCCACGCACAAAATGTTTAATCCGTACCCGAGACGTCCTTTTTCCTCGCACCCGAGGTGTCCTTTTGCCATGTAATGATCATAATTCATGCCTTGATCATCATGACTATTGGATCACTCTCAAGTACCTATTTCCTAGGTGATCAGCAAATGGGGATCGACTACTTCCCGCCCAAGTTCGAGAATATAAATTCCAAAACTTGGCCCTTCATTTCTTTTACATTATCATTCGAAAACGCGACCCATTTCAGAGCTCAGAAACCCTATTGCTGAGAACACACTTCCCAAACCCAGAAATCCCTAACCAGTGATACTGGAAGGTTGGGGAGTGGTCAGCTACTTCAGGATCAATCGTGCCAACTACCTTCGCATTCGAACCAGACTCAGCAGGTATCAGAGTTTCATATTAAGTATCTCGTTCCCAATTTTTTATTTTATTTCTGGGTTTGTTTTTAAGGCTCTTATGGATTTAGGATCAAGGGGCTACTTTCCCATTTTTGGCATAGTTTTAGGTCCATTTTAGCGTAAAAATTAAGTGAATGGCCTTTTTATGCATCTTGGTGCCTCCCTTTCACATTCTGGGCATTCAACCAGAATTTGGGAAATTTCCAGAGTCCGGTGGTGTTCTTGAGTCTCTGATGGTGTCTCCGGGGGCCTGCCTAGGGCTCCAATGACACCACATTCTTAGAAACTTTCACCTTTCTCCATTCCCCGAGCAGTTGTCTTAGGGGTTCTCATGTTTTTTCAACCTTTCTTTCGGTCAAAGCGCTAACTTCTTTGCAATTTTTTTAGATGTCCGAGTAGCTTCATGAATTACACCAACAAGGATTCTACTTCTTTGACCAGGAGATCTTCACCATGGCCCGAGAAGGATGCATGTGTTATACCCATTTTTTGGGCATTTATGACATTTAAAAAAATATCAATTATAGAGGGATGATGAACATAACACTTTGCCTTCCTGTTCTCACAAAGCACAAAGTAGTTCCTATTCTCACAAAGTAGAAAGTACTTCTTGTTCTCACAAAGCACAAAGTACTTCCTGTTCTCACAAAGCACAAAGTAGTTCTTGTTCTCACAAAGTACAAAGTACTTCTTATTCTCACAAAGCACAAAGTACTTCCTATTCTCACAGAGTACAAAGTACTTCTTGTTCAGAGTACAAAGTGCTTCCTGTTCTCACAGAGTACAAAGTGCTTCCTGTTCTCACACAGCACAAAGTGCTTCCTGTTCTCACAAAGCACAAAGTGCTTCCTGTTCTCACACAGCGCAAAGTACTTCCTGTTCTCACAGAGTACAAAGTACTTCTTGTTCTCACGAAGTACAAAGGAAAACCATTACAAGCTAACAGGAGGATCTTGTTCGTTCAACACACAAAATCCACACTAACAGAGTTAGCAAAGGCATATAGAGTTGTCATTTATCAAAATATAACTGTATTTATGTTGTAATGTATTATTTGCGGGCCAAGCCCAATAACTTAGACCCATGATCTAATTGTAATCCTAAACTCATCACTATAAATAAGAGGAGATGGGATAGAGAAAGGGGGAGGCAATTCATAATGCAAAACTCCATTCTAGTATAAACATGTAAAAGCGAAGGAGGCCTATAGAACACCCGGCGATGCAAATTTGCTAGAAACTATGGTTCTTCAAGCTTAAATATTAATAAAAAATGACGAAGTGGACGTAGGTCATCTTTTTGGGGTCGAACCACTATAAAATATGGTGTTATTTATTTTATTTCATCTCTATTCTTGAATCCATGCTCTTATGTTCTCAAGTTGACAAAATACGGTGTCAATAGTTTGGTGCTTTCATTGAGAGAGCATATTCAAGACTTTGATGAAATCATCTCTAGAAGACTCCCAACTTCGTCAAGGGCCAAGTCAATCACCTGTTCATTTTTATTCAAGCCATCTGCGGAGCAATTGCAAGTTGTAAAAAAACATCATATTCGTTGAGAAAAATCACAGATCTATGTGAAAAATAATTTCACTTAATTGCATCCAAATTAGGGCATAAGACTGGAATAAAAAAATCCAGCGATTCTGAGTTATAAGGTGGAGCAATCACGGCGGTTCAAGGTAAGATCCACCTATGGTGGCGGCTTGTTCAAGTTGTTAACAATGATAAAACCATTTCTTGGAACCCTATGTGCATTTATGCATTTATGAAATCGATGGATACCACAACGAAGCTCGAAAACCTAGAACAGAAGGTGTAACCTGATTGCCTATGAGTATAAACCACAAATCCTAGAAAAACAGTTGTGCACTCATGCATACACTCCAAAGGTGAACAAGGAGTAGGCAATCCCAGCTATCCGAAAATGGAAACATGTTCTCCCATAATGGTTTATACTAGGCGAACAGAAAGTTGGAGGGCTTGGAAACCTTGCACGGTTAGTGTGTGGAATTTTACTTGCTTCTATGTCTTTATTAGGGGAAAGAGCAACCAAAGAAGGACTGGAATAACATGGGAAATACATGTAAAGAACCTGTTCGTTTATATGTTTCCATGCAGAAAGAGAACCTGTTTGCCCATTGTAGCCTATACTAGGCGAACAGGAATGTAAATTTATGTTTAAAATTCTTCCAAGCTATTAAGGGAATCCTGCTCTCATGCTTAAGAGAGCCCTGTTCTCATGCCTAAGAGAATCTTGTTCTCGGACCTAACAGAGCTTTGTTCTGGCGCCTAAGAGAATTTTTTTCTCGCGCCTAAGAGAATCTTGTTCTTGCACCTAAGAGAGCTCGGTTCTCGCTTCTATGAGAATCTTGTTCTCACACCTAAGAGAGCCCTATTCTCGTGCCTAAGAGAGTTGTGTTCTTGTGCCTAAGAGAATCCTGTTCTCGCGCCTAAGAGAATCTTGTTCTCTCGCCTAAGAGAGCCCTGTTCTCACGCTTATGGGAATCTAGGTCTCGTGCCTAAGAGAATCTTGTTCTCACGCCTAAGAGAATCCTGTTCTCACACCTATGTACAAGAATCATGTTAACCTTATATCACAGGAAATTCCAAGAAGACATATACGAGCTATCAAGGACATTAACTCGTATGCTTCATAACACCCGAGATCAAATTCATGCTCTCATGGCAAAGAGGGTCTATCAGTTCGTTTATAAGCCTTTAAAACTATTAGGAGTGAACGGAGCTTCAACAACAAAGGGATCCTATGGAAATAAAAGCTTGAAATCATTAGTGAAAATTCCAAGGTCGGAGACATTCGTGCTATAGACAGAATTTATCTTCGAAGCTAACCTATATGAACCCTTCGGGCCAACTCATATAAGTTGTTCAAGCTGATCACCCCTCTGCACAAGTTATTTGAGATGTATCTGGTACTCACACCTAGCTGGTCATCACTCCACAAACGTCATTCGAGCCATAAACGGAGTTCATCTCCAAACTAAACCACTGTTTGCAACCAAGTTGGGGATGAAGTTCATCTCCAAGACAATAATCACTCGAGTTGAAACTACAACATAAATTTCTGCTATCAACCGTACTTGTTTTCGAGACAGTGATCAGACTAGCAATTTCATGGTTTTCGAGATGACATGAACGCCTATTCGAGATGACTTGGATTTCGAGCCCCTGTCCGATCATTAAAAGCTCATGCTACGAGAACAGGAATAAGGAGTGAACAAGGATAAGGAAACTGACCTTAAAGTATAAGGCTCGAGAACATTTCAAGGTCACCACAAAATCCTGTTCGCACACACAAGGGACAACTTGACTTAACCCTTCAATGAAGCATGTTTGCCTCCTTCATAACTCTTTAATGAAACATGTTCACCCATGCATTCTTACAAGAGGCGAATATGAATAAGGGAGAACATCTCGAAAGATTATCTCAAACCATTTTGAGGTCACCTTTGGATGGTTAGACCGAAAGCTTATGCACACAACTTGAAAGATTATGCTCGAACCATTTCGATGTCAAAAAAGAGTTGGAGACATCTCAAAGTTTTACCTGTTTGTTTGATCCTTGAAACTTGTTGGCCCATGAATACATACATAGGGCGAATAGGATATATCGAATGCATTCCGAGGAAAAGCATGTGATATTTGCTGATGAGTTTTCGATCTTACCGATACGGATTATCAAGATAAATTCTGAGCTACCTTGAATAACTTGTACATGATGATAACACATGGAATGAACAGGACGAGCCTGTTAGCACGAGCTTGACTATGTAACGAGTCAGGGTTAACCATCACAAATAAATCAATATAAGGATAAAGTAGGAATTCTAGATTAACCAACAATATTCATAAATCGATACAATTGAATTTTTTTGCAAAATAGTTTCAATCTCGCAACCTTGAGACCATACTCGAGGATGAGGAAAATTTACTATCACTAAGCAAGAAATAACTAGATTAACGAGAATACAGGAACAGAATACTAACTGTTAGAACACAAGTATGTCGGAGCATGTTTTCACCTATTTACACATCTACGTAAAGAAAGCAAGAAGAAAGAATTTCAGGGCTCACTTCCGAGTTATGACCACACCAACCCAAAGATGAGCCCATTCTCCTAACTATGTATATTCCATTTCTGTTCGTTTATGATATACATAGAAAATGAATAGGAATAAAGAATAATCCTACTCGCATATGGTATGGAGACATATTCTGTTTGACAGTCACAAACAGAGTTTGTTCGCTCGTGTGCCTTAAAACGGAACCAACTGATAGTCCAGCTCTACTCGTTTACCTTTGCAAACAGGTACTAAAAAACTAATGGAGTAAGGGCAATAAGGAACCTGTTCTCCCGAGATTACCTCCAGGATACGAACAGGGTTAAAAAATGGCAAAGCATGTATGCTCTCTTTAAAAACTCTGTTGGCATCATCTCAATATCGCTTCATCTTGAATCTGACACTCTTCTCTAACTTGGGGTTTACTGAGATAATTTCCTATTAAGAAGAAAAGACAAGAGTCGGCCCCAAGATGTTAAGGGGATATTCTGATTGAACTGACCCCTGAAGACAGGCCATAACGGGGTATTATGGTCGCCTACCTGGTGTAACCAAACTTTCTAGGGGTATGAAAAAAGATCCCTTCTCAGAGGGATCACTGTTAAAGATTTCTTTATAAAGTGATCGCGATCAGAAAATAAGATAACCTCGATTTCTAATTAATTATGAAAGAGGACAAGTTTGAATTATGATCGTTATCAGAAAAGAAGATAACCTCGAATCCTGATTATTGAAAGAGGATAACTTTGAATTTCGCACTATAAAACCAGCTCGAACCCGGGGAGAAAATAAACCAAGACTTATAACTTGGTTACATGGGGGGCATAAAGGTATTGGATATAACCATACCACGAGCTCAGAAAAAATATATACATCTTTTAAATAAAAAAAAGTTGTCTCAAACTTTTGGTAAAATGGTTTAAGTATAGAGATAATCAAGCATAAAAGGAAAAATGTTACAAATTTGTTGTGCAACAAAATTTTGAGTAATATTCTAACCTATCATGCTTCTATGATTAAAGGAGTATGAGTTCCGAGCAGTTATAAGCTCATCATACTTATATGTTTAAATAAGTATGCACATTGATTATGACAATAAACGAAACAAGTAGACATACTTGAAAGTTTTAATAATGCAATCAAGCTTTGAAAAATTCAAGTTAGTATAAAAAAGAAATTTGGAAATAAAAATTAAGCTAGAACAATGACTCGGATTGTCAAAGATGATTCCAAATAAAACTTAATAAACTAACAAGAAAAAAATCAAAGTTATAAAATCTTAGTCCTAACCAGGAATAATGCTTGAATACTAACAGGTAGCTATTAAGCAAACATTTAGACCTGGCTGAACCAGGTTCGAACAAAGTGATACACTAACTCAGAAGAATTCTCAGAAAAGAGGATAACTTCACATTCTGCTAGTTTAGAAGATAACCTCATAACCTAATCGTTGTTAGGAAAGAGGACAACTTTTGAACTATGATCGATCACTATTAAAGGACAGCCTCCAATTTTGGTCGCCTACCAGTTTAGGGAGTAACCTCTAGTGACCTGTTCGCCTAGCACAACTTGATGAATTATGCTTATATACATGAAATGAACAGAACGATTCATTTATCCTATGGTGATGAAATATGAATTCTTCTAACAAGTGATCAAGGACCGAGATTCCTCAATTACTTGGGGGGCATATAGGGTATAAGAACACAAGTGTTCTGTCTGTTCTACCGAGAAAGACAAAAATGTGCTTACGCATGTTCTGTTCATTCCATCTACAAAGGTAAAATTGTGTCTACTCTCCTAAGCCTAAAGGTGAGACAAACACATGCCATGAAAAGAGAAAAAGTAGATATAAAAACACACAAGTTGTTTGCACCATTCACAAAAGGCAAACTATTATGTTCGCTAATACATGTAAAAAGCCTCTGTTCGCATCATGCACAAAAGGAAAACTCGTTTGTTCGGTGGTACATGTAAAAAGCCTATGTTCACATCATGCACTAAAGGCAAACTAGTCTGTTCGTACTAAGAATGAAAGGCCAAATGGTTTGTTCATAGGCATGTAAGTACATACTACAAAAGAAAACAAAGAGCTAATAGTATGCATGTACAAAATAATCCAACATGAGGCGCGCTAGAGACTAAGCTATCAGGACTCTAGCTCAAGGGTCTAGTCTCCTGAGGCAGCTAAAGGTTCAACAGAAGTGTTGGTAGCGAGATCTTCAGGCCTTGAAACATCACCATCCCCTGGTTGTACTAAGGAGGTACAAACATAACAGTTTTCTTCATCGACGAGTCTCTGTTCGCAAGCCTCTAGTATGGACTTCTCTCCGCCATTCTGAAATGTTAAATCAATATTACGGTTGTGTTTCCAGACTTGAAAGATTCATGTTATTTAAGATCTCTCCTTCTTCTTCAAGGGTTTGAAGGCGATCAACTTCCACATCAGCTTTAAGTTGTTCAACCTCAATAGCATGAGACTTTTGAAGATGGTCAATCTCAGCCCTTAGTTGATTTATCTCGGTACAAGAAGAACTTTTGAGTTGCTCGAGCTCAGTCTTACAATTGTTCCTCTCACAAGGAACAGTTTCTATCTCAGACATGAGGGCACAACTTGTATCTCCCTTATCCTTCTTCAACTACTAGATAGATTTAGATAAGTTAGTCAAGGTGATCCTTGTCTGCAAGGGATAAAAAGAGATCAATACAATAAATTAAGCGGAAAGATAACAAGTACAATAATGAGAGAAGAACCATACCTGAACAGTGTTGGCAATAGAATGGTGAACTATCTCACTAAGGACGCAAACTCCGGAGAAAGACCATTATGCCTGTATCTGGTCACTCTGGATGTCCTCTTCAAATCTAGGTACCACCATTTGAACATGAGAAGGTAGTATAGGAGATAAGGATCGGGTTTTGGGAACCACACTAGTAGTCGCTACAAGGGCTGGTGGTGTAACCCCCATTAGAGGATGACTCTGGCCTGAACGAACAGAAGAAGACTCTACAAGGGTCCCCTTATCCTTGTTCGCTAACTACTTCCTCCCTTTGTTAGCCCTTGTACCTACAACCTCAGGGCCACCAAACAAAGCTCGAGCATTCATGTCTCCTGCCGAGAGAAAAGTGGTCAAACAAGATGAAAAAAAATATATAACAGTCATAATGCAGTTAAGAAAAAATAGTATATCAGAAGGACTATTAGTAAAAGTTTCCTCTGCAAAGTATTCATTTAACCAATGAGGGAGGGACAATTTCTCATTTCTAAGGGATAGACCAAGACCTCCCACATCACTAAAAGGTTTAGATGGGAGAGGTACTTGGGATAAGTCAAACTCTGAATAGTTGGGCAACCTAGAATAAAGACTGCTTGGGGAAGAACAAGCAGATGAAACCTCGAAATGAACTGACTCAGGCTCGTCATGAACAACAGTAACCTCCTTTGATCGCCTCTCATGTATAGACTCTCAAACCTTAGAAAAGGGAACGTAGTCAAACTGCAAAGGCGGTGATAGATGATCTAATGACTGGTGTGGTTCGAGTAGACCAACCAATCATAAATTTCCATCATTGATAAGGAAAGACACATTCCTATACTTTCCACCCAATCGACATAACTAAAAAAGACGCTCTCGCATCTCAGAGGTTGGAGTCGGTCGCCTATAATGACCTGAAACATCAAAGTATGCGAATAGTGAGCATGCAGTGAAGGATGCGAACAGACAACCTTATGAAAGGAGAACGACCAGAAATTTACCAATATCATGGAATGACCTATACTGAGACTTGGCGACATTGGTAAAAAAGTACTGACTAAAGTAGCGACCATGGTTGGAGACACCACTCTGAGGACTTCTCCACCAAAATAGCAACATAAGTGGTAGAATCCTTCATAACCTGATACACGGTTGCACTTGATATTGAACAAGTAGTGAACCTCCAGAGCATCAGGGGGAGGTCAAACTAACAACCTGTAACTATTTGATGTCAGTTGGAATGGAGCTATTCCAAAATAGTCACATATTTCCACAAATTATGGATGAAGTGGAAGGAAGGCACCTGCTTGGCAATGCATGGGACTCCTAGCGGTATACCTGTCTGGTGGGGAGCCTGCTCGCTCATCATCAACAGGGACTCTAAGTCTGGGTTCGCCAATTAGTCCATACTTATCTATTAAATGGGACAAGTAACTTGTAGAAAAGATGGATCTCAGTGTTACAAAACCATCCGAGCTAAAGATTTCTCCAAGCTCTTTTTCAATATAATCGACCTTTTTCCTCTTCCTTAACGCTCTTAATTTCTTGGGAGGCATAGACTTGGTCCCAAATCAGAAGCAAATAAGGACAAAGAGATCCCTATACACTTTGGAGAATGAGGCCTAACCGGATTGCAAAAGAAACCAGACTCCTCGAAAACCAAGAAAAACCAAGTACCTGAAAAGGAAAGGAAAGGAAAGAGTGAGATTCTGTTCGCACATACACAATATGAGGCATGTTCGCCCATAAGTGTATAGCTAGGGCGAACAGAACCAAAAAGATACTAGAACATAGAAATGATATAACTTACAAAGGGATCTATACTTGGGAAGAATGAGTGAACTCGCTCATAAAAGGTAAACAAAGAAAGCGTGTTTGTTCGTGTGTATGTTCAAGGAACGAATAGAATCAAAATGACATGTCAAAAATATTAAAGGCTAGTTCAAGTATCTTGATTGGTTGTGGGTTGACTCAAAACATTCCATTTACTAGACAATAGGAAACTTAACTTAACGAAAAGACGTGTGATGTCTGTTCGAGTAATTGAGTAAAAATATCTAAGTGTGTGCATACACTCATTGGCAAGAGGAGTACCTGCTTGTTTTTATTCATAAAAGGTGGATTGACAAAGACATAGGTGGGGTTGTTCACAAATTCAAAGATGCAACCTATTCACCTATAGCTTTGGGGAAAAAGCTTATTTGTCCATCTATACTATAAATGGTGCGAATAAAAGGTAAAGGTTGTGAATCATAGGGTCTTGTTCATTTGCATTACTCTATTTGAATCATTCTATGATTGGGTGAACAAGCAACAAATCAAATGGGTTATGAGACCCTATTCATATAAGGCAATGTGGAGTTACTTAGGATCATGTTCGTGCAAGGCATACCTACACAACAGATGAGAACAAAATCGAAAAAAAAGGGTTGCTTATAATTTTTATGTGGGGAATGAACAGAGACTAACTGTTCGTTTGTGTGCCTAGAAACAAGTAAGAATTTGAAACCTCCACTCTAGCAGCATCAACTCATTCAAATAAATGGGAGATGATAAATCATATTTTTTTTTATTCATGGAAATGGATAAAGCAAGCAGCAACATGGAAACGTGTTCGTTTTCACTTTGTAGGATAGAAATCGTTTGCACACTATAAGGAGCGAACAAAAGCTACCTGTTTGTGTGTGTTCTTATATCAAAACACCAATCGTACATGCTCTATGAAACTGAAGTTAGGTTAACACAAGCAGAGGGGAAAAGCTTATTTGTTCGCCTATACTAGTATTCAAGGAAAGAATTGACCCTCTACTCTACTGGTGGAATTCTCATACGAGACAGTAAACGGGGGATGAAACCTGTTTGTCTATGTTAGGAGTTCTCCATGTTCGCTAGTGGTGAATGCAATAGAGGCATGTTTGTGCGTAGCTACATTCAAAGGATAAAAACTTATTTTGGTTAGTATCCAAGAAGTGAACAAAGAGGACAATGGTTCCTCTATATGCTCAAGACAATAACAAGGGTCTTATTTATCTAAGATATTTTTACCATATTTGTATACAAAGAGCAAGAATGTCTTGTTTGCCTTTGCTCATTTATTGGTGCTAAGCAAATAGTTTCAACCTCTACCAGCATTAAACTCAAATTACGGATTGTTTATGCCAACAAAACATAATGATAAGCAAGGGTCAACCAGTTCGCTCAAATACAAGTGTATATCACATGTTGGAAACGAACAAGAGTGGGGATGAAACCTTAACTACAATGGAGAAGAGTAAACAAAATGGGATGTAAGAACGAGATACCCAAGGATTTGATGCTAGGTTTTACACTAAATTTATGGCACCAAATGTCAAGATTCAAGCAAAGAAATCAGAGAGATCCTTATAGCATATACTCAATTTTTTAGAGATAAAAAAACAACAAACACCCTCAATCCATTACCCAGTCATGAAACAACAACATGAAGGGAAAACTTACACAAGGTGGATACTCTTTCTCAATGCCATATGTTTCCAAGTCAAGGCAGTCAGCGATGTTTCTCGTCCAGCAACGTCGGTGCTACTCCAACAAGCAGTAGTATGGCATGGTGTTGGGCTCTCCTCAAAACAATGGGGGTCGATGGTAGTCACTAAGATTCATTCTCAAATGTGGACTAGAATAAGTCTTTGGGCTTAGGGTTTACAAAGTTTTGGGCCTAAAATTCTTGCAAAATAGTGGCCTATAACTCATTTTAGGAGTACAAATATAAACAAGCCCATAAGGGTTGTTATCAAAAAAGAATGCTTATGGAACGATCAGAAGTGTTGGTTTATAAAGAAAAAAAAGTTATTTTACTAAAATGTCATTTAAAATGCATAACCAAAAAAGAATGGGGACATTGTTCACATAACTAAGTCATAATTGTGCAAAGCATGAAAACTGACTTGGGGGGGAAATGTTATGCCCATTTTTGGGCATTTATGATATTTAAAAAATAGCAATTATAGAGGGATGATGAACATAACACTTTGCCTTCATGTTCTCACAAAGCATAAGTAGTTCATGTTCTCACAAAGTACTTCCTATTCTCACAAAGCACAAAGTACTTCCTGTTCTCACAAAGCACAAAGTGCTTCCTGTTCTCATAGAGCACAAAGTACTTCCTATTCTCACAGAGTACAAAGTGCTTCCAATTCGCACAGAGTAGTAGTAGTAGTAGTAGTAGTAGTAGCAGTAGTAGTAGTAGTAGTAGTAGTAGTAGTAGTAGTAGTAGTAGTAGTAGTAGTAGTAGTAGTAGTAGTAGTAGTAGTAGTAGTAGTATGATAGTGATAGTTACTGTGGATTTTGGTTCAAGCCGGGACTTAATTGACCACTCACAACAACACTTATAGATTTTATAAGTTTAACCTATAGTTTAAGAAAATTTATTATGACATAAGGTTTGATTAATATAGCTGATTATAAAGATGTCATTTATTATACTATAAGGTTTAGATAGAATTAATAAGAACATGACACTTGTCGTGTGCACGTTTATTTAAGGATTTAATTATGCTTTAAATAAAAGAAAGTTCAAGAAAGCTCTAGAATCTTCCAAGACCATTAGAAGCATGACATTCGTCACAATCTTGTTTATTTGAGGATTAAGCATTTTTAAGTGGATAATTCAAAAATAGAAGTTTCGAGAAGCTCTAGACTCTTCCATAACTTGCTGAAATCCCAAATTACTCAGTCAAACCTGATTAATCAATTCAAATTATGCTGAAAAAGTGCTATTACGTGTTTAATATATTCATGTTTGCCGATATATCGCAGCATAGGAGCCGATATATCGCCACACGGGACATACAAAAAATACGTCGACGTTGCACAAACGATCGAACCAGTCTCGAGAATACTAGGAGAGGCGATATATCGCCTATAGGGGGCGATATATCAGCCCCACCTATGTATTTTCGAAAGCTCAGTTATTCAATTTTAAAAATAGCTTTAACCTCTTGACTAGCCTCTGAACGTTTTGACCGAGTCTTCAGCACCTGTTGAACGAATATTCAAATATTTTTCAATTAATACTCATTATTTTTATTCTAGCTAAAAGAAGATAGTTCACTCCTTGAACTCTATAAATAGGACCTAGTACCCAGCTATTTCTCTCATTCTTCAAGCTGTGTTCAGAGCCTTCAAGCTGCTAGGGTTACTATAGAGTGATAAACACTTGGGTTGGGATAAAAGCTTTATCATCTTAAGCTTTATAAACACTTGGGTTGGGATAAAAGCTTTATCTTTTTAAGCTTTACTATAGTGTGTTTTCAATATCAAGGTGTAGTTCGGTGCTAGCATATTCAAAGCTATTCCTAATCTTAAGTTCATTTCTGTATGGTTCCTTAGTTTCCTTTAGTTATCTTTACTCAAATCCTAACTCGTTGTTTCCATTCTTGGTTAGGTATTTAAGCTCTTTGAACTTAAGGGTTCTTTCTGGTAAGTCTCCTCTTGGTGGTTTAGTTCATTTCTTTATCATCTCTTTCTTTAGAAATACTCACAATCTTATTGTTGGTTTTAGGAGTTCCAAATCCCATCCTTGTTCTCATAAATCCCGGTATTGGTAAGGAAAATAGGATAGATTTTGTATGCTTTTATGTTTTGATATATGTTTATGTTATATGTATGATATGTTTTTAGTTGTTTTAGTATATGAATTGTTTAGATAACAATCGCATAATTTGTTTAGTTAACAAATATATAACTTGTTTGGATAACAAGTCCCAATAAACTATTCTATGGGCATATGATTGTTTAGATAACGAGCCCCATAAATTTATATGACTTGTTTAGATAACTAAGCCCCATAAATTTATGGGCATATGATTGCTTAGCTAGCAAGCCCCAAGAAGTATGATGGCCATTATAATGCATGTTTTATAGTCATAGGTTTGTATTCTTGTGTTTAAGTTTTATGATATATGTGCTAGTAGATTTTCCTTGCTGGGCATTAGGCCCATTCCTTTATTTTTTTGTATGCAGGAATATAGTTATGGCAGCAGAAGGATTCTTGGCAGCTTGGTTTGTGTATTAAGGATGAAGGGATTCGATGGACTGCGTGAACGATTCGAGGACGTTATTTTAGTTTCTTTAAATTATGTTTTTATGTATTTTCCGCATTTAGTTTTGTAAACAATTTTCTTTAGTTTAAAGTTATGTTTTATTTTAAAAAAATGGGATCTCATACCCTGCATTTATGTATTTCAATATTTACTTTTGAGTTTTTAATACAATTGTGAATATTTCATATGTATGTTTTCTTAAAAATAGTAGCTAAGTCTAGTAGTTTTTAATGGTCCAAGGTCTTAGAATTAGTTGGGTCATTACATCTCACGAAGTACAAAGGCAAACCATTACATGCTAACATGAGGATCTTGTTCGTTCAACACACAAAATCCACGCTAGCAAAGGAGTACAGAGTTGTCATTTATCAAAATATAACTTTATTTTTGTTGTAATGTATTATTTGCGGGCCAAGCCCAATAACTTAGGCCCATGATCTAATTGAAACCCTAAACTCCTCACTATAAATAAGAACAGATGGGATAGAAAAAGGGGGAGGCATATCATAATGCAAGAACTCCATTCTTGTATAAATAGTCCTTATGTAATGTAAAAGCAAAGAAGGATTATATAACAACCGGCGACGCAAGTTCGCCAAAAACTATGATTCTTCAAACTTAAATATTAATAAAAATGACTAAGTGGACGTAGGTCATCTTGTTGGGGTTGAACCAGTATAAAATATGGTGTTATTTATTTCATTACATCTTTATTCTAGAATCCATGGTCTTATGTTCTCAAGTTGACAAAAAATGGTTTCAATAGTAGGCAACAAGAAGTGAGATGGGCGGATGTCCAAGCATCGGTATGGGAGTTGGTGGTATGAGAGTTTGCTCCGGTTGCAGAAAGGTCGGAGCAGAGGGGAATGATGGAGTATGAGGTGAATGAAGCTCCCATTCCTCACCCCACGCAAAGGTATGAAGCTGCGGGATTTGAGGCAGAGCAATTCCTCAGCAAGCTAAAGCACACTCTTGCCTTGGAGCACATCATGATGCATTACAGGATCGGGGAGGAGTTCCTAGTGTGCCACTGTTAGGAGTCAGAGATAGCACACCGTAGTGTGCACGGCCTCAGAGCATGGAGCTGGTCCCACCTGATGGTCGGAGCTGCCTTACCACTACACCGGTACTTCTTCAACTTTTTGAAGTATGTGGGGATCATTCCCTTCTAGTTGTCCTCAAACAAATATCAGGTCCTGGCATGTCTGTATGTTCTGTACCAGAGAAGGAATTGGCCAAAGCCTTTTCCAGTAGAGGTCCTGTACCTTCACAGCTTCCGTACTATGCTTAGGAATTAATAGAATGACCTCAACGGGTACTACACCTTCATGAAGTATACCAATCCCAACTTGGTGAACAAGGCTCCTCACCACAACGAGATTCATGCGTGGGACTACAATGACCATTTCTTTTTCACCAATGGTTTACCGATGTGGACCAACCCTACCCTCATACTCGAGTTCTCCAGGGTTGGTGAGTATCTTCGCATCCTTTGAGCTTTATATTCTCTCATTTTCATAACTCCAATACTAAGTGGCCTCTATTGTGTAGGTCCCTTCTGACGAACTTCTTTCATCCAAGTGTACAAAAATCGCTTACAAGAGATGAAGGGTTTTCCAGACCTGGAGCTGGAGCTGAGCCAGCTGGTCACGGAGGAAAACCTGATAGCCGTAGGCCTTCATTAGGCAGAGCAGCGCATTAGCAATGTGGACTTGACACAGTACAGGAATTTTAACAAGCACTGCGCACTTGCTGCCTACCTCATCAACTACATCGATGGTCGGGCCATCAAAATATTCAATTAGCAGCTGATGGAGGAGAGGTTCAAGAATGCTCAACTTGTACGAGTAGCTAAAGAAGCTCAAGAATATTAGGAGCTCGAGGAGGAGCTTTAGGTGGGGATAGAGTTCTCCTCCCTTGATCAAGGTAAATCCCCAATTATTGTTTATAATGCTAGACAAGTAGGAGATGGGGTAAGTCCCGAGCACGTGTGGGCTCACCTCAAATTGTCCCTGGACAATGGAGGAATTCCAAGATTACCAAGACCTAATCGACGTCTACCTTCACCATCTGAGGAGAAAGTTGTCCCTGTAGGGATTCGAGCCCCTGGACGACGTGACGTCTTTCCATGCGAACTGATTTTGTCAATATGAAACTAACACTACCCAGGAGATGGGCCAACTTGTGAGAGAGTTTTCACATGCGGTTCTTCACCCAGAGGAGTCGCCTTGTGGTGGGGCTTCCGAGAAGCCCACGTGCTCTTGACTCGCCTTTTAACTTTAGCCTGTTAACTTGTCTTTATTTCATTCCACCAATGCTAACTATTTGCCTTTGTCTGTGTAGAACAAATGGGGCTAGCTGACATTTCTCATTCAGCCCTCAAACTTGGAGGAGGTCCAAGTAGATCTGCTTCCGGAGGATCTCAGCAGCCCCGCGAGGCAGTGGCACCTTCCCTGCATCTAAGCAGCAATGAAGCTCCTCCCCCCACAGGGAGGATTCCTGGGTGGAGGCCATGCCCACGTTTTAGATCTCTTCCCCACCCTCTCCAATTGCCAAGAACTCCCTGGGAGTGGAGAGCCTAGAAGTGCAAAACCTTCCCCACCTCCAGTGTATCCGGAGAAGTATGAGGGGGTGATGCTTGAGCTCTTCCAGGCAATGCTCAATCACTTTGAGGCACAAATGGAGGAGGGCAATAAGGCCCTGCACGAGATCGTGAAAGCTCTTCGCCAACTAAAACCTCCAAGGGAGAGGCCTGTGGAGCCCCAAATAGGTCGTACGAAGCTAGAGAGCATGTTCGTCGCAAAGCTCGGGGACGTGGTTGCTCCACTAGCGACGAAGCTCCTTCAAGGAGTCATCTCATGGATGTGTGAGTTGACTATCCATAGCTATGCCCAACAAGGTGATAGTAACGAGGTGTCTCTTGTCGCCTCCTGTCAGTACGCCACCGTCCGTGTAAGTTAGTTTTCTCCACTGACTGTTACTTGCCTTATGTGTTGTAATGCAAACTAACCAATAATTATTTGAATTTTAGTCGGCTTTTAGCCTTCCAATGCCTTGGGGACATCATGATGGAGAAATCTTACAAGCTCCAGTGTGCCCTGGCCAGTGTGGCAGCTCTAAAGGAGAAGGTGAGGGTACCCCCGGAGGAGTTGACCCGCCTGTGGACATCTCTAGAAGCGAAGCAGGCCCACACCCAGACACTCGAGGAGGTGACCGTGAAGGCAACAGAGGAACTCCAGGCTGCAAGGGAAGAGGTCTGAAGAGCCAAAGAAAAATCTTCCAAGGCCACGGAGGAGGCTTCCAGAGCAACGAAGGAAGCAACTAAGGCCCGTGATGAAACCACAAAGGCACTTGACAAACCTGGGCTAGTGAAGACAAAGCTCTTCAAGCCATGGAGAAGACCAAGTCCCTCCAGCAGAAAGTGGAGGTTCTCAAAAAGGAGGTCGACACCATCAT
Organism: Humulus lupulus; assembly: GCF_963169125.1. Classification (NCBI taxonomy): domain Eukaryota; kingdom Viridiplantae; phylum Streptophyta; class Magnoliopsida; order Rosales; family Cannabaceae; genus Humulus; species Humulus lupulus. Next base: position 217,732,814 of record NC_084802.1, on the reverse strand, counting down.
GGAGGATGTGTTCTATGTGGCTTGTTTCCACAATCAGGAAATGTTCTTGGAATTTACTGGAAAGCTGACAATACTCGGTTGTTCTTCGAGGAGCATTTGCTGGCGGAAAAATCTGCAGAAGCTGCCAATGTTGCTGCCAAGGAAGCTGGCGTAGCCCCAGAGGCAAATCCCATCATTGAAATCATTGAAAAGGTTCCTCCTGGCGGGGTCTAGCCCACCTATTCTTTGTTATTTTGCTTATTTTAAATTTCTAGGCTTGCATGCCATCTTTCTTTTCTTTTCTTTTCTTGGGGTAGAAACAACTGAATGCTCAATCCCCCAAGCATAATTTTGTATGTATGAGTTTTTTTAGAATGACATTTTCTTGCTCTATTTACTTGCCTTCATTTCCTTTTCACTTAACACATTTTTAACACATCGTTTAGTAATAATGCAAATTGGACTTAAAATTTTACAAGGTTTTTCTTCAAACTTTTAACACAGTGCGACATCACACTGAGTTCCTTAGTTTACGTGCCCAGTCTAGGGGGCGTGGGTCTTTTTGCTTAAGCTACGACAACTTTAGACCTGCCTTCGAGTATAGGCTACTCGAGGCTGCTTACTTATTTTTTGTCCACTTAAGGCTTGGACCCGAGTACTAGCGACTCGAGTTTTATACCTTGTCCTTTTGAAAGTCGAGAACTTAGAACTGCTCTGTAGGCACCTAGTCCTCTAGACGTAATTTGAGTTCTATGCCCTTAGGTTACTTAGGTTTTTGGAGCATGCTTAAGTTTTGGCAAGTTAAAGCTTGGATCCAAGTACAAGTGACTCGAGATTTAGACCTTTAACCTTTTAGAATTCTGAAACTCAATATTACTCCTCGGGCAGCTAGTCTTTGGGAGATAAGTCCTCTGCCCTTAGGCTACTTAGTTTTTTGTAAAGCTAGGTTTACTCCGCTCCTAATAAGCTTAGTTCCCTAGGTAATTTCGTTAATTTTCACAAGCCTTGACACTAAGTTTACCCTGCTCATAATAAGTCTAGTTCCCTAGGTCATGCTCCACGAGTAGTTACCTCTCGAGGTGACCCAGCTATGCCCCCCAAGTGATTGGAGACTAGTCAATGTTCACTTGTCCAGGCCAGCAAGCGAGTACTCCTCGGGTAGTGAAATATAAATAAATAAATAACAATTAAAAATACAAGCAAATTCTCTGAATTTCATCTGTCGTGTTTTGTACACACAATTTCCATTAAAGTGCTCAGAGGCTACTAATGACTGCAAAATTTAGAAAATAAAATTGTTCATATTATTGGTAATACCGCCAAAGATGCTCGACATTCCAGGCATGGGGCACCAAATCCCCATACAATCAAGCCAGTTTGTATGTCTTAGGACACATGATGCTCTCGAATTGGTATGGGCCTTCCTAGTTAGGGCCCAATATTCCAGCCCCTGGATCCCGGGTAGCCAGAAAAATTCTTCACAACACCAAGTCTCTGACCTCAAATTTTCTATCCTTCACTTTGGAATTAAAGTATCTAGCCACCTTCTTTTGGTGTGATGCTACATGTAGCTGTGAAGCTTCTCGGAGCTCCTCAACAAGGTCCAGAGATTCCTAAAGTAGAGCATGGTTCGTGGTCGAGTCGTAAGTATCTCTTCGGTGCGTGGAGATTGCTGCCTCAACTGGGAGAATGGCTTCATACTCGTAGGCCATAGAGAATGGTGAATGGCCAACGGAGGTCCTAGCAGTGGTGTGATAACTCCACAATGCCTTAGGAAACTCCTTAGGTCAGACACCTTTTGCCTGTTCTAGCATTTTCTTCAAAGTGGCCTTTAGCATCTTGTTAACCGCTCCCACTTGTCCATTTTCCTGGGGTGGGCTATGGAGGAGAAACTCTTCATGACTCCATGCCTCTCATAAAAGTCAGTAAATAATTCACTATCAAACTTCAGGCCGTTGTTGGAGACTATCTTCCTCGAAAGCCCAAAATGGGAAACGATGTTCTTGATGATGAAGTCCATCTCCTTCTTGGAGGTGATCATAGCGAGAGGTTCGACCTCAACCCACCTTGTGAAGTAGTCGAATGCCACAATAACATACTTTACTCCTCCCTTTCCTGTGGGCAAGGATCCAATCAAATAAAAGCCTAGACTACGAAGTGCCACAAATTTGTCATCTGAGTGAGCTCATTTGGCGGAGCTTGGGGGATGTTGGTGTATAGTTGGCATTTATCGTACTTCTTGACATAATAAAGCGAATTGTCATTCATCGTAGGCTAGAAGTACCATTGTCTTATGATTTTCTTGGCAAGGCCCTGCCCCCAGCGTGGTCGCTACAAAAGCCTTCATGCACTTCTCAAAGGATGAGTTTGGATTCCTACTCAAACACACATCAGAGTAGTGGTAACAAATATCCTCACCTTTACAGCCTGATGTTCATGATTACATACCGAGGCACCTGATAAAGTAGCTTCCGAGACACTTTTTTGTCCTGTGGCAACTCTTTAAAGACAAGATACTTCATGAAAGGTCTTATCCAATCGTCCTGGAGCTGGACCACTTCTACCTCCTCAAGAGCTATGATGCTCAGAGAAGCCAAATATTCAATCGAGACCACGTTGAGAAACTCTGCGTCCTTGGTGAAAGCAAGTTTGGCCAGGGCATCAGCGTTGGAATTTTGCTCCCGTGGCACTTGTCGAATGGTGAATCTTTCGTAGCTATGTAGAATTTCCTGGGTCTTGGCTAGATAAGTGGCTATCTTGGTTCCTCGGGCATGGTACTCTCCAAGGACTTGGTTCACGACAAGATGAGAATCGTTATATATCTCGAGGCCCTCAACTTTGAGCTCCAAGGTAACTTGGAGTCCAGAAATCTAAGTTTAATATTCAGCCTGGTTGTTTGAAGCGTCGAAACCAAATCTCAAAGTGTTGTGAACTCTATGTCCCTTGGGGGACACCAAGATAAGGCATGCTCCAGCTCCATTCTCATTGGAGGACCAACCTACAAATAACTTCCATATGTGCCCGACAACCAAGGTCTTCTTAGGTCTCTCATGTGTTTCCGTGCACTCGACAATGAAGTCTGCCAGTGTCTGTCCTATTATGCAGTCCTCGGGTGATAAGTGACATCAAACTAGCTGAGTTCGAATGCCCACTTGAAGAGTCTCTGGAGGACTCCAGCTTCTTGAGGACCTGCCTTCAGGGTTGGTTGGTGAGGTCCCTAATGGGAAGCGCCTGGAAGTAAGGCCTGAGCTTCTGAGAAGCCATCATCAGGCAAAAGGTCAGCTTCTCCATGAGCGGATGCCTGATCTTCACCTCGAGGAGCCTCTTTCTTACATAGTACACGGGGTGTTGGATGTGACCTTCCTCGCGACTAAGGCAGCACTAATCGCATTCTCAGAGATTTCCATATAGAGGAAGAGGGGTTCTCAGTCCACGGCCTTTGACAGAATCGGAGGATTCACCATATGTGCCTTCAACTACTGGAATGCTTGTTCACACTCTATCCATTTGAATCGTTGACTTCCTAAAATGGTGTTGAAAAATGGAATGCACTTGTCGGTAACCTTCGAGATGAAGGGGCTAAGAGATGTTATGCGACCAGTCAAACTTTCCACATCCTTTTTCTTTCTAGGTGACGACATCTTGATCAATACCCTTATCTTCTCGAGATTTTCTTCAATTCCTCGGCACTGACAATAAATCCAAGGAACTTCCCGGAGGCTACCCCAAATGTGCATTTATGTGGATTCAACTTCATCCCAAACTTGCGAAGGACTGATAATACTTCCCCCCAGATCTCCCACGTGCTCGGGGGCTGTTCTGGATTTCACGAGAATTTCATCCATGTACACCTCCATGTCCCGACCAAGATGATTCTTGAACATCTTGTTCACCAACCTTTTGTACGTGGCACCATCATTCTACGAGCCAAAAAGCATCACTTTGTAGCAGTAAATGCCTTTGTCTGTTTGGAAGCTGGTGTGTTATTGAGCTGCGACATGTATAGAAATCTTATTATACCCCGAATAGGCATCCATGAACTAGAGGAGCTCATACTCGAAGGTGGCATCGACCATCTGATCGATCTTTGGCAAAGGGAAGCAATCCTTAGGGCAGGCCTTGTTAAGGTCGGAGAAGTCGATACATGTTCTCTAAGTGTCATGAGGCTTTAGCACCAGCACTGGGTTTGAACACCACTTTGGATATTGTGCTTTGCGAATGAAACAATTTTCGAGAAGCTTGTCAACTTCAGCCTTCAAGGCCTCCCCCCTGGTAAGGTCCATTGTCCTCTTCTTTTGTTACACCGAGGAAACATTAGGTTCTATGTTCAAGGTGTGGCAGATAATGTTGGGGTCAATTCCCATCATGGTTGTATAAGACCAGCGAAAGACATCCTGGTTCTCGTGGAGAAAGCTCACCAAAGCTTCTCGGACCTCTGCCTTGAGGTTCTTCCCGACCATAACTTTCCTTTCGGGGTTGGAGTTGTCGAGGATGACTTCTTTGGCTTCCTCCATGGGATCAATAGCCTTATCATCTCCAACCCTGGGGTCCAACTCATTGGATTCTCTGTCTTCTAGAACAGCCTGGACCTCCATCTCTTCCGAAGGAGGCTGCTCGAGGGCCACTGCTTCAACCACCATCAGTGGATGTTTCAGTGACACATTGTAGCACTGGCGGGCCTCTTTCTGGTCCCCAAGGACAGTGCCAATTCTCGACTCCATGGGGAACTTCATTCACAGGTGGCAAATAAAAGTGACTGCTCTAAACTCCACCAGGGTTGGGCAACCTAAGATGGCACTCTAGGCGAAGGAGCAATCCACGACCACAAAGGTGCAGTACTTGAAGGCCTAGACAGGCACTTCTCCAAGTGTCATTGGTATCTTTATCTGCCCCATTGGAATCAAACCCTCTCTTCAGAACCCAGAAAGTGTTGAGGTGCATGGGGAAAGGTCACTCATCCTCAACCTAATCTTCTCAAAGGTTGACTTGAACTGCATGTTCACAAAAATCCCATTGTCCACCAGGATCTGAGCTACCATCTTGTTGTAAATCTAGCTCTCAATCACCAACAGATCATGGTTGGGGAAGTGCACTCTCTGAGTATCATCCTCAGAGAAGGTGGTAATCTGGTCTGTCATTCGAGGCATTTTTTATGGGAGTTGGGCTAGTGCCAGCACTTCATCATCATGATTTAGGGCCCGCGCATAACAATTCTTCGAGCCCCTTGACGTGCCCCCCAGGTGGGGTCCTCCCAAAATAGTCCCTACTCTCCCATTCACCAGAGGAGGTCCATGGGCTGCTTGCTGTGGTGTAGCCGGTACTTGGTCTAGGGCCTGAGGAAGTTCCACCTATTGTGGAGGAGGCATGGCCATGGCCAGAGCCCGGGCAGGGCATGCTCCAGTCCTGGCATGAGATTCTCAATCTCATCTCGAAGTTGCCTACACTGGTGTGGTGTCCAACGTCATTATGGAACTTGCAGAACTTTGTGGTGTCCCTTCGCTCCCTGGCCCTCCAGGTGGGTTGAGGTTTCCGCTAATGGATTTGTTGTTCCGTGGCAAGGAAGATGTTTTCTCAAGAAGCCAGGAAGTCAGTGTACTCAGAATAATGAGGAGTGTATCTCTCCTCAGGGGCGCCAGATCTCTTGGGCTTCTTGCCCTTGAATTTTCCCCCATGCTTTCTCCCGCTAGGACCCTCCCTAGGTGCTACTGACTAGGCTGGATTCGTTGTTCCAACATTGAAAACAAGCTGAAAAGCATTGTATCCAATGGGAGCTACTCCATACCCAGAAGGAGCAGTACTAAACCGACTTAGGGAACAACAACTGCACTGTAATGAGGGGCGCTTAGAACACGCATTTGTGCTAGAATGTATAGAAAGAACTGCGGCCGCCAGAGCTAAGGCAGCTAGGAATGCTGGAGCCGAGAAGGAAATCAGTCCTCCGAAGGCTCCAATTTGGGCATCTTCCCAGTAAATATATTCTTGGGCTCAACATTTGAAGTCATCGAGCCTATAGCATCCTCGCCTCTACAGTTCGTCCCATAGTGGAGAACCTAGTCGAATGCCAGCTTGCAAGGCCATCAATTGTTGGCCATCATCGACCCTCTTGGTCCTAGTTGCTTCCTCCTTAAAGCACTTGATGTACACTTTAAGGGTCTTGAGAGGTCCTTGCTTAATATTGGCTAAAGCATTTACCTCAAAGTGTATCTTTCAAGCAACTATGAATTGTCTTCGGAAGACAGTGGAGAGTTGGTGCCAGGAATGGCTTGATCCTGGTCGATGCTTCTTGAACTACTCATCTGCACGCCCCATCAACATTAATGAGAAGACATGGTATCTTGCGTCCTCCTTGAAGATGTGGTGGACAAAAATAAATTTGTTAAACTTGGATAGATGCTCGGAAAAGTCTGTGGCTCCGCTGTAGGGAGTGATGTCTAGCACCTTGAAGCCTCTAAGTAACGGGGCTTCAACAATGTGGGGGGCATATGGCTTCCCCTCTTCATCATCCGAGTTTAAGTCATGGCCCTGTCTTCTGGCCATCTTCAACATTATTTTCTTTAAACTCTCTAACTCCACGCAGAGAGGGTCGTGATCTTGGTTGGCACTCTGGTCAGGCATAGCTTCTCTCCTCCGAGCATTAAGAATATCTGGAAGGTCTGGTTGTGGTTGTCTCCTTGGAACGTCCTCGGGAGCTGCTCTGTTCCTGCGAGCGTTTAAGTCATCTTGCAAGTCGGTTGTGTATTGCGGTGACAGTCATCCTTGGTGAATCCTACATCTATTTTCCCTCGAAATCAACATATTAATTGTATTTAGAGACATTATTTTCTTGCCCTCAGTTAGCAGATACATTTCTCCTGTTGACCCCTTGTCTGGGGTTCCTTTGGGGTTGTCGAGGCATTGGTGGGACACCACCTCCAAGACTGGCGCAATTTGTCACAACGCACTGGGGCGGAAGGCCCTAGGCTCCACAAACGCTGGCGACCTAGAGATGTCCTAGGGCACCATGACACTCAGGATTGTTGGCCCTTCTCAGAACATGAATGGGTTCGGAGGCCCAACGAGTCCTCTTTCTCTTCTAAGAGGGCTTAACTTTCTCTTTCCCGCGAGCCTGAGGTGTGGGTGGTTCTTCTTCTCCAGCTGGGTGCGCAGGTGGCACACCAATTGGTGGATCTTTGCCATACCAATGGGGTGCTCGGGGGTCTCGCTCGCTGGTGTAGCAGGTGGCACTCCAGCTGGGTGCGTAGGTGGCACGCCAGCTGGCTGCCTAGGTGGTACTTTGTCATGAGGGTCCACTTGCAACCCGTGAGCCGCCAAAGTAGCCTTCATGGCGTTAACCACCTCCTGTAAAGTGGTGATATTACCCTCCTAGGCCTCTATTTTCTGTTGCTGGGAAGCGATTTGACCTTTGAGGGCCGCCACTTCTGGTGGCTCCTACGTGTAGAACAACTGGAAGTACTCACTCTCATAGTTGTCGTCTCTGTCCTCACCATGATACCTCTCATTTTTGTCATAACTACCATCCTAGGCCACCTCCAGATTACCAGGTTGAGGTGGTCAGCTTGGCTCTCCTCCCTCGGGACGATGGGAGAAGGAATTTCTTCAATGACGTTGCATCTGGTAGTCACCATGGTTGTATCTTCAAAGCTTTCTCCAAGCTCTCAATGAAAGCACCAAAATGTTGCTTGTCTTTTTCGCTATCAACTAATTAAACAAAAATCTTAAAGAAATGCAAGAAAGAACACAAGGATTTGTGTGGTTCGAGTTATTAATTAACTTTATTCCATGAGTCGCTTGTATTAGGATTTGACGAGCTTGAGGGATTCAAGCTCCTATAGAGTTCAGGCAACATTTTAGCAATGCTCTGAATACAAAAAGTGGGGATTAGATCATTTACAAAGTGTGCCCTAGCCCTATTTATAGATGGTTGAGGAAGATTAACTCCCTTAATGGGGATTTTTTACAAACATTCTCCTGTAATGGGATATTAAGGGATCATAAATATATATTCCCATAGTTAAGGAGTGAGTGGGCCTAAGCGTATCACAATGGGCCCATTTAAAAGATACAACCCACAAAGTTTTGGGGTAACACGTCCCTGACAGTGTTAAGGGGTAGCTGCACGTTTTCCCGTGTCAGGCAGCGTTGAGGGACATCTTGCTTCTCGCTTGTATGGAATTGACACGCCTTTGGTAGCAGTAAAATGGTAGACAACTATTTGTGGTCTACGGTCATTGCACTTGACACCTGGCACTCTATTCCAGGCCCGGGGGACAGTTCCCGCATGTCTGGGTGAATTGAATGGAAAGGACCTGGAGGACGTCATAACTGTAGTCCTCAGGACGTAGTCCTCTTCGATGACATGCTTCTCCAAAGGTAGTGCAGGATCAATATGGGCGAGGTCTACCCTCCGAGGAGCTCTAGGCAAGCTCACAAGACTTCATTATATTCAGTGAAGCTTAATTACTATGTAATGACTGCCACGTGTCACTTTGAGAAAATACAGACAACAAAGGGTGTTCAAAATTTAACTGATCTAATCCAATCCGCAAAATGCATATTGGGTTTATGTGTATCGAATACACTTTCAATGTCGAAAGTAATTACAAATCAAATTCGTACTTTATTTATAATACATAATTTTTTTTAAAAAAAACTATTTATGTATGAAACAATTATTTTAAGTTTTAATATATATATATATATACAAAAAACAAGAGTGATGTAATAAAAGATTGTGGGTAAATACCATTTTGGCCCCTTATTGTGTAAAAGTTACCGATCAGACCATCTGTTTTATTAAATGATAATTTAGACCCTCAGTATTACAAAATGGAACAAAATAATACATTACACTTGAATTTAGTCAAATATTTTTTAAATATGAACAAAAAGGCCCCTAAGTTTTTTTAAATAACAATTAAAAATATATTTTACAATATAAACTAAATAAAAAACAAAAGTTATTAAATTTTAAATGATTTTTTAATATTAAAAAAATTATAAAGTTACTTTCTCCATTCTCTCTCCTCCCTCTCTCTTCTCTTCTTGTTCTTCTTCTTCTTCATCAGCGATGGGGCTAGGTTGAGTGTTTGGCCGAGAAGGAGCTGTTACAACGGGACTAGGTCGGGTGTCTAGGCGGCGATGGGGCTGTTGCAACGGGACTAGGTCGAGTTTCTAGAAAAGAGAAAAAGAAAAAACACGTCGAGGCTTCTAAGGCCGAGGACTGAGCCTCCTCCGTCGACGGTGAACTCAAGGCTTAGGATGCATATTTCTTTAAGGTTAACCAAGCCATCCTTTTCAATCTCATCTTGGTTCGTCCTTTCTTCTCTGCTTTCCTTTGATTTTCTATCTATTTCTCTTAATTTTTTCCACTTCGATTTTGGAATTAGGGTTTTTAAAATTTATTTAAAATTGCAATCAATTTTTTGTGGGTTTATGTACTGGGTCATTAATTTAAGGTTTCACTTATCATATTCTTATGGGTGTCTGTGTATGTTCATATATAATCAATTTTGTTGTATGGGTTCTCTAAATTATGATGATATAGTACTATAGTCTCTTCTAGTAGTGAAATCTTGGGTCTAATTTGAAGAAATTGGAAGTTTATGAAACAAGCCTTTATTGTTTTTCTAGGTTGCATATTATTTGAGCATCAAAAGCTTGTTGGACCTGACTTCCCATACGAAGGGGAAGAGAAAAGAGAGGAGAGAGAGAAAGAGGAGAGAGAAGTGAAAAAGAAATAAATATATGTTTTTTAAATATTAAATTAAATTTATATTTATTAAGTTTTTAATATTTATTTTAAAATTATTTAAGATATCTTTTTAATTATTAATTAGTTTACTTTAAGGGTATTTTAGTCCTATTAAAATAAGTTTGACGAAAATTGTGTTCAATGTATTATTTTGTTCTATTTTATAAAATATAGAGTCTAAATTATCATTTAATAAGGGTTCAATCGATAATTTTTACACAATAGAGAGTCCAAAATGATATTTACCAAAAAAAATTAACAAATTAACAAGATAAACTAGGCGTGCGGGTTCTCTCTAGCATCTCCATGGCGAGGCGCAAGAAAGCTCACCAGAAGCCTGCTACGATTGACAAGGGGAAGGAAGAATCAGGGACTGAGAATTTGGGTGGAGAAGAGTTAACTAATGATGGTGAAAATCCTTCGAGTGAGATGGAGGAAGTTTTCAAAGATACTATGGTTGATTTCCCTGAGACTGGAGGATCGATTTCTAGAGACCTGAATGTGGATAGGACTGGGATATGCGAATCTGGTTTGAAATGGAGTGAGCAAGAAGAGTGCAACAAGGAGTTTCTAAATCAGGCCAAAGATAAGTGGTCCTCATTTAAAGCATTGTTGCCGAATCAAGGAGGTGCCCGATTGCAATTTGAAGAACCCTTAGTTCAAAATGGTCATCGAGTTGCTCAGGTGGATTTGGAGGAAATTGTTGTTGAAGCAGCTATATGGAACTCAGCTGTGGTTTGCATGGTTTTAGGAGCCAACCCCCCTTTTGCAGTCTTTGAAGGTTTCATAAAGAGAATGTGGGGTAAACTAGGTATCGAGAGGATTGCAAGGTTAAATGCAGGGCATACACTTGTTAAATTCAGAGATGAAGTTACTAAAGACTTGGTGTTAAAGAATGGGGTTCTGCATTTTGATAGGAAACCAGTCATTGTGAGACCGTGGACCACTAAATTAGAATACATGAGGTTAGTCAAATCTGTTCCTGTTTGGGTGAGATTACCTGGTTTAAGTTTACAATATTGGGGTTCCAAATGTTTGAGTGCTTTGGTGAGTACTCTTGGGAAACCGATTCTTGTGGACAAGGTTACTAAGGATCGGTCTATGATGCAATTTTCCCGGGTATTAGTGGAGATTGACATAGCAGATGAGATTCCTAAGTCTATTCAAATTTTGAATGAAAGAGGGCAATTAATGGAGCAATTTGTTGAATTTGAATGGCTGCCAACACAATGTAAGAATTGCAAGGTTTTTGGTCATAATGAGGCTTTATGTAACTGGAAAAAGGGGGAGATTTGGAGACCCAAAGAAAAGAAAAGTGATGGAGAAAATATGGTTAAAAATTCTGAGGTGCATAACGGTACAACTAGTTCAGATCCAATTGCTGAATCTGGTTTCATGGCTCAACAGAATGCTGGCATTATGGAGAGTTCTAGTGTTCAGTTTCGAACTGATGTGGTTGATGTGCTAAATGATCAAATATCCAAGAATGTTTAAGTTGATGGGGACAGGGATACTGATGACAGGAACACAGACCTTGAGGAAGACTAGATCACACCTAAGAAAATGGGTGGGGTGAAGAGATTGGCTACCAAGGCTCAGAATAAATTGAGAAACACGTATAGTGTTCTACAGGATAAACGGTTGGAGGGTTCGAAATTGGCTGTCATTGCAAGGCAAAAGTCAAATGGGGGAGTTCCAAATTCTTAGCTGGAATGTTCAAGGTCTGAATAAGAGGGATAAACAAAGATCCCTTAGTACTTTCTGTAGGCTTAATAAAATTGTGTTGGGTGCTTTCCTTGAGACCAAATTAAGGAGAGCTAAGTTGGAGGAATTGGTGGGTAGATATTTTGATGGTTGGAATTATTATAAAGGGACTAATAGTGAGGGTAGAATTTTACTGATTTGGAAGAGTAATCTTTTGACAGTGGAAATTTTGCAAGAAAGTGACCAATATATTCATACTTTTATTAAGGAGTTACTGTCAGTTAGAGAGTATTGTGTGACATTTTTCTATGGGAGAAACACAATTCTGGAAAGAGTTCAGTTGTGGCAGGACTTGTCTTGCTTTAAGTTTCCAACTACACCTTGGTTAATGGCAGGGGATTTTAACTCAGTTTTTGAAGTTGATGACAGACTTGGGGGTCGTCCTGTTTCTGCAGCTGAAATGATAGATGCTCCAAGGTGGAAAACTTTAGGTTTGGCGGATGCACTTAGGTCTATTGGCTCTCATTATACTTGGACTAACAACCAAAATGATGGGGCAAGAATTTACTCCAAGTTAAACCGCATTTTTAAGAATGAAGAGTGGGTAGATATGTTTCCTGATTCGGTAGCTGTTATAAATTGGGATATCTTTTATGATCATTGTTTCTGCCTTATTAAGACTTTGACTGAGGTGAACACTGGAGTTAAGCCATTTAGATTCTTTAACATGTGGGCAGAACATGAAGGGTTTAAATCTATTGTTGTGCAAAGTTGGAACAAACCAATAGCTGCTCAAGGGTTAGACAGAGTTATGGTGCAGCTTAGGAGATTAACTCATGTTCTGAGGCATTTTAATAAGAATGAGATTGGTAATATTGAACACAAGTTTCAGGTCGCAAAAGAAAGGTACAATCATGCTCATTTCTAGCTTCAGCAGGATCCACACTCTGTTGTGTTTCAAGATGAGGAACAGAATGCTTTGGGTAACCTGGTTTAGCTTTCTCGGTTCTATGACAGCTTTCTTAGACAAAGAAGTAAAATTAATTGGCTCAGATTGGGAGATGATAATACAGCTTATTTTCATGCTTGTTTGAAAAAAGCGAAAGGAGGTTAATCGTATAACATCTTTTGTTACTGATAATGGTCAGATTGTTGACAAGTATGAGGATGTTGTGGATCACTTCTTAAATCACTTTCGGAGTGTGTTGGGCAGTCAAAGTAAGGCTTCGGATTCTATTCACAAGGAGTGTTTTATGCATGGTATTATTCTTTCTTTAGAGCATCAGCTAGCTTTAATAAGCCTGTTTACTAAGAAGGATGTTAAGAATGCTATGTTTAGCATTGGTTCAATCAAGAGTCTGGGTCTGGATGGTTATGGTGCGGGATTTTTCAAAGCAATGTGGAATGAGATTGGTGATGATATTTCAGCTGCAATATTGAGTTTTTTTTCAGATGGGTACACTTCCTAAAGGCCTTAATAATGCTATGTTGTCATTGATTCCTAAAGTTCAGAATCCGACTAAGGTGGTGGATTATAGGCCCATAGCTTGTTGCAGTACATTGTATAAATGTATTTCCAAGATGATATGCGGCAGATTGAATGTGGTCCTTCCATTGTTAATTCACCAAAATCAATGAGCTTTTGTTAGGGATAGACTTTTAGCTCATAACATCCTTATTTTTCAGGACATTCTTAAAGGGTATAAGAGGAAGAATATCTCTCTTAGATGTGTGATGAAAGTGGATCTGAGTAAGGCTCATGATTCCATTGATTGGCAATGTTTAGAGGATATTCTTGCATCCTTTTGTTTTCTGGGTCAGTTCATTAATTGGATTATGATTTGTTTAAAGGATTCGGCTTACTCAATCTTGATGAATGGAAGAGTGCAAGGTTACTTTACTGGTAGGAAGGGTCTGAAACAAGGGGACCCGATGTCTCCTTTGTTATTTGTTCTTGTTATGGAGTAATTTACTAGACTTCTCATTTAAGCCACTCAGAATAAGGATTTTTGATTTCACCCAAGATGTAAGAAGTTAAATTTGGTGAGCCTGTGCTTTGCGGATGACTTGGTTCTGTTTTGTAAGGGCACTAATGCCTCAGTTTAGGTTATTCAAGAGTGTTTTAATTCTTTTAGTGGAGTTTCTAGTTTAACAGCTAATGTGGAGAAATCTCGAGTTTACTTCGGGGGTTTGACTTAGAATGAAACCAAGGAAATTCTGAAGGATCTTCATTTTTCTGAAGGTGATTTCCCTCTAAAATACCTTGGAGTTCCTTTGAGACCTACTAAGTGGAAAGCAGGGGATTGTGCTGCTATAATAAAGAAGATTCAGTTGAAGTTACATCATTGGTCTAGTAGACATTTATCCTTTGCTAGAAAAGCTCAACTTATTCACTCTGTGTTATTGGGAATTAGCTCTTTTTGGATGAGTATTTTCCTTCTCCCAAAGAGTATTATTTCTGAGATTGATCATATGTGTAGGAAGTTCCTTTGGGGTGCCAGCAGTAGTAATGAAAACAGAAGTAAACTTCACCTCACGGCTTGGGATCAAGTCTACCTTCCTAAGCACTTGGGGGGTATTGGGTTTAAGGAAGGAGCCAAATGGAATATGGTGCTACTAGCTAAATATATTTGGGCTATTTCCTCTTAACAGGATATTCTGTGGGTGAAATGGATTGATGCTATTTATCTTAAAGGTCAAAGTATTTGGGATTATAAGCTTCAGTCCGATGTGAGTTGGTATTGGCGTAAGCTAATAAACTTGAAAGTTGTCATTAATGGTGAGATGTTGGAAAAAGCAGTTATGAACAACAAGCTGAAGATCAGTAAACTTTATGTTCTGCTGCTTAAGAAGGAAAGGGTTCCTTTTGCTTCTATGATTTGGTGTAATCTGTCCGTGCCTAAGCATCGATTTATCATTTGGCAAGTCACTCTTAGGCATTTGTTAACCAGAGACAACTTATTAAAATGCCATATGCATCTGCCATCTGTTTTGTGTCCTACTTGTGAAATGCAGCAGGAGAGTCATGAGCATCTTTTCTTTCAATGCCAGTTTTCTCAACTAGTGAGATGCCAAGTTGCTGATTGGCTGGGCTGTGATATCTGGCCAGTTCAACTCAAAGACTGGGTTGCTTGGATGGTGGGGAAGCCGAAGAATTTGCAGCAAAAAGTGTTAGCTGCTGGGTTAGCTGCTTCAGTATATCTGAACTGGTGGAACAGAAATCAGTGCCTTTTTAATCTCTGTTCCTTTTCTGTTAATACAGTTGTTTCTTTGCTGCAAAAGTGTTTGAAAGCTAGAATTGAGAATCTTCATAGATCTAAGTTGAAAAGTAAAGATGTAGCTTTCCTTGAGAAAGTTAATCTCTTGTAATCCTCGGCTTGAGGGGCTCTTGTTTGAGCTTGTTTTTGTATTTGGCTTGTGGTTCAATATATTTTCAGTTTCATAAAAAAAAAAATAATAATAATATCTTATTTTTTTAATTTATGAACGTAAGTTTATTTGTATTAAAATCAAATATTATTGTCACATTTAATTTTATTATTTAAGTTGTTGATATGTAAACTTTAAATTAATTTTTATAATAACTAAATTTTAAATACTAGGTTTGTTTTACAAAAATTTAAATTATAAATTTTAGTAAGAAAGTATCAAAATTAATTAATAATCTAGGATTTTTTTAATCAATCAAATCCACACTTTTGTAGATTGGATTGGATTGGTTTTCAACTAGAATGCAGATTGAATTTGATCTAAAATATGAAATCAACACCGAGTGCGGAGTAGATTGGTTGACACAATGTCTTTTCTAATTTTCAAAAAATAAGAAAAATACTCTCTTTCCTACACCTCACGCACAAAGTAAAGAGAAACATAGTTTTGTGAGTTTGATTTTTACATCTCACGAAGCATATACAAGCTCATGAGTTGAGACACAAAAGTGTGTATTAAAAAAATTTGGTCATTGACAAATGAGACCACACATCTTCTTTGTACTGTGCAAGTCATAGCTTGGAAGACAAGTGATTAGAAAGAATTTCTCAATCAAAAAAAGTTTCAGACTTAGATTTGCGCTACAAGAGGTAAATCTAAATCTCATGCTCTAAGTATTTTTATAAGTCCAAAATACATGAGATGATCTCATTCTAGTTATGCTTGCTAGTGTGAGATTTATCTCTTGAATAAATTAAATAAATTGTTTATTTAAAAAATAATTCTAATATGACATACCGCACTCTTGTTGCACTCACATATATGTAATCAAAAACCAACATTTACAATGTACAATGTTACTTTTAGTTCTTTATCTTTCTTGTTGGTTTTGATATGGGTTTCAAGGTATCATGTTACTCTCTTTGTTTTTATTGTTCGTTTTGATATGATTTGTAATGTAACAAGTTACTTTTATATTATCTAAAAGAGTAATTTGGTACTCCTTATGGTAACCTAATATGATAATTTGAAAAACTGACGTACAATAAAAAAAAAGTAATTAAATAGAAAATGTATATAAAATTACACAAATATTCTTTTAAAATTGATGAAATAAGAAAAATATCCCAAAAAAATAATAATAATACAAAACTCTAAATTCTATATTTATAATAAGAATATGGCTTTTTTTTTAAATAATAAAAAATATGGAAATAAAATTCTATATAATCAACTTAAAATTGGAAAAAGCATAAATTTTAAGAAATCTTCAAATCTCCATATTTATGAAAAAACAAGTTTAAAAATGTCATACTACATATGATTTCCTCTAAATATTTTTTAACATCGTAAATTTCATATTTTTTTGGTATCATCATCATGTGTAAGTTTAGTGATCCCTTAAATCAATGGAATTGATTAAAAAAAATTCTCACATAAGTGTATGTAACGTTTTAGTGTAAAATAATTATGCTTAATATAAATTTTCCAGTTTTTACATATGTAGACAACTAATTTAACAATTGGCGGCATAAATATCTAAGGGGTATTTGCGGCATAAATGTATAATGTTTTACACTTGTCACAAATAAATACCTAATTTTTTATATTTACGACAAAAATACTCAATGTTTAATATATGTTGAAGATAAATACTTAATCTTTTTTCTTTGCCGCAAAAATACACAAAGTTGCTAAAACATTACTTTTATCAGTACCTCCTCTGTTGAAGTTGTTGACTGTTGACTAACCAAATTTGTATCACTCCGTAATTTTGGTATTTTTGTCCTCAAAATATGAATTTTTTAAATTTGAATTAATTTATAAGGTCTTTTTAATTCTGTTGTACCATAATTTTCACATGAGTTCACTCACTCAGATCGGGTATAGTTGGTAGGTAAATACGTGGAAAAGATAACCAAGTAGAATACCTAATCATTAACCACTTGAGTTGCTCGAGGTTCATGGTGGTCAAACCCGATATTGGGCATCCTGGATCACTACGAGCTAGAAGTCAAATAGCTGTCAAGCTTGAGCTCGTGTGAGATATTCATCTCGAGAGGACCCAGATTAAAGAATCCCAAGAGACTCGGGGATTCTTTATACGTTCATTAATGACCAGGCTGCATCATGTTTATGTCATTTATTACCCAAGATAGCAGGAATGTGTTTATTATGTTATCTGATCATATCACAATGTAAATGAGAATAATATGTATTAATTATATACCATATGTGTAATTACGCGTTTTGTTTACACGGTGACCCAAGCATGTCCATGGAATTCCCCTATAAATATTGGGAATATTGGACAGGAAAGGAGACCCATTTATTCTGTATTACCAAAATTCTGCCAAAATAGAGAGAGAAACAGTAATAATATTGACTCATGGACTAGGTGGATTTTAACCACTGAACCACGTAAAAGTTCGGTGCTTTTGAGTGAGTTCTTGTTATTTCATTACAGTTTATTATTAAGCACTAATATGCCATTTTCACTTCTTAATTTCTCATTGGCGAAAAACCACGTCAACAGTTTGGTGCTTTCATTGAGAGCAAATTAATGCTACACAAGTCCCAGTTCATTTTTCATCATGGTGGTCACTCACTCAATGCACGATAATGAGACAGCATTGCCTGGTGGGCAGGAGGCCGATCATACCAGTGTTCTTGATGAAGGGGACCGGATGTTCAACGACGTCCGGGAAAGCAACCGACGGATCAGGGCGATGCCGAGAGTTCGACGCTGTTACCGCCAAATCCCGATCCAGACTATCTGACGGCCATCGAAATGGAAAACATGCAGCTGATGAGCCATCTCGCTAGGGCAAACAAGCAGATTGAGGAGGCTTTGGCTCGGTTACCTCCTCTGGAAACCGACGTTAATGTCGGAAAGAGACGAAGTTGGTCTCATAAGTCCCACAGGAATAATCGATCAAAACCAAATCGATTTGTCAGGACCGCCACTCCAAGTTCTATGCCTGCGAGGCGAGATCACCAGAATACTCGGCCCAGTGACCATCACAGGATTGTCAACATGTCAGTTGGTCAGTCAGGACTGCAACCCCAAGTTTGGTACCTTCTTCACAGGCCCCCAGGAATGTCCATGACAATCCACAAAGAAGGGCTGGGACAGGCTCGCGAAGGCATAATGCTCCAAAAAAAATTTTTGTGCCACGATCGGATCACCGGGCATCGAGACCTAGGGATGTTGGAATAGAACAGAGACGGACTAATCTAGTCTGTCCTGATGGAACAAGGATAGCCTCACCAATAAGGCATCCTCCATCACCTGTAAGACATCCGACACCACCTCGTCCTCAACGAGATATTCTAGCTTATGGGGACAGCAAGAGAAATCCTCCCCCATCCGCAAATACTTCCACTCCACGAACGCGTGTTGAGAATCCAGGCCCTCGATCTTAACCGCGAGTTGTACGCTTCGCAAACGGAATTTACTGGACCGACAGTCATCGTAGCGCCAGGTCCGAGAGAGACCTAAGAAATCACTTGAGTTCAGTGCAAAGCCCTCGGTATGACCCGCAACCCGACCTGCGTGATCATCTGAACTCGCAGAGAAGGTATCCAGCTCGGGATGAAGGTGTTAGCTATACTCGACACAAAGGAGGTTCGTCCATAGTACGCGACAACAGGAATGCCCCACCGAACCAAGCTCGAGCTTGGAGGGACAATAACCCGTCAAATGCGTACGATATGACAGGAGCTGTTGAACAGCCCTCAGTTAACCTACGGACTAGGGACCAAACCCTCGAGAGACTAGCTCTAATGGAAGAGCAAATGAAAAGACTTTTATCTGGAAAAGAAAAGGATGATTGTGACTCAAACAAGGAGCTCGAGCCTTTCGCTCCAAACATTGTAGTGACAACATACCCTATGGGTTTTAGGATGCCCCACATGTCAAAATTTGATGGAAATGGAGATCCGTCTGATCACCTCGGAATGTTTAACACCATGATGATGGCCCACAATTTCGGGCTCAATCTAAGGTGTATCATGTTCCCTACAACTCTGGCCGGGCCTGCCAGGCAGTGGTTTAAGTAATACAAGAGGCATTCCATAAGCTAGTGGATTAAATTTTCTTCCGATTTCAAAAAAGCATTTCGAGCTTCACAGGTAGCTCAGGTTGAGGTTGATTTTTTGGCCAATGTGAAGCAGCAACCTGGCGAGACACTGAAGGCATATCTAATCAGAATTGCCAACGTTGTTGCACGAGCTAGGGATGCTGATGACAGTTCCAAGCTCATGGCATTGAGGACAGGAATCCTTGTAAGGGGCGACTTATGGTAGGGACCCCAAAGAAAAGGAGTTAATAGCATAGACGAATTCTTGGCCCAAGCTCAAGAGTGGATAAACCTGGAGGAGGTGTGAGCTTCTATCACAGGAACCAGCCAGACCCCTGTCCAACCCATTGGAGTGGTAACGGATGTTGCAGCTACGGCTCAAATTGTTGCCCAAAATAACCAAGGGGGAATAACAAAAGGAAAGGGAATGGTGAGGGCGACCAGAGCGGGACGAAGAAAAATAAGTCCGGGGAAAAATTCAAACTGTCTACACTACTTTTGCTAACCTAACGTACACCTGAGAGCATATTTTCTTGGCAAATTCTAATCGCCTTCCATGGAAGAAGCTAGAACCGTTAAGAAACCAAAGGGCGAAGAGAGATTCCTCAAAATTATGCCGGTTCCATAACGACATCGGTCATAACACTGATGACTATTGGTAGTTGAAGGATGAAATCGAAACTCTCATCAGAGCTGGACCGTTGGCCCAGTACGCCTGAAATCGGGTAGTCCCTAGTCAGCCCACCGGGACGAACCCTCAGTCAGTCCCTGAAGCTCCAATAGGCCAAGCCGGGGCTCAAGCAAGTCAGGTTGAACCTCCTTTGATAGTTGGGGGAGACATAACCACTATTGCGGGAGGACCTCATTTGGCGGGAACGAGTAGCAGGGCCCAAAAGAGGTACATTAACTAACTGAAGTCTCATAACGGGATGGAGTTCGTCCCGGAGCAACGGTTATCGAAACAGTAGCGACTGGAAAAGCAACCAATCATTTTCACGAAAGAGGATGCTAGCCACGTCCAATTCCCACATAATGATCCGCTGGTGGTAACCGTTCAGCTCGCAAACCGAAGGGTCCGAAGAACACTAGTGGACAACAGGAGTTCTGCAAATCTACTTTTCAGGACTACCCTGGAAAAATGGGGTTATCCGTAACTGATTTGAAGGCGACCTCAATGAATCTGTACGGGTTTTTGAGAGAAGGGTCAGCAGCCATCAAGATGATCGGGCTGGTGGTGACATTGGGAGAAGAGTCACGAACTGTTCCAAATTACTCGAGTTCGTGGTAATTGATTGTCCAACTGCATACAATGTGATTTTAGGATAACCTGCGTTGATGGCATTTGAAGCCATAACCTCTATCCGCCATCTGGCAATGAAATTCCCCTTAGCTACAGGGATATGTACAGTTCAAGGCAATTAGCTCGCTGTCAGGGAATGCTATAACATTTCTATGAAGGGAAAATCACAACTCGGGCAGCAAGCAATGCTCATAAGTGACGGAGATGAGGAGTTCCAGGAAGTAGAAGTTACTCATGGGATGGAAGAACCTCAACAGAAAGAGGGTAGACGAAGACAGATCAGAGCTCAAAGCCATAGAAGAGCTCAAGGAAGTAAACATCAATCCCAAAGAAGCTTTAAGAGTCTAAAGATTGGAAAGAATCTTGACGAAAAAAGAAAGAAGGAACTGGTCGATTTTTTACATGAAAACCTGGACGTCTTCATTTGGTTTCATGAAGATATGGTGGGAATCAATCTGGATATAATATTGCACACCTTAAATTTGGACAAGAATGTGCCTGCGAAATCCCAAAAACGGAGACGTTTGGGAATGGTCCAAGCTGAAGCTCTCAAGGAAGAAGTAGCTTAGTTACTAAAATGTGGGTTTATCCGGGAAGAAAAATACCCGATCTGGGTTGCCAATCCCATGCTAATCCCGAAGCTGAACGGGAAGTGGAGAACCTGTATCGACTACTCTGACCTAAATAAAGCTTGTCCTAAGGACTGTTTCCCACTACCAAGGATTGTCCAGTTGGTAGATGCCACGGCAGGTCACGAGCTCATGTCTTTCATGGACGCGTACTCTGGATATAACCAAATCGCGATGAACCCTGCGAACTAGGAGCATACTAGTTTCATGACTGAGCATAACGTATATTGCTACAAAGTAATGCCATTCGGATTGAAGAATGTCGGGGCCACATACCAATGCTTGGTGAACAAGATGTTCGCTAACCAGATTTGGAGAAATATGGAGGTGTATGTCGATGACAAGCTTGTCAAGTCAAAGACTGACGAAAACCATGTATCCAATCTGGAAGAGTGTTTTGGAATATTAAGGAGGTATGACATGAAGCTGAATCCCCAGAAATGCACTTTTGGGGTGGCATCTGGAAAGTTTCTGGGAGTGCAAACAGGCATTCCACGACCTAAAAACGCATCTGGCCGAGCCCTCGGTACTATCTAAACTAATGTCTGGAGAGTCTTTATTCCTTTATCTGGCTATAACAGAGAATGCAGTTAGTGTCGTGTTAGTTCGAGAAGAAGACCATGCTCAGAAACCAGTATATTATGTGAGCAAGATACTTCTCAAAACCGAGTCACGATACCCACAGATAGAGAAGCTGGCATTCTGTCTAATATTGGCTTCCAGAAAGCTCCGACCATACTTCCAGTCCCATTCTATCAACAACTTGACCAACCAACCTTTAAGGCAGGTTTTGCAAAAACCTGAAACGTCGGGACGTCTTTTGAAATGGGCCATCGAACTTAGCTAGTTCGAGATATTGTACATGCCACGAACCTCAATCAAGAGTTAGGCCCTTGCTGATTTTATGGCAGAATGCACCAGTTTTCAAGAAGAGCTCTTGAGGGAGTCGGTGCAAGAGTTATGGAAAATCTTCGTTGACAGATCGTCAAATGAGAATGGATCAGGAGCTGGGATCATCTTAATCTCACCAGAAGGTCATAGGTTCCATACAGCTCTGAGATTCAAATTTGAGGCACCCAATAACGAAGCAGAATATGAAGCCTTATTGGCAGTATTAAGGGTGGAAAGAGAGTTGAAGGCGAAAGCCGTCCAGTGCTATAGTGATTCCCAGCTCTTGGTGAATCATGTATTGGGAGAATACCAAGCTCGAGGCATCAAGATGGCGGCCTACCTAGCTAAGGTAAAGGGGGAACTTTATGAATTTGAGTATAGCTCTATTGAAAAGATACCCCGCGAGCAGAATTCTAACGCTGACACTTTGGCACGACTTGCTACCACGAAAGAGGCTGAAACGTTAAATGTAGTGCCAGTGGAGTTCTTGGAGAGCCCAAGTGTAACAGGAGAAGCAACGGAGGTTGGAATGATTGACGCAAGACCGACCTAGATGACTCCTATAGTGGAGTATCTCAGAACTGGAAAGTTACCTGATGATAGAAAAGAAGCGAGAAAATACTCTATCAAGCTCCAAGGTACGTAATAGTCAACGAGACCTTATATCGGTGTGGCCATTCGTTGCCTCTCCTGCGATGTGTTCTGCCCGAGGAAGCAAAAACCATTTTGCAAGAAATACACGAAGGTTTTTGTGGAGATCATGCTGGGAAGCAAAATCTGGCATTAAAGGTACTGAGACAGGGCTATTTTTGGCCCCCTTTAACGAAAGATTCGATCTCGTATGTCCAAAAGTGTGACAAATGCCAGTGTTTCACCATAGTTGCCTGAGCTACTCCAGTCGAGCTAACAATGATTACCTCCCTGTGGCCATTTGCAGCATGGGGAATTGATCTGATAGGTTCCCTACCAATAGGAAAAAGAGGAGTTCGATATGCGGTAGTGGCAATCGATTATTTCATGAAGTGGGTAAAAGCAGAACCTCTGGCAACCATCACTTCAAAGAAAGTCCTGAATTTTGTTGTAAAAAGTATCATTTGTCGATTTGGACTCCTTAAGAAGATTGTGTCAGATAATGGGACACAGTTCGATAGTGATCTCTTCACAAAATTTTGTGAAAGATACGGCATAATAAAGAGTTTCTCATTGGTAGCGTACCCATAAGCCAACGGGCAAGTCGAGGCTGTGAATAAGACCCTTAAGGAGAGCCTGAAGAAGAGGTTGGACGAAGCCAAATGATTATGGCCTGAACAGCTCCCGCAAGTACTCTGGGCCTACCGAACTTCTCACATAACCTCCACGGGGAACACTCATTTTTCCCTAAACTTTTGGAAGCGAGGCCATGCTTCCAATTGAAGCAATGGTAACTACTCACAAACACAGGACGTTTGATCAAGAGCAGAATAACAAGTTACTTCACACATCTCTCGATCTGATCGAAGAAAAATGAGAGGAATCATAATTACAGCTCGCCCATTATCAACAAAATTTCACTCGCTATTTCAAATCAAAAATCAAGGGGCGTAGACTGGGATTAGGCGACCTGGTTCTTTGAAGGGTCTTTTTGGCGAATAAAGACCCTAAGGATGGTGTGTTGGGCCTGAACTGGGAAGGACCATACCAGATTGTAGAGGTCTTATGCGAGGGAACTTTTAAGCTAGCTCGGGTGAATGGGGAAGTAGTCCCAAGGACTTGGAATGCTCTTCACTTGAAAAATTATTATCAATAGTACTATCATCAATGTAAGGCTTGTTTATAAAATCTATTTCAATTAAATAACAGATGGATTATTAAATAACCACTTCTTAGTTTTATTATTACAAGCTCGTGTTCTCATAACTGTAAAAGCAACTGGGAAAGTTTATAAATTCTAGTTGCTTGGGGGGCACATAACTGAGATCGGTGAGTTTTTTATTAAAAAAAAAAATCAAGCCTACTCAGATAAGATTAAAAACTTAGAATCTTGGAAAAATTGATTATTCAATGGCTTTTTAAAGCTCGAATCTTCAATAAACCTAGCACAAACTAAGCTTTAATTCATCTAAAACCCTGGATATAACCAGGTCCGAAACTTAGAAGCTATAAAAAGTTGATTATTCAAAGGCTTTTTAAAGCCTGAGTTTTCAATTAACCTAGCGCGAACTAAGTTTATGTCATCTAAAACCCTGGATATAACCAGGTCCGAGGCATGATTCTCAACAGGTATAACGCTATTAAGCTTATTAAAAGCCCTGGACATAACCAGACCCAAGACTTGATTCTTCACAGGTACGATGCAGATAAGCTAGCAAAACCTTGGATACACCCAATATTGAAATAATCTACCCTGATCTAAAGACGATTCTTAAGATTTCGAACGTCCAAAAATCTAAGAATTCATAAACATGAGAATAGTAAAGAAGACACATAGATTACAAGTCAGATATATATTCAAAAGAAATCCTCGAGCTAAGCTTGGAGGCAACTGTTTTTATCCCAAGGGATTGTTGGAAAATGATTACAAAAGAAAATCATAAATGAGATCATTGGGCTCCTTCAGCTCGCCCCGTTGAAGTAACCTCCTCACCATCTCCCTCCGCTACTCCAAAAGCCTCACCAGTTTCCAAGGGTTCTTGCAAAAGCTGAGCCTTGAATTTAGCAAGGTATGGATCCCACAGCCCAGGCTCCATGAAGGAGAAGTTCCCGTCCTAGTTTAAAGCCCAGCAATGGTAAAGCATCTCCTCCATGGTTGATGATGGCAATGCCGCTTCTTCCTTGGCTTTAACTTCGACCTCAAATAGCTTCGCTTTGAGCTCACCATTCTCGCCCTGAAGTTGTTCAGCACGGCGGTTCACCTCTGCGACCTGAGCTTGGGAGGTGGACAATGCGGTCTTTGCGGCCTGCTCGCCTTCTTGGGAAAAGATAAGAGCAGTCTTAGCAGCATGCTCATTCTTCTAAGCAACTGTAAAGGCAGCTTTGGTGGCATGCTCACCTTCCTGAGCAACATTCAGAGCGTCCTTGGCAGCGGCCAGCTCGACTCGGATCTCTTCGTTTCTGGCCTTAGCACAAGCTATGCTTCGGTATTGGGCTAGGACGGACAATAGAATAACAAAACAAGTTAAAAAAAAAGGAAGAACACATAGTAAACAAAAAAAGAATCAGGTGTGGGAGAAGGACTCACGGTGACGTTCATCCCCATGGAAAATTCGAGGACATCCTTCGGGTTGCGCTCCTCTATGGCCCTCAGATCCCTCTCACTGGCTTTATATGTGTGGCCCACCGTGTGACTTGCTATCTCATACACTATACCCCGAAAGGCCTCGGGGATCTTTACTAGGTCCTGTGGCTCAATCGGTATTCGGATGATGGGGGCCTTGGCTTGAATTACTTAGGGAGGTGGAGGCATATGTCAAGGGGGAGGAGGAGGAACTTGCCCAACGGTGATAGTAGTCACTGGAGCTGGCTCCCCAGCGGAGCTCGTGTATTTACCCTTAGAGGGGGATTCTGTAGTATCCCCTGTATTAGGATTGGCCTTCTTCGTCACCCTAGGCCTCTTCATGATGGGGCCCGTTTCGGACCTTTTAGCCTGAAAGGTAGTCCTTAGGTCAGGAGCTCCTATCGATTCCATCTCTTCACCTGAAAAGAACAAAAGGGAGTTAATTCACAAAAGTAATGTTTCAAAGATATAAAAGAGAGAGAGAGAGAGAGAGAGAGAGAGAGAGCAAATGGGGGAAATAAAGATCCTACCCTCCAGGTTGGGGGAGGAATCTATTACCACCAGCTCGTGTGTATGAACCGGGCTAAGCACGACCTCTGACTTTGGGATTAACGGAGGGGAGGGGGAATCTAAGGATACAATCTCTATGATCCTAGGGGGTTCAGGTCCTCCTCAGGGCTGGATTCGTCTACATACTGCCTAAACCCAAGAGCAAATGCTCCCTGTAGCAAAGAAAGCCAAGTCCTAAGGTTGGTTTTGTATTCTTCAAAGATAGAAGATCTAAAATTTAGCATTTTGTCAACTACAATGGTGCCTCTGGGATAGTTGTGGTCGAAGCGTACCACCAAGCGATCCACGCATTGGAGGAGAGTTACATTTAGGTCTGAATCGGTGGGGTGGCAACTAACTAGATGGGTTGTGTTAAAACGTATTAACCTAAAGCTAGCAACAACCCAATCTAACACTCTAAATAGGCAAGGGTTACCTTGGCCGGAGGGGCCGGCTGCTGCCCCTGATGCAACTCGGTTAGGATCGGGACGCTGATCAGCTTTGGGAGCCCGCCTTTTTCGCACAAGAAGCACCTCATCCTCTTCCTCATCAGTGTCCTCAGCGGCTAGCAAGGCCTCTTGAGAAGAGGGAAGTTCGAGGATAACTAGGAGTGGAGCTTGGGTCGTCAGGGCTAGTGTTTGACCCTCGCTGATCAAATTACATGCCAGCACATGACATCATTCACGACCTGGCAATAATCTTTTTCCCCAGGGGAAAGACTGGACAGTTTCTCGTACTGACCCCCGAGGGTCACAGATTTGCCCGTCCTTACAAATATAGCTGCACAAGGAACAAACTCAGTCAGAGCCTAAAAAAAGAAGAATATTTTTGAAAGGGACAAAATTCACGTGCTGAAATTACAAAGATAGAGGACTTATGAGGACAGTTGAAGTATCGATATTCGCAGTTCTTGAATCCATTCGACATAAAGAATAAATCCTTATAGTCGTTTGGATGGCTGGGGAGCTTGATGACGGAGGTGGAATTCAGAAATCGCGTAAGGTAGTAGAATCCATCACCTTGCCCTTTCTGGTTGAGGCTCGCTTTGAGACAGAAGAAATATAAAATATTTGCTGGAGTGGGGACATCCCACTCATGCTTCGGAAACAAATATTTTAGCCCCGCCAGAAGTCTGTAGGAGTTTGGGGGGAGCTGGAAGGGAGCCAATTTTACGTAGTTTAAAAAATATACAGAGTATTGGTCCAGGGGAAGAAAAGCACCAGCCTTTAGGTGCTCGTCACTCCAAACCCCATAATCGTCTTGAAATGGGGCACAACTCCGCTCTCCTTAAAAGGTAGGTCATGCGAGGAGACCGCCAGTTCCTAGCTCGATGTTATGACTCAATAGAATTTTGTTAACTCTCCCCTGAGTCATTATTTTAGAGACTATGTGTTCAGCCTCAAAGAAAGCGTTGGGATCGAAGACGACCTCCCTCTCCACCATGGGACCAAAATGTGGGATAGGAGATTCGGGGGCAACCTGTTTGCCTTTTTTCTTGCACTGGGTAGATGAGATTGCGGTGGACTTCTTTGGAGGCGCCATAATTTAGATCGCATGACGATAAAGCGGCCTAGTTAGTAGCGACCTAAGATGATCTATCACTATGTCGTAAAGGTACGAGGGATGAAATGGACTATTTTCATTATACAAGCTAGAATTATCCTTAACCTCATCGTGTGATGCCACGCAGTATCCTAGTCTACGCGCCTCGGTTTCTTAACAATCCCCAGATACTTCGGGATCTGCGTGTCAGAAATGTCAGACCCACTACTTTCCTTGGGAAAGGGGTTTAGCGCAAAACCGCCAAAGAAAGTGTAACCCCTAAGCTACCTGATATTAAACCTAAAAGCCCTTCAGTTTCTATACCCCGAGTGGGTATTTTTAAACCAATTTTCCATTAGGGTTACCTAAGATTAACCCAGAAATTTGCTCAGTTTTAGGATGTCTTATTTCTAAAACATGTTTGGGTTCACTCATTGAGCCTAAACCGAAACCTATTTCCCATGAGCATTTAGACATAGCCTAATGGTAACAAACAATGAATGTTATTAATGAACATTGTTGAGAGCAGAAATCTCATTGGATAATGACGAACAAAAAAAAAGGAAAGAAAACTTTTCAAATCAGAGGATAAAGTACTTACAAGAAATATCTGCGGTTCGAAGAAGATATAATTGCGGCCACAGGAAGCTCCTGGAAAGCTTCTGAAGGCCTGGAACACGGTGAAAGTTCTGGGAATTCTAGAGAAGAAAAAAGGAAGCTTGAGAGTTTAAAAAGGGGAAATTTTTTAATACAAAGGTGGTGAGGTTTGAAAATTGATCACCCTATTTATATGTAAACTATAGAAATTAATCTGGGCCATCCAATTGGGTTAGCTCGAGATCAAAGGGCCAAGACTAAATAGACCAGATGGCGGCAGAAAGTTGACAAGACATTTATTTCAGTCCTCGAAACCTGAACAAACGCCAATTGCAGAAGACCACGTGTCTAGTACTTTAGTAGTAGGCAGGCACAATTTTATATGAGAGAATTCTAAAAGCCCCTACTGTGTATGTCAGAAGATGACGACGTCAAACACGAGCAGGGGCTTAGGGGGGAAATGTTGTAGCCTAATTTTAGCACGAGTTCACTCACTCAGATTGGGTACAGCTGGCAGGTAAATACGTGGAAAAGATAACCAAGTAGAATACCTAATCATTAACCACTTGAGCAGCTCAAGGTTCATGGTGGTCAGACCCGATATTGGGCGTCCTGGATCACTACGAGCTAGGAGTCAGATAGTTGTTAAGCTTGAGCTCGTGTGAGATATTCAACTCAAGAGGATCCAGATATAGTCCATACTAAAATATCCCAAGAGACTCAAGGATTCTTTATACGTTCATTAATGATCAGGCTGCATCATATTTATGTCATTTATGACCCAAGATAGCATAAACGTTTTTATTATGTTATCTAATCATATTCCAATGTTAATGGGAATAATATGTATTAATTATATACGATATGTGTAATTACACATTTTGTTTACACGGTGACCCAATTTTGTCCATGGAATTCCCCTATAAATACTTGGAATATTGGATAGGAAAGGGGACCCATTTATTCTGTATTACTGAAATTCTGCCAAAATAGAGAGAGAAACAGTAATAATATTGACTCGTGGACTAGGTGGATTTTAACCACTGAACCACGGTTTATTACTAAGCGCTAATATGCCCTTTTTACTTCTTAATTTCTCGTTGCCGAAAAACCGCGTCAAGAAATTCATTTTTCTAATTTAAAATGTTTTTTTTAAATCTATTATGAAATTGACCGATTACAGAGAGACAAATATCTGTTTAGTTAACATGTTTAACAACTCTAACAGGAGAGGTACTCACAAACGCAATGTTTTAGCAACTATATGTATTTTTTCCACAAAGAAAAAAATATTATGTATTTATCTTTAACATATATTGAACATTGAGTATTTATGCCGCAAATACCCCAATGTCTAATGTTTTCAATTTGTTGTCATTATATACTCAATTTGTTTTTTACGGGAATAATACTATGTTTATAAAAAAAAAATGATTCTGTTAATACCTAGTTTGTTAACTTTGTTAAGTGGTGAATAGATGGACGTGTGTCAGCTGCTAATTGGTCACTCATAACTTTCTAAAAAATCATTTAAATTAACTTTAAATAAAAAATTAATTAGAAATACATTTAAATTAATAATAATCTTGCCGAAGAAAAAAGAGGAATGAGTATATAACTGCAACAACTTGAAAATATTGGATTTTATGCTGCCAATTACCTTATTACAAATTAATAACAATAATTTTATGGTTTCCTGGCAAAATGACTTATTTTTAAGTTATTTTACACTCTAGTCTAGTTTTAATAATTCTTTGTAAAATGACATTTGATATTTTAGACAGCTAGTCAAAAAATTTAGACAGTTGATCAAAAAATCGGTCAAAAAATTTAGACAACTAGTCGAAAAATTTAGACAAGTGGTCGAATTTTTAGATAGATGTCATTTTTCAAAAAATTATCAAAATTAGGATAAAGTGCAATATCACTTAAAAAAAGAGACTATTCTCACTAATTTCTCTAATTTTATTTAACAATTATGACCCATTTTATAACAAAAAAATAAAAATAGATATACAATTTGTCATCCAATTGCAATTAATAATGTTGTTAATCATATCAAATCAAATGAAAAACATAAAAAGAAATTTAATATGAGACCATAATGAACATGATCAAAAACTTATAACTTACCAAAAAGAGAATAACAATACATCATCAATTTTAAATAAAGTTCCTTCCCCCTCTTTATATTTTGCGTCAACGCTCTACAAAAAAATTTCACACCGTATAAGGTAACTATTTGGTTGCACAAGTTAGTTTGATTGGTGAAAAGTTAGTAAAGTGTGAAACATCGTTGAGTAATGTAATTTATGAGTTTCTAAAATAAAATAAAACATTAGACACAAAATAATTTCATGTCCAAGGTGTTTTTAAAATAAAATAAAGGGGTTTGGTACAAAATTACTATTAATAGTGTGTTAAAGTAAATAAATGTTTATGTTTTTAATTTTTTTAGTAAAATAGACTAACTACCTTTTTAATATTACATATTACCAAATATGTCATTTAGCAAATTACTATTTTATTCTAAATATTTTAATATTATGGTATATGTATTTTAGTTTTGTTCAATTAGTATTTATTTTTAAGTAATTTTGATTTTTTTTTCATTTTTTATGAGTTGTGAAAATGATATATCATACCATAAAATATATATTAAGTTGAAAAATAATATACCAACAAAACTTACAAAATTATTACTAAAAAATATATATTATGCTAACAAAATTATATACTACCAATAAAATATATATACCATAATAAAAAAATATATACTACCATTATGTATAATAAGATAGAAACTAAATATCTTCAAAAATAAAATGATATACTATACCACAAAAAGCAGATACATTAGTTGGAAAATAATATACCAACAACCTATAAAAAACATAAAAAATCAATATAACTTTAAAATAACACTAATTAAACAAAATTAATATACATATACCACTATATTATAGTCATACGCTCCTAAATAATTAAAAAAATATAGAAAATGATAATTTAGGTAATCAACAATGTGAAAGAGTCATTTCTCTATAACTTGTAAAATGATGACATTAGCTTCTTTGAACATCCTGGATAACCAAGACCCTTACACTATGTGTTTAAGATAGTGCAAGACTTGCTAATCAAGTCGTTTGAATGAAAACGTGTTTCTAAAGTCAACAGACAAGTTAGGGTTAAAAAAATTTGAACGTAAAATTGTTGATTTTCATTAGAATAAGAGTTTGATACATGGGATCCCAAAAGTAATGTTTACATGGTGGTTACAACCCTCAAAATAAATACAACAGCAGCCAGCCTAAATGGTAAAATACAAATTTTGGCTCTAACCCCTGTAATTCCCTCAGTCGTGGCGGTCGAGCAGCTGCCGATGTACACACTGCCCCCAAAGCTTTCCAACTCATGGTTGGTCCAGCTTTCCCTTGCCTTTACCTGCACCACGTAGCACCCATGAGCCAAGGCTCAGCAAGAAAATCTTAATCAACAAGCATAGATAACAACAGAAAGTGCATAGTAAACTTTAGATCAACTAATTCAATCAACAACAAAATACAGGCAATAAATTAAGCAACAGTGAACTTATACTTCCAAACATACAATTCAATCTTTAATACAAATATTTAGGTGTTGAGGCCCTGAGGCCGAGCCCTCTGGTTATTTAGCTGATCCCAGCTTGCTTAGGCCGAGTTGTGTTCAGTACGCTTAACATCAGCCCCGGCTCCCTTAGGTCGTACTTTCACATCACATATAATAGATATATAGGTTACAGGACACATATGTTCATTTACAGGGGATCTCAGTCCCATTCACAACTCGGGTGCAGTTTTCTTACCTCAAGTCCTGAGCGGAGGATGTGGAGCGGTCCCGAGCACGATCCTCAATCCCGGGCCTTAACGGTAACCCTAGTCACAAGCGAAAATGGATAACTATCAAAAATCTAATCCAATTAAATGATTTGGAATCAAATACTAACCTCCGGAACCTCGAATTCTGCTAAACCGAGTAGTAGAATTCATCCCGAGAACTTAGGTTTAAATCTCCGAGCCTCCCTGAGCCTAAAAACCAATTTTGGCAATGGCTGCCTAGGCGGGCCGTGACCTGGCCCTAAGGGTCGCGGTGCGCCCCAAGTCAAAGGCGCCAGCCTCTCATCCCAGGGAGAGGCGAGCTACGACCTGCCCTGAAGGGCCGCGGCGTGCCCAAGAATTAGTAGTCCCCCCCCCCCCCCCCCAAGGGCCTTTTGGGTCACACGGGTCGCAGCGTGCCCTTGTGAACTTAGAAATCCTTGGGTTTTTCCTACATTTTCCCCAGCTTAATTAATCAAACATCTAAGCTAACATACACCAGAACCAGAATTCGACCACTATATCACAATAGCCTACTCAGATCACCACAACCTCCTAAAATTTTAATCAAAATCCTTGTCAAAACCCATAATTCATCGAAACCTCTTTGAAACCTAAAGGCTTAAGAATACCTATCTTAACAGCAGAATTCCACCCAACAATTGAAATTTAAACCTCACCTTAATGATGTTGATGATGTCCTTGAGCTGCACCTCAAAGTCCTAGCCTTAATTCCCCAGCCCTCAAGCTTAATTCCTTAAGTTTGCTCCTCCAAAGCTTCAAAGCTCTCTTAGGCACAAGAGAGGAAGAGAGAATGCGAGTGAAAGGGAGAGAGAGTGCTGAGAGTTTGAGAAATTTCTGGTTGGTTCTGATTATTTACTAGAGTCATCTAAGTATATCTGTTAACCAAAAGACCCATTATACTAATTCAGCCTCCTTTATTGCCCATAAAGGGAAAAATGGTCATTGCCCCGTTTCCCGCTAATTCCTCGAGTCTTCTTATAAATTCTCAATTAGTCCCGTCATGCCCCATTTATCACCAAATACTTACCCGTTACTCGATAAATCCCCAAATATTCACTAAATTCCCAAAATACCCCTAGGCTCACCCCGAGCCGGGTATTAAACTCCACTATGACTATTCTGCTAATATGCTCACTATGATCGCCTCGAGCCGAATATTGCAAATATATCCACATAATAATGTGGTCCCAACCATTTAACGCATATAATCACATTTATGCCCTTAATGGGCCAAAATTACAAATATGTCCTTATAACCAAAAACAGGCCCACATGCATATTTAATACTCACACTACACCAAATACCCTTTTTCCATAACACATGAATATAATACTAATAAAAAAGTATTATGAAAAAGTATTATATGGGGCAACTTAATGAAAAAGGGCAGTAATTTGTTTAGTCATCCCACCACTTAGCTTCTTTTTTTTTTTCAGATTTCCTTCAACATTTCTTCAACAAAGAACAGAGACCCATTTCCTTCAACATTTCGACACAAAGAACTGAGACCCATTTCTTTGGCTTGGTACGGTCTCCGAACTTCTCTCTCTCAAATCTCCCCCATCCCTCAAATCTCCCCTCTCTCTCTCTCTCTATCTCTCATCTTTCTCTATCTCTCTGTCATTCTGTTTCCAGTCGTTGGGCTTCTCGGATTCGTTCTTCTCTTTGGTCTTGGCAAGCCAGGTAAGTATTTTGTTGTAGATGTTAAATTTATCAGCTTGAATCTCATAGAATCTATAAAATCAGTGGTTTTCAAAATTAATTTTTGATTTTGCAGATTGCTGGGGTTTTTTCAATCCGAGGCCTCAGTCTATCAGTCTCATTTCAAGAAGACCTAAAGCACTCCCTTTCCCCTGTTTTGACTTTAAAACTTTTTTGGTTGAGTTTTATGTGTTTTGTCTTTCTGGGATATGATTAGAGTGGTTTTGGCAAAATGCCTCCATTTTTTTATGTTCATTTTCTTGAAATTTCACTTTAGGGCTTGGTTTGAGGAGCAATGAAAGAAGTGAATGGCAGAGTTGAGGCAGGCTTTAGAGCATTCAGAAGACTCAATAGGGTTTGTCCTTTTGCTTTTGCTAACTTTCTATTTCAATCTTGTTAAAATTAAAAGAAATATGTTGACACAAAAAGATGTAATGTGTATATATTCAGTCTCCTTTTGAGCCAAACTTCTCTTAGCACTCATAGTTCACAAATCACTTATCATTTTTGGTATTCTGCTTAAACACAGTCTTAGTTATATTGTCAAAATGAGCTTAAGTGGTAATACAGAGATCTAATCAAGCCTTTAAATAGAAGCATGAATTCTTAATTACCATATAAGAGGATGTGGAACTAGTTTTCGTTGGAAATAGAAAGAGTGTGCCATATAGCACGCTTGAATTCATAGCACGAGCCATATGACATTTAGATCAATTGCATTTACTTGATGATTTTGATGAACAATATTTTTGGGTGACATGCACTTCTTTAACATAGTGATGATGTTAGCATGAAACATTATTTCGATGGTATAGGCATTTTCAAATGAGTTACTAAATCAAAATATCTAAGCTATTTGTAAACCTGTATGTAAGAGATATATGTATACTTGCATTTTATAAATTACAATAACTAAGGTTGCTTGAGACAGTGTTTAGAGAGAGTACTATTTAGAATGATTTAAGCATAACAATCCAAATAGGATTTTCTTGTGTTTGCATATATTTTTTATTATTTTAAATTATGAAATTTGGTTTATAGAAATACAGATGGAAATGGAAATAGAAGTTGAGATTTTTTTTCCCCTTAATAAAATTGACTATTAACTTATCAAGAAGTTGAGTATCCTAAATGTTATAAACAGTTTAAGGTTCAGATTTTAATTTAAAAAATCTAAATAATTTGATCAGAAAAGTACTTCATAACCTTACAAATGTGTGTTCCATATCTTGAGGAGAACTCCTCCCTTTCAACAAAATAGCTTAACTCAAAATTGTACAAAGTTACAAAACTTAATTTTTTTTTTGAAAGAAAGGCCAATCAATAGTATCTTTGGGACTACAACAAAAGTTCAAAAATGGTCTTACCTTTACTTAGCATGGCTGCTGAAATTAGCTTGACTTAGCATGGCTTGAAATTTATATATTTGGTCTTTGATTATAAGCCCTGTTTATTTTATAAAACAATATGCACCTTCTTTGAAATTAGTTTGACTTAGCATGGCTTGAAATCATTAGTAGCTAAATTTTGCAAAATAAAATGATTGAAACTTTATTTTTAGCTACCAAAAAATTAGTAGGTAAATGTTTTTTCTTTGCTACCAAAAGAAAATTAGTAGCTAAAATAATAAATTAGCTACTAATAATTTTGGTAGTAGAATTAATTAGTCTTATTATTTTAGAATTAGCAACTAAATTATTTGGCTACCATAATTTAGTAGAGCAGCATTGTTATTAGTATTAAGTTGCTCAAATAATGTTTATTTTAGTATTTTAGTAGCTGAATTTAAGATAGAATGAGCGGAAATGATGGTGATTATGAAAATGATGATTTTTTTGGACATTTGAGTTGGAATATGTTTCGTTATGTTAAGTTTGAACCATTAATGAATATAGTTTATGATTTTAAGACTCGTAACAAGTAATTTCATGAATTTTATGGTTTTATTGTATCATTTAATTTTAATTTTGTATTAATCTTTTAGGTATTGATTATATTCTTTTGGTTGTGGATCGAATTGGCAAGGAGCATTGCAAAGTTAATTAACTTGATTATTAATAGCAAGAGGTACGGAAGTATGTTCTCTTAACTCTTTTATTAATATCATACAAATGTGAGAGGAGTTTAAATATCTTAAATATTCATTCATAGAGAAGTAGGTTATGAGATTAAAATTGTGTGCCGTGGTGATAACGGAAGGTTGAAAACTTGTGTGTCTTAGAGAAGTAGGTTTTGGAAAATTTGTTTGTGTGTTGCAGTGATATAAGGATGAAAACTTATTGTGTGTTGTTTGAATTTTTTTACTTGGTATTGATAGATGGTTAGGTAAGCTTTTATATGGGAAATGATGTCAGATTTTATCTAGAATTATAAGCTAACATCTTCTTACAAATAAATTGTGTTTGCTTGAATTGGTTTGATTATATTGATAGATATCTCGCCTGGGGTGTGAATAAGGGTAGTTTTCACGTCCCCAACCTTAGGATTTGAATAATAAACCATTATACATATGAGTTGTGATTGGAAAAACGTATAATCTGATAATGCCTCCATGAGTTCTAAGTCAAATATAATTACCCAAAACATCATAAATATAATTACCCAAAACAATAGCTTGGTTTCCCTCCCCTGACATTTGAGTAAGCATTTGATCATTTGAGTAAGCATTTAAATAAATAATTATTTCAAGGACTATGTTTAAGGGCCCTAATATATAGGAAATGTGTACTTTGATCATTTTGACTTATAGATATGGCACAAGAATCAAGTTGTATTTAGTTGAACACACATAATAATCCCATACTAAAGCATACAAGAACTCCAAGTTTTCAAAACATGCCTTCCCATCAAGAGTGACTTCACAAAGAGTTGAGCATGAGATCTATTTTATCTATTCTTTTGAACAAATTATCACACATATTCAACCATCCCTGATATGATTGATATTTGAAAAAATGTGCCATTAATATCTAGTACAGTAGCTTTCAAATGATTGTAAAATTACAAGCAAAGATGAAGAACACACATACATAAATTCAGAGAAGTCAAAAAAGAAAATTTATAACAAGTCTTGATCTTGATCCTCATTTTAGTAGTTCATAATTTAGTGACTCATTCATATTAATTTGATTGAATCCCTCCATTTGTTCTCTTCATTCCCACTTAGATAACGACTTAAATACACCGCATAGCTTCAATTTTTCCATTGAGAATGCAACAAGAAAATATGTAAAAAAATCAGAACATGATGTTTAAAGATTTTTCTACTAACAGTAGGACATTATAAATATATAATAGTGTTTAAAAGTAGTGTTTGAGAGAACTCAATCCAAAACAATAGCTTGGTTTCCCTCCCCTGACATTTGAGTAAGCATTTGATCATTTGAGTATGCATTTAAATAAATAATTGTTTCAAGGACTAAGTTTAAAGGCCCTAATACATAGGAAATGTGTACTTTGATCGTTTTGACTTGTAGATATGGCACAAGAATCGGGTTGTATTTAGTTGAACACACATAATAATCCCATACTAAAGCATACAAGAACTCCAAGTTTCCAAAACATGCCTTCCCATCAAGAGTCTTTTTTTTATAAATAATGCATCGTTGCTCACATATATATAATGATCTCATGAGCTTAATTCATGACAATTATTCAAGCTAAAATCGAGTCTTCTATCTCAGACATCTCTTCAGACAGCTGCAATTTGGTCCATTGTGTGCGCATTGTTATCACCATGAGTGTGATTGCTTGGCACGATAGACCACATATCAAACCAATCCATAAGCCCTGTACCCAAACAAAAATAGAGATTGCTGGACTCATTCATCACACTATAAATATATATATGCACTTGATTCATTATATTACCAATAACAAAAATAAACAAGCAAAAAAGCAATTAATAATATATAAATATATGTTTACCTTGACATATAATTCAAATTTAAATGCAAGGATGGCTGCAACAGTCATGCCAATGATATAAAATGGTGCCAAGTTCACATAAATAGCTATGTGCTGCCAACCACATGCTCTGGCCACACCTTCAATTAGTGAAGCAATATATCTTAATCACATAACCTAAAAAAATACATACCAAATTAGAAACTTCCCTTGTTTTTTTTCTTTCTTCAGCCTAATTAATTATCTCTATTAATTATCTCTGTTATCTTCTCTTAATTATTAACTACCCAAAACAGTAAATATAATAGAGTTTTACAATGTCAAAAATAAAAACCAACTCTAGAGCAAACATGCCCACTTGAAACAATGACCCATTCACTTTCTTTTAAAAACATTCCAAGCAATAAACTGCTTGAAAATGTACCTCACATTAACTATGAATTAAAGTCTGAGTAAGATACTCCAACAAGTCATCTTTGGTTTATTCAATTCCACCAAGGTATGGCATGGAGAGACCTGAAATTCTCTTTTAATATGACTTGAAATTCAACCAAGGCATATATGAAAGTATTGAAAGGATTTGTAGCAAATTATGCACGGCCAGAAGGATGTATTGCAAATCGCTATCTTGCTATTGAATGTGTACACTTTTGTGAAACCTTCTTAAAGCAAAATGATAATCAAGATAGTACATTACTAGAAGAAAATCCACTATCAGCAGCAGAGTGCTTTGACCTTGACCGATTGAACTTGGCAGTAGCGCATCGGTATGTGTTGTTTAACTCAGATATTGTAGAACCATTTCTCAATGCCTATATGGATGAGCTGAAAGAAAGGCACTCAAATATGAATAACAATCAAACTTTGTTGTGGAATCGACATTCTGAAGAGTTCCCGTTATGGTTTTATGAAAAGGTTGTATTCTATTGCCAAGATAAAAGTTTACGTTTTGTTTCAGTGTACAAATTTCTTACAAGTATATTTTTATTTTCGGATTTCTAACTTGAACAAAGTAGATGACATGTTAGCTCAATTGGCTGAAGGTCCAAGTCGCGGTGTCACTTCCTATAAAGGGTACATGATTAATGGAATTCGATTCCATAAAAAAGGAGTTGAAAAAACAACTCAAAACAGCGGTGTACACTTGGAAGCACATGACAGTGAGCAATTGAATGATAAAGAAGAGTATTTTGGTGTTATCAAGGATATAATTATGCTTGATTATCGTACTTTTAAGGTGCCATTGTTTTGGTACGATTGGGCGAATATTTGAATGGGTGTTAAGAAGTTGAAGTTCTATACGCTTGTAAATTTTAATATAGGACAATCTCAATCCATTAGGGATCCATTTGTATTAGCTTCACAAGTGAAAAAAGCTTTTTATGCAAGGGAGAATGAGTCAAGTAATTGGTATATAGCTTTAAAGGATTCAAATAGAGGGTGTTTTGGACTTGAATCCAATGAAGAAAATTGAGTTTTTTGTTGTTTCTTATGTACTTTGAATGAAACAAATTTGCTTACACTTTTTGTATGTAATTTTGGTGTATTATTACTCTTTTGTTGAATGAAACAAATCTAGTTTTATTACTCTCTATGGTGTACTTTATGATTTTATTTTACTTTGAATGAAACAATTCTGGTTTTATGGTTTTGGTGTATGTTTATTACTCTTTGGTGATCTGCATTTCTGATTTATATTCTTATGTTATCTTTCTTTTTATATTGCAGTAATTTCAACTTGAAAAATGAGTACATAACGAAGATCTCCAAAAAAAACACCTTCGTCCAGGTGCTTTATTCAATTTTGTGGCCAAAAATCGAAAAGCATCATTGAAGACTCAAGCTGATTGGGACGATACGTTGCTTGGAAGCCCTGTTTTAAAGAAAAAGAGTGTTCTTCATAGGTTTTCTGCACCTGTTAGAGTTGTAATTTACTCACCACCTGCTCTTACTACTAGAGCAACAACTCATCGTATGGTCTATAATACAGAGCCAGATCCAAATGATGATGTGGAAGACATGGAGATGTCACTTAGAAGTTCAAAAACTAGAAGATCTCTTAATTATGAAGTAGATAAGGTAGTTGATAGTGTTTGTGAAAAGGGAGTAAGGGAGGAACATGAAGAGATAGCTGATGAGGAAAGGGTTGGTGCAGAATTTGAAGAAGGGGCTGCTGCAGAATGTGAAGAAGTGGCTGCTGCAGAATGTGAAGAAGTGGCTAAGGTAGAACTTAAACAACCTCTTAGAAAATCTGTTAGATTACAAAAAACAACCGATGAGTCAAATCAAACTGAGATTGAAGAAATACCTCAAGATGTAGATGCGAATGTAATGAACTTAGCCAAGAAGACAAGGGGAAAAACTCTATTGGAAAATCTTACCAAGAGGAACAATGACTTAAGGATAATAAATTGGAATGAAAAAGGGCAACCAGTTGATACTAACTCAGTGCAATTTTCTTCTTTTGTGGGCGCTCTTGTGCGAGAGGTTGTTTCTTACACTATTTCAGATTGGAGGAAAGTTTCACCACTCATGAGAGATGTTCTTTGGGCATCTATTCAGGTAGAATTACAAGTTTTATGACTGTATTTTTTTTTATATATTCAACTCTACACTTAAACATATAATATATTATTCTATATTCTATTATAGGCACAATATGACTTACATGATGATTGGCAAAAAAAGATGTGCTTTGAAATGATGGTAGAACTATGGAGATCTGGGAAATCTAGAGTTGTAAAGGATATTATCAATGCAAAAAATGAGAGTGAACGACTAGCCTTAAAGTCGGATTGCATAAAAAGTGACGTAGAATGGAGAGCATTTGTTGCCAAAAAAATTAGTAAAGAACATTTGATAAAAAATATGATGTAAGAAGTGATGTTGCTAGTGTTGTGAAAATTAAT
Organism: Humulus lupulus; assembly: GCF_963169125.1. NCBI lineage: Eukaryota > Viridiplantae > Streptophyta > Magnoliopsida > Rosales > Cannabaceae > Humulus > Humulus lupulus. The sequence continues at coordinate 217,692,713 of NC_084802.1, read as the reverse complement.
ATACGCAAGTATACGCAATCGTCAAACAAGTAATAAAGTGATAAGTAAGATCGTCTCCACAGGGATTGCAAGTCAAATTTAATGTAAAACCAATTATTTAATAATTTGGAATTTTAAGAAAATAAATAGATTGGATGCTGTGAACTAAAATAAAATGATTAAACTGGAATCAAGATTAAAATATTGCTACAAACGCTGGAAAATTAACTGCAAGAAAAAGTATCTATGGAATGATAGACTTGAATAGCTAAATCCCCCCTATGTTTTATCTGCCCAGTTGTTACAGCATTACTTCAGAAAAACGCACAGAGTTAACTAGAATTCCTTACAAGCCCATGAGATTTTTCCAAAACTCATGAAATAAGTTCTATCATCTAACCCAATATATTCCTATATTAAATCAGATTCAAGAACATAATTTAAGCATCAATTCTCAAAGTTATGCAAGGTAGTAAAATATTCCTATTCTACTTACTAAGAACAACCTAGAAAATGGGTGTTCTCTTGCATCATTCAAGTACCACTACTAGATTTAACCTTTCCAGTATTAAATCCAACTTAATAACCTGCCATTAATTTCCAAACAACAACAGTAAATAAACATGAAGCTCACTTGAATGAACAATGACAATTTAGCTTAAGTAATGCATTCAAATTTAAAATACATGACAAAATGGGTTTTTAACCATTCAAGTCTCAAAAGTTTAGCTCATAACTAAAGTAGCAGACATAAACCAAAATAGAAAATTAATATCCATGAGTGCTAGAATAGCTATGCAAAATAAGAAAATACAAAATAGAGAAGAAAGGAAGAAATGAGAACAAAGCCTAGATTTATGGTGTTGTAGGTTGGATCTTCTTGTCCTTATCTTCCTCATTCAATTCCTTGTGTTTCCTTCTTTTTCTTCTTCTTCTTCATGCTCTTTTTTTCTGCAACTTTTCTCCCCCAATCGCAGCCCCATTTGTGTGTATTGATATTTATGTGGTGGCTGGTGGAACTCTGGTTCAGTGTGTGGGAGCTGGATGAATGGGTCCTTGAGTGCTTCGGAATGGTGAGGCAGAGATGCGGATTCTTCGGCCGTTTCGGATGCTGGCTGGATTCGTGGGTTGGAGATGGTGGAGGTGCGGCTGTGCGAGGGTCGTGGGTCTGAACGGGCTGATGGGTCAACGAGGGTGGTTCAGATGAGGTGGTTTCGTGGTGTCGTGGTGGCTGGTGGTGATGATGGTGGGATGGGACGGCGGAGTACTGGCGTTGTTGATGGTGTGGTGGGGGCGGCGGCTAGGGCATAGACAAATATGGTGGGGTTGAAGATGATGATATGGGGCCCTATGTGGATTATAAAAATAAGGAAATTGGACTTTCTTTTTGTCTTTTTCGGCCTTTATGTTGCTTTTTGTACAGAAGGGTCAATTGTAAATGCTCGGCCTTTGTACCCCTTTTTCAGCCCTTTTGTTTTTCTTTTATCCCAAGTTGATACAACATTTCCACAGCATAGCATCGTGCCCTTGTGATTGCTGCCCAAAATGCTAAAGGAGTGATGTAACAACTGGGCAGACCCCCACCAATCCAGAAAACTTCTATGCCCGCACTCTGTGCTTCATTCAACTCCCAGCTTTTAAACCTTCTTGCTCACCTGCATTCAAGTGTTCCCAACAGAAAAAACTTCTTAGTACCTCCATGGAAAACAGTTCATATACATGTATAATATATATATAGTTCTTTTTTTTTTTACTACATATATATATATTTATATTTCCTTAAAAAGGGTATACACCCAAAACTTAGTTACATTTATTGTCTATTTACAATCAGTTTCTTTTTTTTTTTTCTGGGTTGCCCACATGTGTTACATTCAATACATGGCAACCCCTAGCGTCTCCCTTCAAACGTCCGTCAAGCTGATGGAGGTCTTTTCTCTGTCGACCTCCCCACCCCAGTAGTGTTTCAGCCTCTGCCCATTAACTTTGAACTCCCTCTCGGACTGATCTTCTCGAACTGTAACAGCTCCGAAAGGGTACACTTCAACCACTGTAAACGGGCCAGACCAGCGGGACTTGAGCTTCCCAGGGAACAACTTCAACCGTGAGTTAAACAGCAGTACTTTCTAGCCTTTCTCAAACACCCACTCTTGAATTTTCTGGTCATGCCACCGTTTAGTCTTCTCTTTGTACAGCTTGGCATTTTCATAGGCAAATAGCCGCAGCTCTTCTAGCTCATTCAGCTGCATTTTTCATGCTTCTCCAGCAGCTAAAAGATCCATATTCAACTTCTTCAATGCACAAAATACCTTGTGCTCCAATTCCACGGGAAGATGACAAGCCTTCCCAAAGACTAGGCGATATGGTGACATACCCAATGGGGTTTTGAAAGCTGTTCTATACGTCCAAAGAGCGTCATCTAACCGCTGTGACCAGTCCTTCCGACTAGGATTTACCACCTTCTCCAAAATCCCCTTTATCTCTCTGTTGGAGATTTCCGCTTGCCCGTTTATTTGAGGGTGATAAGCAGTGGCGATCTTGTGCTTGACACTGTATTTGGCTAACAAAGCAGCCAATATTTTGTTGACAAAATGGGTTCCTTCATCACTGATCAAAGCTCGTGGAGTCCCAAAACGTGTGAACACATGCTTATGTAAAAACTTCATCACCACTTTAGAGTCATTGGTAGGACTCGCCACTGCCTCCACCCATTTAGACACATAGTCTACTGCCACCAAGATGTACAGATTTCCAAATGACTGTGGAAATGGCCCCATAAAGTCAATTCCCCATACATCAAACAACTCAACTTCCAGGATGCAGTTCAGAGGCATTTCGTTTCTTGCTGAAATGTTTCCCACACGCTGGCAGCGATCACACTTCTTAGCAAACTCATGGGCGTCTTTAAAAATAGATGGCCAATAATATCCGGATTGAAAAACTTTAGCTGCTGTCCGCTGTCCACCGAAATGGCCACCATATGGAGCTGAGTGGTAGTGTTCTAAGATGCTGGACACTTCATTTTCAGGCACACAACGCCTCATTATCTGGTCGGGACATTGTTTATACAGGTATGACATCGTGGAAGAACTTTTTTAGCTGCTGCTTGTTTAAATCTGGGGGCTGTAATCCACTCACCAAATAGTTCACCACATCAGCATACCAAGGAAAATTATCCTGGGTTATAACCAGCAGCTGTTCATCTGGGAATGAGTCTTGAATTTGCATTTCTTCCTTGTTGTCAACACTTGGTTCCAGCCGAGACAAGTGATCAGCCACTTGGTTCTCGGTACCCTTTCGATCGCGGATTTCAAGATCAAATTCTTCCAACAATAATACCCAACGAATTAGTCTTGGTTTGGAATCTTTCTTGGCTATTAGGTACTTAATTGCTGAATGGTTAGTGTACACTATCACCTTTGTGCCCACCAGATAAGATCTGAATTTTTCAAATGCGAAAACAACAGCCAGCAGCTCATTTTCAGTGGTGGAGTAATTAATTTGAGCATCAATCAACGTCTTACTGGCATAATAAATTGAGTGAAAAATCTTTCCTCTTCGCTGCCCAAGGACTGCCCCAATAGCGAAATCACTCGCGTCACACATGAGTTCAAAAGGTAAGGACCAATCGGGAGCTGCGATCACTGGAGCAGTTATTAGAGCTATTTTCAACTTCAAAAATGCTTCATGACACTCAGCAGTAAATTCAAACTGGCAGTTTAGTTCCAGTAGTGAACAAAGAGGCTTTGACACCTTTGAGAAATCCTTGATAAACCGCCTATAGAACCCAGCGTGTCCCAAAAAACTTCTTATCCCTTTTACAGTCGTTGGTGGTGGTAAATTTTCAATTACGTCCAGCTTCGCTTTATCTACCTCAATTCCTTTTTTAGATACTTTATGACCCAACACTATGCCCTCTTTCACCATAAAATGGCATTTTTCCCAGTTGAGGACTAAGTGGGTTTCTTCACACCTTGATAAAACCTGCTCCAAATTAGACAAACAGGTATCAAAAGAATCACCATAAACTGAAAAGTCGTCCATAAAAATTTCCAAAATACTTTCCGCCATATCGGAAAAGATCGCCATCATACACCTTTGAAAGGTGGCTGGCGCGTTGCATAAACCAAACGGCATTCTTCTAAAGGCGAAAGTGCCGTAGGGGCAGGTAAATGTGGTTTTCTCCTGGTCTTCCGGGGCTATGGAAATCTGGTTATAACCTGAATAACCATCAAGAAAACAGAAAAATTCTTTCCCAGCCAAGCGGTCTAACATTTGAGCAATAAACGACAGCGGAAAATGATCCTTCCGTGTGGCTTTGTTAAGCTTCCGGTAATCCATATACACTCTCCAACCAGTCACCGTTCTTGTGGGAATCAACTCATTGTTGTCATTGGTCACAACTGTAACTCCTCCTTTTTTAGGCACGCACTAAACTAGGCTAACTCAAGAGCTGTCTGAAATAGGATAGACAATGCCGTAATCCAGCCACTTTATCACCTCCTTTCGAACAACTTTCTTCATAACTGGATTCAGCCTCCTTTGTTGCTCAACAGAATTGCTACAACCAGACTCCAGCAGAATTTTATGCATACACAGTGTTGGGCTAATACCTTGTATATCAACCATAGTCCAGCCGATTGCTTTCTTGTATTTCTTCAATAATTCCAGCAAAGAATCCTCAGCTTCAGCCTCTAAACATGAAGAAATAATTACTGGAAGTGTGTCATTGTCCCCCAAATAAGCATATTTCAAGTGGCTGGGCAGCGGCTTTAATTCCAGCTTCAGTGGTTCTTGGATGGATGGTTTTGGAGGCTTAAAGTTTCCTTCAGACAGATTTAAAGACTCAGAATACTTGCTGAAATTCCTGGCTGGTTTATGTGACTCTACCCAAGTAACTTGAGACTCCTCTTCACTGCTAGAATCTTCATCATCTTCAAAAATCTTCATCCCCAAATTAGTTGTGCAAATTTCCTTGTTGAAAGTTTCAGCCACAAGTGTCTCAATTACACTTAAACTAGAGCATTCTTCAATTTCATCCGGAAACTTCATGGCTTTGAACACACTAAATGTAACTTGTTGATCATTCACCCTCATGGTGAGTTCACCATTTTGCACATCAATCAACGTCCGTCCTGTGGCAAGAAACGATTTCCCCAAAATAATGGGTACTTCTCGATCCGCTTCATAATCAAGAATAATGAAGTCGGCTGGGAATATAAACTTGTCAACCTGTACTAACACGTCCTCAATCTTCCCTTCTGGATGAGCCATGGATCTGTCCACTAACTGCAATGTAACTGTGGTGGGCCGAGCTTCACCAATACCCAGCTTCTTGAAAATAGACATAGGCATTAGATTAATACTAGCGCCCAAATCGCATAACGCTCTTCCCACATCTCTTCCACCAATAGAACATGGGATCGTAAAACTGCCTGGATCTTTTAATTTTGGAGGGATTTTACTTTTCAACATAGCACTGCAACCTTCTGTGAGAGCAACAGTTTCAAACTCTCCCAGCCTCCTTTTTTTCATCAAAATATCTTTTAGAAACTTACGTAATTTGGCATTTGCTCCAATGCTTCCACTAAGGGAATATTGATATGGAGTTGTTTCAGTACATCCAGAAACTTCCTGAACTGCCCATCTTGCTGCTGTTTTCTAAAACGTTGAGGAAATGGTGGGGGCGGCTTGTGCAACGTCTTTACTGGAACAGATTGCTGACCCAATGCTGTATCAACTGGGCCAGTTTCAATAGCTTCACTTGCTGATTTTTGACTAGATTCTCCCTCTGTTTGGATTGAAGTGGGCTCCCTACTGCCCTTTGTTTTCTCCTCATCATTTTCCAGAATTTTTCCACTTCGTAAATTAATTGCCTTGCAATGTTCTTTACCATCCCTCCGCAGATTCTCAGTGTCAATAGGCAAAGAACCTTGTGGCCTATTTTTCAGATCATTAGCCAGTTGCCCAAACTGCATTTCCAGGTTACGAAGAGACGCTGCTTGGCTCTGAATCACCACATCATTCTTTGCCATATAATCCCTCATTAAACTCTCCAAAGAACTAGATTGAGAGCCTTGAGATTGGTGAGGTTGCTGAGCCCTTGGTTGTTGAGAAAAACCTGGCGGAAATGACTGTTTCCCTTGTGCTGGCGCTCCTCTGGAACTTGCTCCTTGACCCCCCCCCCCCCAAGACAGATTCGGATGCTGCCTCCAAGCTGGATTATACAAATTTGAGTATGGGCTATTGTTGCGATTGTAATTCTGGTTACCCACATAACAAACTGCAGCTGGGTTGGACGGGCAGTTTTCAAACATATGCCCATCTCCACAATACACACAGGAAATGTCTCCACTTTGAATAGCGGCAGCTGGCTGAATGTTGCCTCCCAAACTCAGATTTTTCAAAATATTGGTCATTGATGCCATTTGAGCTGTCAAAGCCGTTAAGGCATCTACTTCAAGAACCCCTGCCACTTTCCTACATGTCAAAGCTCTCGTGTTGGACCATTGATAATTGTTGCTTGCAATTCTCTCCAAAATTTCAAATGCTTCATTATAAGACTTGGACAAAATAGCACCATTGGCCGAGGCATCTAACACCATTCTAGAAGCTGCATTGAGGCCATTATAGAAGGTCTCCATCTGTATACAGTGCGGGATGCCGTGGTGTGGACACTTCCACAAAAGCTCTTTAAATCTCTCCCACGCATCACTGGTAGATTCATCTTCAAGCTGCTGGAAAGACATAATTTCACTTCTGAATTTTGCATTTCTGGTGGGAGGTAAATATTTTCGTAGAAATTTCTCAGCTAGATCATTCCAATTTGTGACGGAATCAGAAGGCAAAGTGTTGAGCCATGATCTAGCTCGGTCTCTTAACGAGAATGGAAATAGCTTCAACCATAATGCTTCTTCACTCACTCCTTGAAGCTTAAAGGAATCGCTCACCTCCAAGAATGAACGGAGGTGGAGATGAGGATCCTCCGTTGGCATCCCGCTGAACTGCCCCACGGTTTGGAGCATTTGAAACATCACTGGCTTGAGCTCGAATTGAGGTGCTTGTATTTCTGGCCTCACAATGCCTGGATTTAGCTCATTAAACATGGGGGCAGTGTATTCCCGTATTGCTCTGGCTCTGTCATCCGCCAAAATAATGGGATTAGTAACTTGCTGGCCATCCGCCTCATCATCAACACGTTCAGCCATAGTGCCGCAGCTTTTAGCCTGTTGAGCCTTTCTCCTTTTTCTGAAAGTACGTTCGATCTCGGGGTCAATAGGAGCAAGTTCAAAGTCGTCTTGTTTGTTCATGCACTAGATAGACCTGAAAGTATACAGCCAGAACAAACAGATTTAAAAACAACAGAAATAAATTGCAAATTAGTTGATAAAACAGAATTTAATTTTGAATCCCCGGCAACGGCGCCAAAAACTTGTTGCGTAAATTTAAGCAATTAAAATGTGCAAGTATACACAGTCGGCAACGAGTCATATAGTAGTAAGTGAGTATCGTCTCCACAGAGATTTTAAACTAAATAATTGCAAAATCAACTAAAGAACAATTTAAAAATAAAAGAAAAAGAAATTATGAGAATGATTGGAATATGAATCTGAAATTTAATGGGTATACGTAATTTCAATTAAAATAAAATGAAGAACTCAGAAAAAATTAATTCAGAGAAGATCTATGTGAACAATTAGATCTGGATGGCTATTTCCCCTGTATAAATTGCCCAGTTGTTATAGCAATGGTTCAGCAATCAAGCACAGAGTTAACCGATTTCACAAGAGACCAGTAAGCTTTTTCCAAAACCCACTGATATACTTTCACAACTCAATTCAACATATTCCTATATTAAATCAGGTTGCAAAACAGTCATTAAATCACCAAATCTCAGGTTATACAAGGTAGCAAAACATTCCTATTTTACTACTAAGATTTACCTAAAATGGTATTTCTCTTACATCATTTAAGTGGATTCAGCTAGACAAATTCTTTCCAAAATCAGATCTAGCTAGTTAATTGTTAGTTATGGCCAGTAAACAACAATCATTGAGCATAAATTACACTTAAATGAACAATGGCAAAATTACTAAACTCATGCATTGAATCAATACTTCATCATATAGGGTTCATAGCCACCCAAATCTTAAGGAAATTAGTTCATGTCTGAAATCAAGATTACAAAACCAGCTGAAATGAAATCATCCATAATACTCAGTTCACAAATTAGATAATAAGAAGATACACTAGAAAATGAGGAGGGTAGAAGAAAGAGTTAGAAGGATTTTTGTTGTGCTAAATCCTCCTGGCCGTGAGCCTTGTTGACCTTCCTCTTCTGTGTATCCTCTCTGTTTTTCCTCTTTTTTTCTTTGTACTTTTTCTTTCTCTGATGGTGATAGTAAGAATTAGAAATCTCCAAAATGGTACTGCTCTATATTACGGCTGGGTCCTTCCTTTTAGGGTACTTTCTTTACCCTAATTAGATAGCCCATTTCCTTCTTTGGTCCCTCTCTTGCCACCTCAGCCAGCTGACTTATTTCATTAAAATGGATGCCACATAGGCGCTGAGGTAATTACTTAAGTGCAACTGGCTTTTGTCCACGTCATCTGTCTTCTCCACAGGATTGCTATGGGTTTGGCCTACAGCAACGAAACAGCAATGCTCCCCTTTCAGTCCCCGTTTCCTTCTGCTCCTTTTAATTCCCTTTGGCATTTTTAAGTTTCCTTTCCTAAACAACACAGAACAGAAATTTACATAAAATATTTACAAATAATACATCAAATTACCGACTCTCAATATGGACTCGCTACCTAGAACAAAAGGGTAAAAATTAAACAAATTCACAGTAAACACACTTTCATCACTCTTTTCAACTTAAAAACAAGCTCAAAGATCTTAAAAATAACTCTAAATCCTAGAGTTATCAGCTGCCTCTTTTATCTCTGTTGATGTTAAATTAAATACTGTTATGCTTCTTTTACTTATTTATTAAATAGGATATAAGGGCCAAATACCAAGAGAGAAGAAAGAAAGTTGTTCCACACACCTTAAGTCGAAGAGGATATGCTCGAACAATCAATGATATGGTAATAATTAAGTTTTATACTGTTTGTATTTTTGCTTCCATTATTGTAGTCTCTATTTTATAATCTCTATTGTTGTATTGTGTAGAAAAAAGAAAATCAGGATGTTAAAATATCTACAATCGATGCTTTTCGGAGAGCCCATACCAAGAAGAATGGTGAACCTGTAAACCCAACGGCATCTGATATTTTTGTAAGTATTAGTCATTTAATTTTTGTGATTTTATATTTATTTTCCATAATGCATACATTAGTTATAATAATTTATATGCAGGGTTCATTGAATGAGATTCTCCTTGAAGACCCAAAATCTGGAACTACAGACAACGCAGATGAGGATGCCTTGACAAAATTGTTTGGTAACCCAAAATCTGGTCGTTTAATCGGACACGGAAGAGGCGTAACATGGTCGAAGCTAACTGTTGTTAATATGTGTAATAGCAAGATCTCCAAGTTAGAAGAAGAGCAACAGAATATGAAGCTCAAAATGACTGAAATGATGAATCTACTTAAAGAACGCTTGGTGGTAATTCTATCTTGCACTTATAAACCTTAGTTTTCTTTTCTTCCAATGAAACTTATCTTGGTTTTATATTTAGGTTAGTGGTAAAGTGACACCAAGCGAAGGACAGTCTAGCAATGTACCGCAGTCAAACAATATTCATTCCCCTAAGGTAAATTATCAAAGTTGTTATTGTTTTAATCATTCATTTTAGAAGAACAAATACAAAAACTAATATATTGTCTTTAAAATCAATTTGGTAGAGTATTGCACTAGAAAAAAGACATAACTTTATAGAAGGGAAGAATGCTTGCTACTTGCTTGACTGGGCAGATGTAATTGTTGCTGAAGGTTGTTGGGATTCTAGTGATCCAAAGTTAACTGTACATGGAAAGCCTCTTGGACCAGATTTTATGCGAGTATGGGTTGATGCTGATATTGTACCAGAATCTTACTTATTTCGTCCTAATAATGCGATGCTTACAATACAAGAAGCAGTTGGTTCCACAGTTGCATGGCCTTCTAAAAACGTTATTCCAAGAGGTACATTTTCATACTAAAAAAAGAACCAATGTCTTATAATTTAGTGTTTGGTTTCTTTGTTTGCTTTGGTGTAGTTGTGAATTCATTATTTTGTATGTGGTGTCCTCTCTTGGAAATAATTTCCATATCATTTTTCTTGAAGTAATTTGTGATGCTAGATAATAACAATAAAATATTTCTTTGTTTATTTTGCAGATGTGCCAAGCGAAATAGAAAAGGATACTTAATTTTGAAGGCTTTGTGTTGGGCAGTTGTAGAATATTTTGTGCTGAAAGTAGTAACTTTTCAATATGTTGAATATTTAAGACTACTTGAATACTTTAAGAACATTTTGTTGTTGATGACAGTGTTGAATGTTTTAAACTAATTTGTGGATTGTTAATACAATGTTGAATGTTTTTACTTTTTGTTATTTGAAAATCAAGTTCATTTGATGATACTTGTATATATTAGAAAGCTAATTTTAATTATATAAAAAAAATTAAAATATAATAGAATAAATTAGTGTTATATAAATGAATATATAATGAGAATTTAAACTTATCTAAATATTAAAATAATATGAAAAATGTGCTATAATATCTATTACAATAATACTTTTTATAAGTAAAGAATTTTGTTATGCAAACTTCATTATATAACACAAATAATGTGTTTTACTAAAGTGTAGTATAACACAAAAAATGTGTTATACTAAAGTGTAGTATGACACAAATTTATAAGTATTGAAATGTGTTATATAATCGACTATAAATAATGTAATTAAACACTTATCTATTTATTAAAATAACACAGAAAGTGTGTTATCGTTGACAGTATAATAACACATCTGTATAACAATGATAAAGTGTTATGTAAAGTACCCTGACCTACGATAACATAGTCAGTCTTAACATATCAAAAAGTGTTATGGTATGTTTTGATAACACATTTTTGGTCTTATTAAAAACATTTTTTCTTGTAGTGTCAAAACACATGCATATAAATATATTCATATTATCATATAAATTATGCATGCCACATAGTCACGCATTTAATCAATTAATCACATATATATAATTATACCCTCCTGGCACGCTAATCAAGACACTAAACACTATTAGCATCTTTGGGACGTTACTGTTAGGAACGAGTTTCTTAATACGCATCGGAATAGTGATGGGTTGGCCCAGTGTACAACAAAAATTTTGTAACATATTTAAACTACTTTTAAATATGGATATCCATTGATATACATACATTAATCATAAACAAGAAAAGAATAAAGAACATACATCTTGATGCCTATCAAGTGCCCTTGCTATCTTTTCGTAAAATAAACAATCTTCCTATCCAAGCTGCTCCCAGGTACTCACACCAAGATATTCCACAACGTTCTCTACACCTCAAGAAGTGTGTGGGCACTTAGAGAATAAATGATGGTATATTTCGGATTCAACTTGATGTACTCAACAAATGAGATCAAGAGAATAGGCCTGAGATTGGTTCTATATCTTTTTCAGAGAGAGATGGAAAGTATCATTCTTTTCTTAGAGCGAATAAATTAAGTATCTTGTTATTTTCTGATAAGTCTAACTTAAATAGAAAATATTTAAATTTAAAAAAAAAATGTAACCAATTACAATTTATCTTTTAATTAATTAATTGTCTTATTAATGAAAATGTCAAAACTAACTTTTTGAATTTTTCATTAATTAATTAATTAACTAAATAAAACTGAAAAATCCATTCCTAATTTCTATAGCTGCACGCCACACACGGTCCAGGGACTGTGTGTGTTGTGCAGTACCCTATAAAATAGGGATATTTATTTTCTCAACTATTATTTAATTATTTATTCAAACTACCGTATCAGATAAAATCCAACAACCTAATAATTAATTCAAATTTGAATCTATTATCTTTTTAACTAATTATCACATATAATTAATTATTTGAATAAATATTAATCTTTTAAATTCAAATCCAATTTGAACTTATCAGATTATTATCTCCCACTCAAATAAAGATATTTAATTAATTCTACTAATTAATTAAAACCAATATTAATTAAATATCAATTTCAAAAATTTGATATTTATTTTATAATTTTGAAAATTATAATAAATTAATTATTTATATAATTTAAAAAATTATACAATAATTAATTATTAATTATTAATTAATTTTGATAATTACAACTATTTTGTAATTAATTAATTAATCACTATTATCACATAATTGCATATTTGGCCCGAAGAACAAATTTCTTCTTAAATATGTATTTTTACTATTTTACCCTTTATATTAACTCTTGCCTTGAATAGTGTTGATAGAGCTGCTGTGGGGACTTATGGACCTATAATTCCAAGCTTCAATAAATTTGTGATTATTAATTAAAATCTTTAATTAAATAATCTTAATTTATTAATCTCATGATTACTCCACTATAAATATGAGACTGCACTCTTGTAATTATAGACATCTCATTTATTGAGTACTTTATAACAATAAAGCGCCCATAGATATAATCATTACATACAAATTAATCCTCTAATAATGGTTCATAATTAACCGGGAATAAAAGTACTGTTTTACCCTTTTAATTATATCTTGTTTCCTTAAGTACCATTGACTTTACTAGTGAAGGTTAATTCATAACTAAATTATGAATTTGAGCTCAATAACCTTTCAATCCCAAAAGTCAACCCTTAAGAGAACCATTATTCAATCTCTTACTAGAAGGTATAGATTCCTTATCTATATATAATGTCCCAGCCATTTATATTAATGAGTTCCCAAAACAAAAGTTTCTAGCCTGATCATTCTGACAAACCCTAACGAGTGAATCAAATAACTCATATAACATAAACAGGAGTTCATAGTGTACGCCCTGATTTTCCCACGGGCTGATTAGCGAGCTGAGCTGCAGCCTAATCATGATTATCTCGTGGACATCCCCAAAACCGGAGCTGCCGTCATAAGGTCGTACCTCCTTAGCTCGAGGTAACCCAAGGGTTCGCCAAGCTTGCCTAAGAACTGAGTCCGGACTCTGAAGGCCAAAGGTCGAGTTAAAAATCTAGCTCGTGGTACGAGCTGGATCTGGAGGCTATGACCCTTTGTAAAGTCAACACACGCAAGGTAAACGTGCATATATCAGACATCACGTGTCTGATATGCCCCTGACTTCTCGGACACGTAGCAGGAACGTGCGTATTCAGACATCCACGACTGGGTTGGGCCGTGCGGCCCATTATCTCCTTGCCTATTGATTTGACCACACTCATGTGTCAGGTTTAGGAATTAATCATGAATGTCACAGAGTTGATACGATAGGTAAGAAGGTCACAGGATGACCTTCTTACCAACTCCCAGGTGCCTTCTCCTATAAATATGGAGACCCTGGGAGTTGATAAGGGTTGGATTATCTCTTGTAAAAAAGACCCTGTAATCAAATATCCAGTATATAGCAATAATACTGACTAGTGGAGTAGAAGGATTTTAACCTTTGAACCACTTAAAAAACGTGTCTTGAGTCACCCTTTCATTTCTAAGATCATATGTCTATTTCGGTTCAACATTAGCACTAACCCCTTTCTCTTCTTTTCTTAATTATCTGTTGGCGAAGAACCGCGTCAACACATAGTAACTTCAGGATTAAGATCTATTTGTATATGATCATCAACCGATATATTTAATTAATACTTTGAAACAGTATTTAACTAAGTATTAATAAACATATCTGGTCCAGTTCTATATATTCTCTCATATATAAAGCACCTCCACTAAAGTGTCCTACTACACTAGTAATCCGGATCTAGATCACATGTATTCATAATAGTAGTGGATCGTACTTGCAGTAATTAATCTAAAGATTCCATAACTTTATTTTACTACGAACTACTCAAGTTTATTTATCTCAAACACAATCCTCTCGTACCAATACGTGGTTGAGATCACATATATGAACTTAGGAATTTTTCTGATATTTACTTAATATTATCACAAAATAATATAGTCCATAAAATATATGCATAACAAATTCAATTTATTTATTTATTTCTTAAAACAATGTCTACTACATAAGGTTTCAGGGCACAATTCCCAACAATCTCCCTCTTTCCCTAAAGCAAATGAGGCATCTCTCTCATTCCCATGTTTCTTACATGCTCCTTAAAAGATTTCATGGATAAAATCTTTGTGAAAGGATCTGCAAGTTTATGATCTGAAGCTATCTTCATAACTGCAACATCTCCTCGATGAACTATCTCTATGATCAAGTGATACTTCCTCTCGATGTGTTTTCCCCTCTTGTGACTCTGTGGTTCCTTTGAGTTAGCTACTACCCCACTATTGTCACAGTATATGACTAGTAGCTTATCCATATCTGGCACTACTTCCATATCAGAATAGAACTTCTTGAGCCACACAACCTCCTTAGCTACTTCACAAGCTACTATATACTCGGCTTCCATGGTGGAGTCTGCAATGCTGGTTTGTTTAATACTTCGCCAAACTATTGCTCCCCCTCAAAGAGTAAACACTAATCCAGAAGTCGATTTTCGACTATCTCTGTCTGAATGAAAATCAGAATTAGTGTAACCAGTGGGATTCAGGTCTCCAGCTGAATATACAAGCATATAATCTCTAGTATTTCTAAGATACTTGAAAATATTCTTCACTGCAATCCAATGACTCAATCTAGGATTGGATTGATAACAGCTGACTATCCTTACTGCATAACAAATGTTAGGTTTTGTACATAGCATACCGTACTTAAGACTGCCTACCGCTGAGGCATAGGGATACTATCTCACATCTTCCTCTTCATGAGGTGTTTTGGGACACCGCTCCTTGGAAAGGACTACTCCAGAACGGGTTGGCATATCACCATTTTTGGAGTGTTACATATTAAAGTGTTCTAGCACCTTATCAATATAAGTTGCTTGTGACAGTGCCAAAGTCTTGTTCTGTCTATCTCTAAGAATTTGAATGCCCAGAACATACTTGGCTTCTCCCGAATCTTTCATTTGGAATTGTTCAACTAACCAGTTCTTTACCTTTGATAATGATGTTACGTCATTGCCAATCAGTAATATATCATCAACGTAACGAATGAGGAATACTACTACGACATCTTTGATTTGTTTATAGACACATGGTTTGTCAACGTTTTGTTCAAAACCAAACGTTTTAATTGTGTCATCAAATCTAAGATTCCAAGATCTAGAAGATTGTTTGAGTCCATAGAAGGACCTAAGAAGCTTGTAAACTTTTTTCTCTTGACCTTTTACTTTGAACCCTTCTGGTTGAAACATGTAAATGGTTTCGTCAAGGTAGCCATTCAGAAAAGCTGTTTTGACATCCATTTGCCAAATCTCATAGTCCATGCACGCAGTAATGGATAAGAGTATACGAATGGATTTTAGCATGGCTACAGGAGAAAAAGTTTCTTCATAATCAACCCCTTCTTTCTGTGTGTAGCCTCTGGCTACAAGCCTTGCTTTGAAATTCTCTACTTTCGACCCGCTCCTCTTTTCTTCTTGAATATCCACTTGCAACCAATGGGTTTGATATTCTCAGGTAGATCTTCAAGAACCCAGACGAAATTGGAATACATTGATTCCATTTCCCAGTTCATGGTGTCTTGCCATTTGTCCTTGTCAGAATCATTCATTGCTTCTTTAATTGTCAATGGATCATTTTTGTTTGTGTCAGACACAAGCATTTGAACTTCGTGTTCATAGCATATGGGTTGCTTACTAACCCTCCCACTACGACGAGGCTCTCTACTATTTTGACTAGAACTAGCAGTTTCCTCTTGTCGTTTTTCATTGGTTGTTGTTGGTGACTTTGCAACTTCATTCGAGACCATCTCCTCCAGTACAACTTTACTGCAAGGTTTGTGGTTATTAATATAGTCATGTTCAAGAAAAGTTGCATTTGTCGATACAAATGTTTTATTTTCTTTTGGACTATAGAAAGTTCCACCTCTAGTCTCTTTGGAATAGCCCACAAACATGCACACTTCAGAGCATGATTCCAACTTCCTGGTCTTTCCTTTTAGCACATGGCAGGACACCCCCAAATGCGAAAATTGTGTAAACTAGATTTACAACCATTCCATAATTCCATGGGTGTCTTCTGGATAAAATTAGATGGAACAACATTCAATATATATAGGGCACATGGAATCGAATAGCCCCAGAATGACAGTGGTAATGATGAGAAGCTCATAATTGATCTAACCATATCTAGTAACGTTTTGTTCCGTCTTTCTGAAAAACCATTTTGCTGTGGTGTTCCAGGTGCTGTGATTTGGGATTGAATACCATGCTCATGCAGATGGTCCTTGTAACACCCTGGATAGCCAAGATCGCTACACTGTGTATTTGTAAAGGTGCAGGACTTGCTAATCAAGCCAACAGTTAAAAACGTGAATTCTAAAGCCATTAATGTACTTGGGTTAAAAGGTTTTGGTCTCAAAAGGATACTTTCCATATAATTAAACATTTACACATGGGATCCCAAAAGAAATATCGTTTAAAAGTCTGTTCACAAAATTTCCATAGTTCAGACAACCACCAGCCTTTCTAAAGGCAAAACAGAAGTTCATGGATTTCCTATCCCTGTCTCCCCTCAACCGTGGTGGCTGAGCAGCAGATCGTGTACATTCTGCTCTCAAAGCTCTCCAAATCAGGGTTGATCAAGCTTGCCCTTGCCTTTACCTGCACCACGAAGCACCCGTGAGCCAAGGCCCAGCAAGAAAAAATATCATATTATATAACAAGCAATAATAACATTTGGATAACCCTTTATGCATGTTCATACACTCGACATACGACAATAATCACAAAGCATGAAGATTTAACCAAAGAATTAGCAAATCATCACCCAGCTATAAAGCATAACAATCCACCAATCAATAATAACAAACAAATCACAAAATAATTAGGGTCGACACCTTAGGTCGCACCCTCTGTTTACCCCACTGACTCCGGCCCGCTTAAACCGAGCTCAGTGCATAATAAGCTATCCTCAACTACCAGTGGCCGAGCCGCGCCCTATGCGCTAGTGTAAACTTCGGCACTCTTAGGCCGTTGGTTTACTGTTTACATGGCATGATACCATCCTTTACAAAGCATGCAAAATAGGGAACCCTTAGTCCCATTATATATCCACAACCGGTTGCAGTTTTCTTACGTTTAATTTCCAAGTTTACTAATTACGAGCAACGCCTCTCGAGCACGATCCACTTCCCGAGCCCTAGCTTAATACCTAGTCACAACCAAGATAGGGTGTACCATTAATATTCATGTTAATATTTTCGAATGGAGTTCTAGCTTCCGGGACATTGGATTCCACCAAACACGGTGGTGGAATCAATCCCGAGCACCCTAGGTTAGGTTCCCGCTCTTAAAACCTCCAAAAGATCAAAAATACCCTTAAGGTTTGCAGCCCTTGAAACACAACCGCGGCCCACCCCTGAAATAGAGGCTAAGCCTCTCTGAAGACAGACACGCGCCGCGTCCCTGCCCTTTGGCGCCGCAGCGCTTCCCCACTGCAGAGCCTCCTTGGCTCTTCTTCGCTTCACAGGGCCACAGCACTCTAGAATAGAGCCGCGGCCTAGCCCTTCATACCCAGAAAAACCACCATTCCCATCCTTCTAACCTTGCTCAAAGCCACCCCAAACCATCCCAATTTCAAAACCCATTGATCCCAAGACTTTTAACACGATTCTAGCAACATAATTCAACAAAAACCTAGCTCAAAAACTCATTAAAACCCCATTTTGATTCCTGAAACCCAGTAGCTCAAGAACTCTAAAACCAGTCATGCAAACTCATAATTTAAACCCTAAATTACGAATTGAAGCTTACCTTCTTTTATGAACCACTTCCTTAACAGATTTCTGAGCTAAAACCCAAGCTTCTCAGCTTTAATTCAATCCTTAACATCGAAACCATAAACACTTTTAATAATCAGCCAAAACTCAGAATTCTGATGATCAAGAGTATAGCTCAGCCCTTACCTTAATCCTGGTTGAGTTCCCTTAGCTGAACACTGGACTAAACCTTCAAGTTTCCAGCCCAAACCACTGAATTCCCAGCTGAATTCCCTTAGGTTTCAGTAGTTTTTCTTAAGAGAGAAGAGAAGGAAGAGAGGAGAAAAAAGGGTCGGTTTGGGTTTTTGTTCTACTGTTTTCTATTCACTTAGTCTAACCTTAGTTAATTAGGTCAATCCCGAGGCTTGGGGTACCGGAAACGTCCCCGAGGGCAAAATGGTAAAATTCCCCAATTTTCCCACCTAGGCTTCCTAACCTCAAATATATCTCCATATATTTATTTACATAACCCAATAACCCAAATGATCATCTATTACCCGAAATACCCCTTGAGTTGCCCCAAGTCAACTATTAAGCCCCGTTGTGACTTTCCCGCTAACTAGCTCCCTAGGATCGCCTCGAGTCGCACGCTGCAGATTTACCCACATAATAATGTGGCTCTCACAAATATAACATGTAATCACATTTACATTCATATAATCATACAAGCATGCTTATCATATAATCACACATTAATTTAATAAATTCACACATAAACCAATTATGCCCTCCTGACACACTAATCAAGGTCCTGAAGCCATATTAGTGATTTTGGGTCGTTACAACTATCCTGTAACGCCCTACTACCTTAGAGCCATTACTAAGTGAGTTTAAAACACAACTGTGCAACTAACTGACTCTACGAGGTTTTCAAAGATCAAAAGTGTGAGTAACCGGAAGTTAAGGCTGTAATCTTTGAAAATACTTAGTTTCATTGAAAACTTTAAGTATCAACATTTGGGATCCCAAAAATAAGGTTTACAAAATATTTACAACTCAAAAATAGATTTACACTTGATTGACTATCAAAAGAACAAGTTAATACATCCATATTCAAAATGCCCCCAACCAAAGCAGTCAGGCAGGCCGAACATGTACGTGCCGCCCCCACGCTCTCCATACTCATGGCTGGTTGACTGACCCTTTGCTTTTACCTGCCACACAGAGCACCCGTGAGCCGAAGCCCAGCAAGAAAACTCATACAGTAAATAACATATGCATATAATATAGTTAACATATAATCCACTGATAAACAGGAAAACCATCAGACTGAACAAACACGGCCATGCCGCCCCAGAGGCCTTACCAAAGCCTGGGGTCCCAGTCCTTACTGTAAGGATAACTCATGTATCCATTGGGTCCCACCCTGACTATAAGCACCCCATGTGCTAGGTGTTACTTCCGGCCCCACGGCCGTTCTCAGCCTTCGCCGCTCTCCGCCTTAGCCGTTCATTTCATTATAATCACACATATAGTACATCTCGAAATAATCATTCAATCATATAATAATTCATTTAAGGTTATACATTAGCACGTAATACAATCTAGGGCCATGCCCTACAATAACACTATGGGCCCATGCCCTGTTCTCAGGTGCTACAGTTTTCTTACCTGTATCCCGAGCTTCCCGATGCACCAAGGTCACAAGCACGGTCCTCTAGCACGAGCATCTCTGAAATCCTAGTCACAACACACATAAAATAATTTTAATACTAACTAAACCCAAAACCACTTCCCGAGACCAATCCCGTACTCTCGGGACCTCTAATTCCTTAAAACAATACATTGGAACCAACCCCCGTGTCCCCGGGAAAAAGCCCTAAAAACCCAAATTTTTGGCTGCCAAAATGGCCTAGGGCCGCGGCACTCCCCTCAAGGGCCGCGGCGCCCAGCGGCTAGGCCATTTCCTGAAGCAACCTCGCGCCGCGGCGCTCCTTCGCGAACCCAGATTTCTGGGTTTTCTCTTGCGTTTTTCCCGAGCTACAACCTCTCTAAATCATCCCAAACAAATACCTAAACCCCAAGATCAATTTAAAACTTCAAATGAACTATCTAACAACCCATAAACACTAGTATCAAGATCAAAACACAATCACACCCAAAAATCCACCCTTTGATTTCTAATTTCAGCAAACTCAAGCCAAAACTTAAAAACTTAACTCATGCTTTAAATTTCTCAAATCAAAACAGAAACAAGTCTTAAATTTGCAATAAATTCTTACCTCAAGTAGGGAATTCACCCCTAAGCTCCCTTGATTCTCCTCCTAAACTCCCACTTCAGCCCCTTCTACTCTTCTTCTTCTTCTTCTTGCCCTAGCTTTCTCTCTAGCTTTTCTTCTCTTAATTTTTAACAAAACCCAATATGACTAATTGTCTAAACCGAGTACCCCAATATCCCAGCTGAAATTTGTCTAAACCCCCTGCCAAATGACCATTCTACCCCTTTTAATAATCCTTTCTTAACTAAACCTCCAAGGGTACTCAAGTCTTCTCACTTCTATTTCAATTCTACCATTTTCCATCTAAAACTTGTTACTCAAAGCAGTTACAAACAGTTACACAGGTTACTCAATCGCCAATAACTATATCCATTAGTTCTCAATTCAACTTACGAAATTCCTAAAGTACCCCTAGGCTCCTTCCGAGCCGGGTACAAAATCCCGATGTGACTTTTAGACTAATTAGCTCACTAGGACCGTCTCGAAGCGTGCATCACAGTAAAAACACCACACTCACATGGTACAAATCACATAATACAATTATCACATTTATGCCCTCAACGGGCTAAAATTACCAGTTTACCCCTAACATACAAACGGGGCCCACATGCATCTATATACCACCTAAACATGCATTACTAATCACATATTCATTCAAATTCATATATTATCATGTAAATTCATTTATTTCCCTCCAGGAACGCTAAACAAGGTCTTAAACCTTATTAGCAACTTGGGGTGTTACATATCCCCTCCTACTGAGAATTTCGTCCTCGAAATTTACCTGAATAGCTCGGGATATTGATCCCGCATCACTGTCTCTAGCTCCCAGGTCACTTCCTCGACCTTGCTATTTCTCCACAACACGTTAACTATCGAAATCGTCTTGTTCCGTAAAACTTTATCCTTTCGGTCCAAAATCTGAACCAGTCGCTCCTCATAGGACAAGTCTGTCTATAACTCTAGGTCCTCATACTTCAATACATGCGTCGGATCTGAAACATACTTCTGCAACATGGAGACATGAAATACATCGTGAACTCCCGACAACGACAGTGGCAAGGCCAATCTGTAAGCCACATGTCCAATCCTTTCTAAAATCTCAAAAGGTCCAACAAACCGAGGGCTCAGCTTGCCCTTTACTCCGAATCTCCTCACCCCTCGCAGTGGTGAAACTTGCAGAAACACGTGGTCCCTAACCTGGAACTCCACGTCTCTACGCTTAGGATCAGCGTAGCTTTTCTGTCTACTCTGCGAAGCGAGCATTCTGGCTCGAATCTTCTCGATAGCCTCATTTGTCTTCTGAACCATATATGTAACGACCCAAATTCGCTAATAAGGCTTAAGGACCTTGATTAGTGTGCCAGGAAGACATTAATGGAATAATTGTGATTAAATGAGTAATTATATGTTTATTAAAGTTTATATGATAATTGATGATATTATGTGGTAATGTGATATGAAATAAATATGTGATATATGTGAGAACCACATTATTATGTGGACAGGTTCGCAGAGCACGACTCAAGACGATTCTAGGGTCAGATAGCAGGAAAGGTCACAACAGGACTTAAGATATGATTTTGGTTAGGTCGGGGATACTTTTAGAGAGCGGGTAGTGATTTGGACTATCGGGTCATGAAAATAAATGTATGGAGATATATTTGAGGTTAGGATGTTTAGGCGGGAATATTGGGGGATTTTACCATTTTGGCCTTGGGGACGGTTCCGGCACCCCGAGCTTCGGGATTAACTTAACAGGTAAGTTAGACATAAGGAAGCTTTTAGAAGAAAAACACAAACCGACTAAACACTCTTGTCTCAACTCTCTCTCATGCTCAAGGGAAAACAAAGGAAAGAAAACACAGAAAACAGGGGAACAAGCTGGAATTTCTGAGATTGGTGGTGAGGATTAGGAGGTTTAGCTCAGAAGTAAATCAAGAACTAAAACAGGGATTAAGGTAAGCATCTGATCTTCTTTTATGTGGTTGAATTCTGAGTTCTAGCTGGGTTTTGGTTAAGTGTTGAAACAAATATGGTTTTGATGTTTTAAGGCAGAATTAAGAAGGAAACTTGGGAACTTAGCTTGGCTATGGCTTGGTGAAGTGATTCAACAACAAAGGTAAGCTTCAACTCATGGTTTAGAGGTCTTAAATTGGGTTTGAATGGCTGGTTTGAGTAGTTTTAAATCTTGAGTTTCAGAAATTGAAAAGAGAAGATTAGAGTGCTAGGCTGTGTTTTCAGTGGAATTATGTTATTTAGATCATGCTAAAGGAGTTGGGATTAATTGGTTAGGAGTTGGGGAACTTTGGGATGGTTTTAGGTGAGGTTTCAAACTTAGAAATGGTGTAAATTCTGGGTTTGAAGGGGAGGGCCGCGGCTCCGTTCTAGAGCGCTACGGCCCTAGCATGCAAAAGAACCAAGAAGGCTCGGCCATGGGAGGGCGCCGCGGCGCCCAAGGCAAGGGCCACGGCGCGTGTGTGGTTCAGCGTGGTTGTTGGTTCTGTTTTGGGGAAGGGTCGTGGCTAGGCTTCAGGGGCCACAGCCCTTGGTTGCACACATGAGTTTTTGAGGGTTTTAGGCACAGGAGAGTGGTCTAGTGTGCTCGGGATTGGTTTCACCATCGTGCTTGGTGGAGTTTGGATTCCCGGGAGTTAGTTTTATAACCAGAAACCTATGTCCGAGTATTAATGGAACCATATACTTTGGTTGTGAATAGGTGACCAAGGCTTAGGCTCGGGAACGGATCGTGCTTGAGGGGCGTTGCTCGTAATCAATAACTGTACGGACTAAAGGTAAGAAAACTGCACCTGGTCGAATATATGTGACGGGACTAAGGGCTCCCTATTGTAAATGCTTGAAAAGATGGTATTATGCCATGCAATCCATTTGGTGAACCAACGGCCTAAGGGTGCCAAGGGTTTCACTAGCGCATAGGGCGCGGCTCGGCCACTGGTAGCCGAGGACAGCTTATTATGCACAAAGCTCGATTTAAGCGGGTCGGAGTCAGTGGGTTAAACAGAGGGTGCGGCCTAAGTCGTCGGCCCTGAATAATATGTGATATGAGCATTATATGTGATAGAATGTATCTTGAAATGGATTGTATATGTTGAATATCTGTTGTGGATTATCTGATGGGAATACATGCACATTGAACTATTTGTCTGTTATTTATTTATTTTATTTTTTTATCAAGAAGAAAGGATGCTTCATTGAACAAGTGAACAAACAATTACAAACACACTTCAGCTACAAAAGCTGAACCGACAGAAGCTGGTCAAACCAGATAGCTAATTACAAAGGAGATACTGAATGTACATTTGATCTTTAGCTGTTCTGTATATGTTAGAAGCTAAGAAAATTCTATGTTTAGTAATGAATTTTATATCCTGAACCATCTTCCCAACAGAAGAGGACAAGCCTTCAAAATAACATCTATTTCTATTGGTCCATATACTATAAACTGTAGCTGCGAACACCATGGAGACAATATTGGCCTTGGTACCGTTCCTAGCTCTAGAGAGCCAAACCAGCCAGCCTTTATAATCCAAAGGCCAAGCTGCAAAACCCAACCAAATAAACAGCTGCTGAGCTAGCCTAGCAGACAAGTGACAGTCAAAAAATAGGTGGCCGTGAGTCTCAAGGAAGCCATCACAAACCGGGCACTTCAGAGAGACCAAAGGAATATGCAGCCTATTGAGATTATCCCTAGTCAGTAACTGAGAGTGAATCACTTGCCATAACATGAACCTGTGTTTAGGGAGAATACATCTGCTCCAAACTATCCGAAAATACTCATCCTTTTGTTGAATTAGGAGACTATTGTATAACTTCGATGCCCGGAATTTTCCCTTCATACCAGCAGCTGAAATGGCAGCAAAACTGAAATGCTTCTTTAGATGGCAAAGCTTCCTCCAATACCAACTACAATCCCCCTTTAAATCATAATTCCAATAGCTTTTATCTTTCAAATAAATGGAATTAATCCACTTAACCCAAAGTAAGTCAGGTTTGAAAGCTAAGGCCCAAATATACTTGGCCAAAACAGATCGGTTCCAAAGAGAACCCTCTCGAAACCCCACTCCTCCATATGCTTTGGGAAGGCAAACTATTTGCCAGGAAGGGAGGTGCAATTTGCTTCTCTGCCCAGAAACTCCTCACAGAAACCATCTACTAAGCTTTTCAACCTCCTTGACCACACTTTGAGGCAGAATGAATATAGACATCCAGTAGTTGCGAAGCCCAAGCAGAACAGAGTTTATAAGCTGAATCCTGCCTGCAAAAGAGAGGTGCCTACTAGCCGAAGTCTGAATTTTCAATCTAAATTTCTGAATGAAAGTCTCGCAATCCGTATGGTTCCATTTGGTAGGCCTCAAAGGAATCCCTAGATATCTAAGGGGAAAAGAACCCACAGCTAGATTAATTTCCTGAGAAATAAGAATTCTATCCTTCAAAGAGACACCACCGAAAAATATCTGAGATTTTCCTGAGTTAACACTCAAACCAGAAGCAATGGCAAACTCATCAAGAACCCTCTTGACACTTCTCACAGCTGGAAGAGTACCCTTGCAAAAAACCAGCAAGTCATCCGCAAAACACAAATTAATGATCTTTAAACTCTTGCACATCGGATGATAGCGAAACGGAGAATTAAGAGCAGCATAATGGAGACTCCTAGTCAGATAATCCATGATGAGAACAAATAAAAGAGGTGACATAGGATCACCTTGTCTCAGCCCCTTCCCCCCTTTAAATTTGCCTTGCACTCGACCATTCATCACTAAGAAGTAGGTAGTACTCCTAACACAGGACATAATCCAGCCTATAAATTTTATAGGGAACTTTAAAGCTTTCAATAACCCTTCTAGAAAAAGCCAATCTACGGTATCGTAAGCTTTGCTCAAGTCTATCTTGATAGCACACCTCGAAGAAGTAATAGCCCTCCCATAATTCTTTATGAGATCTTGACAGATCATTATGTTGTGAGCAATAGATCGACCTTTAATGAACGCTCCTTGATTGAGATTAACAATAATTGGAAGAACAGTAGCCAATCTTTTGCAAATTAGCTTAGCCATGCATTTATACAGAGTAGAACAGCAGGCTATTGGCCTATAATCAACTGCCCGAGAAGGATTATCAATCTTAGGAATTAAAGAAATAGTTGTATCATGAAGCTTTGAAGGAAACTTGCCGGATTCAAAACAGAAGGTGATGGCTGAGCAAATTTCTTCTCCAATCTTGCTCCAAACAGCTTTAAAGAAACCCGAACCATACCCATCAGGTCCTGGGGATTTAGTACTAGGAATACTAAATAAGGCCTCCCTAATTTCCTTCTTATAAAAGGTCTCAAGAGCTGCATTTGTTGATCAACTGAAAGCTTTGGCCCTAAGTCAACATGCTGCAAGTTAACCCTGCCTGAAGCTGAACTAGGACTTCCTAAACAAGATTTAAAGTGATCCAGAAAATGAGACACCACCTCAGTGTAGTTATCAACCACCTGCCCTTCCTTTGTCATGAAAGAAACAATCCCGTTTTCAGCCTTACGTTTCTTAAGAAAAGCATGAAAGAAGGCAGTATTCAGATCTCCTTGCCGCAACCAGGTGACCTTACTCCTTTGAATTAGGGAACTCTGATAACACTTCTCCTGAATAGCACACTCCCCTGCCGCAGTCCTCTCAGCTTCTTGATAAATAGGATCAAGGGGGTGAGCTTGAGCTTGAAGCTGGGCATGAAGATAAGTTTCCTTGGCCTTATGATAGTTATTTTGAAGATTTCCTATTCAGTCCATATTAAAACTTTTCAGGCAATGCTTAAGCCTCAACAGTTTTAAATAGACAGCATTCATACCCAAGGCTGAGATTGGGCCTCTCCAGCTAGTAAACACTACATCCCTGAACTCCTTATGCTCTGCCCAGTAATTATAGTATCGAAATAGTTTGAATCCCAGATGCTCAGAAGATTGAAAACTCACCAAACAGGAACAGTGGTCTGAAATGCCTTCCCACCTATAAGTCGCTGTAGAGTTAGAGAATAAATCAAGCCACTTCTCATTGTTCAGCACATGGTCGATTTTAGAGTATATTCTAGAGGCACCCTCTTGGTTATTAGACCAAGTATAATAGGAGCCTATACCCCTAAGAGACTCCACCTGAGCACCAGCCAGCCAAGTAATAGAGCCATGCAACTCTAAATCAGAAACAGCCTTGCCTCCCACTCTGTCTTTGCCTGATAGAGGAGCATTAAAATCACTAAGATAAATCCAAGCTTTATGCATGTGATATGGTCTCTGTAAGCCATCCCAAAGCCCTCTCCTGCCCTCTATCGAGTTAAGACCATAAACGAATGTAACCCCAACTTCCTGCTGCAACCCCATCAATTTCACCTGACAATGAATAGCTTGAGAAGATTCTTCAAGAATAATGGTTTTGATAAACAACCTTCTCCACTAACAGTCCACAAACGCCCACTTTATACTTGTTACATAAAGCACTAACTTGGCTCTGCGTATTCACTTTATTGAGCCCTCTAATGTTCCAACTTAAAATGTTACAGCTATCCATAAGAGGAGCTAGGATACAATCTGCCATCCTTGTAAGACACCTCTTTTTCTATCTTTGTTTGAGTTGTTTATGATGTTTTCTTGCTGGGCCTTGGCTCACGGGTGCTACGTGGTGCAGGTAAAGGCAAGGGCAAGCTAGATCAGCCCTGATTGGAGAGCTCAGCGAGCAGAATGTACATAGCCAGGTGCTCAGCTGCCACGGTTGAGGTCTAGGCAAGGAGGTGGAACCTGAAGACTGTCTGTTTTGTCTTAGTATGGCTAGTGGATATTCATGTACTTTTGGGAGTCTGTAAACTTATTCTAACTTTGTTTTTGTATGGGATCCCATGTTTACTACAATCTAAATATATGAAATGAGTCTTTCGAGACCAAAACCTTTTTAACCTTAGCTCTTACATGTTTAGTGACACATTTTCAAAATAATGACTTGTTTAGCAAGCCCTGCACCTTTATAAGTACATAGTGTAACGGTCTTGGCTATCCAGGGCATTACAATATATAGCCCCAAATATTTTGTCTCACCCATCTCATCCTAGTGAATGGGTGACCTACACTTCCTTCCGTATAACATCTCGTAAGGAGCCACTCCAATCGTGGATTAATAGCTATTGTTATACGAGAATTCGATCAATGGAAGATACTTACTCCAAGATCCCTTGAAATCAATCACACATGCCCTAAGCATGTCCTTCAACACCTGAATCATCCTCTCAGACTGTCCATCAGTCTGAGGATGAAAGGCTGTGGTAAACTTCAACTGAGTCCCCATGGCTCTCTGCAGAGCTCCCCATAACTTAGAGGTAAAGATAGAGTCTTGATCAGATACAATAGACTTTGGAACCCCATGGAGACGAACTATTTCCCTCACATACAACTCTGCATACTGTTCCACTGTATAAGTCGACTTCACTGGCAGAAAATGAGCAAACTTGGCGCATCTGTCCACTATCACCCACACCGAGTCACAAAGTCCCACTGTCCTGGGTAGACCTCCCACAAAATCCATTGTAATGTCTTCCCATTTCCACTCAGGAATACCCAAAGGCTGGAGCAACCCTGCTGGCCGCTGATGCTCAGCCGTCACTTGCTGACATGTCAAACATCTGGCTACATACTCTACCACATCTTTCTTCATCCCAGGCCACCAATATAATGTTTGTAGATCTTGATACATCTTTGTGGTACCCGGATGAAGCGAGTATGGCGTAGTGTGAGACTCATCTAGTATCTCTCGTCCGATCCCCTCATCTGCCAGAACACAAATCCATCCCTGATACCGAAGCATAACGTTAGAAACAGAATAATCCTTAGCTATTCCTGCTAAGACATTCTGCCTAACTTCCTGAAGCTGCACATTTACCATTTGTCCCTCCTTGATCCGCTCTAGCAAGGTCGACTGCATGGTAATATTGGCCAACTGGCCCACCACCAGCTCTATCTTTGCCCTGGCTATCTCATCCGCTAATTCTCTCGAGATCTGAACATAACTGAATAAATGCCCCGAGCCCCTCTGGCTCAATGCATCTACCACAATATTGGCTTTCCCTGGGTGGTAAAGAATATCGCAATCATAGTCCTTAACCAACTCCAACCAATGCCTTTGCCTCATGTTTATATCTTTCTGGGTGAAGAAATACTTCAAGCTCTTATGGCCAGTGTATATCTCGTACTTCTCCCCATACAGATAATGCCACCAAACCTTAAGTGCGAATACCACTGCCGCCAGCTCCAGATCATGGGTAGGATACCGCTGTTCGTACTCCTTCAGCTGCCGCGATGCATAAGCTATAACTTTCTCATTCTGCATCAACACACAGCCTAAACCCATCCTCGATGCATCACAGTATACTACAAACTTTCCTTCATCCGAAGGAAGACTCAGTACAGGTTCAGTAATAATTTGTCGCTTCAACTCTTGGAAACTGTTCTCACACTTTTCTGACCAAACAAACTTCTGATTCTTTCTTGTCAACTCTGTCATTGGTGAAGAAATCTTCGAAAATCCCTCCACAAACCGTCTGTAGTAACCTGCTAGCCCGAGGAAACTCCGCACCTCCGAGGCGTTCCTTGGCCTCGGCCAGTCTCTCACTGCTTCTACCTTGGACAGATCCACCTTAATCCCCTATGCACCAACTATATGCCCAAGAAAAGTCACCTCTGGCAACCAGAATTCACACTTCTTAAACTTTGCATATAACTGGTGTTCCCTTAATCTCTGTAAAACTTGTCGAAGATGTCGTTCGTGCTCTGCCTCTAAACTGGAGTACACTAAGATGTTGTCGATGAAGACAATGACGAACTGATCCAAGAAGTCCTTGAACACCTTGTTCATTAGATCCATGAAAGTTGCTGGGGTGTTGGTCAAACCAAAAGACATGATCAAGAACTCGTAGTGCCCATACCGCGTTCGGAAGGCCGTCTTCGGGATGTCCTCATCCTTGATCCTCAGCCGGTGATAACTAGATCAAAGATCAATCTTAGAGAACACCATCTTTCCCTGCAGCTGATCGAACAAGTCATCAATCCTTGGTAGAGGATACTTATTCTTAATAGTCAACTTGTTCAATTCCCTGTAATCTATACACATCCTCAAAGTCCCATCCTTCTTCTTAACAAACAAAACTGGAGCACCCCATGGAGAGTAACTAGGTCTGATGAATCCCAAATCCAGAAGTTCTTGCAACTGTATCTTCAGTTCCTTCAACTCCGCTGGTGCCATCCTATCTGGTGCTCTTGATACTAGTTCTGTCCCCGATGCTAACTCAATAACAAAATGAATCTCCCTGCGTGGCGGCAATCTTGATAGCTCCTCAAGAAATACATCCAAAAACTCACAAACCACCCTAGTCTCTCCCGGCCCTGCTGGCAACATCTTGGTAGTGTCCACCACACTAGCTAGAAAACCTATACATCCACCCTGTAACAAGTCAATAGCTCCCAATGCAGAAATCATGGGTACGTGGGGTCCACACACCGCACCCACAAAGACAAAAGGATCCTCGCCCTCAAGCTCAAAAGTTACCATCTTCTTCCTGCAATCAATAGTAGCCCCATATCTGACCAACCAATCCATCCCTAAGATCATGTCGAAGTCCTCCATATCAAGTTCAATCAAGTCAACAGAAAGCTCCCTACTATCAACCATCACTTGCAGTGCCTTAATCCACCTCCTAGAGACTACCAGTTCCCTAGTAGGCAATAAAGTCCCAAACCCCGTAGTCCGATACTCACTAGGTCTACACAGTCTATCAATTACTCTAATAGAAACAAAGGAATGTGTAGCACCATAATCAATCAATACAGAAAAAGGAGAGCCAGTGCTAGAAAGTTGACCTGTCACTATCGAGGAACTAGCCTCGGCCTCTGCCTGCGTCAAGGTGAACACTCGAGCTAGAGTCAAGCTGTCCACTTTTCCTACTTCCCTTTTCTTCACTGTTGAGCAATCCTTCTTGAGGTACCCCACCGTGCCACACACATAACAAGCCTTGGCCCGACATTTTCCCTGATGGCATCTTCTACACCTTGGGCACTTCGGATAACTCCTCCATGGCTCACTGCCGCCTTGACGGCCGCCTTGACCACCCTGACCCCTCCTATCAGGACCAGCAGTGGTCGAAATGTCAGGAGTCTTTCTCTTGAAATCACTGGGGCCTCCACCCCTACCTGACCCAGAATAAGGAGGCACCACCCTGCGACCCTCACGCCTCACTACACTTTCCTTCCAAATTTTGTTCTCCGCTTCCTCAGCGGTAAGAGCCTTCTTAATGGCCTGGGTAGAAGTTGGTCCTCCAAGTACCATTGTAATCCTAGCATCCCAGGCTATCATAGCATTAAGCCCCTGCCTGGCTGCATCAGTAGGCACAAGGTCTGGTGCGAACTTCGCGAGTTTGTCAAACTTCAAGGCATATTCTGCAACTGTCATGCTGCCCTGAACCAACCCTACGAACTCATTAACCTTTACTGCCCTGATGGCAACATTATAGTACTTCTGACTGAACAAATCTTTAAATCCTTCCCAACTCAATGCAGTGACATCCCTGGTCTGTGAGGCCATTTCCCACAAAATGCGGGCATCCTCTCTCAACATATACGTGGCACGAGCCACTCTGTCATGTCCCTCTATCCTCATGAAATCTAGGATAGTAGTAATCATAGTCAGCCATTGCTCGACCTTCAATGGATCAGGTCCTCCCTCAAAGATTGGGGGCTGCTGCTTCCTGAACCGCTCATATAACAGCTCCCACCTGTTCCCAACCTCCCCTGACTGTACAACTGGTACCACTGCAGGTTGTACAATAGGGGCAGCACACCCTGATGGAGCCTGCTGTTGCAACAAACGAATCTGTTCATCTTGACTCTGTAATTGCGCTTACATATCTGCCATAAGTTGCTGCCAGTTCTCAGGGACTGGTGGAGGAATTTGGCCCTAGTCATCACCTCCGATCCCAGACCTAGTGTCGGCTAGTCGCGTAGATTTTCTTGGACGCATAGCTATCCAAGTCAATCTGCAATTTAATGACTCGGCAATTAGACCATGATGACAGGGTAAAAAATTCTCCAAAATCCACCAAAGGAATATAACCAATCACAAGCAATCGAGATATAAACATTTATTCACACGCACTGGCATTGCTAATAAGCATGCCCCAACATTTCCATACAACAACTAAGACATAAGCATCCATTCGTACACAATACACAGTCCATCATCCAGACATTCATTTACATGCACAACGATGCTAATAAGCATGCCTTAATATTTTCATACAACAGTCAAGGGTCAGGCCCTATCAGTATCTCATGCTTCCTATTAACCCAATAAATAACAACACCCATAATTCATTCCAGACATACAAACATACATGCACGTAAGCATATACATACACATTACCAAACCCTGAATCAAGCTTGTCTCTAGCAGCGAATGTACATGTCCAGCCGGTCTTCAGGAACCCTTAAACCTAGGACGCATTGATACCAAGTTGTAACACCCTGGATAGCCAAGATCGCTACACTGTGTATTTGCAAAGGTGCAGGACTTGCTAATCAGGCCAATAGTTAAAAATGTGAATTCTAAAGCCATTAATGTGCTAGGGTTAAAAGGTTTTGGTCTCAAAAGGATACTTTCCATATAATTAAACATTTACACATGGGATCCCAAAAGAAATAGCGTTTAAAAGTCTGTTCACAAAATTTCCAGAGTTCAGACAACCACTAGCCTTTCTAAAGACAAAACAGAAGTTTATGGATTTCCTGTCCCTGATCATGTACATTCTGCTCTCAGAGCTCTCCAAATCAAGGCTGATCAAGCTTTCCCTTGACTTTACCTGCACCACGAAGCACCCGTGAGCCAAGGCCCAGCAAGAAAACATATCATATTATATAACAAGCAATAATAACATTTGGATAACCCTTTAAGCATGTTCATACACTCGACATACCACAATAATCACAAAGCATGAAGATTTAACCAAAGAATCAACTCATCATCACCCAACTATACTGCATAACAATCCACCAATCAATAATAACAAACAAATCACATAATAATCAGGGTCGACACCTTAGGTCACACCCTCTGTTTACCCCACTGACTCCGGCCCGCTTAAACCGAGCTCAGTGCATAATAAGTTGTCCTCAGCTACCAGTGGCCGAGCCGCGCCCTATGCGCTAGTGTAAACTTCGGAACTCTTAGGCCGTTGGTTTACTGTTTACATGGCATGATACCATCCTTTACAAAGCATGCAAAATAGGGAACCTTTAGTCCCATTATATATCCACAACCGGGTGCAGTTTTCTTACGTTTAATTTCCAAGTTTACTGATTACGAGCAACGCCTCTCAAGCACGATCCGCTTCCCGAGCCCTAGCTTAATACCTAGTCACAACCAAGATAGGGTGTACCATTAATATTCACGTTAATATTTTCGGATGGAGTTCTATCTTCCGGGACATCGGATTCCACCAAACACGGTGGTGGAATCGATCCCGAGCACCCTAGGTTAGGTTCCCGCTCTTAAAACCTCCAAAAGATCAAAAATACCCTTAAGGGCTACGGCCCTTGAAACCCAGCCGCGGACTGCCCCTGAAACAGAGGCTAAGCCTCTCTAAAGACAGACACGCACTGTGGCCCTGCCCTATGGTGCCGCGGCGCTTCCCCACTGCAGAGCCTCCTTGGCTCTTCTTTGCTTCACAGGGCCGCGACACTTTAGAACAGAGCCGCGGCCCCACCCTTCGAACCCAGAAAAACCACCATTCCCATCATTCTAACCTTGCTCAAAGCCACCCCAAACCACCTCAATTTCAAAACCCATTGATCCCAAGACTTTTAACACGATTCTAGCAACATAATTCAATAAAAACCTAGCTCAAAAACTCATTAAAATCCCATTTTGATTCCTGAAACCCAGTAGCTCAAGAACACTAAAACCAGTCATGCAAACTCATAATTTAAACCCTAAATTACGAATTGAAGCTTACCTTCTTTTATGAATCACTTCCTTAACAGATTTCTGAGCTAAAACCCAAGCTTCTCAGCTTTAATTCAATCCTTAACATCAAAACCATAAACACTTTTAATAATCAGCCAAAACTCAGAATTCTAATGATCAAGAGTATAGCCCAGCCCTTACCTTAATCCTGGTTGAGTTCCCTTAGCTGAACACTAGACTAAACCTTCAAGTTTCCAGCCCAAACCACTGAATTCCCTTAGGTTTCAGTAGTTTTTCTTGAGAGAGAAGAGAAGGAAGAGAGGAGAAAAAAGGGTCGGTTTGGGTTTTTGTTCTACTGTTTTCTATTTACTTAGTCTAACCTTAGTTAATTAAGTCAATCCTGAGGCTCGGGGTACCGGAAACGTCCCCGAGGGCAAAATGGTAAAACTCCCCAATTTTCCCGCCTAGGCTTCCTAACCTCAAATATATCTCCATATATTTATTTCCATAACTCGATAACCCAAATGATCATCTATTACCCGAAATACCCCTTGAGTTGCCCCAAGTCAACTATTAAGCCCCGTTGCGACTTTCCCGCTAACTAGCTCCCTAGGATCGCCTCGAGTCGCACACTGCAGATTTATCCACATAATAATGTGGCTCTCACAAATATAACATGTAATCATATTTACATTCATATAATCATACAACGTGCTTATCATATAATCACACGTTAATTTAATAAATTCACACATAAACCAATTATGCCCTCCCGGCACACTTATCAAGGCCCTTAAGCCATATTAGTGATTTTAGGTCGTTACAGTCCTCGAATTCAAAATCCAAACACTCTCCTCCTTGATTAGATCGAAGAGCTTTTAGTGATTTACCTAATTTATTTTCAGCTTCTGCTCGAAATTCTTTGAACTTTCCAAAAGTTTCAGATTTTCTTTGCATTAAGTATAGGTAACCATATCTTGAATAATCGTCAACAAAAGTGACAAAGTATTCATAACCTCCTCCTGCTTGTACATTAAGTGGACCGCAAACATCCGTATGTACCAACTGAAGTGGTTCTGTAGCTCTTGAACCTTTAGCAGAGAAAGGTCTCTTGGTCATCTTACCTTCTAGACAGGATTCACAAACAAGGAGAGATCCAATAGCTAGTTCTCTTAAAGGACCATCCTTTACAAGCCTATTAATTCTATCTAGACCAATATGGCCCAATCTCAAGTGCCACATATATGTTTCACTATCAGAATCAATCTTTTGTCTTTTAATAGATCTAGGATTAACTGTTTTAAATAATTCAAAATTAAGTAAATATTTTTCCATTCATTATAAGTATGTAAATTTGTTTATCCCAAAGCATTTGCATGACAAGTAAATAGATAATTTCTTTAAATAATAACTACTTTATTAATAAAATAAATGGAAGTCATGCAAAAATAGAAATAAGTTTCCAAACATTAATGATAAAAATTACTAATAATAAACTAAATTTCTAGACTGTAGTTTTCTTTGTTCAAAGAAATCTAGAATTTCTAAAACAAAATAAAAAAAAAATTAATTGCTCAACTAACAATAAAATTTCTAAATAAAACTACTCTCCAACTCCTCCAGCTTTACTTGCTATCAAAATCCTCATCAGTCTCTTCCTCCTTTTCAGGGTTCTGATTCTGCAAAAGGAAAAACAAAGAAAAAAAAGATTAGTGGCATATATTTTTTAATCTATTATCCAAAAATTTGAATTTGCTATTCATAGTTGAAAAAAATATATGTAAATCTCATTTACCTTTTCATTTGTTACAAACGATGACACTCAGCAAAGACTTCCTTTGTCATTGCTAGCCACATCTCATGTGTTGAGTCATAGTGTATATATTTTTCCTTTGTTTCGTCAGGCATGGTTGAAAGCATGCAATAATGTTCCAACCGATCGGATTTCATCCAATTCGCATATTTTTCTTCTGCTTCAGAGCTAGTAGCCAAAGTTTTTCTGTTGGAGGTTTGTTACAGATAGTTGACATCAACTTCTTATAAGAAAAATGGTCAAAATGCCTCGAAACCAGTGTTGAATGTTTTCAGGTTCAAAAACCAAAGATTTTAGAAAAGCATCGGTGTGTAATTCACCAATAGGCATCTTTGCTAGGAATAAATAAATAAACAAAAATGAATTTATGCATATAATAAATATCAGTAATTTTTGAAATAGTAAACGTGATGCATGAATGCAACAATTAAATAACACACATAAAAAATAATTACTAATTCCACGATTAATTAATTTGAACATTAATGGACCACCCTTTGGGTAGGTCAGACTAATTCCAAATTAATTTTGAGACAAGTTCTCAAATTTATAAGTGAAAACTTAAATCAACATTTCTCTTTTGACTTATAAACAATCGCTTATTTAGTCAAGGATACACTAGTCCGCTCGAAAGCCTAATGTACCTTGTGAGTGTAACCCATTGTTTTAGATCAATGACTTAACTCAAGAGTGTGCCTTGGGGTCAGTCAAACTGGAAATACATCAGAATAAAACAGCCGAAAGCCTTCCTTAGGGGGACACAAGCAATGGTATCGTGAGGCCCTCTCCATGTTACCTCGGTGCTAACTAATAATGGAGACCATGAAACTTATTGTCATAACTCCCTCTCCCACTCACTATTTTAAAATATGTGTTTTCTCAAAACATCCTATGCTTTTTAATTAGTTGGTAAAAATAAAATGATGTATTTTTACCAAATGATATTCTAATAATTACTAATCCAATTAAGCAAAATAAAAATTATAGAACTATGCCCTAATTAATTCAATTTTAATTTGCTATAATTACTAGGAATATCATTTTTTATTTAATAAAACAATTTTATTAAATACTAGAAATTAAACAACTTTTAAAATCTATTTCCGCTCTTGAACTAGTTAAAACTATATTTATTATTATATGGTCCATCACATAAAGCATATAATCACAAAAGACAATTCTAAGGCATGTTTCTACTCATATGAGATCCATGCTAATTTTAAATACTGTGTGGGTAATATGTATGGCATGTCAAAAAAGCATGATAAAGTATTAAACAATTTAATCACATTCAAATATTTAAATAAATAAATAAATGGGGGCCGAGTCTTGGGTATTTCTAGAAAAATTACAACACTTGCAAAATTATACACAAAAAGGTAAGAAACTAAATAAAACCTAAAGAGATCTCTTTCTTCAGCTTTGGGCCTTCACAAGTATTATTGATCCATTAAGTCATTTATCCATTTAATTTTGAATTAAAATAACTTTTAATTATCTTAAACAAAATTTAAGAATAATTAACTTGGGCTTTAATGCCCAATAAGTTATTAGGCCCACTTTTGAATTTGGGCTCAAACAATTAATTCAAAACAAAACAATTTTAATTATGGGCTAAAATTAATTAGGCTCATAATTTAAATAGATAACAAAGATGCAAACCCTAGGGTTTAGAAACCCTAGGGACGGTGGCACAAGGTGGCTCGACATGGGGAGGTGTGGCTGGAAGGCGCGCTGATGCAGGCACAAGGGTGCGCTCACAGCAGGTAAGCGCTGGGGCTCGAGCTACGGGGCACGGAACCCGGGGCTCGGGCCTTACATAATTTTTTTTTTCAAATAATTTAATGCAGAAAATTAAATTACAAAAAATTCTTATGCCCCAAACTGGCTTACATTTTTCATCTAGAAATTTAAGAACAATTCCTAAACCCAAAACACCATATAATTAACGACCCTTAAGAATAAACTTTAAACATATATACATCCATCAATTCACACATATTACGATAACATAAGAATGCATATTATGCCCACACAATAATTAAAGTATGCAGAGATTAATGACCGCTCTGGTACCAATTATTAGGAACAAGTTTCCTAAGACGCAGCGGAATAGTGATGGGTTGGCCCAGTGTACAACAAAAATTTTGTAACATATTTAAACTACTTTTAAATATGCGGATCCATTAATATACATACATTAATAATAAACAAGAAAAGAATAAAGAACATACCTCTGGATGCCTATCAAATGTCATTGCTATCTTTTCGTAAAATAAACGATCTTCTTATCTGAGTTGCTCCCAAGTACTCACACCAAGATCTTCCACAACGTTCTCTACACCTCAAGAAGTGTGTGGGCAATTAGAGAATAAAGGATGGTATATTTCTGATTCAACTTGATGTACTCAACACATGAGATCAAGAGAATAGACCTGAGATTGGTTTTGTATCTTTTTCAGGGAGAGATGGAAAGTATCGTTCTTTTTTTAGAGCGAATAAATTCAGTATCTTGTTATTTTCTGATAAGTCTAACTTAAATGGAAAATATTTAAATTTAAAAAAATATATATATAACCAATTACAATTTATCTTTTAATTGATTAATTATCTTATTAATGAAAATGTCAAAACTAACTTTTTGAATTTTTCATTAATTAATTAAATAAATAAAACTGAAAAATCCATCATTGATTTCTATAGCTGCAATTTAGTGTGTCGTGCAGTACCCTATAAAATAGGGATATTTATTTTCTCAACTATTATTTAATTATTTATTCAAACTACCTTATCAGATAAAATCCAACAACCTGATAATTAATTCAAATTTGAATCTATTATCTTTTTAACTAATTATCACATATAATTAATTATTTGAATAAATATTAATATTTTACATTCAAATCCAATTTGAACTTATCAGATTATTATCTCCCACTCAAATAAAGATATTTAATTAACTCTACTAATTAATTAAAACCAATTTTAATTAAATATCAATTTCAAAAATTTGATATTTATTATATAATTTCAAAAGTTGTACAATAATTAATTTTGATAATTACAACTATTTTGTAATTAATTAATTAATCACTATTATCACATAATTTCATATTTGACTCGAAGAAAAAATTTCTTCTTAAATATGTATTTTTACCATTTTTCCCTTTATATCAACTCTTGCCTTGAATAATGTTGATAGTGTCGTTGTGGGGCCTATGGACCTATAATTTCAAGCTCCAATAAATTTGTGATTATTAATTAAACTCTTTAATTAAATAATCTTAATTTATTAATCTCATGATTACTCCACTATAAATATGAGACTACACTCCCGTAATTATAGACATCCCATTTACTGAGTACTTTATAACAATAAAGCGTCCATTGGTATAATCATTACATACAAATTAACCCTCTAATAATGGTTATCACATGTATTCATAATACTAGTGGACCATACTTGCAGTAATTAATCTAAATATTCAATAACTTTATTTTACTACGAACTATTCAAGTTCATTTATCTCAAACACAATCCTCCCGTACCAATACATGGTTGAGATCACATATATGAACTTAAGAATTTTTTGGATATTTACTTAATATTATCACAGAATAATATTGTCCATAAAATATATGCGTAACAAATTCAATTTATTTATTTATTTCTTAAAAAAATGTCTACTGCATATGCTTTTAGGGCACAATTCCCAACAATCTCCCACTTTCCCTAAAGCAAATGAGGCATCTCTCTCATTCCCATGTTTCTTACATGCTCCTTACAAGATTTCATGAATAAAATCTGTGTGAAAGGATCTGCAAGATTATGCTCTTAAGCTATCTTCATAACTGCAACATCTCCTCGATGAACTATCTCTTTGATCAAGTGATACTTCCTCTCGATGTGCCTTCCCCTCCTGTGACTCCGTGGTTCCTTTGAGGTAGCTATTGCCCCACTGTTGTCATAGGATAGGACTAGTGGCTTATCCACATCTGGCACTACTTCCATATTGGAATAGAACTTCTTGATCAACACAACCTCCTTAGCTGTTTCACAAGCTGCTTGTGTACCCTAATTTCAGCACGAGTCTTTCACTCAGCTCGTGTACAGTTGGCAAATAAATACATGGAAGAAATAGCCAAGGAGTCCATTTATTATCCACGTAGGCAGCACGGTTTTCATGATGGTTATACGAGGTAGGACTGCATAAGTTGAAAAGCGCGAGTTTATAATATTCATAAGGCACGACCTCCATAGCACAAGCTCAAAAGCATATCCAGCCTGTGGTAACTTGGATATATGGCGTATCCGCGGATCCCTGAAGAACCAGATATTTCATATGATCATTTATGGCCAGCCTGTGATATTTAATGTCCTAGATATTAGGAGACCATTTATTTCGTGATCAGATCACATCCTAGTATAAATGGGAATATTTCACATTAAATGTAATAAATATGTAAATACGTGATTGACTTACAAGGTAACACAAACTTGTCTAAGGATTTTCTCTATAAATACTGAGAATATTGGATAGGAAAGGGGACGATGATTCTGTAATACTGAAACTCTGCCAAAATAGAGAGAGAAAAACAGTAATAATATAGACTCGTGGACTAGGTGGATTTTAACCACTGAACCACATAAAAGATCTGTGTTCCTGTTTCGGTTTATCATCAAGCACTAATTCAACCTTGTTATTTTCTTAATTCACTATTGGCGAAAAACCGCATCAATAGTTTGGTGCTTTCATTGAGAGTTGAGATTAGTGCTTTCATCAAAATCCCAATCAAATCTCATCATGGTGGTCACTCGCTCAATGCACGACAATGAGATGGAACAGCCTAGTGGGCAAGGGGTCCATCATGCCGCTGTTTCAAATGAGCATGGCCCTGAAGTTCAGCAACGACCAGGAAAGCAACCGGTGGACCACGGCGATAATGGGAGTTCAGCGTCATTGCCACCGAATCCAAACCCAGACTACTTGACGGCAGTTGAGTTGGAAAACGTGCAGTTAAGAAGCCATCTTGTCAAGGAAAACAGACAAATTGAGGAGGTTTTGGCTCAGTTATCCCTTCTTGCAACCGACGCTAATGTCGGAAAGAGGCAAAGTGGGTCTCATAACTCCCACAGGAATAGCCGATCAAAACTAAGTCGGTCAGTAAGAATTGCCACCCCAAGCTCTATGCCTACGGCGCAAGATCGCCAAAATAATCAACCTAGAGGCCTTCCCAGGAGGCATCGGCACGTCAGTCGATCAGTTAGAACTGTGACCCCAAGTTCCTTACCTCCATCGTACGTGCTTGGAAATACCCATGGAAACCCACGAGGAGGGGCCGGAGTAGGTTCACATAGACAAAATGTTCCAGCCAACCCTCCTGCGTCATGATCGGGTCGCCAGACGCAAAGAGCTAGAAATGGTGGGGTGGAGCGAGCACGGGCTAATTTAGTTCGCCCGGATGGGACAAGAATTGCCTCGCCAATCAGGCATGTAACGTCCTGGTTAGCCAAGACCGCTACACTGTG
This sequence comes from Humulus lupulus, assembly GCF_963169125.1. Taxonomy (NCBI): domain Eukaryota; kingdom Viridiplantae; phylum Streptophyta; class Magnoliopsida; order Rosales; family Cannabaceae; genus Humulus; species Humulus lupulus. The sequence continues at coordinate 217,652,184 of NC_084802.1, read as the reverse complement.
TACTTATAAAGGTGCAAGACTTGCTAACCAAGTCATTAATTTAAAAACGTGTCGCTAAACATGTATGAGCTAGGGTTAAAAAGGTTTTGGTCTCAAAAGTTACATTTTATATAATTAAATAGTTATGTACATGGGATCCCATAAGAAACAGAGTTTAAAAGTTGGATTACAAACTCTCCAAAATACAGACAATTGTCAGCCATACTAAGGCAAAATGAACATTTCTGGGTCTCGCGTCCCTGCCTAAAACCTCAACCGTGGCGGCTGAGCAACTGGTCATGTACATCTCGCTCACAGAGCTCTCCAAATCAGGGCTGATCAAATTTGCCCTTGCCTTTACCTGCACCACATAGCACCCGTGAGCAAAGGCCCAGCAAGAAAACATAATGTGCAACACAAACAATAATAACAAATAATAAATTCACTAAGCATGATCTTTAACAAATAACCCACATTAACCATTCAGCATATATATTCAGAATCAAGGATGCAATTAATCACTTATAACATTCAAGTCTCATAGCATCCAAATCACACAATAATCAGGGCCGACAACTTAGGCTGCACCCTCTGTTTACCCCACTGACTTCGGCCCTCTTAAACTGAGCTCAATGCATATTAAGCTATGCTCGGCTACCAGTGGCCAAGCCGCGCCCTGTGCGCTAGTGTAACCCTTGGCACTCTTCGTTCGTTGGTTCACTGATTAGTTTGTGTGGCATAATACCATCCTTTCAAGCATACAGAATCGGGAACCCTTAGTCCCATTACAAATATACAACCAGGTGTAGTTTTCTTACCTTTGATCTTTGCGGTTACTGTTTACGAGCAACGCTTCTCAAGCACAATCAGTTCCCGAACCCTAGCCTCAACACCTAGTCACAACCAAGATATAGGGTTCCATTAATATTCAGATAAGGGTTTCCAAATACAGAACTAACTTCCAAGAAACCAAATTCCACCAAGCATGGTGGTGAATCGATCCCGAGCACTCTAGGCTAGATTCCTGTGCTTTAAAACCCTAAACGTTCAAGTACACACCTAAGGGTTGCGGCCCTTGAAGCCTAGCCGCGGCCCTGCCCTAATACAAAACCTAGGGCCTCCCTGGAAGAAGACACACACCGTGGCCCTTGCTTTGGGCGCCGCGGTGCTCACCCCTGGCCGAGCCTCCTTGGCTCCTTCTCATCCTAGGGCCGCAGCGCTCTAGAACAGAGCCGCGGCCCTACCCTTCGTGCCCAGAAATTCCACCATTTTCAACACCTAAACCTTACCCAAAACCATCCGAAAGTTTCCTAATTCAAAACCAATTAATCCCAACACTTTTAGAATGATTTAAACAACATAATTCAACTGAAAACTCAACTTAAAACTCATGGAAATCCCACCTTCAATTTCTGAAACTCAAGAACTTCAAACACTAAAACCAGCCATGCAAAACTCGAATTTAAACCTCTAATTCACAAAATTAAGCTTACCTCTTCTGCTGAATCACTTCTCCAAGAAAAATCCAAACTAATTCCCAAGCTTCCACCTTAATTCTGCCCTTAAACATCAAAATCACAACTATCTCACTACTCAGCCAAAACTCATAATTTCTAACCACAAAGAGGGGAATTCAATGCTTACCTTAGTCCTGGTTAAGTTCCTTGGATAACCCTTGAGTTAATTTGCTAAAACCCACCTTCAATTCTCAGAAATCCCAACACAAATCCTCCAAATTTCCTCTGTTTTCTTATGTTTTCCTTGAGAGAAAAGGCTTAGAATAAAGGGTCGGTCTAATTTTTGTTCTACTGTTTTCCTTTAACTTTAGCCTATCCTTATCCCGTTAAGTCAATCCTGAGGCTTGGGGTGCTAGAAACGTCCCCGAGGCCAAAACGGTAAAATTCCCCAATATTCCCGCCTAGACTTCCTAACCTCAAATATATCTCCATATATTTATTTTCATAACCTGATAGTCTAAATAACTACCCGATACCTAAAATACCCCTAGCTTATCCAAAGTCAACTATTAAGCCCCGTTGTGACTTTTCCCGCTATCTAGCTCCCTGGGATCGCCTTAGGTCGGACGCTGCAGATTTGCCCACATAATAATGTGGTTCTCACAATTATAACATTTAATCACAATTTAACATTCATATAATCAAACAGGCATTCTTAACATATAGTCATGTATTTAATCAATTAATCCACACATGGACCAAATATGCCCTCCCGGAACTCTAATCAAGGCCTTTAAGCCATATTAGTGATTTTGGGTCGTTACAAGGCATCCCCCATCACCCATAAGACATCCAACACTGCCTCGTTCTACACGAGACATTCCTACTTATGGAGACAGTAGGAGAAATCCTCCTCCGTCTTCCCCTACTTATGTCTTGCGGACACGTATCAATAATCCAGATCCTCAACCTCAACTGCGAGCAGTGAGCTTTGCAAATGGAATTTATTGGATTGAAATTCATCGAAGTGGCAAGTCCAAGGGAGATTTTAGAAACCACCTAAGTTCGGCACAGATTCCTCGATATGATCCACAGCCTGATCTACGAGATCGCCTAAATTCACAAAGAAGAAATTCAGCCTAAAATGAAGGAGTCAATTACACTAGTCAAGGGGGAGGTCCTTCCAAAGTATGTGATAACGGGAATGTCCCACAAAACCAAGCCCGAACTTGGAGGGACAACAACCCGCCGAACGAGTACGATAGGACGAGAGCTGTTAAACAGCCCTAGAATAACCAAGGAACCAGGGACCAAACCCTCAAAAGGCTAGTCCAGATGGAGAAGCTAATGAAGAATCTCCTATTGGAAAAAGAGAAAGATGAGTGTGATTCAGAGGATAAGCTCGAGATTTTCGCCCCGAATATTGCAGCGACTGTATATCCACTGGGTTTCAAAATGCCACATTTGTCAAAGTTCAATAGAGATGGAGATCCGTCTTATTACCTGGGGATGTTCAACACCATAATGATAGCCCACAACATCGGGCCCGAGCTAAGATGCCTTATATTCCCCTCGACTCTGATTGGGCCAGCTAGGCAGTGGTTCAAACAGTACAAGAGGCATTCAATCAACTCGTGGAAGAGTTTTTCCACTGATTTCAAGAAAGCATTCAGGGCTTCTAAAGTAGCTCGAATTAAGGCTGACTCTTTGGCTAACGTAAAGCAGTAGCCCGGTGAACCGTTGAAAGCATATCTAAGTAGGTTTGCCAATGTTGTTGCGCGATTTAGAGACGCCGACGAAAGTTCTAAGCTCATGGCAATGAGGACGGGAATCCTTGTTGGAGGCGACCTGTGGCAAGAGCTACAGAGGAAAGGAGTTAATACTGTGGATGAGTTCTTGAAATAAGCTCAAAGGTGGGTTAGCCTAGAAGAGGCATGAGCTTCCATCGTAGGAACCAGCCAACTCCCTGTCCAACCCGTTGGAGCGGTAACGGATGTTGCAGCTACGACTCAAACCGTTGCCCAGAATAACCAAGGGAGAAATAATGAGAGAAGGGGAAATGGTGAGGGAGACCAGAGCAGAACAAAGAAAAACAAGTCCGTGGAGAAATTTAAATTGGTCTACACAACATATACCGATCTCACGGATACTAGAGAACGCATCTTCTTAGCTAATTCTACTCGCCTTCCATGGAAGAAGCCAGAACCGTTAAAGAATCAAAGAGTAAAGAGAGATCCTTCAAAGTTTTGTCGATTCCACAATGATATTGGTCATAATATTGATGATTGTAGACAGCTGAAGGATGAGATCGAGACTCTCATCAGGGCAGGACCTTTGGCTCAGTACGCCCGGAATCGAGCGACTCCCAGTCAGCCCGCTGGACAAAACACTCTGTCAGCTCCTGAAGCTCCAGTGAATCAAGCCGGAGCTCAGATAAATCAGGATAATCCTCCTCCGATAACAGGATGAGATATAGCCACTATTTCGGGAGGACCTCATCTGGAAGGTACGAGCAGAGGTGCCCGGAAGAGGTATATCAATGAACTGAAGTCCCATAATGGAGTGGAGTTCTTCCCGGAGCAACGGTTATCAAAGCGGCAGCTATTGGAAAAATAACCAATCATTTTTACGGAGGAAGATGTCAGCCATGTCCAATTCCCACATAACGATCCTCTGGTCATAACAGTTCAGCTCGCCAACCGAAGAGTCAGGAGGACACTAGTAGATAATGGCAGTTCTGTGAATCTACTTTTTAGGTCCACTTTAGAAAAAATGGAATTGTCTGTAACCAAGCTTAAGGCAACTTCAATGATTCTATATGGTTTTTCTGGTGAAGGGTCGATTGCTATCGGAATGATCGAATTGGTGGTAACATTGGGCAAAGGTCCACAAACTGTCTCCAAGCTACTTGAGTTTGTGGTCATCGATTGTCCAGCCGCGTACAATGCGATTTTGGGCCGACCTGCGTTGATGGCGTTTGAAGCCATAACCTCTATCTGCCACCTAGAAATCAAATTCCCCTCATCTGCGGGAATATGCACTGTCAGAGGCAATCAACTCGCTGCAAGGGAATGCTATAGCATTTCTATGAGGGGAAAATCACAACCCGGGCAGCAAGCGATGGCCATAAGTGATGGAGGTGAGGAGTCCCAGGAAGTGGAAGCTGCCTACGGGATGGAAGAACCTCAAGAAACAAAGGATAGTGACGTCACCCCAAATGATGATATCGACCCACAAATGGGCAAGGATAGATCAGAGCTCCAAGCTACTAAGGAGCTCGAGGAAGTAAACATAGATCCCAAAGACACTTCAAGAGTCATCAAGATTAGGAAAAATCTTGGTGATGATAGGAAAAAGGAGCTAGTTAAATTTTTACAAGGGAATCTAGATGTTTTTGCTTGGTCCCATGAGGATATGGTGGGGATAAGCCCGAGTGTGATTATGCACACTCTAAACTTGGACAAAATCATGCCTGCAAAATCCCAAAAATAGAGACGTTTGGGAACAGTCCGAGCTGAAGCATTGGAAGAAAAAATAGCTCGTCTGTTAAAGTGTGGGTTTATTCGTGAAGCAAAATATCTGATCTGGGTTGTGAATCCTGTCATGGTCCTGAAGCCAAATGGAAAGTGAAGGACCTGCATCGATTTCACCAACCTAAACAAAACTTGTCCTAAAGATTGTTTTCCACTGCCGAGGATTGATCAGTTGGTAGATGCCACCGCGGGACACAAGCTCATGTCCTTCATGGATGCATATTCTGGATACAACTAGATCGCGATGAATCCTACAGATCAGGAGCATACTAGCTTTATGACTCCAACTAATGTATATTGTTACAAAGTTATGCCCTTCGGGCTGAAGAATGCTGGAGCTACCTACCAATGGTTAGTCAAGAGAATGTTCATTGGTCAGATTGGGAAAAATATGGAAGTGTATTTCAACGATATGCTGGTCAAATCCAAGACTGCTGATAACCATGTATCCGATCTAAATGAATGTTTTGAGATCTTGAGGAAGTATAACATGAAGCTGAATCCCCATAGATGTACTTTCAGAGTGGCGTCGGGAAAATTTATGGGATTCATAGTCAATATAAGGGGGATAAAGGCGAATCCAGATTAAGTCAGATCATTATTGGAAATGCCTTCACCTAGCTCGCGTAAAGAATTTCAGAGCCTGACAGGAAATGCGGCAGCCCTGAACCAATTTATTTCAAAATCCACTGACAAGTGCTTGCCGTTCTACAACTTTCTCAGAGGAAACAAGAAATTTGAATGGACTGAGGAGTGCGAACAGGCATTCCTCAACCTAAAAATTCACTTGGCTGAGCCCCCAGTGTTGTTTAAGCCCATGTCTGGAGAAACCCTGTTCCTTTATTTGGTTGTGACAGAAAATGCAGTCAGTGTCGTGTTAGTTCGGGAAGAAGACCGCACTAAAAAACCAGTGTATTATATAAGTAAGAGACTTCTCGGAGCTGAATCACGGTATCCACTGATAGAAAAGATAGCGTTCTGCCTAATATTAGCTTCCAGGAAGCTCAGACCATGTTTCCAATCCCATTCAATCCACGTCATGACCGATCAACCTCTAAGGCATGTAATACAAAAACCTAAAACATCGGGACGTCTTTTTAAATGGGTGGTTGAACTCAGCCAGTTCGAGATACTGTACATACCAAAGACCTCGATAAAAAAATAGGCCTTGCTGATTTTTTGGCTGAATGCACCGGATTTCAAGAGGAGCTTTTCAAGGAACCGGTGCAGGAGTTGTGGAAAATATTCATAGACGGCTCATCGAACGAGAATGGATCTAGAGCTGGGATCATATTGATCTCTCCAAAAGGGCATCGATTCCTTACAGCTCTAAGATTTGGATTCGAAGCATCTAACAACAAAGCTGAATATGAGGCCTCGTTAGCCGGACTTAGAGTGGCAAAGGAAATGAAGGCAAAGGTTATCCAGTGCTATAGCAATTCCCATCTCGTGGTCAATCAGGTGTTGGGGGAATATCAAGCGTGTGGTACCAAGATGGCAACTTACCTAGCTAAGGTGAAGGGGGAGCTATCAGAATTTGAGTACAGTACTGTTGAACAGATACCTCGTGAGCATAACTCTAATGCTGATGCTTTGGCAAGGCTTGCCACCACCAAGGAAGCTGAGACTTTGAATGTAGTACCAGTGGAATTCTTGAAGAGTCCAAGCATGGCAGAATAAATGATAGAGGTCGAGATGATTGACACGAGGCCGACCTGGATGACCCCCATAGTGGAATACCTTACAACAGGAAGGCTACCTGAGGAAAGAAAGGATGCGAGAAAAATACTCTATCAAGCTCTGAGGTATATGTGATAGTGGATGGAACATTATACCGACGTGGTCATTCACTGCCTCTTCTACGGTGTGTTCTGCCTGAGGAGGCTAAAACCATTCTGCAAGAGGTGCATGAAGGCTTTTGTGGAGATCATGTTGGGGGGCAAAACCTAGTCTTAAAAATATTAAGGCATGGTTATTTTTGGCCCACTTTAACAAAAGATTCCATCTCCCATGTTTAGAAATGCGACAAATGTCAGCGCTTCGCCACAGTCGCCCGAGTTGCGCCAATCGAGTTAATGATGATCTCATCCCCGTGGCCATTCACAGTCTAGGGGATTGACTTAATAGGATCCTTGCCTATGGGAAGGGAGGAGTTCGTTACGCGGTGGTGGCAATTGATTATTTCACGAAGTGGGTAGAGGCCAAGCCTTTGACAACCATCACTTCAAAGAGAGTCTTGGACTTTGTGGTGAAAAAATTGTATGTTGATTTGGGCTTCCTAAAAGGACCATGTCAAATAAAGGAACCCAGTTTGACAGTGATCTCTTCACCAACTTCTGTGAAAAGCACGGCGTTATTAAAAGTTTTTCTTCGGTAGCATATCCACAGGCCAATGGACAGGTCGAGGCTGTGAATAAGACCCTAAAGGTGAGCCTTAAGAAAAGGTTAGATGAGGCCAAAAGAGTCTGGCCTGAGCATCTCCTACAAGTACTTTGGGCATATCGAACTTCCCACAGGACACACTCCTTTTTCCTTGACCTTCGGAAGCGAGGCTGTTCTTCTCGTCGAAGCAAAGGTAACCACGCACAGACTAAGGACATTCAGCCAGGAGCGGAATGATGAGCTGCTTAACGCGTCTCTTGACCTGATTGATGAGAAACGAGAGGATTCACAATTACAGCTCGCGCATTACCAACAGAAAACCACTCGTTATTTTAATTCTAAGGTCAAGAGACGTAGTTTTGGATTGGGCAACCTGGGTCTCTGAAGGGTCTTTTTGGCAAACGAGGATCCCAAGGATGGCGCTTTAGGCCCAAACTGGGAAGGACCGTATCAGATCGTGGAAGTTTTGCATGAGGGAACTTTCAAGTTATCTCGGCTTAGTGGGGAAACAATCCCACAAACATGGAACGCCATGCACCTAAAGAAGTATTACCAGTAGTATAACCATCCATGTAAGGCTTAGTTATAAAAGCCATTTAACTAAACAATGGGGGATTATTATGTAATTTTTCTTGTTAACGCAGTTCTAAATAATTTTTCTTTATAAGGCTATTTATGAATTAGCTCGTGTATTAGTGTTTGTAAAAGAAACCAAGAAAGTCTTTACATTCTGGTTACTTGGGGGGCATATAACCCGAGATGGATCATAACAAAGTTGTCGATTAAGTTTAAAATACTTAAAATCCTGGATACAACCAGGTCAGATACTTAGAAGCTTGGAAAATTGAATATTCGATGGCTTTTCTAGAAGCTCGAGAAGTCAATAAACCTAACACGTACTAAGTTTAAAATATTTAAAATCCCGGATATAACCGGGCCCAAGGCCTGACACTTAACAGGTATGATATAAATCAACACATTAAGTTTGGATATAACCAAACTCAAAATATCTATCCCAATCTAAAAATTGATTCCTAAAATCTCGAATGTACAAGTCTAAGAAAGCATAAACATGAGAGATAAGCAGGGAAAAGACAAATAGATTAAAAATTACATATATAAATTGAAATTCAATTTGTCCTGAGGAGAAAAACCTCAAACTAAGCCCAAGGGAAATTGTTTACAAAAAACAAAGACTTCATTGAGCCCCTCCAGGATGCTCTGAGGACATGACCTCCTCGATCTCCTGCTCGCCCGCTGTAGAAGTGTCCCCTATTTCCGATGACTCTTGAAAGATTCGGGCCTTGAATTTTTCAAGGTATGGATCCCAGAGCTCGGGAGCCATGAAAGAAAATTTGTCATCCTTGTTAAAAGCCCAGCAATGGTACAACATGTCTTCCATGGAGGACAGTGAGGCCGCCTTCTCTTCTTTAACTGCAGCCTCGGCCTCTAGCTATTTTGCTTTGGCCTCAGCAACCTCGACCTGGAGAGCAGCCAAGGCAATCTTTGCGGCTTGCTCGCTTTCTTGAGATGATGCAAGAGTGAACTTGGCATCGTACTCACTCTTTTGAGCAGCTGCAAAGGCAGATTTGGCGGTTTGCTCGCCTTCTTGAGCAGCAGTCAGGGCGGTCTTGGCGGTATTAAGTTCGGCTTAGAGTTTTTCATTTCTAGCCCTAGCTCGGGCTATACTACGGTGCTGACCCAGGGCAGACTGCAAAATAAAACGGCAAGTTAGATGTATACTTTGGCAAGATGAAGAGAAAAATGTCACTAAGGAATGGCATCTTACTGTGAGGGTCATCCCCAAGGCTGACTCCAAGACGTTCTCCGAGATTCGCTCCTCTATCGTCCTCAGGTCCCTCGAGCTAGCTTTATAAGCGTGCCCCACCATGTGGTTCACCATCTTGTAGAGGATTCCCCGAAAGGCTTTGGGGATCTTCTCCAGATCCTGGGGATCAACTGGGATGCGCACAGTAGCAGCTGGGGTAAGAGGAGCTGGGGGATCAGCTTGTATTACCTGATCCTAAGAAGACATGAATCGAGGAGAGGGGGAGGATGAGGAATCCTCTTCTCAGTCATAGTAGACACCAGAGCTGTCGAGCTCGCGCGTTCCCCTTAGTAGGGGATTTGGAGGTATTTCCTGCCGCAGGAGGGGTTTTCTTTGTAAATCGAGGCCTCTTCACGACAGGACTCGAGTCGGATTTCCCACCCTGGAAAGCTATACAGAGGTCAGGAGTTCCGGGTCGTTCCATCTCGTCGCCTGAAAAGAACAAAAAAGGAATTAGTTCACAAGTAAAGTCAAAAACATACATAAAGGAAATAAATAAAGATCCTACCCTCCGGGCTGAGGGAGCAGTCTATTATCACAACCTCCGGTCTTGGGACTACTAGAGGAGAAGGAGAATCTAAGTTTAGTATTTCTTGAACCCTAGGAGGTTTGGGCTCAGGTTCTACCTCGGGACTAGATTCGTCTACATATTGCCTAAATCTAGGGGCAAAAGCGCCCTAGAGCAGAGAAGGCCATGACCTACAGTTGGTCCTATACTCCTCAAAAATGGCGGACCTAAAGTTTAATGTGTTATCTTCAACAATGGTTCCCTTAGGGAAACTAGTATCATGGCGCAACACTAAGTGATCCACACACTGGAGCAGGGTGACATTACGGTCTGGATTGTGAGGATGGAGATGGACGAGATGATTTGGGTTAAATCTAACTAACATAAACTCGGCAACAACCCTATCTAGTTCCCTATAAGGGTATGGGTTACCTTGGCCGGAGTGGTCAGCTGCTGCTTCTGATGCATCTCGCTCTAAATCAGGTTCCCGAACAGCCTCAGGAACTTGCCTCTTTTGCACATGAGGCACGTCGTCCTCTTCCTCATCTTCGCCGTCAGTGGCCCACAAGGTATCTTCTTGTGAGGGGGCAAGTCGCGAGTTGCCAGGAGAGTAGCCCGGGTCCGTAAAGCCAACGTCTGACCTTCACCAATCAATTGACATGCAAGCATCGTGACATCATTCATGATCTGGCGATAATCCCTCTCACTGGGGGGCATCCCAGATAATTTCTCGTACTGACCCCCCAGGGTCACGGACTTTGCTGTCCTTGCAAATATGGCTGCACAAAAATTAAACTCAGTTAATGCGAGTACAAGGGAAAATATTTTAGAAAGAATAAAATTTCCCGAGCTGAGGTCAAAAGAAAAAGAAAACTTATGAGGACGGTTGAAGTATCGATGCTCACAGTTTCGGAACCCATTCCACATAAAAAAACTTGTCCTTGTAGTCGTTGGGGTGGCTTGTGAGCTCGATGATCGAAGCAGAGTTCGGGAATTTGGTGAGGTAATAGAATCCATCACCTCGACCCTTTTGCTTTGGGCTGGCTTTAAGGAAAAAAAAGTACAGAATATCTGCCGGAGTAGGGACCTCCCACTCGTGCTTCAGAAATAGGTATTTTAGCCCTGCCAAAAGCCTGTAAGAATTTGAGGGGAGCTGAAAAGGGGCCAACTTCACATAATTCAGGAAGTCGGAAAAATATTGATCTAGGGGAAAGAAGGCCCCCGCCTTCAAATGCTCATCACTCCAAGTCGCGAAGTTATCCTGGAGAGGGGAGCAACTCTGTTCCCCTTCGAATGGAGGTCGGGCAATGAGGACTCCAAACCCGACCTCGATGTTATGGCTTAGGATAATCTTGTTTACCCTCCCCCGGGTCATGATCTTGGAGACGATCCTTTCCGCCTCGAAGTAAGGATTAGGGTCCACCACTACTTCCTTTTCCACCACTAGACCGAAGTGGGGAATGGGAGACTCAGGGGCAACCTCCTTCCCCTTTTGCTTTTGTTGAGAAGACGAGTTGGGTGCATTTTTCTTTGGTGGATTCTTTTTGGGAGCCATCAGATCGCCTAGCGAACAAGAATGACGAGTCACTTAGTAGGCGACCTAAGAATTTTTAAAGGTTATGACACAGAAGTACAAAGGAGAATGATGTCTTTGATATACGAGCTGAGTTAGTCTCAGCCCGTTGCGTGATGCCACGCGCTACCCTACGCTATGCGCCTCAGTTTCCCAACAGACCCCTGATGTTTAGGGATCCGTGTGTCAAAAAATCGGGCCACTACTGTACTTGGGGGGCGGTTTAGAGAAAAACCCCCTAAGAAGCGTGTTCCCTAAGTAATCTAGTTTCGAACCCTAACAACCTTTCATCTTCTATATCCCGAATGGGTATTTCCTAAAAGCTCACCATAAATTATCCATATTTACCCAAAAATTACCCATTTTTATGAATATCATAGTTTTAAGAGATGATTTAAGACCTACCCAGTAAACCTAAGTCGAAGTCTATGTGCCAAAAACATTTAGAAAACAACCTAATATTGACTACAGTGAAGTGTGGATGAGCATTGTAAATAAAATACAGAAATCAGCATAGAAAAAGTTTCTTCGAAACAAAAGACTTACAATGTGTTTGTTGATAGAAGAAGTAGATTTTGCAAGGGAGAGTTCCTGGAAGACTCCTAAGTAATTGAGTAATGGGGTTTTAGAGAGTTTTTGCAACATATGGTTTTGTGGTTTTCTCTAAGGAAGAAGAAGGGTTTGAAAACGCAAAAGAGAGAAGATGAAGAAAGATTTCGAATAAAAGGCGGTGAACTATGGAAATTATCTACCCTATTTATACGTAAACGTCATAGATCAATTTGAGCCATCCGATTTGGTCCGTCCAAGATCCAAGGGCTATGTTTCAAAGGACAAAATGGCGGCAAAAAGGTGACAAGACAATTATTGCAGTCCTCGAAACCCGAACAAACGCCAATTGTAGTGTTCCACGTGTCCAGTACTCGAGTAGTGGGCAGGCATGGTTTATTGGAACAGAAGTCTAAAATTCCCTACTGTGTAGGTCAGAAGGTGATGTCATAAACCACGAGTAGGGACTTTGGGGGCAAATGTGTAGCGTCCCAAATCTGCTAATAAGGCTTAGGGTCTTGATTAGCGTGCCTGGAGGGCAATAAGTGATTTATTATTATAAGATGTGAATTTTAATGAGTATGTGATTAGAGATGCATGTTTAGGCGAATTAAATATGCATGTAGGCCCCGTCTGGTTATTAGGGGCATGTTTGTAATTTTAGCCCATTAAGGGCATAAATGTAATTATTGTGATATATCTGTGTTGCACGATCCGAGGCAGTCCTAGGGAGCGGGTAGCTAGAAAGTCACAACGAGGTCGAATACCCAACTCGGGGCGAGTCGAGGGGTATTTCGGGCATTAGATGTTTTATGGGGTTATCGGGTTATGAAAATAAATATTTGGAGATATATTTGAATTTAGAACGTTTAGGAGGGAATAGCGGGGAAATTTACCATTTTGCCCTCAGGGACGTTTTTGGTACCCCGAGCCTTTGAGGTAACCTTAGAGACTTAAGTAAGTAAAACAAAACTTGGAAGCAATTAGAAATTAGTGAATCGACCCAAACCTCTCTTCTCTCTCTCTTGTTTTCTCTCAACCTTACCAAGGGGAAGCTTTGAGGAGATTAAGCTAGGAAATCCAGAATTCAAGGCTGGAGCTTAGGGGGATTGAAGCTTGGAGCTTAGGAGATTAAATCAGAGATTTAATTAAGCAAAGGTATGCTTTCAAACTTGATGAATTATGTTGATTTTTTGCTGGTATTTCATAGTTATGCATGTGACTTAGGTGAAGAATCATTTCTGAGTTTTAGATGAGTTTTGGGGTTAATTCTTGTTAGGTTTGTTGCTGAGACTGTGGTAGAACTTCTGTGAGGATTAGCTTGAATTGTTGGGTTGATTTTGGGGGTAAATTGGCTTGGTTTTGGTGGAGAAAATGGAGGATTTTTCTGGGTTCAAAGGGTTGGGCCACGACATTGTTCTTGCTGAGCCGCGACCCTCTAGAAAAAATTGGAGGCCAGGATGCAGGGCGGGCCGCGGCATGGGTTGGCTTGGGCTACGGCGCGCCTGCCCTGTTTTGGGGTTGGGGGTTTCTAGTTGAGGCGGTTCGTGGCATGGGCTCATGGGGCTGCATCACTTAGTTTGTTTTTGGACGCTAAGGAGGTTTCAGGCTCGGGAAACCAGAAGTTAAGGCTCGGGATGGATTTTATCACCCGGATTGATAGAATTCAAGGTCCCGGAGACTAGAATTATGACCCAAAAAATATTTAATGGATTAGAACTTGATGGATGGATATTGTTGATGCATTGTGGCTAGGGTTTCAGCGAGGCTCGGACTAGGGGACTGTGCTCGGGACATCGGTGCTTGGAAAGCTCGGGACACAGGTAAGAAAACTGTTGTACCTGTAGAGTAGGGCGAGGCCCGATAGTTTGTGTTGCAGGGCATGACCCTATATGATTGTGTTGCAGGGCATAGCCCCATTGATTATGTTTATACGTGTTTAAGTATTTGTTTAATTATGCTATGTGTGCATATATGTGAATGAACGGCAAGAGCCGGGAACGGCGAAGGCCGAGTACGGCAAGGGGCCGAAAGCATCGTTAAGCATGTGGAGTGCGATTTGCCAGGGTGAGACCCTATAGGATACCTGGGATATCCTCATGGTATAGACTGCGAACCCAGAGCCTGGTAAAGCGTCTGGGACGGCATGACCGTATGTGTTTAGCCTGTTGGCAGCTTGATTATATGTTGAATGATAGGTGTGCATATGTTATTTGCTTATGTTGAGTTTTCTTGTTGGGCTTCGACTCACGAGTGCTCTATGGTGCAGGTAAGGGCAAGGGGAAAGTTGACCAACCATGAGTACGGAGAGCGTGAAGCGACGCATACATGTTTGGCCTGCCTGGCTGCCACGGCCATGGGTATTTTTGGGAGATGTTTGTATTAAACCTAAATTTTGTTGTTTAGTCGACTTTAGTTATATTTTTGAGTTGTAAATATTTCTAAACAGTATTTTGGGATCCCAAATGTTAAACACTTTATAATATTCAATGAATGGATATATTTTCAAATTATGTGACTTTGTTATGGTTTAGCTACACTTTTGTCTTAAAACCTCGATTAGTGAGCTAACTGCATGTTTTAAACTCACTTAGTAATGGCTCTAAGGAAGTAGGGCGTTACAAAATGTGTACCCTAATTTCAGCACGAGTCTTTCACACAGCTCATGTACAGCTGGCAAATAAATACATGGAAGAAATAGCCAATGAGTCCATTTATTATCCACGTAGACAGCATGGTTTTCATGATGGTTATACGAGGTAGGGATGCATAAGTTGAAAAGCACGAGTTTATAATATTCATAAGGCACGACCTCCATAGCACGAGCTCGAAAGCATATCCAGCCCGTGGTAACTTGGATATATGGCGTATCCGCAGATCCCCAAAGACCCGGATATTTCATACGATCATTTATGGCCAGCCTATGATATTTAATGTCCCAGATATTAGGAGACCATTTATTTCGTGATCAGATCACGTCCTAATATAAATGGGAATATTTCACATTAAATTTATTAAATATGTAAATCTGGGATTGACTTACGCGGTTACCTAAACCTGTCTAAGGATTTTCTCTATAAATACTGAGAATATTGGACAGGAAAGGGGATGATGATTTTGTAATACTGAAACTCTACCAAAATAGAGAGAGAAAAATAGTAATAATATAGACTCGTGGACTAGGTGGATTTTAACCACTGGACCACGTAAAAGATCTGTGTTCTTGAGAGTTAATTTCTTATTTCGGTTTATCATCAAGCACTAATTCAACCTTGTTATTTTCTTAATTCACTGTTGGCAAAAAACTGTGTCAACACTATTATATACTTGGCTTCCATGGTGGAGTCTGCAATGCTGGTTTGTTTAATACTTTGCCAGACTACTGCTCCTCCTCCAAGAGTAAACAATGATCCATAAGTCGATTTCTGACTATCTCTATCTGATTGAAAATCAGAATTAGTGTAACCAGTCGGATTCAGGTCTCCACCTGAATATACAAGCATATAATCTCTAGTATTTCTAATATACTTGAGAATATTCTTCACTGCAATTCAATGACCCAATCCAGGATTGGATTGATAATGGCTGACTATCCCTACTGCATAACAAATGTCAAGTCTTGTACATATCATAGCGTACATAAGACTACCTACTGCTGAGGCATAGGGATGCTATCTCATATCTTCCTCTTTCTGAGGTGTTTTGGGACACTGGTCTTTGTAAAGGACTACTCCAGAACGAGTTGGCATATCACCCTTTTTGGAGTTTTGCATATTAAAGCGTTCTAGCACCTTATCAATATAAGTTGCTTGAGACAGTGCCAAAGTCTTATTCTGTCCAGTGAGAAGGGAGGCTGAGGCCTCTGACTTGGGCGGGCCGCAGTGCAAGTCTCTGGGGCTGCATCGCTTAAGGGGTTTTGAGCCTCGGGAGGGTTTTTGAGTGTGGGAACTCAACTCTAAGGGCTCGGGATCGATTCTACTATCCGGTTTAGTTGCATTTGAGGTCCCGAAGGCTAGGACTCGGTCCGAAAACCTGTATTTTCTCGTTATTGATGGAATCATATATTATGGTTGTGACTAGGTTATCGCTAGAGGCTTGGAATCGGGATCGTGCTCAAGGGTCATTCTTATTTACGCTATACTCGGACCAGAGGTAAGAAAACTACACCCAATATGTGATTTATGTGATTAGGGCTTGGCCTGACTATTAATAATAGTTATGAATATGTCTTGGGCCCCTGAGAATGATTATGTTTAAGTTAGCATTTTGCTTGTTGATTGAACATACTTGAATATTATGTACCTGACTAGGTATTACATGACTGTTCGCATGGTTTGCATAGCTAGGACTTGGCCCCGTTAAGGAGCATGGTTATTACTATGTTTGCGATTTCTTGATGATATATTATGATTAATATGTATGCATGCTTGTATTGTTGAAGTATGCCTATCTGTATCTGTTTTTGTATCTGTATCTAAATACCTGGTTCAGGACTTGACTTATTAGTCAAGGACGGCAATAGTGCGATGCGTGCTAGTCGAAAGGCTTAGGCCCAAATCAGCAGCGTACTACTACATTGGCCGACCCAATGGTCGTTGGAAAACAAGGCATTTGGCTAGCTCTGTGGCTAGTTACCCAGAGCTAAGGGCGAGGGCCCCAGGTGACTCTATGGTCACTTAGCTAGGGCAAAGGGCTCCAGGGTTGACTCTATGGTCAACTAGTTAGGGCAGCAGCCCCAGAATGGTCCAATGACCCTTTATATGTAATTGTATGCTTGTATGAGTAGGTTATTACTACTAGACATACTAGATAAGTATTTGTGAATCTGTATTCTTTATCCATGCACATGTTTTAGTTTTCTTGCTAAGCCTTGGCTCACGGGATCTTCGTGGTGCAGGTAAGGGAAAAGGAAAGCTTGACCAGCCATGAGTTGGAGAGCTTTAGTGGTAGTGTGTACATATGCGCCTGCTCATCCACCACAGTCGAGGATATCTCAGAGGAACTAGGTTTGTAGCCCTGATTTTGCTGCTTAGGTCAGTCGGCTGTAATTTTGATGTATATACACCCTTTTAAATGTTTGTTTGTAATATTTTGGGATCCCATGTATGTATGAAACTTTTTAAATAAAAGTCAACAGTTCATTTGACCAAAAAATTTAACCCTAACCCTTGACGTTAACCTTAGTTACACGCTTATAACCAAACGACTTGATTAACAAGTCTAACACGATTTAAAATACATAGTGTAACGGTCCTAGATTAGGAGGATGCTACAACTTGGTATCAGAGCTGCCAAGGTTTAGGGGTTCCTGAAGACTGGCCGGGCATGTACACTCGCCACTGAAGACAAGCTCGACTCAGGGTTCGGTAACTATTATGTGGTTACGTGTTTAACTGTTTAAATATGATATAAATGCCTTATTTGCGTGGCTATTTAGGAAGCATGAGATAATCTGATAGGGCCTGGCCCTTGACTGCTGCATGAACGATAAAGAACATGTTTATTAGCATTGTTATACATGTGTAAATGTCTGAATATGTTTATGTTCATCGTTAATTGTTTATAAATGTCAGGAATTCTTATTACCATTGTAATTTGTTAATGAATATCAGGAAGTGCTTATTAGCACCATGAATTAATATATTATGTGTTGGCATGCTTATTACCATTGCATTTGTTTGTCTATTTGATCTTTGACCGTCAGGCGGTAAGAGATATGGTTATTACTTAACTAACGGATGATTTGATCACTATAGAGTGTGTTAAGTATCAGTATGAATCCTCAAAGGTCTGAGAGGTTGGCTAGCCAAGAGTTACAGGCCACGGAAGGGAATGACTGGGGCCAGGCCCAGAAAACTGGCAACAGGTGCTTGCTGGCATGCAAGCCAGATTAGAGAGGCATGAGGAAGAGATTCACCTATTGAGACAGCAACAGGTTCCAGCAGGGAACCCATAGCCCACGGTATCGGTAGTGATAGAGCCAGAGGTACCAGCGGCAGTTCAGCCTAAGGCGGGGGGAGAAAGATGGGAATCCCTGTATGAGAGGTTCAGGAAACAACACCCTCCAGTTTTTTAGTGTAGCTCAGATCCACTAAAGGTTAAGCAGTGGATGACCATGATAACCACCATTCTGGACTTTATGAGGGTGGGTGGTAATGAGAGAGTGGCATGCGCCACTTACATGTTTCGGGAGGATGCCCAAATATGGTGGGAGGTGGTATCCTAGACTAGAGTAGTAAACACCATGGAGTGGGAGGAGTTCAGAACCTTGTTTAATGAGAAGTACTATAACGACGCAGTTAAAGCTACGAAGGCAGAGGAGTTCAGCAAGTCACTTCAGGGTAACAGGACAGTGACTGATTACACCCTGAAGTTTAATAGATTGGAAAATTTTGCTAGGGATTTGGTGCCCACTGATGGGACCAGAAGAGAGAGGTTTCTCTAGAGGATACAGCCTATGATTTCTCGAGATGTTCGTATTACTACTGTGCCAGGATTGACCACCTATGCACAGGCTGTGGAGAAGGCATTTATAGTCGAGAGTGTAGAGGACAAGATTTGGCATGAGAATGCGGTTAGAAGAGATTCTAGGAGGTCGGGACCTCCATATATAGGTTTTGGTAGGGGCGAAGGCCCTAGTGACCAAAAGAGGAAGACTCCAAATACAGTTTCAGCTCCAGGGCTAGATAGGAGGCCATGGGGCATACAAATGGGCCGCCAAGGTGGTGGTGAGACTTGGAGAGCATTCCCAGAGTGTACCCGATGCAGGAGGTGCCATATTGGGGAATTTCGGGTGAAGGCCTATTTTGTTTGTGGCAGTGTGGGGCATCTAAAGAAGGATTGCCCGAAATCCAGAAAGGAAGAACCCAAGAAGGTGGATGACCTGATGCCAGCTCGGGTGTTCACCTTGACCCATGCAGAGGTCGAGGCTAGTCCCTCGGTGGTTACAGGGAAGCTTTCTAGTGCTGGAACCTTCTATACTGTTTGGATTGATTCGGGTGCTACGCACTCTTTTGTTGCTAGTATGATTATAGATGGATTGTGTAGACCGTGTGACTTTTATCCTGTGGGGTTTGGTACTATACTGCCTACTGGGGAGCTAGTGGTTTCCAGGAGATGGGTTAGATCACTACCAGTTACCGTGGATGGCAAGAAATTATCAGTTGACTTGGTGGAAATGATGATGATTGATTTTGATATAATTCTGGGTATGTATTGGCTAGAGAAGTATGGGGCAATGTGTAATGACCCGACTATTTCTAAGACCTTGGACCATTAAAAACTACAAGACATAGCTACTATTTTGGAAAGATACATAAGAAATAATATATCTTTATTAAAACTTAAAATATTGTATCAAATACATAACAATAGAAAATATGGCATGGGTACCCATTGTTTAAAAGAAAAACATAAACTTTAATTCAATTGTTTAAAAAAAAACTAAATGCGGAAAATACATAGAAACATAATTTAAAAAAAAACTAAAAACAACGTCATCCTCGATCGACACGCAGTCCACTCAGTTCGTTCATCCTCAACACACAAGTCAAGCTACCAAGAATCTTTCCACCTCCGTATCTAGTTTCCTGCATCACATTAAAAAAAAAATAAAGGAATGAACCTAATGCCCAGCAAGGAAAATCTACAAAAAATATACATTGCAAACATAAGCATAAGACTATATCATATACTTATAAAAACATAAGACTATCTAAAACATATACCCTATATCATAAGCATACACTATAAAACATATGACTATAAAAACATATATCATATAGGACTACAATATTAATGGCCATTAACTCATTAACATGGCATGTGATAAACCATCTGGGTCCCCTATCTAATATCTGAGGTAGGTTAGATCACATGGTAGTATATGATAACCCTTCTAGGTCCCCTGTCTAATATCTAAGGTAGGGTAAACCATAACTCTAAACCATGAAAATGATAAAAACTGGGGCTTGCTAACTAAGCAACTATGGACCCTAGATAACATAAAAACATAACATAACATATTATAACATAACTTATCATAACATACTATACATAAACATAACATATAAGCATAACATATCATACAAACATACAAGATCTATCCTATTTTCCTTACCAACACCGGGATATTTGAGAACAAATGCGAGACTTGGAACACTCCTAAAACCAACAATAAGAATGGTGAGTATTTCTAAAGAATAAAGAATGAATGTAGGAACTAAACCATCAAGAAGAAACTTACCAAAAAAAGAACTTAAGTTTCAAGAACCTAATTAAGAACCAATAACAAGAGTTAGGATCTGAATAAAAGAAACTAAAGAAAACTATAGAATCATATAGAGCTGGACTTAAAGAATAGGAATACCTTAGTTGACCTTAGGGATCGGTCTAACTTCAATACCGAAATACACTAAACCTCACTTCCCAAATATTTTATAAAGCTTAAGAATGGCAAAGCTTCTATCCCAACCCAAGTGTTTATCACTCTATGGTCTCACTAGCACCTTGGAGGTTCTGATCACAGCTTGAAGAATGAAAGGAAGGGCTGGGTACTAGGTCCTATTTATAGAGGTAAGGAGTGAAACTAACTCCATTTTGATTTGAATAAAATAATGATTCTAAAATGAAAAAGAATTGAATTTTCGTCAATTAGAGGTTGAAGACTCAGTCAAAAACATTCAGAGGCAGGTCTGGGTGGTTAAGGGTATTTTTAAAATAACAAAAAGTCAAACTTCCAAAACAACCTACATGGAGCCGATATATCGCCCACCCTAGGCGATATATCGCCTCCCCCAGTAATCCTGAGGCTCATTTGCTCGTTCGTGCAACGTCAACGTGTTTTCAGTATCCTTCGTCAGGCGATATATCGACTCCCAGCTACGATATATCGGCATACGTGAATATTTTAAACACGTAATTGCACTTTTCAGCATAATTAAGTTGGATAACTACTTTGACTGAGTCAAACTATGACCCTAACAATTTCTAGTGAAGACTAAAGCTTATATTTCCTTATTTTATCATTAAAATACTAATTCCTTAATAATCATGCTTATGACAAGTGTCATATTCCTATTGGCTCTATCTAAACCTTAGGTTATAATAAATAATATATTTAGGACCAGCAATATTAATCAAACCTTATGTTATAATTAATATTCTTAAACTATAGGTTAAAGTTTAAAAATCCATAACTGTTGCTATGAGTTTCCAACTAAGTCCCGGCTCGAACCAAAATCCACAGTAATAAACATACTATAACTACTACTAGTTATTACTACTACTACTACTATCTAACTAGCTAAGTAAATATTCTGGGACTCTACACAATGATAGACTACAAGAAGAAGATGGTAACCTTTGAGGCTGAAGGTGGGGAACCCTTTGTATTCTCTGAGGATGTGTATCGATTATAGAGAAGTGAACAAGTTGACTATCAAGAACAGGTATCATTGGCCAAGGATTGATGACATGTTTGATCAGTTGGAGGGTAGGACGATATTCTCCAAGATAGATCTTCGATCTGGTTATCACCAGCTGAGGATCATGGAGGAGGATATACTGAAGACAGCTTATCGCACCAGGTATGGGCATTATGAGTTTTTGGTGATGTCATTTGGATTGACTAATGCCCCGGCATAATTTATGGATCTGATGAATAGGGTGTTCAAGGATTACCTCGATCGGTTTGTGATCGTCTTTATCGATGATATACTGATATAATCTCAGTCAGAGACAAAACACGAGCAGCACCTCATATTGGTATTACAAAGGTTGAGAGAACACAGGTTGTACGAGAAATTTAAGAAATGCGAGTTTTGGTTGTCACATGTAACTTTCTTAGGTCACATAGTCAGTAGGGATGGGATTATGGTGGATCCAACGAAGATAGAGGCGGTCAGAGATTGACCAAGACCGAAGAATGCTTCAGAGATCAGAAGTTTCTTGGGATTGGTAGGTTATTACAGATGCTTTGTAGAGGGGTTTTCCAAGATTGTGTCATCACTGATAGAGTTAACACGCAAGAATCAGATGTTCATATGGTCAGACGAGTGTGAAGACAACTTCCAGAAGCTCAAGAAAAGTTTGATCACCGCTTCGGTTCTGAGTCTTCCTACAAATCAGGAAAAGTTTGTAGTTTATTGCGACGCCTCGAGGCAAGGCCTGGGTTGTGTTCTTATGCAAATAGGGAAGGTGATTGCCTATGCATTACGTCAGTTAAAGGAATATGAGAGTTGAATATTGCATACATTTATTAGTATGATCAAATAACATTCAATAGTACAATATTGCGTATACCATTGTATTGAGACAATTACCCTAAGAGTATTGTGTGAAAACTGTGTATGCAATATTACACAGTTTAAGATAGTCTTTACTTAGGGTAATTGTCTCAATGTATTGGTATACGTATTATTGTACTATTGAATGTTATTTGATCATACTAATAAATGTATGCAATATTCAACTCTTGATATAAATATTTATTCCCGCATATATCTTATAAGATTGATTATAACATTAATATTGATATGTCACATAAGTTAATAGGATAATATACATGATTAATTATAGTTTTTAAAATAATGATTAAAAACTATTATGAATAACATTAATATCTTTATTATAATCATTTACAATGTGTTGCTTATGATATATAGGTAAATGTGTTATAACAATTGCTATGGTTTAATATATCTTATTAAACCATTATAACATAACTAATCCAATATATGTATATGCCATGACACTAATCATGTACATCTTATAAATAATAAGTTAGTAGTTAAACTATTACACTGATAACCTCAAAATTATAAATATACATATTATAGGTCACATATTGTGTGTTACCCTAACAAGCTGAATACTAATTAAATGGAATATTTTATATAATTACTGTTATAACATGATTATTGGGTATGTTAAATAATATTCTTGTCCCCACTATATTAATGACCAATTGATATCAATAAATAATTATTAGATAACAATAATATTCATATTATTAATAATAATTATTGTTAATGTAAATGATAACTTTCACTATTATTAGTATTAAATAACATATATATTAACAAGATTATTAGAAGATAATACATTACTATATTACATGATCATATAATATAACAATATTATAATTATGAACAAAATATTTATATTATTATGACCAAGTTTAGTGCATTGATAATATTTATAGTAGATCTAAAATCATATTCTTACTACTCAAAAACTGAAGGGATTGGTCAATCAATGCCCTAATATTATTATATAATCATCATATAAATATTATCAAGTTAATTATGTTATATTATAATATAGTAATATAATATCTATTAAGATTAACAATACTAAATGAGTCTTGTTATGTTTTTAATAATCACGTAAGGTTATTTGCATTATTACTATGAAATATCAATATTTATTCGATAAGTATAATAATATTAGGACATTTATTATAATATCTTATTATGACCAAGTTTAGTATATTGATAATATTTATAGTAGATCTAAAATCATATTCTTACTAATTCATTTAATATATAATTGTGTGGTTATAATATATTATAGTATATGTATAACTATATCATATACTATAATATATACATTATAATATCATTATTATATTGTTATCATATTATTAATATAATATGTACATCTATTATATACCATTATGATATAATATTATAATGTACATTAATATTATATGTATAATGTCAAAACTATATATTATTCTAAATAATATACTATACAATTATAGTGATATTATAAATTATATAATATCATTATAATTCGTATAACAATGTCAGTATTAATATTATATGTTACATATGATAACATTATTGTTGTCATGTTATCATATAATATTATATTGGAAATTAATTTGTATAGTTTGTTATTACTTTTGTAAGTATTAATAATCACATAATTATTAATACTTATGTGATTATATTAGTAATATCATGTGTAATATTTATAATATTATATAATCAAGGTAAAAATTATATTAAACGTTGTACGCCCTAAACATCCACGGGTTATTAGCAAGCTGGAAAATGGTATAATCCTATCAACCACGTGGAAGCCACCTACCCGGAGCTGCTGTTACGAGTCTCTACCTCTTTAGCTCGAGGTAGTCAAAGGTTTAGTAAGAATACTCGAAGGCATCGGGTCAATAGTGTGGGCACCACGAGCTGAGACTACATCAAGCTCGAGGTACGACCTGGAGCTGACACCTCCGACCCTTTATAAAGTCAACCACGCAATGTAAACATGCGCATATCAGACATCACGTGTCTACTCCATTCATGAATTCTCGGACACGCAGCATAAACATGCGTGTTCAGGCACCCCACGACTGGTTTGGGCCATGCGGCCCATTATCCCCATTACCTATTGATTAGACAACACTTCATTGTCAGGTTTTAGGAATTAATCATAAGTGTCACAGAAGTGACATGATGGGTAAGAAGGTCACGGGATGACCCCCTTTGCCAACACCCAGGTGTCCTCTCCCTATAAATATGGAGACCCTGGGCATTTCAAAGGGTTGGCTTCTAATTTGTAAAGAAATACCCTGTAAGGAATACCAGAGATATATCAATAATATTGACTGGTGGACTAGAGGGATTTTAACCTTCGAACCACCTAAAAGGAAAGGAGTTATAACCTTCCCCCTAAACCATTCTCACCAGTTTAACACATAAATATTTACATATTACGGTTCATCATTAAGCACCAATCCATCCCGTTTATTCATATAATTATCTGTTGCCGAAGAACCGCGTCAACAGTTTGGTGCTTTCATTGAGAGGATTTAGATTGGTGCTATTGCAGAAACCTAATCATGGTGGTTACTCGCTCAAGGCATGGTAACGAAGCGGATCAACGTGATGGGCAGAAGGCCCACCATGCCGCCATATCTGATGAGCAAAACCCTGAGGTTCAGCAGCCAATGGGCCAAGACGACACTGGAAGTTCGGCTCCCTGGCCGCCCAATCTGAACCCGGATTTCTACACGGCGGTAGAAATGGAAAATGAACAGTTGAGGAGTCAGCTGGCGAAAGCAAACAAGCAGATCGAAGAAGTTTTGGCCCGATTACCCCCTCTTACAACCGATGCTAACGTCGGAAAGAGGCATGGTGGGACTCATAAGTTCCGCCAGGGTAACCGGTCCAGGCCCAGTCGGTCGGTCAGACCCTCAACATCGAATTCTACTCCCACGTCGCACCACCATGAAACTGTATTTGAGGAACTTCCTAGGGTCGATCAGCAATTCAGCCGATCGATCTGGACCTCAACTCCTAGCTCGATCCCACCCTCGAGTGTGCCCAGGAGGGCTCCTGATGACAACCCGCCCCGGCCAACCGTCCTGCACCACGATCAGACCGCCGAGCGGCCGCGACCTAGCCTAATCCGTCCTTACGGGACTAGGATCGCGTCACCGATTAGGCATCCCTCGTCACCAATAAGATACCCATCTCCTCCCCATCTAGTCCGAGACATTCTGGCTCATGGGAGCAGCAGGAGAAATCCTCCTTCCGTCAGACCTTCCCATCGCAGCCGAGCGCCCAAGGAAATCCCGGATCCTCACCCTCAGCGGCGGGCTCCGAGCTTTTCAAACGGAAGTTACTGGATTGAGAGTCATCGAAGTGGCACATCCAGCGAAGACCTGTGCCATCGTTTAAGTTCAGCTCAAAGCCCTCGGGCCACCCCGAGGGCCGACCTCCGAGATCGCCTCAACTCTCAAAGAGGAAGCCCAGCTAAAAATGGTAGTCGTGCTCACCAAGGGGAAGGTCTATCGGAAGTACGTGACAGCGGGAATGTCCCACATAACCTATCTCAAGATAGAAGGGACAATAACCCGCCTAATGCGTACAATGGAACTGGAGTCGTTGAACAGCCCCAGAACAACCAAGGAAGTAAGGACCAAACCCTGGAGCGTCTAGCTCAGATGGAGGAGCTGATGAGGAAGCTCTTATCGGAAAAAGAAAAAGATGAGTACGACTCGGGGGATGAACTCGAGCTCTTCGCCCCCAGCATAGCAGCCACGGCGTATCCACCTGGTTTCCGTATGCCTCACTTGTCCAAGTTCAATGGAGACGGGGACCCGTCAGATCATTTGGGTATGTTCAACACCCTGATGATGGCCCACAACATCGGTCCCGAGCTGAGGTGTTTAATATTTCTTTCCACCTTGACTGGGCCGGCCAGGCAATGGTTCAAACAGAATAAAAAGCAGTCCATCAGCTCGTGGAAAACCTTTTCTACCGACTTCAAGAGGGCATTCCGAGCTTCTCAGGCTGCCCGCGTCAAAGCCGACACCCTGGCAAACGTAAGACAACAGCCTGAAGAAGCTTTGAAAGCTTACCTGAGTAGATTCGCAAACATCGCGGCTCGAGCCAGGGACGCAGATGATAGTTCCAAGCTTATGGCCTTGAGGACTGGGATCCTCGTTGGAGGCGAACTCTGGGAAGAGATACAGAGAAAAGGTGTCAAAACCGTGAACGAATTCCTAAATAGGGCCCAGGGATGGATAAACATGGAGGAGGAGCGAGCATCGGTCGCGGGAACCAGCCAAGCCTCTGACCAGCCCGCTGGAGTGGGAACGGATGTCATGACAGCGACCCAAACCGTTACACAGAATAACCAATTTGGTGGAGGCAAGAGAAAAGGGAGTAGCGAGGGCGGCCAGCATGACCCGAAGAAGAACAAGCCCGCAGAAAAGTTTAAGCCAGTCTATGCGACTTATACCGAGCTCACAAACACTAGGGAGAACATTTTCCTAGCGAACTCTGCTCGCCTCCCCTGGAAGAAGTCGGAGCCTTTGAAGCACCAGAAGGCTAAACGAGACCCCTCCAAGTTTTATCGATTCCACAACGACATTGGCCACAACACTGACGATTGTAGGCACCTGAAGGATGAGATCTAGACTCTCATCAGAGCTGGACCCTTGGTTCAGTATGCGTGGAATAGAGTTCCCGCCAGTCAACTCGCTCCAGAAGCTCCGATAAGCCAGCTCGGGTCTCGGATAAGTCAAGACACCCCTCCTCCTGTGATAGGGGGAGAGATCTCCACGATCTCCGGAGGCCCCCATCTGGCCAGCACGAGCAGAGGCGCCCAGAAGAGATATGTCAACGAACTAAAAGCTCATAATGGAGTGGAGTTCATCCCAGAGCAGCATTTACCTAAACAGCAACGACTGGAGAGGCAACCAATCATATTCACCGAGGAAGATGCCAGTCACGTCCAGTTCCCTCATAACGACCCTCTTGTCATAGCCACCCAGCTCGCCAACCGAAGAGTTAGGAGGATACTGGTCGATAATGGGAGCTCGGTGAACCTGCTGTTTCGGTCTACGCTGAAAAAGATGGGTTTGTCTGTCACCGAGTTGAAAGCCACCTCCATGATGCTATATGGATTTTCTGGAGAAGGGTCGGCAGCAATAGGAACAATCGAGCTGGTGATCACCTTGGGAGAGGGACCCCGGACTGTCTCAAAACTCCTCGAGTTTGTGGTCATCGATTGTCCCGCCGCGTACAATGCTATTTTGGGCCGACCTACATTGGTAGCGTTTGAAGCCATAACCTCCATCTGCCACCTCACGCTAAAATTCCCCTCTTCCACAGGGATATGCATGGTCTGAGGTGATCAACTCGCTGCCAGGGAATGCTATAGCATTTCTATGAAGGGAAAATCAAAACCCGGGCAGCAGACAATGACCATCCAGGGTGGGAGTGAGGAATCTCAGGAAGTTGTGCCTAGTCCTGAGATTGAAAAACCTCAGAGTGCCAGAAGGGAAGATATCATCTTAAATAATGATATCGACCCCAGAATAGGCGAGGATAGATCCGAGCTCCAGGCCATCGAAGAGGTAAATATCGACCCACAAGACCCCTTGAAGGTGGTGAAGTTCAGAAAAAATCTATGTAGCAAAAGGAGGGCGGAGCTGATTAGGAGACATGATAGGGATCAGTCCAAGCATCATCATGCACACCCTCCACTTGGATAAAAGCGTGCCTGCAAAATCCCAGAAACAAAGGCGCCTCAGAACGACCCGAGATGAGGCCCTGGAGGAGGAAGTATTCCGGCTCTTAAAGTGCGGCTTTATCCACGAAGCAAAGTTCCCGGTCTGGGTTGCTAATCCTGTGTTGGTCCCGAAGCCCAACGAGAAATGGCGAACTTGCATCGACTTTTCCGATTGGAACAAAGCCTGCCCCAAAGATTGCTTCCCCTTGCCAAGGATTGACCAACTGGTAGATGCCACAGTGGGGCACGAGCTCATGTCTTTTATGGATGTGTACTCGAGCTATAACCAGATCGCCATGAATCCAGCAGACCAGGAACACACTAGCTTCATGACCCCAACTAACTTTTACTATTACAAGGTCATGCCTTTCGGGCTGAAAAATGCAAGAGCTACGTACCAGAGGTTGGTAAATAGGATGTTTACCAATCAGATCGGGAAAAATATGGAAGTGTTTGTTGAAAACATGTTGGTCAAGTCGAAAACTACCGATAACCATGTCTCCGATCTGGAGGAATGCTTTAAGATTTTTAGAGAATACAGCATGAGGCTAAACCCCCAAAAGTGTACTTTCGGGGTCGCGTAAGGAAAATTCCTGGGTTTCATCGTCAATACCAGAGGAATAGAAGCGAACCCCGATAAGATCAGGTCGTTACTCGAGATGCCCTCACCCTGGTCGTGAAAAGACGTTCAAAGTCTGACAGGAAGGGTGGTGGCCCTTAATCAGTTTATTTCTAAATCTACCGACAAGTGTTTGCCATTCTACAACCTGCTCCGGGGAAATAAAAAATTCGAATGGACCGAGGAATGCGAACGTGCCTTCCTCGACCTGAAAGCACATTTAGCCGAGCCACCGGTATTATCCGAACCAACAGCAGGAGAGCCTCTTTTCCTTTCCCTAGCTGTCACGGAAGATGCAGTTAGCGTCGTATTAGTCCGAGAAGAAGACCGATCTCAAAAGCCAATCTATTACATCAGCAAGAGGCTTCTCGGAGCTGAATCCCGATAACCGTTGATGGAAAAGATGGCTTTCTGCCTCATTACGGCCTCCCGAAAGCTCAGGCCATATTTCCAGTCCCACTCAATACACGTCATAACCGATCAGCCTTTAAGGCAGGTTTTGCAGAAACCTGAAGCATTGGGGCGTCTGTTGAAGTGGGCTATCGAACTCAGCCAATTTGAGATACTGTACATACCGCGAACTGCAATAAAAATCCAGGCCCTGGCTGATTTTGTGGCAGAGTGCACAGGGTTTTGAGAAGATCCTGTAGAAGAGTCAGCTCAGGCCTCATGGAAGGTCTTCGTAGATGGCTCGTCTAACGAGAACGGCTCCAGGGCTGGAATCATATTGATATCCCCAGAGGGACATAGATTCCACTCGGCGTTACGATTCGGATTCAAAGCGTCCAACAACGAGGCCGGATACGAAGCTTTATTGGTGGGGCTAAGGGTGGCTCAGGAGCTGAGGGCCAGCTCCATCCAGTGTTACAGCGATTCCCAGCTCGTGGTAAACCAAGTGTTAAGAGAATACCAAGCACAGGGAACCAAGATGGCTGCTTACCTGGCCAAGGTAAAGAAAGAGCTATCCGCATTTGAGCGCAGCTCAATCGAGCAGATACCTCAGGAGCAGAATGCCAATGCGGACGCCCTGGCAAAGCTCGCTACCTCTGGGGAGGCGCAGACTTTAGGGCTGGTGCCAGTAGAGTTCTTGGAAAGACCGAGCATAAAGGAAGTCGGGGCGGAGGTCAAGATGATTGACGCCAGACCGACTTGGATGACTCTCCTCCTCAAGTATCTCACAGCAGGAAGGTTACCCGAGGGATGAAATGACGCAAGGAGGATACTTTACCAGGCCCCAAGGTATACAATGATAGATGGGATATTATACCAGCGTGGACACTCTTTACCTCTCCTACGGTGTGTTCTGCCAAGCGAGGCGAAGACCATTTTGCAGGAGGTGCATGAGGGTTTTTGCGGAGATCACACTACGGGGCAAAGCCTATCCCTGAAGATACTAAGGCAAGGGTATTATTGGCCCACTCTGTCAAAGGACTCGATCTCCTACGTCCGAAAGTGTGACAAGTGCCAGCGATTCGCCACAATTTCCCGGGCTCCTCCAGTCGAGCTGAAGATGATCTCGTCCCCATGTCCATTCGCGATCTGGGGGATTGACTTGGTTGGTGCCCTCCCTACTAAAAAGGGAGGAGTTCACTACGGGTGGTGGCTATCGACTACTTCACAAAGTGGGCAGAAGCAGAGCCCCTGGCGACGATCACTTCAAAGAGAGTCCTCGACTTCGTGGTCAAGAGTATTATCTGCCAATTCGGGCTGCCAAAGAAGATCGTGTCGGATAATGGGATGCAGTTCGATAGCGACCTCTTCACTGAATTCTGCGAGAGGCACGGAATTGTTAAAAGCTTCTCCTCCGTGGCCTATCCCCAGGCCAGTGGGCAGGTCGAGGCTGTCAATAAGACGCTAAAGGCAAGCCTTATGAAAAGACTGGATGAAGCCAAGGGAGTTTGGCCCGAACAGCTCCCCCAGGTACTGTGGGCATACCGGACCTCGCACCGAACTTCGACAGGTCATACTCCTTTCTCTCTGGCTTTCGGGAGTGAGGCAATCCTTCCTGTCGAAGTAAAGGTAGCCTTGCATAGAGTCCAGACATTTGACCAGGAACGGAACGACGAATTGCTCTGCGCATCCCTCGACCTAATTGACGAAAAATGAGAAGCTTCACAGCTGCAGTTCGCGCATTATCAACAAAAGATCACTCGTTATTTCAACTCAAAGGTCAAGAAACGTGTCTTTAGCGTTGGCGACCTGGTACTCAGAAGAGTCTTCTTGGCCAGTAAGGATCCCAAGGACGAAGTGTTGGGACCAAACTGGGAAGGGCCCTATCAAATAACGGAGGTCGTGAAAGAAGGAACCTTCAAGCTAGCTCGTCTTAACGGAGAAGCGGTCCCACGAACTTGGAACGCTATACACCTAAAGAAATATTATCAGTAATATCTTTGTAAGGCTTAGTTAGAAAAGCCACCTCTGTTTATTAAGTAATAAGAATTAATCTTTTTACATTATCATATATGTGGATGTAACGTCAAGTAACCACAAAAGACCCTTTCTTGATTACTTGGGGGGCATATATCCTGGACATAACCAGGTCCTAAAACTTAGAAGTTGATTCAAATTGATTGATCGACATTTTTCTTAAAAAGCGCGAGATATCAATTAAGGATTAACCTGAACTAAGTTTTTAAAAATAATGTCCTGGATATAACCAGGTCCTAAAACTTAGAAGTTAGTTCAAATTGATTGATCGACGTTTTTCTTAAAAAGCGCGAGATATCGATAAAGGATTAACACGAACTAAGTTTTTAAAATCAATGTCCTGGATACAACCAGGTCCTAAGACTTAGAAGTTAGTTCAAATTGATTGATCGACGTTTTTTCTTAAAAAGCGCTAGATATCAATAAAGGATTAACACGAACTAAGTTTTTAAAATTAATGTCCTGGATACAACCAGGTCCTAAAACTTAGAAGTTAGTTCAAATTGATTGATCGACGTTTTTTCTTAAAAAGCGCGAGATATCGATAAAGGATTAACACGAACTAAGTTTTTAAAATTAATGTCCTGGATACAACCATGTCCTAAGACTTAGAAGTTGGTTCAAATTGATTAACAGATGTTTTTTCCAAAAAGCATGAAATGTCAATCATAACACCAACAGAAACTAAGTTCTCACCAAATGCATTAAAGAGGAGTAACAATAAGGTCAATCCAAATATATATAAATAGATTAAAATAAATCTAAGGAAATCAATTGTCTCGAGGATAAAAAACCTCGTAATGTAAAGTTACAAATAAAATAATTAGAGAAAAAGGAGCAGAAAATCCTAAGCCCCGCCAGGCCGCTCCGACGAAGTCACCCCCCCCAGCGTCCTGCTCGGTTGCAGTGCAAGTCTCCCCGGTCTCAAAGGGCGCCTCTTGTTGAAGGCGAGCTTTGAACTTCTCCAAAAAGGACTCCCACACCTCTGGCCCCAGGAAGGAAAAGTCACCATCCTGGTTGAAGGCCCAGCAATGATACAGCATGGCCTCCATGGAGGAGCTGGAAGATGCCCTCTCAGCCACAAGGGCGGCCTTGGCCTCTTCAAGTTCAACCTTCGCAGCGTCCAGGGCGACCTTGGTAGCCTCGGCCTCCAGCAGCTTAGCCCGGGATGCCTCCAGGTTGGCCTGCGCAGCAACCAAGGCGGCCTGCGCGACCTTCTTGCTTTCCCTGGCAGTCGCCAGGGCAGCCTTGGCATCCTGTTCGTGTTGTTGAGCAGTCGCGAGGGCGGCCTGGGTAGCCTGGTGCTCGCCCCTGATCTCATCAATCCTGGCCTTGGACCGAGATATGCTCCAGTGGAGAGCCAAAGCCGCCTGCAAGATAAAAAGATAATAAGGCAAGTGCTTTAGAAAAAGTAAAGAGAACCAGTGGCAAAGCATACTTACCGTGAGGGTCATCCCTAGTGAAGACTCCATTATTATATATTAATATAATGTTTGATTGATTGATTAAATAAGTGTTACAAAAAGTGATTATTTAATCTAGTGGGGGAATTTTATATTATTTCATATAATATAATATTAGATTAAATAATGTGACAAAATGTGATTTGTCACACCTTGTAACATATTATTGAGAGTCACAAAATTGGTCACATGTGTGTGCCCAAATGTGACATATTTTGGAGTTACAAAATCAGTTACAAATTTGTAACTCTCAAATATTACCCAATAGCGTGTATATTATATGTTACACATTTGAGATTGGATTTCATAAAGCCATTATGAAATATGACTGTTGGAGATATGATTTTAACCCCAATAATGTTTTTTGGGAGTTACAAAATCATTTGGGAGGGTTTGGAACCGTTTGGAAAAATAGCACATTTTCAAGTGCTGAAAATGGGCTGTGGCCGCGGCCACTGAATGATGGTGGCCGCGGCCTGGGGGACAGAGAGCAGTGGCTGCGGCCACTGATGTCCCTGGCCATGGCCACAGGTGCATTTCAGGCTAAATTTTTCAGTTTTTTCCAAATGTGTTGAACGGTTCTAAAAACCCAAATAACTCCCAAATCTCAATTTTAATTCCATATTAATCCAATTAAACATTGGTAACATCCATGGGGGTTGATGGAATTTGAAATCCAAAGGGTATCTCAAACTCTATAAATAGGAGCCTAATGCTCACTTGTATGCATACTTTTTTTCCATCCACAAAGCACTTGGCTGGAAAATACACCAAAAGGCTTGATAATTCCAGAGAGCTATTTCCTAGAGAGATCCCTTAGTGCTTAGAGAATAGGGGGGAAATAAGCTTTTGGACAAAGGTCTTGAACCTTGTTCAAGTTAGTGATCCCCACTACTCTACACTTTGGTTGTGTGAGAGTTTCTTTGTGTTTTCATTCTTTTGATCTTGTTGATCTTATTTACTTATATTATTATAGTATTGAGTTTGTAATCTTCTTCTTCTACATCTTTCTAGTTACTTGTATTTTGAGCAATTGAGTTGTAATATTTATTTAATCAATTACCTTGTCTATTGTAATTTTTGCATAGAGTTGTATATTGGTTTTTCCACTTTTCCATTGAGAAATTACAAAATATATTCTCTAACATCCATAACATTCTCAAGGCTCCTCGTCTCAATCTCCTGCAAGTCCCTCGGGGTGGCGTTGTAGCAGTGGTCCACCATGTAGGTAGTGGTCTCGTAAACCGTCCCCCAAAAGGCCTCGGGGATTTTCTCCAAGGCCTGAGTGTTAACCGGGACGCGCACGGTGGAATTCGGAGCTGGCAAGGTCTCGATTGGTAGCTCCAGTTCCCGGCTGGAGACAGAAGGTCGCAAGGGAGGTGGAGCCATCTTCTCTATGGCAGGAGCGAGCGGAGGCACCTTCTCTATGGCGGAAGGGCCCTGGCCCTTCCCCTTGGCAGGAAACTTGGAGCTGGTCCCGGGGGGAGGATTTTTCTTGGTCAGCCGGAGCCTCTTCACCAAGGGTCCAAATGACCCGGAGGAAGGATTTCCACCCTGGAACATAGATCGCAGAACGTTGTCCCCGGGCTGTGACATCTCCTTGCCTGAAACAAAGAACGGAGCATCAGTATGCATGTAAAAATATTTGATTGCAAAACAAAAAATCTAAAGTATGTATTGAAAAAGGTCCTACCCTCCGAGCTAGAGGAGGAATCTATTGTCAAGACCTTCGGCCCCGGAGCTTCTACGGGGGAGTCTAAGATAATGACTTCACAAATGAGAGGAGGCTCTGGGTCCGGATCCGCCTCAAGACTGGACTCCTCTACATACTGCCTAAGCCCCGGAGCTACTACACCCTCCAGAAGGGAGGGCCACGACCTAAGGTTTTTCCCGTACTCCTCAAAGAAGGCCGACCTAAAGGCCAGGGTATTATCTACTACTACAGTGCATCTAGGGCGGCCCATATCATGACGCAACACTAGCTGGTCAACACACTGGAGTAGAGTGATGTTACGATTTGGGTCGTTTCGGTGGCGGTGAACGAGTTGGCTGGGCTTAAACCTAGCAAGACGTAAGTCTGCGGCGGCCCTGTCTAAATCCCTAAACAAGTAAGGGTTACCTTGGCCGGAGGGGCCGGCTGCTGCCCCAGACCGGGTCCGCTCTGTGTTGGTCTCCTGGGCGACCTCAAGAGCCCACTTCCGGCGCACGAAGGGCACCTCGTCTTCCTCATCCTCGTCGTCATCCGCGGCCTCCTCCTCGAGGATGGGCGTCATCTCGCGAGCTGTTGGGGCAGTCCGCAGCCTCTTCAAGGCCAGAGTCTGGCCCGAAGAAATTAACTTACACGCCAACATCGTTTCATCAGACACGAGCTAGCGGTAGTCTTTTTCACTTGGGGGGAGCCCCGCCAAGGTTTCGTATTGCCCCCGAGGGTCACCGATTTAGCCGTCCTCGCAAAAATAGTTGCACGATAGTACTCGAATCAATAACGTATGGAAAGAAACTAATCAGCGATGATCTTGCGAGCTGAGGTTAGATAGAACTTACAAGGGCGGTTGAAGTAATGGTATTCGCAGTTGCGGAACCCCGTCGACATGAAAAATTGATCCTAGAAGTCATTGGGGTGGCTGGGCAGCTCGATGACCGCGGCAGAGTTAGGAAAGCGGGTCAAGTAATAGAACCCATCACCTTGCCCCCATTGCTCCGGGCTGGCTTTGAGACAGAAAAAGTAGAGGATGTCCGCCGATGTGGGGACCTCCCATTCCTGCTTCAAGAACAGGTACTTCAACCCCGCTAACAGACGGTAGGAGTTAGGGGGGAGTTGAAAGGGGGCCAGCTTCACGAAGTTCAGGAAATCCACGAAGTACTGGTCCAAGGGAAGAAAGGCCCCGGCCTTGAGGTGTTCGTCGCTCTAGGCCGCGAACTCCTCATCGAGCGGTGCGCAGCTCCACTCGCCCTCAAGGGGAGGACGGGCGACTAGAGCACCCTTCCCTATCTCGATGTTGTGGGAAAGCATGATCTTATTGACTTTCCCCTGGTTGTAACCTTCGAGGCAATCTTCTCGGCCTTGAAGAAGGCGTCAGGTCCCACCTCGACCTCCTTCTCCACGGTGGGACCGAAGTAGGGGATGGGGGAGTCAGTTGCCACCTTTTTCCCCTTGCTGGCCTGCTGGGATGACGAGCTGGCGGCACTCTTCTTGGGCATACTCTTCCTGGGTCCCATCTGGTCGCCTAACGAACAAAGATGAAGAAAGTTTAGAAAAGGCGACCTAAGCATAAGAAAGAATCTAGCGCAAAGAATGGTTTCCTTTACACGGGCTGAGGTAATCTCAGCCCGCGGCGAGTGAGACCACGCGGTTCTATGAACACGCGCCTATGCTCCCAACGGGTCCCCGATTGCTCGGGATTCGTGTGTCAGGAGGGTCAGGATAATGTTTGTCTTGGAGGGAAAGTTTCAGAAGGCAAAACCGCCTAGAAAGCGTGGCCCCTAAGCTACCCGGTTTTTGCACCCCAGAAACTTGTTGCCTTCCCCTCTCCAAACAGGCATTTAAAAAGATTACCCAAAAAAATCACCCCAGAATTTTGTCCTATGTGTCATGTTCCTAAGAATTCTATTTCCTATGGTCGATACCCCTAGGATAAAAGCCTATGCACAAAATACCAGCCAAAAAGAAAAACAACCTACAATATGCGGCTACGAAGGGAGTTTACCTAAGCAAAGAAAAATGGAAACATTTAAAGCATACAGCAAGCAGAGGACTTACACAAGCTTTTTGCTGCATAAAAACTGAAAAGGGGGTAGGAGTTGGAATCCTGGTGGAATCTTTGGAACCAGAGTCACGGAAAAACCCTCGTGTCTGGAACTCAGGAACGTCTGGAACAGTGACCGGAAGGAAAATGGGTTTTGAAACTGAGAAGAGAGAAGAAAGAAGATGAGAAAAAATTTCAAATAAAAGGTGGCTCATGTGAAAAGTGGTCAACCTTATATATACGTAAAAGGCAAAAGAATGAGGGTCGTTCGATTGTCTTGATGTGGGATACGTGGGTCGTAACTCGAAAGACGAAACGACGGCCAAAGATAGGCTAGGCTATTTAATGCGGTT
This sequence comes from Humulus lupulus, assembly GCF_963169125.1. Lineage (NCBI taxonomy): Eukaryota > Viridiplantae > Streptophyta > Magnoliopsida > Rosales > Cannabaceae > Humulus > Humulus lupulus. Next base: position 217,615,735 of record NC_084802.1, on the reverse strand, counting down.
CTCGGAAGACGGACCGTCACCAACCACGATGCTCCACGTGTCCGATACCAGCGCAATGGGCGGGACATGAAGAGTCGACAAGGAAGCCTAAAAGCCCCCACTGTGGCCACAGATGACGTCATAGGCCACGAGCAGGGGCTTGGGGGGCAAATGTATGCCCTAAACATCCACGGGTTATTAGCGAGCTGGAAAATGGCATAATCCTATCAGCCACGTGGAAGCCACCTACTCGGAGCTGCTGTTACGAGTTTCTACCTCTTTAGCTCGAGGTAGTCAAAGGTTTAGTAAGAATACTCGAAGGCATCGGGTCAGCAGTGTGGGCACCATGAGCTGAGACTACATCAAGCTCGAGGTACGACCTGGAGCTGACACCTCCGACCCTTTATAAAGTCAACCACGCAATGTAAACATGCGCATATCAGACATCACGTGTCTACTCCATTCCTGAATTCTCAGACACGCAACATAAACGTGCGTGTTCAGGCACCCCACGACTGGTTTGGGCCATGCAGCCCATTATCCCCCTTACCTATTGCTTAGACAACACTTCATTGTCAGATTTTAGGAATTAATCATAAGTGTCACAGAAGTGACATGATGGGTAAGAAGGTCACGGGATGACCCCCTTTGCCAACACCCAGGTGTCCTCTCCCTATAAATATGGAGACCCTGGGCATTGCAAATGGTTGGCTTCTAATTTGTAAAGAAACACCCTGTAAGGAATACTAGAGATATATCAATAATATTGACTGGTGGACTAGAGGGATTTTAACCTTCGAACCACCTAAAAGGAAAGGAGTTATAACCTTCCCCCTAAACCATTCTCGCCAGTTTAACACATAAATATTTACATATTACGGTTCATCATTAAGCACCAATCCATCCCGTTTATTCATATAATTATCTGTTGCCGAAGAACCGCGTCAACAAACGTAATATAAATTTTTACCTTGATTATATAATATTATAAATATTACACATGATATTACTAATATAATCACATAAGTATTAATAATTATGTGATTAGTAATACTTACAAAAGTAATAACAAACTATACACATATATTTGTAATATATAAGAATAATTATTTAGTAATACTTAATTAAATTAGTCTTGAAATAACAATTTATAAATACATCAATTCATATCATATAATATGATATATCGCTGGAAAGATATATGTTAATTTCTTATATTATAATGCTAATAATATATACAACACAATAAGTTGTATAAATAATTGATGTATTATTTAATTAGTTACACATAATAGTATAATATGATTATACTATACATGTTATTAGTTTTATTGTTGTATATTTAATATTGTTATAACCACATTTAACTTACATAAATATGATAACTATGGTAAGACATATGATAAGTTATTTAGGTAATAACTTAGTTAAACTATGGTACTAACACTATGATATTATATAATAAAATGTTTATATTATGTTAATGTTAAATTATACATTGTACTAAATATTACAATGGGTTCTCTACATTGTAATATTTGTTCATTAAAACCCATTATAATAATATCATTATAATATTTAGGGTACATTGATTTATAATTGATACTATCATTATAAATATTATAATGATAATATTATTATAATATATAATATTATCATATATTTAATTAATGTCATTATTATGATAATATTTATATTATGTTATTATAATAATAATAATTGATACTATAATAATTTGTTATGATATTAATTGATATATTATTAATTTGATTATCATATAATTAAACTATAATAACATATATTCAGTTACCTATATGTTTATAATAATTGATATTAAACAATACTCATAATTTAACATACTTATATTTATAGAGTATGTTAAATAAATATGATATATATTACACATATTAAATATTATGATATGCTATTTGTTAACACCGTTTTTTGTCAACTTAAAATGTAGAGCACGTAAACAATAAAAACTATGGCAAAGATGAATAGTATAGTAGAACAAAGAGGATTTTTTACGTGGTTCAGCAGTTAACTCTGCCTAGTTCACGAGTCTCTTTTATTAGGACTTTGGAGTTTTCTGTAAATCCTTCAGGGATGAATTCTCCAGAAATTCTCTCAGATAACAAAATTTCGTCCCCTTCAAGTGTTCATGACATCTCTATTTATAGAGAGTTTTCAGAGTTCGTTCCCACATATTTCGGGAAGATACTCCTCTTCATTAATAGGAATAATGACATTAAATTCTGTAACTCTTATATTCAAGGAAACGTCCCCTGAAGACCAGGAGACACATAACAGACTAGTTAATATCCCTTTAATGTAAGGAAGTTACAACAATAAATATCTTTATTTGTGGGAGACACGTTACTTCAGATGACTCATCAAATCTTTGAAGTCAGCAACCAGCATTCTATCAACCAAGGTCTACAGGTAGGTTGCGAAGTGGCCTTCTTATTCCGAGACTTACTCGGAGCAAACAAATGCCATCGAGGCTGTCACATTTCGAACTCGTATCCCTTTAAGCTCGGACCGCCTAATTCGAAGGCACTCGACAACGGATGCATCCCGCTACTATGTTCTTTCGAGCTTAGAAACAATTTCGAACTTACACGCCTTTGAGCTTGCCATCTTGCCTCGAGGGTTTTACAGCTAGACCTTAAATATGCGTTTTATATGTTCCGAGCTCACACTTGACGAGATCAAATTTCGAGGTCATAATCTCATGTCTTCAAATTTGGGAGTAACAGTTTGCCCCCTCAAAAGTATTAGTTCGAATCCTATGAGAAGGAAACTTTTGAACTACTTCCATTGGGAATTGTTCCATCAAACATACTCGAGTGTGGACACGCGTCAGCTGGGTATTGCCCACTCAGAGTACTTGAGTACCTTGGAAACCCGCCCACGTCTATCCGCCTGCTACGTGGGTTCCTAGTCGCTTGATCTGATACGGAATCTGGCCAATGGCCCAGATTGATTCGACCCTTTGCATTCCCCCAGACCTATAAATAAGACTCCAGTCGTCTTCCTCCTTTCATTTTTACATTTATCAGAGGAAAAAGAAAAGGAAAGAAAACTAGAGGCAAACTCAGAAAGAAACTTGCTTTGTTTTTATTATGTTTCTCAGCCAAAGAAACAAAGAACCATCAGCTTGTTCGAGACTGTGAGAGTGTACTTGCAGCCTCTCCTTCAATCATCTGTCTCTCTGCAACCACCATCTACAGTGTGTAAGTATCTGTTCTTGGCTTTATATATTTTTTCCTTTTTTACGTGTGTTTCCGCTTCTGTTGCCTTTTAGTCACCAGGATGCTTCGACTGATTGATATTAGGTTTAGGTTTCCACATTACTGGTTCTAATTCCATTTCATATGTAGGAAAACCCAAATATGGTCTTTTTTTTGGGTTTTCAAATTTCAGAAGACATATCTTGCATACCAAGATATCGGGTACAAAATCTGGGTTTTAAAGAATGCACGATTCCCAAAAATACCACTTTGGAATAACCACCACCTTTTTTCCCTGATATTTCAGGATTTTTTTAAAAAAAAATTAAATCCACTCTCCTTCCTTTTTCGTGAAATACACGCCCTGACGCTAGTCAGGTCACTTTGATCGAGCTCACTTCATATCCAAGCACTTTTGATCTTGAACCATCCAGAACGTTATTCTTGATCCCTTGCGTGCATGGCCCTCACCATTTTTTCTTTCTTGCTAGATGTCACAGAATCTGGAAAGATGGTGGGGGTCGTTGCTTGCAATCCCATACTCGCCAAAAACTCCGAGCCCGGAGTCGTTGTTTTCCCGGAACCAGCGTCTGATTCGCGAGCACGAGCTAGCACGTGAACAAGAAGAAACCCGAGCTCACTGTCGACGTCAGATCGTCGAGGTCATAGAGAGGAAAATAAAAGTTCTCTAAGAGGCTCTTTACCCGGATTTGGACTCTAAGCTTAGACCGATTCCCCTCGATCCCAAGCTGAAAGTGACAGTCGCGTACAAGCTGGGAGATCTTCGATTCTCACTGATGGGAGAACCCTCTACTTCACAGCCGAGGAGGGAATTTTTCGAGTCCGAACATTATTGGAGTTCAGTCACGTCGCTGGGACAGATATCTGACATTCTGGCCCCGCACGACTTGGGACTGTCGGGCTCACTTAGATGCCGAGCTCCGACTACCCACGAGCGGAGTTGTCGTGCTCCAGGGGATGGAAACCCTGACAATAAGCTGAGGTATGCAACTTGGAGCCAGGAGCACATGAAGGCGGGAGCTGTTCTACCTTTGAAGTCCTTCTTTAAAGGCTTCTTGGACTATGTTGGGCTGGCTCCCTTCCAGCTCAACACCAATTCTTATAGGGTTCTGTCCGCCCTAAGGTCGCTTTACCACAAGCTGAAGTGGGAAGGACCTTCTCCTGAAGAGATCTTGTATCTCTTTTGCTTGAAAAGCAATCCCTCCCGAGCTCGAGGAGGAGATGGCTTCTATTATCTCTCGAGCTATCCCAAGGAGAAAAAGATGTTTGAAGACCTTACCAACCATCCTCCTGATTTCAAGAAGGCCTTCTTCTGGACAGATGGCCTAGCCCCGTCTCGATTCTATTCGTTCAGACGGATTCGTAATTATTTCAACCTCCTTCTTTTGTGCTCGAACTTTGCTTTAGGCTCTTGCTTAGCTAAAATGTGCTTAACTTTTCAGCCAACTATCATCGCCCTACTCCCACTGATGAGATGAAGGAGCACAGAGAGACTCTGCTCTAACTTCCTTATGGCAGGAGATCCCTTTCATACCTCCTGCATGAAGACAAGCTCCGGGCATGTGGGCTCTTAGGGGAGGATCAGTCTACATCGGACTGGTCCAATAAGAAATACGACCGGTGGGAGCTCGTTCCTATGCCAACCGGCAACCTCCCCCCGAGAAGAGAGGCGAGGCCTCCGCCTCCAGTTTGTCATAGGAGCCCACAATCGGGGAATGAGGCCAATGACGAGGCCTCAAGCTCGGGCTCGGATGAGCAAGGTACAGTCATCCTTAGCTCGAGCATGTGGTCCCCTTCCCTACTAAAGCATAAACCCGATAGGTTAGTATTGTGTGAGGATGATAGGAACCATTTTTATGTATGGTCTTGGGTATATGAACGAGTTCATAGGTTTGATAGTTGGCTTAGGAAATACGACACCATGTATAGCCTAAACGAGGTATGGAACGGAATAGCCATCCAATATGGGACCAACGACTATAGGGACCTTTCGAGGTTGACGTCCACCTATATGGAGGGTACTCCCCCTGCCTCTTCTGAAGATGGGGGAATTTCATGGTCGCCGAGCTTAAGCTCGGGGGAGAGTTCCAGTTAGGTTTCTCTCCACTTTTCTTTTTATCCCATGTATGTTTGTATTATGCTGAGTTACTTTATTTTTTGATAACTCATTTTGTGGGTAACTGTGCAGGCGAGATGGACTCCGATCTCGACAATATCCTTGAGAGTGGCGGAGCCAAGAGGAGTAAGCGTCCCAGGGGGTCGCGAAAGACCGACCGACCTGCCAAGGTCCTTAAGAGGACCGAGAAAACACCACCTCCCCCGGCTCCGGTTGTTCCAAGCTCAGCTCTAAGTCCATCTGCCCAAGTCGGGACTTCCTCATCGACCCTACCCTCGGCTCCTTTTGCATCCCAAGCCAATCCCCCAGCTGGCCTGCCTCCGAAGAAACCCTCGTCCTCGAAGACACCACTGCTCTCGATCTCTACTCATGTTGACGAGTATGTGATCGACAATGCTGCTGGATCCCACTGGGCAACACTAGGCTCGGACATCCTGTCTCGGGTGGGCCAAAGCTTTGGGAACTTTGACGCTCCTCACTGGCAGTTTCTGAACAATGCCAAAGACTGCAACACTCTTTATGAGAAGAGTGTTGAGCTCCACGCTGCAGTAATCTTTCTTCTCCCACCAGTTAGTTGCATTTACACTTAGTCCATATACTAATTTTGTGTTTTTTGTATGTCGGGCTCTTGCTGTCGATGCTCAGCTTAATTATAGGCTGAACAACGAAGTCCACTCGAGCAAGACTGCATTTGTGTATCAAGGTAATAAAAGGAAATATAATAAATATACTTATTACAAGATTGCGTATCCCAAAGGAAGTAAATGAAAGTATACGACCAGATTGGTCGCACCTAATCGCGAGATTTGACGAATCAATAATTGTCTGGTCGATAGTCAAACAGTACTCATTCATTGCCACGTCCCTGCCACGTGTAGGTCAATCCTGCCACGTCACCATGAGTCGTTTTTGGGTAAACAATTATAATAAGCTCAACATTATCAATAATATTATATACATATAATTTATCATGTTATCATATTGTATAATATATATATTATAACTATACACTTATAATTGATAATATTATGAGTGTATAAGGATCTAATTAAACATGTATTATTATAATTATACTATATACTATATTAATATGTATATAGTATAATATATATTTATAAATTAGTGTAATAATGTAATTAATATGTATAATTAGCTATTATTATATAACAATACATAAGATTTTATTATAATAATAATATAAATATTATATTATGATATTATAATAATATAATATCATATAATAAGATTACTAATATATTTATGTTACGTAATTTTATGATAGGATACTTAATATGACTTATCATGACATAATATAATTTATCATTATATGTAAATTAATATAATAATACTATATAAATGTTTTATCATAATGGTATTTTAGTATAGGGTTATTTTATACATTAAATTATAATGTAAGTATTATAATTAAGTATAATAATGATATCATATATTAGTTATGATATCATAAAATTAATAATGATTATCCTTAGTATAGTCTTTTTTATGTGTCACTTCAATTCTAATATGTTTACTCCTTTGAATCTATTACACTATATAGATTGGTGATAATGATAATAAATAATATACATATATTAATAGGATATTAATATATGTATATAATATCATAACATTATATTAATAACTTAATAACATTATATGTAATTCTAAGAATATAATAATGATATTTATGAAACAATGTGAAAATATATTTATACTTATTGTATTATATTTTATTGCATAAAATTACACATATGATATTACAATAATTAAACTATAATCAATTATTACAGTTTGTTAACTATATTATTATAGTTAACTGAGATTATTACGAAAATATCATAGTTACACCGGGATCAGATTATGAATACGATAATAATCTCAAATATCGTATAATATGTATTATATCCCTTAATGTATAATATATATAGATGTGTTTTATATGTTTAGTCTTATATTATTTACCTATTAGGAGTATATACATAGTAATTATAATACAATATAAGCACATAATAGTATAATTACTATGTGAAATAATACCATTATATAAATATACTATAACCAATATATAGTGATAAGATTATATATGTATTATATAATACCGGAGGTTGAGCTTGTGCTTGGGGTAGCTGATTATTGTTTGTGAAAACTCCAGCTCCCTGCCCCAGTACAGGGTTATACTGGTTCCCATATGCTGGCTGCATGGGCTCTTTTCGGCTGTTCAGATGTGCCCACAAATCGAGGTTCGAGGGGTTAGCCTGCCCCCAGTTTTGATTCAGATGATCTCAAAGATCAGGATTATTCTCATAATTCCCAGTATTCTTGGGTTCGGTATTATATACACTCACCGACCTACGAAGCTCCAAACTTTCGCTCATGAAACTAACATTTCTTTTTGGTTGAGAGGCTCGATGGTTGCGAGGTGGATCTTCCACTCGCCCCTCGCTCCGGTTGTTTGTGACCTCGACATGTGACTTCCTGCTGGTTGGGATGCCGTATGTCCTCAGGTTTCCTCTCGATCGCCCCCGTCTCCAAGTCGAGCTCTACGATTTCTGTCTTGATTGCCACTCCGAGGAGGTCTTTGAGGTGCTCGATCCTCTGTTTGGTTCCTATGAGGAGCCGGTTGGGGTGCCTCTCGAACCGGAGATGGGTGCCTTATTGGAGATGAAGGATGCCTTATAGGCGACAGTGGGGGCCTTCCATTGTTGGGCCTAGAAGGTCCAGAATTGGCACGAAATGGATCCGGGTTATTCCTGACAGGCTCAGGGTTAGTGTTTCGAGCTGCTGAGGGAGCTCGATTATTCCCCATTCCTGCAGTTACACTCACCGTCGGATTTCCAGTAGTAGTTTGAGTATTCCTCCCAGGGTGATCGTTGCCTATGTTTCCCCTGGGCCTTGGATGGGTCTGTTGGGCCCTTTGTTCGGCTATTTTGGCAACCGTACTCCCGTGGGGATGCCCTCTGGCCCTTCGAGGAGGTGCCTGGGCCTTGGCAGCCTGCCTGGCCAATACTTCATTACGCCGTGTGGCTTCGGCCAATTATTGGCGCAGTTGGAGATTCTCCGGTTCCACAATGGGCACGTACCTCTCAAGATTATAATAGAGGTCCTCGTCAGGCCTGGGGTTGGAGTAGGTGGCCCCCTATATTTAGATGATGCACTCCCCTCACTGGGCTATGGTTCTTCATGGGCAGCTTCCCAGGTAGTTATCAGTCTGAGGAGTTCACTCCTCAGGGATTTGGGGCAATGGTCGTCCACTAGTTCCTGGATTGTTCGTGGCGGCCATTGATTCTATGCAAGAGGTTTCTGATTAAACAATACGAGGATTTGCTTAATGTTGTCAACGAAAGCACCAAATTGTTGACGTCATTTTTCGTCAACTTAATTTTGAACAGTACTAAACAACATTTTATAAAGAATAGAAGAACATAAGAACTTTTACGTGGTTTAGCAGTTAAAATCTGTCTAGTCCATAAGTCAATATTATTGATCTTGATACTCTCTCAAAGCTTTTTCAGAGCAATTCGGCAGGGTATTCTCAGTACCATTTTGTGTGTGAATACAAATGAAATTTCCCAAGCTATTTATAGGTCTGTTTGACAGAATATATTCCCCCTATTCAGGGAAGTTACAATCAATTATTCAAATTGGAAATAAATGTAAATAAATACATTAATTACGTAATATCTCATGATAATTGAGATTTAATATCTGATAACAATAAATCCGCAAGGAATAGGGATTTCCTAACAACTTCCATGTGTAAAATGCATTCCTAAACTCAATCGTAAGGTGGACGTGCTTTCGAGATCGAACAAGACTTCGAGCTTGTTATTCCAATCACCCCTCCTCACCTAGCAGTTTCGTTGAACCCATTCTTCGGAGACCAATGCCTTCGAGCTTGTAACTAAGGCTCGAACAATACACATGCCTCGAAGGAGATTCTCGCTTTCGAGCCTCAAACTCGTGCTCGATTGCCAATAACAACATATCAAGAATTATGTCAATTTATACAAGTGTTTAGTCAATGTTTGTTATTTTCGAGCTTACGCTTTTCGAGCCTATATTTTTAGGCTCATTTGTTCATTCTCGAAATTTGGATGTAACAAATGTTGGATTAACTTATACAGGATCTTTATTTATTTTCATGTATATCGAATATTAAACAAATTAATACAAGATAGCCTAAAACATGTTTCTAAAATTGAATTCAAAGAGAAACAAAGAATAGAATACTTACAGTATACGCAGCGAAATGAAACAGTCCTTCCTTCAATTTCTCTAACTCGTATCCTCTCTGTCGCGGAGTATTATCAAGAAACTGAACCGGTCTTCTATTTTCTTCACAATCTTCCAATGTATCCTTAGAACCACCTAGACTAGTGTGGGCAATTCTCAACACATGAGATAGATATAGAGAGAAGAAGAGAAAATAACAAAGAGGCTTAGAAAATGACTTGTGTTTAGAGAGAATCTAAAACTATACGAAAACCAGTGATTAAACTTATGTTTTGACTTCTCTCTAAGCACTCCTTTATAGACTCAATTAGGTCATTTAATTTAATTAAAAAATCAATAAAATAATAGTCATTTTGAAGCCCTAGGTCGAAATTATCATGGGCTAGAGGCCCGTGAAATTTCCCATTTGATTATAAGTCCATTTGACTTAAAATCAAGACCTATATTATTTTCTATTGATTTAATTAATTAAATAATTATTTAAATCCTTTATCAAATTAATTATTTATAATTTGAACCTTGATTTAAACTTATTTATTAATTTAGATACCAATTTATCTTAATTAATAAATCTGCCATAATTTCTTTTTTCTTCTCAAAATTACACAACTCTGTGAAACTATCCAAAATTGACCTAGTCAACTTTGATAATTCTAATTGATGATTAAATCAATTAATTGAGACTATCTAGATGATTTTATCCAATGTACAATGGGGATTATGGGCCTATGAAATCAAGCTCCAATAAGTTATCATAAATCTAACAAATAAATTTACTAACTTATTAATTCCTCGTGACTCCACTATAGACTCGGAATTGCACTCTTGAATTCATAGAATGCTCTAAAACAAATATAGATATGCTATTAATTATCCATTGTTACAACCATAATTGTCACTCAATCCTCTATAGACGGTCTACAATGAGATAGGACTAAAATACCGTTTTTCCCCTCATTGTATTTTATCCTTAAAACACTTAGTTCATTGTAAATGATATTTCAGTAAACTAATTTAATTACGGAAATGAGATCTCTATCATTTATCACCTTGAACCAAACTAAAAGGAAACCATCGTTTCACTTCTTCATCAGAAACTATAGATGTTCATATCTATGATTAACACTCCCACTCAATTATACTACCGAGTTCCCAAGATGTAAGTATGGGCTTGTCCGTAGGGTAAGCTAGTAACGAACAAGTCAAAGAACTCAAATAATACAACCAGTTAGAATACTAACCACTCAGAATTGAGATTGAATTGACCTATGGTCAACTATATGATATGACTAGAATAGATAATAACGGTATGTTTACTTATCTTATCAACTGTCAATATCGGTTTAATCCGATGTAACAAATACATCCGATCTTATCTACTTTGCTAATGTTCTGGAAAGAACATAACACTGTAATGTGTAAGTAGATCATATCATAGATTGGATAGACAGTGTAAATCCGGTGCCCTGACTAATCTTAGGACTAACTTATTTTGAACATATAATCATATTTATATTCCATTGTGATTACGTCACTATAAATAAGATTAGCTATATGCTCAGGATTTAATAGAAGTTTATATTAAACAAATAATCATGAAAATAAAACATGTGAGCAAAGTGATTAATTAAGTAAAAAAAAATTGATTTTTATTCTTTTATTGATAATAAAATGAGATTACAAACAATTTGGGTTTTAATTAGGGCATGAAACCCCAACAAACTCCCACTTGCACTAATTGAAACTAATGTCTTAATTCTATTAATCTCATTTCCTTGATATGCTTATCAAATGTAGCTTCTAGTAGTGTCTTTGTAAACGGATCCGCAAGATTGTCTTCAGTTGCAATCTTCATAACCTTCACATCTCCCCTGGCCACATATTCTCGAATAATGTGATACTTCCTTTCTATATGCTTACTCCTCTTGTGACTTCGAGGCTCTTTCGAGTTGGCTATCGCTTCTGTATTGTCACAAAACAACACAAGCAGTTTATCCATTTCTGGAATAACACCAAGATCCGAATAGAACTTCTTTAGCCAAACTATTTCCTTAGCTGCTTCTGACGGGGCTATGTACTCAGCCTCCATGGTGGAATCTGATATTGCAGACTGCTTTACGCTTCTCCAAATCACAGCTCCACCCCCCAAGAGTAAACAACATTCCAGAAGTAGACTTCCTGTCATCGACATTAGTTTAAAAATCTGAATTGGTGTAGCCTACAGGGTTCAGAACACCACCCTTGTAGACTAACATATAATCCCTAGTCCGTCTCAAATACTTCAGGATATGCTTAACTGCTATCCAATGTTCCGGTCCTGGGTTTGACTGATACCTGCTCACTACTCCCACTGCATAGCAGATATCTGGTCTAGTACACAACATGGCATACATCAGACTTCTAACTGCAGATTCGTAAGGAACTTTTCTCATTGCATCTTCCTCTTCAGGAGTCTGGGGAGATTGCTTCTTTGAAAGATGAATTCCATGGTGGGACGGTAGATGCCCTTTCTTGGAATTTGTCATTGAGAAACGTTCAAGCACTTTATCAATGTAAGCTGCTTGAGATAGAGATAAAAGTTTGTTCTTTCTATCCTTGATGATCTGGATACCTAGAACATAACTTGCTTCACCCAAATCCTTCATCTGGAATTGAGTACTCAACCAATTCTTCACATTTGATAATTTCTTAACATTGTTTCCAATGAGTAAGATATCATCTACATAAAGAACCAGGAATACCACTATTTGATTTGCCTTCAGTTGGTAAACACAGGGCTCATCAATATTTTGTTCAAAGCCATAGGTTTTGATTATTTCATCAAACCAAAGATTCCAGGAACGAGAAGCTTGCTTAAGTCCATAGATGGACCTATTTAACTTACAAACTTTTCCTTCGTGTCCAGATACTTTAAATCCTTCTGGCTGACCCATATAAATGACTTCATCAAGCTTTCCATTAAGAAAAGCTGTCTTGACATCCATTTGCCAGATCTCATAGTCGAGGGCGGCTGCTATGGATAAAGAGGATATGAATGGATTTGAGCATGGCTACCGGACTAAAAGTTTCCTCATAGTCCACGCCTCTCTTTAGGTATAACCCTTTGCCACTAATCGAGCTTTATAAGTCTTGATATTTCCATCAATACCTCATTTCTTCTTGTAGATCCACTTGCACCCAATGGCCCTAAAGTCACTAGGTTCTTCCACAAGATCCCAGACGGAATTTGAGTGCATGGACTCCATTTCCTGTTTCATGGCTTCGAGCCATAGTTCCTTTTCAGGGCTAGTTGTTGCCTATTTGAAAGAAAACGGATCATCATCACTAGTGTCACCAACAACCATATTGGTTTCGCCATCCAAACCATAGCGAACTGGGTTCCTAGAAACCCTCCCACTACGACGAGGCTCCGTGACTGTTTGCTCAGGAACAGTGGTACTTTCTTCATTTAAATCGACTTGCGTCGGTTGGACGTGAAGAGTGGTAATTTCATCATCAACTCGTGTTGATGATGATGGAACATTGGTTGGAGTCAATTCTTTAACCATCTCCTCTAAAACTACTTTCCTGCGAGGTTTAAAGTTCTAGACATAGTCATTTTCCATAAAAGTAGCATTTGTAGAAGTAAACACTTTCTTTTCTGAATGACTATAGAAAAGTCCACCCTGAGTACCTTTAGGATAGCAAACAAACATGCAAAATTCAGTTCGCGGTTCTAGCTTTCCCTCCTTTTTCCTCAGGACATGAGCGGGACACCCCCAGATTCTATAATGGCGTAAACTAGGTTCACGACCATTCTAGCGTTCTAAAGGTGTTTTGGGGATTGATTTTGATGGAACGACATTGAGAATGTCATTCGCGGTTTCAATTGCATGTCCCCAGAACGAAGTTGGTAGAGTTGAGTAACCAAGCATGCATCTAACCATTTCCAATAAAGTTCTGTTTCAGCATTCCGCTACACCATTTTGTTGCGGAGTACCTGGGGCAGTAAGTTGTGATAAAATCTCAAGTTCAGTTAAATGATCTTGGAACTGCATATCCAAATATTCTCCACCCCTATCAGATCGCAAAATCTTTAACATTTTACCTAATTAGTTCTGAGCCATTGCTAGGAATTCCTGAAACTTTGAAAATGATTCTGATTTCCTATGCATTAGGTAAAGACATGAGTATCTAGAGTAATCGTCAATGAAAGTGACGAAATACTCAAAACCACCACTGGCTTGTACATTCAAGGGTCCACAAACATCTGAATGCACAAGTCCAAGTGGTTCTTTGGCCCTATCACCATTTGCAGAGAATGGACGCTTGGTCAGTTTGCCTTCTAGACAAGATTCACAGACAGGTAATTCACCTAAGGTGAGTTCCCTCAAAGGTCCGTCCTTTGTAAGTCTTTGAATCATATCATAGCCAATGTGACCTAGTCTCAAGTGCCATAAATACGTCATATTATTATTATCGGTTTTTTGACGTTTATTGACCTAGGTTTAGCTACGTTGGATAAATCATTATTAAGAGCGAGGGGTTCGTTAGGTCGCAAAATATAAAGCCCATTTTCCAAACATGCAATACACAATTGTGATCCATTGAAAGAAATAGATATATTAAAACTTGTGAAAGTCATAACAAATCGTTCTAATTGCAACATGGAAATTGAAATTAAATTTCCACTAAAATCTAGAATAAAAAATACATCTTTTAAAATTAAAAATTTATTACTTCAGACGAGCTCTTCCTCTAGCTTGGACCGCAACGAACGCTCCGTTCCCAACTCTAAGCTTTAAGCCACCTTCGTTCACTTTCTCCCACGATTCAAGAAGCTGTAAAGAGTTACAAACATAGTTAGTAGATCCAGAATCAATAATCCAAACAGAGTTATCATTCTCTGAAACACATGTTTCCAAGATAAATGTACTATAATCATTACCTTTGTTTTTATCTGCTAGAAACTTGGGGCAATCTTGTTTCCAATGCCCCTTCTCTTTGCAGTGAAAACATTTACCTTTACCTTTCTTGTTTTTCTTGTTTTTCCCCTTATGTGTCTATGCACTTGGTTGTGCACTCGCCTCTGCAGGCTTGGGGTTGTTGTTTTACCCACCTTTCCTCTTGTTTCCAGCTTTTGAAGACGAAGCTTGGTTAGCTTCAGCCTTAGCTGGATCAGCAGCAGTAGTAGTAGTTGTCTTCTTTTCTCCTCCCTTACTAGGTCCACCCATGATAGACTCAAAATTCTGAAGCTCATTCATGAGCTGCGTCAGACCATAGTTGAGTTTATTCAACACATAGTTGGTGGTGAATGGAAGGAAAGCTGGAGAAAGACTGTTGAGGATTAAGCCAACTTGAGCTTCCTCATCTATTATGGCTCCGTGCAGTTCAGCTTCCTGAAATTAGTTTGTCATCTTGATCAAGTGATCACGAACATGTTGAGAAGGTGCCATTCAAGCATTGGCATATTTCTTGGTGGCCTCAAAACGAGTCTGTGCTGACTTGGCACCAAACATGTCTTGGAGCTGATCCATGATTTCGTAGGTTGTCTCGACATTCTCCATCTTTGTCTTGAGAGTGTCGATCATACTAGTCAACATGTAGTACCGCGCCTTGTTGTTAGCCGCCTGCCAACGCTCATACTTGTCCCTCACAGACTTGGTAGCTCCTTCAGCTGGAACTTCCGGGGATTCCTCAATCATGACGAACTTGGAGTTGTCACCTATCAACACAATGTTGATGTTTTGCTTCCATTTAAGGAAGTTTTCTCCAGTGAGTTTCTCCTTCGAAAGTTGAGAAAGGATGGGAGTAGACACAACCATAACTCAAAACTACAAATTACCAATAAAATAAAAATCAATCACATTTGTTCAATAAAACTTCTATTCACACAAATTTCAAGAAATAGCACAACATATACCAAAAATATGTAAGATATGAGAAAAAAAATACCAAAAACAATCATATCTCTATTTCTTTAGGTTTTTAACTAATCTATGATATCCTTCTCCCGGTTGGCGAGAGTCAAAAATACCACTAGTTAAATAGAGTTGCAAACTCATTTAATAATGGACACCACTATTAACAATCTACTATTCGATCAAAATAAGAAAACAAATTCTCTTATTTTATGAGCTAGACCCACGGTTTCAATAACATAGATTTAGTCCTAGTAGTCACTGTAGGGGTGAGTCTAGTAGAATTTGACCTATAATTATCTATCTTTCGAAATCTAACCTTGTCAAAATAACTAATGAGCACCTTCCGTAAGGGGACGATTCAAAGCGCCTTCAGGCCCCATTAAGCTATTGACTATGTTAAACCAACGGTGGAGATCGAATAAAATCCTTAAAATAAGCTCATTATAAAATTAAAATAGTATTTTTATTATTTATTTTTAGAAAATTAATGACTATGATTTTCCCAAAAAAATTAAACAGATTAAAATTTTTAAAACCAAAGTCCTATAATTTCTTATTAATTCTAAAGTGTCACATTGAAACTCAATTAATTTATAATTAATTTGTTGTTAATTAATATTTAGGTTTAACTAATATAATGAACATATACAATTAAGTCCAACTCAGGTAAATGGGCCTTAACAATTGGGCTTGTATGGAGGAGGGTTGGGTCTAGTATGTCGTTCCCACTACAAATGGGCCATATCTTCCATACAAGGTCCAAAAGACAGGAATTTAAACCTTCGTTTTATTAATTGTTATTAATTGATTAGACCCACTATAGTCATGCAAAACAAATGGGCATTCACAAGTGGAATCACCCACAAGAGAGGAATTTAAACTTTACATTTTCTAATGGGCCCAAATAAAACCTATCATTTTATGAATATTTTATTTGGCACAATACCATATATCTAACAAACATATGAGCCACTATATGCATCTAAGCCCAATTGCAAAAATACCACATATAGTGCAAACAGACATGTTATAATTGGATGGGCCTAATCATGTTACTATATGAGCAATTCTATGAATTTATGCAAAAATACCACAATTAATTATCTAGAATTTATCAAAAAATTCAAATTAATTAAATTTGTACAAAAAATAAGTCAATTTAAATAAAATTTATCAACAACTAACAATAGTTAATTTAAATTTATTTTATCAACAATCAACTTGGTTTAGATTAATTTGAAAAAAATATATTAATTTAATTTAAATAGGATTTATCAACAATTAACCAAAGTTAATTTAAATCACATTTATTAAAAAATATATTTTATTAATTGGTTGAAAAAATGATATTTTTCAAAATTTAACCAATTTAAAATTTTAAAATCAATATCTTAATTATTTTCTAAAAATATCTTGTGTTGTTACAACTATTAGCTAATATTTTAATCATTTTAAAAAAAATATATATATAAATAGTTATAACAACCCTAAAATATCTCAACAAATTCAAATATCTATAAAAATATCTAACTAACAATGTTCAAATTTCAAATAATTTAAATATTAAAAACTATAGAATAAAAAAATATTTATATTTTCAAATAAAGATTTAATAAAAATATCAAGAATTTAAATGAAAATATCTTAAATATCTGATATCATAATTATAATATTTTAATATATTAAAAGATTTAAAATTAAGTTGTTAGTCTATTTTTTAAATTTGAATTTGAATGTTTGTAGAAAATATCTAATTATTTAAATCTCAACTAACAAAAATATCTTATTTAAAAAAACAATTTTAAAAACAAAACAAATCTAATATTTTTGGCTTTGATTATAAATAATAATTTTTCACAATTCTTAATTTTCATTAATTTAAAAAAAAAATCTGATGAACAGTACCCGTCAGTACGGGTACTGTTAACTGGTTGGGTTGCTGGGCTTGCGCGCGCGGGCAGGTGGGTGGCGCGCGCTGGTACGCGCGGTGTGCCCGCGCGTGGCAGCCAGTGCAAAAAAATTTCAAAATTTTTTTTGTGTGCAATTTTTCAAACCAAAACCATTTTCTAATTAATTTTTAACATGTTTTACACAAAATAAAACATATATAAAATTAATAACATAGAAAACACAACAAAATAACCTAAAAAATTGCTAAAAATCAATCTACTTCATAAAAACATGAAAATCCATCAAATTATTCAAACATATCAAATAATCCAATTTTAAACATGTTCATGCATGAAAATGAAGATTACCAAAGACTCTGATACCAGTTATTGGATTAGCTTATACATGATCTTTATTTATTTTTATGTATATCTAATATTAAACAAATTAATACAAGATAGTCTAAAACATGTTTCTAAAATTGAATTCAAAGAGAAACAAATAATAGAATACTTACATTATACGCAGCGAAACGAAACAGTCCTTCCTTTAGTTTCTCTAACTCTTGTATCCTCTCTGTCGCAGAGTATTATAAAGAAACTGAACCGATCTTCTATTTTCTTCACAATCTTCCAATGTATCCTTAGAACCACCTAGACTAGTGTGGGCAATTCTCAACACATTAGATAGATATAGAGAGAAGAAGAGAACATAACAAAGAGGCTTAGAAAATGACTTGTGTTTAGAGAGAATCTAAAATTATCAGAAAATCAGTGATTAAACTTATGTTTTGACTTCTCTCTAAGCACTCCTTTTATATTCTCAATTAGGTCATTTAATTTAATTAAAAAATCAATAAAATAATAGCCATTTTGAAGCTCTAGGTCGAAATTATCATGGGCTGTAGGCCCGTGAAATTTCCCATTTGATTATAAGCCATTGGACTTAAAATCAATGCCTGTATTATTTTTTATTGATTTAATTAATTAAATAATTATTTAAATCCTTTTATCAAATTAATTATTTATAATTTGAACATTGATTTAAACTTATCTATTAATTTAGACACCAATTTATCTTAATTAATAAATGTGCCATAATTTCTCTTTTCTTCTCAAAATTACACAACTCCGTGAAACTATCCAAAATTGACCTGGTCAACTTTGATAATTCTAATTGATGATTAAATCAATTAATTGAGACTATCTAGATGATTGGGGCATGGTGCAAAATGACCCTTGATGTTGTGTGAAAGTAAGTAAATGTCCATGTTTTTAATTTTGTAGTAAAATAGCATAATCATCTATTTAATATCACATATTACTAAATACACACTTTAACAAATTACTATTTTATTCTAAATATTTTAATATTATGGTATATGTATATTAGTTTTGTTTAATTGGTTTTTATTTTAAAGTTATTTTGATTTTTTTTCGTTTTTTATGGGTTGTTGAATGATATACTATACCACAAAATATATATACTGAGTTGAAAAATAATATACCATCAAAACTTACAAAATTATTACTCAAAAATGTATATACTATGCTAACAAAGTTATATACTACCATTAAAATATATATATCATGATACAAAATTATATACTACCACTATGTATAATAAAATAGAAATTAAATATCACAAAAAAAAAATTATATACCATACTACAAAAAACATATACATTAATTGAAAAATAATATACCAACAACCTATAAAAAACTTAAAAAATCAATATAACTTTAAAATAAAACTAATTAAACAAAACTAATATACATATACCACTATACTAAAGTCATACAATCCTAAATAAATAAATAAATTATAAAAAAAGGTAATTTAGATAATCAACAATGTAAAATGGTCATTTATCTACAATTTTAAAAATGAGGACATTAACTTCTTTATGGCTTTATGTTGGGTCATTTCCTATAATTTCTCTTTATCCAAGGTACAATGGGCCTATGAAATCAAGCTCCTATAAGTTATCATAAATCTAACAAATAAATTTACTAACTTATTAATTCCTCGTGACTCCGCTATAGACTCAGAATTGCACTCTTGAATTCATAGAACGCTTTATAACAAATATAGATACACTATTAATTATCCATTGTTACAACCATAATTGTCACTCAATCATCTATAGACAGTCTACAATGAGATATGACTAAAATACCGTTTTACCCCTCATTGCATTTTATCCTTAAAACACTTAGTTCATTGTAAATGATATTTCAGTAAACTAATTTAATTACTGAAATGAGATCTCTATCATTTAACACCTTGAACTAAACTAAAAGGAAACCATCGTTTCACTTCTTCATCAGAAGCTATATATGTTCATATCTATGATTAACATTCCCACTAAATTATACTACCGAGTTCCCAAGATGTAAGTATGGGCTAGTCCGTAGGGTAAGCTGGTAACGAACAAGTCAAAGAACTCAAATAATACAATCAGTTAGAATATAACCACTCGGAATTAAGATTGAATTGACCTATGGTCAACTATATGATATGACTAGAATAGATAATAACAGTATGTTTACTTATCTTATCAACTGTCAATATCGGTCCAATCCGATGTAACAAATACATCCGATCTTATCTACTTTGCTAATGTTCTGGAAAGAACATAACACTGTAATGTGTAAGTAGATCATATCGTAGATTGGAAAGACAGTGTAAATCCGGTGCACTGACTAATCTTAGGACTAACTTATTTTGAACATATAATCATATTTATATTCCACTGTGATTACGTCACAATAAATAAGATTAGCTATATGCTCAGGATTTAATAGAAGTTTATATTAAACAAATAATCATGAAAATAAAACATGTGAGCAAAGTGATTAACCAAGTAAAAAAAATTTGATTTTTATTCTTTTATTGATAATAAAATGAAATTACAAAGAATTTGGGTTTTAATTAGGACATAAAACCCCAACAACAAATACATACTGTCTTATAAAAAAAATTATGATTCTAACTTTATACGTGCTAAAAATATAAAAGGAATTCGACAATACTGTCATTGTTTTAGGAGAAATTTACCTTCTTTACTTTTTTTATAATTTAATTACAAAAATCTCCTACAAAATTTTATTTGCAAAAATACATCGCCATGTCATAAAAAAATACCAGATTCTAAAACTAATATACTTGAATTTGAAACTTTCCCGAAATCCCGTTTTTCTCGTTTTTTTGGGTTTAAAAAAGTAACATTTTAGTTACTTAAAATGTTAATAAGTAACAATTAGTTAATTTTTTCATGAAAAAAATTATTTTTATTGCATATTATTTTATATATTTTTTGGTTACCTCCAATACTTATTTTTTGAAACTTTTTTATCTGAAGACACTGATTAGTCATTTTGAAGTTATATTATGGTGTCTTATTAATTAAGATACTTTTACGTTGTCGATTAGTCATTTTTTAGAAACTAATGAGTTACAATAAAATATAACAAATTACTATATAGCTTATTATTAAAAGTTACTTTTAGTATACCGTAGAGTAATTTTTTTATATTCTATTTAAAACTTACCAAACAATATCCTACAGAATTTATTTTAAAAAAGTTACTTGGAATATTTTTAAATAAATTTAAGTTGTTTAGAATACAATATAGTATCTTTTAAATGTAAAATAAGAATACAAATTTTAGTATATTAAATTTTGATCAAGTTTAAAATTTAGTTACTTTTTGGTCAACACAATATAAAAAACAAACTAAAATGTTGCTTTTTATTCTGGTCATTTTCTCTGTCGAAGGGAAAAAACATATGCTTCCCACATATCAAAATGATGACCTTGAAGAGTAGGTCGCGATGGTACCACTTTTGAGCTCAATTGACTAGCGGTGTGGCCGGAAAAGATTTTTTAAATTAAAGATAAGAGAGAGTGTAAGAAATTAATAAAAAAAAGAGTATAGTGGAGAGAGAAAGGAGCCCCATACCATGAAAAAAAACAAAAAGCAAATAAAAAAAGTTAAAAAAAGCGGTATAAAAAATATGAAAAAAAGTAACTAATGAGTAACTTATTAATATTTTAAGTAACTAAAATGTTATTTTTTTAAACCCAGAAAAATAGAAAAACCAGGATTTCGGGAAAGTTTCAAATTCAGGTACTTTTAGAATCCAATATTTTTTGATGATGTGGCAATGTATTTTTGTAAATAAAGTTTTGTAGGTAATTTTTATAATTATTTTATATTATAACTATATAATTGTAAGAATCACTTGTTTTAGTGCATATATTATAGTCGTCTCCTATAGGTATTTTGCTAAAGGTGTATTGTGTTGTAATAGTTAGTGGCCCATCTAATTTAGGCTTGTGTAGTGTACTTGGATTGCGTTAGTATGCCCATACAAAAACTCTTGCAACTACCACTCATGAAGCCCAAAAGGCAAGCACTACTTAAGAGGCTCAAAATTTAGTCCCATTACTGAGGACACTGGGTTGGGTACAGTCATTCTCAGCCAGCGTTAATCTATTCTCTATTTTACGGGTAAATAGTATTGGCGGCCCGGTTTTATCATATCATTTATCATTTAGGTTTCAATATTATTTTTTAGCAATTAGTTCTCAATTTTTATATTTTGACTCAGATTGGTCACAAAGTTATATTTTATTAAATAAAACCTAATTTGTAGAGATAAAATAAAATTTTTAACAAAAAATAAATGTAGCACCATTTTTGTCATTTTTTTTTCAACCAAATTAATTAATTAATACCAAATGTATTATTTTAGTATATTGACTTAAATATTTTTATCAAATATTAAAATTTATTTTCTATTATCCTTTTAAAATATGTAATATCACTTATATATTAATTAGTTTATCATTTTTAATAAAAAAATTTAGGTATTTTAAATTTCAAAAGCAATAAATTTATTATAAGTGCTTCTATCTATAACATCATTTTTTTATCACTACACATATTTCTATTAAAGTTAAAAATTCTTTCCACATATATTAAAACAATGATGTTATAGATAGAAGCAACTTTAATAAATTTTATTAGGGGTGAGCATCTAAACCGACCGCACCACACTACACCGCAAACTGCGGTGTCAAAAGTGGAATAATTCGGTATGGTTTGTATCTTGGCTAAACCGCACGATGCGGTATGGTGCGCGGTTTGGCGGTGTGAAATTTTGGTTTGCACCACACCGAACCGTATACTTACAAATATGTTAAAAAAAAATTAAACTTTACATATATACTATTTTTTAGTAACCCAATCTAAAACAATGACTCGTGTACACCAGAATCAGAATGTACACATAATATATATACACATATTATAGTAATATGTCGGGATGAGTGTTAGGAGAGTTAGGCGAGCTCCCCATAACCCTTCTGGTTATGGGGTTGATAAATCTTTTTTTCCTTTTCGTTTTGGGTGTGATATTGATCCTATTCCTAAGTTTTCTAATAATCGATATTGGAGTTTCAAGACAGCACATAAAGTTTTCGTGTTTTCACTCACAGATGATGGCGGGGCTGTTCGATTGTGTGAAAGAACGAGGTTGTCAGGCTACGAGATTGTGGTGTCTTTAGATGGAGCAAGGTGGTTGATCGGTGAGATCCAGCGGTTAGTTTCTCTGAAGATTGATGATAGGGTGGGTTTCAAGAGCTCTTTTAGAAACAGTTCTATGACTGTTTTTGTTGAGTGTTTCAAGAACATTAGAGGTGTTTTCCTCAAAATGTCCACACTTAGAAACAGAATGGTCAGAAGCATCATTATTCCTGATGAAGGTTGGGAGTCTAGTTGGATGGAGATGGAAAAGTGCCTTATTGGGGTGGTTGGAAGACAGGAAAAGGAGTCAAGAAGGAAAAATTTTCCAGATCCTAGGATCTTGAAGCTTTCCTGGGCAGAAGTGGTGTCAGCGAAGGGTGAGGTTGATCGTAAGGACACTCTTAAGGATAATACTTCTCAGGCTATGTCGATGAGGAAAGGTTTCGCTGTGATGCTGATTCAATCTGGAAGTGCGACTGCTTGGGAGTTTGTTCTTAGTTATTTTCAAAAGCAGTTTGGGAATCAATTGGAATTGTCTTTCTTGTCTGATGATAGAGCAATTCTGTGGTGTCCCTTTGCCGATTTACAAAAAAATTTAATATCTAAAGGGGAGACTCTTGTCTCGAATAAGTGTTCGATCTCTATCTCTTCTTGGACATGGAAATCTCAATTGCTCGAGAAGAAGTTTATATGCTCTCAAGATTGGATTGGAGTGGATGGATTACCACTGAACTTATGGAATATACATGTTTTTAAGGTGATTGGGGATTTATGCGGGGGTTTGATGGAGGTGGATAATAGCACTTTAGATTTGGCAGATGTGTCATTCACCCGCTTGAAGGTAGTGGGTCAGCCGAAAGGTTTCATCCCGGAATTCATCTCTCTGCCTTATGATGGTATCTTCATATCCTTAAGAATTTTCAAAATTGGAAAGATGGGAAATTCTTCTGTTTCTTCAAGAAATGGTGGCAGGAAAATCTGGGTTAGGAAAAGAAGCCAGGAACGATGGTCAGAGTCAAAGAATCTTGAGCCGCCTAGGAAGAATCAAAAGGAGAGCTGTCCAGCTGAGGTCGCTGTGATCACTGGCGTTTCAGTTGGGTCGTCGGCGGTCAACCTTAGCAGGTTCCGTTCTCATGGCCTCATTAACGTGCCTACAGTTTTCCAGAATGATGTATGTGAATCTTCAGGGATCGTTTCCCTAAATTCTTGCTCCTCATTAAAGTCTATTTTCAAAAGACTTTTTTCAGACTTATCTTCTGTTGATAAGAATAAGGAGGGCACGTGTAGTTTTATTAAAGACACGCGGACTGTGCTGGGTTTTCAATTTGGCCTTTCTTTTGATGGATTGGGTTGGGCCTTGACTTTGGAAAAAGGGGCTGGTTCTTTTATAATTGATTTCTCCTATGTAAGGGCTCTCTTCAATCCAATTTTGATGGAATTTGTTATGGGATGCCGGCCCAAGAAGGATTTAAAAGCTAGTTGGTCCAAACCTCCTCGTAGGATTAGAAGCCCAAAGATCTGTGAGGCTTTCGGCAAGGGCAGAATCCTCCTTTGGACAGACCATTCATAAAAATTTTCAAGCCGTGGGGAGGTTTCTCTTCATCAGTCAACAGAGGAAGAGACAAGCAGCGAGCTATTTACTAAAAGTCTGAAAGTGTACTGTCGTAGGCCAAAAGATTCCTTTCCTGAGAGTTATTCTCTTTTAGAAGAACAGTTCGACACTGCGATGGCTACAGAACAAGTTTTGGAAGAAAATACTAGAAAGTTGTGGTGTGGAGATGATGAAGAGGAGGGTCTTGAGGTTAAACAGGTTCCTCGATTGGAGAAAGATGCCGTGGCTTCAGAGGAGATTTCTGTGGTTCAGGCAGATAGACCTCATGACTTTACAAGGTTGGCTTCGATGATGGAATCGTTTGGAATTTCATTACTTCCTAATTATGAAGGGGAGAAAGGGAACGGAAGTCTTTCCCCTTTGCCTAAAAAGAGTGCACGTGAACTAAAGAAACTTGAGTTTAATGTTAATTTTGTCAAGAAGAGTAACTTTGGGTGTCGGAAAGTTTCATGAAGATTTTATCATGGAATGTAAGGGGTAGTGGCAATAAAGAGAAGCGGAGGGCAATCAAAGAAACCATTTGCAAGGTGAATCCAGATCTTATTGTGCTTCAAGAGGTGAAAAGGGTTAAAATAGAGAGAAGTTTCATAGGGAGTATTTGGAGATCCAGATTTAAAGCTTGGATTTTTCAGCCGACAGTAGGAAGATCAGGGGGAACTTTAGTGGTCTGGGATACTCGTAGTGTATTTGTTTCGGATTCTTTGGTAGGGGAGTTCACCGTCTCCATTCGTATTGAAGCTGAGGGTAAGGACCCTTGGTGGTTTTCGGGTGTTTATGGGCTTGTGGTTTATGGTAATCGGGATAGTTTTTGGGATGAGTTAGCAGGTTTACATGTCATTTGTGGTAGTCATTGGTGCTTGGGGGGAGATTTTAATGTGGTAAGGAGGGGAGATGAGAAACTAAATAGCGTAACTAACACGCGAAGTATGAAGGATTTTGATTCGCTAATCAGAGAGATGAACTTGGTGGATCCTAAGCTCCATAATGGTTGTTTCACTTGGACTAATTTCAGACAGAAGCCTGTTTGTAGTAGGCTCGACAGATTTTTATTTTTCACCTTTATGGACAGAGTCTTATCCTTTCATTCGTCAGGAACTGTTGGTTCGTATTATCTCAGATCATTATCCTATTATTTTGGATTCTAACCCTTCTTCGTGGGGACCCAGCCCGTTCAGATTTGATAATTCCTGGCTTGAGCATAAAGACTTCAAGGCTCTTTGTCAGAAGTGGTGGAACTCGTCTCCGTTGATGGGGTGGGCGGGTTATGGTTTCATGGAAAAACTTTCTTTGGTTAAAGATAAAGTTAAGGGGTGGAGTAAGGAAGTTTTTAGGTCAAGATCTTTGCTCAAACAGTCCATGGAAAAAAGGATGTTCGAGTTGGATAGATTAGAGGAAGGTGGTCAGTGGAGTGATCAACTTCTTTTGGAGCGGAGGAAGATTAAGAAAGAATGGCAGCAAGTAGTCTTTGAAGAGGAGAGAGGAGTTTGGTTTAAGTCGAAATGTCAATGGGCAAAACAAGGAGATTCAAATACTAAGCTCTTCCATAGTATCCTTAGCGCTCGTAAAGCTAGGAATTTCATTTCAAGAATTGAACTTCAGGATGGGGCAATCCTTGACAAAGATGGGGACATTGAAAAGGCAATTGTAGATTTTTACTCCGCGTTGTATTCTGCGACTCATAGGAGGTGGCGTGGTGTGGAAGGTATTTCTTGGGAGCCTATTCCCTCTTTTTTGTCCCAACTCCTTGAGCGGCCTTTCTCCGAAGATGAAATTCGTCGTTCAGTTTTCGACTGTGATGGGTCTAAGGCTCCGGGTCCGGATGGTTTCTCCTTGGCTTTCTATCAGGATAATTGGGATACGGTTAAAAATGATCTCCAAGCAGTGTTCGATGGTTTTTTCAAGGATGGGGTTATTCATGGGAGGACCAATGAAACATACATTTGTCTAATTCCGAAGAAGCTGGATAGTTGTCGGGTTCGAGATTTCAGGCCAATCAGTTTGGTGACTAGTCTCTACAAAATTATTTCAAAGGTGCTGGCTGGTCGTCTCAAATGAGTTCTTTCTGATACAATAGCTGAGACTCAAGGAGCATTTGTAGAGGGTAGACTGATTTTGGATACAGTGCTGGTGGCTAATGAAGCAGTGGAGGAGTATCGGAGTAAAGGAAAGCAGGGGTGGGTTTTCAAAATTGATTTTGCTAAAGCTTACGATTGTGTAGATTGGGATTTCCTGGATTTCGTTCTGGAAAAGAAAGGTTTTGGTGGAGTTTGGAGGAAGTGGATGCGCGGGTGTTTGTCTTCTGCCTCTTTTTCTGTGTTCTTAAATGGGAGACCAAGAGGGAAATTTAAGGGTTCTAGAGGCCTTCGCCAAGGGGATTCCCTCTCACCTTTCCTGTTTACCTTGGTTGCTGATGTTTTGGGTAGGATGGTGGATAAGGCCAAGAGCGTATCGGCTTTACGAGGTTTCAAAGTTGGAAAAGATTTCGTGGAAGTCAGCCATCTTCAGTTCGCAGACGATACGATCTTTTTTGTGGAAGATAATGAGTCGCTGTCAGCTTTTTTGGATATTCTGAAAGCCTTTAGTGTGGTTTCTGGTCTTTTTATTAATTTGCATAAATTCCAATTGTTGGGGATTAATTTGGAGGAGGATTTAGTGGAACTTCGGGCAAGGGATATTGGGTGTGAGGTGGGTCAGTGGCCTATGAAGTACTTGGGTCTTCCTCTTGGGGCTTCCCCTCACAACAAAGGCTTTTGGGAGCCCGTGGTTTCTAGCTGTGCTAAGCGGTTGGATGGGTGGAAGTGTGCCTTCCTTTCTAGGGGAGGTAGATTGACACTCATTCAATCGATTCTTTCTTCTATACCGGTTTACTATTTGTCGCTGTTCCGTATTCCTAAAGGGGTGGTAGAAGTATTCGAAAAGTTGATGCGGGACTTTCTTTGGGAAGGAGCGGATCACACTAAGTCGGATCATTTGGTCTCTTGGAAAGATGTCTGTAAATCTAGGGACCACGGTGGCCTTGGTATTGGCAATCTGGAGGCAAGAAATAAGGCCCTGCTCATGAAGTGGTTGTGGCGCTTTCCGTTTGAGAAGAAAACTTTGTGGCATAGAGTGGTGCTGAGTAGGTACGGGGGAGATGGAGGGTTTTGGGACACGAGGAGAGGAGGGAGGCTGTCAGCTCGGGGTCCATGGAAAAATATTTCTTCTCTCTATGAGGATTATCTTAAGCTGGTTAGTTTCAGGGTGGGGAAAGGGGATCGTATTCGCTTCTGGGAAGACACGTGGATTAACGAGGCTCCTTTAAAGATTCAATTCCCAGATTTATTCTTGATTTCTACGTCCAGCAACTGTTTGGTTAAGGATGTGGTGGTTTTTGGGGGTGAGTCGGGCTTGGAAACTCAGGGTTGGGATTTGCGCTTTAGAAGGAATTTGTTCGTTAGGGAGGTCACCAGTCTTACTGAGTTATTACTTTTGTTAGAAAGGGTGGCTTTGCCGACAATTCTGGACGATCGGAGGGCTTGGACACCTGACGTTAATGAAGTCTTCTCTTGCAGGTCGGCCTTTTGGAGGCTTAGTTATGCTCAGTTGGGTTCAGTTCGGGAGTGGGCAAAACCTTTGTGGAAAAGTGACTCTCCCTCTAAAGTTAAAGTGTTTGGTTGGTTGATTTTCAATGATAAACTAAATACCCACGACAATTTGCAACGAAGGAGACCTTACCATTGTTTGTCCCCTGGGTGGTGTGTTTGTTGTAAGCAGGCAGGGGAATCCACTAGCCATTTATTTTTGTAGTGTCTTCTTTCTAGAGAGGTGTGGGGTAAAATCCTCGATGAGTTTGGTATTCTTTGGTGTATGCCCTCTAACTGTTCTCAATTGTTTCTAACAAGATTTGGGGGCGGAAAACAGATTTCTTGTCTTTGGCAAACTACCGTTTTGGCAACTTTTTGGGCATTATGGCTAGAAAGAAATAACAGACGTTTCGAAGATATTTCCAACTCAGCAGGGATTATTTGGGAAAAGATAAAATTTTGGGTGGCTACTTGGGTGTATAGAAACAAATGTTTTGCTGGAGTCGCTTTCTCGGACCTTATTAGGGATTGGGGCAATTTTTGGATTTAACTTTTCAGAGTGGGGTATGTTGTGGGGTTTTCTTTTTATTAATCCTATTTGTAACCACGGTTTTCCTCCGCCATAAGTGAGGGCTCTCAATTTTATTGGGAGGAGGTCAATTACTGACCTCTATCTCTTTTTCAAAAAAAGTAACCCAATCTAAAACTAGGAACCCACTTAAATTAGGAGTTCACTTAAATTAGGGTATAACCTTATTTTCTAACACATCATACACGATAACAACTCCTTCATCTCTCATCTCATTTGTGCCTCCTTCCTATCACCTCTCTATCTCACACATTTTTTAACACACTTACACCGTGGAAAACCACTCAAACCACACCGCAAAAAATGGTTTGGTTTGGTCGGTTTGGTGCAATAAAATCACACCGCACGGTGTGTTCTAGCTACTACACATCATTTGTGGCGTAGTGTATTAAAAAGTGTTCAAACCGCCCAATCCACACCGTGCACACCCCTAAATTTTATGCTTCCAAAATTTAAAATATGTAAATTTTTTTATTATTATTTCTTAATATTTCAAGAAAATATTTAAATCAATTAATAAAATAGTATATTTGGTAATAATTAATTAATTAAAATATTTATAGAGAGAAAAAATAGGTGTTGTGTTTTTTTTTGTTAAAAAAATTAGAATTTATTTCATAGCAGAAAAATAAAGATAAAAAATATAATTCCTACAAAATAAAAATGAGGTAGTTGACTGATACTAGTGGTAAAGTTGGGACCCAAATGCTAGACCATTTTGAAAACGACGTGATACCAGACCTCTGCTGAGAATTTATGAAGCTCCTTTGCCTTGTTGCTTCTATCCATTTTTTTCTTCACCCCTTAATTTGTTAATTAATTATAAAAGTTTGTTTATAATTAATTAATAAAAAGGGCAAGGCGGGAACTAATTAAAGTGAAAACCGATGAAAGTGCTTCAGATTTTTTTGTGTATTGGGAGGAGAGCCGTTACACGCTTTCTGGGACCCAATTATTATTATTATTATTATGGTTTTGCTATACAGCTTACATACATGCATATTCTTTTGAATTTTGTTGTTTTTTTTTGCTTGAATTTCCTTTCCTTAAGACAAAATTACCTTTCGGCGGTAGATTTAGATTTAGACTTTCGTTTCATGTGTAATTGGAATCATCCTTTACTGGAGTAGAGTTCAATAAGAACTATATCCTTTACTGTGTCTAATCATCAATTTATAAACCTAACATTTCGTGCCATAAATGGAAACTTGATGCCGAGGTAAGGTTCATTCAATAAGCACCCAATAAATAACCTAATAAATATAGTATTTAATGCTGTATCATTATTTGTATGTGGTTTTCTTAACAATGCTCTATGAAAAAAAAAGTGCAGAATAGACAACCAAAAATTTAACCGATAATTTGGATGATTTTCCACCAAATTTCAATGCTTTTAAGAATATTTTTTAACATTTTTTTCGAAGAGTGTATATAACTCTAAAGAATGGCTAATAGCTCATTTTTGTAGTCCATCAATGTTATTGTTTTGTTTTTGTCTGAAAAAAATAAAATAGTTAACAGTAATGTAAATTATTGTGAGGAAAAAATCCGCAATTGGTTCCGACATATGACCAGAACTAAAGTCAAAAAAGAAGAAAGAAAGTGAGCATGCGAATCATTGGACTTCGTCTCCAGCGCTCCCTCTGTTCCCACTTTCCCCCAAACCGTTACCAGTTAGAACTCACTCTTACCTAGCTCACTCTCAAACTGAGTTCATTCATTGTAACAGCAATGTCAAGTTTCACTTCACTCTCACTACTCTTCCTAAACTTTCTCATAACACTACTTCTTCCTCTTCCCTTTTCTCATGGAGATTCTCACTACTTCCAAATATCCCCAACACCCTCTTCTTCAGGTCACATTTTCTGTTTGTTTCTCAGGATTGTTATATATATATATATTTTCTTTCTAATGGCTTGATATTTTCGCGGCTGATTTTGTGTGTAATGTGTTTAGGTTGGGAATCAGAGAAGTTGTGGGGAAACCCCACAATATCGTTTGTGGAGGGACCCTTTGTGCCTCCTGTGGAGGAGTACTCGTCGGTTGTCTTAGCCGCTGAGCGAACTCGCCGGAAAGATCCTCTTGATGGGTTCAAGTTGTACACTAGAGGGTGGAATATTAGTGAACACCATTACTGGGCTGTAAGTACATTACACACAAACAAACACCACTCTCTAATAAAATGTCATCGTCGTTTTCTTCATGTTTGACAATCTTTTGTCGTTTTCTGCTACAGCTCGACTTAATTTTTAATTAATAGACCAACTTTAAAATAATTAATTAAATAAATAAGAGCACGATTTTGTTATTGATTGAGTTGTAGTTTTGTTTAGTTCTTGCATTACTTTTGAGTTTGCACCAGAAGATGCCAAGATATTATCACTTAGATTACAGAACATGTTGTTTTGGATGTAAAAGGATGATGCATTATGCTTTGCAAGCTCCAATGATGCTAATCAACTTACTTTTCTATACGTTCTTTACTTAAATGTTAGTTATGGAACATCTTGGAATTTATTCCAACAAAATTATGTTGAGATCTGATTAGTATAATAGTATGATATTTTGGTGCTGTTTGGTAATTATTAAAAAAGCAGTTTTAAATTTAATTAATTAAAAAATTGACAATTAAACATAAAACCGTGTTTGGTAACTCTATTTTTATTTTTTTAAATTTTAAACAAAATTTATTAAATTTTGAAAATAGAAAATTATCATTTTCAAAATTTTTTTAAATTATTTTAAATTTTTAGTTTTTTTTTTTCTTCTTCAAATCACCACCTCATTTTATATTGCTAAATAAAACATAAAAATAAAAATTATTAAACGCATTTATTATTTTTTATTTTTAAAAACAAAAAACAAAAATAGTTATCAAACATATTTTTATTTTTTTAAAATAAAAAACAAAAATAAAAATAATATTTCCATTTTTGTGTTTAAAAAATTAAAAAACAAAAATTTTACCAAACAACCTATGATACTAAATCCTTTAATTAGTAGAAACAAGGGATAGGAAAGGAGTTATTGATGGTATGCAAATTTTCTTCGGGGCTTTCCCATTGTGGGTTTTGTTTGTTTAAAATTACTTGAAAATTTCCCAAGTTATTAATCCATTTTACCTTCTTGTAATAACATTTTAACTGATGTTCGGCTTACAATTTTGGCTATTTTTTTCTTCGTGTACTTTCCTTCTTGTATCTAAATCTTCTTTGCATATCCAGTCTGTAGGTTACACTGCAGTCCCATTGTTTGCCATTGCTGCCATCTGGTTTTTGGGCTTTGGATTGTGCTTATCTATCATCCTTCTATGTTACTTTTGTTGTCAGCAAAGACGACCTTATGGCTATTCTCGGACAGCTTATGCTCTTTCTATTATATTCCTTGCACTCTTTACCATCTTAGCAATGTACATCTCTCTCTCTCTCTGCTCTCTCCATCTTTTCCACTAAGTTCTCTGGGGTTGATTTGTTGATGTGTTCATGTTGTCATTTGCAGCATAGGATGTGTTGTGTTATACTCTGGCCAAGAGAAGTTTCATCATAGTACAACTAGTACATTGGAGTATGTCGGAAATCAGGCTGATTTTACAGTAGGGAAACTAAGGAATGTCTCTGATTATTTTTCTGCAGCTAAGCAGCTTGGAGTGGATCAAGTTTTTCTGCCATCTAATGTTCAGTCCGACATTGACCAAATTGAAACGAAGATCAATTCTTCTGCAAGTAACCTTGCAGACATGACAAGAAAAAAATCAGAAGACATAAAGGATCTCTTAGATTCTGTGTATGTGAAAGATTATGGAGTTTCTATTACTTGTTTCTTTGCAATGTTTACCTCATGTTGACAACGAAATCAATATGTTTATACTCATTCAGGAGATTGGCGCTCATCGTAGTCGCTGCAATCATGCTTGTCTTGACATTTCTAGGACTCTGTAAGAACCTTTGATATTCCTGAGTTGTTTCAGTTTCCAGGTTATTATAACATTTTAGCACTGTTTTCTCATTTCTGTTTTTTTTTTCCTCCAGTATTTTCAATTTTTGGGATGCAACTTCTCGTGTACATGTGAGATGCCAGTACTCTTACATTCCTTTCTATATTCACCTACATTCTCACGGTATTGATTCACAC
Source organism: Humulus lupulus (assembly GCF_963169125.1). Lineage (NCBI taxonomy): Eukaryota > Viridiplantae > Streptophyta > Magnoliopsida > Rosales > Cannabaceae > Humulus > Humulus lupulus. Next base: position 217,582,931 of record NC_084802.1, on the reverse strand, counting down.
CACCATATGTTGCAGCCTTGTGATCACCGGGTGGATACTAGTCACTGGAACCTTCATTCTGTGTGGAACATTCCTCCTCCTCCACAAGTAAGTCTATTTATCTGATGTAACTAAAATTTGTCTTTAGTTTTTGTAACTTGAGTTTCGATTGAGTTATATGCAAAGCTTCAAGTTCATATTGTATCTCCTTTCATAACACATAACATAAATATGCATACTAGTGTGGCTGCGGATACATGTGTTGCCATGAACGAGTGGTCGGTGAACCCCACAGCTCACACAGCCTTAGATGAAATCCTGCCCTGTGTGGACAAGGCAACAGCTCAAGAAACATCACTGAAAAGCAAAGAAGTCACTTGTCAACTCGTTGATTTGATCAACGAGGTTCTCACCAATGTGTCGAACATAAACTTCGCGCCAAACTTCGTTCCTCTTTACTTCAACCAGTCTGGTCCATTGGTGCCACTCCTCTGCAACCCCTTCCACCATGACCTCTCTGATCGAACTTGCACCGCTGGTGAGGTGGACTTGAACAACGCCACTCAGGTAAAAGCTCAAAGTATTTATTTAGTAGTACACAAAAACACTAACAAGAGGTAACACATTTTTCTCAGGTCTAGCTTAACTAAATATCTATAGTAGGCAAAATTAATGAAGCGAAAAAATGGAGAAAATACACTTATCAAGGAGGACTAACATAGCATTTTCTATTCATGCTATGTTTGTTAAAGAATATTATATTTCAATGGAATAATAAAAACTAAATTTGCAACTCAATACAAATATACAATTGGACAATAGGATTGATAAAATAAAGTTACAACTCTAATGCACAAAATATAAGTACAATAGATATACGAAGAACTAGAAGAGAAATGGATTACAAACTCAAGACAATAACAATACAAATAAAATAAGAACAAAGAAGAACCAGAGAAAAATATGATGAACACTCCAACACTCACACCATAGTAGCGGGGATCACTAGACTTGAACAAGTTTCGAAATTTTTGTCCAAAAACTTATTTCTCTCTATTCTCGTAGCACTAAGGGACTCTCAAGTTTAGGAAATAGCCATATGAAATTATCAATCCTTATTGTTTTTCAGCCAAGTGCTAAAATTGATGAAAAACTCCTATTCACAAGTAACCAAATAGTCTATTATAAAGTTATGAGACCATTTGAATTTCAAATTCCATCAACCCCTTAGCTGTTACCAATGTTTAATTGAGTGTTTATGGAATTAAAATAAAGATTTTGGAGTTACTTAGCTATTGAAAATGTTCAATTTGATCAAAGAGCAAAATTGGATTTGGCTGTCAGCCCCTCAGACTGCAGCCTTGGATATTCCAGGCTGCGGCCATGAGCTTCTGTCTCTGCTCTAGATCACGGCCTGGAGGTTGTTGAAACCTCCCAATTTTGCACATTTTCTCAAAACGCCCCAATATATTTCCCACATGATTTTGTAACCTCTATATACCTAATGAAAGTTAAAAACATATCTTCAACAACCATACAATATTATAACTTTATGAAATTCAATATTTGAAATGTGTAACTCTCAATCTACACTTTATTGAATAATTTTTTGGAAGTTACAAATTAGTAACTGATTTTGTAACTCCAAAAATATGTTACACAATTGAACATCTCCGCTTGTACAATTTTATAACTCTTAATATTATGTTATAATATCTGAGAAACACATTTTGTTACATTATTTAATTATATTATATAAAATAATATAACAAATGTTTTGTGTTTTGTATATTTTTATAGGTGTGGGCGAATTATGTTTGCCAAGTTTCAGGGAGCGGGACATGCACGACGACAGGTCGTTTGACGCCAACGTTCTATGACCAAATGAGTAGTGGAATAATCATGAGTATTGCCCTGAACAGCTACGGTCCTTTCCTTACGGATCTACAAGACTGCACCTTCGTGAGAGAGACTTTCAGCGACATATATTCGGATCACTGCCCATCTCTACGACGATACACCAAATGGATATACATTGGTTTGGTCATGGTTTCTACTGCAGTTATGTTGTCGCTCGTCTTCTGGGTCATCTACGGTAGAGAACGCCGTCAACGTCTTTACGGCACACATTCAACGGCTGATGATCAATCAAGTTACCACCCCCGTGTGGAAATAGAAAAAGATTGACCTTTACAAAATGTGCTTTTTTTTTTCTTTTTCTTTCTAGACTGATTCTTGGCACTGTTTTTATCTCTTTTAAAAAAAAATCTGGGCTTCTCACGTTAGTGTAATATGTATGATAAAATGTCATCTTTTGTCTATTGTTTAGATTGTCTAGTTATGACATGAGAGAGTTAGTTGAATGTTTTTTTTTTCCTTGAAATTATTTAGTTAGTTGGTTACTTGCAAATTTCAAATCAAATGGCATGCATGCGTTCATGGATATGTGAATGTAGACACTAGATTAATGAATTGTGTCAATGGTGGTGTGAATTGTTAGATCTACACATATTTAATGCAAGTAAGGTCTAAGAAATTATGAAAATCAAACAACGTGGCAGAAGAGCTTAAATTAAAGAAAGCATTTTGTTGTGCTTCCAAAATCCAAAACATGTCGCTAGGTGGCAGTCAATTGGTCACTCTAAATACAGCCATGTCATGTGAGAATTAAGTACCAACTTTTAAAGAGCCCTCCAACGTTTTGGGCTATATCTTATCCAACATGTTAACAAGCATCATAACCCTGTTTTATTTATTAAATTTATACAACTGCTTCATTTTCTTAATCAATGCAAATATATTATACTTATTTTTTCTTGTACGATACGCAATTATAATGACAATATATATATATTTAAAATTTTCCGTTGAGCACCTTATCGCTTTAAAATCAAACTTTTTGTTCAAAATTATACATACAATAAACATCTATATAAAAATACTCCATATAAAAATAATTTCTCTTTTATTATAAAAAAATTTAGTATCAATTTGAGCTAGTTATAAATAAGAATATCTTTTAAAATATAATTAGTTATACATTTTTTAAGTCTCGCATTGAGAAAATATGCATCTATATAGTAATAATTATATATACAATCAAATATATATATATATATATTATGTTATTTATTTGTACACAAATAAGAAAATCAAGGATTTATTTTACATTTGAATTACTAAAGTTACCTTTAAATATGTAATAATTATTAGGGAGCTTTATTGTTATTGTTGTTAAAGTTGATACTTTTAGGTGTTTGAAATTTTTTTGTACCAATACCTCTATTCAGTTATAATATCTCAATTAGAATAAAATTAGTATGGTCCCAAATCTATTATTATATAGAAGTTTTACTTTGTAGATATATATTTATACACTAGGTAAATTTACTTAGCTTTATTTGAAAATTTTATTTTTATTATATTTTTTAATTATCATATAAATTTTAAATAAATAAACAATATCATTAATAATAAAATAATATGTTTAAAACACTGATTGAAATTTATGACTAAAATATTAAGACTATTGTACAGAAAACGAAAAGGAAAACGAAAATTAAAATTTTTAGTTTTTGTTTTCATGTTCAACATATAAGCCTCTCTACATGAACTTTTATATAAATATATATATATATATATATATATACAAATTCTATGTGTTGACTAGCTTTTCAACTAACAACTAATTAAACTAAAATTTAAAACACATGATTTTTACATGTTCTCTAGGAGTTTTAGGCAGCGTATATGCTCACTTTGAAGATAAGAATTGGATCCTTTATAATGTTTGTCCTAACCCTATTTATAGGCTGCTGGGGCAATTAAGCTCACTAATTGGAGTTGATTATAATTATTCTCCCTTAATGAGGATTTATTACATGATAAATGAACATTCACGTAGTAAATGAGCTGATGGGCTCTAGCGTATCTTGGTTGGCCCATTGTGAGGAATGTCATCTCACTATTTTGTCAGGGGAAACGCCTCTAACATTGTTAGGTGGTAGCTGCACATTTTCCCAATTTGACCCCTGTATTTTGCCCCAATTCATAAAAAAATAATTGATAAAATCAAGGGTATTTTAGATATATTGAAAATTTGTTTGACCAAAATCGGGTTCAGGGTATCATTTTGTTTCATTTTGCAAAACACATGGTCCGTTTTGTCATCTAACAAAACACATGGGCCGATTGAGTATTTGGGCAAAACACAGGGGTCAAACTGGTATTTTTCATTTTATTATCATTATTATTTTGTATTCTAAATTTAAAAAAAAACTCAAATAAAGATAATTTTAATATGACATCAAATCAAATAACTTCAAATTTTAAATAAAAGTGAAATTTTGTAATTAACTAAACATATAACTTACGACTAGTTTTTGACATCAAAATAATGCAAGTTTGAAATATAATATTTCACACAAAGTGATAGATTTTTCAAGTAATTTTCTAACAGTATCTAATTCATTGAAATTGGACTCTTGTGTCGAAAGTTATGACTAAAACATTGAGAAAGTTTTGTCAAATTTCGTAATTAACCAAACCTTTAACTTACACCAGTTTTTTAACCCTAAATAATGTGAATCTAAAAAAAAAAAAAAAAAAATACTATTTCACACAAACTTATAAAATTTTCAATTATATTTCTAATAGTAACTAATTCATTGAAATCAGACTTCTAGATAAAATGTTATGAGTAAAGCACTAAGAATTTTTTTTCAAGAAACATATTTTTATTATTTGAGACGTATTTTTTATTTTATTATTATTTTTAAATTTCAATTTGTTAATAATATTTTAGTATTATATAAAAAAATAATTGTTTTTGGTAAGATCATTATAAAGAAGATATTTTTTGTAACCAACAAATTGTTACAGTTGACAGATGCACACCAAATTTTGAAAAGAGTGAATTACATTATCATCTTAGATGACAAAATATAGGAGAAGCAAGAAACAATGATCTATTTACTTATACATACAAATACATATAAAGTGAGGGAGGAGGAGAAATAATTCTTTTACAGGGTAAGTAGACAAAGGATAGAACCAGAGATTGTGTGATTGAGAGAGAGCAATGATGGTGATTTTAAATTTTTAATCACTGTGTTATAAGTTTTATGATTGGTTAAATACATAGTGAAATTGGTTAGACACGAAGAGGTGAAAAAACCATAACGATTTCACTAAAGTCAACATGAGCGGGTTGACTTTTGGGTCCAAAGCGTTTCTTTAGAGTATATAAGAGTACTAAAAAATTTTGGAGGCATTTGGAGACATTTTGGGGTAAGTTTGGGGCGTCAAATCAATGGTACATGCGTTGCGTCGCCTGTAGGAGGCAACACATCGTCTGGGAGACAAACCCCCAAGCAGGCGATGCATCGCCTTCATGGTGGCATCGCATCGCCTGGGTGGTCCGTACATGACCATAAAATTATGTGTTTTGGCTCCAAGACTTAGTTTAAAATGCTCTAATCTAATTGGTTGAGACTAATGAGGGTTCATATATTATTTAAAAGGTTCATTTGAGTTTTTGGTGGATTGATCACTCACCACTCTCTCTCTAACTCACAAGATCACTAGTTTTCTCCAAGGTCTTCATTAAGAAAGCTTGACTTGCATGAAGATTAAGGGCTTGTGATTGACGACCACGGCTGGCGATTAATGACCACGGCTGGCGATTGATGACCACGTCTGGCGACTGCCCGAGGGTCTTGGGCGACCTGCTATGGCTCATGGCGATTTAGCTGGGTCTTGTGGTGTGTATTAGTCTAGCTTGTGTGACCAGCGAGAGCGATTTGCTAGGGTCCTTTTCTTCTTATGATTGGTGCCAGTGTAGCCATCTATGGATCATTTGGCTTTACACGATGGGAGAAGTAGGCCAACTCTGGAGAGTCCCGCCTCTTCCTAAGTGTTGGGAGAGTGGTGAGGGCCACTCCTCATGGCGGCTGGTGGCGACTATTGTGCCTTGCCACTTTGTCTTGACACATCATCATCTCGCGGGCAGCCATGTGGCAGTGTTGAATTTTTGGTATAACATTTACCCCCCCAATTCAGGCTCCATGCAGGAGTGGGGCTGACTTACATAGGCGAGGGGGTTGTTCGCATGCTGTAGTTTGTCACTTTGTCGTCACTGGATTTCTTCCGGCTTTGACTCCTTCGGTTGGGGAAGTCGTCGAGCGGGATGAGGTGGAATTGGAAATTTTCACTAAGTAATCCGTTCTCATCCATAGCCGTTAGGAAGTCCTCTTAGTGCATCCTCTGATTTAGGCTCCTTGTACTGAGGGAGCCAGCAGAAAGAAAGGTGGAAGCCGGGACCCATGGGGCGGCCATCGACTTTGTCTATTTCCGGGGGGAGATATTCAAGTCACAGCGGAGCGGCATTTTTCATTTCGAGTGACTTGTCTTCAAGTAGGGCGCAACCTTCATCAACGACTTGTGCACGACTGGGCAGTATGGCGAGTTCCTTGGGTAGCGGGGACTCCCCGGTCTTTCCATTCCCTCATCCTCGCGACTGCACTGAGGCCATGTTGGGGCGACATCCTGGTTATGAAGCCACTTAGGGAACAACTTCTTCTGGCCGCATGCTCGGACATGTTTGGTCTTCGCGCCAGCTAGCATGTCATTCCCCCGGATTTGCTCAACACTGATTACTCTTCATGGAGGGAGTTGGCTTCTCCTCCATTTTCGCTTTCTCACTTGTACTAGAATTTTGACCATTTACTTTGAGAGAAATTGCATGGGTAGTGTAGTGTTGAACATAGAGAAGATATGCTTGATTTCTCGAGCATATCATTTTTTCTGGTGGTGCATGGGTAACCCAGATTTATAGGCAGCAGATTCCCGATTAATGTGGATCTGTACAACCATTATTGTGTAGAGTTTAGAGGTTGATCAGTGATCTAATGTCTGCGACTGGTGATGGGATGGCTGCTTAGCCTGTACCCGTGTGGTCTGACCCAGAGTTAGGGAATCTTTTTTCTCACGTCTTTTCACTATAGCTGGGCGTGGTCGCCATCGGTGAGGTGTCCAACGGCGATCGGCGACAGGGTCTCGAGCGTCTGTTATGTAAGCCTGTGCATTGCCTCTTTTCGGTGCCATTCATGATTTTCCCAATTTTAGGAGTCATCTTGAACATTGAGCATTTCCTTTTCCATCGCACGCTAGTAGGTCCCGCCTTAGTAATCCGTCCGCTGGCAGTGGTAGGGAGCCACCTAGGCGCTCCCTTTTTTATAAGGTGGTGATGAGGCCTTGGGTCCTTGCTCATTTTATTCCTTGGCTCAAGAGAAGTGATAACTCTTGAATAAAGAGCTATTTTTCATACTTTTAAGCTTATTAATATAGAATTAGGTTGAGTGATGTTTGTGTATTTTTGTTATTTTCTAGTTATTTTCTTTCCTGTTTGTGTTCTTGAGTCCTTTTTTGTGTTTTAGAGCTGAAAGTAAAAAATTAGGAGTTTATGCATGAATTTTTCCAAAGAAAACAATGAAAAGTGAAATGGCTCCTAATTGTTTATTTTGTGCTGAAATATCAGGTTTTGCTGGAGCATTTTTCAGCAGGATTGAAAGAGGAGAATTCAACATATAAGGGAGCAACATGTGGCATGTCATTAATTGACTTGTCAAAGGGTGATGAGGTGGCAAAAATCAGAGTTTTGTCTGCATTTCAAAGAAGAAAATTCTGGAAGAATGGAGAGTATCATGAGTGGGAGGCATAGAGGGCAATTTTGTACTTTGGTGAAAATGGTTTTGTACCCTAGCTGAAAGAAAAGGAAGGACAACCTCCATTTACCCAATTAAGCCATCTTTGAGATAGAGAGAACCAGGAAGTACAGAAGGTTTTCAGCAGTACAAAGAAGGGAGGAGAACAAAGACGTAGATGAATAGATGAGCATTGATTTCATCATCATTTTTGGGCTTTTCTTCTACTTTGTTTGTCATTTCTTTCCTATTTTCTCTTTGTAATTGGTATTTTAACTCTCATGGACATATTTAATTTTTTATTTGTGTTTCTTATTTTAGCCATGAACTAGATATTTTGAGGCTTGGATTATTAATGAACTCTATGTCTTAATTCTAATTTTCTAGCACTTTATTTTAGCAATTTACCCATTGTTCATTCAAATATGCTTATTGATGAATTCTTGTTGTTGTTTGGCCACCCTTGGCAATATATTGAGTTATATTTGTGCTTGAAAGTTTGAATATAATGGATATATTTGAATGACACAAGTGAATAATCTTGTTAGGTTATGTTTGTGAATAGCATAGGAATGTATTATTTGCCTTGTGTAACCATTATGAATCGATGCTTAATTCTGGGTTCTTAAACTTGATTGGCATAGGAGTATGTAAAATTAGGTGAAAGCATTAATACCATAGGGTTTGGAAAATTTCTATGAGCCTGTTTTGAATTCTTGTTAACTATGGGTAATTTTGCTGAGATTTTTCTGCAGCGAAAACATACATGTCATTTGAAATAGAGGGATTTAATAATTCAAGCCTATTTCAACCAAATAATTTTACCTCACTTTTAGATTAGCATTGCAGTTTATTTTTGAGCATTTTTAATTGATTCCAAGTAGTTTTAGTTTACAAAATCAAAACAATTTAATTTGGTTACTTTTGCAATTGTTTGGTAATTAATTTGTATGTTTAGTTTTAATTTGCGATCCCTGTGGAGATGATACTCAACTTATCACTTTATTACTTGTTTTGTGACTGTGTACACTTGCACATAATTGATAAAAAAATATCACAACAAGTTTTTGGCGCCGTTGCAGGGGAGTGAAATTAAAATTTTTTGTATTATTAATTACTTTGCAATTTGTTTTTCTTAGTTTGTACTATTCTCTTTTGCTTGTTCTTGTGCTTTGCTAGATTGATTCCATTGCATGAATGAACATCAAGACTTTGAGCTAGCCCCTATTGACCTTGAGATTGAACGTACATTTCGAAGAATGCTAAGGGAACTTCGGGATCAACTTCACCTTGCTATGGCTCAAAAAGGTGAAGGGGTTGAGGAAATTAGAGCTTAATCCATGCTTAATGCGACTGTTGGAGTTTTTAATGAAGCAGCCAATGCTTTGAATGTTGCTAATGCAATTGTTATGGCCGATGATATAGAAAAGGCCATAAGAGAGTATGCTGCCCCAATGTTTAATGAGCTGAATTCTGGTATTGTTAGGCTTGAAATTCAAGTAGCTCAATTTGAGTTGAAGCCTGTGATGTTTCAAATGTTGCATACAGTGGGTCAATTTAGTGGGCTGCCTACAGAGGATCCTCATCTCCGTCTTCGTTCATTTTTGGAGGTGAGCGATTCCTTTAAGTTGCAAGGCATTACTAAAGAGGCCTTGAGGTTGAAATTGTTCCCTTTTTCTTTAAGGGACAAAGCTAGAGCTTGGCTCAATACACTTCCTTTCAACTCAATTACTACTTGGCATGAGCTAGCTGAGAAATTTTTGATGAAGTATTCCCCTCCAACGAAAAATGCCAAGTTTCGGAATGAGATTATTTCTTTTCAATAGTTGGAGGATGACTCGGTGTGTGATGCTTGAGAGAGGTTCAAAGAGTTATTGAGGAAGTGCCCACATCATGGTATCTTAAATTGCATTAAAATGGAGACTTTTTATAATGGTTTCATTTCCTCCACACACATGGTTTTGGATGCTTCGGCAAATGGGGCTATTCTTTCTAAGTCCTACTATGAAGCATATGAGATTTTGGAGCGGATTACTAACAATAATTACCAGTGGTCTAATGCTAGAGTCCTAACGGGAAGGAAAGTAGCGGGTATTCATGAAGTAGATGCTTTGACAACTTTGACCGCTCAAGTTTCATTTATGACCAACCTTTTGAAGACCATGAGTATGGGGGGTAACTTACAACCAGCTCCTATGGGCCAAGTAGCAGAGGTCTCTTGTGTTTATTGTGGAGATGGGCATACATTTGATAGTTGTCCATCTAATCCCTCTTCAGTTTGTTACTGGAGGAATCAAAATTCCAAACACAACAATCCTTATTCTAACTCTTATAATATGGGTTGGAGGAATCATCCAAAATTTTCTTGGGTAGGTCAAGGGGCTAGTTCAAGTGGTGCAGCTATGCCAAACAAGCCTACTTATCTACTAGGTTTTTCTCAACAACAACCAAGAGCTCAACCACCTCCTCCCAAGTTTCTCAAACAAGCTCTTTGGAGAATTTGATGAAAGAATATATGGCCAAGAATGATGCAGTGATTCAAAGTCAAGCAGTGTCTTTGAGGAACCTAGAGATTCAAATGAGACAGGTAGCTAATGAATTGAGGAATAGACCACAAGGCACCTTGCCTAGTGATACCGAAAATCCAATGAGAGAAGGTAAAGAGCATTGCAAGGCGGTCACCTTGAGGAGTGGTAAAAATATAGAAGCAGAAATGAGCTCACTTCATTCCAAAGTAGTGTGGAAAAGGGAGAAAGAGTTGGAAGTTCAAATATGTCAAATGCTAATTGTGAAGCAAATGCTGCATCAATTCCTTAGCAAAATGCATCTAAAAAGCTAATTACCAAGCCACCTCCACCATTTCCTCCATGGTTTCAAAAGTGGCAACAAGATGGTCAATTCCGCAGCTCGACATCAATATACCTCTGGTGGAAGCTTTGGAACAAATGCCCAAATATGTGAAGTTTTTTAAGGATATTTTGACAAAGAAGAGGAGGCTTGGTGAATTTGAAACCGTGGCTTTAACTGAAGGTTGTAGTGCTATTTTGAAGAATAAAATTCCTCCTAAATTGAAGGATCCAGACAGTTTTACAATTCCTTGTTCTATTGGTGGTAGAGATGTTGGTAGAGCACTTTGTGATTTAGGGGCTAGTATTAACTTGATGCCCATGTCGATTCTCAAGAAGTTGGGAATTGGATAAGCAAGACCAACCACTGTCACTTTGAAATTAGTGGATCACTCTATGGCACACCCAGAAGGCAAGATTGAAGATGTACTTGTGCAAGTTGATAAGTTTATCTTTCCGGTGGATTTAATTATTCTTGATTATGAAGCGGATAAAGATGTTCCAATAATTTTGGGGAGACAATTTCTTGCTACCGGAAGGACTTTGATTGATGTTAAAAAATGAGAGCTTACTATGAGGGTGAATGACCAACAAGTGGCTTTCAATGTGTTCAATGCTATGAAGTTTCCGGATGAGGTTGAGGAGTGCTCTTCTTGGAGTGTGATTGATGCTATTGTGGCTGAAAAATTGCAAAAAGAAACTTATAAAGAGGGAATGAGGGTTATTTCACTTGAAGAGCTTGAAGAAATAAGTGAAGAGGAAGAAACTCAAGTTACATGGGTGGAATCCAAGCAACCTTTTACTAAATTTGGAAGGAATTTTGAGTCCTTAGAGTTATCGGAAAGAAATTTCAAGTCTTCCAAGCCATCTATTCAAGAACCACCAAAGTTGGAATTAAAGCCCTTGCCTAGTCATTTGAAGTATGCTTATTTGGGTTGTGAAGAGACTTTTCCCGTGATTGTTTCTGCGTTGTTGGGAGTTGAAAAGTGAATATGTTGCTTGAGGTGTTGAAGAAATACAAGAAGGCTATTGGTTGGACTATGGCGGATATAAGGGGTATAAGTCCCTCACATTGTATGCATAAGATTCCGCTGGAAGATTGTTGTAGCAACTCTGTTGAGAAACAACGAAGGCTAAATCTCATTATGAAGGAAGTGGTAAAAAAGGAGGTGATTAAGTGTCTTAATGCTGGTATTATTTACCCAATTTCAGATAGTTCTTAGGTCAGCCCAATTCAATGTGTTCCCAAGAAAGGTGGAGTCACAGTGGTAGCTAATGATAACAATGAGTTGATTCCCACAAGAATGGTGACATGTTGGCATGTTTGTATGGATTATCGGAAGCTAAATAAGGCAACAAGAAAAGATCACTTTCCACTGCTTTTTATTGATCAAATGCTTGATAGATTAGCGGGGAAGGAGTGTTATTGCTTTCTTGATGGGTATTTGGGCTACAATCAAATTTCTATTGTTCCTGAAGATCAAGGAAAGACAATTTTTACTTGCCCATATGAGGCATTTGCTTTTCGGAGGATGCCATTTGGGTTATGTAATGCTCCCGCTACGTTTCAACGTTGTAAGATGGCTATTTTTTTAGATATGGTGGAGAAAACTCTTGAGGTGTTTATGGATTATTTTTTGGTGTTTGGTGAATCTTATGATGTTTGCTTGGCTAATGTTGAGAAAGTATTAGAGAGATGTGAAGAAACACACTTGGTGCTTAATTGGGAAAAGTGCCATTTTATGGTGCAAGAAGGCATTGTATTGGGTCATCGGATTTCTAACAAAGGCATTGAGGTAGATAGAGCCAAGATTGAAGTCATTGAGAAGTTGACACCACCTACTATAGTCAAGGAAATTCGAAGTTTCTTGAGGCATGCAGATTTCTATAGGAGGTTTATAAAAGATTTCTCAAAAATCTCTAAGCCTCTTTGTTCTTTACTTGAGCAAAATCGAGCTTTTGAGTTCACTAATGAGTGTCAACATGCATTTGTAACATTGAAGAAGGCTCTTGTATCCGCCCCTATTATTGTAGCTCCCGATTGGTCCCTTCCTTTTGAGCTTATGTGTGATGCAAGTGATTTTGCTGTAGGAGCTGTACTTGGCCAAAGAAAGGAGAAGGTGTTTCATTCCATATATTATGCAAGCAGGACACTAGCTGATGCTCAATTGAACTACATTACCACGGAGAAGGAACTTTTGGCCGTGGTATTTGCTTTTGAAAAGTTAAGAGCATACCTTGTTGGGACTAAGGTTGTGGTGTACACGGACCATTCCCCCATGAAGTATCTTATTGCAAAGGAGGATGCCAAACCAAGACTCATTCGTTGGGTGTTGCTTCTTCAAGAATTTGATTTGGAAATTCGTGATAGAAAAGGAACGGAGAATGAAGTGGCTGCCCATCTTTCTAGACTTGAAGATGATAATGATGATAATTTTGAGCAGCCAATTAAAGAGACATTTCCCCATGAGCAACTCTTGGTGGTGAGACAAGTTTCAATGCCATGGTATGCTGATTTTGTGAATTATTTGGTGAGTGGGAGGACTTCATCGGATTTGAAGGGCCAACAACTTAAGAAATTCTTTCATGACGTGAAGTTTTATTATTAGGATGAGCCATTTCCTTATAAACAATGTTCAAATCAAGTGATGAGGTGTTGTGTTCCGGAAGAGGAGGTTCAAAGCATTCTTGAGCATTGTCATTCAGCTCCTTATGGAGGGCACTTTGGTGGGCAAAGAACAACGACAAAAGTTTTCCAATCGGGGTATTATTGGCCTTCTATTGTCAAGGATGCTCATGAATTTGCTAAAAGATGTTATCGATGCCAACGGGTTGGTAATATTTCAGCATGAAATGAGATGCCATTGAATGTCATCCTTGAGGTGGAGTTGTTTGATGTTTGGGGCATTGACTTCATGGGACCTTTCCCTCATTCCTTTGGGAACTTGTACATTTTGGTGGCTGTAGATTATGTATCAAAATGGGTTGAAGCAATATCAAGACCTACCAATGATGCTCAGATGGTGATGAAATTCTTACATAAGCATGTGTTTACTCGCTTTGGTACTCCAAGAGCTCTTATTAGTGATGAGGGTACCCACTTTGTCAACAAGATTTTGGCTGCCCTTTTAGCCAAATATAGTGCGAGACACAAGATCGCTAAATCCTACCAACCTCAAACAAATGGTCAAGCAGAGCTATCCAATAGAGGAATCAAGGGAATTCTATAAAAAGTGGTGAATCCTAGTAGAAAAGAATGGTCTCAAAGATTGGATGATGCTCTTTGGGCCTATTGAATGGCTTTCAAAATCCCTTTGGGAATGTCACCTCATCGTTGGTGTTTGGGAAAGCTTGCCATTTTCCCATTGAGTTAGAGCACAGGGCATATTGGGCCACTAAGAAGTTGAATATGGATCTCCAAGCTGCTGGAGAAGCTCGTAAATTGCAATTGAATGAGCTTGAGGAGATGATGTTGTTTACCTATGAAAATGCTAAGCTTTATAAGGAGAAAACCAAGAGGTGGCATGACAAGAAGATCCAATCTCGAGTCTTTGAGAAGGGGCAGCGAGTTTTGCACTTTAACTCGCGTTTGAAGTTGTTTCCTAGCAAGTTGAAGTCCCGTTGGTCAGGCCCATTCACTGCGGTGAAAGTTTATCCCTTTGGAGTGGTTGACGTGTGAGAAGATCAATCCGGAAGGGAGTTTAAAGTGAATGGGCAACATTTGAAACATTATTGGGGAGGCGAGGTCGAACGTGAGAAGACCTCCATCACTTTGGAGGATTTTAAAAGTAGTAGTTGTTTGGGTTGTCAAGTAATTCATGCATTATCTTTAAGACAACCCAAAAGAAAGAAATGTACAATACTTCTCTAAATACAAAACAAAATGAAAAGAAGAAAAAATATTTATTTTTCTAAGTTCTTTTAGTTTTAATTTTGGTTAGTTTAATTTCATGTAATTGTGTTGTTTTTGGGAGTGGTGTTACATTTTTTCTTGTGTTTCAGGGGTTAAAAGGTGTTTTAGAAGTAATTTTGGGGTCTGATGGTTTTGTGGAAATTTTGCTTAAGCAAAACGGGTCTCATTTCCGAAAAATAGAGGAGTTCCGCTTGCTGGAGCAAAATTTTGAACTGTTTCAAAGCACAAGTCAGAGGGCCTCCCGAGCCCTCGTGGGAGGTGAGGTGTGGGCTCGCATGAACAAGAAAAAAAAAAAAAAAAAAGAGAAATACCCCAACCCGATACCCTCCCTGTCCCTTTCTCGTCTCTCTCTCGTACCCCTAGCCCTAGCCACCACTAGCCATAACCACTAGCACCATCTTCATCTTTCTCCCATCACCACCATCAGAGAACATCAGAACCCCGATCCCCAGAGTCGAACCACCTCCACCTCATCAACATCAAACCAACCACACCCAAGCCACGAGAAACCCAAGTGCGACTCCATTACATTCTCACCTCAGTTGAGCCCAATCTTAGAGCCCCAAGTGTGCGATCCAATTCATTTTGCGACAACTTGAACACTAGTCTAGCTGTGCGTTTGCCTTCTCATCCACGCCATGAACTCCTGGGAGTCCAGAGCCCAGTCACTTCATTCTTGTCACCTCCTCTTGGGGTACTATTTTCCTTGTTGGCCTTGTTGCTTTGTGTTTGTGTATATGAATTCATGGGTTGCCTCATTTTCGTTTCCATTCCGTTGCTACGAATATTGTTGGGTGTCAGCCTCTTTAATTGTGAATTGTTTTTGTTGGGGCAGCCATTAGATATGCAGAGCAGGTTGCAATTAGTGTTGGTTTTGACTATGCCACTGTTGTGATACTCTTGGGTAATTTTCTAATTGCTAAGCAGGTGGAAGTAGCATTGTGTTGCCCAATTCTATGATGCTATTGGTAATTTTTAATTTGTGAGCATCGGTAACCAATCTTGCCCCACTTTGGCCTCCCATATGGCAACCACAAAAACTAGAGCTCAAAAGCGTAAACCCACTACTCAAGCAGCCCCACCACTAACCAAAAAGAAAACCATAGCCACTAAATCGACCCCTAAAGCCACCAAACATCTTGTCAAAACTTAGAATAACCCATCAATTGCACCAGAGTCACCATCTCTATCACCCAATGCACATGAACCCATCATTCCCCTGACTTTACCACCACCACCAGCTACCCCAACCCCTTTGCCTCATCCCGAGCCTACCAATCCAGCTCCATCCTCATCAAAGCAAGCACCTCCAAAACAGAAAAATCCCAAAACAAAAGCCCAAACCCAAGACAACGTTTGCTTCGCCACTTGATGTTGCGCAGTTTATCAGTGCTCAAGCTAAGTTGCGCTATGAGAAAATTAACTCCAAGAAGTTATGGCTTGAGCGCGGATTTTTGCCGGCTGCCTTTGAATCTCCTGCTTATATTACTGAGGTTATTGAGAAGAATCACTGGGACAACTTGTGTCTGAAGCCTAAATGAGCTATTGTGCCTCTTGCGTGAGAGTTCTATCTTAATCTTGTTTCCAAGGCCCAAACTGAAGTAGTGGTGAGAGGCAAATCTGTTTCCTTCTTGGCTGAGGCAATCAATGAGTTCTATGGTTTGGAGACTTTTGAGTGTGCGGTGTTCAATGATATGGTTCTCGCATCTGCACCTGAGCATTTTTATGAGGTGCTTTGCATTGTTGCTATCAATGGGACTTATGGGATTGTTTCTTCCATTGATCGTCGTACTCTTCGGTATGCCTCTGTGACTCCCGAGGCCAGCGTGTGGCTCAATTTCCTCAAGTGTTGTCTGCTACCCATTACACATGACACAACTGTGAGCCAATATTTATTGCTTCTATTATGTTGTATTATGGAAGGGAGGAGCATTGATGTGGGCTAGCTTATTATGCAAGAGATATTTAGGTGTGTCGCGAAGAAGTCCGAGTCATTATTTTTCCGTCCCTTGTCACTCAGTTGTGTTTGAAGGCTGGAGTGGTTGTGGATGCCTTTGAGGAGGTGTTACAGGAGTGTGTGGATATTTATTTGGTTTCCATCCATAGAGTTGAAACCTATGGCTTCAAGTCTTTTTGTGGCATGGCTACTCCCGCTCCACCTCCTAGTAGTGATGCTCCTAGTTCTATCGATACTCCCACTAAGTTGGCCCATATTCGGCGTCACCTTGAGCATCTTGAGAAGTAGTAGAGAGGTTATTTCAAGTATGCCAAGAAGCAGGATGCTGCGTTAATCAAGTCACTTCAGCAAAACTTCACCAAGCCTATAGTTGATTTCCCTGAGTTCCTTAGCGCCATTTTGAAGAGATGGGCAGCTCCAGTTGTTTATGACAACCCTATCCCTTCGGATGCCAATTCCGAGGGATAGGCAGGGGGAGTGTTCTTAACCCAACTTTTGTTATTTCTATCTTTTGTGGGTTATGTTGTTCCTGTTGTTTTGTTGTAGTATTTTGTGGTTTAGTTCTTGTTCATGTCTTTGTCTTGTTTTTTGTTTATCTTTGTCTTGTTGTTTGTTTTTCTTTGTGTTGTTGTTTTGTCATTCTTTTGAGGATGTACTTTGACTTTGTTAGTGTTACCTAGGGGGCTCGATGAAGATCTTGAAAAAGTTACAAAAATATAATAAAATTAAGTTGAAGTTGAATGTCTACCTTACTTAAGTTTTAAACTGAATTCTTTGGGTGTGAATGTTGCTAGCGTTTGATTGATGAGAGTGTTTTTCTTTTTAGTGTGTGCATAGCTTGATTAAACATTTTTGAGACCTTAGTAAGAGCTAGATTCTTGTGAGAGCTTAAGTTTCTAGAATTACTTAGTGGTTTTCCTTAAGGCGAAATCCTAGACGTCACTACACCAATAACATGATTTAGGCCATCCTTGGACCATTTGATTCTTTTAAGCCTACTCTTTATGCATTTTATCCATAGTCATTCCGTTAATAGACTCTTTTCTTTCTTAGCCACTCATTAACCTAGCTAATATAATAACCTTCTTCCACCTTACCCCTTGGCAGTTTGTCTTTCTAGGATCGATTTGTTGTTGCATTTTGGGGGGTTGAGTGGAGTTGAGTGTGAGAGAGGCATTTGGGTGAGAATTTTCATTTTCTTTTTTCTTTTTTGTTTTCACCATTGGGGACAATGTTGAATTTTAAGTTTGGAGGAGAGTGTATTCTCATTTTTCTTGTTCTCTTGCCATGTAGTGTGTCTATCATTATTAAAAAAAAAGTAGCAATATATATATATACATAAGAAAAAAAAAGAGGATTAAAGAGTGCACTCCCTTGCATCAAAGGAAGTTTTGAAAGAAAAAAATTCATGAAAAAGTCGAGAAAAAAAAGTAATCAATTTTATTGTAAATAAGTTTGGGGGAGAGTGTAACTCTTTGAATAAAAGAAAATTATATTTTAGTTTTCATCCTTATATGTTTGGTAATAAAAGCGAGTGTCAAGAGTTATATTTTGTTGTGGGGTGTTCTTTGGGGAAATTAATGTGTGCGTTGATTTTGGTCCTAAAAAGATTGAGGTGTTTAGGGTAATTTGAGCCAAAATTAATCTCTCTTATTATACCTTCACCCTAGCCTATCATTACAAGCTTGATAAAGTCCTAATGATCATTGGTGTGGTTTTTGTCTACATTAGTGGAGAGGGAATCACTAAGTAACTTATGGAGGCGCTAGTTAAGCTTTAGGACCAAGGCCTAGTTTGATTTTGGGTGATCGAAATGGTTTAGGAAAAGCTATGCATGCACTAAAGGGAGAAACACTTGACTCATATTTTGACAACAACATTAACACTTGAAGATTTTGGTTTAAGGCTTGTGTAAGTTTGAAATTTGGCTTCTCTTATTCAAAATAAAATTCCCGAGAGCTTTCCCCTTTTTAGCATTGGAAAAGCAAAGTTTATCCTCTCTTGTTGTGTCTTGTCCTTGTTGGTTTTCCTTTTACTTTTGTTGTTCAATTTGTGTGTCTTTTGTTTTATTTTGAGATTCATCACTCGAGGAAGAGTAATGTCTTAAGTTTGGGGGTGTGATAACTCTTGAATAAAGAGATATTTTTCATACTTTTAAGCTTATTAATATAGAATTAGGTTGAGTGATTTTTGTTATTTTCTAGTTATTTTCTTTCCTTTTTGTGTTCTTTTGTGTTCTTATGTCCTTTTTGGTGTTTTAGAGCTGAAAGTAGAAAATTAGTAGTTTATGCATGAATTTTTCCAAAGAAAACAATGAAAAGTGAAATGGCACTTAAATGTTTATTTTGTGCTGAAATATCAAGTTTTGCTAGAGTAAAAGAAGTTTTACTAGAGCATTTTCAGCAAGATTGAAAAAGGAGAATTCATCATATAAGGGAGCAACATGTGGCATGTCATTAATTGACTTGTCAAAGGGTGGTGAGGTGACAAAAATCAGAGTTTTGGCTGCATTTTAAAGGAGAAAATTTAGGAAGAATGGAGAGTATCACGTGTGGGAGGCTTAGAGGGCAATTTGTTACTTTGGTGAAAAGGGTTTTGTACCCAGCTAAAAGAAAAGGAAGGAAAACCTCTGTAACGACCCAAATTTCCTAATAAGGTTTAGGACCTTGATTAGGAGGCCGGGAGGGCCATAATTGATTTATTGTATTATTATATGATTATATGCATGATTGTGTGGGTCATATCATTATATGATGATAAAGGCATGCATGGGACTATATACTCTGCTGTGAGGGTATTATGGTAATTTGGCTCATTGAGAGCGTAATTGTGTATTTGTGTGTATATTGGTAGGCTAATGTTGAGACCACATTATTATGTGGATATATATTGTGATCTGTGACTCGAGACGATCCTAGTGAGCAAAGTGGCGAAAAGTCATGGCGGGGATTTATACCTGGCTCGGGGTGAGCTTAGGGGTATAAATGGGAATTTAGCGAATATACTGGAGTCTATTATGACATTGAGGAATAATATTGATAACTAATTAGGTATCAGGAATTAAGCGGGAAATATTAGAGACACTCGAGGAATTAGCGGGAATTGGGTAAAATGACTAAAATGCCCTTAAGTGGATTAAAGGGTTTAGACTTAATGGGGAGGGCATACTAGTCATTTAGCTTACAGAAGTTAGATAATACCAGGGCTTTATGTTAGTGGGATTTGTAGAATATTGGAGAAGTCTGAAAAAGAAAGAAAAGGAAGGGAAAAGAAAGAAGGGAAAACAGAGAGGGTTCTCTAAGTCGGTTTATGTTTTCTTCACCAATTTCTTGAGGGTTTCTGGAGTAAAACTCAGAGGAAAGTTAGTCCAATTAAGCCACAAGGTTACTGAGCAAAGATTGAGGATTTGGCAAGGGTTTAGCAAGATTAGGCCATCACTTGAGGTAAGGTTCTGTAATCTCTTCAGTTGCTGGTTTGGTTTTTGTTTCTGGTTTTTGAGCTATGGTGCTAAGTTGAATTGGATGGAATTTTAGGGAATTCAGGCTTAAGACTGAGGAGAAGCAAGCCAAGAAGGTTTAGAGACAGCTTGTGGTCGAAATTCTATCAAAGGTATAAAGCCTAAACTTTAACTTTGTTGTTCAGCTGGATTTGATTGAGTTTTGGAGCTTAGGAGTGGCTATGGTGAATTCTGAGTTTGTGGATGCATGTGCTTAAGTTCTAGATGTTTGGGGTGCTTGGGATGAGTAGAGTATGGTCATGAGGTTGATTTTGAGTTTGGGAAAGAGTTGGAAGAGTTTTGGTTCGAGTTGGTTTGAGAAAAATCGCAGAAGAGAAAAATGGTGCTGGGCTGTCTGTGACTAGCGCTAGCCTTTGGGCGCTGTAGCGCTAGGCCAAGTTTGCTGAGGGATTTTGGCTTCTGTTTGTAGCGCTGTAGCGCTACCCTGCTTCCTGAAGTGGATTTTAGAGTTGTTTGCAAGGGTTTTTGACCTAAGGTTTGGGGTTTGGTTCCACCACCTTGTTTGGTGGAACTAGGACTTCCCGGGGGCTCGGGATTGGCCCCGGGGCTAGGTTTTGAACTTGGGGATTTTTAATGACTTTGGCCATGATTGTGATTAGGTAAGCGCTAGGGCTCGAGGGGGATCGTGCTCAAGGAGTCAAGTGATCAAAGCTAGTGAATTAAAAGGTAACAAAGCTGCACCTGATTATGTGGTTAGGTTGGGACTAAGTGTTCCCTATGCTTGTATGCGCTGTTATGTGAATGTGATTAACTATGTGAACACGATGGGACTAAGAGCTCCCGAAATTTGTATATCATGTCATGGGATGGTATTATTATACCATGGGACATGCGATAACTGACCTAAGAGTGTCGGAATCAATATTTGCGCACAGGGCGCGGCTCAGCCACTGGTAGCTGAGGCAGCTTATTTGTCACTGAGCTCGGTTTAGCTGGCCGGAGTCAGTGAGTATTACACTGGGGGCGGCCCAAGAGAGCCGAAGACAGTGTGTTAAATAGAGGGTGCGACTAAGGGCGCTAACCCTGAATAATACTTGATGGATTATGATTGTGAATATTGTGTTATGAATATGATTTGTTGGTTGTTTGGATGACAGACTGTTAATCTGTTGTGTGTTATCACTGATTGGATAAATGTTACAAAATGCTGAAGTCCTGGTTGTGCATTGTGAAATATTTGATAAATGATGTTGATCTTGCTATGTTATCATGCTTTCTTGCTGGGCCTTGGCTCACGGGTGCTACGTGGTGCAGGTAAAGGCAAGGGTAGGCTGAATCAACCATGAGTTGGAGAGCTTTGGGGGCGAGGTGTACATCGTCAGCTGCTCGGCCGCCACGGTCGAGAAATTGTACAAGAACGGAAACCTAAAATGTATATTTTGCCATTAGAGTGGCTTGAACTACTTGTAACTTCTAGAATTTGTTGTAACTAAGACACCTAAACCTTGTTTTGAGTCTCCATGTATTAAACCGTCATTTTTAATGAAAATAGCCTGTTTGTGACCAAAATCTTTTTATTCTTACTCTGATAATGGTATAGAGTTTACACTTTGTCTGAATGACTTGGCTAGCAAGTCTTACACTATTTTAAACACACAGTGTAACGGTCTTGGTTATCCAGGGCGTTACAACCTCCATTTACCAAATTAAGCCATCTTTGAGAGAGAGAGAGAACCAGGAAGTACAGAAGATTTTTAGCAGTACAAAGAAGGGAAGAGAAGGAAGAAGAAGAG
Organism: Humulus lupulus; assembly: GCF_963169125.1. Lineage (NCBI taxonomy): Eukaryota > Viridiplantae > Streptophyta > Magnoliopsida > Rosales > Cannabaceae > Humulus > Humulus lupulus. The sequence continues at coordinate 217,561,283 of NC_084802.1, read as the reverse complement.
GAATAGAGGAGCATTGATTTCATCATCATTTTTGGGCTTTTCTTCTACTTTGTTGGTCATTTGTTTCCTATTTTCTCTTTGTAATTGTTGTTTGAACTCTCATGGAAAAATTTTATTTTGTATTTGTGTTTCTAATTTTAGCCATGAACTAGATATTTTGAGGCTTGGATTATTAATGAACTCTATGTCTTAATTCTAATTTTCTAGCACTTTATTTTAGCAATTTACCCATTGTTCATTCAAATGTGATTATTGATGAATTCTTGTTGTTGTTTTCCCACCAATGGCAAGATATTGAGTTATATTTATGTTGGAAAGTTTGAATATAATGGATAAATTTGAATGACACAAGTGAATAATCTTGTTTGGTTATGTTTGTGAATAGCATAGGAATGTGTTATTTGCCTTGTGTAACCATTATGAATTGATGATTAATTCTGGGTTCTTAAACTTGATTGGCATTAGAATATGTTAAATTAGGTGAAAGAATTAATACCATAGGGTTTGGAAAAGTTCTATGATCCTGTTTTGAATTTTTGTTTAGGAAGTCCTCTTAGTGCATCCTCCGATTTGGGCTCCTTGTGCTGAGGGAGCCAACAGAAAGAAAGGTGGAAGTTGGGACCCATGGGGCGGCCACCGACTTTGTCTATTGCGGGGGGGGGGGGGGGGGGGGGGGGGAATCTTCCAGTCACATTGGAGTGACATTTTTCTTTCTGAGTGACTTGGCTTCAGGTAGAGCGCGACCTTCATTAGCGGCTTGTGCATGACTAGGCCGTATGGCGAGTTCCTAGGGCAGTGGGGACTCCCTGGTCTTGCCATTCCCTCAGCCTGGCGACTTCACTGAGGTCGTGTTGGGGCAACGTTCTGGTTATGAAGCCACTCGGGCAAAACCTTCTTCTGGCCGCATGCTCGGACTTGACAAGCCAGCCAGCATGTCATTCCCCCGAATTCGCTCGGCACTGATTGCTCTTCATGGAGGGAGTTGGCTTCTCCACCATTTTTTCTTTCTCACTTGTACCTGAATTTCGATAATTTTCTTGGGTAGTGTAGTGTTGAACATAGAGCAGTTATGCTTGATTTCTTGAGCATATCGTTTTTTCTAGTGGTGCATGTGTACCCCAGATTTATAGGCAGCAAATTCTCGATTACTGTGTATCCGTACAGCCGTTACTGTATAGAGTTTGGAGGTTAATTAGTGCTTTATTGTCTACGACTGGTGATGAGCTGGCTGCTCAGCCCGTACTTGTGTGGTCTAACCTGAAGTCAGGGAATCTTTTTTCCCACATCTTTTCACTGTAACTGGGTGCGGTTGCCATCGGTGACTTGTCCAACAACGATTGGTGATGGGGTCTTGCATGTCTGTTATGGAAGCCTGTGCATTACCTCTTTTCAGTGCCATTCGCAGTTTTCCCATTTTTAGGAGTTGTCTTGAACATTGAGCATTTCCTTTTCCATCGCATGCTAGTGGGTCCCGCCTTAGGAATCCATCGGTGGCGGTGCAAGGAGCCACCCAGGCGCTCCCTTTTTTATAAGGTGGCGATGGGGCCTTGGGTCCTTACTCATTTTATTCCTTGGCTCAATAGAAGCAAGGCCATCCTCTCATCTTCCTTCTTCGGGTGGAGCGCCTTGGTCACCGGAGTATTGGGATTACTCTCCAAGCATAGGCCAAAGGAGTCGTTAAAGTTGGCCATTCGACCACCACATTGGGGATTTCCTCAAGCTTTCGCCTCTCTTCCTCTCACTACAAGCCTATCGGGTCGAGCTTGTGCCTCTCGCTCTTGGGTCCACTCCAACAAGCTTCTCCTTCATCTTAGTAAGCTTTCTTGCCTATTAATTTTGCACATTCTGAGAATTTTGCTTGATTCTTGTTGAATGCTTGTGCTCTTGGATGTTCTTGGATAGTTCTCCATTTCTTGTTGGATCCATGAAATTAGTGCTAGAAGTTTATTGGGCTTGGTAGATTTAGGATAGGTCTTATAGAAATTTCACCGTGGGGGTGGTTTGAGGCAATTTTGGGGCTCAAAATCAGCCATGGGGGGTCAATCGGCATCGAGTGCTCATGACAGTTGCAGGTTTCCTGCTTTGGCCGACCGAGGCAGACCCCGCAGTGGGGCGACACCGTTACTTGGCTTCTAGGCCTCATAACTCGCTGATCGGGTAGGGAGGATGCTTGGCGCCTTGGCGAGGCAAGAGGTGCCGGGGTCGGTGCCTGGCTAGGGAAATTTGGTGCCTCAGCGAGGGGGCACGCGTTGGCGAGCGGGCATGGAGGGTGAGGCTGGCGAGCATGCGTGTTGGCGAGCGGGGCAGTGGCAAGTCGGGCGCGGCATGGCGAGTGGAGTGCGTCCTCCGACTGGATGCTCTCGCTAGCGATGGGGTGCGCTTGCTGGTGATGGGGCGCACTCTCTGGTGATGAGGCACGCCTGGCATCAAGGGGTACACATAGCCTCAAGGGGTGCGCTCGACTAAGAAGTGTGGTGCTCAGGCTCTTGGGGCTTAATTTCTCAACTAATCGCTTCCTCGCGCGGCAATGTATGCTCCTGAAATTTGTACTTTGTTGAAAGAGGCGGCTCTTCCATCCAAAGGTGCCCTCCCTCAGTCGAGCCATCAAATTTTTGGGCCTCCCTGCTAACTTTCAGTGATGATGAGAGAGGTACTTTTCGTATTTTTGTGAAATTTCTTTTGCGGGTTGTCGCACTTTTCGCTAGTGGAGAGCGGGCTCTCTGTGTGTTTCTTGTTTCTGGTACCCTTTTGAGATAGCGGTCGTCCAGGTAGGCATTAGCTGCGTTATCATGGTTCCTCACTGAGACGAGGTGCGGTTCGTCCTCCTATTGTAGAGTTTGGGTCATCTTCCATCGTGGTCGTTAGGCAGATTCGCGACATACCACCCTCGTTGGTTGAGGGTAACTTATTCGCCACCCCTTCTGTCATGAGCGAGGCTCAATTGAAGCAGATGATTTCTCGTCACGACATTCTAGATACAGTTGAGTGTAGGCTTCCCATGTCTAAAGAGCTTGCAGATCACCCTTCTGAGGGCTGGCAGACGTGGAGCCATCGACATTGTGATATTGGGGCTATCTTTCCAATGCATGATTACTTGATTAGCATCGCCAACTACTTCCAGGTGGCACAATTTCGACTGACACCCAAAACATATCGAGTCATCCTCGGGCTTCACATAATGTTCTAGATTATAGGTTGGAAGCCTCATTCGCCTCGCGAGATACACTACCTATATCACCTCCAGTTCAACCCAGAGGGAAGGGCATACGGTTTTTATCACCTTCACGCCCAAACTGGGGTATTCGACTTGGTGATCAGTGGGAAGTCCAATGCCGGGGAATATCCTTATAAGTGCTTCTTCACAATAAACATCTACTCCATTCACAGGGCCTTCAGGAGAGTTGGTAAGTTACTCATTCCATTTCCTTATGAGACATTGTTTTGGAGTGTTAGTGTGTTATTCTTGTCAATCGGCGTGGGAGCCCTCGCCGCTAGCGAATGGCAAGCACCTCCACACGGGTGGTGGGGATCACCTGACTAGTTACGGCTTGCCTTTTTCAAACGCGTGTGTTGTTTTTGATAGGGGCCCTTACTCTTCCAACGGCGTGGCCTAGACACCAAGAGTACCTGGAGTTTCTACAGACCTGAGTTGTGACAAAGTATGAGACCACACATTTCCTCCTCATTGACCATAACTTACGGGCCTGCGAATTTTTAGGTGCTCGTCAGTCTCTGAACTCGGCAAAGCGCACTTCTCCTATTCAGCTCATCGGTGCCAGGGAGCATAGGATCCTAGCCACCAGTGAGACAGGCGGCAGGGCGATCAGGGATGGCTAGCCCATCACGAGTGGAGACAAGTGGATGGCGACACCTGAGGTGGGAGGTTCCTCAACTCCTCGTCTGGCGCACTCGTCGACCTGAGACTTTGGCAATACTATGACGCCTCCGACGGTCGGGGCATGAAGGACTTCTTCTGCAGTTGGACCTTCGAGGCCTACTTAGGTACAAGGGGAGTCTTCGCAATCTTCATTGCACGGTCCATTTCAGACTCAGTGGGACAATTTTCTGGCCGTTACCCTAGCTTAGCTTGCGTCGTTTCCCTCTTGCTTTCCCACCAATCTAGATGACCGCAAGCTTAATATAGATAATGAGGCATCAATGGGGTCTCCTTTGGGGAACCGGGCCGATCTGAGCTTCTTAAATCCTCATCCTAGTAGAGGGGTGCCTTCTAGTGGGTCGTCTCTTATGGACTTGTTGGGTACTTAATGCCCATCTACTACCAAAGCTATTTATTTGAGCATATTTATGTGACGACAAGATTTTACTTCTGCCTTGTTTGACTAACTATTTGATATGTGAATTGCAGGAGCCATGGACTCATCAGAGTATTTCTCCCAACCATTGACTATTAAGGAGGGGTTCGGAAAGGCAGAAATGACCTTCACCTTGGGGTCAATCACGTGGGAAAGCCAAAGGAGTTCAGATTCATCCTCAATTTTCCACATCTACTAGTCCCGCTTCATCAGGCCCTCTCCAGGGGGCGCTCCATTCCCTGTGCCCTGTGTCCCCTGCTACACTGACACCCTTGGAGTTGCCACCTCCTGCGCCTCTTCAAGCAGGCATCAACATGGCGAAGGGGATGCTAGAGTATGTGGCGTTGGGCCCTCACCTTCTCCACAACTGACCATTGATGACTACGGGCCCCTCTCTCGACTTGTCCTACCAATAGATTGAGAACACTATTATTGTAACCACTTTAACTTGTCTGATTTCCTTTTTGTTATATGTATGTTCTCACAATTTTATTTTCATTTCAGGTGGCGTTGACTCGCTCGGACCTCAAGAGTGCCCTTTCAGAACTTGAGAGCCCCCGCTTTGCACTCGTTGCCACAAAGTAGGAGGTATCGAAGACTTGTTCTGCCTACAAGGAAGCCACCAGAGCTGCGAAGCGTGCCCAACAGGATGTTGCTTCTTGGAAGATTCAGGACGATGCTATTGACGTGATCCTCATGGATGAGTGCGACAAGCTCCATTGCGAGGTCGAGGAATCTCACAGGGACGGTAGCGAGAAGACTAACAATATGTTGTTTTCTCTCTGGCGATTCAACCGCAGCCTTGACTTCAGCTTCATGGGTGAACCTGCTGCTACAAACATCTTGGTCTACTGCAAGACTCACCTAGCTGAGGAAATAGGCGAGGGTGAAGTTGATGATGGTGTCACAGAGGGTTCAGAGAACGCCGTTGTTGAAGTTGCTGATGTGGATGCCACTAATGAGGAAGCTTTGGAGTGAGGTGGTGTTGAGGGGGTCGCTCCTGGTGAGGACCATGTTGGCTAGGTGGCCCCTGGTGAAAGCGCCACTGGTGAGGAGGCACCTAGCGAGGGCGCCACCGGTGAGAGGGGACCTGGCGATGCTGACCGCCCCACTGACCCTGCATAGGCTCTCATCGCCATTTTTCTTCTTTTTTTTTTACTTTACATTGAGCTTTGCTCTCGTCTATATAACATTGGCCTTACCTAGGCTGCTTTTTGATGTATATTGATAATGACTCGGCTTACTCTTCACATCCATGCTTGATGTTTCTTTGAAAAAGTTTCTGAATTTTGTTTTTTTTTTATTGTTTGTTTGCATGCTTCATTAAGTATGTGCCTTGCACGAACTTTACATGCACTCTGCTTTGTTCCATATGCACTTTACATGAAATTTGCATTTCTGTTGCTTTATTCCATGTGAATGATATCCCTTATGCCCCCAAGTGACTAGGAGAGCAAGGGCGCTAGGTCATTTATGATGCGACCAACCCTCTGATTGAGGAGGGAACCTGCGAGGGGTACTTCTTCAGGTGCTCTCCATTCGAATGCCTCAGGACTACCTCTCCATTGAGCCTTGCTAGCTCATACGTTCTTGGTTGCATGACTCTTTCTACCAAGTAGGGCCCCTCCCAGTTCAGACTTAGGACCCTGACAGATGGGTCTCATTTATTAAGGAACACACGATGAAGGACAAGGTCGCCAATGGATAATTTTCTATTCTTAACTTAGGCATTGAAGTAGTGAGCCACCCTTTGCTAGAAGGCTGCCACCTGCAAGTTAGCCTAATTCTGCCTTTCTTCAACAGGATCTAGGGACTCACCAAGTAGTGCCCTGTTCTGCTCCTGATCGTAGTTCATTCTTCTATGTGACGGGACATATTCTTTGACGGGTAGCATGGCCTCGCAACCATAGGTGAGCGCAAAGGGCATGTTGTCGGTAGAAGATCGGGTTGTGATTCTGTAAGACCATAGTACCTCCAAGATTTCGTCTGGCTATGATTCTTTCGCTTCCTCTAGGCATTTTTTCAAAATGTCTTTGAGGGTCTTGTTGACAGCCTCTACTTGTCCATTTGCCTGTGGGTGTGCCACTGCTGAAAAGTTCTTCGCAATTACATGGTGAACACAAAAGCTTGTGAAGTGTTTGCTGTCGAATTGAGTTTCATTGTCAGACACAATCTTGTATGGCAACCCGTAGTGACAAATGATATTCTTCACAATGAATTCCAACAATTTCTTGGAAGTGATGACCGCCAATGGCTCCGCTTCACACCACTTAGTGAAATAGTCAACGGTGACCACTGCATACTTGACTCCACTCTGTCTAGTAGGAAGTTGGCCTATCAGGTCAATCCCCCAAACTGTGAAAGGCCATGGGCTCTGCATCTGCTTCAATTTGTTCAGAGGGGCTCTCGGGATTTTGACAAACCTTTGGCACTTGGTGTAGTTTCTCACGTACTCCATAGCGTCCTCATGCATGGTGGGCCAAAAATAACCTTGCCAAAGTATCTTTTTAGAGAGGCTCTGCCCCCCAGCGTGATCACCACAAATTCCTTCATGGACTTCCTGCAACAAGGGTCGGGCCTCCTCCTTGGTGACGCATCTCAATAGCAGTATCGAATGTCCTCTTCAATATAGGCGACCGTCCTGTACAACATAGTGGGGGGCTTGGTAAGGCATCTTCCATGCAAAGTAATGATCCAATGGGAGGAAACCTTCACTTAGATACTTGACAACGGGGGTCATCCATGTTTCTTCTTCATCATTGATTAACATTGAGGTGTTGTGGTTGCCACCGATGATCCCACTGAGGGTGCGGTCACCAACGGTGCAGTAGCTGATAGTGTTGTCGCCAACGGCGTAGTCGCTAATAGTGCGGTCGCCGACAGCGCGATCCCCAATGATGCAGTCGCCAATGGCGGGGCTAATCCTGAGCGCTGCTAAGAATTTTATTGGAATGACATTGGGGGTCTCCTCATCCCTTACACTCGCTAACTTTGCTAACACATCGATGTTGGAATGTAGCAATCGAACTGGGCAAGCATGTCCTTGGATTTGGTGAGGTAGGTGGCCATGCGTAATTCATGGGCCTGGTACTCGCCAAGGATTTTGTTGACCACTAGTTGCGAGTTGCTTCTGATCATTAGGCACTTAGTTTTCAATTCCTTTGCCATATGCAATCCCGCTACTAACGCCTCATACTCAGATTCATTGTTTGTTGCAGAAAAACCAAACCATAGTGCTTAATTGATACGGTGGCCTTCCAGAGTTACTAAGATTAGGCCTACCCCAACATTTTGTTCGTTGGAGGCCCCATCCACATAAAATTTCCAATAGTCTTCCCTCGGTCGCTGGTCGTCATCCATCGCCTCTGGTCGCTGACTGCATTCGACAATGAAGTCAGTGAGGGCCTGCCCCTTTATCGGCATCCTTGGTTGATAGGCGATCTCGAACTGTCCTAACTCAATGAACTATTTCAACAGGAGACCTGAGGCATCAAGTCGCTACAAGACTTCTCTGAGGGGTTGGTCTGTCAACACCTTGATCGGATGAACTTGGAAGTATGGTCGTAGTTTTTGGGACACCAGCACCAAACAGTAAGCAAGCTTCTCCATTTGGGCGTAACGAATCTCAAAGTCTATCAGTCGCTTGCTAAAATAATAGACGGAATGTTGTACGTTACTCCCCCTCAAACTAATGTCGTGCTCAATGCATGGTCAGAGACGGCTAGATAAAGGTACAAGTCATCACCATTGACAGGCTTGGACATAATGGACGGCTTCGCCAAATGATGTTTTATCGCCTGAAAGGCCTGCTCACATTCCTCTGTCCATTTAAATATCTTACTTCCCCTAAGGAGGTTGAATAACGGAATGCACTTATCGCTGGACTTTTGAAATAAAGTGACTGAGGGCAGTGACCTTCCCCTTCAGGCTTTGTACGTTCTTCGTTCTCTTAGCAAGCTCTATATCGATGACGGCCTTAATCTTGTCTTGGTTTTCTTCAATTCCTCATGAATTGACGATGTACCCTAAGAATTTCCCGGAAGTGACCCCTAATGAACACTTTTGCGGGTTCAGCTTCAATTGTACCAGCGCAGAATGGTGAAAGGCTCTCCTTGATCAGCTACGTGCCCCCCAACCTTCTTGGAATTTACAAGCATATCATCGATGTAAACCTCTATGCTTGTTTTGATTTGTTCTTTGAACATCATTTTGAGTAGTCATTGGTAGGTGGCTCCGACATTCTTTAGGCCGAAGGGCATGACCCTGTAGCAATACAAACCTATGTTCGTCATGAACGATGTGTGTTCTTGGTTCGGTGGATGCATCGTATCTAATTTTACCCAGAGTAGACATCCATAAATAACAGCAACTCATGCCCAGACGTGGTGTTGACGAGCTGGTCAATTTGAGGGAGCAGAAAGCAGTCCTTGGGGCACTGTTTGTTTAGGTCGCTGAAATCAATACATGCCCTCCAGGTACCGTTTGGTTCGCACACTAGCATCGGGTTGGCAAACTGTAGCGTCCCAAAACTCCTAATAAGATTAAGTACTTGGATTAGCGTGCTAGGAGGGCACATGAGATAATTATGTGAATTATATTATCATATAATTGAGTATGCATGATTATGTGTATTAAATGCGTATAAATATCCACTTTTGCTAAATATGGGTATTTTCATAATTTTCACTCGTTGATGGTATATTTTTATTTTATGTCCCATAAGCTTGAGACCACATGGTTATGTGGTATATTTGTGATATTCGCCAGGAGTTATCCTTTCGAGCAATTTTAGCGGAAAGTCACAACGGGGATAAATGCCCTGCTTGGGTTGAGCCTAGGGGTACTTTGGGAATTATTGGTAAATTAAATATATTGGAGGGGAAGTATTTGTGTTTGATAGATTCGTTGAAAGTTTGGAGATTAGTGGTATAATTATGTGTTTAGGCTAAAGACCAAAATGCCCTTGAAGTTAGTTTGGGAGTTAAGATGAGGCAAGAGGTAAATTGGTCATTTAACCAATTTCTAGACTAAACCCACCAAGTGCTAAAGCACTTCCCATTTATGCTCTCTCACTCTCACATTTCCTTTGTTCTCACTTGCAACATGTTCAAGACCAAACACAAGAGCCAAAGCACAAGCTTGGGATTTGTAGAAATTCTAGGAAGAATTCAAGTGTCTTGAAGGGATTGAAGCTATTAGCATCCTCATCAGCCCTAGGAATTTCAAATTTACAGAGGTGAGCCCCTTTTCTTCTCTGATTTTCCTTAAGTCTTGGTGTTCTTTGATGTTATTGAAAGTTTAGGGGTTTGGTGTTCAATTTTGAAATTTGATCTTGTTGGGTTGTGTGTTTAGTAGGGATATATTAGAACTGAGTTTATGACTTGTTTATAGCTGGGATTTTCATTAGAAATCATGATTTTGCAATTGAATTTTTAGATTTTATGGGTAAAGTTAGAGCTTGGAACTCTAAGATGGAAAATTGGGATTTTGGTGTGTACTTAGTGTTTATACGGTCTATTGATATTTTATGTGAGTCGTTTAACTATTTGGAGATTTGATTTGGTATAAAACTGCTGGGAAATCTGATTGGAGTCGAGTTTTTTGGTCTGAAATGGCAGAGGAAAACGTTGGTTCTGGGTTTGTTGCGGTGGCGCCTGTGGGTGAACGCCGCGACGCGTATGCGTTTCCTCGAGGGTAGAGTTTGCCCTCTGACATCTGTGGCGCTGCGACTCTTTAGGAGGGCGCCACAGTGCTAATGCATGTTCTTTTTCAGGGTTGGCACTTTGTTCTTTGCGGGGCCGCGACTCTTTAGGAGGGCGCCGTGGTGCTAATGCCTTTTTAGGGTAATTTTTTTTTAGGATTTGAGAATTAGGCTTGGGGCTTAGGGGATTTGATTTGGGGACCCATTTTGGGGCTCGAGGGACGATTCCATTACCTAGTTGAATGGAATTGGAGGTCTCGAGAGCTAGGGTTTAGTTTTGGAACCCGAGATTTGAACTTAGTCCCTAATAAGAGTACCATTTATGTTGTGATTAGGATTTCTGCGGGGCTCGAGAAAAGGATCGTACTTGAGGAGGATTTTTCTTCAGCACAGGACTCGAGGTAAGAAAAATGGCATATGCACATAGAGAAGGTTAATTTCTATGTATATTAGCATTGATTTATATGTGGATTAAAGGTACGATCTATATTCGGCAATCGTGTGCAACGTGGGCTTGTCGGCAAGCATTCGTAACGTGGGTCATGAAGGCGGGGTCAAGTTAAGGGTGCGGTCCCCACTCGCTAGGCATGGGCCGTAGGCTTGCTGCCAGATTGTGCACCTCACTTGGTTGGGACGTTCGGCAAGGCGGTTTAGCTGGGTCGTGTAAATGGTTCATGTGTTTGAAATGAACATACTTGTAAATTGTGAAACATGTTTATGATTTATATGACTGGAATGAATGCATTTATTATCCGTGAAGCTTGTTGTTTATTGCTTATTATTAATTGGATATTTCTTATGCCATGTGGGGTTTTCTTGCTGGGCCTTTGCTCACGGGTGCTCTATGGTGCAGGTAAAGGCAAGCTAATGGAAGACCAGCCATGAGTTGGAGGGATTTGGAGTGACGTGTACATAATCGGCGGGCTCGGCTTCCACAGTCGAATTATTTTGAGGGACTTAGGTTATGAGTCTGATTTTATCGCTTAGGCCGACTACTTTTGCAACTTTGTTTGTAAATGCTTTTCATTTAAAACTCGTCTTGGTCCATGTAATTATTTAAAGTTTCAATGAAAAGTTTATATCTTTGACCAAAATTTTTAATGCCTAAACCTTTGATTAGCTTTAATTACAATTTTGAGTCTAAATAACTAGCTTAACGAGTTAAGCACTACTTTAAACACACAGTGTAATAGCTCTAGATTAGTAGGTAGTTACAACTTGGTATTAGAGCTGCCAAGGCTTTATAGTTCTTGAAGATCGATCGAACATGTACGCTCGCTACTAAAGACAAGCTCAACTCATGGTCTGGTAACTAGTGGGTTGAATATGTTTTTAACTGCTTAAGTGAGATACTTGCCTTATCTGCATGCTAGATTAGGAAGCATGAAATATATTGATACAACCTGACCCTTGACTGCCATGTGAATATGTAAAAGATATGCTTGTTAGCATTATAATTCATGTGAATGCTTTAAGGGGCTGTTTGGTATGAGGAATTCATAGTTTTCATATTACTGGGAAAGTTGAAGAGGGTAATCTGATAGTTTGGAAACTTACACCATTGTGTTTGGTTATGCACTGTAATCTTATCTATGATTCCTGGGAATATCACTTTCTGTGTTTGGTTGTGCATATGAATCTGTTAAGTTTTCATATTTTCATAAAATTAATATAATAATATATTTCATCAAAATAATTTATAAACAATTTTACTCATGAAATATTTTTTAACAGAATTAAAAAAATACATATATTGAATACTAGAATCAAGTATAATTTTTAAAATTACAAAAATATTCTTATTTTATTTTTAATAATATTTCATTTGTTATTTTAAACTAAAGTAATGATATAAAGGCTTTACAAATCAATTTCTTTAAATAAAAAAATATTATTTATCATTTTATAGTTTGATATATGTATATTTGTTTTTATATTATAAGCTTCAAAAATAAAATAAGTTATTAACTAAAAAATTATTGGTTTAATATTTTTTTTAAAATAATAATAATAATTTTGAAGTGTTTCACATTCCTGGGTATCTGAAAACCACTTGTCAGATGGGTTTCACTTGAACCTAGAATCGGGAAAAGTTAAAACCCCTGGAGTACAGATTCCCAGGTTAGAAAAACTCAAACCTAGTACCAAATATGGGAAAGTATTCAGATTCCCATTCCCGTGTCCAGATTCCTGCATACCAAACAACCCCTAATTGTTCAACTTTGACGGGGGACAATTTTGAGGTTGTTATCATTGCCTGATAAGTCAGAGTCGGCGATAGTAGAAGTATTTGGAAAAATTGCTTTTGAGGTAGTCAATTAGACTCCGCGGCAAAAGGGTAGATGCAGAGAATGTCATTGTTGAACCTCAGTCTGCTCGTCTGAAGAAGGGAGCATATTCTTTCTGATGTACAAGTTAGATTACAAAGATAGAAGACACTTGAAGAAATAGATTCCGCTAGAGGATGTTTCTCAGCACGTGATCCCTCCACTGGTACCATTGGCAGTATGACCTAAACTAGGGAATCAATGGAAACCATTAGGTGAGAGGTTCTGGAAGTAACACCCATTAACTTCAAGGGAGGCCCAGATCCACTTAGAGCAAGCTGAGCAACATGTAAGCATGAATAGTTCCATCCTAGTTTTATTAGGGTGGTGGGTAATGATAGAATGTCTTATGCCAAGTATATGTTTCGAGCCAATGCTCAGATATGTTTGGAGGTTGTATCTCAGACACGCAGTGTTGCTATAATGAACGAGGATGAGTCTTAGGAGTTATTTAATGAAAAATATTATAAGGACGCATCTTAAATTGTGAAGGTGGACGGATTCACTAGTTTAGTTCAAGGCATTATGACCGTGACTGAATATGGCTTGAAGTTTGATAAGTAGGCTGAGTTTACTGCCAACCTAGTGCCAATAGATTGCTCAAGGAATTAAAGGTTTGTTCAGGGGATGAATGTTATGATAACTCGCAATGAGATAATCGTATCTGTGCTAGAAGTTATCTCTTATGCTCAGGTGGCAGAGAAGTCCTTTAATGCTAAGTGGATAGAGACCAAGTTATGGGGAGAGGGTGTCGCAAGATGCGATTCTAGGAGGACTATTCCCCCGTCTACAAGATCTAGTAGATGCGGTGGCTCCATTTATCCAAAGAATGAATGTTGATATTTCTGGTACTGCTGGGTCAGATAAATGATTTCAGGGTATTTAGAGCAACTATCATGGTGAAAATGAGAATTTGAAAACATATCCAGAGTGGACACGATTTTAGGGTATGCCACTCGTTGTTTGTATCTAGTACATCAATAGACAAATTTAGAAGACTTTGAGATATGCATGGTGTGGGTTCTGGAACCCTGTTACCTACTAGAAGGTTAGTAATCTCTAGGAGATGGATTAAATCCTTACTAGTGGAGGTGTCTAACAGAGGATGATTTGCAAATTTGGTTCGGTTATTAAAGGAAGAGTTCGACATAGTGCAGGCTATGGACTGGTTATTCAAGTATGGGGTAACCATAGATTGTGTAAAGGAAAAATATGGTAATTTTGAGCGTAAGGGAGAGGATCCATTTGTGATTGTGGTTGCTATAGATGGTCCCCGCATCGCAACGATCCCAGTGCCTAAGGCTGGAGATTTATTACAGGAACCGTTGGATGAGAGGAGACTAGATTGATTCGTGAATTATAAATGTGTTTTCAAAGGATCTATCTGAGTTATTACTGCACCAAGTGACCGAGGTTGTTACAAAATTGGCACCTGGAATAGAATCGACATCCAAGGAACCTTATTGAATGGTACCGACATAGTTAAAAGAATTGGAGGTTTAGTTACAAGAGCTATTGAATTTGGAGTTTATTAGACTTAGTTTCTCGTCGTGGGATGCACCAGTGTTGTTTGTGAAGATGAAAGATGGGTTGTTAAGGAAGTGTACCAGCTATCGAGAGCTGAATAAGGTGATTATCAAGAATAAGCATCCACTGCCAAGGATTGACGATTGGTTTGATCAATTACAAGGCGAGACAGTGTTCCTAAAGATTTATCTTCGATCTGGTTATTACCAACTGAGGATCAAGGACAAAGGTATTTCAAAGATTCTCTTTCGCACGAGGTATAGACGTTGTGGATTTTTGGTGATGTATTTTGAACTGATCAATGCTCCAGCGGCCTACATGGATCTGGAAAATAGGGAGTTCGAGGATTATTTGGACGATCCATGATTGTGTTTACAGGTGACATATTGACCTACTCCCAATCAGAGATAAGACACGAGTGACATATTCATTTGGTGTTACAGAGACTAAGGGAACATAAATTGCATGCAAAGTTTAAGAAGTATGAGTTTTGAATTCTTCAAGTAATGTGTATGGATTACGTTGTGGGAAAGAATGAGATTATGGTTGATCTAGTGAAGATAGAAGCAGTAAAAGACTGACCAAGGAACACTTCAGAAGTTAAAAGTTTCTCGAGATTGGCAGGATACCATCAACATTTTATGAAGGATTTTTGAGGATTGCAACACCCTTGACTGAATTAACACGTAAGAGCCCGAGGTTTGTGTGGACTGATAGAAGTTAACTAAGCTTCCAAGAGTTGAAACAGAAATTGATCAATGCACCAGTGTTTAATTTGTTGTTTGAAAACAAGAAACTTGTGGGGTAGGGAGGTGCAACACGACATGGACTAGGATGTGTCCTTATGTAGGCTGGGAAGGTGATTGCTTATGCTTCACGACAGTTAAAGGACTAAGAACAGAGATATCCTACACATGACCTTGAGTTAGCATCAATGATATTTGCACTTAAGGTATGGTAGAAATACTTATGTGGGGAGAAATGTGAGACATACACTAACATAAAAGTTTAAAGTGTTCCGTTACCCATAAGGATTTGAATACGAGATAGAGACATTACCCATAAGGTGAGGACTGGTGAAGGAATGATTGTGAAATCCTTTATCATCTAGGGAAAACTTCGGAAAGGTCCGGGCCAAGTGTATAATTTGAAACATATCACATCAAAGTTAGTTTAAGAAATGACTAAGTATTGTTATAGGGTTCATGATTGGTAAATTGGCGGCAATAACTCTTCATCCTACCCTTCTAGAAAGACTTAAATAAGCGCAAAAGAGTATTACATAAATGGTGAAATATAGAAAGAAAATCTTAACAAAAGAATCTAAGGACTTTACTATTTTTGATATGGATATGCTGAGATATGAGGATCAAATATGTGTTCCGATGGATGTTGGCATCAAGAGAGAAATTCTTGATGAGTCTCATACCACTCCACTTTCGCCACACCCAAGAACCACAAAGATGTATCAAGATTTGAAATCTGTATATTGGTGGCTAAGCGCCTAACCTTTCATCACGTGAGGGCTAAACACCAGAGGCCATCGGGGTTATTATGACCTTTGAGCATTTTAGAATAAAAATGGGTGGATATAACTATGGACCTTATGGATGGATTGCCTAGGTTTGTGGGGTAATTAGATTTTGTATGAATGATCGTGACTCAATATACCAAGTCAGCACATCGTTTGCTTATGCGAACGAATTATAATGTGGATCAATATGCTAAGTTATATGTGAAGGAGACTGTACATCTCCATGGGGAACCAAAGTATATAGTGTCGGATCAAGATCCCATATTTACTACCAAGTTCTGGAAAGGCTTGCAGATGGCGATGGGTACAAGGTTGGGATTTGGTATTACTTATCATCCTCAAACAGATAGATAATCTGCAAGGACAATTCAGACATTAGAAGATATGTTTTGGGCATGTGAATTAGGTTTTGAGGGACCCTGGAGTAAGTACGGTCCTTTGATTGGGTTTCATACAACAACAATTACTAGTTAATGATTGGAGCGGTTCCGTACAAGGTGTTACGTGGTAGAAATTGTAGATCACCCATTTCTGGGGATGAAATGGGAGAAAAGAAATATCTTGGTCCTAAAACGATTCAGAGGACCAATGAAGCTACTTGGAAAAAAATTAGAGCGGGAATGCTCACTTCACCGAAGGGACAGAAAAGCTACGTAGATCCAAACATAGGAACGTGGAGTTACATGATTGGGGATTATGTGTTCCTCCAAGTTTCACAGATGAAAGAGATAAAATGATTTGGAAAGAAAGGGAAATTGAGCCCTAGGTTGTTGGACCATTGAGATCCTTGAAGGAATTGGGAAAGTAGCTTACATATTAACCTTGTCCCAGCATTGGCAGGGGTTCATAGGGTATTTCAAGTATCTATGCTAAGAAAAGAGGTGTTGAATACTACACATGTTCTGAGTTATGAGACCCAGGAATTACAGTGGGATTTTTCTTGTGATAAGAAGCTAGTAGAGATTCTGGATATAAAGGATAAATTCTTATGTAATAAGACCGTCACTTTAGTGAAAGTGTTATAAAGAAACAACAGAGTAGAGAAAATGAATCAAAAGTTAGAGTCAGATATGGGGGACTGAGCTATTCAAGTAAATTTCGAGGACGAAATTTCTATAAGGAGGGGATAGTTGTAGCGTCCCAAAACTCCTAATAGAATTAAGTACTTGGATTAGCGTGCCTGGAGGACACGTGGGGTAATTATATGAATTATATTATCATATAATTGAGTACGCATGATTATGTGTACTAAAAAGGGGTATTTTCGTAATTTTGACCCATTGAGGGTATATTTGTATTTTATGTGCCATATGCTTGAGACCACATGGTTATGCGGATATATTTATGATATTTGGAAGGAGTGGATCCTTTCGAGCGATTTTAGCGAAAAGTCACAGCAAGGATAAATGCGCACCTCACTCGGTTGGGCCGTTCAGCAAGGCTATTTAGTTGGGTCGTGTAAATGGTTCATGTGTTTGAAATTAACATACTTGTAAATTGAGAAACATGTTTATGATTTATATGATTAGAATGAATGCATTTGTGAAGCTTGTTGTTTATTGCTTATGATTAATTGGATTTTTCTTATGCCATGTGGGGTTTTCTTATTGGGCCTTGGCTCACGGGTACTTTATGGTGCATGTAAGGGCAAGCTAAAGGTAGACCAACCATAAGTTGGAGGGCTTTGGAGCGGATCATACATATTTGGCCAGCTCAACTGCCAGGGTCGAGTTATGTTAAAGGACTTAGGTTACGAGTCTAATTTTTCTGCTTAGGGCTACTTTTGTAACTTTGGTTGTAAATGCTTTTCATTTAAACTCATTTTGGGATCCCATGTAATTATTTAAAGTTTCAATAAAAATTTTATATCTTTGACCAAAATTTTTAGTACCTAAACCCTTGATTAGCTTTAATTGCACTTTTGAGTCCAAATGACTAGCTTAATGAGTTAAGCAATACTTTAAACACATAGTGTAACATCTTTGGATTAGTAGGGTGTTACACAAACCATATAGGATAAAAAGCCTCTTGAATAAATCCACTCTTTACCAACTTCTTCACTTCCGCTTTCAGCTCCTTGTACCTCTCGGCGTCCAGGGATCGTTGCTTCTGGCGGACCGTAGGTGACTTCCGGTCTATGTTTAGGATGTGGCTTATGACTGACAGAATGGTGCCTACCATGTCATTGTGGGACCACTCGAAGGCATCTTGGTTTTTTCGTAGGAAATTGATCAAGTTGTCCTTCACATCACTACTCAGGTTCTTCCCGACCCCCACCGTCCAAGTGGGGTCACCATCCTTTAACTCTTCTTCTTCAAGCTCTTCGACCGGTCCAATTGGTCTCTCTTCGTCCCCAAAGCGAGGATCCAACTCCTCCCCTCTTTGGGACATGTTTCATAAGGTGTGTGGACGTGGGTCACCATAGGCGACGCCACTGTTCTTGCAGTCACCATTGGTGACCTTCCCGAATGTGGCCTCACCAGTCAGGGCCTCGCCTCCTGCAGCGCTTACTTCCTTAGCCTCGCCCATTAGGGCCTCGCCTATTAGGGCCTCGCCTATCAGGGCCTCGCCTATCACGACCTCGCCCATCATGACCGCATATTAGACTTCTCTCTATCGTCATGATGGTCTTCTCAACGGATAAATCCTTTATACCTTGAACTTCTTGGTCATCAAAGATCATGTTGGCGCAAGCGGTGCTTCCCTTCTTAGCTTTGCTGATTGACACATTGTAACACTCGTGCATGTCTCGTTCATTCCTCTTACGCATCATCAGATACCTTCGCTCGTGGGGAAATTGATGGTGAGGTTCCAAATGGTTATTATGGGATGCAAATCAATGAGCACGAGACATCCTAGCATGACGTTGTATGGCGATGGGCAATCGACGACCACGAATGTCGCCATGCAAGTTGCTTTTCGAGGGGGATCGCCTAGAGCTTGATGGATCCAATAAGGGCCAAGCCCTCACCATTGAACTTGTAAATTGTGGTTGAGCACAGCACGAGGTCGTGAACGAACAATTTCATTTTATCTAGGAATGACTTATACATGATATTGACGGAACTGTTATTGTTAACTAGAACTCTTATCACCTTTAGGTTAGCAATCTGAGCCACAATGACCATGGGGTCATTATGCGTGTTGGTAGTAAATTAGAAAAGTATCAAAATATGTAACTGAATGTCTAGGGAGAGATTTGAAAATATCATTAATACTAGCAGGATCATACATATATAGATATATTAACTAACACATATAAGGAATATACATTACTTCTCGTAGCCTATCAAGTGTCTTTGAGACTTTTAGTAAAATCGACGATCTTCCTATCCTTATGAAAGCTCACCCTTAGCCTTCCAAGTCGTTCCTCTAACACACAAGAATGTGTGTGAGCACGTAGGATTCACAAGTTGATTTTAAGGCTCTGTAGATGTATTCAACGCATGAAATCTAGAGAGGTTTGAGAAGAGAGAGGCTATAAACTTCTAGAACTCTAGGTATAGAGAATTCTATTGTTTCTTTCTTTGAGAGAGTCTGATAACCTATAAACAACTAACTTAAAAAAAGAATCGCTTATTTTTAGGTTTATAAAGATAATTAAACTATTTTAATTAATCTTTATTTAATTATAATAAAACTGATCAGTTACAACCCATTTTAATTATTTAATTTATCATATTAAAAAAGAATAATTAAAATAATTAAATAAACAAATTAATTTGAAATTCAAAATTCAAATCCCAGGGATGAGGTTATGTGTGTGGCGCCACTCACTATCAAATACAGTGAGTGGCGTGTGCCATTATTATTATTCCTGATTTTCTTATTTGTTTGTTTAATTAATTTTAAGACAAGATATTTATCCCAAAATAAATATCAGTTAATTCAAAACTAACTTTATCTTAAAAAAATATCAGTTTTAAATAATTATCTTATAAAAAGATAATAATTAAACTCTCACATATATTAGTCCAAACATGATTAATATTTATTTTAACATAAAGTTTTTCAAATAAAAATTATATAGTTAATTAATTCACAAATAATCAATTACCCATAATTATCACATAATTATTTCTTTTCCCTGGAAGATTAATTCTTTTGCAATTTAGACATTCTCTTTATAAATATTTTTTGTGACATCCTTACCCTTGATAGTGTAGGACAGAGATGAGCTGGGGACCATGGACTTATAATACAAAGCTCCAACAAACCAGATTATTAATTAAACTCTTTAAATCTATAATCTTATTTATTAATTCCACGATTACTCCACTATAATTATGGAATTGTACTCTAAGTATTTATAGAATTATATTTACGAGGTTTTATCTTGTAGTCCATTGATATATCAATAAATGTAGTTATGTCCTCCATTTATTGGTTCGTTAATTAGAGTTGGTCAAAATTACCGTTTTACCCTTCTAATTACCTATTGTTTCGTAAGCACCATTAATTCACTAGCTAATAATTAATCTATAATCATATTATAGATGTGAGCTCTATAACTATCCAGTTCGAGAATTAACCCTTAAAGGACCAATATTAGAATTGTTAGGAAAGCATATATTCCATTATTGTAAAATCATGTTCCCAGCCATTAATGATATTGAATATGTTTCACCAAAAAAAAAAAACATGAGCTTGCGTGTTTTGGTTTGCTGTACAACTGGCAATCACTTAATAAGGTTATATATTTTTCGAGAACGCGGTACAAGTTCTAAAATTGGTAGCCCGGGTCAACCGCAGGTTGAAAAGACATCAAATAGATAATCTAGCCATATCTTCAGGTACTACAAGCATTGCTTGAGCGTCTCAGTGATTAGATCGGTTTAGCCTAGAAACCTTTAGCTCGCATGGTGTACATTCAGCTCATTGGTGATGCATCGAATACATTGGCATGAAATCCTAAAGACTCAGAGACTTTATATGCATAATTAATATATTAGAACCCTTGCCTGATAAATATGAAATATCAGATAATCAATTTTATTTAAGGTATTTATTTGTACGTTTGGAAAGTTACCCAATATTGAAGGTTACCAAAATTTGGCCATTGAACCCCTATAAATAGAGAAGGAATGGAATGATAAAGGGACCGAATTCTGTATGCAAAAACTCTGCAAAATTTGTCTTAAACAATTTTTCCAGAGATCCTAAATAGAATAACACAATTTCGTGGTGTAGGTAAATTTTAATCACTAAACCACATAAAAGTTCTTGTGTGATATTTACTTATGGTTTCATAAAAAAGCTAATTATCTATTACAGACTTCTTAGTCTGCTGTTGGCAAAAAATCGTGTCAACAGATTGGTTATTTCATTGAGAGATCAATTAGGCTTGTCAATCTTCTCTGTAAATTTGTCATTCAATCAAAATGGTGGTAACACGTTCAATATGCAACAACGAGTCAGGGAGGCTTGGGGACTATGGAGAGTTCTATGCAATCAACCCTGCTAAAGAAGGCAATTCTTTACCCCCATCGTCCTAGAAAACAACCCAAAAACAAGGACGGGGATCACCACGACACTGACAATTCGTCGTCCCACCACTGCAATAACAATCCAGGTTACGTCAGAGCTGTCGAACTGGAGAATGCTCAGATGAGGAGCCATCTCGCCCATGCCAACAAGCATATTGATGAGATAATGTCTCGATTAGCCCCTCTTATAACCAATCATAATGTCAAAAGGAGGACCGCAACCCCAAGCTCTGTGCCGTCAGAATGGACCCTAGGAATGACCAACCCACTCACAATCACAAGAACGAGCAGGCGGCTCATGTTGCCAGAACTAAGACAAATTATACAGGGCGAGTAGGGACTACTTCTGGATGTACAGGAGTCCCCCCGAATCCTCCAGTACCAATCTGATTGGGTGGTCAAGTGCAAAGAAACGAGGAGGCATTACCACCAGTCTGGTGTTGGGATATGCGCCCTTAAAGCGTATTTCTGTATGAACAATTACTGTTAATTAAATAAAGTTAATATTTTGCGCTCATATATGTATTTAATTATACATGCCATTTGTATTGAAGATCCAATATTATTGATGTGGTCTTGAATAAAGTATATATATAATGATATATATACAAAAGGATTTAATTCAAGGTAATAATATAAAAAAAGTTATCCGTAATCGCTAAATAAAGTGGGAGCTTTATTTAATAAAGATTATGAGTACAATCTATCTTCTATTTAAGACAGAGCAGTTTATCCAGACTGTTAAGTGTTGCGACACAAAGAGATAGAGGTACCGTATACAATATAGATTGTATTGGACTAGGACACAATGTAAAATGGAACTTCTAATAATCTCTGTTAAAATATAGAAGTTCAAAATTCATCAATCGATGGTCGTTTGAGACTTGACCTCAATCCTGGAGTAAGTAATGAACTCCTATTTGTGCTTTTATGACTTTTGACTTAGCGGGTAAGGTTCAATATTCCTACGACCAAATTCCTGATATCTTGGAGTCATAGAACTACAAGTGGCTGGGAACATACTTTACATATATGGAATCTGCTCCTTACTTAAAATGAATAAAGATTAGTTGCTCCTTTTAGTGTTGATTCGGGGCTTGAACATAGAGCGCTCAATTTCTGTTAGAGAACATAAAATTCATTCTATAATTAAGGTTATAAATAATGTTCATTAGAGAATCAATTGAACTAATTGATAAAAACACAATTAGAGAGGTTAGCAGACATTAAGACCTAGCTTTAATTATGAACAACTAGCAGAGGGTCATAACTCATGCAATGACTAAATCAATGGACGACTTTATAAGTATAGCTTCTAATAATATAAGACTGTAGTTTTGAGAGTTCAACTATGAATTTCTAGTGTAATAATTCATAGTTAATAAATTAATTAATGGAACTAAGAGTTAGTGAAAACCCTGCCCACAGAGATGCCGCACATGACTACCTATGGCGGAACGACCGAACTATCAAACAACATTGGAACTTTCAATACCTTGATGAGAGCCCATAATGTCAATATCGAATTGCACTGTGTCCTATTCCCAGCCACACTGACAGGAGTAGCCAAGTTGTTGTTTAACAAATTTAAAAGGCATTCAATCACCTCCTGGCATCAGTTGTCGTCAGAGTTTAAAAAGCAGTTCCGAGCTGGGTGGAAGCCAATTCCTTGGCCAATATAAAAAAACATCCGGGTGAGTCTCTCAAAGCTTACATAAATTGATTCACCAACATAGCAGCTCAAGCTAGAGACACCGATGATAGTGCCAAACTCATGGCGATGCGATCCGGAATTACCGTGGGAGGTGAATTGTCGAAAGAACTCCTAAGGAAAGGAGTGAAAAATACAAATGAGTTCCTGGGAGGAACTCAAGAGTGGATAAATCTCGAGGAGGTTGGATCCGCAATAGTAGGAACTAGTCAAATTCCTTCTCAACCATAACCAGGTGGGAAATAGTACCAAGTGGAAGGGAAGTAATGAAGGTGACCAGGCGGGGTCCAAGAAGAACAAACCTGGGAAAAAATGCGCCTCGATATTCACTGCGTATACCGACCTGATGGATACATGAGAAAACATATATCTAGCAAATTCTGCTCGCCTACCATGGAAAAAGCGAGAGATTGCGAGGAATCAATGGGAAAAAGGATATTTGACCAAGTTTTGTCGTTACCACATTAACATTGGCCACAATACTAATGACTGTCGTCAATTGAAGGATGAGATTGAGACTCTCATTCAAGCTAGATCGTTAGCATAGAAAGCCAAAAATCAGGTAGCTCCCAACCAGCCAACCGTGCAGAACCCACCACTGGCTCTTCCAGCTCCAGAAAACCCATGCATCCCTCCTCTTGTTGAGGGAAGAGATATTTCCATAATTACAGGTGGACTTCATTTGGCCGACACAAGAAATGGGGCCTAGAAAAGGTATATTATGGAACTGAAGGCCCATGATGGTGCAGTATTCACTCCCAAGCAATGCTTATCAAAGCAGCAGAAAATGGACAAGCATCCAATCATTTTTATAGAGGAGGACACAAGCCATGTCCAATTCCTGCACAATAATGTGCTGGTCATAACCATTCAACTCACAAACAGGAGAGTTCAGAGAACCTTGATGGATAACGGGAGCTCCATGAATGTGCTATAAAGGTCCACTCTAGAGAAGATGAGACTATCAGTGACAGACTTAAAGGCCTCTTCCATAACTCTGTACGTGTTCTTAGGAGAAGAAATGGCAGCAATCGGGACGATCGAGCTTATTGTAACCATTGGTGATGAAACATGAGATATGGAAAAGATGCTCAAGTTCACTGTCATAGATTGCCCGACTGCCTACAATTCCATTTTGGGGTGACCAGCCTTGATAGTGTTCGAGGCCATAACTTTTGTTCAACATTTATCTATAAAGTTCCCTTCACCCACTAGGATATGCACATTAGGAGGGGATAAACTAGCTGCTAGGGAATGCTATAACATTTTTATGAAGGGAAGCTCACAACCCGGGCAGCAAGCCATGGTGATAATTGAGGAGATAGAGGAGCCCTAGGCAATTGTAATCGTCGAAGGGCCAAAGAACCTCATATAGCAGAAGTTGAGGTCTCCAACCAAGAAGAAATTGACCCAAGAATAGGGAAATATCGATTTGAGCTCCAAGCTCTGGAGGAGCTAGAGGAGGCAATCCTCGATCAGGAAGCAACCTCGAAGGTTGTAAAGATTGGAAAAAATCTTAGTGCCCAATAGAGAAGAAATCTCATCGAATATTTTAGGAACAACCTCGATGTCTTCGCCTGGTCACATGCAAATATGGTGGAAATCAGTCCTAGCGTGATATGCACACACTAAATTTGGACAAAAACATACCTACCAAACAATAGAAAAGAAGGTTGTTGGGAAAGGAAAGAGGAAAAGCTCTGGAAGAAGAGGTAGATTGCCTCTTAAAATGCAGATTCATCGGGGAGGTGAAATATCCAACATGGATTGCCAATCCCGTCCTGGTTCCGAAACCAAACGGAAAGTGGAGGACTAGCATTGACTTTTTCGATCTCAACAAAGTCTGCCCAAGGGACTGTTTTCCTTTTCCAAGGATTGATCAGCTTGTTGATGTTACGATTAGTCATAAGTTCATGTCTTTCATGGATGAGTATTCTGGATATAACCAGATCACGATGAAACCTACACACCAAGATCATACCAACTTTTTGACCGAGCATAACGTATATTGCCACAAAGTCATGCCATTCGATGAGGATTGAGGCTAGTCCCGAGAAGATCAGATCACTGCTGGAAATGCTATCAACCAGATCTTGAAAAGAGGTCCAGAGTCTAACTAGAAAGATCGCCACCCTCAATTGGTTTGTGTCAAAGTCTTTCGATAAATATCTCCCCTTCTACAATTTTCTAAGGGGAAATAGATGGTTCGAATGGACCAACGATTGCGAACAGGCATTTCAAGATCAGAAGAGGCACCTGGCCAAACCCCCCTTCTTGTCAAAAATTGTTAGCGAGGAAGATTTATACCTCTACCTAGCAGTAACTGAGAATGCAGTTAGTGTCGTTTTGGTTTGAGCGAAAAATTGAGCTTAGAAACTAGTATATTACATTAATAAGAGGCTTCTGGGAGCTGAGTCCCAATACCCTTTGATTGAAAATCTCGCGTTCTGCCTTGTCCTAGCTTCAAGAACGCTTAGGCCTTATTTCCAGTCCCACGCTATACACGTCCTAACCGATCAACCTCTAGGGCAGGTCTTGTAAAAACCTGAAGCATTGGGACGCTTGCTAAAGTGGGCCATCAAACTCAGTCGGTTCAAGATTTTGTATAAACCACGACCAACTAAAGGGTCAGGCCCTTACCAATTTTGTGGTTGAGTGCACCGGTTCTTTGGATGAACCAATGAGGTAACCGATCCAAGAACTATGGAAACTCTTTGTCGAAGAATCCTCCAACGAGCACGGGTCAGGAGCTAGGGTAATTGTAATTACACTCGAGGGACATCGCTTCCACATAGCTCTCAAATTCAGATTTTGCACCTCCAATAACGAGGTCGAGTACAAGGCATTACTAGTCGAAATCCGCATTGCCAAGGAGTTAAGAGCAAAGGCCATCCAATGCTTTAGTGATTCTCAGCTCGTGGTAAACTAGGTACTGGGAGAGTATCAAGCTCGTTGTTCAATATGGCCGCATATCTTGCTAAGGTAAAAGGTGAGCTATCATATTTCGACTTCTCCTCTATAGAGCAGGTCTCGTGCAAGAAAAATACAAATGCAGATGCTCTCGCTCGGCTCACCACAACCAAGGAGGCAGACACATTGAAAGTAGTCCCAGTTGAGTTTCTTGACAAGCCCAGGTAGAGTATGAATGAGAAAAAGTCAAGATGATCTGAGAAGGCTCGACCTGGATGACTCAAATGGTAGAATATCTCACCACTGGAAAAATGCCCAAAAATCACAAGGACGCACAAAAAATTTTCTACCAGGTCCCAAGGTATGTTCTGGTCGAGGGAATTCTTTATAAGCGAGGTCACTCTATGCCACTCCTCAAATGTGTTTTGCCAGAGGAGGTTGAGACTATCCTTAAAGAAGTCAAAGAGAGATTTTGCAGAGACAAGAGTGGGGGACAAAGCTTGGCTTTAAAAATATTGAGGCAGGGATATTTTTGGCCTACCCTAAAGAAAGACTCGACCTCATAGGTTCAAAAATGTGACAAGTGCCAACATTTTTTGTTGATAGCCTGGGCTGCACTTGTCAAATTAATAATGATTTCCTCACCTTGGCTGTTTGCCATTTGGGGAATAAATTTAATCGGGTCATTACCGACCGGGAAAGGAGAAGTTCGTTATGCGGTGGCTACTGTGGACTATTTTACGACGTGGGCCGAAGCAAAACCATTTGCAACTATAACCTCGAAGAGAGTACTGGATTTCATGATAAATAACATAATTTTCCATTTTGGACTCCCGAGGAAGATTGTGTCAGATAACAATACTCAATTTGATAGCGACATGTTCTCAAACTTTTGTGAAAGGTACGAAGTAATTAAGAGTTTATCTTCAGTAATTTATCCTTAGGCTAACGGGTAGGTCGAGACGGTGAATAAGACTCGCCAGAAAAATTTAAAGATGAGGTTGGACGATGCCAATGGTTTGTGGCCCGAACAGCTCCCACAAGTACTTTGGGCGTACAATTTCTCACCACGCATCTATTAGGCACACACTGTTCTCGCTAACCTTTGAAAGCAAAGCTATGCTCCCAATCAAAGCCTTAGTGACCTCTCATAGACAAAAATCTTTTGACCAGGAGCAGAATCACAACCTACTATGAGTGTCCTTGGATCTAATTGAAGAATAGTGAGAAGCATCGCATATACATCTCGTCCATTACTAAAAGAAAGTAACACGATACTTCAATTCAAAATTCAAAAAGAGGAGACTCAATCTGGGAGACTTGGTGCTTAGACGAGTATTTTTAGCAAATAAAAATCCTAAAGATGGCATCTTAGGCCCTATTAAGTGGAGAGGCAATTCCATGAACTTGGCATGCTTTACATTTGAAGAAATACTAACAATGATTGGGTCTACTTTTACGACCAATTTATGTTATCATTTTGTAAGATTGATTATAAAAGTCATTTCCTTTAGATTTTGCTTTGAATTAATAAATTAATGGTCCCTGTGTAGTTTAAACACATTACCAAATTCTTTACAAAATTTTGTTTGATACGAGCTCGTTATGTAAAAGCGACCTAGAATGTTCATATATTCTAATTGCTTGGGGGCATACACCCTTTGTGGTGAGATATAAACTTAGAATTTGGAATTTTTGAAATTTTGCGGCTTGATAAAGCTCGAGTTTTAAAAAATAATTTCGAGTATGAACTAAGTTAAATAAATTCAAAGAAAAAATAAAAACACCTGGATTAAACCAAGTACGAGACCTGAATATTAACATGTATGCAGCTAGGCAATTAAAATCCTGGATATAACCAGGTCCGCGACCTGAAAAATAACTGGTCAACTATCAAGCACATACTTCAATCTAAAGCAACCCCCCATAACTATGCACGTGTATAAAAACTTTTAAAACAAAATAATAGAAGGAAAATGTATAAAGATCAGAGTTAGGTTAATATAAAATGAGGAAAAATAACCTCAAACAGAGCCATTCAGGTAAACCTCGAATAGAGCCATTCAAGTAAATTGTCTTGGCCTAAAAGGTCTGATTACAAGGGATAAAAGGATCTCCCCAAACAAAAGAAAAAAAACACATAAAATATTCAAAACAGACGAGGTCTTCAACTCTAAGCTTTGGAAATTTGCTCATGAGAAGAAATCTCGTCGTCCCCACCATCTCCGCCAATTCCCGAGGTCATGTCTACCGTTTCAGTTGGCTCCTTTGCTAGTCGATCATGGAATTTGGCACGATACCGCCCCCACATCTCGGCATCAAGGAAGGAGAAATTACCCTCCTCGTTGAAGCACCAAACCTTGTAAAACATCTCCTACATGGAAGTTGCAAGATGGGCTTTAGCTCCATTCACCTTTAGTTGGAGCTCGTCAATCTTTCCCTGGAGCCGGTCGTCGTTCTTGATCACTTCCATGGCTTGCACCTTGGAAATCTTCTCATTATCTCTGGATGTCTGAAGGTCCACCTAAAGCTGCTGGATCTTTTCGCGGGCTTGCTCCAATTCCCTGGAGGTGTCATCCTCGATCCGCCTACACCAGTTCTTAACCTCTTCTAGCTCCTTGACATATCACCCCACATCAGCAAGGGCAGAGCGGATCCTACCTCAAGCTCGGATCTGAGCAAAGTATGACTGTCATAGAACAAAACCAAAGGATTAGATCATGAAAAATATGGAATAGACCTCAAGAAAACAGAATAAAGAAACTTACTGTCAGCAACATCCCCAGGGCAGAATCCATCACGACCTTAGCGGTCTCTCCCTTAATATTATACATCTTCCTGACGGAGTGCTAATTGAGGTGCGCAACCACCTGGCTTGTTAGAGTTTTAAATGAAGCCCAGAGATGGTTAGGAAATCTGCCCACCATAACATAAGGAGTTGAGATAGCGATGGAGGGAGTTGCTTGAATGGCTTGAGGAGTTGCAGGGTCAGTCACCTAGAGAGCTGGGGGAGGAGCTTCTTTGGCCGACACCATAGTAGCTCGCAAATGGGAAGGAGTTGTCTCCTTGGCCTTAGTCTAAGTTCTCATTGAAGCTCCAGCTCCGAAAGCACCCTTCTTTAGAAACCCCTGTGTCTTAATAGTGGGACCAGAACCTGTTAGGGCATTGGTGAGGTCCATGTCATCTTCTAAAAAATGGTCAAGTTAGGGTTAGACAGATTCCAATTAAACTTAGAAAACAAAAAGTAAGAGAAAAAAAATCTTACCCTTCGAGCTAGAGGAGACTACAATAATTAGTTCTGGATTAGGGCCGGTCTAGATACTAGGGGAACCTCTAACTCCTGAACGACAGGAGGTGGGGAAGACTCTAACATAAGAACATCAAGCACTCTTTCAGACTTGAGCTCTTCATCTGAGCTAGGATCATACTCCGGCTGCCTAGTGACTGGAAAAAAAAAGGTGCCTAAATCTAGAGGATACTCAGGTTGGATGTTCGTCCCATATTTCTCAAAAAACTGTATGCCTAATGTGCAAAGTGTTATCTATAACTATGGTCATTTTTGGGAAGGCTAACATCATGGATAGGGATCAGGAGGTCGACACATTGTTGAAGAGTGATGTCTTATTTGGGTCCTCGTGATGTCTAGTCACAACCTTCCTTGGATTGTGGCGAACTAACATATAGTTGGAAGCAGCTTGGTTAATATCATTATCATTGTTACCTTGGCTAGAGGTGCCAGCTATTGCCCCCGACTCTGCCCGATCTGGGTCACTATCTAAATCGCCCTTGGAAGGGTGTCTACGCACCAAGGGCGTGACCTCTTCCTCTTCATTGACCTCTTCTATAATGGACAAAGGACTCTTCCTAGAAGGTTGGCCCTCATTTATTAGCCTGGATGCCAACATGTTGGCATTGATTATTATTTCTCGCCATTCTTTTTCTGTAGCAAGACCAGAGGCTAGGATCTGGTATTGGTTCTGGCGGACCATGGAAGTCGCGGACCTCTTGTAAATCAGTAAACACAAAAAAGTAATGCGATCAGAATATGAAAAAATTGCAAAGTAGATAAACTTTAATAAAGCGAAGACAAAAAACACTTACGAGGTCAGTTGAAATAACAGTACTCGCAGGTCTTGAGCTTGTTCGACATAAAGAACTGGTCCTTGTAGTCATTTGGATGGCTGGGGAGACCGATGACGCTATCGTTCTTCGAGAATCTGGTGATGTAGTAGAAACCATCACCTCAGGTTCTGGTGTCCGGATTGGCCTTGAGGCAAAAGAAGTACAGGATGTCTTCAGGAGTGGGGTCCTCCCACTCATTCTTAAGGAACAAATATTTAAGCTTCACAAGGAGGCGATAGGTATTGGGGGGAAGTTGAAACAGAGCTAACTTCACAAAATTAAGCAAGTTCATAAAATACAAACTCAACGAGAGGAAAGCATCTGTCTTTAGGTACTCGTCGCTCTATGCCCCTAAGTCATCCTCCAGGGGAGTGTAGCTCCGCTCGCCTTCAAGCACATGTCACGCATAAAATGAGTCTATCTAGATCCCTGGTCCCTCATTGTCTTATTTACTTGGTGCATCGAAGTTGTTTGAGAGACTATTCTCTCGGCCTCATAAAAACTATATGTGTTAACCTCGAGCTCCCTCTCTACCATCGGTCCAAAGTGGGTGATGAGGGTTTCTGCGACCTGGTGGCTCTGGGAAGAAGAGCCCACTATGTTCTTGTTCTTTTGGTTGCTTATTTTTTTTTTTGAATTTATTAAGTTTGCTTGGGAACAAAACAGGGCTAACTGTTAGTAGCGACCTAAGGATGTAACCTATGGACAAGGATCATAAAAGTCAAGGGAGCTGGTCGTGGTTGGTAACCAGAGTAAGATCCAGGGAAAACTTGACCTAAAGCTTAAGGCTAGGTTTCACGGGCTAAATTTGAGTTAATATCCACCTACGTGGATCCACGCGTGCCCCTAAGTCACATGCTCTAATATAAAAAGTACTATCACCTCAGAAATCGCATGTCAAAAATCTGGTTTTGGGAAGCAGTTTTAATGCAAAACCGCTCAAGAAGCATGACCCTTAAGCTACCCAGTTTTAAGGTCAAAAGCCTACAATTTTGGCCCAAATTTCACTTTGTACAAGCCTCAAAACCCAGAAAATGCCCTAAAATTTACTTATTCTCATCAATTCTCTCACACACTTCCAGTCAAATAAAGTAGTAGACTACCCATTCTTCCCTCACAACATGAGGGTGTACAGACTCAACCAAAGCCATTCACAGGGCACAATGGAAAATGACATAAAAATTCACAAGAGTACAAAAATGTGTAAAAGAAGTTTGAATGAAAAATACTTATAGTTCTAGTCAAAGAAGGCTTGAAGAATTGAGAGGATTGAGGAACCACGAGGAGATGATTCAAGAGGTGATCTCCAAAAAGCTTGAATGTTTCAGAGAAGAAGAGAAAGGGAAACATTCAGAATGCAAAGGTGGTAAGGATCAAATTTCTGGCCCTATATAGACCAGACTTGGGAAAGAATTAGATCCGTATGATCACGTTAGTTTGAGATCGAAAGGGCTAGAATAAAATAGACAAAACATCGGCAAAAAAAGTTGACAAGACAACTGTCACTTTACTCAAAACCCGAACAGACGCCTGTAAAAATAAAACACGTGTCTTGTACTCGAATAGGTAGGTGGGCATGTTCCCTGTGTCAGAAGTAGAAAAGCCCCTATTGTGCATGTCAGGTATAGGAATGACATCATAGATGAGTAGGGACTTCGGGGGCAAATGTTGTACCCAAAAAATACGAGCTGACGCGTTTTGGTTCGCAGTACAGCTGGTAAGCACTTTATAAGATTATCCGTATTTGAAGAATGCGATACAAATTCTAAAATGCGTAGCTCGGGTCAACTACAGGTCAACAAGACATCAAGGAGATCATCTAGCCATATCCTTAGCTACTACAAGCATAGCTCGAGCGTCTCAACGCTTAGATCGGTTTAGCCTAGAAACCTCTAGCTCGCATGGTGTGCATTCAGTTCGCTGACGGCGAATGGAACACACTGGCTTGAGTTCCTGAATACTCAGAGACTTTATATGCATAATTAATATATTGTAACCCTTGCATGATACATCTTTAATATCATGCAATCATTGTATTTAAGGTATTTATTTGTACGTTTGGGAAGTTGCCCATTCTGGTAAGTTACCCAATATTTAACGCTACCCAAATTTGTCCATCGAACCCCTATAATTAGAGAGGGAATGATTGATAAATGGACTGAATTCTAAATGCAAAAACTCAGCAAAAATTTTCTTAAATAATTTTTCTAGAGATAAAAAATAGAATAACATAGACTCGTGGACTAGGTGAATTTTAATCACTGAATCACGTAAAAGTTCTTGCGTGATATTTACTTACGGTTTCATAAAAAAGCCTAATTATCTAATTCAGACTTCTTAGTCTACATAGACTCCATACTTTAATATGTTATTGACTATTTTATTCATTGTATACAATATTAATTCTCTTGTACTAACACAAGATCATATCATCATAAATAAATATGAAATTTTCTTAAAATTTATATAAATTATTCAAACAATAATGTTTACAGTCAAATATAATAAAATTGTACTTTTATTTAAATCAATAAAATATTTTTTTACATGCTTTTAGGGCATAAACCCTAACAATCCCTCACTTGCCCTCAAAGAAAGTGAGGCATCTCCCTTAATCTGATGTTGTGTACATGACCCACAAACGACTTTGCAGGAAGTGTCTTGGTAAATGGGTCTGCCAGGTTTTGTTCCGACACTATCTTCATCACAATCACATCACCTTGGTGCAAAATTTCTCTTACCAGATTGTATTTCCTTTCTATATTCCTTCCTCTCTTGTGACTTCTAGGTTCCTTAGAGTTAGCTACTGCTCCACTGTTGCCACAGTACAGGATTAGTGGCTTCTCCATATTTGGAATTACTTCCAGATCAGTGCAGACTTTTTTAAGCCAGACTGCTTCTTTAACTGTTTCACAAGCCACTATGTACTCGAATTGGATGGTTGAATCTGTAATGCTAAATTGTTTAATAATTCTCTTTACTACAACTCATCCACCAAGAGTGAACACTGGTGTCGACTTACAATTGTCTTTGTCTAATTGGAAATCAGAATTAGTGAATCCAGTACGGTTTGACTCACCCTCTGAATATACAAGCATATAATATCTCGTTCTCCGAAGATACTTGAGAATGTGCTTTATTGCAATCCAGTGTTCCAAAACAGAATTTGATTGATAACAACTTACAATCCCCACTGCATAGCATATGTCGGGCCTAGTACACAACATAGCATACATTAGACTCCCAACTGCTAAAGTATATGGATACTTTCTCATGTCCTCTTCTTCCTGAGGTGTCTTTGGACATTGCTTTTTTGAAAAAGTAACTTCATGCCTGGTTGGTAGTTGACCTTTATTGGAATTCTCCATAGAGAACATTTCAAGCACCTTATCCATATAATTAGCCCGAGAAAGTGCCAAGATCTTGTTCTTCCTATCCCTTAGGATTTGGATTCCCAGAACATAGCTCGCTTCACCTAAATCTTTCGTTTAGAACTTTTCAGCTAACTGCTTCTTCACGTTTGGCACTGTATCCACATCATTTCCAATAAAAAGAATGTCATCCATGTAAAGAACTAAGAAACCCACCACTTTACTCTTGACATATTTATACGCACATGCTTTGTTGACATTCTGTTCGAAGCCATATGGTTTAATTGTCTCGTCAAAGGTGATATTCCAAGATCTAGATGCTTGCTTCAATCCATAAATGGATTTTAGCAACTTACACATCTTATGATCTTCCCCTTTCTTAATGAACCCTTCTGGTTGTACCATATAGATACTTTCATCAGATAGTCATTAAGGAAAGCTATCTTGACATCCATCTGCCATATTTCATAATCATAGGCGACAACTTTGGATAAGACGACGCGTATGGACTTTAGCATGGCCACAGGAGAAATTTTTTCTTCATAATCAACACCCTCTGTGTGTGTGTAACCTTTGGTTACTAGCCTCGCTTGGAAAGTCACTACTTTCCCATCTATACCTCTTTTCTTCTTGAAGATCCATTTGCACCCAATGGGCCTGACATCTTCAGGTGAGTCTAAAAGTTCCAAGACAAAATTGGAATACATCAATTCCATTTCTTGGTTCATGGCCTCTTGCCATTTTTCCTTTTCAAGATCCTCCATTGCCTCTTTGAAGGTCAATGGGTCATCCTTGTCCGTATTAGAAACAAGGACATGTGCCTCATGTTCATAGCGAACAAGTTGCCTCACAATCCTCCCACTACGACGTTGCACTGGGGTTTCTTTTTCAGGAATAGTGGTTTCCTCGGTTTGTCGTTTATCATTTAATGATGATGATGAAGGTGATGGAATTTTATCAGCTATGAGTTCCTCCAAAACTACCTTGCTCCGAGGTTTATAGTTAGTCATATAGTCGTGTTCAAGGAAGGTTGCATTTGTGGAAACAAATACCTTTTGGTTCTTGGGACTATAGAAATAACCACCTTGTGTCTTTGGAGCTTAGCCCGCGAAAATGCACACTTCATCCTGTATGCTTAGTAAACCGTACTAGCAACCATTCATTAAAGATTCCATACTTTATTATGTTATTGGCTAATTTATTCATTGTATATGATCTTAATTCTTTCGTACGAATACAAGATCATATCCTCATAAATGAATATGAAATTTTCTTAATATTTATATAAATTATTCTAACAATTATATAATTATTATTTTCCTCATAATTATTCTCGTACTAATACAAGATCATATCCTCATAAATATTTTCAAATAAAATAATTTTATCATCAATATTTTTTTTATTTTAAATTCCAAAAACAAGTTAAATAAATATAATTTTAATGTGAAATTAAATAAAATAACTTTAACTTTTCAAATAAATGTGAAATTTCGTATTTAACAAAATATGTAACTTACAAACACTTTTTGACCTTAAAATAATGTGAATCTGAAAAGTACTTTCCACCCAAAGTTATAAAATTTTTAATTATTTTTCCCACGATATCTAATTCATTGAAAAAAGACTCTTGGAACGAAAAATTATGACTAAAATACTAGCACAGTTTTGGAAATTTTCGTAATTAACCAAACATCTAATTTACGACTAGTTTTTGACCCCTAAATAATGTCAATTTGCTATTTCACATATATTTATATATTATTCAACTTTCTTTCCAATGGTATCAAAATCATTGAAATTAGTGTAGTGTCCCAGAACTTTTACTTAGCTAGATAGTGGTAGTATGAGCTAGTAGTTAGTATTAGTTTGTAGTATGTTAGTTTCCATGGATTTTGGTTCAAGCCGGGACATAGTTGGAAACTCATAGCAACAGTTATGGATTTTATAAGTTTAACCTACAGTTTAGAAATATTAATTATAACATAAGGTTTTATTAATATTGCTGGTCCTAGAAATATATTTATAATAACCTAATGTTTAGACAGAACTATTAAGAATGTGACACTTGTCATAATCATGTTTATTAAGGATTTAAGTATTTTTGATGAATAGTTTAAGTAAAAGAAAGATCTAGAAGCTCTAGAACCTTCCAGCAGCTGTTAGGATTACGTTTGACTCAGTCAAAGCTGTTTAATCAATTCAAAATATGCTGAAAAGTGAAAATACCTGTTTGATATATCAATGTATGCCGATATATCGCAGCTATAGGGGCCGATATATCGCCTACAGAAGATACGGAAAACACGTTGACTTCGCACGAACGAATGAACGGGACTCGGGAATATGAGGGAGGCGATATATCGCCTATAGGGGGTGACATATCGGCTCCAACTCACATTTTTTTTGGAAGTTTGTGGTTTTAAATTTAAAAATAGCCTTAACCACTTAGACCTGCCTTTGAACGATTTTGACCGAGTTCTGGGCGTCTGTTGAACGAAAATTCAAATCTTTTTCATTTTATATTAATTTATTTATTCAAATTAAAAGGGGTTAGTTTCACTCCTTGAACTCTATAAATAGGACCTAGTACTCATCTATTTCCTTCATTCATTCAAGCATTGTTCAGAGCCTCCAAGTTGCTAAGGTTACTATAGAGAGAAACACTTGGGCCCTGTTTGGCATTGTTTTCTATTTTTTGTTTTCAAAGTTGTGTTCTCAGAAATGAGAACAGAAAACGGTTTTTGTAGTTTTCAAAAAACAAGAGGTGTTTGGTTAATGTTTTCTAAAAACTATTTTTTAGTTTTATTTTTTTTAAATCTTAAATAAAATATTAACAAATATATTTACAAAGAGAAAAATATTTTAAAAGTTTGTAATAAATAATGAGATAAAATAATTTGAAAAAAAATGATGAAAAATAAGAAGTGAGAAAGTAAGGAGAGAAAATTTGAAGAAATAGAAATTGAGAAGAGAGAAATTGATCTAAGAAAAAATGAGAGAGAATGTGATGAGAAAGAAAGTGAAGAGAGAGAAGTGAGTAGAGAGAAAGTGATGAGAGAGGAAATGATGAGAGAGGAAATGATTATATATTAAGTGATGAGAGAGAAATTGATGTGAGAGAAACTGAAGAGAGAGAAACTAATGAGAGAGAAAATTATGTGACAATAAATGATGTTAGATAATAATAAATAAATAAATGATGTGAGAAAGAAAAAAAGATAGACAAAATTTTGTTGAGAACAACAGAAAACAACCTTTTGTTGTTCTCAAAATTTTCTGTTTTTTATAACTTTGTTTTTAAAAATTGTTTTATGAAAACAACGTTAAACACCCCAACTTGTTTTCAAAAAACAGTTTTTAGCTTTTAAAAACAAAAAAAAAAATTTAGTTAAGGTGCCAAACACCCTCTTGGGTTTTGTGATAAAAGCTTTTCCAATCTAAGCTTTTCTAAACACTTGGGAAATGAGATATAGTGTTATTTCGATATCAAGGTATAGATCAAGTCATAAGATCATTCAAGTTATTCTTATCCTTAAGTTCATTTTTTCATAGTTCTTTAGTTTCCTTTCATTTTCTTTCAGGCCCTAACTCTTGTTTATGATTCTTGATTAGATGTTTAAGTTTCTTGAAACTTAAGGTTCTTTTCGGTGAGTTTCCACTTTGATGGTTTAGTTCTCTTTTTCATCCTATTTCTTTAGAAACTCATGGTTTTACTGTTGGTTTTAGGAGTGTTCCAAATCCTGTTCTTGTCTCCATATCCCGGTTTTTGGTAAGGAAAATAGGTTAAATTATATGTGTTTATATGTTTATGTTATGATATGTTTTATGCTATGATATGTATATGTATAAATATGTTTTATAGTCCTTGGGCATGTGACTTGCTTAGATAGCAAGCCCCAAGAATATGTTTTGTAGTCACTTGGGCATATGACTTGCTTAGATAGCAAGCCCCAAGAATTTTTATCATTTTCATGGTTTAGAGTTATGATTTACCCTACCTCGATTAGTAGACAAAGGACCTAGATGGGTTATCATAAACTACCTTGTGATCTAACCTCCCTCGATTAGTAGACAGATGACCTAGATGGTTTTATTACATGCCATGTTAATGAGTTAATGGCCATTAATATTGTAGTCCTATATGATATACAGTTTTATAGTCATATGTTTTATAGTATATGTATATGATGTAGTCTTATGTTTATGATTTATGATATATATTGTTAGTAGATTTTCCTTACTGGGTATTAGGTTCATTCCTTTATTTTTAGTTTGATGCAGGAAAATGAATATGGAAGGCGGAAAGGATTCGTGACAGCTTGGCATGTGTGTTGAGGATGAATGGACTGATGGAAGATCGAGGATGACGTTGTTTTTAAGTCTTTTTATTCATGTTTTTATATATTTCCGCACTTAGCTTTTAAACAATTAATTTGAGTTTGCGCTTTATGTTTTTATGTATTAAACAATGGGTACCCATAACGTATTTTATATTTCATATTTTACTTTGTATTTTGCACAATATTTATTTTGGGGTTTTAAATAAAATTATGTTATTTCTTATGTATGTTTCTCAAAATAGTAGTTATGTCTAGTAATTTTAATGGTCCAAGGTCTTAGAAATACTTGGGTCATTAAAATTAGACTGTTGGATTGAAAGTTATGCCTGTCGGTATTAATTTAAAAAATCATGGACACAACGGAAGGGAGTGATGGTTTTAAAAATCATTAATACCGAGCGAGGATTAATACATATTATATACATGATATCTATACACAAAATAAGAACAGAAGAATACCTCTTGTAACCTATCAAGAGTCCTTGAGTCTTTTTGTATAATAAAAAAATATTCCTATCCACACGAAGACTCACACCAAAGTCTTCCAAGTCGTTCCTCAAACACACAAGGACGTGTGTGGGCACTTGAGATTCAATGGTTTGATTATTTAGGCTCTCTAGATGTTCTCAACACATGAGATCTAAAGAGTTTGGATAAGAGAAGACTTTAGAGAGTTCAAGAGAAATTTTCAGGCTTAGAAACTTCTATCGACTTTTTCTAACTTAAGTGTCTCATTAATGATCGCCTCTTTTTAAACATAGAAAGATAATAAAATAATTTTATTTTTTTAAAATTTAATTAATTCAAAATTGACCTGTTGGATTTTTTTTTTAATCAAATTAGAAAAATAATATTTAAAAGTGAGTGGCGTGTGGCACACTCTACTGTCCCTAATTTTTCTCATTTGTTTGTTTAATTAAAATTAAGACAATATATTTATTTAAAAATGATATAAATATTATTTCAAAATAAATATCAGTTAATTCAAAATTTACTTTATCTTAAATTTTGACATTTTTAATAATTATCTTATACGACGATAATATTAAACTCTCTATAATATTAATCCAAACACTGATTAATATTAATTTAAACTAATATAAAGTTTTTTAAATATAAACTAATTAGTCAAATAATTAATTAATGAATTATACATAACCATAACATGATTATCATTTAGCCCTGGAAAATTAATTACTTCGCAATTTAGTCATTTTTTCCATTAATCTTGCCTGTGACATATTTACCCTTGATAGTGCAGTACAGAGGCGACTCGGAGACCATGGACCTATAATACTAAGCTTTAATAAACCAGACTATTAATTAAACTCTTTAATTAAATAGTCTTATTTATTAATTCCATTATTACTCTATTATAAATATGAAATTGCACTCTTAGTAATTATAGAATTATATTTACAGAATAAGCTCTTGCAGTCCATTAATATAATCAATATATGTAGTTTTGTCCTCCATTTATTGGTTCGTTAATTAGAGCTGGTCAAGAATTACTGTTTTACCCTTCTAATTACCTCTTGTTCCTTAAGTACCATTAATTCACCAGTGAATAATTAATCTATAATCATATTATAGATTTGAGCTCAATAATTATTCAGTCCCAGAATTAACCCTTAAGGGAACCAATATTCTATCAATTAGGAAAGCAGGATTCCATTATTGTAAAATCATGTTCCCAGCCATTCAAATTATTGAATCTCCAAAACAAAAGTCATTAGCCTCATTATATTAAGAGACCTTAAAGAATAAATCAAAATATCCAATAAACATGAACATGAGTTCATGATTACTTAGGATTTAGACTGATCTACAAATGATCATCTTTTAAGATATGAATTAAATCTTTATGGCAAACAGTAAGTTTATAAATAAATTAATTCACATCGATCTTGTCATATATAATCATAATTATGTAAAGTACATTTACCAAGATGTCTATTCACATCGGTAATCCGAATAGAGATTACTTGCATCCAACTATATGCTTAGTAAACCGTAGCAACCATTGATAAAGATTCATTACTTTAATAAATTGGTGACTATTTTATTCATTATATATGATCTTAATTCTCTCATACGCATACAAGACCATATTCTCATAAATGAATATGGAATTTTCTAATATTTATATATAGATTATTCAAACAATAATTTCAATAATCAAATATAACAAAATTGTACTTTTATTTAAATCAATAAAAATGTACTTTCACATGCTTTTAGGGCATCAACCCTAACAATGGCTAAAATACTGAGATATTTTTGTGAAATTTATAAGTTCATAGTTTTTTTTAAAAATTTAAAGAAATCGTTAAAGTTAACGGACTCTGTTAAAGTTGATAGAAAAAAAATTGTTAAACCAAGAATCTATTAGATACACACTTTTTATATATAAGGATATTGTAACGCCCCACATTACTATGGCTGCTTCATGGAATGGCGACTGACCCTACAAACCAACACGAGTCTTTCCAGCGTGCTTTGTCTCACTCGCACGCTTCCTAAGAAAACTTTCCAAGAGGTCACCCATCATGAGACTACTCCAGGTCAAGCACGCTTAACTTTGGAGTTCTCAAGTGATGGGCTACCGAAAAGAAGATGCATCTTGTTGATATAGGTAGTACCCATCAATCCATTTAAGCCCACTTTAACTACGTAGTCCTATACCTACATAGTTTTAGAATCATCACAATTAACCTTCCCCAGGCGGTGTGGGATTGTACAACTTTACCCAATCTTTCCCCCTACGGATCACGGGATATTGACTATCACAATCACCCACCCTTAGGGGTCCGACGTCCCCATCGACCACACTTCTGGCTGGGTCAAGGCTCTGATACCATTTGTAACGCCCCACATCACTATGGTTGCTTCATGGAATGACGACTGGTCCTACAAACCAACACGAGTCTTTCCAACGTGCTTTGTTCTCACTCGCATCCTTCCTAAGAAAACTTCCTAGGAGGTCACCCATCATGAGACTACTCCAGGTCAAGCACACTTAACTTTGGAGTTCTCAAGTGATTGGCTACCGAAAAAAATATGCATCTTGTTGATATAGGTAGTACCCATCAATCCATTTAAGCCCTCTTCAACGGCGTAGTCCTATACCTACATAGTCTTAGAATCATCACAATTAACCTTCCCCAGACGGTGTGGGATTGCACAACTTTACCCGGTCTTTCCCCCTATGGATCACAGGATACTGACTGTCACAGATATATATATGAATTTTGTTAAGGAGGGGCATCACTTTTGCCCCTGCCGGTAGAGGCATCTCTATTTTCGAGACGTAGAAAATTAATATCCCAATTTTTTTTAGAGATTTCTTCTGTAATAACCAAAATGTAATAAAAAAGAACAATTTTATTGCAACATAAATTTTTTTATGTTTGTACCGATCAAAACTTCAAAATTACACAAATATTACTTCCCCTCTCTCTCTCTCTCTTGCAGGCAGCAACCCGAACCTCTGCAAGCCATTGCCCACGGCGACTTTCGACTGAAACAACATCGAACTCCACCTCAAAGAACTGCGAAACTGCAGCCAAAACCTCTCTCAAGAAACCCACGATGATTTCAATTCCAAACAATAGCCAAAATCACCTTGAAACAACAACAAAACTACAGGGGGTTTCGATCTAAAACAACACCCAAATACAGACGATCTAGATCTAAAAACAACACCACAACAACGACAAATCTTGATCTAAAAACAAAACTACATCTACAACCTGATCCCGATCTAAGAAACCAGCAACAATAATGGCATACTATTTGATTTTGGGCAGAAACGCTTAAAACCAAAAGACAACAACAACTATGTTGAAAATGGCTAGGCACATTCAATTTCTGGGAAAATCAAGACAACTATAAGGTAAGCAACCAAAAAACAAAATTGGAAAAATTAATTCATCAAAACTTCATGAATGATCTCATAATCTGTGTTTAAATATTGTAGAAAAATTTAGATCAAGGAAGAAATTGTTGGAAAATAGTTGCTCTAACAATTAATTTCAATAAAAGATTACAATCAGGTATGTATTTTTCATATGGATTCTCTTCATTATTCATCCAATTATGTTGAAATAATAAATTTGATATTTTTTTCTAACAAATTGATTGAAGAATTTAAAATTGATTTATTATTTGTTGCTCTTACGTTGTTTGAAAGTTGTTTGCGAGTTGTCGCATATAGTAACCCTTCTATTTAACATTTCAGCGAATGGAATCACTACCAATCCGTATTCATAGCAATATAAAAAGGGATGACAACAATAATTACATTGATTTTGAACCTAGTGGGGAATTGATACCAAGAAATTTCAAATATGGAAAACTATTGCATACATTGTTGCTGCAATTACGTTGCAACCCTACAACGACACACATGCAACTGCAGTATCAAGTGAAGGAAGACTACCCACCCCTCAAAATAGTGGATGATGAAAGTCTCCTTTTCTACTTGCAGCTGAAAATGAACGAGTCTGACTTCACAAGATATCCATTATGTGTGAACACAATAAACAACATGGCAACAACATCAAATTCAATTCCATTCTACGCATATAAAGAACCAACAATAACAACAGAATTGACGATGATTGAGAATGGACCACTAACTAAAGAATCAACAATAGAGCAACAAGAATGTAAAATTACAGAAGAAATCAATGAAACTTGACTTCATTGACTATGCAAAGTTAATCACTGCAGAAATGTTGGAACAACTAGAGAACAACAAGCATAAGGACTAGTCGCTTGACTCTATAGATTCACTAGTAATCACAAACCCCCGCCATCCTGAAATAAAAATTGGCTAGATCTAAAAAGACAA
Source organism: Humulus lupulus (assembly GCF_963169125.1). Taxonomy (NCBI): domain Eukaryota; kingdom Viridiplantae; phylum Streptophyta; class Magnoliopsida; order Rosales; family Cannabaceae; genus Humulus; species Humulus lupulus. Next base: position 217,519,083 of record NC_084802.1, on the reverse strand, counting down.
GGCAACAATAAAAAGCGTTCTCAGCTACTTTGCAATAACAAACCACTTCCAATACAAGGTGTTGAAATCATGCTCTAGAGAATACAACATTATTTGTTTGGACAAAAACTGCAAGTGGTCCATAAGAGCATAAAGGAATGGAACAACACAATCATTTATCATTAAAAAATATTACAAAATACACACATGCTCTTTGGAAATCAGATTCGGCGATCAACGACAAGCAACATCAAAATTAATAGCCAACTACATAAAGCCAAAGTTCCTCAGCCTAAAAACAACTTGCACTCCACTAGAGGCGACTTTAATGATAGATACAGTATAAAGATGAATTATATGAAAGCATGGAGAAGTAAGGGGCACACACTTAATAAATTACGAGGAAAAGCAAAGGAATCTTACAGCCTCATACCATGTTACTGGTACATGATACAAAAATCCAACTCTGGAACTATAGTCAACATCGAAAAAGGAGAAGATGATAGTATGTTGTTTCTATTCACGACCTTGAATGCATCTTTTAGAGGCTGGGCAAAATGCAAACCTATAATAGTTGTTGATGGCACTTTTTTGAAGTCTACATATGGAGGAACGTTGCTCTCTACTAGTGCACAAGATGCAGGAGGTAAAATATTCCCACTTGCTTTTTGTATAGAAGATTATGAGAATAACAAGTCATGGGAGTGGTTTTTCACAAAATTAAGAAAAGCCTATGGAGTGAGAGAAGACTAGTGTATAATATCAAATCGACATGAAAGCATAATCAAAGCAACAAACAAAGTTTTCCCAGAAATAACACATGGCTACTGCATGTTGAAAACATCCTACAAGAAACATGCAAAGGAATACAATGTACCTTTCTTTGGTGCAACAACAGCGTACACATAAAAGAAATTTGAATATCATATGAAGGAGCTTGACAACTTGGATAAGAAAATAAGGCCTTATTTGCAGAAAATTAGATATCATAAATGGTCATGATTCTACTACAAAAACAAAGGGTACTCAGTAATGACTTCCAATATTGCTGAGTCACTTAACTCAGCCACCGTGGCAGCTGAAGAGGTACATGTAACAACACTTTTGGAGTGTTTGTGTGGATTACTCCAAGATTGTACATACACTAATAGGAAACTAGCTCAAAAAACAATGACAAGATTGACACCAGTTGCAAAACAAGCACTCACCAACACCTTCGTATACTCTTTGAAATTAACTGTAAGATTGGTCAATTTTTTCATTTTTTTTCAATTATTTCTGCCACTTAGTATTGTTGCTATTGTGTTGCTGTAATGTTGCTACCGTACCTATGCAACATATAATATAGGTAAAGCCAGCAAATGAATATCTATTTGAGGTATTCAAAGAAGACAAGTCATGGATTGTAAATCTCAAAGAACGAATTTGCACATTTAATAGATTTTAGAAAGATGAAATGCCATGTGCTCATGCTATTGTATTGATGAAGGAGATGAACATAGACTCCTACGATTAATGTTCACATTACTACACAACAAAAGTATGGTTAGAAACATACGATGCAACTGTGTATCTAGTAGAGAAACAACGAGATTGGGAATTACCAGACTTTTTCAAAGACATCATAGTGTTGCCTCCATTTGAAAGAGTGAAAGTTGGAAGACCAAAGAAAAGAAGAATTATATCTTCTTGGGAAACTAAAAAGAAGAAAAAGTGCAACAAGTGTGAACAAAGATATCATAATAGGAAGACATGTCGAACCCAACCACCAAGAAGTTGAAAATAACAACACAACAACACAAAAAAAGATGTTAGTTTATCAAATCACCTAAATAAATAACATTGGTTTCAATTTTTATTTATTTTAAACACTTAAACATTGGAAGGAAATTGATTAATTCTTGTTGCTCCCTTATTTTACAATGATTTTTTTTATTGTCTTTGTAGATTTTGGGACATATGCATCATACTGATATTAAGCCATAATTATTGATGACTAGTTATTGTTTTTAAACATTATTTTTAAAACATAATAGCTTATATTATGAGGTTGTTGTTGTCTTGTTGGTAGATAGTTGTAATAGTCAAACAAAGAATAGAAAAATGAAAGTCTGGAACTATATTGAAAACGAAATAGGACCAACAAGATTACTGTTACCAAAATAAACCAAGAAACTAGACTATTATCTAGAAAACTGAAATTACATAAAAAAACACAATGTTTGAGGTTGTTCTTTTGTTGCTAAAGCGTTGTTCCAAAGCTGCCGACAACAAAAACACAATCATGATTCCTTCAAACGCAACCTTTTGCACTTTCTTCCAACTTTTTACTAACTTTTTTAGGAGACTTCTTTCGAAGTTCAGGTTGACTAGCAACATTCTCTATCTGCTTCATTTTTCCATAAGAATAAAAAAAACAGCCAATCTAGAACGATGATCTTCATTGAAAAATCACTTGATGGAATTTCCTTGCAATCAGCAAAATACTCAGCAAAGGATGCAACAAAAATCCCACAATCACTGCAAAACAGACACCATTTAATGGATTTGTAAAATGTAAACAAGCATTAAAAATATTAAATAGAGCAAATAAAAAAGCACAGGACATTACTTACTTGTCCTCTTGTTGAGGCAATCCATCAACACTAACAACATCAAAAGGAGCATTGGAATCAACATAAATTGCACTAGGGTCCTTTCTAATTTGTAAAAATTCAGCAACTCAAAAAATGATGGCAGCATGATAGAATATGGCTCCATAGCTGCCATAGATGCAACTTCATACCGCCCAGAGTTCAATGAGTTATACATGTAAATAATCCTTTCCTTTACATTCAAACGCCCTAGAATCCAATGTCTCTCCCTCCTCATATTGATTGGGAACAAAACATGGTCACACTCAACCCATGGTTTACCACACATAAGCTTTTTGCCCTTTATAAACTAAGCAACTAAATGCCTAATGTTATCCCAAAAATTGGCATATCTGACGTGGCACTAAATTTGGACACGTGGAGCAGACTGGTCAGACCCCCCGGCAGGTTGGTCAATATATATCTGGGGAATATGAACAAGTTACTGCTTGGCATTCTATAAGCTCACCTGCCTGGCAGGACTCCCAGATACTTCCTGGTCGGTATGACGAGTAGATACACCTGTTCAGATGAAAGCCGTTACACTCTCCATTGGAACTCCGTGAGAATCACCCAACCACTCACAAAAAGCGCCTAACAGCCCTGAAGACTCAGTCAAACCTCCTAACAAATATGACTGTAACTACCTGCGAGAAGAAAGAGATATTTCCCTCTCAGTTATTCTCAATCGCAACTCGAGGGTATGGGGGACAGTATAAATACAAACCCTCCACCAAAGTGGAGGGGGTTCAGGAGAATAGCTTATCGACCAGCATTAGGGGTATACCGAGTAGTTTCGCTCAGTATTTAGCAGGGACTCTGCCACATTGTATTGCTTTTTACCCATAGAAATCAACTTGTAATTTCTTGTGATCTTGTGTAAGCCTTCAAGATTAATGCAAAACTAAGAGGACATAGGTCATTATCAATCATTGGGCCGAACCTCTATAAATTCTATTGTTCTTCATTATTTATTGCCCACTATTACTAGGTTCTTGGCTCATTTATTGCTCATTGATTGTTTAATTGAAAGCACTCTAATTAATTATTTGACTCTGCGTCGGTTGGCCGAAAAACCAGCAACATTGTGGTGCTTTCATTGAGAGCCTAAGACAATCACTTTCAGATTCTATTGCTGCAAGAATGGTAGTCTCAACCAGAAGGTCAAGCTAAGAGCCTCTAGAGCCTGAGGCTGAAGTCTTTCACCAAGTCCCGTCGATAAGCAATTTCAATGGGCAGCAAAGAGATTTGCTGCCTAGGAATCCATCTGGTGTTAAGGGCAAACTGCTAGGCCCACTACAACAGAACAAGGGGCTGCTGCTTCTACTGGAATCACTCAGGCAAGAATATCAGGTGGAACTGCTGCGCGGGGAACTGACCAACAGGGACCCAGAGCTGGAGGTTCTGGACAATATGAGCCCCACATAGATATTGAAGGACTTGACCATGAAATTGATCAGATAAAGGAAGTCATTGGGCAGATGCAACATCAGCTTGCTTCCATGAACCAGGGATGTGCCACTACGTAGGAGGCCCTTAATGAAGCTTTCGAAAAGCAAAGGAGAGATTTTCAAGAGTGGATGGATCGGCATGCCTGGGAGGTGCAGGCCCGTCAGGAAGACATGGAATGCCGTAATCGAGATGCAAGTGAGCCCTTCCGCAAACCCAAGGTATGGGAATTGCAGCTGGAACTACTGCCCAAAACCAACAACACCCTCATGTTTTTGGTTTCGGTGAAGGTGCATGCATGGGCCAAAGGCTCAACCTCAAAATTGAAACTAGGGGTCAACCAGGAGTCACAAATCTAGTCGGGGTGCCCAAGCGAACAATAATGGACGACCCTTACCAGCTGATGGGCAGGTCTTGCCAAGGCGTGGCATGGGACATGACCAAGCAGGAAAGTTTCAGCCAAGATCTCAGGGTAGCGGCCGTAGCAGGAGTCCTGGTGCCGCAAGACGAGATGGCAACGCCCAAGCTCCAGTACCAAATAGGAATGATCAACCCAAAAATTACCAACAGCAACTTGGTCGATACAGACAGCATCAAGAGTACCGACCAAGGTCCCGAAGAGATGAGCCATAAGTTAGTAGCACATACAGGCCCCATTATGTTGACGGGTATGACCACGATGAAGCAGCAAGCCAAGTTCGCCAATAGAATAATCAAGGTCAGGGAGGTAACCAGCCTGAAGGACTGTTTGTCCCATAAGGGCAGGATGTCCTAAACAACCAGCCACCTCGGGGTGGAAGGTTCTAGGGAGTTTCTCTAGTGCCAGGTCGAGCAGATAGCCAGAATGCTGGGGGCAAACCTTGACCTAATTCTGTTTTCAACCGAATGGGTCCCATGGGAGGTGAAGACCTTTGAGATGCTCTTAATGGAAAAAGGGAAAATAGGGATTCAAACAACGTAGCTCTGCCTAAGCCTATTCGGGACCCGAGAATGGATGAGGTCCGCAATGCAACACAGCCCCAGGCAGCTGCAGACCCTAACATCCAAGCCCAGCTGGATCTGTTAACCCGATTGGTAAGGGACTTGACAGCCCCCAAGTTAACGGATATTGAAATGGAAAGGCAGAGAGGTTCCCCATTTTCAGACTGAATCAATCAGCTACCCACACCTGTCAAATTTAAAATGCCAACGTGGAAAATGTATATTGGGTTGGAGGACCCAATATTTCATGTTCGTCACCTTGAACTACAGATTGATTTACAGGGAGTTAGGGATGATGCTAGGTGCAGGATCTTCCCAGCCACCCCATCAAAAATTGCCCAACAATGATTTTTTAAGTTACCTCCAGGATCGATTACATCATGGGATGGATTTGTACGCGCGTTCTATTCCCAATTCTCCTCGGCAATGCCCCTTTCCGTCGAACCGAATGACCTGGTGGACATAAAACAGAAAGATAATGAACCTTTAAAGGAATGCATTCAATGTTTTATGTGGGAAGCCACCAGGGTGAAATCCCTCAGTGGCCGGCAACTCCAGCAAGGCTCGAGAAAGGTACGCTCATTCTCTTAGGCACGAGCAAGAAGAAGATGTACTGGCTGTCCAGCAGCGTACTCCCAAACAACCTTGCTACGAATGTGAGCCTATCACGTTCAGCGAGGAAGACACAAGTCATGTACATCATCCACATAATGTTCCATTGGTGGTAGAAGTACAGATAGCTAACATGATCATAGCCTGAATAATGATTGACCATGCCAATATCATGTTCAAAAGTACCCTAGAAAGGATGAATTTAAGCATCATAGATCTGGAACCATGTGAGCAGATACTATATGGATTTACAGGGAATGGCATGGACCCGGCTGAAAGCATAAGGTTGCCTTTGACACTAGGAACATCACCTAACAACAACACAATAATGGCTTTGTTTGTGGTGATAGACATCCCTTCTCCGTACAATGCCATGATAGGCCGACCAGCCCTGTATGACCTCTGAGAAGCCACTTCAGTCTTCCATCTGCTTGTCAAATTCCCAACCCGGGCAGGTATAGGATGTCTTAAAGGGAACCAAGTGGTGGCCAGAGAATGTTATAATTCGTTAGTAAAAAAGGCAGGGAAGGCAGCCTGCACTGCACAACCAGCAGGCCCCAGTCACCAAAAATAGGATGCAGCCCAAAACAGGGGGGAAGACATAGAGCCTCATTTTGGGGATATTGATATGGGAGTGGGCCCAGTCAAAGAATTAGAAGAGGTCCTGCTTTATCCAAAGAACCCGACCAAGGTAGTCAAAGTAGGGAAAATGTTGTCTGGGGACATAAGATCGGCTTCAATCCAATTCCTATGGAACAACCAAGATGTATTCGCCTGGTCTCATGATGATATGGTGGGGATCTGGCCAACCATTATAAGCCATGCCCTCAACATCGATACCGAACACTTCAAGCCCGTACAGTAGAAAAGGATGTTACTAGATCCATCGAGGGCAAAGGCATTGAAGGAAGAAGTGGAGAAGCTCCAAAATAACAACTTCATCAGAGAAGCATTCTACCCAGTATGGGTGTCTAATCCCGTATTGGTGCCAAAGCCTAAAAACAAGTGGAGAGTGTGCATAGATTTCACCGATTTTAATACGGCATGCCCGAAGGACTGCTTTCCACTTCCGAGAATTGACCAATTAGTGGACGCTACAGTCGACCATGAGATCTTAACTTTTATGGATGCCTATTCGGGGTACAACTAGATAAGTATGCATCCACTCGACTAGGAGCACACTAGCTTCCGCACGGATGTGGGGCTGTTCAGTTATAAAGTTATGTCGTTCGGCCTGAAAAATGATGGAGCCACGTATCAACGGCTAGTAAACTGTATGTTCAAAGACCAAATAGGAAATAACATGGAGGTTTACATGGACGATATGTTGGTAAAATCCAAAAAGGCCAAAGGGCACATTGGGGACTTGGAGAAAGTCTTCAACATCCTAAGGTAGTATAGAATGAAATTGAACCCACTAAAATGCTCCTTTAGTGTGGGGTCGGGAATTTTTTTAGGGTTTATAGTAATCTCTCGGGGAATTGAAGCAAACCCTAAAAAGATAAAAGCACTACTACACATGCCCTCTCCAACCAGGATCAAGGACGTGCAGAGTCTAACAGGACGCATAGCAGCACTCAGCAGATTTGTGTCTAAATCAACTGATAAGTGTATTCCGTTTTCTAATATCCTCAGAGGCACAAAGAAATTTGAATTGACCGAAGAATGTGAGAAAGCCTTCCAAGCTCTAAAGCAGCAACTGACACAACTCCCGATCCTTTCAAAACCTCTAGAGGGTGAAGAACTATGCATATACCTGGCAGTAACTCAACACCCTGTCAGTGCAGTCTTGGTCAGAGAAGAAAACAAGATCCAACATCTAGTCTACTATGTCAGTAAGAGGCTGGTCGAAGCCAAGAGCAGGTATCCTCTAATTGAAAAAATTAACTTACTGCCTGCTCCTGTTGTCCAGAAAACTTTTCCCACACTTCCAAGTGCATCCCATAAAGGTTCTTACCGACCAAACATTGTGCCAAGTCCTACTATAGCCAGAAACCTCTGCTCGGTTACTAAAATGGTCTATAGAGCTCGGACAGTATGAAATCACTTACCAGCCCCGGACAGCCATCAGAGGTCTGGCTCTTGCAGATTTTGTAGCTGAATGTACCGGGTTACTAGGAACAAATGAAGAAGTGGCCGAGCAATCACTGAGGTCTAGACCACCGAACTGTATGGACTCCAAGCAGAATACTGAGAACCCAGTGACCAGTATTGTTCATTCCAAGGAAGAACCACAGGTATGGAAGCTGCACGTTGATGGCTCAGCTACTGATCAACTGTCTGGGGCCGGTCTAACATTAATCACTCTTGAAGGGCAACACATCCATTGTGCACTTCGTTTTGGATTTAAAGCATCCAATAATGAAGCGGATTACGAAGCATTAATTGCTGGGCTGAGGAAAGCTAGGGAAGTAAAGGCTAAAGTCTTAGACATATACAATGATTTGCAATGTTGTCAATCAAGTCCTCGGAGGGTACACTTCTCGGGGGAAAAAATGATGGCCTATCTCGATAAGATCAAAGACCTTCTTGCTCAGCTTAAAAGTTACAATATCCAACAGATACCAAGAGAGCAGAATGCCATAGCAGATGCACTGGCTAGACTAGCCAGCAATGTTGTAATGGACACAGCCAACCTAGTCCCTATTGAATACCTAGTCGAACCAAGTATCAACCTGCCAGAACCAATCTTTCTTATAGACAACACTCCATTCTGGATGACTCCGATTGTGGCTTATCTGGAACACGACATCCTACTCAATAGTCGCAATGAATTCAGAAAATTAATGAGGAAATTTTCTCTGTATATAATCCTGGATGGAGTTATGTACAGTAGGGGATTCTCCATGCCATTAATCAGGTGTGTCAACCAAACAGAATTAGGACGACTGTTGGGGGAATTATATGAGGGTTTCTGTGGGAACCATGCAGGGGGCAAAGTCTGTCTAAGAAGATTTTAAGGCAAGGCTAATTTTGGCCAACTATGAATGAAGACGCCTTTGAATATTTTCGAAGATGTGACAAGCGTCAAAGATTTTCCAAGATACCCCGAGCAGCACCAAATGAACTTTCTCAAATGCAGAGCTCGTAGCCCTTCACCATTTAGGGAATTAACCTTATTGGTCAGTTACCAAAGGGAAAAGGAGGAGTTCTATATGCGGTCGTAGTAGTTGATTACTTCACCAAGTGGGCGGAGGTCGAGCCACTAACAACCATCACTTCCAATAAAGTACTAAACTTCGCGGTGAAAAATATAGTCTACAGATTTGGTTTACCCCAGAAGATAGTGTCCGAAAACGGCACCCAGTTTGACAGCCAACCTTTACTGATTTCTGTGTCAAGCATGGCATCACAAAAAGTTTCTCAGCAGTCTCGCATCCTCAAGCAAATGGGCAGGTTGAAGCAGTTGACAAAACTCTCAAAGACACCCTGAAGAGGCATCTAGAAGAAGCCAAATGAAACTGGCTTGAGAAATTGCCTGAGGTACTCTGGTCATATAGGACTACCGAGCGAACAGCTACTGGTGATACCCTCTTTTCACTTACATATGGGTATGATGCTGTAACGACCCAAATTTGCTAATAAGGCTTAAGGGCCTTGATTAGTGTGTCAGAAGGGCATAACTGGATTATATGTGATTTAACGATTAAAGCATGTTATATGATTACTTGAATATCTGTGATGCATGACTAAGTGTATTAGTATGCATGTAGGCCCTGATTAGGTTAGAAGGGCATAATCGTAATTTTGGCCCGTTGAGGGCATAACTGTATATATATGTGATAAATTGTCGATACCACATTATTATGTGGATATATTTGTAATCTGTGACTCGAGACGATCCTAGTGAGTAGTTTAGCGAAAAAGTCATGGAGGGGATTTATACCCGGCTCGGGACGAGCCTGGGGGTATTTCTAGGAATTTAGAGAATATATTGGAGTCTATTTTGATATTGGGAAATATAGTTGGTGATTAATTAGGTTTCGGGAAGTAAGCGGTAAATCTTAGAGACATTTGAGGAATTAGCGGGAATTGGGTGAAATGACCAAAATGCGCCTAGGTTGATTTAAAGGCTTAGGGATAAAGGGGAGGGAAAATTGGTCATTTGGCTTATAAGGGATAAGTATTATTAAGTTTTATGCCTTAGTGGAATATGTAGAAGGTCTTAGAAGTCTGAAGAAAGAAAAGAAAAGGAAAAAAAAAGGAATTGGAAGTCTATATTTCTCTCTCTCGGTTGGAGGTTTCTTCCTCAATTCTTGAAGGAGTTTGGAGCTAAAACTCAAAGGGAGTCTAGTCAGGAGCTTGAGGCTAAGGTCTTTGGTATGGCTTGAGGAATTAGCAAGGAGTTAGCAAGAGTAATTCATCCACTTGAGGTAAGGTCTAAGGTTGTTTTCTTCAGTTTATGGTTTTATGTAAACATGGATTTTGAGCTGAGTTTTGATGGAGAATTCTAGGGAGTTGAGGCTAAAGCTTTGAGGAGGTGAAGGCTAAGCTAGTGTGGAGGATAACCTAAGTTGAGCTCATCCATCAAAGGTAAGAAACTCTGGTTTAAGTTTTGTGAATTCTGTGGTTTTGCTGAGATTTTGAGCTCTAGGATCAGCCATGGTGAATTTTGTGATTTGGAGTGCATGTGATTGGGACTTATGGGATGAGTGGAGGATGTTGGGAGGCTTGCTTTGAGTTTTGGTTGAGTTTTGAGTAGGTTTGGCTCGGGAAAATTCGAAGGAGAAAATGTTGAGCAGGGTTGTGCTGTGACTAGCGCTAGTCACTGGACGCTATAGTGCTAGGCCCTGAAGTTCCAGAGGCTTTTGGCTCTATTTGTAGCGCTCTCCTTAGGGTGCTGTAGCGCTACCCTATTTCCAAAAAGGGGTTTTTGGGTTATTTCTAAGGGTTTTTGCTCGGGGGTTCGGGGTTTTATTCCACCACCCCGTTTGGTGGAATTAGGGCTTCCCGAGGGCTCGGGATTGGTCCCGAGGCTAGGATTTTGGTTTTGAGGTTTGGTGATGATTCTGATCTATGGATGTGACTAGGTGTACGCTAGGGCTCATGAGGGATCGTTCTTGAGGATTAGATTGAACAAAGTTAGCGAAATCTAAAGGTAAGAAAACTGCACCCGGTTATGTGTTTGTGATGAGACTAAGAGCTCCCTATTTCTGTATGATGTCATAGATGGTATTATGCCATGGGACATGTGATTAACAGCCTAAGGGTACCATAAATAATACTTGTGCACAGGGCGCGACTCGGCCACTGGTAGCTGAGGACAGCTTAACATACACTGAGCTAGGTTTAAGCCGGCCGGAGTCAGTGGGATAAATAGAGGGTGCGGCCTATGGGCATTAACCCTAGTTATCATATGTGATTTGATTGCTGATATGAAATGATATACTTGGTATGTTGAATACTTGATTAACATGAATGCTTAGACTGTTGAGTACATGCTTATGCGGTATGAGTTATCTGATTGTCTGTTGAATGATTATGCTTTGCTATTGTGTTTTCTTGCTGGGCCTTGGCTCACGGGTGCTACGTGGTGCAAGTAAAGGCAAAGGCAAGTTGGACCAATCCTGAGATGGAGAACTGCGGGGCTGAATGTACATAGTCAGCTGATCGGTCGCCACAGCCGAGGAGTGGAACAGGACGAGAAAAGCCTATTTGTCTGTTTTGCCTTAGAGTGGCTAACATCTGTATTTAAATCTTAATTCTTTTGTAAACGATCTTAAACTTATTACTTTTGGGATCCCATGTAAAAAGAAAATGTTTATTTATAAGAAGTGAAGCTTTTGAGACCAAAATCTTTTAACCCTAGTTCAACTATAGTTTCAGTAACACGTTTTGAGTTAAATGACTTGATTAGCAAGTCTTGCACCTTTATAAGCACACAGTGTAACGGTCTTGGCTATCCAGGGCGTTACAGATGCAATGTTTCCAGTTGAGGTGAATCCACTATCTCACCGACGTACATCATACAACAAAGATTGTAATCACCAACTATTGGCCGAGTCCTTAGACCAGATTGAAGAAAGACCTGAAAGGTCCAATATACGCCTGGTTTCCCACCAACAAAAAGTTGCCTGGTACTTCAATTCTAGAGTTAAGGAACGAAAGTTCGATGTGGGTGATTTAGTCCTACGAAGAGTATTCCTAGAAACTCGAGATGCTTCGGCAAGAGTACTAGGTCCAAGCTGGGAAGGCCCCTACCAGGTCACGAAGATAGTACCACCAGACACATACAAGCTAGCGCGATATGACCAAGATCTCTAGTTAGTACCTGTCCCCCGTTACTAGAATGAGGAACACCTGAGGAAGTACTACCAATAAAGATCAATTTTAAGTGATCATTGACTGGTTGGTACAGGCACGAATTGCCCATACCACCGACCTGCTCAAGTTAGTTATATTAATTATGAACAGGCACGATTTGCCCATTTATTGTAATAATTAATACTTATGAATGTAAGCTACACAGTAGAGACACAACTTGTATGGTTAACTTTTAATCAATAAGACACGATTTTTGTCCATTTTTACAAGCCTTACTTTTACAATGATTATCTTGCTAATTAGTGATTTATTTCACGGATTGTCGGCAGTGTATGAAACCTTTATAGGTATTGGCGAACCCAAGTACCCCCGAACAGGTTATTATGAATAGCTCTGGTTAGTTAGTAAGTGACCAAGAGGATAACCCAAGAGTTATGAATCCTGCTCGATCACTTGGGGGGCACCATAGTCATACATGGACAAGCAGAGAGAAAAGCGCGTAATCAAAAGAACTTAGAAACATTAATTTTTATTAATGTTAAAGTGCTTGCGCGTTGCTCGATATGTACCGGACAACAAAAAGAGCCATAAAACAAATTCTGTAGATAGGGTTGAGCAATTTTTTTTTACAACTCATTCAAAAAAATTGAACAGCTCCGATTCATAGAGCTGCACAATTCCAAAAACAGTATATGTTGAGTAGCTAAAAAAAAAGGACGAGCGGATTTATAGCTATAACAAGAAGCATTTTATAAAAAGGTAAAGTATTTCTCGAGATTAAAGGTTGCTCGGCTCAACCATGCTGTTTTGAATGAATTAAAAGATTGCTCGAGATTAAAAGCTGCTTGGCTCAGCCATTTTTGTCTTTGCAAAAATAAAAAGAAAAGCTACAGAGACAAAATACTTCAAGGGTCTTGAGGTTGGGGAGTTAGTTGGTGTTGAAGCTGATCGGTTGGTTGGTTTTGAAGCTGGTCGGCAGGAGCAGAAGTGTCAGTTGAAGAACTCAGATTGGAAGGCAGAGTAGAATCCTTGGGGGCAGAAAGATTGTCTTCTTTGGCAACAGGGAAGGTAGGATCCTGGACAACTGGAACTTGTTCAGTGGACACAGTTTGGGCCTCGACTTACTCTTGCTTAGTATAGTTATGCATAAGCTCATAGAAAGCCTCCCCCAGATAGTTGTAATCCACCCCCTTGTTGCGCACCTAGAAGTCATAGAAAGTACTCAGGCCAAAAGTCTCGTAGGCCGCGACATCAGCAGCCCTACCAGCCCTTTCTTCATCAAGGGACATTGCTAGTTCATCCCTTTCTTCTTGAACGGCTCTCCTCTTGGCAGCATTCCTCATGGAAATATCCTTTAGCTCCTCCACCCTTCTCTCCAGTCGATTGACGTCAAGGTTCCTTTGTTCGGCGGGAATCTTGAGCTCCTCGTTTTCTTTGGAAATCTATTCAATGGTCTGCTGAAGATTGCGAACCTGCTCGGTTAGCTGGGCAACCTGACAGGCTTTGTCCTCAGACTCTATCAATAGACCAAATACATGTTTGCTTACCCCCTTGGCTCAATGATGAGTGTAGCTGAGAGCCAGCATACCTCGCAATATAAAATAAAGAAATTCAAAACAAATAAAAAGAGAAGAAAGACCACTCAGAGATCGAAAAAAATTATTACTTACTCTAGTAACATCCTGGAGACCAGTGCTAGTAATGAAGTCCAGAGACTTGCTACTAAGAGTATCCATGAATTTAGTCTGGGAGGTAGACACCTTTTTTATGTGTCCTTTTTGGATGGCCAGGACTTTCTTCAGGGGTCCATGAACCTCCTCGGCAGGATTCTCAACAGTGCCATCAGGAGCTTTTCTCGGGCTAGTCAACTCTGATGCAGTGGCTATATGGGTACCGTCCTCAACAGATAATCCTTTGCCTTTTCCCAACTTGCGCGATGGTGTGGGTGCTTTTTTCTGAGAAGAGGCCTTATCAGGGGTTTTATTGGCCTGCTCGGCAGTTCTGACAGGAAGGTCGACTTTTTGACGCTTGGACGGGGGAACCTCACTGATAGGACCACTTGTGTGTTTCTGGGAAAGTTTCTTGAAAAATACGGCAACATATCTACAAAATGAAAGAAAAGGATTAGCAATAGTGCCGAGCAGAGTCGAAACAGACTAACAAAAAATCATCATAATTGGGAAAAGAATAAAATTATGTTTGAAAAGAGAGTCAGATCACCCTCTTCATCTCCCCCTGAGCAGTCGGCTGCATCGAACGGAAGACCCCTATCACTATTTGACGAATCCGAGTCTACATGCTCTATTTCAGCCTCTTTGCCTTTGCTAGGCTTGGGGTGGTGGCAGCTTTTGAGTTTCCATGCTCGGCCGACTCCTTGATGACAACTTTGGCCGAACTACTGGTTCAGTGAGCCACGCAAGGTCTGGACGAGAGGATTGACACTCTAGTTTGCTTCTTAGCGAGTGGTGAATTAGGCGGTTTAGAAATAGATGAAGGTTTCTTGGGCGATTTCTTCTTAGGGGTGGCATCCTTGGCCCTTGTTTTGGGGTTAGGGTAGAGCCCAGTGGATATAAGTTTTTCCGCAGTAGCAGGGCCACCATATCCTTGTCCCTGGGAATCATATCAGCTAGTTAACTAGCCTTTGTCACCATTTCCTTAGTTGGGGTCGAACAACTGTAGTGTTCCAGAATATTTATGTAACTAGCTAGATAGTATTAGTTAGTATTAGTTTATAGTATGTTAGTTACCGTGGATTTTGGTTCAAGTCGGGACTTAGTTGGAAACTCATAGCAACAGTTATGGATTTTATAAGTTTAACCTATAGTTTAAGAATATTAATTATAACATAAGGTTTGATTAATATTGCTGGTCCTAGATATATTATTTATTATAACCTAAGGTTTAGATAGAGCCAATAAGAGCATGACACTTGTCATAATCACGATTATTAATGAATTAAGTATTTTTTATGGATAGTTTTAATAAAAGAAAGATCTAGAAGCTCTAGAACCTTCCAGAAACTGTTGGGATAGTATTATGACTCAATCAAAGCTATTTATCCAATTCAAATTATGCTTAAAATTGCAAATACGTGTTTAATACATACGGGCCGATATACCGCCTAACGGAAGATACGAAAAACACGTCAACTTTGCACGAGCGATCGAACGAACCTCAGGAATACTGGGGGAGGCGATATATCGCCTAGGGTGGGCGATATATCGACTCCATGGGTATATTTTTGAAAGTTTGATACTTTTTGAATTTTAAAAATACCCTTAACCACTTAGACCTACCTTTGAACGATTTTGACCGAATTCTGGGCGTCAGTTGAACGAAAATTCAAATCTTTTCATTTTATAATCATTTATTTATTCAAATTAAAAGGAGTTAGTTTCACTCCTTGAACTCTATAAATAGGACCCAATGCTCAACCATTTTCTTCATTCTTCAAGCATTTGATCAGAGTCTCCAAGGTGCTAGTGTTACTATACAGAAATACACTTGGGTTTTGGGTTAAAGCTTTATCATTCTAAGCTTTTATAAACACTTGGGAAGTGAGAAATAGTGTGATTTCGATATCGATGTTTAGACCAATCCATAAGGTCAACCAAGGTATTCCTATTCCTTAAGTCCAGTTCTTTATAATTCTTTAGTTTTCTTTAGTTTATTTTATTCAGATCCTAACTCTTGTTATTGATTCTTGATTAGGTGTTTAAGTTCTTAAAACTTAAGGTCTTTCTTGGTAAGTTTCTTCTTGATGGTTTAGTTCCCATATTCATCTTTATTCTTAAAGATTCTCACCCTTTTTCTACTGTTGGTTTATAGGAGTTTCTAAATTCCGTTCTTGTTCCCAAATATCCTGGCTTTTGGTAAGGAAAATAGGATAGACTTTATGTGCTTTTATGTTATGTTATGTTATGTTATGTTATGTTATGTTATGTTTATGTTATGTTAAGCTTATGTTATGTTAAGCTTATGTTATGATATGTATATGTATAGTATGTTTTATAGTCCTTGGGCATATGACTTGTCTAGCTAGCAAGCCCCAATAATTGATGGGCATATGACTTGCTTAGATAGCAAGCCCCACAAAATTTATGGGCATATGACTTGCTTAGTTAACAAGCCCCAAGAAGTATGATGGCCATTATAGTTGTTGACGCGGTTCTTCGCCAACAGGTAATTAAGAAAATAAGAGGAAGGGATTAGTGCTTATGTTGAACCGAAATAGATGAATGATCTTTTTAGAAATGGGCTGGTGACACAAATACATTTTTAGGTGGTTCAAAGGTTAAAATCCTTCTACTCCACCAGTCAATATTATTGCTATATGCTTGGTATTCTTTTACAGGGTATTTCTTACACAATAGAATCCAACCCTTTGTAACTCCCAGGGTCTCCATATTTATAGGAGAAGGCACCTGGGAGTTGGTAAGAAGGTCATCCCGTGACCTTCTTACCTATCATGTCAACTCTGTGACATTCATGATTAATTCCTAAACCTGACACATGAGTGTGGTCTAATCAATAGGTAAGGGGATAATGGGCCGCACGGCCCAACCCAGTCGTGGGTGTCTGAATACACACGTTCACGCTGCGTGTCCGAGAAGTCAGGGATATATCAGACACGTGATATCTGATATATCCACGTTTACCTTGCGTGGTTGACTTTATAAGGGGTCATAGCCTCCAACCCTAGCTCGTACCACGAGCTGGATGCTTCCCTCGACCTGTGACCTTCAGAGTCCAACCCAGTCTAACCTTGGCGATCCCTTAGGCTACCTCGAGCTGAGGAGGTAGGATCTTTCGATGGCAGCTCCGGTCTGTGGGGACGTCCACATGGCTGATACAGTTCAGGCCGTATCTCAGCTCGCTA
Source organism: Humulus lupulus (assembly GCF_963169125.1). Lineage (NCBI taxonomy): Eukaryota > Viridiplantae > Streptophyta > Magnoliopsida > Rosales > Cannabaceae > Humulus > Humulus lupulus. The sequence continues at coordinate 217,502,286 of NC_084802.1, read as the reverse complement.
ATAGCCTGTGGGAAAATCAGGGCGTACATTTGCCCCCCAAGCCCCTGCTCGTGGTACACGATGTCGCATAGGGCCATAGTAGGGGCTTTTAGGCTTCCCCTTGAACTCTTCATATTCCATATTTTACGCAGGCACCGAATACGTGGAACATCGTGGTTGGTGACGGTACGTCTTCCGAGAACTGCATTTAATGGCCTAGCCTATACTCAGCCGTCGTTTCGTCTTTCGAGTGGAGAGCCTTGGATCCCACATCAGGGCAATCCAACGGCCCTCCTCACGTGGCCTCTCACGTATATAAAAGGGGTGGCCACCTTACGCATGGGCCACCTGTTCATTTGAAAATTTTCAGAAATTTTCTTCTCCTTCTCTCGTCATTTTCAAAAGAAAAACCCTCTTCTTTCCGACCGCCATTCCTAACGCTCAAGAAGTTCAGGTGCAAGGGTTCCTTTGAAGCTTTGGAATCAACGGCTCCGACGAAGCCCCTACCTAGGCGATCCTTTCATCCTCTTCTCAACCAAAACATACTGTAAGTCTCCTGACTGTGCATGTTTTGAAATTATTTTTCACTGTAGCTTAAGTAAATATTTACTGTAGCCACATGCAAGGTTTTGTTGGTTTTTTGTGGGTATGAAGGGTGAAAGCCTTTTAGGTTAGGGTATCTTTGCAGTAGAAAACCATTTAGGAACATGGTTTATAGGATGCATTTTCTGGGGAAAATTTCTGGGTAGGATTTTTGGTATGCTGGTTTAAAGTATTCAGTATTTTGGGTGCAAAACCGGGTAGCTTAGGGGACACGCTTCACAGGCGGTTTTGCCTTTCTCGCCTATTGAAACTTTCCTTCCAAGGAAAATTCTATCCTGACCCTCCTGACACATGAATTCCGAGTAATCGGGGATCTGTTGGGAGCACAGGCGCGTGTTCATAGAACCGCGTGGTCTCACTCTCCACGGGCTGGGCTTACCTCAGCTCGTGCAAAGTAAACTCTTTTTGATTCCTCCTTATGCTTAGGTCGCCTTTTCTGAAATCTTTTCTTTTGTTCGCTAGGCGACCAGATGGCCCCCAAGAAGAATGCTCCAAAGAGGACCGCTGGCAGCTCGGCCTCCCAACAAGACAAAGGAAAGGAGGTGATGGCTGAATCCCCGATTCCCAACTTCGGGCCAGCAGTGGAACGGGAGCTCGAGGTGGCCCCCGACGCGTTCTTTGAGGCGGAGAGGATCATCTCAAAGATTACTGACCAGGCGAGGGTAAACAAAATATTCCTCTCCCATAACATCGAGCTGGGGAGAGGAACCGTGATTGCCCGACCTCCCGCAGAAGGCGAGCGGAGCTGCGCGCCGCTTGACGAGGTGTTCTCGGCCTGGAGCGACGAACATTTCAAGGCGGGGGCCTTCCTCCCATTGGACCAGTACTTCGCCGACTTCCTCAACTTCGTGAGGTTGGCCCCATTCTAGCTCCCCCCCAACTCCTACCGTTTGTTGGCGAGGTTAAGATACTTGTTCTTGAAACAGGAGTGGGAGGTCCCCACTCCTGCGGATATCCTGTATTTCTTCTACCTCAAGGCCAGCCCGGAGCAGCGGGGGCGAGGTGACGGGTTTTATTACTTAACCCGGTTCCCCAACACGGCTGCGGTCATCGAGCTGCCCAGCCACCCCAACGACTTCAAAGATCAATTCTTTATGTCGATGGGGTTCCGAAACTGTGAGCTGCACTACTTCAATCGTCCTCGTAAGTTCCTTTCAACCTTAGCTCGTAAGTTAAGTATCAGTAAGCTCCTCCTATATCCGTTTCTGACTTGATTAATCCTGCAGCCATCTTCGCGAGGACAAAGAAGTCTGTGATCCTCGGCAGCCAGTACGAGACACTGGCGGGCTTGCCCCCCAGTGAAAAGGACTATCGTCAGCTCGTGACAGACGAGACGATGCTGGCTTGTAAGCTGATCTCCCCAGGCCAGACTCTGAACCTGAGGAGGTCCCGGGCGCTTCCCCCAGCTCGCGATACTAGGCCTATCATCGTGGAGGAAGTCGCGAGGGATGAAGATGAGGAGGACGAGGAGGATGAAGTGCCCCTCGTGAGGACGAGGAAGCGGGCGTTGGAGGTCGCCCAGAGAACGGACGATGAGAGGATCCGGTCCGGAGCAGCCGCGGGTTCTTCCGGCCAAGGTAACCCTTACATGTTGAGGAGCTTAGATAGGGCTGGTGCCGACCCCCGGCTAGCTAGGTACAATCCCAAACAGATCGTCCAACGCCATCGAAGTGACCCAGACTTAGATGAAACCCTGCTCCACTGTGTCGACCAACTTGTGCTGGACTACGAAAGTAGCTGCCCTAGGGGGACCATAGCTGTAGACAACACCCTAGCTTTTAGGTCGGTACTATTCGAGGAGTATGGGACCAACCTTCAGTCATGGCCATCACTCTGGGAGGGCATCGTAGCTCCGGGTCTTAGGCAATATGTAGAAGAGTCTAGTCCTGAGACAGCCTCGGATCCAGAACCTGCGCCAGCTCGAGAAATAATTGCCTTAAATTCCCCCGCGGAAGCTCTGGGGTCGATGGTCGTAATCATAGATTCTTCGTCTAGCTCGGGCGGTAGGATTCCCTTTAGTATATATACATACTTGACTTTTGCTTTTCTCCCCTTTGTTTTTGTTTTTGCATGACTGCTAACTTGTGTACTGACCATGTCTTTGTTTTGACAGAAGAGATGTCTCAGCCCGGAGGAAAGAGTCTGCGAGCTGTGTTCACCGGAGGGAACTCCTCCGCCGGGGCTTCCGGGTCCAAAATGAAAAAACTCCAGACGTCGAAGAAAACCGTCGGGACCTCAACCAAGTCTCCTACAAAGGAGAAAGAGCAGCCCCCAGCCGCCCAGGTCATGGAAACCGTTCCTCCTGCTGCAGGGGGGAGCATGCCCCCACCCCCACCCCCCCCCCCCCCCCCCGCGAGCTCCGGCCTTCATCCGGGACACAGGAGCGGAGCCCAGGGCTTCGGAGATTGCGCCTATCGAGGTGCGCATCCCGGTGGACCCCCAGGACCTGGAGAAAATTCCAGACGCCTTTCGGGGGACGGTGTATGAGACGGCGAACTATGCCGTCAGTCACTTCTATAAATTCAACGAGAGGGAGCTCAGGGCCATCGAAACCAGGAGCTCGGTGGGCGTGCTGGAATCTTCATTGGGCATGGCCCTAACAGTAAGTTGACCTCACCCTCTTATGGTTTTTGATTATCATGCCTTGCCCTGTTTTTTTGTTCTAAGGCAGTTGCCTCTCCGTTTTTGCAGAGCGCCGCTGCCTTTCACCGGAGCATAGCCAGGACCAAGGGCCAGCTCGAGGATATGAGGAGCGAGCATCAAGCGTTTGTGGACACTCACCAGACTTCCTTGCAGACGATTAAGGATGCCTTGGAGGCCGCGCAGGCCGAGTTGGAAGAAGCCCGTCGCAAGCTACAAGAGCTCGAGGCTACCAAAGCCGCCCTCACTGCTGCGTGGGCAGACCTAGATACTGCGAAGGCTGAGGCCAAGGCCGCCCTGGAGGCCGAGCAGGCACTGCCATGGAGGACATGTTCTACCATTGCTGGGCCTATAACCCGGACGGCGACTTCTCCTTCTTGGCAGCGGACGTCTGGGAGCCCTTGCTGGAGGGGTTTAAAGCTCGCCTCGAGAAAGAAGCACCTTCCGAGACCGGGGAAGTCTCCGGCGCAGTTGAGCAGGGCGAGACGGTGACCTCCAAGGGGCCAACTGGTGGAGCCTAGGGCCTTTCCATTTTGCTCCCACTCTTTTATTATTTTCATTTTTTGTTGTAACTTTTGCATAGGTGTTTTCACCTCGAGACAATCTAATTATCAATTTTATTCTTAATTGACATATTTCCTTTTGTCTTTATGCACTTTAGTTACTATTTTGAAAAACTTAGTTCGCGTTAATTTTTATCAATATCTCGTGCTCTTTGGGAAGAACAACGATCAATCGATTTAAATCAACTTCTAAGTTTTATGACCTGGTTATATCTAGGAACTTAATTTGAAAACTTAGTTCGCGTTAATTTTTATCAATATCTCGTGCTCTTTAGGAAGAACAACGATCAATCAATTTATATTAACTTCTAAGTTTTATGACCTGGTTATATCCAGGAACTTAATTTGAAAACTTAGTTTGCGTTAATTTTTATCAATATCTCGTGCTCTTTAGGAAGAACAACGATCAATCGATTTAAATTAACTTCTAAGTTTTATGACCTGGTTATATCCAGGAACTTAATTTGAAAACTTAGTTCGCGTTAATTTTTATCAATATCTCGTGCTCTTTGGGAAGAACAACGATCAATCGATTTAAATTAACTTCTAAGTTTTATGACCTTGTTATATCCAGGAACTTAATTTGAAAACTTAGTTCGCGTTAATTTTTATCAATATCTCGTGCTCTTTAGGAAGAACAAAGATCAATCGATTTAAATTAACTTCTAAGTTTTGAGGTGACCTGGATAAATCCAGGATAAGACTTAGTTCGCGTTAACCCCTTATCAATATCTCGCATTTTTTAAGAAAAACAACGATCAATCGATATGAATCAACTTCTAAGTCTTTAAGGCGACCTGGTTATATCCAGGTACCATATGCCCCCCAAGTAACTGGGAAAGGGTCTTTCGTGGTTACTTTAGATTACACTTGTAAATATGTACAATCATAAACGAAAAGTTAATTCTCATTGCGTAATACATAAAAAATGGCCTTTTAGGCCTTACAAGGGAATCATTGATAATATCTCTTCAAATGGATGGCGTTCCAAGTTCATCGGACTGCCCCTCCATCAAGACGAGCTAATTTATAAGTTCCCTCTTTAATGACCTCGTTGACTTGATATGGCCCTTCCCAGTTCGGTCCCAATACTCGATCTTTGGGATCCTTACCGGCTAAGAAAACCCTCCTGAGGACCAGGTCGCCAACGCTAAAGGCGCGCTTTTTGACTTTTGAGTTGAAATAGCGAGTGATTTTTTGCTGGTAATGGGCGAGTTGGAGTTGCGAATCTTCTCGTCTTTCATCAACCAAGTCGAGGGAAGTGCAAAGTAGCTTTTGGTTGCGGTCCTGGTCATATGCCTGGACCCTATGCGAAAGTACCTTAATCTCCACAAGGAGGACTGCCTCACTCCCAAAGGTCAGGGAGAAAGGAGTATGACCCGTAGGAGTCCGATGTGAGGTCCGATATGCCCAGAGAACCTGGGGGAGCTGTTTTGGCCAGACCCCCTTTGCTTCGTCTAGTCTCTTCTTGAGGCTCGCCTTTAACGTCTTGTTGACAGCCTCGACCTGACAATTCGCCTGAGGATAGGCCACGGAGGAGAAACTTTTCACAATTCCGTACCTTTCACAAAACTCGGTGAATAGGTCGTTGTCGAACTGAGTCCCATTGTCGGAAACGATTTTCTTGGGCAGCCTGAATCGGCAGATAATGCTCTTAACCACGAAGTCGAGGACTTTTTTGGAAGTTATCATTGCCAAAGGTTCTTCCTCAGCCCACTTCGTAAAGTAGTCAATGGCCACCATGGCGTAGCGGACCTCGCCTTTTCCAGTAGGGAGGGCGCCAACCAAGTCGATCCCCCAAACCGCAAATGGCCATGGGGAAGAGATCATCTTCAGCTCGACTGGGGGAGCTCGGGCAACTGTGGCGAATCGCTGGCACTTGTCGCACTTCTTCACGTATGAGATCGAGTCCTTGGACAGAGTGGGCCAGTAATATCCTTGTCTTATGACCTTTAAGGCCAAGCTTTGCCCCCCAGTGTGATCTCCACAAAAATCCTCATGCACCTCCTGCAGGATGGCCTTTGCTTCGCCTGGAAGAACACATCATAGGAGAGGTAGGGAGTGTCCACGCCGGTATAGCACCCCATCTACTATCGTATACCTGGGAGCTTGATACAGAACTCGCCGCGCATCATTATGCCCTTCAGGTAGCTTTCCCTCGACGAGATACTCAAGGATGGGGGTCATCCAGGTCGGCCTGGCGTCGATCATCTCAACCTCCGTCCTCACTTCTTCTATACTTGGTTTCTCCAAGAATTCTATCGGCACCAACCCCAAGGTCTCCGTTTCCCCGGAGGTGGCGAGCTTGGCAAGAGCGTCTGCGTTAGCGTTCTGCTCTCGAGGTATCTGCTCGATTGAGCCTCGCCCAAATGCGGACAGCTCAACTTTTACCTTTGCTAGGTAGGCAGCCATCTTGGGTCCCCGTGCTTGATATTCGCCCAGAACCCGGTTTACCATGAGCTGAGAGTCACTGAAGCATTGGACGGAGTCGCCTTCAGTTCCTGGGCTATCCTCAGCCCGGCCAACAAAGCTTCGTATTCGGCCTCGTTATTGGAGGCCTTGAATCCAAATCTCAGCGCCGAGTGGAATCTATGTCCCTCAGGGGATATCAAAATGATTCCAGCTTCGGAGCCGTTCTCGTTGGATGAACCATCCATGAAGATCCTCCACGATGCCCGGGCCGAGGTGACCTGGGGTGAGTCTTCTGCAGGATCCTCCCAGAATCCTGTGCACTCTGCTATGAAATCGGCCAGGGCCTGACTTTTAATAGCAGTTCGGGGGGTGTACAAAATCTCGAACTGATTGAGTTCGATAGCCCACTTTAACAAACGTCCCGATGCTTCAGGTTTTTGCAAAACCTGCCTTAAAGGCTGATCGGTCATGACGTGTATTGAGTGGGACTGGAAGTATGGCCTGAGCTTTCGCGAGGCCGTGATAAGACAGAACGCCAATTTCTCCATCAACGGGTACCAGGATTCAGCTCCGAGAAGTCTCTTGCGGATGTAATAGACTGGTCTCTGAACCCGGTCTTCTTCTCGGACCAGTACGGCACTAGCTGCATCCTCTGTGACAGCTAGGTAGAGAAAAAGAGGCTCTCCTGCTTTTGGTTTGGATAACATGGGTGGCTCGGCCAGATGTGCCTTCAAGTCGAGGAAAGCGCTTTCGCACTCTTCTGTCCATTCGAACTTCTTATTTCCTCGGAGCAGGTTGTAGAATGGCAAGCACTTATCGGTGGATTTTGAAATAAACCGATTGAGGGCTGCCACCCTTCCTGTCAAGCCTTGGACATCTTTGCGCGACTTGGGTGAGGGAAGCTCGAGCAATGATCTGATCTTGTCGGGGTTTGCCTCGATTCCTCGGGTATTGACGATGAAACCCAGGAATTTTCCCGATGCGACTCCAAAAGTGCACTTCTGTGGATTAAGCCTCATGCCATACTCCTGTAGTATCTTGAAGCATTCTTCCAGGTCGGAAACATGGTTATCAGCAGTCTTCAACTTGACTAGCATGTCATCAACGTACACTTCCATGTTCTTCCCGATCTGGTTGGTGAACATTCTGTTTACTAACCTTTGATACGTAGCACCGACGTTCTTCAGCCCGAATGGCATGACCTTGTAAAAATAGACGTTAGTCGGGGTCATGAAGTTGGTGTGTTCCTGGTCCGCCAGATTCATGGCGATCTGATCGTAGCCTGAGTACACATCCATAAAGGACATGAGCTCGTGCCCCGCTGTGGCATCCACCAATTGGTCAATCCTTGGCAATGGAAAGCAATCCTTGGGGCAGGCTTTATTCAGGCGGAGAAGTCGATGCAGGTCCGCCACTTCCCGTTGGGCTTCGGGACCAGCACGGGGTTGGCGACCCAAATCAGAAACTTGGCTTCACGGATAAAGCCGTATTTCTTGAGCCAGGCTACTTCTTCTTCTAAGGCTTCAGCCCGGGTTGTTCCGAGGTGCCTCTACTTCTGGGCCTTTGAAGGAACGCTTTTATCCAGATGAAGGGTGTGCATGATGACACTCGGGCTGATTCCCACCATGTCCTCGTGTGACCACGCAAACACATCTAGGTTGTCTTGCAGAAATTTTGTCAGCTCCGCCTTCCTCTCGCTACAGAGGTTTTTCCCGAGCTTGACCATCCGTGAAGGGTTCTGCGGATCGATGTTTATTTCTTCGAGCTCCTCAATAGCCTGGAGCTCGGATCTGTCCTCGCCTATTCGGGGGTCGATATCCTCACTTAAGACGATATTTTCCCCTTCGGCGCTCTGAGGTTTTTCAATCTCAGGATCAGCTAAGGGTTCTTGAGATTCCTCTCCACCACCTTGGATGGCCATTGCTAGCTGCCCGGGTTTCGATTTTCCCTACATGGAAATGATGTAGCATTACCTGGCAGCAAGTTGATCGCCACGGACAGTGCATATTCTCGTGGAAGTAGGGAATTTCATCGCGAGGTGGCGAATGGAAGTGACGGCCTCAAAAGCTATGAGTGTGGGTCGTCCCAAAATTGTGTTGTACGCAGCAGAGCAGTCGATGACCACGAACTCGAGGAGTTTGGAGACTGTCCGAGGTCCTTCTCCTAGGGTGATCACCAGCTCGATAGTCCCTATAGCCGCCGATCCTTCTCCCGAAAAGCCATACAGCATCATGGAGGTCACCTTTAGCTCGGCGATAGTCAAACCCATCTTCTCCAATGTTGACCGGAATAGGAGGTTTACCGAGCTCCCATTGTCGATCAGCACCCTCCTAACCCTCCGATTAGCGAGCTGAACTGCTACGACCAGAGGGTCGTTATGAGGGAACTGGACATGGCCCGCATCTTCTTCTGCAAAAATGATCGGTTGCTTCTCCAATCGTTGCTGCTTTGGCAGACGCTGCTCCGGGACGAACTCTACTCCGTTATGCGCCTTGAGTTCATTTACGTACCTCTTCTGGGCGCCCCTGCTCATGCCAGCCATATGCGGACCTCCAGATATTGTGGATATCTCTCCTCCTATCACGGGAGGAGGGACGTCCTGATCTACCCGAGACCCGGGCTGACTAACTGGGACTTCCGGAGCAGGTCGACTTGCTGGAACCCTGTTCTGCGCGTACTGGGCCAAGGGGCCGGCTCGGATGAGAGTCTCGATCTCATCTTTCAAATGCCTACAATCATCGGTATTGTGGCCAACATCGTTGTGAAAATGGCAAAACTTGGAGGTGTCTCTCTTCCCCTTCTGGTGCTTCAACGGCTCTGGCCTCTTACAGGGGAGGCGAGTAGAGTTCTCCCTAGAGTGGGTGAGCTCTGTATAAGTCGCGTAGATGGGCTTAAACTTGTCTACGGACTTATTCTTCTTTGGGCCGTGCTGGCTGCCCTCGCCATTCCCCTTTCTTTTACCTCCACCGAGCTGGTTGTTCTGTGTGACATTTTGGGTCGCTGCCACGACCTCCGTCTCCACTCTAGCGGGCTGTTCAGGGACCTGGCTAGTTCCTGCGGCTGAGGCTTCGACCTCCTCCAAGTTTATCCATTCCTGGGCCCTGTTTAGGAATTCATTCACTGAGCTAACTCCCTTTCTTTGTATATCTTTCCAGAGTTCTCCTCCAACGAGGATTCCAGTTCTCAAGGCCATGAGCTTGGAGATGTCATCTGCATCTCTGGCCCGAGCAGCGACATTCACGAATCTGCTCATGTAAACCTTCAGGGTTTCATCGGGCTACTGCCTCACGTTAGCCAGAGAGTCGGCCTTGACGCGGGCAGCCTTGGAGGCTCGGAATGCCCTTTTGAAATTAGCCGAGAAAGTTTTCCAGGAGCTGATTGACTATCTTTTGCTTTGCTTGAACCACTGCCTGGCTAGTCTAGTCAGTCTGGAAGGAAAGATTAGACACCTCAGCTCAGGGCCAATGTTGTGGGCCATCATCAGGGTGTTGAACATCCCCAGATGATCCGACGGGTCTCCGTCTCCATTGAACTTGGACAGGTGCGGCATACGGAAACCGGGTGGGTAAGCCGTTGCAGCTATGCTGGGGGCGAAGAGCTCCATCTCGTCCCCCGAATCATATTCATCTTTCTCTTTCTCCGACAGGAGCTTCCTCATCAGCTCCTCCATCTGAGCTAGGTGCTTGAGGGTTTTGTCCTGATTTCCTTGGTTATTCCGGGGCTGTTCAACAGCTCCGGATCCATTGTACATATTTGGTGGGTTATTGCCCCTCTTATCTTGAGAAAGGTTATTTGGGGCATTCCCCCCGTTACGTACTTCGGACAGGGCTCCCCCTGAGCGAGCATGGCTGTCACCTCCTACTTGTTCCCCTCTATGAGAGTTAAGGCGATCTCGTAGGTCGCCCCCCTGGGTGGTTTGAGGACTTTGTGCCGAACTCAAACGCTGATGCAGGTCTCCGCCAGAAAGGTCACTCCGGCGACTGCCGGTCCAGTAGCTTCTGTTAGAGAGGCTCGGAGTCCGCCTTTGGTGGTGAGGATCCGGGCTTTCTCTCGGTGCCCTGCTACGTCGGGAAGGCCCTGCGGATGGCGGGTTTCTCCTGCTACTTCCGTAGGCTGGAATATCTCGGATGGGCCGAGGAGGAGATGGGTATCTTATTGGAGACGGAGGATGCCTGATCGGAGAGGCGATCCTGGTTCTGTCAGGGCGGATCAAGTTAGGTGGGGGCCTTTCGGCCCTGCCAACCTACGGGTCCCGCGCCTGACGATCTGGACGAGGCGCAGGACGGCTAGTGGGGACAGGCTGATGCTGCGAGCCCTCCCCGGATCTCCTTCTGGAATTTCCTCAAGCTCTCCTGGGCGCGCTCGAGGCTGGTTGGGAGCTGGGAGTCGAAGTTCGGACTGAACGATTGTACTGTTGTTGTTCGGCTCTAGGCATTTCTCCGAAGTTTGCCTCTTGACGGTGTGATGAGGGAGTAGAGTTGGCTGTCGGAAGTCTGTCCGAGTGGCTATGCCTGGACCGATTACCCCGGCGGGACTTATGAGTCTCGCCTTGCCTCTTTCCGACGTTAGCGTCGGTTGTAAAAGGGGGTAGTCGGGCCAACACATCCTTGATCTGCTGATTAGCTATTGCTAGCTGGCTCCTCAGCTGAGCATTCTCCATCTCCATCGCAGTGTAATAACCTGGGTTTGGATTAGGTGACCGGGGCGCCGAACTTCCAGTGTCATCTTGGCCCACCGGCTGCTTGCCCGACCGCTGTTGGACCTCAGGAATTTGTTCATTGGGGATGGCGATATGATGAGCCTCCTGCCCATCATGTTGTTCCATCTCGTTACCGTGTCTGGATCGAGTGGTCACCATAGTTGGATGTTTGCGACAGCACCAATCTAACTTGCTCTCAATGAAAGCACCAAACTGTTGACGCGGTTCTTCGCCAACAGGTAATTAAGAAAATAAGAGGAAGGGATTAGTGCTTATGTTGAACCGAAATAGATGAATGATCTTTTTAGAAATGGGCTGGTGACACAAATACGTTTTTAGGTGGTTCAAAGGTTAAAATCCTTCTACTCCACCAGTCAATATTATTGCTATATGCTTGGTATTCTTTTACAGGGTATTTCTTACACAATAGAATCCAACCCTTTGTAACTCCCAGGGTCTCCATATTTATAGGAGAAGGCACCTGGGAGTTGGTAAGAAGGTCATCCCGTGACCTTCTTACCTATCATGTCAACTTTGTGACATTCATGATTAATTCCTAAACCTGACACATGAGTGTGGTCTAATCAATAGGTAAGGGGATAATGGGCCGCACGGCCCAACCCAGTCGTGGGTGTTTGAATACGCACGTTCACGCTGCGTGTCCGAGAAGTCAGGGATATATCAGACATGTGATATCTGATATATCCACATTTACCTTGCGTGGTTGACTTTATAAGGGGTCATAGCCTCCAACCCTAGCTCGTACCACAAGCTGGATGCTTCCCTCGACCTGTGACCTTCAGAGTCCAACCCAGTCTAACCTTGGTGATCCCTTAGGCTACCTCGAGCTGAGGAGGTAGGATCTTTCGATGGCAGCTCCGGTCTGTGGGGACGTCCACGTGGCTGATACAGTTCAGGCCGTATCTCAGCTTACTAATAGCCCGTAGGAAAATCAGGGCGTACAATAGTCCTATATGATATATGTTTTATTAGTCATATGTTTATAGCCTTATGTTTATGATCTATGATTGTTAGTAGATTTTTCCTTGCTGGGCATTAGGCTCACTCCTTTATTTTTAGTGTGATAAAGGAAATTAGAAATGGAAGCGAAAGGATTTTTGGTAGCTTGGCTTGTGTGTTGAGGATGAATGGAATAAATGGACTGCGTGTCGATCGAGGATGATGTTTATTTAGTCTTTTGAATTATGCTTCTTTTGTATTTTCGAATTTACTTTTTAAACAATTAGTTTAAAGTTATGTTTTATGTTTTACAAACAATAGGTACCCATGCCATATTACATTTTAATTTATAATTTTATGTTATTAATACAATAATTATTTTAGAGTTTTAATAAAGTTATGATATTTTCTTATGTTTTCTCCAAAAGTAGTAGCTAAGTATAGTAGTTTTTAATGGTCCAAGGTCTTAGAAATAATTTGGTCATTACAACAGCTAAAAGAACCGTTACGACGAAATGACAAATGATTGGCGGCAATATTATATGTGACAAAGTATTGACTAGCGTACTTTCCAACTTTGGAGATGCCTTTAGTGTTCGACAGGTAAATATTGGAGTCCCGATGGCTAAAATAGAAATACCCTAACCTACCTTGGTGAGGGCTAGATTTGAGATCAAAGAGATAATTGATTTCATGAGCGGTAGGTACCGGCCAGTCTAAGGATTGGTACAAAACATAAAGGGCTGAGAGAAATCTAATGCCTTTCGAGCTAATCAGGGTAGGGCAAAGCCCAATGTAATCTACCACACTGCGAAAGTATGGCAGAAGAGGAAGGGTGGCACCTGCGTTCATATGATATCTGCTCTAGGCTCAGAATTGAACCCCAGAGTGTTCAGCGGTTTGTACAGCTGCAAGTTTGAAGATGGAAACATCTCCAAGATGGAAATGCTCCCTGATATTTTGCAACTGTTTATTAGAAATTGTGCTCTTAGGAGCTACATACAGAGGGGCATCTTCTACCTCTGAGGCTGGGTTAAGGGCAGCCTTGGTATGTATCTTCGTGGCATATTCCTCATCTTGCCTAGAAGAGCTTGGCTCTTCCTCAACGGATGGGACCCTCTGCTTGGCCCCAGTGGTGGCACAACGCGCCACATGGGGATCTTCTTCTTCTTCAATACCCCAGTTAATGTGTTTCATGCGGGCCATCGATTTCAAATGATGTCTTGAAACATAGTTTGGTGGTCACCTCCCTTCTACGCAAACAAGAAAAATGGAAGGGTGAGGCGAGAACACCGAATAGTGCTGGTCGGTAGAAGTTCACAGATTATACCGACCAGCCTAGACCAAACACAGAGTATCGTGATGACAAGGACTAGATCAAATTGAAAACAAGAAAGCTCAAGAAAGTGGAAGATTTGTTCCAAAATAGTTTTTGAGTGGTGTTCTTCGTGTTATTTCAAGAACCCCAAATGTAAATCAACAAAAAGAGGAAGTTAAAACCTAGTTTGTAAAAAATCAAAAAAAAAAAAAAAAAAAAAAGGGGGCTATCCAGGCCAAAAGCCACTCAAGGTGGTCATCCAGTTATAGGTTCAGACAACATACATTCAAGAAATCTAGGGAGTCGTCAAGAAAATTACTCACAACTACAATGTGAAAAATGCAAAGAAAGAAGAACGCACCTTGCATGAGCTACATAAATTATAGAAAGAGAAGCTTAAAGAAACTTACTTGCTGCACTATCGTGACGCCGAGGACGAGTTCCTAGGTTGAAGGTGGCGCGATATAGGGATTGGAATAGAAGCTAGCTCTCTCGGAGAGACTGTGAGATGGAGATCAGGGTTTTCCAGGACAATTATGGCTTATTTGAAGTAGAAAAGAAGCGAAAAGGAAAAAGCATCCTTATTTATAACCAAGGGAAATTATTTCTTCACTGCAAGAATTCAATGTCCGTCCACTCAGCAGTCCCCTCGGCCACCACGGGCACATCTCCCCAGACACGTCAACACGCCCATCCAATCACCTCACCTCAGCCACTCTTCAGAAACTGCGCGGTACACTAAATGGAGGGCTATTATGATGCCTTATGTTTCCAAAAAGTGGCGGGAAGAACTGAAATGTCATTTTTTTGGAAATACAAAGGTTCTTAACTACACCAAGTGTTATGCCTCGTAGCAAGGGGTGTGTACCCCTGACCAGGCTAGACGGGGTGACCTCCAGAAGAAAGTTTCCATGCTGCTTAGCACCACTGCAAACTTAGGGGGCAAATGTTATCCCAAAAGTTGACATATCTGACGTGGCACTAAATTTGGACACGTGGAGCAGACTGGTTAGACCCCCCCGGCAAGTTGGTCAATAAATACCTGCATGGAATACGAACAAGTTACTACTTGGCATGCTATAGGCTCACCTGACCAGCAGGACCCCCAAATACTTGCTAGTCGGTATGACGAGCAGATATACCTGCTCGAATGAAAGCCGTTACACTCTCCGTTGGAACTCCGCAAGAATCGCCCAACCACCCACAAAGAGCGCCTAACTTCCCTGAAGACTCAGTCAAACCTCCTAACAAATAGGACTGTAATTACCTGTGAGAAGAAAGAGATATTTCTCTATCAGTTATGCTCAGGCGCAACCCGGGGGCAAGGGGGATAGTATAAATACAAACCCTCCACCACAGCAGAGGGTGTTCAGGGGAATAGCCTACCGATCAACATTAGGGGTATACTGAGCAGTTTCCCTCAGTATTTTGCAGGGAATTTGCCACATTGTATTGCATTTTACACATAGAAATCCACTTGTAATCTCTTGTGATCTTGTGTAAGGCTTCTAGATTAATGCAAAACTAAGAGGACGTAGGTCATTACCGATCTTTGGGGCCGAACCTCTATAAATCCATTTGTTCTTCATTATTTGTTGCCCACTATTATTAGGTTCTTGGCTCATTTATTGCTCATTGATTGTCTAATTGAAAGCTCTCTAATTAATTATTTGACTCTGCGTCAGTTGGCCATAAAACAGTCAACACCTAAGGTTAAGAACTGATGCATCCCGATTCTTGTGCAAAAAATTCTCATAAAGAGAAGATATGCTATCACTAAAAAAATATTCTATTGTAGTGAAGTTCACCGTAAGGAAAGCTGAATACTTCCCCTTCTTCCTTAAGTAATAGAATATGACGTCAATATGCTGAAAACAACATCAAAAAATTACAAAAATGATTGTCATAAACCACATAAAAACAACATTAGCGCAACACCATACCAACATTAGTAAAAATACAAAAAATTATAAATAAGCAAAAAAAAAAAAACTCACTAAGTCTGTTAGACATTCTCCACAATGAGAAAGTATGTGGAACCATATCTTATCATTCACTACATCAACTCCAATGTTAAATGTAGGCTTAAATGTATTCTTACCCTTCAAATAAACATTATTTTTCCTGCACTAAAAAAACATATTAAAAATAAAAAGAACAATATCAAATAAATAAATGTTACAAAAAAAAACATACTAATAATACTAATAACAAACTTCTCTCTTTTGTTTCGACCATCAAGAAGCCAAAGATCAAATTCCTTCTCATGCTCCTCATTAGGAACCTCTCCAATGTTGTCATCCAGTGGAAACAACCCTTCAACATAAGTCACCATATGAAATGCTTCACCTTCTTCACGAGAACCAAAACCAAAAGAAACAAAATCTTGCTGGAATGGATATTTCAAAGCTGCTCCAGGCTTCATTATTCTCTTCTCTATAATATCGCCATCCTTAACATCAACAACATCACTACCAGAAATAACAGCATTAGACTCTTGCCTTGGTACAACACCAAGTCCCCCCTGAGCTGGTAGTTCAACAATCACCATGCTTTCAACAACTGCAGAGGAACTGGAAGGAATCTGTAAAGAAACACTCAAACAACACTGCATTATAATGTAAGCAATAACCACAAACCCATACAACACCATGTCAACAATAAAAAACCAACAACTAAACAACAACCCAAACCTTCATTTTTGAAACAGCCTCTATCTCAAACAACACAATTTCTTCAATTTGAAGCTGACTTAACCCATTGAAAAAAACATCAAAATCTTTTTCACTGGCAGCCTTAAAAAAAATTGAACAAATGAATAAAATAAATAATTTTTTAAAAATAAAATAAAAATAAACAAACTACCTTGCCTGAAAGAATATCATTTTCATCAATAACCTCCTTAGACAAAACAACTGCATCATCTTCAAAATCCATGGCTTCATTAGCAGGGCCAAGATCACTCTCCTTCATAGGTTTCACAACATCAGATACAGTTTCTACAACATCAGCCACCTGTCACAACAAAAACAACATAATAACACAATTATTGAAATTACTAATTTCAGTAACAAAATTGCAACACCACAACAACAATAATGAATAATAAAAAAAAACAAATTGTACAATATTAAAATATAGAATGTATAAACATATATAACTTTATGCAAAAAAGTTGATAATAACAATGACCAAAAAATAAATATCCATTAAAATAAAAAATAATTCCAACCATACAATGAGAATTATCCAATAAATGAATATACATCAAGAAAAATAATACATTAAGCAACTATATGACAATAACTAAACCTAATGTAAGTCCCAAAAAAACAATGTTAAAAAAAATACATTTTACAATACAATAAAAAACTAAAGTTTAAAACCTAATATCAAAAACCTTAAGTAAATCTTCATATTGTTGCAATTAGGGAACAGAAGTTGGCTATGTAGATACCTTCTGTTCTGTGCACGCTCAGTGTCTTCACTGTCAACCTCATCATCATCTTCTTCACTATTCTCATTTTTCTTTCCTTTAATATCTACACCAGAATTTTCTTCTTCCCCTTTGTCCTCGTCTTCATCTTTCCCATCATCCTCTTCTTCTTCTTCCTCGTTAACCTCATTTTCATATTCATTCCCCTTCTCACCATCGTTGTCACTCCCTTTACCATCATCATCAGAATCATTCTCTTCAACCTACATTTAAAAGCAAAAAAAATATGCATAACAAGTGTTGTAACAATTCTAGAACAATAACATAAGAACAGAAAAACAACACTACCTTATCAAATGCATCAACAAAAATAGTGTCGAACTTCTACTGCATAGCAGACACATAGCAGTAACAACAATAAATAGAGACTTCACAAACTCCTTCAAATCCAATAACTCTGCAGCCATTCCTTCATGCTTAGACGCCAGCAAATCAATCATAGCATTTAAGGAATCAAATTGGAGGGACCCTTCAGGGAGGGTAGTTGGGATTTCAACACCAACAAAACCCACATTAGACACAAAATCAACTTTTGCTTCCCCAACTTCATTAACATCTGTGTTGAAAACAAATCCACCCAACTTGTAAACAGAAACCTCATCATCATTTGGCTTCAGATTCATCAACCTCAACTACATAACAACACCAAAAAACATAAACAACATTAAAATATAATAGACAGACAATGGTAAAACAACAGTAAACTAACACAGAAACAACATAAAACTATACCTTCCTGGTTGGAATGTCAAAAACAGGAACCTTTAACAATCTCATCTCAGAAGTACTAGAACAACTCCACCTAGCAATCATCAGAATATTTTTAGAAACCATTTTGCAGTACTTCCCAACCATATAGCGACAACACTCATAAAACCACACTTGAAAAACATGTGGGCAACCAACTAATGTATAATAAGGTTTAACTTTCTTCTCCTCATTTGAATTATATACGACATTGTACCAACAACTAATTTACCCTTCAAAGACATAATGGTTTTATCAAAAGATTTCTTACCCCATGCATACTCACTATAACGACCACTATCAATGACATCTAAATCTTATATATGGCATTGCTTATCCTTCCTAGAGCTAAGTAGAAACCACTGAACAAAATACATAATAGCCAACTTTACAGCAGTTTCATCATCATCACCCCACCTCTAGCCCTAAAACACTCACAAATAGATTGCTTAGAAATCTTATCAGAACCTGGCCAATATTTATCCAAGAAGCTATTTGACTCTTGTTTGAAATTCAAACTATTGCACTGCCCTTCACAGTCTAAACCAGTAATCAAAACAAACTCTTCAATACTAAATCTCAGCCTAAAACCACTAATCATAACCTATAGCTCATACTCATTTGCCTGATTAATTTCCCTCATTAACATCCCATGCATTAATTGAGGCTCAGGATTAAATGCAGGAAGATTCAGGAAACTACCAAAATAAGTTTGAGAAAACATTTCCTTTTGTTTATCAGACAAATAACTAACAAGTTCTTTAATAACCTCATAAGTACAACAAGAAACAACCTAGGAGTTAAAAAAATTGATTCGGATTGATTAAGTAATGCCAATCCTACAACAATTTTTTAAAATTAAATTAACAACAATAATAATGAAACAACAACGTAACAACAAACAAACAGAAAATAAACGACGACAGACATGAAAAAACACAGATATTTTTTCAAACAACAACAGTAAAACAGAAACAAAAATAAAAAATAAACTTAAAAAATCTTCAACAGAACAACACTAATAAAACATGAAAATAACATGTTGATAATAGAAACTTTAAAATGGGCAAATTACTAAAACTATAAATTAACCTAATAACTTATAATGTATTTTCAAACAAACATTAAAACAAACACATTCAGTTCATTCAACTATAAGACTGATCCAAACAATATAAACTTCGAAAAATCTTCAACAGAACAACATTAATAAACAAGAAAACAACATGATGATAATAGAAAGTTTAAAATGGGCCAATTTCTAAAACTATAAATTAAATAGCCTAATAACTTATAATGCATTTTCAAACAAACATTAAAACAAACACATTCAGTTCATTCAACTGTAAAACCGATCCAAAAATTACATACAAAACCCTAAAAAACAACATCAAAACAATACAATCCAAACAACATGCTAACCTTAAAAACAAATTCCTTCTGATTATCTCCCACAACTTTCAATTCCCCTTTGCTTGATTTCACCTTTTTCGCCTTCCTCCCTTCAACAACATCATAAATAATTTTTCGTTTCTGTGATTGGGATTTCGATGGCTTGACTTTGGGCGAGTTATGAGAGCTTGGTTTCTCTTCAATCCAATTCACAGTAGCTTTCTTCCCCATCAACAAAGCTTGTTTAGAAATCTTTGGGGACTTTGGAATTCTTTTAACAGAAGGAGAAGGAGTAGAAGATGTCGGTCGTAAAATTTTCATAGTTGGTAGTTCATGCTATATATAAAAACAAGAATGTGGGCTTAAATACTATACGAACGGTTAAGAACACAAGTTTTTAGGAAAAAAAAACGAAGTCTAATTATGATCGTGTATCAGAAAAAGAAGCAATGGAGAGAAGAGTGCGAAGAGTGTGAAGAGTTGAAAGAGTGGGAAACTGTTAGAATGAATTTTCAAAAAAAAAAAAAATACATATAATCATTACATATATACATGGATTAGACTAAATAGTATTATTGTAATATCTAAACTTAACATATCGTATAAATTAAAAAAAATGAATAGTTAAAAAGTAAAAAATGTCATGTGGCAGCAAAAATGTTGAAATTGTGATAGTTTTGGTACTGTGTAAAATTTTTATTTTTTTATATGATGGTGTACATTCTAGTTATAATACGCATCTCACTAGTTTTTTGAAAATTCTGAATAATTTACGGTGTCGAAGACAGAGTTCAAACAACCAGTTGCGCGCGTGTCTTTATATATATATATATACGCATCACTTTTATCCTTACCGGTAGGGGCGTCTATGGCAAGTCGAGAAATTATAATACAATTTTTTTATATGAAGGTGTACATTGTAGTTATGATAGTCATCCCACAGGTTTTCATAAAATTTCAAATAATTTATATTGTTGAAATTAGGGTTAAACAGTCTGTTTTACACGAGTATAAAAAAAAAATAGGCACATGTGCAACTGATTGTTCGAACTTTATTTTCGACATAGTAAATTATTTCGAATTTCCTAAAATCTGGTGGGATGTCTATTATAACTATAATGTACAATATTATATATAAAATATTGAGTTATAATTCCGCTATGTATCAGGGAAAAAATGACACCCTTAATTAAGAAATTCCTGATATATATTTACATATTTTAGAGGAAAGATTACTCACTTATTTATGAAAAAAAAAAATCATAAAGAAAGTATAATAATTTATCACAAATTGGTGTCATCCTTTTCCACCCTAAGCTAAATAAAAAATAAATTTATCAAAAGTACGTTCACGTTATCAATCTTATGGAGAATGACAACTATATCGTTAACAATAATTAGAAAGATATTCGACTGCCAATGAAGAGTTCCCCTCATCAACACCAACTAATACTGTAATATTATCTTATTAGTCAATTTTCCTAGCTAAGTATTCAAATTTATACCAGTTCTAATTTATTATTCGTATGTAATTTATTTTAAAAATGCTATTTTTTCATTCTCATAAAATTTTAATGATTACATTTCCATTGCAGTTAAGTAGAAGATTTGAAGTGGGGAACCATTAGTACTATTTAGCAATACTCAATAGTAATTCCTCTCTCATGGTGATAATTTTTTATTTTCTATTGAGATTCCTAGTTTTCTCTAATATTGATAGGCCATCCTAGCCAGGCCCCAAAACCTTTGATTCTCTTCTGACCAGGGTTCGCCAACCCTTCAAGGATTGGGCATGACTCTGGTTGGGAGACGTTGTTACTTCACAAAAGATAATCTCGTGGATGATGCCATACCTCTCAGCCAGCTCTTTTTTCTCTCTTCTTATGGCCCGTATCTCCAAATAATTTGGATCCTGATGCGCTTGTGCGCTGTCACCTCTGGCCCGTGCATCTGAGCTCTTTTGCCTGAGGTTCGTCTCCTACTTGTGCAGATGGGTGGGGTTGGCCTCGCTATTGGTGGCTTGGTTGCAGTCCTTCTTGCCTGAGAAGGGTGGGTGCTTGTCTTGGGCTTGCGTGTTAGGAAAACTTATACATGATTTTTATTTATTTTCATGTAAAACTAATATTAAACAAATTAATATGAGATAACCTAGAACATATTTCTAAAATTTAATTCAAAGAGAAATAATGATAAGAATACTTACATTATACGCAGCGAAATGAATGAGTCCTTCAGTTTCTCTAACCCTTGTATCCTTTCTGTCGCAGAGTATTACCAAGAAACTGAACCGATCTTCAATTTTCTTCAAAGCTTTCCAAAGTATCATTGGAATCACCTAGACTAGGGTGGGCAATTCTCAGCACATGAGATAGATACAGAGAGAAGAACAATAAGGCTTAGAAAATGACTAATGTTTAGAGAGAATCTAAAACCTATCAGAAACTTATGTCTGTCATCTGATTTCAACTCTCACTTAACATTCCTTTTATAGACTCAATTAGATTATTTATTTAATTAAAAAATCAATAAAATAATAGTCAATTAACAGTCCTAAGTCGAAATTATCATGGGCTTTAGGCCTGTGAAATTTCTCATTTAATTATAAGCCCATAAAACTTAAAATCAATGCATGTATTATTTTCTATTGATTTAATTAATTACTGATTATTTAAATCCTTTATCAAATTAATTATTTATAATTTGAACCTTAATTTAAACTTATTTATTAATTTAGATACCAATTTATCTTAATTAATAAATATTCCCTAATTTCTTTTTTCATCTCAAAATTACACAACTCTGTGAAACTATTCAAAATTGACCTGGTCAACTTTGATAATTCTAATTGATAATTAAATCAATTAATTGAGACTATCTAGATGATTTTATCCAACGTACAGTGGGGACCATGAGCCTATGAAATCAAGCTCCAATAAGTTATCATAAATCTAACAAATAAATTTATTAACTTATTAATTCCTCATGACTCCACTAAAGACTCGGAATTGCTCTCTTGAATTCATAGAACGCTCTATAACAAATATGGATACGCTATTAATTATCCATTATTACAACCCTAATTTTCCCTCAATCTTCTATAGACGATCTACAATGAGATGGGACTAAAATACCGTTTTACCCCTCATTGTATTTTATTCTTAAAACACTTAGTTCCTTGTAAATGATATTTCAATAAACTAATATTAATTACTAAAATGAGATCTCTATCATTTAACACCGTGAACCAAACTAAAAGGAAAGCATCGTTTCACTTCTTCATCAGAAGCTATAGATGTTCATATCTATGATTAACACTCCCACTCAATTATACTACCGAGTTCACAAGATGTAATTATGGGCTAGTCCGTAACGAACAAGTCAAATAACTCAAATAATACAATCAGCTAGAATACTAACCACTCAGGATTGAGATTGAATTGACCTATGATCAATTATATAATATGATTAGAATAGATAATAACGATATGTTTACTTATCCTATCAACTGTCAATATCGGTCATGTTCGATATAACAAATACATCTGATCTTATCTACTTTGCTAATGTTCTGGAAAGAACATAACACTCAAATGTGTAAGTAGATCATATCGTAGATTAGCAAGTCAGTGATAATCCAGTGCACTGACTAATCTTAGGACTAACTTATTTTGAATATATAATCATATTTATATTCCACTGTGATTACACCACTATAAATGCGATTAGCTATATGCTTGGGATTTAATAGAAGTTTATATTAAACAAATAATCATGAAAATAAAACATGTGAGCAAAGTGATTGACCAAGTCAAAAAATGATTTCTATTATTTTATTGATAATAAATGAGATTACAAATAAATTGAGTTTTAATTAAGGCATAAAACCCCAACATTGTGTGGGTGGGGGTGGAGGCTTAAGGGTCTGGGGAAGAAGAGGTTTTAGGGGTTTGGGTTGTGTCTAGCAAAGAAGGGGTTCTCGATGGTGGGCTGGTGCTTGGTTTCGATGTGATTTTCTTCTATTTGTGTTTTGATTTTTCAGTTTTATTTAGTTTTGTTGCTTATGTTTCAGTTTGTTTAGTTTTCATAATAATGGTGTTTTGTACCTACTGCCTCACACCCTCACTATTAGGGTTTGTGGCTTGCTTGGCAGTATTTTGTTGCCCCGTTTAGTAGATCTAATAAACATGTGTCTATGTTGGACAACACTTGGATGGATCTTTTTTAGATCTGGCTTGGGATGTTGCTCAGATGTTTATCAATCCCTTGTTATGTGCTCTATCAGCGTGATATGTGAGTATTCATGAAATGGGTAGATCGTTGTTTTATTTTCAATAATGATATTTTGATTGTATTTAGGTTTTTGCTCATCATCGGGTTGATAATTCTTTGATGGAGGGTATTGTAAACGACTCAGTTATTAACCTATGTTAGTCGTATATAAGTAATTCAACATGCCATATAAGTTATTAAATTGATCCTATTAATGAAAATTGTCTTTACCTTAAAAGAAAAAGTAGAAGATTTTAACGTATTATAAGTTTATGCTTTTAGATATTAACTTTGAAATTAAAATTGTATTTCCAAATATTAAAAAAATAAATATATATTCTCATAAAATCAAATTGATAAATAAAATAATCTTTTTATATGGCTATATATTTTTTTAAAAATTTATTATTGTAGACATGAATATTGAAGATCATAAAGCTCCACACAAAGATATAACTTTTATTGTTGGAGTTTTTTTCTTAAATACATTTATTTTTTACTGTTTCAATTTTTTTTTTTAAAAATACGTACTTAAGTTTTAAAAAATATAACTTTCACAGTTTCATAATTACAAAAATATAGTCTTAGAAAAACAACTTAAAAGCAATTTAAAAACTAGTCTCTTGTTCAACTCAAAATAAACTTAATAAAAAAAATATATATATATATATATCAAAACAACTAAATATAAAAATAATAAAAAATAAAAAGCATAAAAACAACACAAAAAAGAAAAAAGACAAAACCGTAAAAATGTAAAAAATTTCTTAATTCTGTAAAATTAAAAAATAATATTTGACTGTAAAAAAAGTAAATTTTTTAGCGAAATTAAGTATTTTCTGTAAAATCTATTTATTGTTCTTAAATCTTTATTGTTCTTAAATCTTGACATCTGGTACTATTTCGAAGCCTTATCATCATGTTTAGGACACATTCACAATCAGACTTGTGAAAAGCGTAATACTCGTTCATATAATAAACCTTAACCTTATGTTATAAATATAAAGGTAATTAGCGCCAAAAGTATATATTTTTTTGCATAAGTTTAGTGTTTAAGTCCTTTATCATTTTTTTTAACTAGCAAAATTCCCTAACATTATATAATTATTGCACATTTTTTCTAAACCGTTATTCGTCCATTAAAATAGGGACTAAACATGAATGTTAGGAACTATTGCTGCGAAAAAAGAAAAAATCAGGACTTAAATATTTCAATTTTGAAAGAACGAAAACTTTAGCCACCAATTTCTATATAATATTTTTTTTAAAAAGAATAAATACTCTACAATTAATATATAAACATATTATTTCTTATATTTTTTGAGGAGCTATTGACTACTCTGGATAAGTTGTGGTTCTATCACTGTATAATCTCAAATTATTATTTTTTAATTACAAAATTAAAACAAAATAATTTTGTTTACGATATATAGTTTCTCTATATTTTCTTTACATCATTTAAATATCATATACTTAAACATTTTTATTAATTAAAATAACACAATAGAATAACTAAAAATATGAAAAGCTAATAAATTTGGAGGGAGAAAGAAAGTAAAATAATTAATTTTAAAAAAATGTTTAAAGGAACTCTTAAAATATAAAAGGAAATTATTAATAGAGCATTCCCAATGGCTCTTCTAAAAGGAAGAATTCACTATAATCATATAAAAAATTGTTAAAATTATCATCCAATAGTTCATTTAACCCAATTCTCTAAAATCGAGTTTCTTTATATTCTTTATTTTTCTTTTCTACATTTATAGATTTTTAAGAGCTCCTTTAAACATTTTTTTTTTATGTTTTTATTCACTTTGTTTTCTTTCTCTTTCCAAATTTATTAATTTTTATTATTTTAATTAATAAAAATGTTTAAGGATATAATATTTAAATGATGTAAAAATATATATAGAAAAACTGATATATGATATATTGTAAAATTTTGATATAAAATAGAGAAGGGTTTATACATTTTTGGATCATGTGTTTTGTCCCATTACCTGTTTGGATTCTGTGTTTTGATAAATTACTTTTTGGACCCTATGTTTTGTAAAGTGGTTAAAATAGAACCCTAAACTCAATTTTGATAAAGAAAAAAATTGAATATAACAACACAGTTTTTAAGCAGGATGATTTTATTTTTGTTCTGAATTGTTAGTTTGGTAAATTATTTGTGATTTTAGTTGAGAAATTATTGACCAAAATCGGATTTAGGGTTCCATTTTAACCATTTTACAAAACATAGGGTCCAAAAAGTAATTTGTTAAAACACAGGGTCTAAACAAGTAATGAGACAAAACACAGGGTCCAAAAATGTATAAATCCAATAGAGAAAGTGATGTTTTAGTGATGTATTTTAAAAGATAGAGTAGATGAGCTGCTGGGAGTACTCTAAAAGATTAATATTAATAAAAAAAAATTATCTATATTTATAGACTTTTTAGAGCTCCTTTAAATATTTAAATATATATATTCAATTTTCTTTCTCTCTCCAAATTTATTATTTCTTATTATTTTAATTAATAAAAATATTTAATAATATAATATATTAAATAATGTAAAGAAAAAAAATTGAGAAACCGATGTAGATGTAATATAAATAAAATATTTTGTCATAATTTTGTAGTTAAAAAAAATATTATGGAATTATATAGTGGTATAACCACAACTTGTCTAGGGTAGTCAATAGCCCTCTTAAAAAATCTAAGAAACAATTTTTTTATATGTTAATTATAGAGTATTTAATCTTCCTAAAAAAATTATATAGAAATTAGCGGCTAAAATCCTAATTCTTTAAAAAGTAAAGCATTTAAGTCTTTGATTCTTCATTTTTTAGCGGCAATAGTCTCCAATATTCCTATTTAGTACCCAATTTAACGGACGGATAACGGTTTGAGAAAAATGTGCAACAATTATGTAAAGTTGCGGACTTTTTCTAGCCAAAAAAAAAAAAAGATAAGAGACTTAAATGCTACACTTGTAAAAGAACATAGACTTTAGCCGCTATTTACCCTAAATATAATAACAGAGAATCACTATGTTATCCAAAGTTAAATATCATTTTTTATTTTTTTAAATATATTTATATTAGTTACTTGATTCTACGAGACCATATTTTTCTGTATAAATTGAGGCTCATCCCCACTAACAGAGACAGGGGCATAGGGGTGCCATGTGTCACGGGCTGACATTTTGACAGCGGAAATGCCCGTGCGGCACCTTGACTCCTCTGAGCCAAGGTCAGCCTTCCAACCTTTCGAATAACAATGGGCACATTTTTCGCGTGACTGTGTGCCTCTGTACACTTCCGTCTCTCGAACAACTCTCGTCGAGTCATGCTCTTCAGCATCTATGAGTGCAATCATGCATCAAGGCTATCTAGCCAAGACACTCACACTGTCCATAGGTTCTCACTATGACAAGGCAAATCCCAACACCGATGCTCACCCAGACATTCGCAAGTCAAGGTAGCATGTGTGGCTAAGAGCCCACCAAGCTGACGTGCCAACACCTCCCATCATGTCACATTCGATACTATCCGATTAGTTCACGTCACAGACCAAGGACTCCCATACGTCCATGGTCCAATCCTCAAGGCACCATACCATCGTGCATGTTGGCAGGCCCTCGAGACTGGCTGCCAGACTAGTAGCACACACTGGACCTCTGTCCTACTCAAGCATAGTGCACCCTCCAATGCTTGCATGCTAACAAGTCCCTCGAATGACTTCTCGTGCCATCTCGTGTCGAGATTCGTGGCCATGGCGCACCACGACATCTCTCGAAGGTTTGGGCCACGTTACATGCAAGCGGCATCCCGGCAAGCCAAGGGAACCGTACCCTTAAACCTCTGGCAGCACACTTCGACGCACTACCGGGGCGGCCCGATAATGTCCATGAGTACTCCTACTCATGGAGACCTATGAGTCCCCTCGTGGTCCTCATATGCCCGCCCTACTAGTCCTACCAACTAGTAGTAGCTCACTTGACGCACCTGCGCCAGGGGGTGGTGGAGAGCTGACACCAGGTGCTCCCCCTACAAAGAGCCTTCTGAGCTTTTAGTCTTCTACCAGGAACATATATGATTTTCGCTTGTGAGACATATTTGGCTTCCAGCTCGCCAATTCTCCGAATCTCCCAAATCCGATCATACCATTGCGTTCATTGACCCTTCAATATGGAACCTACCAAGTCCCGTCCATTTCCGGGCAATATTGAAGATATTTACGAAAATGCCACTGCCGTACAAACTAGGCATCAGCATGCTCACCAGCCTGCACCCTCGCGTGCGCATCTGACCGAGCGCCATCCTAGCTTGTAACATGCCATCAAGGCCGGCATGTTACACTCTCCCGCACTTCAATTGTCGATGCCCTCATCGACAAACCGCTTGCCAATCTTCCTGCCTCGACTCCTAAGCTCATTCCATTCTTCTTCTGAATCTTGAGTCTGCACTAGTCCCTCTACCACTGTAGAACCACTAACTTGGTGATGATTTCCCACGTCCACCCTTGGACTCGATCAAGGACCCCATGCCACCGTCACCATTCAGAATTCTCCCATGAAGTAGTGCCGCTGCACTCGAATACTCCTTGCACACATGAACTCCTTCGAGTCCATCACGATGTCCCTCCAGTCAACCAAGCAGCCCTTGGAACACTGACCCCAAAGCCAACACATCTTTTGATTGTTGCTTTCCCGCCAATTTTCCAATGCCTACTCTCTTATTGACAAGGAGGAAATTAAGGTGCACCCCCCCAGGGTGAGGTTCGCAAACCAACCGTTCCCAACGACACCTACGAAACATCCTTCCATTGAAGGCATGTCTCTCTTCAATGTGGCACTCATGCCAACTGTAGCCTTTATGCAGTATCTAGTGCATCCTTGCACACAGACTTCGCGAAGTAGTCTCCTAGACTTTTGGCCCTCCGGCCTTACTGCATACTCATGGCTTGATACGGAATGGCCATTCTTGACCATAAGCATCGCTGCTCCTCTAAGCTTCTACAATGTGGTCAATGATCTGACATCATTCGAAACCACTACACTGCCTTCTGGCTTGTGCTCATGCTGACTCTCAGCATCGTGCCTCAAGTTCTCCCCCCCCCCCCCCCCAAATCAACCTTGCCTAACTCTAGACGGCCTGTTGAATCTTGACCAACTTGACTGCACTTTACCTCACCCTTGAGGTCTGAAGTTGTCCCAATCCGCTATCTCCCTTCGGCATATGTTCTCTGAATCATTCGGCTTGTGTTCCCATAAACACGTGTCCCCATAAAACACTAAGCATGTCCCATAACATGCTGCAACACCTGCCCAATCTTGGTCTCAGCCTAGCCCATGCATACTGTCTATCTGCAGTTTCAATTGGTCACCTGACCTACTCGCATTAGTCATGCATGTCTTCGCACTGTACAACCCATCTGTTGTTGTGTTTCTCTCTAGATTCACACACCAAAACTGAACAAGTACCCTGACCCTTCGAACATATGAATTAGTGGGCTCCCCCACTTCAACTTGGGAATAACTTCCCTTCTCGAGGTGTACCTCTCAAGGTATAGCTCGCAAGCTAACCGCTTTCTCTCGTGCGGTCCCTCGTTCCATTTATCACTTTTGAAGATGATGTTGAACTAATGTCTCGGCCATTCTGACTCTTCGCTTATCGACATCTCTACGTTGCCTTAGTACCTGAGTCCTGTTGACTTTCACCTTAGGCAAACGTTGCACTGATGTTACCTTAGTACCTGAGTCCTGACGACTTTCACCCTAGGTAACTGGCTCTGTCTTTGTCTCTGAGTCTCCTTGACTTTACATTCTGAACAACTAACGATCTCCATGATAACTCATCTCGATGCTTTTGTAATGGAACATTGGTCTGCTATTTGGATGTTTGAACCGTGAAGGTCTCTCCCCCACTTCAACTGTTGGCGTCCTCGACAACTTGCCCACATGCAAGAACGTCTGACCGCCCCAAGTTTTCATGCACACAACAAATCTAGAAGTGTCCCCCGTAGGATGTGACTCTCGAGTCAACTACTTCGTGTAGCACCACTGTCGATTCCCCTATGCATGCACTGTCCACATAGCTATCCATCTGCTCTATACTAGCATCTCGCCCCTCCGGGCAGCTTCTCTCGGCTTCTATGGTCACTAAGTCCCAATAGCAAGGCCCTCTGGCCCACATTTAAACTCAAGCACCATCTCTGCCTCCTTAAGCCTTCTTGCAGTACTAAGTTTCCCTGCGCAGCCCTCCAGCGCTCTCAAAACACTAGTACTATTCTGACCACTGCGCGCGGTCTACTCGGCCCTGCTGGCCTTTGATGCATATATTCCACAACATAACATATCTTACAATGCCTTAGTGTTGCTCACACAAGCTAACATCTCTGTGAGCCAACACGTCCCACTCAATTGTCTCGGCGCCTCCCCTCCAGACCAGAACAAGTAAACATGCAAACACTTCCAAGTACGACTATCCTCTGACAATCGCGGCCACTGCCACCTTGGTCTCCATGTGATGCCCTTTGGCACACAAGTAGCAACTAAAGCATTCCATGCTCAACTTTATCTAGTTCCCCAAAGTTATCCACTCTTGACCTCTGTCGTGACTAACAAGCGTCTGACGGCCACTATTATGCTCACCCACTCTTGCGTACAAGTTCGCTTTTCAACAATAGCGCTGCACGCGACTTACACTGTCACTCAGACAAACCTGAACTAGTGAACCAAGCATAAAATCTTGACCTCTCGATCAAACCTTGTCTTATGTCAATGAGTTCTAACACTTTTGTAGCACCTCTCCCCAATTGCATGTGGTTGTTGTCTTTCTAGCATCACTGAACTTTCTGATTCGAAGCAACCATAACTTGTCCCCTCTCTAGGATGTCCAGTATTCCCACGAAGAAGAGCAACTAATTCTCATCCCGTCTCAGCGTACTGATCCTTTCTAGGTGACTAAAAGGCTCAACGACATCTGTCCAAGCATCCAGACCCTTATGGTCCTTCAGCACGCCTACATCCTTTCTAGGATGGGCCAACCAGGTTCACCCCAACTTGAGATGAACCTGGCTCTGATACCAACTGTCACGGGCTGACATTTTGACAGCGGAAATGCCCGTGCGGCACCTTGACTCCTCTGAGCCAAGGTCAGCCTTCCAACCTTTCGAATAACAATGGGCACATTTTTCGCGCGACCGTGTGCCTCTACACACTTCCGTCTCTCGAACAACTCTCGTCGAGTCATGCTCTTCAGCATCTATGAGTGCAATCATGCATCAAGGCTATCTAGCCAAGACACTCACACTGTCCATAGGTTCTCACTATGGCAAGGCAAATCCCAACACCGATGCTCACCCAGACATTCGCAAGTCAAGGTAGCATGTGTGGCTAAGAGCCCACCAAGCTGACGTGCCAACACCTCCCATCATGTCCCATTCGATACTATCCGATTAGTTCACGTCACAGACCAAGGACTCCCATACGTCCATGGTCCAATCCTCAAGGCACCATACCATCGTGCATGTTGGCAGGCCCTCGAGACTGGCTGCCAGACTAGTAGCACACACTGGACCTCTGTCCTACTCAAGCATAGTGCACCATCCAATGCTTGCATGCTAACAAGTCCCACGAATGACTTCCCGTGCCATCTCGTGTCGAGATTCGTGGCCATGGCGCACCACGACATCTCTCGAAGGTTTGGGCCACGTTCCAGGCAAGCGGCATCCCGGCAAGCTAAGGGAACCGTACCCTTAAACCTCTGGCAGCACACTTCGACACACTACCGGGGCGGCCCGATGATGTCCATGAGTACTCCTACTCATGGAGACCTATGAGTCCCCTCGTGGTCCTCATATGCCCGCCCTACTAGTCCTACCAACTAGTAGTAGTTCACTTGACGCACCTGCGCCAGGGGGTGGTGGAGAGCTGACACCAGGTGCTCCCCCTACAAAGAGCCTTCTGAGCTTTTAGCCTTCTACCAGGAACATATATGATTTTCGCTTGGGAGACATATTTGGCTTCCAGCTCGCCAATTCTCCGAATCTCCCAAATCCGATCATACCATTGCGTTCATTGACCCTTCAATATGGAACCTACCAAGTCTCGTCCATTTCCAGGCAATATTGAAGATATTTACGAAAATGTCACTGCCGTACAAACTAGGCATCAGCATGCTCACCAGCCTGCACCCTCGCGTGCACATCTGACCGAGCGCCATCCTAGCTTGTAACATGCCATCAAGGCCGGCATGTTACACCATGGCCCCACAATTTTTTATTTTATTTTTAAATATTACATGTATTCAAAAATAATAAAAAATAAAAAATATAGATTATTATAAAATATTGATATAATGCTTTGTATTGGCCCGCCAAACCATTTTTGGTTGTCTTTGTCATTGCCCATCTCCATTCCCATTAAAATAAAATAAGAGTTCACTCTTTTATTATATTTCTTTCTATTAATCAGTCTATTTTTTTTTTTTTATACTTTATACTTTATATTTTATTTTTTTATATTCTTAATAATTTTATAACACCTTACAATAATTTAATAGATGAACTTAGTACTTATGTTTACCGAGTTTTTCGGAAACGAATAACTAACAGAATAATAAAAAGATAAGAACTGTAGAAATACTGAAATGTAACTAAACAAACAGTGTTTTTACGTGGTTCAGGCGTTAACAAGCCCTAGTCCACGAGTCGATGTTATTATACTTGGAAAAGATTACAGTAAGATGGCTGGTGCATAAGAACTTCACACACTCACAATGTTTCTCTCGGGTTCTCTTGAAGAAGATGAAGCTAGAGAGATTTTAGTAGAGTTTTTGCTATCTGATTTGTTCGTCCCTCTTCTTGTAAAATGAAGGGGTCTTTATAGCTA
The DNA here is from genome assembly GCF_963169125.1 of Humulus lupulus. NCBI lineage: Eukaryota > Viridiplantae > Streptophyta > Magnoliopsida > Rosales > Cannabaceae > Humulus > Humulus lupulus. The sequence continues at coordinate 217,470,325 of NC_084802.1, read as the reverse complement.
GGGTTTTGGATTAGGGTTTTTCTCTACGTACATGAGTCTTAGTTACACCAGCCATAAATAGGGATACAATTACTGTAGTAGCATGGCTACAAGACTCTATGTGGGTATATTTACGTGAAAGTATGGGGAACACACAAAGTCAGCCGTCTTTTCCAAGTTGTCAGCGGAACAGTAGGCGAAAAGGTACCCTTAGGCGTGCTGGGATGTGTGCGGCTTTGACCTGACGGGCGTGTCAGGCGGGATCCTGTGTCAGGCGGATATCATTCCAAATATGCCTCCTCCAGGACTCGACCGTTTGGCTTTGTTCCGTGCGAGGCACGGAACTGCTTCCGCGGAGACCACTCGAAGAGCTTCTCCTGGAAGGAGCTTCCCCGAAGGATACCCCTTCGGGAGTCCGGGAGAGTTGACGAGTTTCCGTATTGTGTTTGCTTGGAAGAGTAATCCGGACACCAAGCGGGAGAGGTGAAGCCTTTCTGTATATCCGCGAGCTCTGGTCACCTATCGTGAAAGACATCGATAATTCTGCTTCCCTGAGGCCATCAATCTAAACGCTATCCGGAAATCTGGATAACATTTACCCCCCAAGGTCACGGAGCTTTGAGGGATCCGGGAGCTTGTACAATCGGTTTCTTAGATTAGGCGAGGGGGCACCTTCTGTGTTCCCGGAAGGGTTCCTTTTTCCCGCCTGAGTATTAGTATGGAAAAGAAAGAGAATTTCTTCTGTTTGAGATCAAGTACTCAAGTGCGGCAAGGACCACGTGTCATTCTGGGAATGGTTCTGCGACCAAGACGTGTGCGTGAGGCGACTGGTTGAGTATGCGTGCGTCAGTCATCTAACTAATGATTTGACGGTTTTTAATGGTACTCCGGGCCCGAGGTGGTGTAATGATGGGAAATAAATACTTTATTCCCATCCGAGGAGTCATAAATAGGATCGTCGCTTCCTCTCCAGCCGTTGGATCTGATGCACACGGAATGGGAAGATCGGGACCGTCCACTTGAGGAATTCGAAACGGCCTCTTCCCTGCTATAAAAACGAGGGAAAGGACCTTTCTTCCTCTTTACGCTTTCAGATTCTCCATCTTTAGGATTTTCAGATTTCCAAACCTTCGAACTCTCAGGCTTCCCAGCTTACGTTCCCCCGAACTTGCCATTTCTTTTGGTAAGTATCTGGAAACTTTTCTTTTTGATTTGGCAGTGGGTTTATTCCCCGAAGTTCCTGGTTTGAATCGCCGTTCGTCTTTGCAGCTTTTACTTCTCGCGATCGTGCTGTGCAGTGATCCAGTTACTCCTTCAACCTCCAACTACCCGAATATCAGTAAGTATTTCTACTTTGCTCTTTCCTCCCAAACCTTAGGTTGTTGGTAGTTGTTAGAGTAGAGGTTTCTGCCATTATTGCTTATGTGCATTTGTGAATAGGGCTTTGGTAGGCATGTGATTGATTGTGAGTCGATAAGTAGCCTTTTCTGCATGTTTTGGCGATTTGCGTTTGGAAAGTCGTCCCTTGTTTTGCTGTTTTAGGGCATAAGCATGAACGCCTTTAGGGTGTCTTTCTCTGGAAAAACACTTCTTTTGGTGGGCTTAGGCTCGGGGTCTGAGTCTGGTTCCTTGCTGTCCTTCGGGTGGCATGGTGCCAATCCCTCGGTAAGCTCGGTGGGAGCCTCTCCAAGCAGTTTTCGAGGAGGGTCTCCCCGACGCCTTTGATACCACTAGGGTATGACAAGGGTGCTGACTGCTTAGAGTGTTTTCTTCTTTCTTTTCTTTTGTCCAGTGACGAACATCTCGAAGGAACAACTCCTTGCTGCGGGGGAGGCTGATTCTGCCCAAGAGAAGGGCTCTCCTGTCGCTGGTGGAAAGGGGAAAGGAAAGGCGAAAGCGGTCGCGGCTAGCCCACCAACCTCCAATAGTTCCATCTGGGAGATGGACCAAAAACCGAACCTTTTCAGGAATTATGGCATGCTGGAGCTGTATTCCTCTGAGGCAGGCCTGAAGAACATCCCAGGTCTGATGTGGCACCGTCTGTCGGTGCTGGGCGAGTCAGCTAGCCAGAGCCACGAGGGCTTTGGTGCCTGGAGTTGGGCACACATAGTGTGCGGAGCGCACTTGCCCCTAAGGAGTTACTTCGCCAATTTCTGTGTGAAGGCGGGGATTGCCCCCTTCCAGTTAATTCCTCCCAGCTACAAGCTCTTAACGGGGTGGTTCATCTTTTGCAAGTCCCGGAGACTGGAAGCTCCTACTCCGGAGGAGGTGCTGTACTTTTATGGGTTGAAGTCTCAGCCTATGAGGGGTCACTCAGACAAGGTGGGGTTTTACAGGCTAGAAAGGCACCCGGATGTGATGTGCCCCACTTGTCATACCGCGAGGGTTCCAGACCTCCGGGAATACTGGTTCCTGACGACTGGCTTCCCGCTGAAGAGGGTGCCAGCTCTATCTTTGGATTTCAAAATCCCTGGTAAGTGTTTCCTCTTTTCCTTTTCAACTTTGTTTCTTTGTTTTTGATTTGCCTTTTGGGAGGATCTCTAACGCTTGTATTTGATTTTTGCAGAAGTCGTTCCGCGGACACCTCGCTGCGCGGAGATGATAAGGAGGTCCAAGTTCTACGAAGGGCTTTCCGAGGAAGAGTTGAGAGTGGAGGGACTTGTGACCTCCGAATCGTTGAGGGAGTATGGGTTACTCGCCTCCTTCCAAAATATCGAGCCAGTAAGTGGTAGGGGGCAGACTCAGGTGTCGGCTGACATCCGGGAGCAGATTGCCCTGGAGCTGTCTAAGGTGATCACCCAAGCCGCTCGGGACGAAAATACTCTATCTCCTAGTTGGGCGGAGAGGTTCCCCGACCCCCAGCCGGAGGGAGAGGAGATCGAGGCTCGCCACGCCGCGGCTTACCCTAACGAAGGGGCTCCGGGGGCTAGTTCCTCCGGGAGAGGTAAGACTAGTTTTCGATTGATCCACACCCCCAGCCTGTCTGAAGTTTCCCAAACCTCTCAGATGGGGTTTGATCCTCGTTTCCTTAGGCTAGATCCGCGTAGGATACCTTTCGACAGGTACTGTGATAGGGTAGATGAGCTCCTCTGGTGTCTGAGTGATGGTAGTCTGCCAGAAGGTGTCATCATGGTTGACCCTTCTTCTCTCAGCATGTTCTTCCCGGACTTCAAGGAGTACGGGAGCTTCCTGGAGCAGGAAGCGATGTTTTGTTTTGCTCGGGGAAGGCCATCCACGTTTCTCGTGCATGGTCGTCCCTTTCAAACTTTTCTTTTTCTTGTTTCTTGTTCCCTGCTGGCGGGCTTGCTTGTACTTTTATGTTGCTGATTGTCTTGTCTTCCGCTTATCTTCTTTCTCATTTCTTGTTGGTTCGTTAACCTTGCTTTGTACGTTTCTTGCAGAGTATCCCGAAGCCAAGATGTTGGGGAGGGTTACTTTGCTTATTAAGAAGGCTGCCACCAGCCAAGACCCGCCCACGGGGAAAGGACGGAAGACCAAGGCTGGTAGGGGAGGTAAGGCTGCCTCCCCCAAGAAGACAAGTGGCGAGGCGCAAGCGTCTCCGAGGGTAGAGAAGTCCCCTGCTGAAGGGCCTTCCGAGACTATGATGGTCTCGAGTAGCAGTAGCGACGGGGAAGGGCTTGTGTTCCCCGTGAGGACAACTGGGGTGAGCAAGCGTCCCGGAGGAGATGCTGAGGGTGCTAAGAACAAACGCCTTAGACACTCTTCTCCCGGTCGAAGGCAACAACAACAGCAACGACAGCAATCATAACTACAACAACAGCAGCAACAGGAACAAGAGAGACAATCACCAATGCCGCAGCAGCAGCAACAGCAACATCCAAACCAGCAGCAGCAACAAGGGCAATTACTTCTGCTACCGCAGCAGCAAAAGCAACAGACCGGGGCCTTAATACCCCGGCTGCCTCCTCCTCCAGCCCAACGGGGGTCCACCCTTCCGGGGTCTCCGTCTTCTCAGACAACCAATCTTCCCCTGCCTGGCCTGAAGTTCCACTTTCCGCGGAAGCCGACCAGTTTTCCCGCTGCCCTCCTGGAGGGTGTAAGACGGGCCGATAGTTTTTTGAAGAGGCGGCTAGAGGCGGAGAAGGCCGTTACTCAGGGAAGGGCAGATAACTTGTCTGCCGTGAAGAGGGCTGAGCTGGCCGAGGGGGTGAGATCTCCTCACCCGGCCGGAGCGGTTCTGGATGGTCCAGCCTTGGAGAAGAGGCTGGTGCCTAGGCTCGGACGTGCATTGGCGCCGTTCGGAGCTGAGATGATGGAGGACATGGCCCTGAGCTTATGCGAGCTCAATTCTGAGAAATGGGCCATCAGCAGCAGCAAGGATCCGCTGTTGCTGACACACGCTGTGAAGCAGCAACTGTCCGGGGTAAGCCGTCAGTTGTTATTTTTTTTTTTTTTTTTTTTTTTGGGACCATCTGTCTTTTGGTCCTGCTTTAGCTCATTCTGTTGTCTTTCCTTGCAGGCCTCTATGATCGCGGAACGCTCGTTCCGGGAGGTTGGTGCAGCTCTGGTTCAGCTGGAGGAGAGCCAACTGGCTCGCCAGGCCTTGGAAGCGGAGAAACAGAAACTGACCCAACAGGCCTTGGGGGCTTCGGAGAAGATTGATCAGGCCCGGCGCACGGCTGAAGAAGAGGCGGAGAAGAAATATCTTGCCAAATATCAAGAGTACCGGGCCAAGGCAGAGAATGAGTTTAGACAGCGGTCGGATGGGATTAAGACCGAAAACTCCAAGCTCCGGGAAGAGCTGTCCCAAGCCAAGGTGGAGAAAGATACCCTGGAAGCCCGCTTGCAATCAAAGAACGATCTCCTCCTTAAGCGGCAAGAGGAATATTCCACTCTTCAGAGTAAGCTGCACGACGAGGAGCAACTCCATAAGAGGAGCAGGGATCTCGTGTCTATGCTTCAGTTGGGGCTCGCCGAGAAGGATAAAGAGATCGGGGCTTTGCAATTCACTGCCAGGGGGCATGTGACCGAGAAGCAATCCGTGCTGAACCAAAATAGGGAGCAGCGCAAGGCGATTGATTCTCTTAAGGGGGAGCGGGATGCCTCCAAGGCCGAAATGGAAAAATTGAGGGCCCAACTAACTGCCGCGGAAGCACAGCTGGCAACCTCCGAGGCGGAGCGGTTGAAGGAGAAGGAGGATGCTGAGGTGATACTGAACAGGACTATTAATATATCGCATGTGGTCCTCATGCATCAACTCTGGAAAGTGAACCCGGAGGTGTTAGGCTATCTGGGAGATGATGCCGAAGCCATGAGGGAGAAGCTACTCGTGTGGGATCAGGGCCCAGAGGCGTACGTCCAAACTTATAACATTGACGATCGTGCTGAAGCTCCTGAGGCGGGAGATCCCGGAGAGGCGGGGACCTCTGAACCTTCTCATGACCAAATTCCTCCTTCCAATGAGCCGACTCCGTCAGCCTCAGCTGAAACAGATGCCCCCGAAGCTGCGGTCGTGGACGCTGTAGTTACCCCCAATGCTTGAAGGGGTTTTATCTTTAATTGTTTTTCATTTTGAGTTTTTCATTGCGGACAATTTTGCCATAATCATAGCATTCTCCTTTCTTTTTCTGCCGAGTTCTTTATTTATCTTTGCGCTTAGGGTAGACATTTATACGGTAGAAACTGTTGTAGGGGCGTATGGGGTTTTGGTTCCAACGGCCAAAACTTATGCACTTCCCAGTTGAAGCTTTAACGGATGATGTCTTTCCCCACGTAGTTTCTAGGTTACGAAGGTTTTCTGGTTCCAACGGCCAGGCTCCTTTCACCGTACTTTATCTTTCCTGAGGCAAATAGCCAATCCCGGGACTTGTAGTTATACTGTTCGCTGGGATTGCTAAGGTGAGTCGTTCCATTGTTTGGAACGGGAGTTCTTTTGGTGAGCGTCGCTAGACTTAAGGTTAGATCTTTGCGAAGCAAAACTAACTGTTGTTGCGAACCTCATTGTGGCTGACTTCAGGGACCTGGCATGGAGCCCTGCGAGGCAAGGCTTATTGCTGTTGGGGAAATCGCCACGCCCACCAGGTGTGATCCTGGAGCAGGGGCTTTGCGAAGCAAAGCCGGCTGTGAGTGGGGGGATCAAGCATGTCTGCTTCTGGAGCTGAAACTTGCAATGGCCATGGAGCTTGCCATGCATTATTTTGTGAGATCCGGAGTTGGAGCCTGCGAAGCAAGGCTTACAACGGTCGCGGATCTTGCCATCTTTCGCCTCGCTGGACCCGGAGCTGGAGCTTGCGAAGCAACGCTCTACAGCGCTCGCGGATCTTGCCAACTTTCGCCTTGCGGGACCCGGAGCTGGAGCTTGCGAAGCAAAGCTCTACAGCGCTCGCGGATCTTGCCATCTTTCGCCTTGCGGGATCCGGAGCTGGAGCTTGCGAAGCAAAGCTCTACAGCGCTCGCGGATCTTGCCATCTTTCTCCTTGCGGGACCCAGAGCTAGAGCTTGCGAAGCAAAGCTCTACAGCGCTCGCAGATCTTGCCATCTTTCGCCTTGCGGGATCCGGAGCTGGAGCTTTGCGAAGCAAAGCTCTACAGGGCTCGCGGAGAATTCTGCAAAGGACTTGTCAGGGAGTTGGGGGTGTTTTGGCGTAGCTCTATGAACGTGCCTCAACCCCCAGTCCCGTCCATCGCTGGGCTACACAGGAGATAATACTTATGATACATAATGGCAGGCATTTCCATGGCAATTTTCACCTAAGCACATATGACACGTAATGCAAGCATGTTCATGGCAACAAATAAACCTAAGCTCAACAATTTAAACATTTCAAACAATTTAAAAATTTCAAACACAATGCTAGCACATAAGTGGTGTTCTGTGTACGTTTTGTTCAAGGGGCGTATGGTTATGCCTTAGCCATGTATACCCCCCAAGTGAGCGTGGGGTCCGGACGTCTCCGGACCGCGTGGTCACTTGTTAAAACGCAGCTTTGAACACAGGGATAAAAAGTGCAGTAAAAGCGGAGTGAATCTCTCCGTGTTTCATTGAATTAGCCTGCTAGGCGTGAGTTTTACAACAGGGAGGATTATTTCCACATTTTTCACTTTTGTTATTTTCACCAAGGACTTCCGACTGGATGGTCCGGGGCCTACTGGTAGTAACGGCGGAGGTGCTCCGCGTTCCAGGCGCGCGGGACTTTAGATCCGTCGAGTCTCTTTAAGTGATACGTCCCATGGCCCACTTTTTCTTGGACTTCGTAGGGGCCTTCCCAGTTGGGTCCGAGGACTCCTACTCCCGGGTCCTGCGTAGCAGGAAATACTCTCCGTAGGACAAGATCTCCAACTTCGAATGTACGGCTCTGGACTCTCATGTTAAAGTGTCGGGCTATCTTGCCTTGGTACATTGTTAGTTGGACCTGCGACTGCTCCCGGAGCTCCTCGATCATGTCCAAGGACTCCTGGAGGAGGGCATGGTTCCGGGTAGGATCGTAGGTGTCTTGCCTGTGAGAGGGGATCATAGCTTCTACTGGGATGACGGCCTCGCAACCGAAGGTCATGGAATAAGGCGTGTGCCCCGTCGAAGTTCTCTCTGTTGTGCGATAGGCCCAAAGTACTCGCGGAAGTTCTTCCGGCCAGTGAGCCTTGCAGGCTTGGAGTTTTTTCTTCAACGTGGTCTTTAATATTTTGTTTACAGCTTCCACTTGCCCATTAGCCTGGGGTCTGGCGACTGCGGAAAAGCTTTTGATAATTCCATGCGAAGCACAGAAGTTCGTGAAGTGTTCACTGTCAAACTGCCTTCCGTTGTCGGACACAATTTTCCGTGGAAGCCCAAAACGACACACTATATTCCTGATGACAAAATCCAGTGCTTTTTTTGATGTGACCGTGTTCATAGGTTCAGCTTCAGCCCATTTGGTGAAGTAGTCTACCGCGACTATGGCGTACTTCACTCCACCTTTTCCAGTTGGGAGGGAACCTACTAGGTCAATGCCCCAAACGGCGAACGGCCAGGGGCTGGTCATTAGGGTAATTTCTGTAGGCGGCGCTCGCGGAACCTTGGCGTACCTCTGGCACTGCTCACATTTCCTGACATAATCCACACAATCCTTCTTCATGGTGGGCCAGAAGTATCCTTGTTGAAGGATCTTTTTGGAGAGGCTCAGCCCGGAGGTATGATCGCCACAGAAGCCTCCGAGGGATTGGCACCATGCCACCCGAAGGACAGCAAGGAACCAGACTCAGACCCCGAGCCTAAGCCCACCAAAAGAAGTGTTTTTCCAGAGAAAGACACCCTAAAGGCGTTCATGCTTATGCCCTAAAACAGCAAAACAAGGGACGACTTTCCAAACGCAAATCGCCAAAACATGCAGAAAAGGCTACTTATCGACTCACAATCAATCACATGCCTACCAAAGCCCTATTCACAAATGCACATAAGCAATAATGGCAGAAACCTCTACTCTAACAACTACCAACAACCTAAGGTTTGGGAGGAAAGAGCAAAGTAGAAATACTTACTGATATTCGGGTAGTTGGAGGTTGAAGGAGTAACTGGATCACTGCACAGCACGATCGCGAGAAGTAAAAGCTGCAAAGACGAACGGCGATTCAAACCAGGAACTTCGGGGAATAAACCCACTGCCAAATCAAAAAGAAAAGTTTCCAGATACTTACCAAAAGAAATGGCAAGTTCGGGGGAACGTAAGCTGGGAAGCCTGAGAGTTCGAAGGTTTGGAAATCTGAAAATCCTAAAGATGGAGAATCTGAAAGCGTAAAGAGGAAGAAAGGTCCTTTCCCTCGTTTTTATAGCAGGGAAGAGGCCGTTTCGAATTCCTCAAGTGGACGGTCCCGATCTTCCCATTCCGTGTGCATCAGATCCAACGGCTGGAGAGGAAGCGACGATCCTATTTATGACTCCTCGGATGGGAATAAAGTATTTATTTCCCATCATTACACCACCTCGGGCCCGGAGTACCATTAAAAACCGTCAAATCATTAGTTAGATGACTGACGCACGCATACTCAACCAGTCGCCTCACGCACACGTCTTGGTCGCAGAACCATTCCCAGAATGACACGTGGTCCTTGCCGCACTTGAGTACTTGATCTCAAACAGAAGAAATTCTCTTTCTTTTCCATACTAATACTCAGGCGGGAAAAAGGAACCCTTCCGGGAACACAGAAGGTGCCCCCTCGCCTAATCTAAGAAACCGATTGTACAACCTCCCGGATTGAGGATCACCTCTTCGACTTCCTCCATCGGCTCTATTGCTTTCTCGATTCCCACTCTTGGGTCGAGTTCGTCAAAGTATGCCTCCTGAGCATCCCTAGTTTCTGGCAATACTTCCGCCAAAGGAATGGCAGCAAACGTCTCTCGGACCGTGTAGACGGCTCGGACGGAGACGTTATAACAGCTCCGTGCACTTCTTTGGTCTCCTCGGAGGGTGCCAATACGCCCATCGTCGCATGGAAATTTCAAACATAAGTGGCGTATCGAGGTTATGGCCCCACAATCGATCAGGACTGGTCGGCCTAAGATGGCATTATACGCCGTGGGGCAGTCGACCACCACGAATGTGCTATGCTTGAAGGCACAAGCGTCGCTTTCTCCTCTGAGGGTGACTGGAAGTTGAATTTTGCCTAATGGCATGAGTGCGTCCCCATTGAAACCTTGAAGCTGGATGGGGCATGGGGCCAGGTCCGTCTCGGTCAATCCGATCGCGTGGAAGGCCGCTTTGAAGAGGATGTTCACGGAGCTTCCGTTATCGATCAAGATCCGTGAGACCTTCTTATTGGCAATCTGGGCTTCCACTACGAGGGGATCGTTGTGGGGGAAGTGCACATGTCGAGCATCGTCCTCCGTGAAGGTGATGGGAAGATCCATCATTCGGGGACGTTGAGCAGGTGATTGGACCAAAGCGCACATCTCCTCGGCGTGCTCTAACTCCTTCAAGTACCTCTTCTGGGAGTTGCGGGTACTTCCGGCAAGGTGTGGTCCTCCGGAAATGGTGGCGACGTGTCCGTCAACGGGTGGCGGAGCAAGGCCGGGCGGATATGGGTTGCCTGGTCCTGGAGCCAACAAGGCAATGGGCGCCGGAGCGGGTGGAGCAGGAAGTGCTGGGAACTGAGACCCGGGAGCTTGGGGGTGACCGGCTCCAGGAGCGCTAGCGGCCCCCCTCTGTCCCGGGGAATATGCAGCTCCGTGAACTACCCCCTGTCCGGGATAGATAATGGGTATCCTCACCCACTGACCGAGGTGTCCCGCTCTTGCCAGGGACTCGATCTCATCCTTCAGCTGAAGGCACTCATTCGTGGTGTGCCCCACGTCTCCGTGAAACTCACACCTCTTATTGGAGTCTCGCGGACGCCTTCCTCCGTGAGACACTTTCGGGGGCTTCTTGTAGTTGACCATATTACAGGTCGCCCGATAGACATTCTCTCGCGAGTCTATCAAACTGGTATATTCCGTGAACTTGGGCTCATAGTCCTTTCGGGGTTTCTTTGAATGGTCTCCCCGGTTGGAGTTTCTTCCGCTTCGTTTGCTCCGCGATTGGCTCAAATTTCGTTCTGGGGCTTCCGCTTGCGGCTGCGGCATGCCAGGAGCGATACTACATCCGGTTTGTACTGCTCCGTACCCAGAGAAATGGGTTTGACTCGGCGTCTGAGCAGACGCGGAAGGCCCATACACACTTGGAGTGAATCGGGCTCCTGGAAACGTGAGGGCTGGTGCGGGAGCTTGCGAAGCAAAGCTCGGCGCAGTCACGGAAGGGGTTGGAGCCGGGGGAACTCCAAAGGCCTGCTGGTAGGCATCCTCAAGGTTGATGATTCCCTGAGCTTTTGACATGAATTCGGACAGTGTTTCTGCCCGTCTCCTTTGCATTTCCCCCCATAGCAGGGAGCCGACAGTAAGGCCCGATTGAAGGGCGATCAGCTTCATGTCATCGCTGACCTTGGTTTTTGCAGCAGCTTCCATCATTCTCTGAATGAAAGCTTTGAGGTTCTCAGTGGGTTGCTGCTTGATGTTGGTTAAGGAACCAACCTCCATGTCGTGGTCGCGGGCAGCAATAAACTGCCTCCTAAACACGGACTGTAGCTCCTTCCAACTGTGGATTGATCCGGGAGCTAATCTTTTCCACCAGTCCTCCGCGGACTTGGTAAGGGTGAGTGAGAAGCACATGCATTTGGCGTCCTCACTGACACGCGCCACTTGCATCATTTTATTGTATTTAGCTAGGTGGGTACGCGGGTCTGTCCTCCCATCATATAATTCTATGTGAGGCATTTTGAAGTTATCCGGGAGGGACGTTTCCGCGATCCTCCTAATACATGGTTCCGGGTCTTCCTCCTCAGAATCTGACAGGGCCCCACTTTGCTTCCGGACCAGCTTGGTCAAGGCAGCAATCTGTTCCTCGAGCCTCTTCGTATCACTTTCCGGGAGGTCACGTCCCCGGAGCTTGTCATTAATATGATTTCGGAGGTCATCTCCGCGAGGCCGGGCCTTTTCCCCTTTGGCCTTTTCATACTTGGCCTCCAACCTTCTTCTTAGGTCCACCGTGGACCAGCTATCTTCGGAGTGCGAGTTCGCAGCCCGACCGTCCTGATTGACGGAATCACTGGGGCGGTTGTTCCTTCCCCTAGGCTTGGGTGCCTTAGCACCAGGCCCTTTAGGCACAGAGTGCCCCCTTGGGGCTGAAGGACGTCTGGGCTTAGGAGCGCCAGAGACCTTCTGCGCGCGGGGGGGGCAGTCGGCCTGGTGATTCACGCCTTTAGGAGGTGCAGGGGCGTCAGCGCGCACAGGCTCTCCAACTTTTTCTTTGCCCTTGTTAGGGGCGGCTTTGGATGGTCCATCAGCGGCTGGATCCGGCATGGGGGCATCAGCACCACCTAGAACAGAGGCATCCTCGTCCGAGTCGCCTAGATCTCCGAACTTACTTTGGAGGCGTTCCATCATGCGTTGCATTCTTTCGGAGACGCGCTCCTGCTCAGCAAGCTTGGCCTTAGTGGCCACCAGTTCTTCGGCTACTTGGACCAGTTCTGGGTCCTTCTCATAGTAGCAGCCGTCCTTGTAATAACCTTCTTGGACATACTCTTCTTCGTCTTCTAAGTATGTTGTATCTTCGGTACTGACCTGATCCTGGCGGGATGTCGGGTCTTCACCTTGGTAGTCTAAGGGTTCGCTTTGCACCACATCTTCCATCACGGTATCGGGGTTGACCGTAGCATTTTTGTCAACAGCGGATTTTCTCGTAGTCACCATCTCTTTAGCACGAAGTGAATACAAAAAACGTACACAGAAAAAGAGCTGACTAACAACTTCCTACAGCTCTCAATGAAAGCACCAAAATGTTTACCGAGTTTTTCGGAAACGAATAACTAACAGAATAATAAAAAGATAAGAACTGTAGAAATACTGAAATGTAACTAAACAAACAGTGTTTTTACGTGGTTCAGGCGTTAACAAGCCCTAGTCCACGAGTCGATGTTATTATACTTGGAAAAGATTACAGTAAGATGGCTGGTGCATAAGAACTTCACACACTCACAATGTTTCTCTCGGGTTCTCTTGAAGAAGATGAAGCTAGAGAGATTTTAGTAGAGTTTTTGCTATCTGATTTGTTCGTCCCTCTTCTTGTAAAATGAAGGGGTCTTTATAGCTAGGGTTTTGGATTAGGGTTTTTCTCTACGTACATGAGTCTTAGTTACACCAGCCATAAATAGGGATACAATTACTGTAGTAGCATGGCTACAAGACTCTATGTGGGTATATTTACGTGAAAGTATGGGGAACACACAAAGTCAGCCGTCTTTTCCAAGTTGTCAGCGGAACAGTAGGCGAAAAGGTACCCTTAGGCGTGCTGGGATGTGTGCGGCTTTGACCTGACGGGCGTGTCAGGCGGGATCCTGTGTCAGGCGGATATCATTCCAAATATGCCTCCTCCAGGACTCGACCGTTTGGCTTTGTTCCGTGCGAGGCACGGAACTGCTTCCGCGGAGACCACTCGAAGAGCTTCTCCTGGAAGGAGCTTCCCCGAAGGATACCCCTTCGGGAGTCCGGGAGAGTTGACGAGTTTCCGTATTGTGTTTGCTTGGAAGAGTAATCCGGACACCAAGCGGGAGAGGTGAAGCCTTTCTGTATATCCGCGAGCTCTGGTCACCTATCGTGAAAGACATCGATAATTCTGCTTCCCTGAGGCCATCAATCTAAACGCTATCCGGAAATCTGGATAACAACTTAGATTAGCCAAATCAATTAACAGGCATAAAAAAGTATAGGAAATTTGTTTTTAAAGGGAACATTAATGTTAATGAAATTTTTAATTATTATTTATAAATGAAAATGTCAAAAAAAAATCTAATCTAATCTACTCTTACAAATAAACACATATGAGAGTCTCTTAATATTTAAACAAATCAAATTATGATTATGGACTAATTGATGTAAATAATTATTTTTATTAAGGATTTGAACTCTAAAATTTTAATATTAGCAACTTAAGTATAAAAAAATTATAAATTTTCATTGTATAAATAAAACTTATTACTGGTAAGTTTAATTTTTAGAAACTAATTAATCATTATAATATAAAATTATTTTTAAATAAGATCCATTTTCACATCTAAAAAAATAAGATCCATTTTCAATTATCATTCATTTAAAAAAATATATATGTTTTAAATAAATACTAGGTGAATATTTAAACATCGTATTATTGATTATCAATTAATACTTATTAATTTGTTTTAATTAATTACAATCATTTAATAACAATCTAATGGCTAAAATCAATGTAACTATCACCTTATAAAAATTAGCATAATAAATGAGTATTAATTTCTCTAAAATTATGGCAGCACAAACAATCAAGTATTTCCTTTGAAATGTGCTTAAGAATGGCATTTTATAATGCTTCAATTGTGTCTTATATATAGTTATGTTATATTTTATACTCACACATAAAGAGTTTGTAATTATAAACTATTCCCCATTGTATACTTATGATTTGGTTCTCATTAATTCGTTATGACTAATTTTTCTAAAATGGCCAGCATAAAATCAATTCAAAGAGAAGTAGATGAAAAAGGAGAAATGAGCTGATCTGATATTTTGTTTACGTGTCGTCTATCGTCGACAGACATTTATGGGATATTTTATCATAATAGAGAAATTTCTTCACTATATATGTCTCCTTCTTCTAGTTCTTATATATCAAGCATCTTCGAAAGCCTGCTACTCCATATTCACTATTTATTTATTTTCTTTTTGGTTTATATTATAGCATGCTTCTTCTTCAATCAATGTCAGAATCTTCCCAACTATCATTTTCTTTTTAAAAGTATTTTTATAATTTTCTTTCATTATCTGAAGATGGGGATGATTGCTTCTTTCTTCTTCTTTTTTTCTTTTTGTTCTCTCATTTAAAAAAAACAAAACCTGTGGTAGGGAAGTTGGTAGTTTAACAAAATAATTACCCAAATCTGTTCACAAAATCATTAAACAGAAGTCGCAACTCTTCAATGTGGTGCCTATCTACTCGTCCTTATAACACCTACTTTGGATTTTGAGAAAAGGCCCAACATTTATAAATCTATTATTATTTTTTTTTTTAAAAACAAGAAAAGAAGAGATAGTGATTTATTCAATCAAATCTTTGACAATAGTGGAAGAAAAAAATAAAGACTACAATTCAATTTTATATTGGTAGTAATTTTTGTTACCTAGTCTAGGAACAAAATTACAGGAAATATACTGAGCCGAGTGGACAAGAGTATAAAAAGACTCGAACTTAAATAACCACATTTTGAGCATCGATCAACTCAACCTGACATATAATTAACTTCTACAATAAACAGAAGAAAGCCATTAAAGTTTTTTTTTTTTTTTTTTTAAGCTCATCAATCTCGAAAATAAAACTGCAAAGACTAAAAAGTTCATCAATCTCTCTTTTTTTTTTCTAAAAAGAAGAAAAGACTACAATTCGTCTAAGTAGAGTACGTTGCAACTAACTACCCAACCACAATCCTCTAGACAAATTCGTATTAAACTTGAGCCTATGACTCAAATGAGGCGTCCAAGTACTCTCTTTTACTACTTTTCAACAATTGAATTGGACAAAAATAAGATTTTTTCAAGAAAAAAATTATCAATATGACTTTTTTTTAAGAGGTTTATGTAATGATCAACAATTAATTGAATGATTGTTAATAAATTTATGGCTAAGTCACTCTAGTTATGACTCAATCGGTCGATATCAGGACTGTATCTGTAATGCAAAATTCATCATAAAAAAAATATTTGATTTCGGTTTAAATAGGTCATATGGCCATAATAGGTCGTAGCTGAAGATAGATGATACAGAGGTATGCATCCGACCCTAGAGTGTACCAAAGGGCATTGTAACACAGAAGACACCAATTTTCAAAACAGTGGAATGGAATGTACTAAATTTCTTAATTTAAGTGGAGTCAAGCATCAACTTAAATCAAAATGATTGCATCAACATCATGCGTCACCTTAGTTTTTTTGGGGGGACAATTTTTAAAAGATATCATAATATTAAAAGTCAATAAACGGATGTTCACAAGAGTACTCTAATATACCCTCTTCAAAAATCCTTTTCCACTCACGTTATATAAATATAGGAGAATTCTATAACAGGTGTGTCACTTTTGCTCCTATTGGTAGGGACGACTCTGTTTTCAGTACGTGAAAAAATTATAATTTAATTTTTTATATGATAATATACTCTGTAGTTATAGTATACATTCCACAAATTTTAAGAAAATTTCAAATAATTTACAGTGTAGAAAAATAGAGTTTAAAATAGTAAGTTACACGCGGATAAAAAAGATAGGCACGCGTGCTACTGACGGTTTGAACTATGTTTTTGGCATCGTAAATTATTTAGAAATTCTCGAAAACTAGTAAGATGTCTGCTATAACTACAATATACACCATCCTATAAAAAAAATTGAGTTATAATTTCTCTACGTGCCGAAAACAAAAACGCCCCTATCAGTATGCTACCAGTATGGGCAAAAGTAGTGTCCTTACTATAGAATTCTCCTGAATATATATGAGAAAATTTTACAATAGGAGCATGCATTTTGTCCCCATCGGTAGTGACGTTTCTGTTTTTAGTGCATCAATAAATTATAACGCAGTTGTTTTATATGACGGTACATTGTAGTTATAGTAGGCATCCCAGTAATTTTTAAGAAATTCCGAATAATTTTTGTGCTGAAAAACACTTCAAAATAATTTGTTTCACGTGCGTATAAAACAGACTTAAAAACAACATATTTAGTATTTTAGGTGTATGGATAAATTTTGATTCCATTTTTTTATATGATGGTGTACAATGTTGTTATTTAGAATCTCCAACAAATTTTTAGAAAATTCTAAATTATTTACAGTGTTGAAAATAAGAAAATAAGTTGTTTTGAAGCTTGTTTTATACTCGCGTTAAACAAATTATTTTAAAACTTATTTTCAGTATGATAAATTATTTAGAATTTTTTAAAATTTGGTAAAATACATTAAATAACTATAATATATACCGTGTAAAAAAAATATTGAATTATAATTTTTCTATATGTAACATCCATACTTGTGAGAACAAAAAATATGCCCCAATGTAGTCGTCCACAATATATATTTATATATATATATATATATATTTATACACATACGAAGTTAAAAGAAGTTTCCAGTATAATTGGTGGCTGGTTACGATTATGAATATAAAATAGGATAAGGATCAAACTAAAACAATTGGCTATAATTATAGGTTAAGATACGTATAGTTAATTAAGAGGTCTTAACTCAAGGAGCTTATATTCTTTATTCCTAATTAAGGCCACCCCCCGCCGCTCTAATAAAATAATAACATTTGACAACTTGTCTCCATAAATGTAGGCCAATATAGAAGACCATTCCAATTATTATCCCTTTGTATATTAGATGAAAAATAAGATCAGCCATATCCTATACGGGTTTACTTTCTGTCACACTCAATTATGTGTCACACAGCTGTCACACATTTAACATATAAATATTATTAGGTTCCAATCCAATGCATACCTAGGATTTTTTAACCGCTTCATATAATAATGATACAGCCTTTACAAAGTTAGTTTTTCTTATTCTTCGTATATATGGTGCCAAAAGATTTCATGTAAATTTAAATGTTATCAAATGCTAATTTAATTAAAAAGGGTAAAAGCTATTCAGAGAGTTGATGGGTGTCATATGAAACACACTATTTGTTTAATACGACTGATGCGGCTGTTGAGTTTTATGCCCTTATAAAATTATATCGGATATATAACGCGATTTTATATGATAAATAAAAATAGTAGAAATTATTTAGTTTGATAATTGTATTGTTTGCTTGTCTTATTACATGATTATTAGAATAATACAAACATTTATAAAATTCTGAACATATAGATTATTACAATTATAGTGACTAAGTCACAGTAGATTATAGATGTAATTATATCATAAAAAAAACAAGTCCTAAGATTAGAATAATGCATTGGATTTTAACTGATTAAACAATCTACGATATGATCTACTTATACATTCGGGGTGTGATGTCTTGTCTAAGACATTGACCAAGTAGATAAGATCAGACGTATTTGGTTACATCGGACAAGAACCGATATTGATTATTGATAGATAAATAAGTATCGTTGTTATCAAATCTAATCAATGTCACAATCTTTTGACTTGTTCGTTACCAACTTATCCTATGGGCTAGCTCATACTTACATCTTTGAGATTTAGTAGTGTAATTGAGCGAGAGTTGTTGACGCTGTTTTTCGCCAACTTAGATATGAAGAGCACTAAAAAATATTGCATAAAAAATAGAAGAACTCACAAGCTTTTTACATGGTTCAACAGTTAAAATCTGTCTAGTCCACGAGTCAATATTATTTCTCTCAATACTCTCTCAAAGCTTTATTCAGGAAGCAATTTCGCAGAGTATTCTCTAGTACAATTTGGGCGTGACTACAAATGAAATTTTCCAAGCTATTTATAGACGTAGTTGATAGAATATCTTCCCCCTATTTTGGGAAGTTACAATTAATCATTTAAATTTGATGTAAATACAAATAAATGCATTAATTACATAACATCCAATGATAACATGGATTTAATTATCTGATAACAACAAATCCCCAAGGAATAAGGATTGCCTAATAGTTTTCGCATGCAAAACGCGTCGTTGAGCTCGATTGTAAGACTGATGCACTTTTCGAGACCGATCCAGACTTCGAGCTCGTCATTTTAGTCAACCTCCTCCTCGTCTAGTGAGTTTGCTGACCTCACTCTTCGGAGTAGATCTGTAACGCCCTACACCTTAGAGCCGTTACTAAGTGAGTTTAAAACGTGCAATTAACTCGCTAATCGAGGTTTTAAGTCAAAAGTGTAATTTAACCATGAATAGAGTCTTATACGTTGAAAATAATTCCATTAATTGAAAATCATAAAGCGTTTAACATTTGGGATCCCAAAATACTGTTTAGAAATATTTACAACTCAAAAATATAACTAAAGTCGACTAAATGATAAAATCTAGGTTTAGTACAATCATCTCCCAAAAATACCCCTGGCCGTGGTAGCCAGGCAGGCCAAACATGTACGCGCCGCTTCACACTCTCTGTACTCATGGTTGGTCGACTTTCCTCTTGTCCTTACTTGCACCATAGAGCACCCGTGAGCCGAAGTCCAGCAAGAAAACCCTCACAAGCAGATAACATATGCATATTTAACATTCAACATGTAATCAAGCCGCCAATAGGCTAAACACGTATGACCATGCCATCCCAGGTGCTTTACCAGGCCCTGGGTTCGCGGTCTACACCGTGAGGATATCCCAGGTATCCTTTAGGGTCTCGCCCTGACAACTCGCACTTCGTGTGCTAAACGCTGCTCCCGACCCCTTGTCGTACTCGGCCTTCGCCGTTCCCGGCCATCGCCGTTCTCGGCCTTCGCCATTCCCGGCCATCGCCGTTCTCGGCCTTCGCCATTCCCGACCTTTGCCGTTCATTCACATATATGCACACATAGCATAATTAAACAAATACTTAAACATGCATAAGCACAATCAATGGGGCTATGCCCTGCAAAAAAATCATTTAGGGTCGTGCCCTGCAACACAAACTATAGGGCCTCGCCCTACTCTACCGATACAGCAGTTTTCTTACCTGTGTCCCGAGCACAGTCCTCTAGTCCGAGCCTCGCTGAAACCCTAGTCACAATGTATCAAAATTATCCATCCATCAAGTTCTAACCCATTAAATAACCTTGGGTTACCATTCTAATCCCTGTAACCTTGAATTCTATCAATCCGGGTGATAAAATCCATCCCGAGCCTTAACAATTAGGTTCCCAAGCCAAAAACCCACAAAACACCCATATTTTAACTAGGGCCGCGACCCAACCCCTTAAGGGTCGCGACATGCCTCCAAAACAGAGGCAAATCGCCTCCTTGGAAAGAGACACGGGCCGCGGCATGCTTAGCCAAGCGCCGCGGCGCGCCTCAAGATCAAAGGCCTCCCCAAGCCTCATGCACACATGGGCCCCGGCATGCCCAGCCCTGGGTCGCGGCTCTCACCTCCAAGCCCAGAAAACCTCCATTTTCCCCTACATTTCCTTCGAGCCAATCCTTCTAAAATCATCCCAACTCAAAACCTAAACCAAAAATTAAGCTTGGACTTCCCTACCACACCATCTAAGCGCCACAGCAAGACCAAAACAGTCATATAAACTCAGCCCACAACCAAACTTAACTCAAGATTCTAGTTCACATGCAACTTACAATTCTAGTTATAATTCAATTGAAACTCAAGGGATTTTAGAGTTAGGCTCCTTACCTCAGCTGATGAATTCAAGCTTTCACTTGCTCCTCAACTTCCAAAGCTCACCCCTTCCAAGCTCCTAGCCTTAGATTCCTGGTTAGAGTCTCTCAAAATCATGCACCAAAGAGAGAAGTGCTGAACCGACCAAGAGATGAGAAGCTGATAGTTGTTTCCTTTACTTAGTTCTAGCAGTTTCTTAAGTCATCTAAATCAAATAGTACCCCTGCCAAATGACCAATCTGCCCCTTAAGCTTAACCTCTGTCCTTAAACGACCCAAGGGCAATTTAGTCATCTACCAAATCATGTTAAGTCCTCGAGGCCAAAATAGTAAATTTCCCCAATATTTCTTCCTAAACATTCTAACCTCAAATATATCTCCAAATATTTATTTCCATAACCTGATAACCCAATAAAATATCTTATACCCGAAATACCCCTCGACTCGCCCCGAGTCAGGTATTCGACTCCGTTGTGACTTTCAAGCTATCTGCTCTCTAGGACTATCTCAGATTGTGCAACACAGATATATCACAAATATATCACAATAATTACATTTATTACATTTATGCCCTCAACGGACTAAAATCACAAACATGCCCCTAACAACTAGATGGGGTCCACATGCATATTTAATTCATCTAAACATGCATTTCTACTCACATATTCATCAAATTCACCCATTAACATATTAATTCACTTATTACCCTCCAGGCACGCTAATCTAGGCATTAAGCCTTATTAGCAAATTTGGGACGCTACAACTATCCCCTCCTTACAGAAATTTCGTCCTCAAAATTACTTGAACAACTCGGGATACCGCTCCCGCATATCTGATTCAAGTTCCCATGTCACCTCCTCAATCTTGTTATTCCTCCATAGCACTTTCACCAAGGCGATAGTCTTACTTCGCAAGACTTTATCCTTCCGGTCAAGAATCTGAACCAGCTTCTCCTCATAAGACAAATCCTGGTCCAGCTCCAAATTCTCATAACTCAGTAAGTGCGTCGAATCTGATACATACTTCCGGAGCATGGATACGTGAAAAACATTATGAACCCCTGATAAGGCTGGAGGCATCGCCAATCTATAAGCTACCTCTCCAACCCGTTCTAGAATCTCGAAGGGGCCAACAAACCTAGGGCTCAGCTTGCCCCGAACACCAAACCATTTCACTCCCCTCAAAGGTGAAACCCTAAGAAACACATGGTCATCGACCTGAAACTCTGCGCTCCTGCGTCTCAAGTCTGAGTAACTCTTCTGAAGACTCTAGGAGGTGAGCATTCGAGTTCTAATCTTGTCAATCGCCTCATTGGTCCTCTGAACCATGTCAAGACCCAAATATTTGCTCTCACTCGTCTCATCCAATGGATAGGTGATCTGCACTTCCTACCATAAAGCATCTCATACGGAGCCACTCCGATAGTCGCCTGATAACTGTTATTGTACGAGAACTCAATCAAAGGGAGATACTTGCTCCAAGATCCCCCAAAATCTAGCACATAGGCTCGTAGCATGTCCTTCAGTATCTGAATCGTCCTCTCAGGCTGTCCATTTGTCTGAGGATGATAAGCGGTACTAAACCGTAACTGCGTGCCCATAGCCTTCTGCAAACTCTCCCAAAACTTAGAGGTGAAGGTGGGGTCCCTGTCGGATACTATCGACCTCAGAGCCCCAAGAAGTCGAACAATTTCCTTCACATATAGCTTGGCATACTGCTCCACAGTATAAGTCGTCCTGATAGGTAAAAAGTGGGCGGACTTGGTATACCTATCCATAATCACCCACACCGAGTCATGCTGTCCCACGGTCTTTGGCAAGCCTACCACGAAATCAATGGTGATATCTTCCCACTTCCACTCTGGAATCCCCAGAGGCTGCAATAACCCTGCCGGCCTCTGATGTTCAGCCTTAACCTGCTGACACGTTAAGCACTTGGTCACATAATCCACCACATCCCTCTTTATGCCCGACCACCAATACAAAGCTCTCAAGTCTTGGTACATCTTCGTCGTACCCAGATGTAAGGAATAGGGAGTGGTATGTGATTCATCCAAGATCTCTCGCCGGATATCAGAATCCATTGGAATACAGATTGGACCCTTGTAATTCAGTAACCCCATCTCCGAGATAGAAAAGTCCTTAGCCGCTCCGACTAAGACGTTCTCTCTGTGCCCCATCAATTGGGAATCCTTCCCCTGCGCCTCCCTGATCCTTTCAAGGAGTGTAGACTGAAGAGTGATGTTGGCTAACCGACCAACAACCAATTCCATACCCGGTCTAGTCATCTCCTCAGCTAACTTATCAGATATCTGTCTCGAATTGAACAACTGTCCTGGGCCTTTCCGACTCAATGCATCAGACACTACATTAGCCTTCCCAGGATGGTATAGGATATCACAATCATAATCCTTTACCAACTCCAGACACCGTCTCTGGCGCATATTCAAATCCTTCTAAGTAAAGAAATACTTCAAACTCTTATGGTCGGTGTATATCTCGCACTTTTCACCATATAGATAATGTCTCCAAATCTTAAGTGCGAATACCACCGCTGCCAACTCCAGATCATGCGTAGGATATCTCTGCTCATACTCCTTTAACTGTCTCGATGCGTAGGCTATCACCTTATCAGCTTGCATCAGGACACACCCTAAACCCTGTCTGGAAGCATCACAATAAACCGCAAACTTCTCATTATCTGTCGGTAAACTCAACACTAGCGCGGTGATCAGTCGCCACTTCAACTCCTTAAAACTCTTCTCACATTTGTCTATCCAAACATACTTTGTCTTCTTCCTTGTCAATTCTGTCAACGACGTAGCTATCCTGGAGAACCCCTCAACAAACCGTCGATAATATCCTGCCAATCCCATAAAACTTCTAACTTTAGGAACACTGCTCGGTCTAGGCCAATCTCTCACTGCCTTAATCTTACTTGGGTCAACTAGAATCCCTTCCTTACTAACGATGTGGCCCAGAAATGTAACTTGTGGTAGCCAGAACTCGCACTTGCTGAACTTAGCATATAGCCTATGCTCCCTCAACCTCTGCAATACCAAACGTAGATGCTGCTCATGCTCTGTCTCTGACTGAGAGTACACCAGAATGTCATCGATAAATACAATTACAAACTTGTCCAGATAATCCTTGAAAACCCTATTCATCATATCCATAAAAGCTGCTGGGGCATTGGTTAATCCAAATGACATAACCAAGAATTCGTAGTGTCCATACCTCATTCGGAAAGCGGTCTTTGGTATGTCCTCTTCTTTAATCCTTAACTGATGGTAACTTGATCGGAGATCAATCTTGGAAAACACTGTTCTTCCCTGTAACTGGTCAAATAAATCGTCGATCTTAGGTAGTAGATACTTGTTCTTAATGGTCAATTTGTTCAACACCCTGTAGTCAATACACATCCTAAGAGATCCATCCTTCTTCTTGACAAACAACACTGGAGCACCCCATGGCGAGAAACTCGGTCTGATGAACCCCAAATCCAATAACTCTTGCAACTGAATCTTCAACTCCTTCAACTCCGTCGGAGCCATTCTGTAACGTGTCCTAGATATTGGCTCCACCCCTGGCACCAACTCTTTAAGAAACTCAATCTCCCACTGCGGCGGAAACCCTGGAAGATCTACTGGAAATAAATCTGGAAACTCACTTACCAATCTGGTCTCACCCGGTCCAACCGACACAAACCTGGAGGTATCCACAATGTTCGATAAGAATCCTATGCAACCTTCCTGCATCAGGTCTCTAGCCTTCAGTGCTGTAATCATAGGTACTCGTGGTCCACTAACTGTCCCAGCAAATACAAAGGGTACCTCCCCTTCTGGTTCAAAAGTCACCATCCTGCGATTGCAGTCAATTTTCGCCCCATACTTCGATAGCCAATCCATCCCTAGAATCACATCGAAGTCATCTATCTCAAGCTCACTCAGATCAACAGACAACTCCCTACCATCTACCTCTACTGGCAAAGCTCTAAACCATCTCCTAGAGACTACTAGTTCTCCAGTCGGCAGCAAAGTCTGAAAACCGCTAGCATACAAAACACTAGGTCTACGCAGCTGATCTATCACTCTAGCAGATACAAATGAATGAGTAACTCCCGAATCAATCAATGCAGTATAAGAAAACCCAGAACTAGAAATGTGACTTGTCACAACCGAGGGGCTAGCCTCCGCCTCAGTCTAAGTCAAAGTAAACACCCTGGCAGGAGCGAGACTGTCGCCCTGCTTCAGCTCCTCTTTCCTGGCTTGTAGGCAGTCCTTCTTTAGATGATTGGCACTCCCACAGATAAAGCAGGCCCTAATCCTACACTCACCCTGGTGTCGTTGTCTACACCGTGGACACACTGGAAAACTCCTCCAGTTGTCACCTCTGCTCTGACGGCCACTAAAAGCACCTCGTGCCCTCCTATCCGAGCTAGGAGGAACAAAAGTATTTGGGGCCTTTCTCTTCTTCTCACTGGAGCCACTACCCAGACTGAATCCAGTGAGAGGAGGCACCATCCTCCTAGCATCGCGCCTAACAACGCTCTCTCTCCAAATCTGATCCTTGGCCCCCTCAGTGGTAAGAGCCTTGTCCACAACCTAAGCATAAGTAGTAGTATGTGGGTCTAAAGTAATCTTCACATCACGGACGATCATAACATTCAACCCCCGTACAAATCTGTCTCTTCTTGCCGCATCAATCGGCACCAAATCCGGCTCGAACTTTGCCAATCGATCAAATTTCAGAGCATACTCAGTAACTGTCAACCGGTTCTGAGTCAGGTTGATGAACTCGTCAACCTTTGCAGCTCGGACTGCTACACTGTAGTATTTCTCGTTAAAGATGTTCCTGAACTCTTCCCAAGTCATCACTGCCACATTCATTCTCTAAGCTACTACATCCCACCAGATGCGGGCATCTTCTCTGAACATGTAGCTAGCACAAGCTACCCTCTCGTTCCCTTCAACCTTCATAAAATCCAGAATAGAGGAAACCATATTCATCCACTGCTTTGCCCGCAGTGGGTCTGGTCCACCCTCAAAGGTGGGAGGATGCTGTTTTCTGAACCTCTCATACAAAGGTTCCCACCTATTCTCCATAACAGGCTGAACTGGCACTGGCGCCACAGCCTGCTGAACTGACAACCCCGTGGCCTGAGAAGGGGCTTGCTGCCTCAACTGTCGAAGTTCTTCCTCTGTTCGTTGCAACCTTGCTTCCATTTCGGCAACCATTTGTTGCCAATTCTATGGGGCAGGTGGAGGGTCCTGACCCTGGTTGTCATCCTCGGCCCTATTGCCACGGAGTCTCGATGATTGTCGAGGCATCTCAACAAATATGCCTGTAATCAACGACACTGCTCATCAGGCATGATAACAACATCCAAAACCACCTCCCAATCTCATCAGTCAACCATAACAGCAATCCACAAAACATACAAATAGCATATAACACTCAACAGGTCATGCCCTGGCATCATGCATATGTTAATTCATTCATCATGCTCTATATAAAATAAGCAAGCAAACAGGGCATTTAAGCACATATTCAGGCATATAAGTCAATTATTACCAACCAACCCTAAGTCGAGCTTGTCACTGACAGCGAGCGTACATGTTCCATCAATCTCCAGGAGCCATAAACCTTGGCTCGCTCTGATACCAAGTATTAACGCCCTACTACCTTAGAGTCGTTACTAAGTGAGTTTAAAACGTGCAATTAACTCGCTAATCGAGGTTTTAGGTCAAAAGTGTAATTTAACCATGAACAGAGTCTTATACGTTGAAAATAATTCTATTCATTGAAAATCATAAAGTGTTTAACATTTGTGATCCCAAAATATTGTTTAGAAATATTTACAACTCAAAAATATAACTAAAGTCGACTAAACGACAAAATCTAGGTTTAGTACAATCATCTCCCAAAAATACCCCTGGCCGTGGCAGCCAGGCAGGCCAAACATGTACGTGCCGCTTCACGCTCTCCGTACTCATGGTTGGTCAACTTTCCCCTTGCCCTTACCTGCAGCATAGAGCACCCGTGAGCCGAAGCCCAGCAAGAAAACCCTCACCAGCAGATAACATATGCATATTTAACATTCAACATGTAATCATGCCGCCAATAGGTTAAACGCGTATGGCCATGCCATCCCAGGCCCTTTAACAGGCCCTGGGTTCACGGTCTACACCGTGAGGATATCCCAAGTATCCTTTAGGGTCTCGCCCTGGCAACTCACACTCCGCGTGCTAAACGCTACTCCCGGCCCCTTGCCGTTCTCGGCCTTCGCCGTTCCCGGCCCTTGCCATTCATTCACATATATGCACACATAGCATAATTAAATAAATACTTAAACATGCATAAGCACAATCAATGGGGCTACGCCCTGCAACACAATCATTTAGGGTCTTGCACTGCAACACAAACTATAGGGCCTCGCCCTACTCTATGGGTACATCAGTTTTCTTACTTGTGTCCCGAGCTTTCCAAGCACCAATGTCTCGAGCACAGTCCCCTAGTCCGAGCCTCACTGAAACCCTAGTCACAATGTATCAACAATATCCATCCATCAAGTTCTAACTCATTAAATAACTTTGGGTTACCATTCTAATCCCCAGAACCTTGAATTCTATCAATCCGGGTGATAAAATCCATCCGAGTCTTATCAATTAGGTTCCCACGCCAAAAACCCACAAAACACCCATATTTTGAACTAGGGCCGCGACCCAACCCCTTAAGGGCCGCGGCATGCCTCCAAAACAGAGGAAAATCGCCTCCCTGGAAAGAGACACAGGTCGCGGCATGCTTAGCCAAGCGCCGCGGTGCACCTCAAGATCAGAGGCCTCCCCAGGCCTCATCACACACGGGCCCCGGCATGCCTAGCACTGGGCCGCGACTCTCACCTCCAAATCCAGAAAACCTCCATTTTTCCCTGCATTTCCTTCGAGCCAATCCTTCTAAAATTATCCCAACTCAAAACCTAAACCCAAAATTAAGCTTGGACTTCCCTACCACACCATCTAAGCTCCACAAAAAGTCCAAAACAGTCATATAAACTCAACCCTCAACCAAACTTAATTCGAGATTCTTGTTCACATGCAACTTACAGTTCTAGCTATAATTCAACTGAAACTCAAGGGATTTTAGAGTTAGGCTCCTTACCTCAGCTGATGAATTCAAGCTTTCACTTGCTCCTCAACTTCCAAAGCTCACCCCTTCCAAGCTCCAAGCCTTAGATTCCTGGTTAGAGTCTCTCAAAATCATGCACCAAAGAGAGAAATGCTGAACCGACCAAGAGATGAGAAGCTTAGAGTTGTTTCCTTTACTTAGTTCTAGCAGTTTCTTAAGTCATCTAAATCAAATAATACCCCTGCCAAATGACCAAGTTGCCCCCTCAAAAGTGTTGGTTCAAATCCTCTGAGAATGAAACTTTTAAACTTCACTTTCGAAAAATGTGTCCACCTACCACACTCGAGTATGAACACGTGTCATTGGGAGATTGCATACAGAGAGTACTTGAGTACCTTCCTATCTTCACACATCCTTTCATATGACCCTTTTGCCGACAATATTTTGTATTCAAATGTGACCCTTTAGATCGACTTTAAACTCAAATCAAGGGTCCTTCTTTGAACTCAAATCAAATGCAACCCAACCTTTGACATTCCTTTTGCCTATATATATATTCCTTTCTTCCCCGTTCTTTGACATCTTCATCTTCAGAAAAAGAAAATACGAACCAGAAGAAAACACGAACTAGTTTTTTTCTTTGCATGTTCTCCAAACCCAAAAAACAAAGTGCCATTTCCACGTTAGCTCTGTGAGATCGTTCCTGCTACCCCTTCTACAATCGACGATATCTTCATCCCACAGTCCACTTTGTGTAAGTTCACCAAACTTTATCACTTATTTTTTGTACGAGTTTTTTTTTTCTTATCTTCATGAATTAAAGAAAAGTTGGTCCTTGTTATATTTCTATGATCTTTACCATACGTAGGATTTTTTTTTATTCATAAGGTGTATAAATTTTGATGGGTAGAAACCTGTTTATGACAAAAAACTGGTAAAAAATGGCTTTTTTTTTTTTGTTTTCTGATTAGGTGGTAATCAGATATAGGTTTCGTGAGAAATAGGGTTCTAAATTAGGGTTTTAGCGCATGTATCCTGATAATATCGCCTTTTTGGGTACCTGCCCACTTTTTCCTAGAAATTCGAGAGACACTTAAACTGACAATAACTCCCCCACACTCTCGTGGGTACACCCTCAATCCCTCGAACTTTATAACAGTTCGATGTTGGGATTTGAGTTAATCTCGCAATTTGTAACTCCCACTTCTTTCTATAAATGCATTATAACAATTATGAAAAATAAGAGAAGATATTTTTATTCATACTTTTGAGTACATTACAATGTTAATCGAAGGCTAGAGCTATTAAGTAAAGTGGAAGAATAACTAATGAATACGCAACTATAATATTCATGGGCATTTCATTAGTATAATACCCATAGAATGATGAAAAATACAAGAAAACAATCACTAAAGTTATGAACAATAAAGAGAAATTCATGATTTGATGATGAATTTTATCTAGAAGGGTAAGAGATGAAGAAGTTGTGCAAGTAAATGGTTGAAGGAACAAGTATTTATAGGACAAAAACTAGTCGTTATGACCGTTGGTGAATAGTGATCCGACCGTTGGAAAGAGTAACCTGACCGTTGGGGATATAGCTGTATTCCATTGTGGGATTTTAACAATTCTAAGATGTTGAAGTAGCTAACACATGAGGATAATTAATTTATGGATGTTAGAGAAATTTTTTCAAAAAAGTTTGTGAGTAAAAAATGTTGAACTAAGTAATATAATAAGATTGAGAAGTTTTCATTTTTTTGGTTGCTTTTCACCGGGTACTATTCATAGTGGGTCCCATAGTGGGGTCTGCAAGAGTCCCACAGTAGGGTCCACATGGGTCCCACAGCGGGGTCCACCCCATGGTTCCCACATGATGATGCAGTAGTGATACAATGATGACTTTAGCAAACCACTATGCTTAATATTTTGAATATTTTATTATTCCACTATGCTTGATATTTAAAATATTTTATTAGCATAGTAACTCAAGGTTTTCCTATAAATAGCTCTTCCAAAACTCATTTTGAATTACAAAACCTCCTTTTCTTTCTCTCACTCTAAAAATCTTCTTAACACTCTTTTAAAAGTTCTATATCT
The DNA here is from genome assembly GCF_963169125.1 of Humulus lupulus. NCBI lineage: Eukaryota > Viridiplantae > Streptophyta > Magnoliopsida > Rosales > Cannabaceae > Humulus > Humulus lupulus. The sequence continues at coordinate 217,441,297 of NC_084802.1, read as the reverse complement.
CTAAGATCTAGGTGAAGTTTTGTCTGTAACGCTAGCCTACGAAAACCTTTTAGGTAAACTCCTTCCCGAGCCTTTCAATTCATTTATTTAGCTATTATATATATATAGATTATTTTACTATGTCGTTATAATGCCAAAATTTATATATAGATCATTTTACTATGTCGTTCTAATGCCAAAATTTATATATAGATTATGTTACCATGCCGTTATAGTGCCAAAATTTATATATAGATTATTTTACCACACTGCTACAATGCCAAAATTTATATATAGATTATTTTACCATGCCATTATAATGCCAAAATTTATATAGATTATTTTACCACGTCGCTATAATTTACAATGCCAAAATTGAAATATAAACTATTTTTTTTATGTGTCATTATAATACTAAACTTATATAGGCTATGGTCACACTTTGGACTATTATGGACTTTTATTATATGAAATTATTCCCTACTATTATGGACCGATATTATGACCTGGACATTTCCGTATGACCATGACCATGACTTTAAGACAAGGATCTTTCCATGGACAATTATAGTATGACCATACGCCTGGACATAAAATAAACAATAAAATAGGGAAAAAATGGAATAATAACAATTATAAACTAAAATTACATCATGTATATTTTATGTAAGTTAATAGTTTGTGTTTTTATCAGGAAGCTAACAATTTCGGTTGTTTTATCAGGATGCAAGGTAAGTAGAATCCTCATCTACAACACAAGTATTTTGTGTCTTATGTGCATTTATATGCTTTACATGTTATTCTGCCATATTTTTTTTATGCATAAGTTATTTTCAAGAATGTTATATTTATTATGCATAAGCAGGTTTAATGTTCATAGACAAGTTATTGAAAGCGTTAAAGTAAAGGTGCTGCTTGGGAGACCTATGTCCCAAAATGTAATAGGGGAGATGTACTTCCCTATATAATGAATGTTTACGAGGAAGAAATTCCCTATTATCATGTTTATGTTTAGGTGGGAATGAGATTCCCTATGTAATGCCAGCAGCAGCATCCTCTAGGGCCCAAAGAAAGGAAAGTGAAAGAAAGAAAATACATAATATGTTGCACGTTTATTTTAATGCATATGAGGTAGTAATTCTGCTTACTGAGCCTTAGCTCATCAGATAATGTTTGTGTTGTAGGTAAGATGCCCCAAATATAAATTGTTGATGAGTATACGTGGGGCCAACGTGATTGTACATATGGGGCTGACCTGAATGGAGTTGAGTTATGCTATGCTATATTATAAATAAACGAGAAACTTGATTTTATATTTATATTTCATAAAAAGTATTTTGTGAACTTTACATAAAGTTTTAAAAGTATTTCATGAACTTTGTAATTTACATAAAGCTTTTCAATTTATCGGTTGGATACATCTCTAGTTCTACGTGAAGGTGTAGTAACGCCACAAAAATTATTTATAAAAGTATTAAGATTTTTATGCAAGATAAAGTTTTATTTGGTTGTGGGTATTGTATGGTTTGAGTTATGAACATTAGTTTATGTATTGTTTAATAAAGTTTTTTTGTAAATTCAGAATTTCAGTATTATTGTATTCAGGTTAAACCTTGTTTTTACACTATATATATGTATGTTAAGAAAGGAGGTCGTTACAAAATTCGAGCCATCAAGCTCGATTAAGGCGATCTCGTTATCTCGAGCTTGCGAGCTCGAGTTATATAGATGTTAATCTGGTTCTCTTCTCTTTTTTTTTTTTTTTTTTTTTTTTTTTATAATGGGCCGTCACCTTTTTTTTCCTTGTTAGATGTTGTAGTCTTCTGAGAATCAGTGGGGGCCCGAGCTTGCCATCCCCCATCCGTCATCTCCCCGACCTAAAATTCCTTTTAAGTGAAATCAATTGATACGAGCCCATTTTCGATGTTAGATCGACAAGGTCAAATAGGGGAAGAGAAAGAAGCTTCGAGTTGCGATACACCCCAATCCAGACCCGGAAATCTAGCCAATTCAGCTAGACCCCAAACTCAAAGTCACCGTATCCTATTCTCCCGATGAACTCGCATTCAGCCTCACAGAGGGTTCATCAAACCAACCATCCACAGACCCAAATCCCTTTCCATCCCGGTCTCAGAGAACTTTTTTTCGAAGCCGAACACTAACAAATTTCCATAACTTTGACCTAGAAATATTTCTGAGCTACTTTCCTGCCTTGGGTTGAAGCTCACCAGCAAGTTAGCGTGTCATCTTGCCAGCTTCGATGAGAGGAGCTGCTTCGCCCCTGCGATGGCAATCCTGAGAGGAAGGTTAAGCTCGCAGCCTGGAGTCGTGACCCCTTGTGAGCAGGGGCTTTACTGTTTCTAAAAGACTACTTCCTGAGCTTTTTGGATTACATTGGTATCGCCCCATTCTTACTTCAGACTAACTTGTACAGGGTCCTGACCGATTTGAGATCATTGTATTAGGAGATGAAGTAAGCCCACGGCACATGAGATCCTCTATCTCTTTTGTCTCAAAAGCAACCCTTCCCGAGCTCACGGCAGAGACAGGTTTTACTACCTTTCGAGCTATCCCAAGAAAAAGCGGCTATTCGAGGATATCCCCAATCATCCTCCTAATTTCAAGACTGTAACGCCCTACTTCCTTAGAGCCGTTACTAAGTGAGTTTAAAATGTGCATTTAACTCGCTAATCGAGATTTTAGGCCAAAAAGTGTAATTAAATCATAAGCAGAGTTATAAACTTTGAAAATAATTCCATTTACTGAAAATCATAAAGTGTTTGACACATGGGATCCCAAAATACTGTGTAGAAATATTTACAACATATAGTTACAAACCAAGTCAAGTAGACGACAAAATTTAAGTTTTAATACAATCATCTCTCAAAACCACTAGCTATGGCAGCCAGGCAGGCCAAACATGTACGCGTCGCTTTACGCTCTCCATACTCATGGTTGGTCGATTTTACCCTTGCCCTTACCTGCACCACAGAGCACCCATGAGCCGAAGCCCAGCAAGAAAACCCTCACAAGCAAAAACATATGCATAACAAACACTTAGCGTATAAACAGGCCATCAATAGGCTAAACACATACGGCCATGCCGTCCCAGGTGCTTTACCAGGCCCTGGGTTCGCGATCCACACCGTGATGATATCTCAGGTATCCTTTAGGGTCTCACCCTGGCAACTCGCACTCCACGTGCTCAACGCTGCTCCCGGCCCCATGCCACACTCGGCCTTGCACTCAACGTGCTTAACGCCATTCTCGGCCCCTGCCGACCTCGGCCTGCGCCGTTCCTGGCTCTTGCTGAACATTTACATAATTGCATTCATAGCATAATAAAACATATACTGAACATTAACAATTTCAATCATAGGGCTACGCCCTGCAATTTAAACATATTGGGCTCAGCCCTGCATACAAGCTCTATGGGAACAGGGGTTTTCTTACCTGCATCCTGAGCTTTCCGAGCACCGATATCCCGAGCACAGTTCCCTAACTTGAGCCTCGCTAAAACCCTAGTCACAACGCATTAACAATATTCATCCATCAAGTTCTAATCCATTAAATAACTTTAAGCCATAACTCTAATCTCCGGGACCTTGAATTCTATCAATCCGGGTGATAAAATCCATCCCGAGTCTTAACCTTTGAGTTCCCAAGCCTAAACACACTTAAAAGCATAAAATGGCACTAAGAGCCGCGACCCTATGAGGCCATGCCGCGGCTCGCCCCCAAACCTGAGAGCACACCCAAAACAGGGCAGGCGCGCCGCGGCCCTAGCTAGGGCATGCCGCGGCCCGCCCTACTTCCAGGCCACCCAAATGCTTCGGAGGGCCGCGGGTCAGCAAGAACAATGGCGTGGTCCGACCCTTCGAACCCAGAAAAATCCTCCATTTTCTCTTCTAAAACACTGCCAATCATCCACAAAAATCAACCTAATAATCCAAACATTAATCATAGAAATCTTTAAGCAATTTCAGCAGCAACACCTAACAAGAACTTAAGCCCAAATACCTCATCAAACCCAAAATCAATCCTTCACCAAACTACATGCATATTCTAAAAACAGCAAAAACTTCAAGCTAAATCCTTGTAATTTAAAGCTTACCCTTGCTGGACTTAGTCTCTGAATTTGGTCCTTAAGCCTCAAGCTTCTAGCTCCAAAGATATCTTAGCTTCACTACTTAGTCCTTAGCTTGATTTCACCAAGAATTCTCCCAAGCTTCGAATGGAGACAATTTCAAGAGAGAGGGAAAGGAAGAGTCGGTTTCTGAATTTTTCTAAAGACTTCCTAAGTTTTGTTTTATTCAACTTAAGTCTATAGGGTTACCTCAAGGCTCGGGGTACCAGAAACGTCCCTGAGGGAAAAATGCTAAATTTCCCCAATATTCCCTCCTAGACATTCTAACCTCAAATATATCTCCAAATATTTATTTCCATAACCCGATAACCCCATAAACACATCTAATACCCAAAATACCCCTCGACTCGCCTTGAGTCGAATTCTCAACCCTGTTGTGACTTTCTGGCTAACCGCTCCCCAGGATTGTCTTGGATCATGCTCCATAGATAAATCACATACATATCGCATTTATCACATTAATACCCTCAACGGGCTAAAATCACAGACACACTCCTAATATCCAAACGGGGCCCACATGCATATTTAATTCAACTAAACATGCATCTCTATCACATATTCACATATTAAATCATTTATTGCCCTCCAGGCATGCTAATCAAGGCCCTAAGCCCTATTAGCAAATTTGGGTCGTTACAAAGATCGTCTTTTTCTGGCGGACGGTCTCGCTCCCTCTCACTTCTACTCTATCTAGTGGATTCGTAAGTATTTTGTTATGGTCCTTACTAATTTGATTTGCCTTTTCATTTTCGAGCTCGATTGACTCACTCAAATCTTGCATACAACCAATTATCACCATCCCCAGCCTACAAATGCCATGAAGGAACATAAGGAAGCTGTCCTCAAGCTCCCTTACGGTCGGCGATCCCTCACCTACCTTCTTCACGAAGACAAGCTCTGATTTTCAACCTTCTTGAGGAGGGTGAGTCCACTGACGACTCGGGCATTCATAAATATGCAAGGTGGGAAGATGTCCCAGTGCCCACTACCAAGCTACCTGTGAGAGGAAAATACGTGGGCTCTAGCTCACGTATCCCTATACCTCTCCCAATCGAACCCTCGGGCTCGGGTAGTGAGGCACAGGATGAGGCCTCAGCGAGCTCGTCAGGAGGAGGTAAAGTTGTGCTCAACCTATCCATGTTCTCTCCCACTCTTCTTAGATATGAACTTGATGTAATGTTTCATTTTAAGGACCCCAGGAATAACTTCCTGGCTTGGTCGAGGGTAGACCTTAGAGTCCATAGGTTCAATAGTTGGTTAGGAAAATACCAAACAATGTATAGTTTAAACGAGGTTTCGGATGGGATAGCTTTGCAGTATGGTACAAATGATTATAGGAACCTTTCAAGGATGTCCCCTACTTTCAGGGAGGGGACTCCAATAGCCTCATCAGAAGATAGGGGAATTTCCTAGTCCCCGAGTTTAAGCTCAAATGAGTCCTCCAGTTAGGTTCTTAATACTTAGTCATCTTTAATATTGAAATGTGTATAATTTTTCTTTTCTCGGCTTAACTGATCTTCTTTATTCTTTTCAGGCGAGATGGATTCTAGCTTGGACAATATTTTGGGGATGCCTCCTAAGTATTGAGGTAGTAAGTGGGGATGCGCCACCTCAAAGAAGGGCAGTCCTCTATCGAAAGCCGCAAAGGTGGCCAAGGATCCTCTCCTGGAGACCTTGAAAGCTGTCTCCAATGAGCCCAAGGTCCAAACTCCCGACGCTATAGATATTGTAACGCCCTGGTTACCCCAGAACAGTTACGGTGAACAGTGAACCGGAAATTTGACTCACTACCCGAGTCCTTTGGTTAAAACGTGATCTAAGTGTTATTATCAGGTTAAGGTGAAAAAAATCAGTAAAAAGGAAAGGGTACATTTCATTACGTAAATAAACTGCTCATGAGCCTTTTAAAATGTTTACGAGACGTCCACAATACAAAAGAGTCGCTACAGTTTCAAATTTACAATCCCCGCCGGCCTAAGCGACAAAAACAGGGTAAACCCCTAGTCCCTCTGAGAACACCTTGACCGTGGCGGTCAAGCGGACCTGTATGTACACAACATCGCCCAAGCTCTCCACTCAGGGTTGGTTAAGCATCTCCTTTCCTTTACCTGCATCACATAGCACCCATGAGCCAAGGCCCAGCAAGAAAACACAATAAGACATGATATAATATCAACGACGATCATAATAACCAATCAGGACTATCAGTCCAAACAAATAGGTGACAATAGCCAAAAGTCACAATAATGAGCATCGCTCCCTCTAGCCATGTGACGATAGGGTCACCAGGGCTTAACGGGTAAGTGATTCTTTCATAAGTTTGTTCAGGACAGGTGCATGGTGATTGGTCACCAACATAACCTTCCTCTCGACTCTAGAGTCGAAGCTATGGACAACGTCCCCTAGCCATGTGACAAACGGTCACCGGGGTCATACACCTTGGATATAGTCATCTGGTCATAGACCAGGCAAGTGCTTATAAGTTCTTCGACCTTAGGGTCGGTCCCGCATTAATGCCATAGAGTCATTCAATGCGTGATCATCGACTTTAGAGTCGATCCCTGACTAGTCAGTGTCATAAACAGGTAATCAGCGTTCACTAGCATTTAATATGCAATCCATGTCCATATATATCAACCAACATGCTTCAATATCAAACCATGCATGTCATATACCTATACAGGGTGCAACTGTATTCATACACTGTTTTCTTACCTCAGAGTCGAGCTAGAAAGATTAAAAGAACGACCCGTGAGAACGATCAACCTTTAGTCCTTTAGCAGTCACCTAATTAAACCAAACATGAGACATCATTAATAATAATGATCAACATAGGTTCCCACACCAATATCTAGCCTCCGGAAGATCAATCCCAACTAATCAAAGTGGTAGGAACACTCCCGAGGCCTATAACTAAGTTCCCGGGGTCAAAACAAGCAAACGGGGCGAAAACAGGGCAAGGGCTGCGGCCCTAGCACCTTGGGCCGCGGCCCCCAGGGTTCCCAGAGGCAAGGGCCGCGGCGCCCTCCATCAAGGGCTACGGCGCCCAGCAAGCACAAAGCCTCCACCTGCTTCTTCAAAGAAGGGCCGCGGCGCCTCAAGAACAGGGCCGCGGCTCTCCACCCTGGGTCATTCCCAAACGTGATTTTATCACTCCAAAGCCTCCAAAATCATACCTAAACATTCCCCAATCATCAAAACAAAGTTCCCAAGCTTCCCCATGCATCAAAACCCTCAAAACCCAAGGTTCAAACGAATCGGAAACTCAACAATTCACAAAATCAATTCAAAGCTTAGAAACCCGGAAAAACTCAAAACTTAAACCTCGATTACCTTCGATTGGGTTGTTTTCCGTCAAATCCTTCAGTTAAGAAGCTTCTAATCTTTCCTGGGATTGCTACGCCTCAATCCTTGCTTGATTCCGACTCCTAGAACTCGAGATATCTCCGAAAATGCTCAAACGGTAAAACAGGCTATCAAAAGGAAGAACGAGAGGTTTTCTTATCGTACCATTTATCTGACAGCTACCTCAAGCTTAAGTAACCTCAAATAAAACCTAGTGCTCGGGGTCCCAAAAACACCCCCGGGGACATCATAGTCAAAACCTCCAAAATTTCACCCTGATCTCAAATATTCCCAATTTTTCATCAAATAAGCATTTCTATTACCCCAAAATTGACCCCGTTATGACAAAACCGCTAATCCATCATATATGACCGTCTCATGCCGAATAGCTCAAATATATCTCCATAATAATGGGATCTCATTCACAAATCAAGTTATGCACCCAAATACACAAATTCACCCTCAATGGGCCAAATTATCAAAATAGCATAATTATTTAAATGTGGACCCACATGCACGCGTAAAACATCATATCATAATATAATTCACATATACATGCATAAACACATCTAAAGGCATAATGAAACAGTTATGGCCCTCCCGGCCTACTAACCCGGCCATTAAACCATATTAGGAAATCTGGGGCATTACAGATATGATCGAGGACATTGCTCCCGCGACCTCGAAAGCCATCACAAATGAGCCCCCGACTACTATGCCACCTCCTTAGAGTAAGAAGACTCCTCCTCCTCCTCCTCCTTGCCTAGCCTTCCAGGGGATAAAGGCAAAAAAGTTGTAAATCCTTCGGTTCCCAAGCCTATGGGTGCCTCGACTTTGACCATGGTTCGGCAGTTTGTGGTCTCATCCCATATGCGAGAATACCCCCTGGCGAATGTGGCTGGGAGCCTAGGAGCCGATCTGTGGTCGGACCTGTTGTCTCGGGCAGGCCAATCGTGCAACAACCTTGACGCCAACGCGTTGTGATTTCTTTGGGGGGGGGGGGGGGGATAACCCCACACGCCTCATTGATCAGACTATGGAGCTCGGGGTTTCAGTAAGTCTGTTTCATTAGATTTTTACTTTCTTGGTTACTCATTACACATTTTCTAACTATTGTAACCTTGTGATTCAGACCCTTCTTGGTATCTTACGCCAAAGCTCTCTTTTTTCCTCGAAAATGGTTGTTGCCGAGACCTTGGTTTATGACATAAACCAGGCTCGAATTCGTGTCGAAGACAACTTGAAGCATGCCAAGTGAGCCCAGGTCAAAGTCGAGGGTCTGCTCAAGGAAGCCACGGAGGCCCGAGCCCGCGTTGAAGCATCGCTTCAAGAGGTCCAAGAGGCCTAAGCCAAGTTTGAGGATGCCCTTAAAGCTTCCAAGGCCAAGCTCGCCTCCTCTGAGGCCAACGTCAACAACTTGAAGGTGGAGCTCGACATCAAGACGACAAATTTTGATGCCTCTAGGGCCGAGATCGTTCATTTGAAGGCGGAAATGAGTGCTGCCAAGGTAGAGACCGAATGCCTGAAGGAGGAAAAGAACTCCGCCTTCAAAATCCTCTAGGATGAGAAGAAAAGCATGCTCGAGGAATTCAAGTCCAAGATGGATTGGGCTACCGACCAGGCCATGTACATGATGTGGTATTTGAACCCCAAGATGGACACCTCATTCCTTCAAGATAAGGAAGAAGAGTTCATCTCCAGGTGGAAGGCTCGGTTGGCCAAAGAGAAGGTCACGGTTACCACCTTGGACGACGGAGATGAAGAGGAGAAAGGCGAGGAAGCTAGCTCTGCATCTGCTAACCAAAAATGAATTGTACTTTAAAAAGGGTTGCATCCCTTATTACTTTTTTTTTTGTAATTAAGGATTTATTTTTATGCTCTTCGGGCAAAGACAATTAACACTCAAGGTTTGAGATTTTTTACAAGTTTATATTCTAATTGTAGTTTTTCACGCTCAAGCTTCTTCCTCGAAACCTTTATGCATATTATCTACCTTTATTGTTTTTACTTATTAATAGTATGTCATATTTCTAGTTAGAAATATTTCGAGCATACTACAAAGTACTTACCTTTGTATTTGTTTATCTATATAAATATTGTCGTGCTTAGGTCCGAGCTTCTATGTATTTGTACATAGTTAATTCGATTGCACTTTTTCAACTTCGTTATTGTCAAGGTCGAATATTACTTTTACCACGTATTTTTATTAAAAAGTACTTAGTGGCGTGTAACCTCATTAGTCTAGTTATATTTTTCTCATATATAGTAACTTTTCTTCATCCTCAAGTATGGTCTTAAGGTTACGAGATTAAAATTTATTTGAAAAAATTTCCAGCCATGTCTCGACTCATGATTTTTGTTGGTTTATCTAGAATTCCAAATTTTAATCGTGTTGATTAGAATTTGCTGATTTGTTACAGACTTGTTTAATCAATGTTTGGTTAATAATCCATACACTGTTATTGTTTACCTCAAGCTTGGTTAACAATCCATACACTGCTATTAGAGTTTATTTTTATTGATGTTATATTTTTTCGAGCTCATGGTATGATTGTATAACACTTATGCCCCCTTAATATCCTATGATTGTAATCTTAGGTTATTGAATTTTGAGAGCTTGCAAAAAGTATATGTTGACCCTCGAATTGGTCAACGACACGGAGTCAGATAAATGATAGAAAATGAGATGAAAATAAGAAGAAAAATCAAATGGAAAGCAAACAACACAAATGATTTATAGTGGTTCGGCTCCAATTGGATTGTAATGACCTACATCCATTTAGTGTTCTTATTGATATTGAATCCCAACTGTGATCAATTCACTAGGGTTCACGAGTTTCACAAGCCTTGGGAAGATTACAACTTCGGCGAATAATCACACTATATTCTTCTCTCTGAGCACAAAGATCAAAGTTCCAAAATTCAAAAGTCCCTTCCTTGAGCCTTTTCATTCTTATTTATAGGCTCAAGAAGGTTACCTGGGCCGATGGGCCTTAATTACAATTAAGACTTGCGTATCAAGGTAATAAAAGAAAATATTATAAATGTTAATATTACAAGATTGCATATCCAGAAGAAAGTAAATGAAAGTATGCGACTAGACTGGTCGCACCAAAGCGTGAGGCTTGATAAATCAATAACTCTCTGGTCGATGGTCGAACAGAATTCATTCACTTAAAGCCGCCATGTGCTAGCCACGTGTAAGTCAGTCCTGCCACGTCATCAGGAGCCATTTTTTGGGCAAATATTTGCCCCCCAAGTTTATTTTACTGCGACCAGCATAAAGTAAACTTAGGTGACCGTCCTTTCGTATGCCCTATCAAATATGTCAGAGCCGCCCATGCCTTCTCGAAAAAGGCAACTAATCATATCTTTGCGGTTTCCCAAAAGTGGTCTAACGACTATTACACTTACCCATGCCTTGGAAAGTTACCCCTTATGATTACCTTGGTAACTGCTCCTCGATTAATATAAATAACCCCTCAGAATCATTTTTTACTTTTTACTTTTCACTTTCTCCTCAATAACATCAAAGAACAAGGCGCAAAAAACTCAGAAACCCAGACGACCTTGGCGATCCACGAAGTTCCTGCCCAGCCAAATCGACTTAGCGTCTCAGAAACTTACTCCAATCTTTACCCAAGTAAGTTTATTGACATTTTCAGTCGTTGAAATGTCGCACAATATCTATTTTATATCTGTTTCATATCCCGAGTTCTTGAATGTTCTTGAAAGAAACTGCTTTGGAGTAAATGGGTATATAGATATTAGCATGATAGGATAAGGAAAAAACACTATATGGGGCTTAGGAATCAGCTTGGAAGTTAGGATTATTGATTTAGGGCGTAAAATCGAAGTAAAAATTCGATTTTTAAGCATGCAGAAAAACTGGATTTTTCCCGCCCCTTCAGAGTCGAAAAGTTTTTCTTGAAAAACTTTTCACTTCTGCTTTTTAATCTGTTTTCCAAACTATTCGCATAGAATTTAGTGTTTTTGTTAGAATGCTGCTGGTGGTATAAAAGCTTAACTTTTATACACGAGAAACGTTATTCCAACTTTTACACTTCTTGGTCTTTTGGCCGTAGATTCTCATCTCCCCTTCTCTGTTCGCAAATTTTCATGCATGACCCATGGGGAGGTGAGAGGCCGATCGACGATGACTTGCTCGCCCAGTTGCTTGACCTTCAACCAGACCATCAAACATGGGTCGAGTAAAATCCTTTTTCCCATGCCCCCTCTAACAGACCTTCAACCAGTCCATCAAACATGGGTCGAGTAAAATCCACCGCCCAAAAGAAAAGAAAAAAATCTTCTCCTGCCAAACAGCCCGCTCCTCGGGCTGAAAATCCTTCGACCAACCCACAAGCTGAAAACAATCATCTAGACATTCTATCCTAGGCTTAACCTCGGGACGTCCTTCGACCAGAAGTCGAATGGTACGTGGTACGTCCTAGCAATATTACAGCTAGGATGATAGGGAATTATCTCAAAAAGTAAGGACTTTCTAGGATTACGCTAAACAAACCTTCCATGACCAGCAGGTAAACCTGCCTGGGTGCGCCTACAGCGCCTGGTCGAGATACCACATTGAGGCAGGGGTAACCTTGCCTCTTCATCCATTCTTCCAGGGGGTGGCCAACTATTTTGAGGTCGCCCCCTTCCAAATCACCCCAAATGGATATAGAGTGCTTTCTGCTCTCTATCCTGTACAGCCACAAGAAGTGGCATGTGCCTACGCCGCATGAGATCAATTACTTATTTGATCTCAAGTCCAACCCCAATCATAACAACACGGGGTTCTTCCATTTTTACCATCAGGAATTTGCTCGCACCTTCCTGAGTGAGATCACCTACAAATCCAACGTAGGAAAGTACTTCCAGGAGTACTTTTTAACAACAGACTTGGTCGCCAACAATCTGGCCTTCACTCAAGGAGGTAATTTCTTTATTTTCTGATCATTTAATTCCCTTTAGCTTTTCTACACATTCCTTAGAAAATTAGAATTCTTCAGGCACATGGCACCGACCAGCTCCTACTCCAGAGATGGAGATTCGAGCAGCATCCTTGGCCAGCATGTCTAACATAGAAAAAAGTGTCAAAGAGCTGGTCACAGAGAATAATTTAAGGCTGGTTGGCCTTTTGGCCCCTCACCAGGATGTGAGGGAATCGACTACGGGGAGTGCTACTGGTGGAGAAATTCCCGAGCAGCACCATGACGTGTCACAACCTCCGAGGATGAGGACAACTGGGGTGACAATCAGGGAACCCCCCAGCAACCCGCGAGCAGCTACTGCCCCTGCTCATTTGGGAAAGGGCAAAAAGAAGGTTTCTGAAACCCCTGCGCCCATCCTTGAATCTTCAGATGAGAACGGTACTGTCTTCTTTCTTTTAGACAGTCTGCCCATTCCCTATCATTTATTTGGCGGGTACGGCAATTTTAAATACATACCCAATTTAAATTCAGATTTCTTCAAGGCAGTGAGTTAGTGTAGCAGTAGTACAGTAAATAATGTAGCGATCAGTAGTTGTAACTCGGGTATTTTACTTACAATTTTCTTGCTCTTATTTTCTTGATGTAGTAAATACATTTATTCATATTTTCTAACTGCTCATATGTTTTCTTACTTGTAGATATGTCATCTGAAGATATGTTCAAGCTCTACAGCGTACCCGCTACTCCTTCGAGCAAGAAGAAGGAGAGCAGGCCACATCGCGGAGAGAGCAGGAAGACCCCTCCGACGAAAAAGGCTCGGACTGGGGACTCTCCAGTAGCAGTTCCTTCTAAGGAAACAACACCTCCTCTGTCTCCCCTTGACCATACATCTCCCCCAGGGCCAGTCGACCAGAACCCTCCTCCTGCACCTGTCGAACAGACACCTCCTGATCAAACTGGAGATGCCCTGATGAACGTCGTGCTCAGCTCGGCTAAGGAGAGAATGACCAAACTCTCGAGGCACCGACGCAGTCGAGAGGCCATCACCAGCACCGAATCCATGGAGGTTGACCAGATAATTAACCGCACGCTGAACGAAATAGCCAGCGTAAGCTACTATCTATTGCAGAGCTTTATTTATTTATCTTGTCATTTTCTGCCATCACCTTATCTTTTTTCCTGATCGCAGAGAATGCTAACTTTAACCGTGAGCTGGCACCGCTCGGGGGCTTTGATTACTCAATTCAAAGAGTTTGAGGCCAGGCATGCCGAGGAGTCCCAGATGGCTGAGAAGAAAAACACAAAATTGCTCGAGCAGAACACCAAGCTGGCCGAAGAACTGAAGCAGTTCCAGGCTGCCTTGACCAAATCCATTGGAGAAAAAGAGAAGTATAAGGAGGCTTCTAGACTTAACTTCCAGGAAGCCACTAAGCTTCAAGATGACCTGGTTGCTAGCAGAAAGGAAACTGAGGGGCTGGATGGGCGCATCAAGGAGCTCGAAGAGACCAATGCCAGCAACTTGGAGAGGTATAAGGGGGCCACCTCTAACTGCTTCTATGCATTTTGGAAGCACAACTGTAACGTCCCAAACTCCAGGGACCATTACGGTGTGCCTTGTAAACAGTGCTAAACTCGCTAACCGAGTCATTTGGCCAAAATCGTGAACTAAGTATGATTAGCAGTTTAGGGATTAAAAACTTTGGTTAAGATGTAACGTTTCACTAGAACGTTTAATATATATATTGGGATCCCGAAAATATAGTTTCAGAGTCTTTTACAGAAAATATTTACAACAGGCCATTCTAAGCGGCAAAACAGGGTTCAACCCTAGTTCCACTTTAAACCTCGGCCGTGGCGGACGAGCAGCTGCATATGTACACGTCATCACCTAGGCTCTCCAACTCAAGGATAGTCTAGCTTTTTCTTGCCTTTACCTGCACCATGTAGCACCCGTGAGCCAAATCCCAGCAAGAAAACACAATAAAGCATGATATAATATCAACAACGATCATAATAACCATTCAGGACTATCAGTCCAAGCAAATAGGTGACAATAGCTGAAAGTCACAATAATGAGCATAGCTCCCTCTAGCCATGTGACGATAGGGTCACCAGGGCTTAATCGATAAGTGATTCTTCCATAAGTTTGATCAGGACAGGTGCATGGTGAGTGGACACCAACATAACCTTCCTCCTGACTCTAGAGTCGTGCTATGGATAGCGTCCCCTAGCCATGTGACAAACAGTCACTGGGGTCATATACCTTGGCTATAAACATCTGGTCATAGACCAGGCAAGCGCTTATAAGTTCTTCGACCTTAAGGTCGGTCCCGCATTAATGCCATGGAGCTATTCAATGCGTGGTCATCGACCTTAGGGTCGGTCTAGCATCAATGCCATAGAGCCATTCAATGCGTAATTCTTGACTTTAGAGTCGGTCCCTGACTAGTTAGTGTCATACACGAGTAAGTCATGCCACCGATTATATATCACTTGTTCCATATCCATAAACGAGGCATTTAGCATGCTTACTAAACAGGTATTAGTACTATTAGGACCATGCATAAACACAGAGGCTCAAGCTCTGAACGAAATCATACTCAGTATATAAAGCATGTCCCAATCACATGTTTCTCATGCATCATATGCAATATCCAGCAATCCAACATGCATTAATAATAGCTATGCATGTCATACTTAATAATCAACCAACATGCATCAATAATAGCCATGCATGTCATACTCGTTAATCAACCAACATGCATCAATAATAGCCATGCATGTCACACATACACAGGGTGCAGTTTTCTTACCTTAAAGTCGAGCTAGAACGATTAAAAGAACGACCCTTGAGAACGATCAACTTTTAGTCCTTTAGCGGTCACCTAGTCATAACCAAATATAAGGTATCATCAATAAAAGTGATCAACATAAGTTCCCCAAATCAATATCTAGCCTCCAGAACATCAATCCCCACTTAACCGGGTACTAGGTTCAACCCCGAGGCCTATGGCTTGAATCCCCAAGCTAAAAACATGTTTTTGGTCAAAATGGCCATAAGGGCCGCGACCCTCCCCTGCTGTGCCGCGGCGCGCACTCAAACAGAAAGGGCTCCCCCCCTGCCAGACGCCAAGGGCCGCGGCGCACCACAGCTGCGCCGCGGCGCCCAGCCCAGATCAGCAAAAACGACCACACGCGATCTCAGTTCTTCCCCTGTGTTTTTCCTCTCAAACCAGCCCCTCAAATTAGCCCAAAACCTCATCCAAACACTCATTCAAACCCCTAGACATCACCCATAACCTCCCCTCATCAAAACCCAATCTAACCATCAATCAAAACCCCTTTAAATCCAAACTTCCAACAAGAAATCAAAACTAAAAAACTAAAGAAGAAAACAGAGTACCACCTGAATTCAATGACTAAAACTCACCTCAAACACGGTTTTGAATCCCCTTTAATGGTTGAAACAAGTTCCCTAGCTGCCACCTTTGATTACCTAGCTCAAAACCTCAAGATGGCCTCAAGAACACCAAAGAAGAGATGGTGAGGGATGGTGTACGGGTTGAAGATGAAAACCCCTATTTTGGCTCTGTTCTTTCTACAGCCCTCCTAAGTCATATATATCCAAACTCCAAATGACCAAATTACCCTTAAGTCACTTAAAACCTCTAAAACCATTTCAAGGGTAGAATTGGAACTTTTCACTTATCCCGTTAATCATAATTAACGCTTCCCAATTCCCGCTATTCTCAA
Source organism: Humulus lupulus (assembly GCF_963169125.1). Lineage (NCBI taxonomy): Eukaryota > Viridiplantae > Streptophyta > Magnoliopsida > Rosales > Cannabaceae > Humulus > Humulus lupulus. Next base: position 217,425,139 of record NC_084802.1, on the reverse strand, counting down.
TATTCCCAAATATCAATAAATCATACCCCATTACCCCTTTAATTCCCGGTAATTCTCTAATCATTAAATGCACCCCGAGACTCACCCCGAGCCCCGAACTTAAACCCGTTATGACTAGACCGAACACTTACATCCCATGACCGTCTCATGTCGAATAGCTCAAACCAATCCACCTTATAATGTGGCTATATTAACTAATCACAACCATGCACCCAAAATATACAATTACGCCCACAGTGGCCAAATTACCAAAATACCCTCACAATAATAAATTCTCCCATATGCCAGCATCCACCATCATATAATAATATAATTAACGTAAACATGCATATAATCATTAAATACTATAATAAATCAATTATGGCCCTCTCGGCCTCCTAATCAAGGTCCTAAACCTTATTAGGAAATTTGGGGCATTACAACAACCGTGAGGCAGACTTCAGCTATCTCTCCGAGCGCATGAGGCAAACTAAAATAAACTAGTTCCTTGCTCGCTTGGAGGAAGAGGAGAGAGCGAAATTCCTAGCCTCCCCTGAAATCTCCTTGGCTATGGGCATTGATGGCATGGAAGAGGAAGTTGGGGCCTCTGTCGACCAGCAGACTCCTCAAGACCCTCCTGCTGCTTCATAATTTTATTTTATTTTTCTTTAATTTTAACTTGTATTTTAAGACACACGAACTACGGTTTGTGATGTCGAAACAATTTATATTTTTATTGCTGCACGGGTAGTGTTGACCCTGATTTTGGTCAACTAACACGGAGTCAAAATTGCTTGATGTGGACAGATATGTTGAAATGAGAATAATGACAAAAACAATAAAATACACATGAATTTATAGTGGTTCGGCCCCAAAATCTGGTAATAACCTACGTCCACTTGAGCTGTTATTGATATAATATTTCAATGTAGTGATCAAAGAACTAGGGTTCAATGAGTTTCGCCAACCTCTGAAGAACAAAACAATATATCCAATATGATAGCTCTAACACACTCATAAAACTCTAATCTCAGATAATTAGAAAGCCGAAAGTCCTTTTCCTTGAGCTATCTTTCTCTATTTATAGGCTCAAGGAAGATTACATTAATTTGTTACAGATATTATTTCCTAAATAATCGGATACTCAGGAAATCATGGGAGATAATTTCGGATATGATTATAACTGAATAAGATTTTCTCCAAATATAGAGAGTATACGACCAAGCTGGTCGTATATAAAGATTGAGCATTGTGCCACAGACATCTTTCTGGTCGATGGTCGAACAAGACTTCTGCCGGATGTCAGCCACGTGTACTAAACGTCTGCCATGTCATCCATGCCTGTCTTTTGGATAACAGGTAGCTTTCCTTTTAATAAACAATTACCACTCCCGCCCCCTACCGAGCAGATGACTCCCACTCCTGTTAATCCACAGCCTTCTTCTAAGGCTGCTGACAAGGAGGCATTGGACAACTTGCCCGAAGGCTCCCTGCCCAACTTCGTGGTCGGCTCAGCCAGGGAGAGGATATACAAGCTCTCGAAACACAGGCGTAGCCAGGCCGCCATTACTGAAACTGCCTCAATGGAGGCTGACCAAGTCATCAACAGAGGGCTGAACGAGATAGTTAGCGTAAGTTATCTCCTGCTACTTTATCATTTATGTCTGATTTCTTTCCCTTACTTTATCTCATTCTTTGTCTTCAGGGGTTGCTAACTTTAACTGCTGGCTGGCGCCGTGTTGGGGCGTTGGTTTCTCGGGGAAAGAATTTCGACTCCAGGCTTGCCCAAACTAAGCAAGCATTTGAGGCTGACAAGGACAAGCTGCTCGAGGAGAATAAGGAGCTGTCCAAACAGGCCGAACAACTGTGCGAGGACCAAGCTATTCTCACCAAGGAGCTTTTGGATGCCCAAGACACCTTGAAGAAAGCCAACGACTCCCGGGAAAAATTCAGGGAAAGTGTCAGGCTCAACACTCAAGAATGCAAGCAGCTTGAGCTTGATCTGATCGCCAGCAGGCAGGAGACGAGGGAGCTTGAAAAGCGAGTGCAGGAGCTCGAGGAGGACAGGGCCAAGAATTTGAAGTAGTATAAGGAGGCCACTCACCTCTGCTTCTATGAATTCTGGAAGCACAACCGAGAGGCCAATTTCAACTACCTGTCCGAGCGGTTGAAGAGGACTCTGATGGCGCAGTTGCCATTCGGCTGGAAGAAGAAGAAAAGGCCAAAGTGCCTGCCGCTGATGCTGAAGCTGGTCCTTCGGCTGACCAAGGCACTCCTCCCAATCCTCAGGACCCTGCAGCTTCTTAACAATTTTTTTGTTTATTTTCTTTTTATTTCGTTTTCATGGCCCACGGGTCATATTGTAAAGACAATTTATTTTTATTGCTGCAAGGGCAGCTTTTTACTTTGCTGCATGGGCAACTTTTTTACTTTTAATTAAACAATTACATCCGAGTAGTACTGCTCGTGGTGTAAAAGAATGCCTTTTGATATTATAATATTTTTGTCTATTATAACATCTGTTCGCATGACCGAACTTAGCATAGTACTTTGGCTTGATTTAACAAAATATAAATTTTGAAAAATACTCTAAGTACCGTAGCATGCTTTCACTCATTTTGTTCATGTGTTTACATACCTATTGGTATGCTTTGCTATCGATGTACCTTATATGCCCCCCAAGTGATCGAGGAGCTGTAGGTCCTTGGTCACTTGCCTTGAACATGACCTGTGCAAATATTACTGCTCGATAGGAAACGTAACACTTATAATACAGTAAAACAACACACGTAATGAACAAATACTTGTAAAAATAAATTTACAAAGGTTGGCAAGAATGACTGGTTGCGCACAGTCCCTTGTAATCTCGTATTAAAAATGGACTAAACATGTCTTTACGAGTGATCTTAAAAAGATCATACACTTATAAGCGATTAGCCATACAACGTGGCTAACCCTTTTTCGAAACTTGTAAAAAGTACAAATTAATACAAGCCAGTCCTTTAAAAAGGACTGTTTATTGATAATACATGCACAGTCGTTCTCCGTTCCAATAGCGTGGAACGAGATCTCCACTTAAGCGTGCAAGCTTGTAAGTGCCTGGATGAAGGACTTCTTCAATCTGGTAAGGTCCTTCCCAGTTTGGTCCGAGCACTCCAACAGTAGGGTCGCAGGTGTTTAAGAAAACTCGTCGTAGTACTAGATCTCCGACGTTGAATTTTCTTTCTTTCACTTTCGAGTTAAAATACTGGGCGACCTTTTGCTGGTACGCAGCAACTCAGAGTCGGGCTTTTTCCCGTTTCTCTTTGAGTGAGTCTAGGGATTCCATCATCAGTTGGCTATTCTGGTCTTAGTCGTATGTAATTCGTCGGTGTGAGGGGGGATCTAACTCGACGGGCAACATAGCTTCATTCCCGTACGCTAAGGAAAATGGGGTATGACCTGTCGCTATTCAATGAGACGTTCTATATGACCAGAGTACTTCGGGCAACTGTTCTGGCCATGCTCCTTTAGCATCTTCGAGCCTTTTCTTCAGGGTGTCCTTAAGCGTTTTATTCACAGCTTCAACTTGCCCATTTGCTTGTGGATGCGCGACTGAAGAAAATATTTTGACGATTCCATGTCGATCAGGGCTCTTATCTTGTCGGGGTTGGCCTCGATTCCTCTTGAATTTACAATGAACCCCAAGAATTTCCCTGATCCGACTCCGAAGGAACATTTGAGAGGATTTAATTTCATTTGGTACTTGTTAAACACATCGAAACATTCTTGTAAATCCTTCACATGTCCTTCTGCTTTTTTCGACTTTACCAGCATGTCGTCCACATACACCTCCATGTTTACTCCTATCAATTCCTTAAACATGTGGTTAACCAATCGCTGGTAAGTCGCACCTGCGTTTTTCAGTCCGAAGGGCATTACTTTATAACAGTACAACCCCGTATCGGTCCGAAAGCTGGTGTGATCCTTGTCAGGGGGATGCATACTAATCTGATTGTATCCTGAGTATGCATCCATGAAGGAAAGGTTCTCATGTCCTGCAGTTGCATCGACCAGCTGGTCGATCCTTGGGAGTGGGAAATAATCCTTTGGGCAGGATTTATTGAGGTCTGTGAAATCCACACAGGTTCGCCATTTGCCGTTAGGCTTGGGAACCAGTACAGGATTAGAGACCCATGATGGATAAAATGCCACCCGAATGAATCCATTCTCCTTCAGTCTTTTGACTTCCTCTTTTAAGGCCTTCAATCTATCCTTATCGAGCAGCCTTCTTTTTTGTTGCACGTGTGGAAAACTCTTGTCTACGTTCAGGACATGGCTGATAACTGTAGGATCTATCCCAGCCATGTCTTTGTGTGACGAGGCAAAGACTTCCTGGTTCTTTCGCAAAAATTCCACCAGTGCATGCTTCGTGGTTGCTTCTAAGTTTTTCCCGACCTTAACAACTTTGGTTGGGTCTTTTTTGTCAAGTTGGACCTCTTCCAGGTCCTCGACGGGTCCAACATTTTCCTCAAAATCCCCAAAGCGAGGATCTAAATCCCTATCCTCACTTTGGGAAACACCCTATTTGGTGACTCCATCACCGGATTGGGATTGTGTATCAATAGCCATCTACAACCTATCTGGGGGAGTGCTCTTTGACGTTCCCTTCTTCACCTTTGTGACTGAGGCGTTGTAGCACTCCCTAGCTTCTCTCTGATTTCCCAACACGCGTCCTACCCCTACGTCTATCGGGAATTTCATGGCCAAGTGCCATACTGAGGCGACGGCCCGAAGGTCAACCAGTATGGGCCTTCCAATGACGACATTGTACGCCGAAGGACAATCAACTACTATAAAAGTAGCGAGTAATGTCCTAGTAGCAGGCGCTGTACCTGCTGTCACTGGAAGTCTGATTTACCCCGCTGGGGCCGGTCCCTCACGAGAGAAGCCGTAAATTGTTTGGTTGCAGGGCTCCAAGTCCTTAACGGACAACTTCATGCGTTCCAGTGAAGATTTGTACAGGATGTTCACTGAACTTCCTGTATCAACTAGTACTCTTTTCACCATCATGTTGGCGATTTGAACTTCCAAGACTAGCGGATCGGAATGTGGGAACTGGACATGCTGGGCGTCGCTATCAGAGAAGGTTATCTCACCATCCTTTGACCGAGCCTTCTTTGATGCCCTGTCCTCCACAGTCATCATCTCGATGTCCTGGTCGTGGCGTAGGGTCCGAGCATATCGTTCCCTCGCCTTTCCATTGCTTCCCGCGAGGTGCGGGCCTCCACAGATGGTGAGTAAAGTTCCAGCTACGGGGTCAGGCTACAAAGGTGGTGAGCGTTGGCATGCGGGCGCATGCTCGTTGCCACCTGGAGCTTCTCGTTGGGAATTTCCCGAGGCCCGTATATATCTTCTCAAGTGTCCTTGTCTAATAAGGAACTCGATTTCATCCTTCAGCTGGTAGCATTCTGTTATCCATAAAATTAGCATTGATGACGTGGCAAGTAATTCCTGGACACGTGGCTGACACCTGGAAACGTCTGCTAGAGTATCGACCAGAGGACACATTAGAAGCAGTGTAAGCCTGTCTTACCCGCGACCAGTCTGGTCGATGGTTCCGTGTACAAGGCGACATTTATGGGAAGATCTTTATGAATCCCGAATTTATCTCATACAATCTTCTGGGTATCCGATTATTCAGGAAAGAATATCTGTAACAATCTTTTGTAATCCCCCTTGAGCCTATAAATAGCAAGAGATAGCTCAAGGGAGGGGACTTTTTTGGCTTTTGAATCACTTGAGACTATAGTAATTCTCCTAGTAAACTTGTATCGTTCTTCAGAGATTAGTGAAGCTCATTGAACCCCAGTTCTTTGATCACTCTTCTGATTTTTATATCAATATCATTCTAAGTGGACGTAGGTCACTACCAGATCCTGGGGCCGAACCACTATAAATTACTGTGTCTTATTTACTTTTGTCATTACGTTCTTCTCATCTCTTTCATTCATATCAAGCATATTTTGACTCCGTGTCAGTTGGCCAAATCTTGGGTCAACATTCTGGTGCTTTCATTGAGAGCTTGATTTATCGTCGTTGTGAAAACTAATGGCGAAAGCTGGAAGGAAAACTGGACAGGAGGCCGCCGCTGCACCGTCAAACCCGCCACCTCCTCCTCCTCCTGCAAGCATGGCGGAGGATGAGCCACAACTGGACTTTGAGGAGGAGGAAATGGATGATGCAACGCTGAAGAGTACCCTGGGCGCGTTGCAGGAAGAGCTGGCTAGTCTGAGAGCCAGTCAGGAGACTGCCGCTGAAGTTATGGCGCGGCAGCAGCAGGAGATCGAACGACAGCGCGCGGAATTAAGCGAAAGGCAGGCGGAGGTGGACCGCCGCCAGAACGAAGCCATGGCAGCCCTTGAAGCAGCCTTGCTATTGGCCAGAAATCAGACTGCACCTGCCTCGCAGCCTGACCAACCGGTGAATGGGCCACCCCAGAGGGGTCCTAATCCGAGCCCACCGATCCAGCCTTCGAGTCCGCAAAGGCTCGAGCAGCCTCAGATGCCCCATGACGATGTCCCACAGGATCCTGAAGCACACCCACCATCCCAAGCTACTCGGGGTAACCCCCCGCGACAGAGGCAGAATAGGGCCGAGCATCAGCCTCGAAGCCCTAGACGTCGTAGGGATGATGGGCCGAACCTATCGAACAGAGGTCAGTACCCTCCTGGAAATAGGAGAGATTCAGAGTTAGGCTCTGCGGTCCGGGGCCCCCCACGGCACGATGATGCACGGGGACACCACGACCAGCGCAGGCCATCCTCTAACGCTCGGGATGGTTCAGCTAGGAACGGACCTCGAGGGAACATTCGATCTCACCATAGGCAGTCGAGGTTCGAAGATGGCCACGGATACAATGAGCCCGACTCATGCAAAGGAAATGCCGGTGGGAGGAATGGAGAAAGAGGTAAAGGCAGGAGCCAGGTACCTCAAGATGACCAACCAAATGGACAGGACGCTGGGGGGCAGCCCAGACAAAATAATGTCTTCAACCGGCTCGGGGGTAGCGAGCACCGGAGAAGAGAAGAGGACCTTAGAGATGTACTCAATGATCGCCGTGAGAGACACGGCGAGAACGTCCCCCTGGCAACAGAGGCCACAACGATTCCTACCGCAGTGCAGGCCCAAATAGACGCCCTCAACCAGGCTGTGCAGCAACTGGTCGGGGGAAGGACTTCATACATCGACCACGATAGGAGGAAAGGCACTCCTTTCGTACAAAGGATAGCTAACGCCGAAACTCCCAGTAAATTCAAGATGCCTACGCTTCCAAAATTTGACGGGTATGGAGACCCAGTCTCGCACGTCAATAAGTTTGAAATTTAGATGGATATTCAGAAAGTGTCCGAAGACGCTCGGTGCAGGATCTTCCCTGCAACACTTTTTGAAGCTGCGCAGGAGTGGTTCTTCAAGTTCCCTCCTGCGAGCATTGTTTCCTGGGAAATGTTCGTACGGGAGTTCTACGGACAGTTCTATGCTGGTCGTGTGCACCCAACCGAAGCGAACCAGTTAGTCGAAATTCGCCAGCAGGATGGGGAGTCAGTAAAGGATTATGTCCAGCGCTTTATGCGAGCGGCGGCTGGAGCAAAAATATTAGGAGACGAAGGCAAGATGATGGCCATTACCGCAGGGGTTAAACGTTGCTCTCCCCTCTGGAAAATTCTCCGAAAAGAAGGAGTGAGAACTACCCAAGAATTCTTAGACCGAGCTGACCGCTACATCAAGCTCGAAGAAGCCATTGCTGATGATGGAAAACCCTCGAACAAGGGTAAGAAGGCCGCTGAACCCGCCAAAGCCGCCAATGGTTCCAACCCTAATGGAAATGGCAAAGGCAACGGGAACGGCAACGGTAATGGCAAGAATGGTGGAAAACGGCTGTATAACGAGCCTTCCACCTCCGACAACAAACGAGCTAAGGGTAATCGTTATGAGCCTCGATTCACTAACTACACTGCCCTCGTTGAGTCTCGGGGAGAGGTTTACCAGGCCACAAGCTCCAGTGTGCCATACAAGAAACCTGGACCCATTCGGAAGGACATTTCGAAAAGAGACACTACCAAATTCTGTCGTTACCATAACGACTACGGACATGACACTAATGAATGCAACCAGTTAAAAGACGAAATCGAGTTCCTTATTAGACAAGGGCATTTGATAAGATACGTACGGGCTTCGGGAAATTCCCAATGAGAAGCTCCAGGTGGCAACGAGCAGGCGTCCACACGCCAACGCTCGCCACCATTACAGCCTGCCCCCGTGGCTGGAACACTCTTAACCATCTGTGGAGGCCCGCACCTCGCGGGAAATAGCGGAAAAGCCAGAGAACGATATGCTCGGACTCTGCGCCACGACCAGGACATCGAGATGATGACTGTGGAGGACCTTGCACCAAAAAAGGCTCGGTCAGAGGAAGGTGCGATAACCTTCTCTGATAGCGATGCCCAACACGTCCGGTTCCCACATTTCGATCCGCAGGTTGTGCACATCCAGATGGCCAATATGATGGTGAAGAGAGTACTGGTCAATACAGGAAGTTCAGTGAACATCCTGTATAAGTCAACACTGGAACGCATGAAATTGTCCGTAAAAGACTTGGAACCCTGCAATCAAACGATATACGGCTTCTCTGGAGAAGGACTCGCCCCAGCCGAAATGATCAAACTCCCAGTAACGACAGGTACAGCACCTGCAACAAGGACATTACTCACCACTGTTGTAGTGGTCGATTGTCCTTCGGCGTACACGCCGTTATTGGAAGGCCCATACTGGTTAATCTACGGGCCGTCATCTCTATGTAGCACCTAGCCATGAAGTTCCCAACAGATGCGGGGGTAGGACGTGTTTTGGGAAACCAAAGAGAAGCCAGGGAGTGCTACAACGCCTCGATCACAAAGGCGAAAAGCGGAACGCCGAGGAGCACTGCCCCAGATAGATTGCAGATGGCAGTTGATATGCAAGCCCAATCAGGTGATGAAATCACCAAATAAAGTGTTGCCCAAAGTGAGGATGGAGATTTGGATCCTCGCTTTGGGGATTTTGAAGAAAATGTTGGACCCGTCGAGGACCTGGAGGAGGTCCAACTCGACAAAGAAGACCCAACCAAAGTCATAAAGGTTGGAGAAAACTTAGAGCCTACCACGAAGCACACACTGGTGGAATTCTTGCGAGAGAACCAGGAAGTTTTCGCCTGGTCGCATAAAGACATGGTTGGGATAGATCCAGCAGTAATCAGCCATGTCCTGAATATAGACAAGACATTTCCACCCGTGTAGCAAAAAAGAAGGTTGCTCGATAAAGACAGATCACGAGCCTTAAAAGAAGAAGTGGAAAGACTAAAGGAGAATGGATTCATAAGGGTGGCTTTTTATCCATCGTGGGTCTCCAATCCGGTCCTGGTCCCCAAGCCTAACGGCAAGTGGCGGACCTGTGTGGATTTTACAGACCTCAATAAATCCTGCCCAAAAGACTGCTTCCCACTCCCAAGGATCGACCAACTGGTCGATGCTACTGTAGGGCACGAGATCCTCTCATTCATGGATGCATATTCAGGCTATAATCAAATTAGCATGCATCCCCCAGATGAGGATCACACCAGCTTTTGGACCGTTACGGGCTTGTATTGCTACAGAGTAATGCCCTTCGGACTGAAAAACGCAGGTGCGACTTACCAACGGCTGGTCAACCACATGTTCAAAGAGCAAATTGGTGTAAACATGGAGGTATATGTGGATGACATGCTGGTAAAGTCTAAGAAAGCAGAAGGGCATGTGAGGGATTTACAAGAGTGCTTTAATGTGTTAAACAAGTACCAAATGAAATTAAATCCCCTCAAGTGTTCCTTTGGAGTCGGATCAGGGAAGTTTTTGGGGTTTATCGTAAGTTCAAGGGGAATCGAGGCCAACCCCGACAAGATAAAAGCCCTGATCGACATGAAGTCGCCAGAAAGGATCAAAGATGTACAAAGTTTAACCGGAAGAATCGCATCCCTAAGTAGATTCATTTCAAAATCAACAGACAAGTGCGTCCCGTTCTTCAATCTACTTAGGGGGAATAAAAAATTTGAGTGGACAGAACACTGCGAGCAAGCATTCCAGGCGCTGAAAGCTCATATGGCACAGCCCCCCATCTTATCAAAGCCGATCGAAGGAGAAACTTTGTTTATTTACCTAGCGATTACTGAAGTTGCTGCCAGCGCGGTGCTAGTGAGAGAGGAAGAAGGAGCACAAAAAGCAGTCTACTATGTCAGCAAGAGACTGATCAGGGCAGAATTGAAATATCCACCAATCGAGAGGTTAGCATATTGATCCTTGCCTCTAGAAAGCTGCGCCCCTACTTCCAAGCTCATCCTATCACGGTTCTAACTGATCAGCCCCTTCGGCAAGTCCTCCAAAAACTCGAGGCGGCTGGGCGATTGTTAAAATGGGCAGTCGAGTTAGGGCAGTTCGACATAACCTATTCACCGCGAGCAGCAATAAAAGGACAAGTCTTAGCCGATCTTATTGCGGAGTTCACTGAACTCCCAGATAGCGAGCAGTGCGAACAGCCTGAAGCGCCCGAGCCTCAAGAAAAAACTCCTTCGTGGAAGCTATTCACAGATGGTTCATCCAACGAATCCCAAGCTGGAGCGGGAGTGATATTGATAACGTCGGAAGGGCATCGATTTCACTGCGCCATCAGGTTCGACTTCACTGCATCAAACAATGAAGCAGAATACGAAGCACTCCTCGCTGGATTGAGAATGGCGAAGGATATGAGCATAAAGACGCTTGATATCTACAATGATTCACAGCTGGTGGTGAATCAGGTCCTTGGAGAATATCAAGCGCGGGGTTTGAAAATGGTAGCCTACTTAAATAAAGCAAAAGACCTGCTCGCCCAGTTCACGAAGTACACCCTCCAGTAGATCCCGCGAGATCAGAATTCAAACGCAGATGCCTTAGCCAAACTCGCGAGCGCAAAGGATGCTGAAACTTTGAACATTGTGCCAGTTGAAAGAATGAGCAAGCCGAGCGTACAAGCAACTGAGTCCAGTATGGAGATTCGAATGGAGGATACATGGATGGCGCCTTACTTGGAGTATCTGACAAATGGTACGCTCCCAACAGATAGGAACAAAGCCAGAACTCTGCAAAGACGAGCTGCTAGGTACATAATGGTCGATGGAGTTATGTACCGAAGAGGATTTTCAATGCCACTACTCAGGTGCATTACGCCAGAAAAGGCTAAGGAACTCATGAAGGAGGTGCATGAAGGCTTCTGCGGGGATCACGCTGGGGGGTAGAGTTTGGCAAAAAAGATTCTAAGGCAAGGCTACTTCTGGCCAACGATGAATGGGGATTCGATGGAGTATGTACAAAGATGTGATAAATGTCAAAGGTTCTCCAAGATTCCACGAGCAGCTCCAAACGAACTGAAGCAGATGCAAAGCCCGTGGCCTTTTGCAGTATGGGGGATAGATTTGTTGGATCCCTGCCTACAGGGAAAGGCGGAGTAAAGTACGCAGTTGTGGTAGTTGATTACTTCACCAAATGGGCCGAAGCTGAACCACTCGCAACCATCACGACCAAGAAAGTTCTTGACTTCGTCATCAAGAACATTGTATGCAGAAATGGTTTGCCCAGGAAGATAGTTTCAGACAACGGTACCCAATTTGACAGCGACTTATTCACCGATTTCTGCGAGAGGCATGGAGTTATCAAAAGCTTTTCTTCAATTGCACACCCCCAAGCAAACGGGCAGGTCGAAGCCGTAAACAAGACTCTTAAAGACACCCTGAAGAAAAGACTTGAAGAAGCTAAAGGAGCGTGGCTAGAGCAGTTGCCTGAAGTCCTCTGGTCATATAGAACGTCTCCCGTACAGCAATAGGACATACTCCATTTTCCCTAGCCTACGGATATGAAGCCATGTTACCTGTCGAGTTAAATCCTCCCTCGCATCGGCGTTTGACTTACGACCAAGATCAGAACAGCTAGCTAATGATGGAGTCCCTAGAATCAATCGATGAGATACGAGAGAAATCTCAACTCCGAGTTGCTGCATACCAGCAAAAAGTCGCCCGGTACTTTAACTCCAAAGTTAAAGAAAGAAAATTCAACGTCGGAGATTTGGTGCTACGACGAGTTTTCTGAAATACCCGCGACCCTACTGCTGGAGTGCTCAGACCTAATTGGGAGGGACCTTACCAGATTGAAGAAGTCCTTCACCCAGGCACATACAAACTTGCACGCTTAAACGGAGATCTCGTTCCACGTTACTGGAATGGAGAACACCTGCGCAAGTATTATCAATGAACAGTCCTTTTTAAAGAACTGGCTTGTGTTAAAAAATTTTAATTTTTACAAGTTTTGCAAAGAGGGTTAGCCATGCTGTATGGATAACTGCTCGTATATGTAAGGTTCTATTATAGAATCACTCGTAAAGACATGTTTAGTCCATTTTTAATACGAGATTATAAGGGACTGTGCGCAGCCAGTCATTCTTGCCAACCTTTGTGAATTTACATTTACAAGTATTTGTTCATTACGTGTGTTGTTTTGCTGTATTACAAGTATCATTTTTCCGCACGAACAGGAATGTTCGAACAGGCCATGGTCAGGGCAAGTGACCAAGGACCTAAAGCTCCTCGATCACTTGGGGGGCATATAAGGCACATCGATAGCAAAGCATACTCTCAAAAGGTATGTAAACACATGAACAAAATGAGTGAAAGCATGCTACAGTACTTAGAATATTTTTCAAAATTTATGTTGTGTTAAATAATACCAAAGTACTATGCTAAGTTCGGTCATATGGACAAATGTTATAATAAATAAAGATATTATAGCATCAAGATTTAAGCTTTTACACCGCAAGCATCGCTGCTTGGATGTAACTGTTCGAGTAAAATAAAAAAGGGTTTACTGCCCATGTAGCAAAGTTTAAAAAGAAATTATTGTCTTTACACCACGACCCGTGGGTCGTATAGCCAAAAAGAAAGAAAAAATAAATGAGAAAGTTTAAGAGGCATTTGGGGCCGGAGGGTCCTGGGCAGCATCCTGGTTGGTCACGTCCTCGACAACTTCTTCTTCTTCCACACCAACGATGCTTGGAGAGGCAGGGATCCTCAATCTTGCCTCCTCCTCGGCCAGTTGGGCGGTGCAGCGAGCCAACTCAGTAGCCCTGACTTCTTCTGAAAGATAGCTGAAGTCGGCACCCTGATTGTGTTTCCAGCAGTTGTAGAAACATCGGAGTGTCGTCCTCTTGTACTTTTCAAGATTTTTGGAGTTGTCAAGCTCCAGCTGCTTCACCTTGCCTTCAAGGGTGACAATAGCCTCGTCCTTGGACTTGAGTATCTCTCCCAGATGCTTGATCTCGCGAAGATGAGTTTGATTGAACTATCGATACTCTTGCCTCAACTTCACGGCGGCATCTTTTGCGGCTTCAGCCTCTGACAGTTTGGTCACCGCAGCATCCCTTTCTCGAGCTAGCGCCTCCAACTCCTTGGCGTGCCTAGCCTCTGCAGCCGAAAGCTCCTCAGCCGCCTTCACTTGATGCCTCTCAGTGGCCATTGCCTTTGCCTGCTTGATGGAAGCCTGGATACGGGTACGAGCAATGATAGCAGATAGCAAGGCCTGTGAACAAAGGAAAAAGTTAGAGCCTGTCGTGAAGAGTAAAAGACTAAGGCTTCAAAAAGTGAAGAAGTACTCACACTGGAGATTTCATTCAGGGCCCTATTCAGAACCTGGTCAGCCCCTAAGTTTTTAGCCTCGACCATTGCATCCCTGACACGGTCACCTTTGCCAATGCGGTCAAGGCGATCCCTGGCTGATCGAAGGGTGCGGCTCATGAGTTTAGCCCCGAGAGCTTCGTCACGAACAATTTCATCTCTGGCGGGTGCAGCCGGAGGATTCGGTGGGGCAGGAGGAGTCTGCTCCTCAGTTGGAGCTGGTGGATGAGTTTGCCCCGTTGGCCCAGGAGTCTGCCAAGTTGGCGCGTCCTTGGGAAGGTCTTCTGTTCGACCCTTCTTGGCCAGAGGGCCTCGGCTGGATTCGCCAGTTCTCCTCTTGGATCTCCGTTGGAGTTGGGGAACCTCCTCTTCTTCCTCAGCCTGGTACATGTCAAAGATATTGGGAGTAGCCATATCTGCTTGCAAGTAAACACAGGAAACTGATAAGAATAAGAGGCAGATGAAAATATATTATATGCGACAAAAGAAAGGCAACAAAGTGAATACCCGAGCTACAACTACTGGTCGCTACAATATTGACTCTATTAGTCATATACTCATTATCTGGCATGAAGAAGTCTGGCCCTAATTTTGGAGTATACGTAAAATTTCCTTCCCCGTCGAACAAATGACAGGGAATTGGAAAACCATTTAAAAGTAAAATTGTGTTACCATTATCATCAGAGGACTCTCCCAAGTCCACAGCTGGCTCTTTGGCCTTTTGTTTCCCCTTGCCTTGGGGAGCAGAAGGCCTTTCTGCGGAATGATTGCCCGTGGGCTCCCTAATAGTAATCCCCGTTGGCCTCCTCCGAGGAGGACTCACGGGAGGTTGCTGCTCGGGAACCCCCTTGGCAGTGGCTTCGTCCACCACGGACCCTCTATTTTCATGGCGAGGAGCCAGGAGGCCAGACCGCCTCAAGTTTTCTTCAGTCACCAGGATCTTGACGCTTTTTGCTGCGTCGGACATCCTGGCCAGAGTGTTAGACCTCAACACCATGTCTGGTGTTGGGGTTGGATGTAACCAAGGGCCTGAAAAACAGAATATGGTTTAAGAAAAACGAAAGGAGACACCTTGAGTAAAAGTATCGACCAGTCAGGAACGATGCTTACCTCCTCGTGCGAAGGCCAGGTTGTTGCTGGATATGTCCGGGGTGAGGAAGTACTCCTTATTATACTGCCCCACGTTCGAGATCTGCGTAGTGTCACTCAGGAATGTTCGATTGGTTTCCTGGTGACAAAAGTGGAAGAAACCCGTTCCGTGTTGTTGCGGGTTAGACTTAAGGTCAAAGAGATAGTTGACCTCGTGGGGTGAAGGTTCTGGCCATTTCTTAAGTTTCTACAGGATATGGAGTGCGGCCAGCATTCTATATCCATTTGGAGTTATTTGGAAGGGGGCGACACCGAAATAATTGGCCACCCCCACAAAAAAGGGATGAAGAGGGATATAAGCTCCCGCCTCAATATGATACCGAGACCAGGCGCTGTTGACACCCTCGGGGAGGTTAGCCCTCTGATCTGCGGCAGGTTGTATAATGGAAACCCCTATGAGGGGGAATTTTCTAAAGCAGTTAGCAATCATTCGAAGAGTTACTGAACTGGCTGGGGAAGTATACCACTTGACATTAGGCAAGTTTTGATGGCGAGGGCTGGCCCTAATTTGGATATTAGGGTCAGGAGCAAGATTTTCTCGACCACTGGTCGAGGGAGCCCTTGCCTGCGAATCAGGACGGGCAGCAGAATTTGGGTTGTTTTCAGACTCGGGTCTTTTCTTGCCTGAAGATTTGGAACGGGCCATTGAAGGAGAAGGATGAGGTCTAGAAGAGGATCGCGAAAAAGGGATCTCGTGGACACGGTCAGCTGGTTGATCTTCTCCCTCGAGCAGTTGGGCGAGAAGGTCATCGTCAATAGGCCTTTCACCTCCCCACAAATCTGGCATTAAAATCTGCATACAGAAGAATGGGGAGGTGAGGATAGAAAACTTTTAAAAGCTTTTTAGAATAACGCTGGTCGAGTATAAAAATTAAGTTTTTATACAACATCATTCTAACGAAAAGCTAAATCTTTCTACACGAACATTTTGAAAAACGGATCAAAGGGTGAAAGTAAAAAGTTTTTCTGAAAGAGCTTTTTCAACTCCCCTTAGGGCGGGAAAAATTTATTTTTTCAACTAGCCTAAAGATCGAATTTTTACTTCGATTTTACGTCCTAAAAAGCATGATCCCGGATTTTAAACTAACTCGTAACTCTACTTTGCCTACAAAACATTCTGTCTACAAGTACCTCAAAGCAGAAACAGATAATCTCAAACAGTCCACATTCAGAAGCATGCACCACGAAAAATTAGAAGCATGGGATTTCGAAAACTTACCAAGAAGAGTGATCGTGGAGGTGGAAGAAAGGTCTTCGGAGATCAAGGAGCTCACGGCCTGAGTCTTGGTAGTGCAGGAAAACGGACTCCAGGGAAGTTTAAAACTCTGGTTTTTAGGGTTTCTTGCAAAAACAGTGGCGTGCGTAAAAAGAAAAAGAAGGTTTCGAAGGTCTTATATAAGTTTGTCTCTGACATTAAAAAGTGTAATCATTAGTTTCCCTTTTTCAAAGTATTGGGAAATGGGATGGCCGTCAAAATCGTTTCTGGGGAACCGAGAGGACATGATTAGATAGAAGTGGGTTACTTTTTTCAAGAACACACGAAGGGTTCTGACACGTCAGGCGGGGTTACCGAAGAGTCGTTCGTCCAAAAGTTTATTTACTGCTCGTGATAAATAAACTTGGGGGGAAAATGTTATCCATAAAATTAGCATTGATGACGTGGCAAGTAATTCCTGGACACGTGGCTAACACCTGGAAACGTCTGCTAGAGTATCGACCAGAGGACACATTAGAAGCAGTGTAAGCCTGTCTTACCCACGACCAGTCTGGTCGATGGTTCTGTGTACAAGGTGACATTTATGGGAAGATCTTTATGAATCTCGAATTTATCTCATACAATCTTCTGGGTATCCGATTATTCAGGAAAGAATATCTGTAACAATCTTTTGTAATCCCCCTTGAGCCTATAAATAGCAAGAGATAGCTCAAGGGATGGGACTTTTTTGGCTTTTGAATCACTTGAGACTATAGTAATTCTCCTAGTAAACTTGTATCGTTCTTCAGAGATTAGTGAAGCTCATTGAACCCCAGTTCTTTGATCACTCTTCTGATTTTTATATCAATATCATTCTAAGTGGACGTAGGTCACTACCAGATCCTGGGGTCGAACCACTATAAATTACTGTGTCTTATTTACTTTTGTCATTACGTTCTTCTCATCTCTTTCATTCATATCAAGCATATTTTGACTCTGTGTCAGTTGGCCAAATCTTGGGTCAACACATTCATTGGTATCATGTCCGTAGTCGTTATGATAACGACAGAACTTGGTAGTGTCTCTTCTCGAAATATCCTTTTGAATGGGGGCAGGTTTCTTATAAGGCACACTAGAACTCGTGGCCTGATACACCTCTCCCCGAGACTCAATAAGGGCAGTGTAGTTAGTGAATTGAGGTTCATAACGATTACCCTTAGCTCGTTTATTATCAGAGGTGGAAGGCTCATTATGTGGCCGTTTCCCCCCATTCTTGCCATTGCCATTGCCGTTGGGTTTCGACCCATTGGCGGCTTTGGTGGGCTCGGCAGTCCCTTTATCCTTGCCTGGGGTTTTTCCTTTACTGGCGATGGCATCCTCGAGCTTGATATACCAATCAGCTCAATCCAAAAATTCCTGGGTAGTCCTGACTCCATTCTTTTGGAGGCTGTTCCAAAGAGGCGTGCGGCGCTTAACCCCTGCAGTTATGGCCATCATCTCGCCTTCGTCTCCCACTGTTTTCGCTCCAGCAGCTGCTCGCATAAAACGCTGGACGTAATCTTTCAGTGGTTCTCCATCTTGCTGGCGTATTTCGACCAGCTGATTTGCCTCAGTTGGGTGTACATGACCCGCATAGAATTGTCCGTAAAATTCCTTCACGAACATCTCCCAGGAAACTATGCTTGCAGGAAGGAATTTGAAAAACCACTCCTGTGCAGCATTAGAAAGTGTTGCAGGGAAGATCCTGCACCGAGCGTCTTCGGACACTTTCAGAATGTCCATTTGTATCTCAAATTTGTTGACGTTAGATACCGGGTCACCATACCCGCCAAAGTTCGGAAGCGTAGGCATCTTAAACTTGCTAGGAGTTTTTGCCATAGCTATCCTCTGGACGAAAGGAGTGCCCTTTCTCCTATCGTGATCGATATAAGATGTTCTTCCCCCGACCAGCCGTTGCACTGCCTGGTTGAGGGCATCTATCTGGACCTGCACGGCGCCAGGAATCGCTGGGGTCTCTGGTGCTACTGGGGGAATGTACTCATCATGTTGTTCCCTGCGATCGTTGAGTACATCTCTTAAATCTTCGTCCCTTTGCCGCTCAATCTCTTATTGCTGCCACGCCATAATCTCGACAGCACTTTCCTGGCTAGCCCTCAGATTGGCCAGTTCATCCTGCAATACCCCTAGGGTATTCCTCAGCATCTCGGAATCTAGTTCTTCCTCATCGAATTCCAAATGTGGCTCATCTTCGGTCACGTTTGGAGGAGGAGGAGGCGGCTGAGATGGTGCAGCGCTAGCCGCCTGTCCAGTCTTCTTGGTTGTTTTCGCCATTGATATTTCAACAATATTGTATCAAGCTCTCAATGAAAGCACCAGAATGTTGACCCTGATTTTGGTCTACTGACACGGAGTCAAAATTGCCTGATGTGGACAGATATGTTGAAATGAGAATAATGACAAAAACAATAAAACATACAGGAATTTATAGTGGTTTGGCCCCAGAATCTGGTAATAACCTACGTCCACTTGAGCTGTTATTGATATAATATTTCAATGTAGTGATCAAAGAACTAGGGTTCAATGAGTTTCGCCAACCTCTGAAGAACAAAACAATATATCCAATATGATAGCTCTAACACACTCGTAAAACTCTAATCTCAGATAATTAGAAAGCCAAAAGTCCTCTTCCTTGAGCTATCTTTCTCTATTTATAGGCTCAAGAAAGATTACATTAATTTGTTATAGATATTATTTCCTAAATAATCGGATACTCAGGAAATCATGGGAGATAATTTCAGATATGATTATAACTGCATAAGATTTTCTCCAAATATAGCGAGTATATGACCAAGCTGGTTGTATATAATGATTGAGCATTGTGCCACAGACATCTTTCTGGTCGATGGTCGAACAAGACTTCTGCCGGATGTCAGCCATGTGTAATAAACGTCTGCCATGTCATCCATGCCTGTTTTTTGGATAACAGGTAGCTTTCCTTTTAATAAACAATTACATCCGAGCAGTAACTGCTCGCGATGTAAATGATTTTCTTTTGACATTATAATATTTTTATTATAACATTTGTTCTCATGACCAAACTTAGCATAGCACTTTGGCTTGATTTAACAAAATTTAAACAAAATTTTGAAAAATACTCTAAGTACCGTAGCATGCTTTCACTTATTTTGCTCATGTGTTTACATATACTTATCGATATGCTTTGCTCGCTAGACACCTTATTTGCCCCCAAGTGATTGAGGAGCTTTAGGTCCTCGATCACTTGCCTTGACCAAGACCTGTTCGAACATAACTGCTCGTAATAGATACTTGTAAAAATGATAATATAGCCAAACAACACACGTAATGAGAAAATACTTGTAATATATACAATAGTTGGCAAGATTGACTAGCTGTGCACAATCCCTTTTATTTCTCGTAATAAATGGACAATCGAGTCTGTACGAGTGATCAAAAATATGATCTTACTCTTATAAGCGATCTGTCACAAAATTGACTAACCCTTGTTCACAAACTTGTAAAAAGTAAATTAATACAAGCCAATTCTTTAAGAAGAATTGTTTGATAGTACTTGCGCAGGTGTTCTCCATTCCAATAGCTAGGAATGAGATCTCCATTTAAACTAGCAAGTTTATAAGTGCCTGGATGGAGGACTTCTTCGATTTGGTAGGGTCTTTCCCAGTTAGGTCTGAGTACTCCATCAGCTTGGTCCCGGGTGTTAAGGAAAACTCTTCTAAGTACCAGATCTCCCACATTAAACTTTCTTTCACGTACTTTAAAGTTGAAATACTGGGCGACTTTTTGCTGGTAAGCCGCTACTCAAAGTTGGGCTTGCTCGCGCCTTGGATCGACCAAATCCAAAGATTCCCTTAATAATTTTCTATTAGAGTCTTGATCGTATGCCATCCGTCAATGTGATGGCGGATCCAATTCAACAGGCAACACAACCTCATATCCATAAGCCAAGGAAAATGGAGTATGACCTGTTGTTGTTCTATGCGATGTTCTATACGACCAGAGGACTTCAAGCAACTGCTCTGGCCATGCCCCTTTTGCTTCTTCAAGCCTTTTCTTCAGAGTATATTTTAGTATTTTATTCACAGCCTCGACTTGTCCGTTTGCCTGCGGATGAGCTACTGAAGAAAAGCTTTTGATAATTCCATGTCGTTCGCAAAAATCCGTGAACAGATCATTATCAAACTGAATGTCGTTGTCTGAGACAATTTTTCTTAGTAATCCATAGCAGCACACTATGTTCTTGACTACAAAATCCAACACTTTCTTGGTTGTTATGGTTGCAAGTGGCTCAGCTTCGGCCCACTTCGCGAAGTAATCAACAGCCACCACGGCGTATTTGACGCCGCCTTTTCCTATGGGCAAAGACCCGATTAAGTCTATTCCCCAAATTGTGAATGGCCACAGACTTTGCATATGCTTTAGCTCATTAAGGGCTGCTCGCGAAATCTTGGAGAATCTCTGACACTTGTCATATTTTCGAACAAATTCCATCGAGTCTTCATTCATTGTTGGCCAGAAGTATCCTTGCCTTAGGATATTTTTTGATAAACTCTGCCCCTCCAGCGTACTCCCCACAGAAACCTTCATGGACTTCTCGCATTAATTCTTTGGCCTTTTCTTTTGAAATTCATCTTAGGAGTGGCATTGAGTACCCCCTTCGATATAGAATTCCATCAACCAGGATGAACCGAGCAGCCTTTTTTTGGAGGGTTCTTGCTTTGCTTCTGTTCGTCAGCAACACTCCATGCGTCAAGTACTCAGTGAAAGGTGCCATCCATGTGTCTGTTGCCTGAATTACCAGAGAAGTTTCTTCTATGCTGATGCTTGGTGCAGACAGCCGTTCAACAAGCACTATATTCACTGTGTCTGCCTCCTTTGCACTCGCTAATTTGGCCAAAGCATCAACGTTTGAGTTCTGGTCATGAGGTACTTGCTGTAGAGTATATCTTTCAAACAGTGCCAACAAATCCTTTGCTTTGTTCAAGTAAGCAACCATCTTCAGATCCCGGGATTAATACTTTCCATTAATTTGATTAACCACCAACTGGGAGTCACTATAGATTTCAAGTGACTTTATGTTCATGTCCCTAGCTAATCGTAGACCTGCAAACAAGGCTTCATACTCGACTTCGTTGTTGGACACTGTGAATTCAAATCTGATTGTGCAGTGGAATCGATGTCCTTCAGGCGTTACCAAAATCACTCTTGCTCCAGCGTGATGTTCATTAGAAGAACCATCTATAAACAATTTCCAAGAGGGAGTTTGGCTTTGAGGTTCAGGCTCTTCTGTCTGTTCACTGTTTGGAAGCCTAGTGGGTTCTGCGACAAAGTCGGTCATAGCTTGCCCTTTTACTGCTGCTCATGGTAAGTAATAAATTTCAAACTGCCCTTTTCAATAATCGGCCATCGGCTTCTGCAGAACTTGCCGTAGGGGCTGGTCGGTTAACACTGTGATGGGGTGAGCTTGGAAGTACGACCGCAGCTTTCTGGAGGCTAAAATCAAGTAGTAGGCTAATTTTTCAATGGGCGGGTACCACAGCTCTGCCACTATTAGCCTTTTCCTTACATAGTATACAACTTTTTGCACATTTTCCTCCTCTCTTACCAGAACATCACTAGCAGCATATTCTGTGATCGCCAAATAGATGAACAAAGTTTCTTTTTCAACTGGTTTAGATAAAATCGGTGGCTACGACGTATGAGACTTTAGTTCCTGGAAAGCCTTCTTGCATTCTTCCGTCCAATCGAATTTCTTATTGCCTCTGAGTAGATTAAAAAATGGGACGCACTTGTCCATCGATTTGGAGATAAATCTACTTAGGGCAGCGATTCTCCCGGTTAAACTTTGAACATCTTTTATCTTTGTTGGCGATTTCATATCGACTACGGTTTTGATCTTTTCGAGATTGTCTTCAATACCTCACGAGTTCACTATAAATCCCAAAATTTTCCCTGATCCAACTCCGAAGGAGCACTTAAGGGGATTCAGCTTCATCTAATATTTGTTCAAGACGTTGAAGCACTCCTGCAGGTCCCCTACGTGTTCTTCTGCCTTTTTTTACTTAACCAGCATGTCATCAACATATACTTCCATGTTTTTACTGATCAGCTCTTTAAACATGTGATTGACTAGTCGCTGGTATGTCGCACCAGCATTTTTCAAACTGAAAGGCATTACTTTGTAACAGTAAAGTCCTGTATCGGTCTGAAAGCTAGTGTGATCCTCGTCAGGTGGGTGCATACTGTTCTGATTGTAACTATAGTATTCATCCATAAATGACAGGATCTTGTGCCCTGAAGTGGCATCGACCAGCTGGTCGATCCTTGGGAGAGGGAAACAATCTTTCGGGCAGGATTTATTAAGATCTGTGAAATCCACGCATGTTCTCCACTTGCCATTCGGCTTAGGTACTAGTATGGGATTAGAGACCCACGATGGATAAAACGCTACCTGGTGAATCCGTTCTCCTTTAGCTTATCGACTTCTTCCTTCAGAGCCTTCGATCTGTCCTTGTTGAGCAGCCTTCTTGTTTGTTGCACCAGTGGAAAGCTTTTATCTATATTCTAGACATGGCTGATAACTGCTGGGTCAATCCCAACCATGTCTTTATGCGACCAGGCAAATACTTCCTGGTTTTTCTTCAAAAATTCCACCATCTTTTGCTTTATTGTTGTCTCTAAGTTTTTACCGACTTTCACAACCCTAGTCAGATCTGCCTCATCGAGTTGGACTTCTTCAAGGTCCTCGATCGGTCCTACTTCTTCCTCAAAATCCCCAAAGTGAGGATCCAAATCCTATCCTCACTTTGAGCAACACCCTATTTGGTGACGTGCTCACCTGATTGGGCTTGTGTTTCATTGGCCAACTGCAACTCTTTTCCGGCGTCTTCCCTCGACCCACCTCTCTTTTCCTTAGATATCGAGGAATTATAGCATTCTCTCGCTTCTTGTTGGTTTCCCAATACGCATCCTACTCCTACGTCAGTTGGGAATTTCATGGCAAGGTGCCAAACCGAGGTTACAACTCGTAGGTCGACCAGAATAGGCCTTCCAATTACCGCATTGTACGTGGAAGGACAATCAACTACTATAAAAGTAGTGAGTAATGTCCTTTTCGTGGGCGTAGTTCCTGCTGTAACCGGAAGCCTAATCGATCCTGGTGGCATGAGCCCTTCACCTGAAAAACCATAAATGGTATGGTTGCACGGCTCCAGTCCTTCACAGACAATTTCATCCTCTCCAGTGAAGATTTGTACAAGATGTTGACTGAGCTCCCTATGTCGACTAAAACCCTTTTGACCATCATGTTGGCTATCTGGACGTCCATGACCAGAGGGTCCGAGTGAGGAAATTGGACATGGTGAGAATCAAGCTCAGAGAAAGTTATTAGCTCTTCCTCTGTTCGAGCCTTCTTGGGAGTTCGCTTCTCCACACTTAGCATCTCGATGTCCTGGTCGTGACGTAAGGTCCGAGCGTATCGTTGCCTCACCTTCCCACTATCTCCTGCAAGGTGTGGGCCGCCACAGATGGTCAGCAATGTACCTGCCATAAGAGTTGGCTGTAAAAGTGGCAAGCATTGGCGTACAGGCGCCTGCTCGTTACTTCCTTGAGCCTCTCGTTGAGAACCTCCAGTGGCTTGTACGTTTCTCCTCAGGTATCCCTGTTTGATAAGGAACTTAATCTCATCTTTCAGCTGATTACACTCATTAGTGTCATGGCCATAGTCGTTGTGGAAATGACAAAACTTTGTTGTATCTCTCTTGGAGATTGTGGATGCAAAAAATCCACCTGCAGGTCTCTGCTTCGTTGAGGAAAATGAAAATGGGCTCACGACACTCCTAGTAGCAACGCGGGATCCCACCTCACTGGAGTTTCAAGTGCCTCGGGCTGAAGCACTGTGCACCTGGAGGTCTAAGCGCCTCATGCAAAGGCACCAAGTACCCATACATCTCGCGAGACCCATCGTCTCGCGAGCCTATCACCCACGTCTTGTGAATGGCACCTGGGGTGCTTCGAGCGTCTCGTGCCAAGGAGGTCATAGGGGCGTGTTGGAGGCATCGCAGGGTCATGTCTCGTGAGGCCACATCTTGCGAAGTGGCACCCGGGGTGCTGTGGATGTCTCGCGCCAATGGCCCAAGAGCCCCGCCTCGCGCCTCACCACGCCTCGCCCTGCCTCGCCCACAAGCGCCTCGCGCCAATGACCCAAGGGCCTCGTCTCGCACCAAGGGCTCAAGAGCCCAGTCTCGTACCAACCATGTCGATGGTCTCACAGCCTTGCCCTGTGCACTAGCCACGCCATGGACCTCGTGGTGCCCTCTCCTCGCGACACCACCAGGGGCTCGTGCGCCTCATCTCGCGACACCACCAGGGACTAGCGTGCCTCTCCTTGTAACACCACTAGGAGACAAGCATCTCTCAGCCCCCAAGGCGCCTCGCACCAGCCGCGTCGTGGGCCTCGTGGCGGCCTCGTCTCGCGCACTAGCCACGCCGGGCCTCAGGAGACATGACCTCCACTAAGCGTCTCGCGTCCTTAGGGGGCCTCACGAGCCATGGCCTCCACTAAGCGTCCCTCGTCCTTAGGGGGACTCGCGAGCCATGGCCTCCACTAAGCGTCCCTCTTCCTTAGGGGCCTCACGAGAAGTAAAATCAAGGTCCTCTTTAACACATGATTAAGGAAGGATAGGGGAAGCCTCATAGCGATTCGATGCGAATTCAGAAGAAGTATGGAGCACACTTGCAAGCTAAGAGGAATTAGAGTACGGACACAAGGCCCACGCCAGACAAGTAATGGTCGTACAAGTGAGGTACCTGTTGTGGTCCTCACCAGCCGATCTCTGACACCCGTACTAGGCGAGTAGTGGAGGCATAATCGAGTACTAAAGTGGAGGTGCTCCCACAGATGTTGACCGTGTACTGGTGCCGACACCACTACACCTGATATCACTCTCTTGACAATGTACTTGTGTACAATCTGGTCCCCTAGACCACAATGTATCAGGGGCCATTAGATCCCACTATAAAGGGAACCCCACTTCAACATTGAAAGGGTTGGAAAAATACTGTAGCTTTACACCAAGAGAAATACAATATATTTTCTCCATTCTTTCTTTATGCAACTATCTTCTGAACTTCTTATTAGATTCGTGAATTTTTTTCAGTTTTAAGCTACATACTTTGATTATTTCTAACTTAACTTCGTTGACGAGTTCTCACCGTCAACAGTTTTGCACTGTATGTGGGAAGAATAAGCGCCAAGCCACTGTTCTTCCATTGATTCCAGCAAGGAAAAAATGCCAAGACGTTCTAAACAACTGAGAGAGCCACGAGAGGTGGAGGTCCACCTTGATGGAGATCAGCTGAAAGCCTCCATGAAGAATCCTCCTCCACCAAAAAATGTGGAGGCCTCAAAGGAGCCCGAGGGTCACGAAGATGAAAGGGAGGCCTCATCCCCGGCCGTCCCACCTAATGAGAATCGTCCAAGGTCAACAGTTTCCCCTGCAAGAGATGCTGGTGAGTTCCTGTCCCTGAGGCCACCGTAGGTGCCAAACTTCGGCCGGCAAGATCCGGGCCCATCGACACACAGACCTGACAAGCATCCCTGAGTCCATTCCTTGAGCTCGAGTTCTAGATCTCGAATTTATGAAGAGGAGATACGTGAACTGCACCGTAAGAACCAAATCCTAGAAACCACCTTAGAGAACATGCAAGAGGTGTTGAATGGCCTGCAAGGGAAGTCAAACATATCTCTCCCAAGGCGAAAAGAGAGAGGTCAAGAGGGGGCAGAAACCACAGTCCCAGTGGATGATGGGAGGACTCGACTCTCCACCAGTAACACCCCCCGGACCAAGCAGCACGAACGTCCTGGACCACTGAAGCCGCCCAAGAGGCTAGAGTAGAAGAACAACACTGGCCCTCGTAAAGAAAACACCCTCAGATTTAGGAGAGGAACTCAACAAGAAGAGAGCGGATAAAAGGACTACACCTCCTATGACGCCTCGGGAAGGCAAATGAAAGGGAGATGTTAACTCGTTCGCGGTGAGAGACTCCTTGAACGAGAGGAGACAAGACCTAGACACAAAAATGAGGAGCCTCCGGAGCAAGATCATCACCGCATCTGGAGGAAAAGCCATTGAGGACGAGTTCAACCATGAATCGCCCTTCATTAAGGAGATCCAAGCCATCCGGCTCCCAGCCAACTTCAAGGAGCCTCATATGACCCCATATGAAGGAAACAAAAATCCCAAGTACCATCTGGACGCATTTATCGATCTGATGAAGTTAAGGGGGATTAGTAGCGGAGCCAGGTGCCATTGCTTTGTTGTCACATTAAAAGGACTTGCGTACAAATGGTTCAAAAGACTTCGATCAGGGTCCATCAGGTCGTGGCAACAATTTTCTGTTGAATTTCTCGAGCAACATCACGCCGTGCGTGATTACACAATGTCGGGCACCAGCCTCGCTAACGTTAAACAATGAGAAGATCAGAGTTTGAAGAGCTACATCCATAGGTTCAATATGGAGGCAGCCAAGGTACGGAGCTTGACTCATAGAGAGCTAAAAATGGCCATCACGGCTGGAGTACGCCCGGGAAGTAAGTTATGGGATAACATGCTCAAGAGAGAGGTCACAGATTTGGACGATTTTTACGAGCGGGTGCAGAAATATATTTGCGTAGAGGATGGTCACGAAAGCCTTAAGGCCGGAAAAGACCAGTCCCCACCAAAACCCTCAATCCGGGAGAGCCAAAGTGGTGTAAAGAAGAAGAAGGTCTATGAAGGAACAAGAGATGATCGACCTCTGAAGCCCCAATGCACTGATGAGTGCAGGCAAGGCCCCTACACCTTTTATACTGACCTCACCCATGCGAGGGAACATATTTTCCTCACGAATGAAAACCAAGTCCCTTTCAAAAGGCCCTTGCCAATGAAAAAAGACCGGTCAAAAAGAGACCCGAGTAAATATTTCCAGTATCACAAAGATATTGGCCACGCCACCGCAAAATGCAACCATTTGAAAATAGAAATCGAAGAGCTTATACGCAGGGGACATTTGGGCAGACGTCCGCAAAGAGAACCAAAGGCCGGAAGAAGGGGTATCCTCGCCACGGGCACGAGAGGTGGCCTCGGAGGTACAAGGAGAAGTCAGGACCATTTTTGGAGGGCCAGGATTCGGAGGCGAATCAAGGAAGGGGTGAGACAAATATGCCAGGGAGGCCAGACGAAGTCCACCACCATGCGTCTTAAGTTTGGAGCAACGCCCCCCGAAGAGTTTCAAGGGTGAGAATGACTTGATAACCTTCACCGAAGAAGACGCACGGGGTGTACATTTCCCTCATAATGACCCCTTGGTGTTGACTGTCCAGCTTGCAAACATGAGGGTGCATCAGGTCTTGGTGGATAATGGAAGCTCTGTGGACATCCTATATCGCCTAGCTTTAGAGAAAATTAGACTAAACATCCCGCACCTAAAGCCTTGCAATACCTCCCTATATGGATTTACATGAGATTCAATACAACCCCTAGGGGCAATTGAGTTAGCCCTCACCATGGGGGAACAACCCAGAAAAACCACCATAATGGCAAACTCTGTCATGGTAGATTGCGCCTCAGCCTTCAATGCTGTATTAGGGAGACCCTCCCTAAGAGAATTGAAGGCGATAGCTTCTATGTACCACTTAGCTATGAAATTCCCAACTCCCGGGGGAGTGGCAAGCATGAAAGGAGAGTAGAAGGAAGCGAGGGAATATTATAACACATCCCTTCGTACGGCCACAAAGTCGTCGGTGCCTATGGCAATGGTTGTGCATGAAGCACGAACTCACACGAGTTGGACCCACGAGTCGCGGAAGAACCTAGAGGTGAGCCGGTAGAGGAGTTGGAAGAAGTCACGGTCATGAATGAGCCATTGAGAAAGTTAAAGGTAGGAAGAAATCTTACGGGTATCGTGAAGGAGAAGCTGGTAGAATTTTTGAAAGCCAACTTCTACGTATTCGCCTAGAGTCACGAGGAAATGGTAGGAATAGACCCATCAGTCATATGTCATCACTTAAACATCGACCCAAAAGCAAGGCCTGTGAAGATGAAAAGGAGAGCGCTAGACCCAGAAAGATATGCAACCCTTAAAGAAGAGGTTGACAAGTTGAAGGCAAACAGGTTTATCCGAGAGGCATTCTACCCAATATGGGTATCAAACCCAGTGTTAGTCCCAAAGCCCAACGGAAATTGGAGGACTTGTGTGAACTTTACTAACCTCAATAAAGCCTACCCTAAGGACAGCTTCCCGCTTCCCAGGATAGACCAGTTAGTGGATGCCACGGTGGGGCATGAGCTACTTAGCTTCATGGATGCATATTCCGGGTACAACCAAATACCCATGAACCCGGCCGATGAAGAGCACGCTTCATTCATAATAGACAATGGGCTTTATTGCTACAAAGTGATGCCTTTTGGTTTAAAGAACATAGGTGCTACTTATCAAAGGCTAGTGAATAGAATGTTTGCAAATTAAATAGGAAGGAATATGGAAGTATACGTGGATGATATGCTGGTAAAGACAAAGAAGGTAGAAGAGCTCACAAATGATCTCAATGAGATGTTCGACACCCTCCGAAAGTTCAGAATGAAGCTAAACCCGCTCAAGTGCACCTTCGGAGTTTCATCAGGGAAGTTCCTGGGTTTTATGGTGAATTGCCGAGGTATCGAGGCCAACCCTCACAAAATCAAGGCATCCCTGGAAATGAGCCCACCACGAAGCAAGAAGGAGGTGAAGTGCTTAACAGGGAGAGTAGGAGCCCTCAATAGGTTCATCTCCATGTCCATAGACAAATGCCTCCCTTTCTTCAACATCCTAAAAGGGAGCAAGAAGTTTGCTTAGGATGATGATTGTCAGGAAGCCTTCACTAAGCTAAAGGAACACCTTGGAAAACCACCCATTTTGGCCAAGCCAGAAAAAGGGGAAAAGTTGTAATTGTATTTAGCCGTATCAAAGCATGTTATAAGTGCCACCTTGGCCAAAGGAGAAAAGAAGCATCAGTAGCTCGTGTACTATGTGAGCAAGCGGTTGGTGGACGCAGAAACCCAGTACCCAAAAATAAAGAAGTTGGCATATGCCTTGATAGTGGCTTCTCGAAAGCTGAGGCCCTATTTTCATGCTCATGCTATCGAGGTGCTCACCAACACCCCTTTGCGTCAAGTCTTGCATAAACTGGAAACTTCGGGAAGGTTGTTAAAGTGGTCGATTGAATTAAGTCAATTTGAGATCATTTACACCCCAAGGACCTCAATCAACAGGCAGGTACCTGCAAACTTTATATTCGAGTTTGCACACTGACCCCATGAGGAGGGAGAAGTAGAAGAGAATGAACCAGCACATGAATGGGAAAAGCACCCTGAAGAATGGAGCCTCCATGTAGACAGGACATCTAACGAAGGAGGAGTCAGTGCTGGCATAGTGATGACGGGACCTGAGGGGCACAAGATGTATTGCGCCTTAAGATTCAGATTTGAAGCTTCCAACAATGAAGCAGAGTACGAGGCACTATTGGCTGGCTTGCGACAAGCTAAGTAGTTAAAGGTAACCCACTTGCATGTCTTTAGTGACTCACAGCTGGTAGTATTTCAGGTGAAGGGTGAATATCAAGCTAGAGGTCCAAAAATGGCTGCATATCTCGCCAAGGTGAAAGGGTATTTGGATAAGTTGAAATGATACACCATAGAAAAGATCCCGAGGGAGAAAAACACAAACGCTGATGCTCTCGCGAAACTCGCCTCTACTTGAGACAAAGACAGGCTTGTGTCCATCCCAGTCAAATACCTCTCCAAGTCGAGCATAGCAGAAGAAGAGATCCATATGGTCAATAGCCCTAAGAAGTCATGGTTTGCACCCATCGTGAGGTACTTAAATGATGGGACTTTGCCTTTGGACAAAAAAGATGCCCGTAAGCTGGCTTACAAAGCCGCCCAATACACCCTAGTAGATGGAGTCCTATATAAGAGAGGCTTCTCTGCCCCGCTCCTACGGTGCGTAGATAAGGGAGAGGATTTAAATTTTTTGCAAGAGATACATGAAGGGGAATGTGGAAATCATGCTGGGGCAGTCCACGGTGAAAAAGGCCATCCGCCAGGGGTATTATTGGCCTACCATGGAGAAGGACACGAGCGATTTCGCGAAAAGGTGTGACAAGTGCCAGAGGCATGCAAATTATCCCAGACAGTCACCAAATGAGCTGGTGAGCATGACCAGTCTGTGGCCCTTCACTGTGTGGGGGATTGACTTGATTGGACCATTGCCAGCAGGAAGAGGAGGAGCAAAATACGCGGTGGCAACAGTCAATTATTTTACTAAATGGGTGGAAATGGAGCCTCTAGTCAACATAATGGCTAAGCAAATCACCACCTTTGTCAACAAATTTATCATCTGCAGGTTTGGAATACCCTACAAGATAATTTCCAACAATGGGACACAATTTGAAGGGGGAATGTTCGAGGAATATTGTAGGGAAAAGGGAATCAAGAGGAGTTTCTCCGCTATAGTACACCTCATCTGCAGGTTTGGAATACCCTACAAGATAATCTCCGACAATGGGACGCAATTTTAAGGGGGAATGTTCGAGGAATATTGCAGGGAAAAGGGAATCAAGAGGAGTTTCTCCGCTATAGTACACCTACAAGCCAATGGACAAGTGGAGGCCATCAACAAGATCCTAAAAAGGAACTTGAAAACAAAGTTGGAAAAGTTGAAAGGAGCCTGGGTCGAAGAACTTCCCAATGTGCTTTGGGCCTACAGGACCAAGCCTCGTTCCACCATTGGAGAGATGCCTTTCATCTTAGCCTATGGCTGCGAGGCTATCCTTCCAATAGAAATGAAGATTAACTCCATCCGCATGCAAGCATATGATGACCAGGCTAATATCGCAACATTAGCCAGGAATTTGAACCTGTTGGAAGCTAGGAGAGAAAGGGCACAACTAAAGTTAGCAACGTACCAGCAACGAGCCGCAAGATACTACAATTCAAGGGTGCGAGAGAGGGCATTTAGGTTCGGAGACCTCGTGTTAAGGAAAGCCCTGCCCAACACTCGAGACCCGAGCACGGGTGTATTAGGGGCAAACTGGGAAGGGTCCTACCAAGTTGCCCAAGTGGTGCCCCCTAACACCTACAAGCTGGCACGTTTTGATGATACCATGGTACCTAGAGCATGGAACGCAGAGCATCTAAAAAAATATTATCAGTGAGACCTCCATGTCCGAGGCAAGATTGTTATTGTTCTGTCTAAACGTGTAAGTCTAATATAATAGCTATGAGGTAGAAGGCTAAATTAGACTCCTTGATATGTAGTAAAAATGAAGTCACCATAGGTTACCAAGTACTTCACTCATTTCCAATGAATATGTTGTGGCATTAAATGAATATGTAGTAAGAACTCTTGTTTGAGCAAAATGATCGCACTACCAAAACCTCATTTACAATGATTATCAAAATGCGTGAATGAAATGATTAAAGTGCCTACCGAGATAAATCTCGCCAACCACTTGCGGGGCAGAGTATATAGCCAAAAAAGGGTCCTAAACGAGCCCTTATCTATACAAAAAAAGGGGTCTGGTCCTAAACGATACCCTTATATATATAAAAAAAAAACCCCTTACAAATAAAAAAGAAGACCTTGCAAGGCATCACTTGAGTTCACAAGGATTAGCTACCCTTATGAACATCAAGGAGGTCAAAAGGTCCTACAAGAAAAGCCTCCTAATAAGGGTAAATGCTTCCACAAGAGGAAGTGCCCCAGGAGAAGCACCCACCAATAAGCCTAGAGCGGCCATTAAGCCGTCTAGCCAAAAGGGGTCCTAAAAGAGACCCTAGCAAAAATTGTACTATGGATAATGACAAGAAGGACGCTTCTCGCAAGAAATAATAAGCGCGCGCAAAAGTATATAAAAGGATGACTAGAACCAAAAGGGTCAACATATCCTTATAGATACAATCAAGGTGCACCAAAGAGAGACCTATCGAACCCCTTCGTATGGGATCCAAAGGACCTCAAGCATGATAAACAAAAAAGTATAAAAAGAGAGGACCTATCGAACCCCATTTTGCGGGCTCAAAAGAACCTCAAACATAGAGGAACAAAAGTGAATGATCACATATGTATATATATATAAAAAAGAGAGTTATGATAATGTGTCAGGACTCAGAGAAATTAAAAACAAAATAAGGCTCAAATGAGCATACAACCACATTGAACTGAACAGTAAAAATTGCAGAAGCGGGATCTTAAGGCCTCCTGCTGTAGGCATTCCACTCAGCCACCCTGGCAACAACGTGCTCACCAAAGGAGGAAAAATCAATGTTAGGATTTTGCCTCCATACTCCATAGAGGGCGCGCTCTATGGATTTATACTCGATATCGGCCAAATTCGCCTTTAAGGAAGTGACCCTCTCCTGCAACATTGCGATTTTGGCCTCTGCTCCCTTAAGATCGGCCTCTAAGCGAGTATCCTTCTCCTACAGCATCACGGCCTTGGCAATCTCCCTCTTCTTCTTTTTTGATGATGAAGAGGCCTTTGCCAGGGCCTTCTCAAGCTTAAGGTTGGTTTCAATGAGTTCCTTCTCGAGCCCCTGGACCTTGACCGTTAGATGGTCCCTCTCAGCATTCGACGATGAGAGGTCTTGCGCCGAGTCGGCAAATTGTTGGGCCACTGTATAAGTCTTCACAAGAAAAATAACAATAATGATGATGAGCAAGAAAAAAAAGGGTAAGGCCAATGTAAGATGCATGAACTCACCCAAGTGGCGGAGCGCACAAGAGTCTCCCGAAGCTCTAACATGGCGGAACTCCCACAACCTCTCCAATCAGCCTCAAGAAGATCCCAGGGACCTGGATATATTGTTGCCCATAAGAGGTCACCATGCGGCCCACCCAAGGCGCCCCCTCCGATTCAACAGGACCTAGCTGGGTAGGGACAAAAGACCCGCTCACCAAAGGAGGTAGGACGCAGGAATATCAGGAAAATAAGCCCCCGACGAACCAGGATTAAGGGAAGCATGAGGGAAAGCATCGTAGTCCTCGGAAAAGGGACAGACGAAGCCCCTCATCATGGCATGTTGATCATGGGAGTGAGAGGCCATGTCATGGTCCGTAGGGGCTAAAGGAGGGCACCCCCTAGGAGACAAAGATGATCGGCGAGGTCGCCTATGTTCTGGGGAAACCTCCTCGGCCACACACTCTGCATCACCCCCATCCGAGTGAGGCTCAGCTAAAATCGCCTTTTTCCTCCGCTCAAAAATATGCCACAACAACTCAGGCTCTGAAACCATGGATAGCTTGTAATGGTTGAGGTTGGTGACGGTGAAGAGACATGCAGCCATTTTCTTGGTGGGGTCAACATCGAGAAATCTGTCCACCGCATCCGCCTCCGACTCGAAAACGTCAGGAATGATGAAGTTCTTTGCACAATCAACACAGTTTCCAATATGAACATAAGTTCCAAAATGGTAAGTTAAAAAAAAACTTGAAGTACTTACTAGGAGATGAGCGAAAGTGCACTCGAATAGAAATGGGACATTTCACGAAGAAGTCCTGCTTCCAGGTCCCTGGGTTGGACACAGAACCCTCTATCAAGGAGACCTAAGAATTGGCTTTCTACAGGAAATAAAAGCCTTTGGATTTAGGAGTGGGTATGAGGTTGTACATGTAATGCACCTCTTGAGTCATGGGAGCACGCTCATTAAGCTCCATATACACCATAAAGAGGCAGCTCAAAGTCAGCCAGCTGTTGGGTGCCAACTGGAGCGGAGCAAGGGCGAAATGGTTGAGAACCATGATGAAAAATGGGTGTAATGGAATTGTACCACCCACCTTCAAGATGTGCTCACTCATGGCACATAGCCCTGAGAAGGGTTATCAGCCCGGCACTTGTTCGAAGAAACATATAACTTGTACTCCTTGCCAACACGGTATTTCTCTGCTAATTCTAGCAATTTTTTCTCAGACACATGGGACACTAGGTGTAACACCCCAAGTTGCTAATAAGGTTTAAGACCTTGTTTAAGCATGCCTGGAGGGCAAGAAGTAAATTGACATGATATTATATGAATTTGATTGAATTTGTGATTAGAATGCATGATTAGGTTGTGTACAGATGCTTGTGAGCCCCGTTTGTATGTTGGGGGTAAACTGGTAATTTTTGCCCGTTGAGGGCATAGATGTGATAATTGTATTATGTGATTTGTACCACGTGAGTGTGGAGTTTTTATTGTGATGCACGCGTCGAGACGGTCCTAGTGAGCTACTTAGTCTAAAAGTCACAACGGGATTTTGTACCCGGCTCGGAAGGAGCCTAGTGGTACTTTAGGAATTTCGTAAATTGAATTGAGAACTAATGGTTATAGTTATTGGCGATTGAGTAACCTGTGTGACCATTTGTAACTGCTTTGAGTAACAAGTTTTAGATAGAAAATGGTAGAATTGAAATAGAAGTGAAAGGACTTGAGTGCCCTTGAAGGTTTAGTTAGGAAGGATTATTAGGAAGGGGTAAAGTGGTCATTTGGCAAGGGATTTAGAAAATTTTCAGCTGGGATATTGGGGAACACGGTTTGGGCATTGGGTCATTTGGTGGTTTTGATAAAAATTGAAGAGAAGAAAAACTAGAAGAAAGAAAAAGCTAGGGCAAGAAGAAGAAGAGTAGAAGGGGCTGAAGTGGGAGTTTAGGAGGAGATCAAGGAAGCTTTTGGGTGAATTCTCCACTTGAGGTAAGGATTTTATGCACATTTAAGATTTGTTTATGTTTTGATTTGAGAAATCTAAAGCATGAGTTAAGTTTTTAAAGTTTTGGGTTGAGTTGCTGAAATTAGAAATCAAAGGGTGGATCTTTGGGTGGGATGGTGTTTTGATCTTGATACTAGTGTTTATGGGTTGTTAGATGGTTCATATGAAGTTTTAAATTGATCTTGGGGTTTAGGTATTTGTTTGGGATGATTTGGGGAGGTTGTAGCTCGGGAAACACGCAAGAGAAAACCCAGAAATCTGGGTTCGCGAAGGAGCGCCGCGGCCCTGTTCTTGGGCGCCGCGGCGCGAGGCTGCTTTCAGGCAAGGGGGGCTCTCTGACTTGCTGGGCACCGCAGCCCTCTTGGGCAGCGCCGCGGCGCTAGGCCATTTTCAGGACATGAAATTTTGCAATTTTGAGCTTTTGCTCCGGGGGTTCGGGGGATGTTTCCAATGAATTGTTTTAGGAATTTGGGAGTCCCGAGAGTGTGGAATTGGTCCCGGGAAGTGGTTTTGAATTGATTAGTATTAAAGGATGTTTTATACGTGTTGTGACTAGGTCTTTGGAAAAGCTCGGGTTAGAGGACCGTGCTCGCAGCTTTAGTGCATCAGAAAGCTCGGAATACAGGTAAGAAAACTGTAGCACTCAAGAACAGGGCATGGGCCCATAGTGTTATTGCAGGGCATGGCCCTAGATTGTATTATGTGCTAATGTATAACCTTAAATGAATTATCATATGATTGAAAGATTATTTCGAGATGTACTATATGTGTGATTATAATGAAATGAACGGCTAAGGCTGAGAGCGGCGAAGGCTGAGAACGGCCGTGGGGCCGGAAGTAACACCTAGCACATGGGATGCTTATAGTCAGGGTGGGACCCAATGGATATATGAGTTATCCTTACGGTAAGGACCGAGACCCCAGGCTTGGGTTAGACCTCTGGGGCAGCATGGCCGTGTTTGTTTAGTCTGATGGTTTTCCTGTTTATCAATGGATTATATGCTGGTATAATATATGCATATGTTATTTACTGTATGAGTTTTCTTGCTGGGCTTCGGCTCACGGGTGCTCTGTGTTGCAGGTAAAAGCAAGGGGCCAGTCAACCAGCCATGAGTATGGAGAGCGTGGGGGCGGCGCGTACATGTTCAACCTGCCCGACTGCTTTGGTTGGGGGCTGTATTAACTTATTCTTTTGATAGTCAATCAAGTGTAAATCTATTTTTGAGTTGTAAGTATTTTGTAAACCTTATTTTGGGATCCCAGATGTTGATACTTAAAGTTTTTAATGAAACTAAGTATTTTCAAAGATTACAGCCTTAACTTCCGGTTAGTCACACTTTTAGTCTTTGAAAACCTCGTAGAGTCAGTTAGTTGCACAGTTGTGTTTTAAACTCACTTAGTAACGGCTCTAAGGTAGTAGGGCGTTACACTAGGGTAGATGCCAATAGGGGACCAGGGTCTGGCTTCTTAGGGGCTACCTATCACCGTACTCTCTTTGACATATCTGCAAAACCAAGAGAAAAAGGTGAGGTAGAAATAGGGCACTTTACCCTCCATTTTTTCTTCCTAGCAAGGGTCTTCCACTGAGGCACTGAGTGTGAAAGCGCTAAGCAAGGGTAGACCGAGAACAAGGGTTGAGGAGAAACCTGGATGACCCCATGACAATCATAAGGGGAAAACAAGGCAGGAGGTTCAGGTGGGAGATTTCCCTCCATAAACTCCAACTCCATCTGCAGATCTAAAAGGGTCACCCTAAGGTTCGCTACATGGTCGTTAAGGTCAAGGGGGAAAGATACTCCATCGCCCCTCATAACTGAGTCTATTTTGCTCTCCACCACCCATATTTTACGTCTAAGTTCAGCCATATGCTCAAGATGATGTATATGGGCCTGCCTCAAAGTGTCATAGTCTTGGTGAGGGTTGTCTTTGGGGGACTCCGAATCTGAAGATAAGTCTACGAACTCGACCCCCGGAGGAGCACCAGATGACCCCTCACATGCCATGGTACCTTGTCTCGTAGGTAATCAGGGTTCACGTGTAAATGAGAGGATTGCTGCAAAACACAAAGGAATGGGCTCAAAACCTCTAGGCACAAGCACTCTAAATGACCAGCTACGGGGTATCAACGAGGGCATGTAACTGGGTTAACTCACTGCGAGCTCTGGCCAAAACAACCCATCTCGAGTGGTGCTAATTTTAGACCTAGTGAACATAAGGGAGAAAGAAAGTATACCTCAAGTAAGTAAAATCAAGCGCTGTCGTGGTCAAAAGGAGGCCGAGGGTCAAAACCACCATCACGGTCGAAGAGAAGCAAAGGATCGAAAGTACGCAACTGCAAAAACAAAGGAAAATGATGTTTTAGCCCCTAAGTATCTGCATGAATATGGGCATAAAAGAAATGAACACAAATAATAAAAGAAAAGGCTAACAAAAATGAGGTGGTGAGGAATCGAACCCCTTACCTCTTGAAAGGAATAAGGATTCCAAAGCCACTAAGCTAAAGAGATAAAGTGTGAATGATAGGATAGACATGAAGGCCTATTTATAAGAATCATGGGCTCATCTTAGCCATCAGGTCCAATGCTTGATCTATGGTCAAAAATGGGGCCAAAGACCTACATTGGGATCCGCAAAGCCAAATAATAGGCTCACATTCAATCTCAAGTAATAACAAGGATCATCATAAACACCACCTATGCTTTGGAGGCCTACTTATAAGAACCAAAGAAATGAGTCTACCAAAGCACCTAAAGGTCCTCTCCTAGACTGGGGGGCAAGTGTAGATGCAAAAAATCCACCCGCAGTTCTCTGCCTCGTTGAGGAAAATGAAAATGGGCTCACGACACTCCTAGTGGCAACGCGAGATCCCACCTCATTGGAGGTTCAAGTGCCTAGGGTCGAAGCACTGTGCACCTGGAGGTCTAAGCGCCTCATGCAAAGGCACCAAGTACCCAGGCACCTTGCGAGACCCATCATCTCGTGAGTCTATCACCCCATGTCTCGTGAATGGCACCTGGGGTGCTTTGGGCGTCTCGTGCCGAGGAGGTCATAGGGGGATGTTGGAGGCATCGCAGGGTCACGTCTCACGAGGCCACATCTCACGAAGTGACACCTGGGGTGTTGCGGATGTCTCGCGCCAATGGCCCAAGAGCCTCACCTCGCGCCTCACCACGCCTTGCCCTGCACCTCGCCCACGAGCACCTTGCGCCAACGACCCAAGGGCCCCATCTCGCGCCAAGAGCCACGTCTCGCACCAACCATGCCAAGGGTCTCGCGGCCTGGCCCCGCGCACCAGCCGCATCGTGGGCCTTGTGGTGGCCTCGCCTCATGACACCTCCAGGGGCTCTCGTGCCTCGCCTCGCGACACCACCAGGAGCTCACGCGCCTCACCTCGCGACACCACCAGGGACTTGCATGCCTTGCCTCGCGACACCACCAGGGGCTCGCGCGCCTCTCATCGCGTGACACCCCCAGGGACTCGCGCGCCTCTCATCGCGACACCACTAGGAGACAAGCATCTTGCAGCCCCCAAGGCGCCTCGCATCAGCCGCGCCGTGGGCCTCGTGATTGCCTCGCCTCACGCACCAGCCACGCCGAGGGGGCCTCGCGAGGCATGGCCTCCACTAAACGTCTCGCGTCCTTAGGGACCTCACGAGCCATGGCCTCCACTAAGCGTCCCTCGTCCTTAGCGGGCCTCGCGAGCCATGGCCTCCACTAAGCATCCCTCGTCCTTAGGGGCCTCACGAGAAGTAAAATGAAGGACCTCTTTTACACACGATTAAGGAAGGATAGGGGAAGCCTCATAGCGATTCAATGGGAAGTCAAAAGAAGTACGGAGCACACTTGCAAGCTAAGAAGAATTAGAGTACGGACACAAGGCCCACGCTAGACAAATAGTTGTCGTACAAGTGAGGTACCTATTGTGGTCCTCACCAGCCCATCTCTGACACCCGTGCTAGGTGAGTAGTGGAGGGATAATCGAGTACTAAAGTGGAGGTGCTCCCATAGACTCTGACCAAGTACTGGAGCCAACACCACTACACCTGATACCACTCTTCTGACAATGTACTTGTGTACAATCTGGTCCCCTGGGCCACAATGTATCAGGGGCCATTAGAGCCCACTATAAAGGGAATCCCACTTCAACATTGAAGGGGGTTGGAAAAATACTGTAGCTTTACACCAAGAGAAGTACAAGTTCTTTTCTCCATTTGTTCTTTCTACAACTATCTTCTAAACTTCTTATTAGATCCATGAAGTTTTTCAGTTTTAAGCTACATACTTTGATTTTTTCTAACTTAACTTCGTTCACGAGTTCTCACCATCAACAGAGATATCCTTCCTTATAGGTGTTGGTTTCTTGTAAGGGACAATGGAGCTGGTTGCCTGGTAAACCTCTGCTCTGCTCTCGACAAGGGTCGTGTAGTTGGTGAATCTTGGCTCGTACCCGCTGCCTTTAGGGCGCTTATTTTCAGACGTTGATGGCTCAACGTTTGCCCTTTTCCCACCATTTTTATTGTTCCCGTTCCCATTGCCTTTGCCGTTTCCATTGGGTTTATCTGACCCATTGGCGGCTTTGGCGGGATCTTCTTTTGGTCCCTTGTCTTTCGCGGGCGATTTCCTCTCGTTGGCAATTGTGTCCTCTAGCTTAATGTATAGATCTGCTCTATCAAGATACTCCTGGGTACTCCTCACCCCATTCTTTCTTAAGTTGTTCCAGAGGGGAGAATGTCGCCTTACTCCAGCAGTAAGGGCCATCATTTTCCCTTCATCGCCCATTGTTTTAGCCCCCTGTGCTGCTTGCATAAAATGTTGGACGTACTCCTTTAAGGATTCTCCCTCCTTCTAGCGTATCTAGACCAGCTGGTTGGCTTCAGTTGGGTGTACAAGGCCAGCATAGAATTCCTTCCTGAACATTTCCCATGATACTATACTAGTATGAGGGAATTTAAAGAACCACTCCTAAGCAGTGTCAGATAGGGTGGCCGGAAAGATCCTGCAGCGAGCATCATCTGACACCTTCTGGATGTCCATCTGTATCTTAAACTTGTTCACATGAGATACTGGGTCTCCATACCCATCAAAATTTGGCAATACTGGCATCTTGAATTTGCTGGGGGTTTCTACCACAGCTATTCTCTATATGAACAGAGTGCCTCTTCTCCGATCATACTCGATGTGGGATGTCCGACTCCCTACCAGCTACTGGACAGCTTGGTTTAATGCATCTATTTGGGCTTGTATGGTGTCTGGGATCGCTTGGGCGACTGGTGCTGGAGGGGCGTACTCATCGTGCCTTTTGTGCCTGTCGTTGAGCACGTCCCTTAAGTCATCATCTCTGCACCTTTGCTCGTTGGCGCCAAACCGATCAAAGACGTTAGGATGCCCCCCAGCGTTCTGGCTCGCAAACCTATTTTCTCTTGGTGGGGGATTCCTTTCTCCACCTCTTTCTTCTCGCCCTTGACCAGCATTCCTTTTGTCGGAGTCAGCTTCATTATAGTCATGGTCTTCCCTGAACTGGGACTGACTATGGCACGACCGATTGGTCACGTTGCTCCCCCCTCGAGCTGGCACCTCCCGAGCATTATGGGGAGGCCTGCGTTGGTCGGTAGGTCCCCGGGCATTATCATGCCGTGGGGGTCCCTTGACCGTAGAGCCTGACTTGGTGTACCTCCTGTTAGCAGAAGGATGTTGCCCCTTGCTCGCTGGATTTGGCTCATCGGCCATTGAGCGTCTAGGGCTTCGGGGAGGCTGCCCGACCCTATTCTGCCTTTGACTCTGGGGATTATCTCGACCAGCGCAAGAAGGTAGCTGTTGCTCAAGATCCTGAATTGGGATATCCTGTTGAGCAGCATGGGGTTGCTCCAGCCTTTGAGGACTCGCCAGCTGAAGCGGAGGACTCGGGTTTGGGGTCCGTTGAGGAGGTGCGTTTGGTGGTTGATCCGGTTGAGAAGTCATTGCAGCTTTCCCCCGAGCCAACTGAATGGCTGCTTCTAGGGCGGTAGTGGCATCTCTCTACCGGCGGTCCATGTCTGCCTGCCGCTCATTTAGTTCTTGGCGTTGACATTCAATTTCCCTCTGTTGCAATGCCAACATCTCAGCCGCATTCTGTTGATTGGCCTTCAGATTGGTTAACTCCTCTTGCAACACACTTAGTTTTGTCCTCAGGGTTTCAGAATCCATTTCTTCCTCTTCAAAATCCAACTGTGGCTCATCTTCACCCACGTTTGTTGGAGGAGACTGGGTGGATGCAGCGCCAGAAGTCTGCCCCGTCTTCTTGGATGTCTTAACCATTTGATCTTCTTGAGGTCTAGAATTAATCTCTCAATGTAAGCACCAAAATGTTGACCCTCGAATTGGTCAACAACACGGAGTCAGATAAACGATAGCAAATGAGATGAAAACAAGAAGAAAAATCAATTGGAAATCAAACAACACAAAGGATTTATAGTGGTTCGGCCCCAATTGGATGGTAATGACCTACGTCCACTTAGTGTTCTTATTGATATTGAATCCCAACTGTGATCAATGAACTAGGGTTCACGAGTTTCACAAGCCTTGGGAAGATTACAAGTTCGGCGAATAATCACACTATATTCTTCTCTCTGAGTACAAAGATCAAAGTTCCAAAATCCAAAAGTCCCTCCCTTGAGCCATTTCATTCTTATTTATAGGCTCAAGAAGGTTACATGGGATGATGGGCCTTAATTACAATTAAGACTTGCGTATCAAAGTAATAAAAGAAAATATAATAAATGTTAATATTACAAGATTGTATATCCAGAAGAAAGTAAATGAAAGTATGCGACTAGACTAGTCGCACCTAAGCGTGAGGCTTGATAAATCAATAACTCTTTGGTCGATGGTCGAACAGGATTCATTCACTTAAAGCTGCCATGTGCCAGCCACATGTAAGTCAATCCTGCCACGTCATCAGGAGCCATTTTTCGGGTAAACAGTATAACAATAAAAAAACACAAAACTTTGAATAAAAATCAATGCTTTATTGATAAAAAGCAGGAATTAAATACAAGCTGGGTTAAAATTGTATAAACATCATTCCTACATTACTGATAATAAGGTCATAGATGTTCATCATTCCAAGCTCGTGGGACCAATTCTCCATTCAATCTCGCTAGTTTATAAACACCAGGTCGAATGATGGACTCGGTTTGATATGGTCCTTCCCAATTATAACCGAGCACACCTGCAGAGGGGTCTCGTGTGGCCAAAAACACACATCTAAGGACCAAATCTCCCAATCCAAATTTTCTGTCTCGAATCCTCTTGTTGAAGTATCTTGTAGCCCTCTGCTGGTATGAAACATTCCTTAGTTGGGCTTCGTCTCATTTTTCTTCAATTAGGGCTAGAGTTTCTTTGAGCTGGGATTTTTTTGAGGTCTAGTCATATGTCGTGTGCCTTATTGTTGGGATTTCGTCCTCAATATGTAATATGGCCTCGCAACCATAAGCCAGGGAGAAGGGGGTATGTCCCATTGAGGTCTATGATGTCATTATGTATGCCCATAGGATAAACATTTAGAAGTAGCTCAACAGTAACTACAATGAATGTTGCGGATGAACGTGGTGAAGAACATAAATTCCACTGGATAAAAACAGGGAGAGAAAAAAACTCTTCAAACCAAAGTATGAGATACTTACAGTGTGTTCTTCGACGGTAAGATGTAGACTCGGTGATGGGAAGCTCCTGGAAAGCTTCTGGGTGACTGGGTAAGCTGAACAGTTTTTGGGATTCCTGGGAAAGAAAAGAGGCTTGGAAGTGCAGAAAATGAATTTTTTTTAAATGAAAGGTGGTGAGTTTGAACTCTGGCCATCTTTTTTATACGTAAATTGTGTAGATTAATCTGGGCCATCCAATTGGGTTAGTTCAAGATCCAAGGGCCAAGGTTAAATAGACCAAATGGCGGAAAAAAGGTGACAAGACAATTATTGCAGTCTTCGAAACCTGAACAGACGCCAATTGCGGTACACCACGTATCCAGTACTCAAGTAGTGGGCAGACATGGTTTTGTGTAATGGAAGTCTAAAAGCCCCTACTGTGTAGGTCAAAAAGTGACGACGTCATACACGAGCAGGAGCTTGGGGGGCAAATATTGTTCCCTAATTTTATCTCGAGTTCATTCACTCAGCTCGGGTACAGCTGGCAAATAAATATACAGAGAAATAGCCAGGGGAATGATACATGCTTGTTATCCACGTGGGCAACTCCAATTTCATGTGGTCACGCGTGGTGTTAGGCGTCCTGGGTTTAACTCGAGCTACGAACACGAATGCTGTGAAGTGCAAGCTCAGAATATTAAAACAGTTGTTGAAGCACGAGCTTGGAGGGGATATCCAGCTCGTGGTAGCTCTAGTATATTGCATATCCGCAGATCCCCAGAGACTCGGGATCCCTTTATACGTATATTAATGACCAAGTTGTCATATTTAATATCTCAGGTATTAGGAGTACATTTACCTTGTGATTAGATCATATCCAAATATAAATGGAAATTATTTGTATTAAATGTAATAATTATGTAAATGCATGATTGACTCATGCAGTTACCCAAACCTGTCCATGGAATTCCCTTATAAATACTAGGAATATTGGACAGGAAAGGGGACCATAATTCTGTAATATCAAAAATCTGCCAAAATAGAGAGAGAAACAACAATAATATAGACTCGTAGACTAGGTGGATTTTAACCACTAAACCATGTAAAAGTTATGTATTCTTGAATAAAATTATTTATTTTTCATTACGGTTTATTAAGCACTAATCTACCTTATTATTTCTTAATACACTGTTGGCAAAAAACTGCGTCAACACTACCAAACATGCTCAAGGAGAAGTTTCCTTAAGCTTCTTCTTTGAAGAGAAAATGAGGAAGAAATTCAAACAAAAAGAACAAGAAGACCACTGGCAAGGCACCATATGCTGCAAAGCATCATGGAGAAGGCCTCATTATAATTACACTAAAAGGGACTGTTAAAGGGGAGTGTTTCCAACTGCAAGGAGAATGAGAATTGTTACAAGATTGACCAGTACTCAAGGAATATGAAGACCAAGATAATGAAATATTTATCTTGGATGCATGTGATTTTAGAGGATGATTCTTCAGTTTTGCATCGCTGAATCAAGATCGACTAAACATGCATGTAATTTTTTACACCTTTTTAGCATTAGGAAAGCCACGAAGGATAAAAAGCAAAAGCTTGGAATCCATCAAAGGTTGTTTGTATCAGACAAGGAAAAAGGGTAAGCTTGAATGAATTTTGGAAATAATTATATTGTTTTAAGACAATGTGTATTTTATTCTGATTTTCAACAGAAATTTTAATTTCAGTTTTTCTTATTACATCAACAACAATTTGTAGTTACTTTCACAAGTAATAAAATCCTATTTCTTTAAATGGATGTGAATTGAGGGGTGGATGTATGGAAAACGGGCTATACCTATTGCAACCAAACGAACCGTATGTACTAAATAATGAGTTGTTTAAGATAGCTAAATCTGGGACGGTTAAACGAAAAAAGGTCAATAACGTTAGAAATGATGTATCATTGGCATCTTCGCTTTGGTCATATTTGCTATGAAATGATTCAAAGAATAACAAAGGCTGGGCCTTTGAGGGAACTCACCTAGGGTGACCTACCAGTTTGTGAATCTAGTCCAGATGGAAAAATGATGAATCGTCCATTATCTGTGAAAAGAGAAAGGGCCAAATAACCACTAGGGCTAGTATATTCAAATTTCTGGGGACAAATGGATGTTCAAGCAAGGGGTGGTTATGAGTGTTTCATCAGATTCATTGACGATTGCTCTAGAGACTCATGTAAGTACCTAAAGCATATGAATTATGAGAATTTGTTAAGAAGTTCAAAGAATTCATTGCTACGGCTTTAAAACCATATTAGGTAAAATGTTATTGATCTTGCCATCTAATAGGGGTGGAGGATATTTGTATAATCAGAAACAAGATCATTTAATTGAATTTGGAGAATTGTCTAAAGCAACTACCCCGAGGACT
This sequence comes from Humulus lupulus, assembly GCF_963169125.1. Classification (NCBI taxonomy): domain Eukaryota; kingdom Viridiplantae; phylum Streptophyta; class Magnoliopsida; order Rosales; family Cannabaceae; genus Humulus; species Humulus lupulus. The sequence continues at coordinate 217,380,236 of NC_084802.1, read as the reverse complement.
CCGCAATAGAACAGTGTTGCTGAGCGGCATGAATCACGATTCAAGTCTACTGACTTCATACCCAAATCTTTTCTGGAGACATGCTACCTAGATCGCATGTGACATTTTTTAAATGTTGTGCCATCTCAAAGCTGTCTCCAAGACACTACTAGAATTATGGAATGGTCGTGAACTTGGTTTATGTCATTATGGAATTTGGGATTGTCCTGCTTATGTCTTGAGGAAAAAGGTAGGAAAGCTAGAACGACGAATTGAGATTTGCTTGTTTGTTGGCTATTCTAAAGGTACTTAGGGTAGTCTATTTTATAGTCCAGTAGGCAAGAAAGTGTTTGGCTCTACAAATGCTACTTTTCTGGATAATGACTACACAATGAATTTCAAGCCTTGTAGCAAAATAGTATTAGATGGAAAAACGACAAACTATTGTTCCATCCTCACTGACGCAAGTCGATGAAAACAAGGTAGAGTTAGAAACCACTAATCCAAGTCAGAAGGTTGCGGTGCTTCATCCTAGTGGGAGGGTTTCTTGGAACTCGATACCTATGAGATGGATAGTGAAACCCACAAGTTGGTTGGGGACACAGGTAACAATGACCCATTGGTCTTTAAACAGGTACTGGGTAAGTCTGAAAAAAATCTTTGACTCGAAGCCAAGTACCAGAAAATAGAGTCTAATTACTCTAAATTTGTCTGAGATCTTGTAGATGCGTCGTTGGACTTTAGGCCCATGGGGTGCAAGTGGATCTATAAAAAGAAGAGGGGAGATGATGGAAAGGTCGAGACATTTAAGGCTCGACTCGTGGCAAAGAGAAAAAGTTGACTTAGAGAAAAGTTTTTCTCTAGTAGTCATGTTAAAATTCATTTAATATACTCTTATCCATAACCTTTTGATAAAGAGACAAGCAAAATGGACATCAAATAAGAATTTTTAATGGTTATCTTGATGCGACCATATAAAACGCCATAATCTAGTGCTTTGTAAAACATTCACATATTCATTGGTTTATAGGAGAAAAGCCACATATTATAAAGATTTCAGTGGGGCCTTGCTAAAACATGCAAGTTGGGCCCAATAGTTTAAAAAGAAAATAATAGTTTTCATGCAACGTTTTTACAACAAAAATAATTAAAGTTCAAGTCCCACTGATAAGTTCTGAAAGTTAAAAATAACATAACATTGTTCTTTAGAAATTGGCATTTTAAACTGATCATTTCTCGTCCATAGGATGCCCCCACGCCATACACACTCTGACGTCGGAACTTCCCACATCACCACGCATGCCACAGAGAAATCCTATTTGCTACCTAGAAGGTAAGGAAGTACGAACAACACACAAGTAAACGCAACAAAACATATTCACATTCATACATCATTGCATATCATACTTAACTTCATCATCATACGTCATCATTATTATAAACATTATCATCATAAACGTTATCTTCATAAACATCATCGTCATAAACATTATCATCATAACATCATCATCATAAACATTAGCATCATAAACATCATCATCATATCTTTGTGAACATGACCCGCTTTCTTGTCCATGTCACATCTTGAGGTAAACAGGATCTGTGGTCCTTGAATAACCTCGGCGTGTCTGCCCTATGAGTTACGTCTTTATATCCTTAGTAACCCCTTTGTTGTGTCGCATTCAACACGCTAACAACCATTACATATAACTCAGGTTACGTCTTAGATCCTTAGTAACCCCTTTGTTGTGTCGCGTTCAACACGCTAACAACCATTACATATCATACAACATACATTCATATCATACAACATAGCATAAACAAATAGAATTTCACACATATCATACAACATACAGAAATATATACAATCAAGTCATATAAAAGCCAAGGAAAAATACATGATTCCTTGCATTCATCATCAAATCGTAGCAGCATTTCACACATCATATCATATCATTTATCCTTAAACAAGTCAATCTTACCATTCATAGCATAAACAAATAGAATTCTATCTAACTTCCTTACCTTATGTCCAAGCTAAGTAAAACGACAACTTCTCAACGAGCCTATACCATAATCAAAATAACATTCCTTAGCATCACATAAACTCTATTTTGCCCACTCATATAGCTCATGTGTCCATGGGCCATGCACACATGGTGAGAGTTACTCACAACATCTAAACAATGCATAATTACACATAAGGTCATAAAAGAATAATGCACATTCTACCTATATTGCATGCATGATCTTGCTATAAAAACTACAGGGTTGCATAATAGACATATTTTTTAACGTAAAAGTGAATTTGCATGCGACATGCATACGTGGGAACGTTGCGTAAACGTGGCGTTTAAAATGATAATTCACTACGTGTCTTAGTTCTATTGTTTTCAAAATAATAAAATTGTAGCATGCTTTGATTACCATTATTTATCTCTTTAAAAAATTTCAAGTTGATTAATCTCCCAAAAGCATTATTTTTATTTCATAAAAATAATTTAATCAACCATTTAAAAAATATAACTATTCCATTAATCACTTTTAATTTCCATAAAATAACAAAGACTAACAATTATGTAAAATACTCATAATTTAACATGTTTATTTAGAAAATAACATTATAATCCAATTAACAAATTTACGAACTTAATGTGAAAAAAATATAATTTTTAGATGTGGAAAAATACATTTTTACTTGTGTTATTTTTAAAGATTAAATTTAAAATAGAATAAATTCTTATGTGAAAAATCCAATAATTATTTTTATAAATATTTAACTAAAATTTCAGCCATAATTTAATTTACTTAAAATTCACAAGTGAACTAAATTAAACATTTTTCTTAATCAAAATAAAGAAAAATCATAACTATTAAAATGAGCACTCATGTTATATTAAAAAAATACCACTTTTAATATTTACATAGTTTAGGGTATTAATTTATTTTAAGATACTCACCAAATTTCTTTTATTAAAATACAACTTCACATTTTTTTTTTACAAAAATTCCAGCAACCAATTATATCATTACAATCACCATTTTTAATTTTTTTTTTAAAACTCATATTTTCATCAAAATATTAAAAAAAAAATCTGTAGGTAATTATTTGTGTAAAAATATCATTTTAAGTGTGAATTAAAACACTATTTTATTCTCATAAATACAACATATCATTAGAGACATTTCTAATGTATGCATATCATTATTTCACCAAACTTATTCACCAATTATTCACAAAATCAGCAATCATAAATCATCATGAAATTCATCTTTAATTAATGTTTCTCAAAACCCAATCCATAATCTTCATGAAATCACCAATATATCAATTTATAAAAAATTCAAGACAATCCTTTCTTTTATTTAAATTAACCTAGCATGTTCCTAACATGTATAAGTGACACAAAAATAAAAACATCACAACATGCATCACACCCTATAGGTCGAAACCCATGCACCACAATTCCCACATATTAACAATTTAACCCAAATTCATAGGCATGTTTACTAACAATTTTAATAAACTTATGAACCCTAATACAAATAGAAGATCACATAATTCCAACATGTTTTCCAAGAGTAAGATGAAATAATGATTTAACAACAACAATAATACATTTGCATGAATCCATCATCATCCTTATATTCTTATCAAAATAACCATGAAACATAACCATAAGAATTTTAGATTTCATGTATGACCAAAATCTCTAATCATGATTGCATATACACACCACACGCCCATGCCCAAAACTTCTATGCATCAAACAAAACAACCCTTCATCCCTACATCAATAATATCAATCAACACAACATAGTATCCTACCCAAAACTCAAACCCAATTTTAGCCATGATCTTTCCAAATAACAACATAAAATAACAACCACCAAAGAATTGAAGGGGGAAAAAATCCAATACCTCTCTTGATAGAAAATCAAGAGCCCAACTAGAACCACCTCCTTGCTCAAAGTCCTAGGGGTTTCGAACACCATAGAGCCAAACAAAGAAAACACCATTATTCTAAGATTGAAGAAGAAGAATATTCTTAACCAAAGATTTAAAAAAAAACACCATAGATGAACACATTACCTAGAGCTTGAAACCCTTTTCCTTTGTCCTTCTTCTCCTTCTTTCTTTCCTTCTTCTCTCTAGAAAATGGCAGCCCCTTCTCTCCCTTTCTCTCTCTAGCTCGCCACTTTCTCTCTCTCTTCTCTCTATGGCTGACGACACCCAAGCCAAAAATGGCCTCCTTTTTTGTTCTCTTCCCTTTTATTCTAGCTTATGAAAATAATGGCCTCATAAAAATAAATAGGTAAGTTTCCTATTCCTAATTTCCCATTAATTTTGTTTATTCTAAATTACTTAAAAAAAAGGATTTTAATTTGATCTAAAAGGAAGAAAAAATAACACTTTATTTGTCTATCATCAATTTTGCATTATCACTATCCACATAAAATAGGAAACTCTCCTTAGCATTCCCACTACACCGTGCACGTCCACCCTCCTTTCCTCTTCTATTTATTTCTTTTTTTTATTAATTAATTAAATCTAAATAAAGGATACTATAAGTGTGTAGAAATTTCTACACATGTGCACCATGCTACCTTGCACTAGCACACACTTAATAATTAGGGTGCATCACTACCTACCATGCACCTTAGCGCATTCAACCAAAACTCAATTAATCACATTTTTAAAAATTAAAACAAATAAATAACACTAGCAAATAAATTCACAAAATTCTACCAAACAATTCTAACAATTTAATTTAACTTAAATCAAACAAATAAATTAATTAATTCACAACACTTAACAATTATATAAAATAAAACACAAAAATTTTAATAACTAAAAATTTTTTTTGGTGCACTACAGACCATTAACATGGATCAATAAGAAGGATTTAAAGTAGTTGGACAAGAATGTCGACAAGATAAGTAGGTCAATCTATGGACTTAAACAAGCTTCGCGCTCTCAGAACTTAAGGTTCAATGGAAACATTAAGACCTGTGGTTTCGAAGAAAAAAAAATGTAGTTGACCCTTGTGTTTAACAACTTAGGGGAAAAGACACTGTGCTATTCTTAATCTTTTATCTAGATGATATCTTGCTCATTGGAAACAATGTTAAGAAATTATCAAACATTAAGAACTGGCTGGAAACGAAATTCCAGATTTTGTTGTAGCAAGTCATGTTCCCGGTATCATCCAGACCATCAGGAATAGATATAACTGAACTTTGGCTCTAACTCAAGCATCGTACTTAGGTGAGGTGCTTGGGCGTTACTCTGTAACAAATTCCAAGAAAGGATGTTTAGCGTCTTGACATGGAATTTATTTTTCTAAGCAGCAGTCTCCACAGATTCCTCGAGTTAAAGAAAAGATGTAACAAATTCTTTATGCATTTGTAATTAGAAGTCTAATGCATGTTATATTATGTGCTGTGACAAAAAATCTGCTATGTAGTGGGAGTGGTGAGGAAGTGTCAGTAAAACTTTATAAATGAACAATAGATGGAGGTTGATATCTTTGATGGACTAGAGACTATATGTTAGCCTTTTAAGGTGGATCTTTAAATCTGTTAGGCTACACAAATTCAGATTTTAGACTGACATTGATGGTAGGAATTCTACTTCTGAAAAATAATGTTTACTCTTGGGGGTGGAGCTATGATGTGGAGAAGCGATAGGTTGTCTACCATCTCAGTAGCTATGATTTGGAGAATCGTTAGACTATTTTCCATTCCAGATTCCACCTTTGAGACTAAGGACATAGTTGCGTCTATGGCGGCTAAGGGAATAGTCAGGTTGAGGAAGTTCTATACAGATCTTGGTGTTATTCCAAAAATGGATAAACCACTCATTTTGTCTAGTGACAATGATGAGGCAATAGTGAATTCGAAAGAACCTCGAAGCCACAAAATAACAAAGCTAGAGAGAAAGTACCACATTGTCGAGGATGTGTGGCGAAGGCGTGATGTGAAGGTTGAAGATAGCATTTGAAGGAAATCTTTTTGTATTCCTTTACAAAGATATAAGTAGAGAGCATAATTGTGAAGCATGTAGAATGCATGGTTTTGAGAAACATGTCCCATTTGTTTTAAAAGGGCAAGTGGGAGTTTGCTGGGTTTTATGCCCTTATAAAACCATGTCAGACATGTAACGCGATTTTATATTGTCAATAAATGTAGTAGAAATCATTTAGTTTGATAACCGTGTTGCTTGCTTGTTTTATTACATGATTATTGGAATAATACAAACATTTATAAAATCCCGAACATATGGATAGTTACAATTATAGTGACTAGGTCACTGTGGATTATAGTTGTAATTATATGTTAAAAAAAAATGAGTCCTAAGATTAGATTAGTGCATTGGATTTTAACTGATTAGGCAATCTACGATATGATCTACTTACACATTCAAGGTGTGATGTCTTGTCCAAGGCATTGACCAAGTAGATAAGATCAGATGTATTTGGTTACATCGGACTACGACCAATATTGATTATTGATAGAAAATAAGTATCGTTGTTGCCGAGTCTAATCAATGTCACAACATTGACTATAGGTCGAGACGATCTTAATTCTAAGTGATAAAATTTTTTTAATTAAATTATTTAAATCTTTTGACTTGTTCGTTACCAGTTTACCCTACGGTCTAGCCCATACATACATCTTGGAGATTTAATAGTGTAGTTAAGTAAGAGTATTAGTCATAGATATAAAATCTATAACTTCTGTATGAGAAGTGAAAATATATTTCCTTAATTGCTTTGTTCAAAAGGATAAATGATTGAGATCTCATTTCTGTGATTAAGTTCACGGAAATATCATTGATAAGAAACTTAGTGGGAGTTAAGGATAAAATACTGATGAGGGGTAAAATGATAATTTGCACCCAGTTCGTTAGTAAGTCAACATTAGAGGATTGAGTAACTGTAATGGTTATAACAATGGATAACATATTTATGGTTTGGAAAATACGTTCTATGAGTTCAAGATTTCAATTCTGAATCTATAGTGGAGTCACTAAGAATTAATAAGATAATGGAATTGTTCGTAAATAATTCACAGTAACTTATTGGAGCTTGATTTCATGGATTCATGGTACCTGCATCACTTGTGAGTAAATCATCTAGAATGTCTCAATTAATTTATTTAATTATCAATTAGGATTTTTAAAGTTGACTAGGTCAATTTTGAATTTTTTTTACAGAGATATGAGATTTAAAGAATAAAAGAGAATATTTGGGTAAATTTATTAATATTGATAAATTGGTGTCAATATAAATAAATAATATTAAATGAAGTTTCAAATTATAATTAGTTAATTTGATTAAGGATGTAATTAGTTAATTAAAAGATAAATAAATAAAAATGTTTTGAATTTAGGCCTAATTTAGATTTAAATTCAAAACAAAGAGATTAGGCCCAAGTCCATTTTTGGGAGCTCAAAGCTTTGATTTTTTATTTATTATTCTTAATTAATTTAAATAAAGACCATTAAGTTGCCTATATAAGGAAATCTAAGGTTTTCATAAGTGTTTACTGAGATTTTCGGAAACTATATTAATAAAAAGTAAGCGAGATTAATGATATGAGATTTAGAAGATATAAACAAGATTTTTACGTGGTTGGGGCGTTAATGAGCCTTAGTCCACGGGACAGTTGTATTAGAGCTTGGAAAGTCTATAACAATGGAGTTTCTCTCTATGTTTTGGCAGAGTAACTGTATATCAGCCAAACCGAGGTCCCTTCTCCAGTGCTCTATCACCTATATTTATAGGCTCACAGGAGCACTGGGCTTGGACCGGGCTAACCCGGGCCCAACAAGGATATAAATACCACTGGCTTCTCTATCGGAAGCCCAATACAAAGGATAAAAATATAAAAGACAAAGAATGGGGCACCGGGGCAGCCCAAGGCCTATCTATCACCCGACAAAATGGGCCTTTTGGTCTGGGAATTTCGAGTTACAAGGCAAATTCAGGGGACAAGATCAGTCAGTGTAGTGGCGGCACAGGTCTGAACCAGCGGCGTGCATTCCCGATGTGGCCTTTTCCGCAGGTGAAAAGTGGGGACAACTCCCACGCGTCATGGGGCGGAGTCAGGGTCACGAATGATTTATCCTGCCAACCCTGAGGACTTAACTCGGGTTCGTTTACCTCTGTCCCTCTTCGTTTACCGTAGGCCCGGATCGTCTACATGGGGCCCGGATCGTTTACCAGGCTCCGGGACCGTTTGCATACATTTCAACCGTAACCCCAAACAACATAAGCCTCCCAGGATGATCATCCCAGATCATCCTTCCTAGACACCGTCCGGGTCTGGACCCACACTTGGGCCGTCGATGTCGGTCATCCCCCGCCAAACGGGCCTGGGCTGGCCCCAACCCCAATGCCCAGTCAGTGGGCCTGGACCACCATCTCGGGCCCAAGGAAGGAAATGGGGATAACAATAAGGAATTCTCAGTTGATTCATTGGGTAAGTGAAAACCTAGACAATCTAATCCCTCCTTGGCCACTCACTCTCTTATTCTCTTCTAGATCTCTATCTCATGTGTTGAGAACCAGCCCACACTAGTTCTAGGTTAATCAAAGGCTTGGTGGGGAAGACTGTGTTGCTGATCTAGTTCAATCTCTTGATAATGCTCTGCTACAGAAAGGAATCAAGGGTTAGAGAGATTGAAGGAAGAAGTTGTTCCAGTTCTGTTGCGTAATGTAAGTTTCATTACTCTGTTTTGTATCATTTTCATAAGAGCATGTTCTAGAAATTTACATGTTTGTTTGATAATATGTAAATTACATAAAAATAAACAAAGATCTTGTAATATGCAACTTCCTACAAAATCTTGTATTTGTTTGCCCCTATCGTATGAGCGTTTTCTATTTTCGACACTTAGATAAATTATAACTCACTTTTTTTGCATGATGACATACATTATAGTTATAACAGGTATTCCGCCAAATTTTTAGAAATTTCTATGAATTTACAGTTCCGAAATCAGAGTTCAAATAGTTTGTTTTCCATGCGTATAAAAAAAATCAAGCACACATACCATTGATTGTTTGAACACTGATTTAGGCAAAGTAAATTATTTAGAATTTCCTGAAAATTGGCAGGATGCCTGTTATAACTATAACATTCGCCATCATGTAAAAAATGTTATAATTTCTCCAAGTGCTGAAAATAAAAAAATGCTCTTACGTCCCTACCTAAGAAAATACTTTTGTTTTATATTATCATTATTATTGTTATAATGAAAATATTTGTTTGTTTAATTCTTCATCACTAGCATCTTTTGATTTGTCCAATTTATTTATGACAGATTTAGTAAGAAGATTTGTTTCGGACAACTGAATAAGATTCATTTGCTTTACTTGGGGTTGAATATTATCCTAAATATCCCTAATAGCATTACTTTAGATGCCCTTTTGCAAGATTTTATTTACTATATGGACATAATGTGACAATTCGATCTAGCTAATGGTAACACTAACATATATTGCCAAATACTTACATATATTTGTATGAGAGAAAGCCTTCATTTTACTTTTAAAAATGGGATTTTATAAATGTCGCCTTATACTAAAAATGTACTCATCATTTTCAAAGAAAATATTTGTGGTATAAATTTTAATATTTTAGTTGAAGTTGTACTTCTGTACTATTTTTTTAGAACATTACATATTACGATAAGATATTAGGTGGGAAGGAGCTGTCCTGAACACCCAACTTGCCAAGTAGTCGATGAAATGTGTCCGCTCCGAGAGCTTTGGTGAAGATGTCTGTCAGTTGGTCATGCGAACGTATGAAAGATGGTGTGATAAGACCAACTTGAATTTTTTTGTGAACAAGATGATAATCAAGTTCAATATGCTTGGTGTGTTCATGAAACACACGGTTTGAAGCAATGTGAATGGCAACTTGGCTATCACAATGGACTGAAATAGGTTGGGAGATCGAAAAACCAAGATCATTGAGAAGATAATGTAACCATTGTAATTTAGACGTGAGTGCAGCAAAGGAGCGATATTCTGCTTCGGTAGAGGAACAAGATATAGTAGGTTGTTTCTTAGTTTTCCAAGAAACGAGGCTAGAGCCAAGCATGATGAATTAACCAGTGGTGGAGTGATGAGTAGTGGGACATCTGACCCAATCAAAATCGGCATACCCGACTAAAGAGATAGAACTAGATGTGGGAAGGAAGAGACCCTTACCAACCGATCCTTTTAGATAATGAATAATGCGGTTGGCTGCATCAAGATGATCTGAATGATTAATTTGCATGAACAAGCTTCAAGTAATAACAACATATTGAATGTCAAATCGAGCTACTGTGAGATAAATGAGGCACCACAAGAGGCGATGATAAATAGTGAGATTAGAAAGAGGAGTCCCATTAGGAGGTCATAAGTGGAGATGTTGTTCCAAGGGAAGGAAAATGATCAAGAACCAGTCATAGCGGAATAAGATAAGATATCAATGACATATTTGTGTTGACATAGAAAGATGACTTTGTTGGATCGCGAAACCTTGACCCCTAAGACATAGCGAAGAGTACCAAGATCCTTGATGGAGAAAGACTAAGCAAGGAATTTTTTTTTTTACCTTAGAGATGATTGTGTGATTATTACCAGTAATGATGATATCGTCAACGTAAATGAGGATAAAAATAGAAGTATTGGCAAGGTGATTTGTGAAAAGACTGTAATCAGAAATAGACTGGTGAAAGCCACGATTAATGAAGGTCGAAGAAAATTTATTAAACCATTGACGAGAAGCTTGTTTGAGTCCGCAAATAGACTTGTTTAATTTGAGACCCGAGTATCACCGTTAGATGAGAATCCAGGAGAAGTTTCATGTATACTTCTGCTGGTATTGATAGTGTAAATGAAAGTGTGCAGCAGAAGAGTGATATTATTAAATATTTACAAAATACAAATTCCAGGATCATATATATACACATACATTAAATCTAGATTCATAAAAGATAGAATCATACCTCTCGTAGCCTATCAAGAATCCTTGTTATCTTTCTGTAATTAATAAATGAACATCTAATCCACGATATATGACTATTAGAGATTCACACCATAATATTCAAAGCCAACCCTCAATGCACTAGGACATGTGTGGGCACGTAGAATGTATAGGTTTAGATTATTTTATCTCTCTAGATGTACTCAACACATGAGATCTAGAGATCTTTGGAGAAGAGATATGGCTATGAGAGTCTATCGTATTTTTCAAGTTTTTCTCTAAAAGTGAAAACAAAAATGAATTGCTAAATTTTTACGATAGATTATTAGATTTTTATAAACCTAAAATAATCTAATAAATTAAACTCAGTCAAAACAGATTATGTTTATATTTTAATTATTTAAATTAAATCAAAATATATCTTTCAAATAATTATTTAATATATAAATAATTCAAATCCTTAACAGTTAAAATTTGAACTGAATAAAATGGGTTTGTGACATGTCACACGCTAGTCACCGCGTGACTGGCGTGTAGCACATATGTGCATCCCCAATTTTATCTCATTTATTTATTTAATTAATAAGATAAATTATCTATGTATTAAAATAATATATTATTTCACAAATGTATAAATATCAATTAATTCAAAATTAACTTTCTCTTATAAAGTCTAAATTATTTATTATCATATAATAAATTAATATTATATTATCTCAATATTAATTAACCTAAAGTTAATTAATATATAACATAACTAATATATAATTTTTAAATAAAATATATTAGTAATTAAATTAATTAATTACACATAATTATGACATAGTCCTGAAAAATTATATTCTTGTTTTCTAAGTTCTTTTCTTCTTTAATTCTCGTCCATAACATTCACACCCTAGACTGTAACGACCCAAAAATGTTAATAGGGTTTAGTGCCTTGATTAGCGTGTCGGGAGGACATATTGGATATGTGTGTGATTAATTGATTAAATGCATGACTATGTGACATGCATGATTTATATGATAATATGAATATATTTACATGCATGTTTACGAGTATTAAATATGCATGTGGGTCCGTTCTTGTTTATAAGGGCATATCTGTAATTTTGGACCATTAAGGGCATAAATGTGATTATATGTGTTAAATGGTTGAGATCACATTATTATGTGGATATATTTGCAGTATATGGCTCGAGACGATCCTAGTGAGCGGAATAGTCACGGCGGGGTTTAATACCCGGCTTGGGGTTAGCCTAGGGGTATTTTGGGAAAAATTGAACATATATTTGGGATTTAACGAGTAACGTGTAAATGTTTGGTGATTAGTTGGGCATGTTGGGATTAATTAGGAATTGGTAGGATGACTTGAGGAATTAGCGGGAATCAGGATTAATGACCATTTTGCCCTTAAAGGGAAACTAAGAGGCTGGGTTAGTATAAGGGGCAATTTGGTCCTTTTTAATTAAGAGATATACTCAGCTGATCCTAGGAAGTAACCAGAGTTACCATAAATTTCTCAAAACTCCTAGCACTCTTTCTCTCCCTCTCTCTCACGTATCCTCTCTCTCCCTCTCTTGTGTTTTGAAACTTAAGGGATTTTTGAAGGGGAAAAGCTTGGTTTAAGCTGGAAAAAGGTTTGGGAATTGAAGCTTAGGGTTGAAGAATCAAGCTAGGATCAGTCAAAGAATTTTTTAGGAGATTAGGCTTTCAACTGAGGTAAGATTCTAAATTCTAATTGTTGAATTCTGTTGGGTTTGGTTTTGTTTAATGGTGCTTGGGATGGTTTTTTGAGTCTAGGATTTTAGGGAGGATTAAACTAATGATAGAGGCTATATGTGCTGTTTTTGAGATGATAATAAGAATTCTGGACCTAGTTTGGTTTTGGGTGTATAGTTGGGTTGAATTTTGAGGTTGTTGTTGGGAAAAATTGTTGGAGAAACCCAGGGAATTCTATGTTCACAAGGGCATACCGCGGCGCAGTTCATGGGCGCCACGGCCCGCATGCCCGAGAAGGCCCTGGGAGGGCTGCTAACTTATGGGTACTCTGCGACTCTAGGGAGCAAGTCGCGATCCACCTCTCCCCAGAAGCAAGAGGTTGCGCCTCTAACTTGAGGCACGATGCGACCTTTAGGGCCACGTCGCGGTCTGTGTAGGCAGCCAAAGCCTAGTTTGGTTTTTAAGCTCGGGGAGGCTCAGGGATCTAAACCTAAGCACTCGGGATGAATTCCACTACCTGGTTTAATAGAATTTGAGGTCCCGAAGGCTTATTTGTTTCCAAAACATTTAATTGGATTAGAATTTGATAATATTCCATTGTTGCATGTGACTAGCGTTACCTTTAAAGCTCAGGACTGATGATCGTGCTCGAAACCGTTCTTTATCCATCGCTCGGGACTCGAGGTAAGAAAACTGTACCCAAGTGGTTGTGAACAGGACTGACATTCCATGTAATTGAACATATGTATTCTATGAATTATATATATGTTATGTGGGAAGTGAAAGTAGGACCTAAGTGTACTGGGGATGATGATAAGTTTATTGAACGCAGCTTGGTCTAAGCGAGCCAAGATCAGCTAAATAACCAGAGGGCTCGACCTAAGGGCTCTGACACCTAAATATTTGTATTACAAATTGAGTTATTATATGTTTGAAAGTATATGTTTATCGTTGCCTCGCTTAATGCTTGCATTCTACTGATTAATCGAACTGATTGGATTGAAGTTGTTATATGCTTTTGTTGCTATCTATGCTTGTTGATTATGATTTTCTTGCTGAGCCTTGGCTCACGGGTGCTACGTGGTGTAGGTAAAGGAAAATGGAAGCTGGACCAACCATGGGTTCGAGAGCTTTGGGGGCGGAGTGTACATCGACAGCTGGTCGACTGCCACTGCCGAGGGAATTACAAGAACTAGAGCTCAAACATGTATTTTGCGATTTAGACTGGCTACTGCTGTATTAACTTTTGAGAGATGTTTCCGCCATGCAAAACTTAGTTTTGTGATCCCATGTATCAGACTTTTATTTTAATGAAAATCAATCATTTTATGATCAAAATCTCTTAACTCTAACCTGTCAAATGACTTTAGAAACATATTTATGTTCAAATGACTTGATTAGCAAGTCTTGCACTATTTTAAACACACAGTGTAACAGTCTTGGTTACCCAGGGCATTACATAGATAGTAGTATAGTATAGAGGTGACTTGTGGACCATGGGCCTATAATACTAAGCCCCAATAAATCATATTATTAATGGGATAATGGCGGCAAACAACTCAAGTAGTTACAATTCTTGCAGTTAAATACCTATGTAAAAATTTTGACGGCAAAACTACTTAAGTAGTGGATTTTCTTGCACTTCACTCTCTGCCGTTAAGTCAACTGTTAAAACTAACCTTGTGAGTCACATGACAGCCTCCAATTCGTCCAAAATATTTTTAATTTTTAAATATTATAAAATTAATTAAAAAATTAGGAAAAATTAAAAATAAAAATCATTTAGAAAATAAAAATAAAAATCATATTTTAAATTCATAAAAAATTAAAACAAGTATTTTAAAAACTAAAGAATAACATTAATTTAATGAAAACTATTAATAAAAATCATAGAAATTTCATTTTTAATTAACATGAAATTTAGATTATATTTAGATTTTAATCACAATCTAAATGAAATTTTTATGATTTTATTCAGATCTTCCATTAAATTAATGGTTTTTAGTTTTTAAAATAATTGTGTTAATTTTTTGGAATTTAAATTATTTTATTTTATTTTTTCTTTGAATTTTTAATTATTTTTAAATATTTTAAAATTAAACTTGAGGAATTTAAATGTACATATATTTTTTTAATTTTTTTCCTGAATTTTTTATTATTTTTAATTAATTCTAAAATATTAAAAATAAAAAATATTTTGGACAAATTGGAGGCTCCCACGTGTCTCACAAGATTAATTTTAACTATTGACTAAACGACAGTGAGTTAAGTGTAAGAAAATATACTACTTAAGTAGTTTTGCCGTCAAATTTTTTACATAAGTATTTAACCGCAAGATTCGTAACTATTTGGGTAGTTTTGCTGCCATTATCCCATTATTAATTAAACTTTTTAATTAAATAATCTTATTTATTAATTCTATTATTACTCTATTATAAATATGAAATTGTAATCTTAGTAATTATAGAATTATATTTACAAAATTGTCTCGCGTTGTCCATTGATATAATCACTTCATGTAGGTCTGTCTTTCAATTATTGGTTCGTTAATTAGAGTTGGTCAAGATTACCATTTTACCCTTCTAATTACATCTTGCTCCTTAAGTACCATTAATTCACTATTGAACAGTTAATTTATAATCATATTATAAATTTGAAATCAATAACTATTTAATTCCAAAATTAACTCTTAACGGAACCAATATTCGATTCGATAGGAAAGCTTGGATTCAATTATTGTAAGATCATGTTCCCAGCCATTTACACTATTGAATCTCCAAAACAAAACTCATTAGCCTCATTGTTCTAAGAAACCTTAACGAGTGAATCAAAAGACCTAAGAGACATGAACATGAGTTCATGACTACTCAGGATTCAGACTCATCTACATATGATTGTCATTTTGATTTCAATTAAATCATTATGGCAAACAATATGTTTAAAGAAATTAATTCACATAAAGTGCATGTACTAAATTGTCTATCCACATTAGCAATTCGGATCTAGATCACATGGATTAATAAAAATGCTTAGTAAATCGTACTAGCAACCATTAATTAAAGATTTCATACTTTAATATGTTGCTGCCAATTTTACTTATTATCTACGATCTTAATCCTCTCGTACTCACATAAGATCATAATCTCATTAATGAATATGAAATTTATAATAATTATTCAATAATAATTCAAACGTTCAATTATAAAGAAAATGCACTTTTAGTTAATTCTAAACAAAATGTCTTATTACATGCTTTTAGGGCACCAACCCTAACAACTACTTCATCAAGATCGCCCTAGAAGAACGCATTGTTGACGTCAAGCTGATGAAGGGACCAATTTTTAATGGTGGCAATAGAAATAAGAAGACGCATGGTGACAAGTTGGACCACATGCGCGAAGGTATCATGATAATCTATGCCTTCAATTTGAGTGTATCCTTTGGTGACGAGGCGCACTCTGTAGTGTTCAATTGGACTGTCATAACGACATTTGATTTTCTACACCCATTTACAACCAATATGAGTTTTGTTAGGGCGAAGCGAGCATAGAGACCAAGAATTTTTGGTTTCAATGGCGTGGATTTCACTTGCCATGGCCTCACACCATTTGATAGATTTCATGGCATGGGAATAAAAGTATGGTTCATCGCTGTTAATGTTAGTGGCGAGAAAAATGAGATGGGTGGTGCAAAAACATGATAAAGAGAACAAATCCATTAAGGGAAAGAAGAAGAGGCATGATAACAAATGTAATCCTTCAGATTAGAAGGTGGATGACGAACACGGTGTGGAGGATTAGGTAGGGGTGGATTATATTCAATTGGAAGAGCATCATCGGATGGAGATGGAAAAGTGATATTGAGCTCTAGAATTGATGAAATTCGAGAAGGACTTTCCATGATTGGAGTCATAGTGTTGGAAGAGGGAGTATTGACTACAAGAATGGAAGAGTCAATAATGTCGTCATCGTTAAGAGGCGTGATAAAAATGGATTGGCTAGGTGATGACAAAAATTCCAAGTTTAGCTTAGTCATCAAATTTATGATGAATATGTATGTTTTTAGTGAAACATAGGGAACTGAAAACCCATAAGGAAGAGTAAGATGGAGTGGTATGAAGTAGGATTTGATGAGGCGACTAGTGCTGAAATACTGGTGTAGGGAGTTTGTTAATAAGACAAGTCGCAGTGAGGATACACTCTCCTTGAAAAGAGAGTGATAGATTGGCCTAAAAACATAAAGCTCAAGCAACATCGAGGAGATGAATATGTTTCCTTTCAACAATCCCATTTTTTTGGGGAGTCGCAACACAACTGTGTTGGTGAATAATTCTGTGATCATGGAACCAAGTTTGCATTTGTTTGGAAAGAAACTCAATCCCATTGTCGAAACAAATTTCTTGTAATTGAGGAAGAAAAAATTATCCACTTCCAGAATTTATTTGTGATATGCTTATGTTGAATTTCCGATTGATTTGGTTAAAGAAATAATTCAACATATGAAAAGTTTCAAATTTATTTTTCATTAAATATATCCAAGTGCAGTGAAAATAATCATCAATATAAGAAAAAATGTGAACCATTTTGTGATGGTATAGAAAAAGCACCCCATATATCAACATGAATTAATTCAAAACAATGAGAATAACATGTAGTACTTTTAGTGTACAGTTCCATAATATTTACTTAGCTAGCTAGATAATAGTAGTAGTAGTTTTAGTAGTAGCAGTAGTAGTTAGTATTAGTTAGTAGTATGTTAGATTATGTGGATTTTGGTTCAAGTTGGGACTTAGTTGGAAACTTGTAGCAACAATTATGAATTTTATAAGTTTAACGTATAGTTTAAGAATATTAATTATAACATAAGGTTTGATTAATATTGTTGTTCCTAGAAATATATTTATTATAACCTAAGGTTTAGACAGAATCATTAAGAGCATGACACTTGTCATAATCATGTTTATTTAAGGATTTAAGTATTTTTAAATAAAAGAAAGATCTAGAACCTTCCAGAACCATTAAGAGCATGACACTTGTCATAATCATATTTATTTAAGGATTTAAGTTTAAATAAAAGAAAGATCTAGAAACTATAGAACATTCCAAAAACATTAAGAGCATGACACTTGTCATAATCATGTTTATTTAAGGATTTAAGTATTTTTTTTAATAGGATAGTTTCACTCCTCAAACTCTATAAATAGGACCTAGTGCTCAGCCATTTTCTTCATTCTTCAAGCATTCGATCAAAGCCTCTAAGGTGCTAGTATTATTGTAGAGAGATACACTTGGGTTTGGGATAAAAGTTTTATCATTCTAAGCTTTTCTAAACACTTGGGAAGTGAGAAATAGTGTGATTTTGGTATTAAGGTATAGATCAATCCACAAGATCAATCAAGGTATTCATATTCCTAAGTTCAGTTCTTTATAATCCCTTAGTTTTCTTTAGTTTCTTTTATTCAGATCCTAACTCTTGTTTATGATTCTTGATTAGGTATTTAAGTTCTTGAAACTTAAGGTCCTTCTTGGTAAGTTTCTTCTTGATGGTTTAGTTTTCATATTCATCTTTATTCTTAGAGATTCTCACCTTTTCTACAGTTGGTTTATAGGAGTATTCTAATCCCGTTCTTGTTCCCAAATATCCCAGCTTTTGGTAAGGAAAATATGATAGATTTTATGTGTTTATGATATGTTTATGTTATGATAAGTATATGTATAATATGTTTTGTAGTCCTTGGGCATATGACTTGTTTAAACAACAAGCCCCAAGAATATGTTTTCAGTCGCTTGGGCATACAACTTGCTTAGATAAGCTAGCCCCAAGAATTTATGATTGGACATATGACTTGCTTAGATAAGGAAGCCCCAAGAAGTTATATTGGGCATATGACTTGCTTAGCTAGCAAGCCCCACAAATTTATGGGCACATGACTTGCTTAGCTAACAAGCTGCAATAATTTATGATGGTCATTATTGTTATAGTACTATATGATATATGTTGTTATAATCATACGTTTTATAGTATATGTTTATGATATAGTCTTACATTATGATATGTGAATGTTAGTAGATTTTCCTTGCTGGGTATTAGGCTCACTCCTTTATTTTAGTGTGATGCAGGAAAATGAACATGGAAGGCGGAAGGATTCTTAGTAGCTTGGCTTGTGTTTTGAGGATGAATGGACTAAATGGACTACGTGTCGATCGAGGACGAAGTTATTTATATTTAGTCTTTTAAAATATGTTTTTTTTGATGTAATTCTGCAATTAGTATTTAAAAGTTACTTTTTTATGTTTTGTAAACAATGAGATCCCATACCCTATCACATTTTATTTTATGTTTTTATGTTATTTTGAATTTGATACAATATCTAATTTGGGGTTTTAATAAAGTTATGATTATTTCTTATGTATGTTTTCTCAATTAGTAGTAGTTATGTCTAGTAGTTTTAATGGTCCAAGGTCTTAGAAATAGTTGGGTCTGTAATGACCCAACTATTTCTAAGACCTTGGACCATTAAAAACTACTAGTCATAGCTACTACTTTTGGAGAAAGATACATAAGAAATAATATAACTTTATTGAAAACTCAAAATATTGTATCAAATACACGATAATATAAAATATGGCATGGGTACCCATTGTTTAAAAGAAAATCATAAACTTTAATTCAATTGTTTAAAAACTAAATGCGGAAAAACATGATTTAAAAGACTAAAAATAAATAATCTTCATCCTCGATCGACATGTAGTCCATTCATTCCATTCATCCTCAACACACAAGCCAAGCTACCAAGAATCCTTCCGTCTTCCATATCATTTTCCTGCATCACACTAAAAATAAAGGAGTGAGCCTAATGCCCGGCAAGAAAAATCTACTAAAAACATACATCATAAATCATAAGACTATAATATGAACATACACTATAAAACATATGACTATAAAAACATATATCATATAGGACTATAATGGCCATCATTCTACTTGGGGCTTGCTAGCTAGGCAAATCATATGCCCATAAATTTACGGGGCTTGTTATCTAAACAAATCATATAAATTTATGGGACTTGTTATCTGAACAAATCATATGCCCAAGGAATATATTCTTGGGACTTGTTATCTGAACAAGTTATATGCTTGTTTTTTAAACAAATCATATACCCAAGAACTAAAACATATCATACATATACATATCATAGCATAACATATCATAACATATAAGCACATAAAATCTATCCTATTTTCTTTACCAAAAGCTGGGATATTTGAGAACAAAAACGGGATTAGAAAACTCCTATAAACCAACAGTAGAAAAAGGTGAGAATCTCTAAGAATAGAGATGAATATGAAAACTAAACCATCAAGAAGAAACTTACCAAGAAGGACCTTAAGTTTCAAGAACTTAAATACCTAATCAAGAATCATAAACATGAGTTAGGATCTGAATAAAAGAAACTAAAGAAAACTAAAGGAGTATAAAGAACTGAACTTAAGGAATAGGAATACCTTGGTTGATCTTATAGATTGATCTAAACCTCAACACCGAAATCACACTATATCTCACTTCCCAAGTGTTTAGAAAGCTTAGAATGATAAACATTTTATCCCAAACCCAAGTGTATCTCTCTATACCAACACTAGCACCTTGGAGGCTCTGATCAAGTATTTGAAGAATGAAGAAAATGGCTGAGCACTAGGTCCTATTTATAGAGTTTGAGGAGTGAAACTATGCTAATAAAAAAAATACTTAAATCCTTAAATAAATATAATTATGACAAGTGTCATGCTCTTAATTGTTCTGGAAGGTTCTAGAGTTTCTAGATCTTTCTTTTATTTAAAAAGAACTTAATTTTATTCTAACTATAATCCAAATTTAAATTTAAATAAAATAGAATCCTAACTTCTGTAGAAAATATCTCAAAATTATCTTATTAATATTTTTATTAAATAATTGAGGAATAATCTAACATAAAAAAATATCCCAACCTCTAACTTCATAAATCTCGTAACTTTAAAATCACCTGTAGTAAAATCAACATAACTAGAGTGGTAGAATTCCGATTTAGATCATCTTTATACCGTTAGAAAACTAATTCAATTATCTACAACTTTCTAGAATACTATTTTTTGAAATTCGTAATATAACTGAGTCAAAAATAGGTCAGAAGTTACAATACCTTAAAGTTACGAAAAATATATTTAATTATCTAAATAACAACCTAATCCACAAATATCTTAACTAATCATAAAATAACAAACTCTAATTCCCTAGGCTGATGTTGAATTTACTAAGCCCAAAATCTTATTGAGCATTTGGGTTTTATGTAAGCTAGATCCATAACACTTTTTAATAATATCATAATTAATTTATTCTTATGCAATCACCACATTTTCCACAAACAAGGCTACTATCATAAACCTATATTATACTATAATAATCATAACTACTAAAAAAATTATACCTTATTCTATCACCACAACTCAAGCTAAATCTATTCTATAAAAGTAAGACAACCTACAGTCACAAAAATAAAGAGGTCTAAGAGAAAAGTAATCTTAGATACTACTACAGGGACGTTACATTTAGGCCTGGTTATTTAGCCCGTTAGCATACATTGTAAATGAAACTTTTAGAAGCAGTAACATTGAGAAGATTCTTAAGAATGAAGTGAAATAGAGATGTTGATGGGTGGCCAAGTCTGAAATGAAAAAGCAGAATGTAAAACTGAAGGAGCAGCAAGATAAAAGAGCCCATGTTGAGCATTACCTTACCAATCGTCGTCTTCGATGCTCGACCTTGAAAAAAATAATTAGAGGAAGAAAAAATTACATCACAATTACGTGACTTTGTTACTTGTGAGATTGACAGCAAAATGAATTTAAAATGTGGAATATAAAAACATTATGAAGTTTGGGAAGAGTGGAATAAGGAACAGTGCCTATGTGAGTCACAAGCGCCTGAGAGCCATCGGGTAATTGAACCTATAATTTTTTTTTGAACAGATGGATATGAAGAAAATAGAGATAAGGATGCAAATATGACATTTGATGATCCAGAATCAATAATCCAACAAGGAAAAGAACAAGTTAGAATTGTACCTGCTAGATGAGCCGATGGTCCATCAGATTCCCCTTTAGCCAATAGTGTTAGGATTTTGTTGTACTAGTCAGATGTTAACGCCGGCGGAGGAGCAACAGCTGTGGTCGGAGGCGTGATTGTTCTTTTTCCTTGTTTGTCGGGATATCCATGAATCTAGTAGCAGGTTGTGAGAGTGTGTCCGTGCTTATTGAAGTGGTCACAAAAAGGACGCTGTCATTTTCCAGGTTGCCAGTTTGGTGGTTTAAAAGCTTGAAGAGCAGCCGAGTCGATGGTGGGAGGTTGCTGAATATTGATTTCTTGTTGTTTTTCTTCTTGACACACCAAATGATAGATTCACTGAATAGATGGAAAAGGCTCCATTAGGGGAATTTGGCTGCGAATAGTCGAGAAATTATCATGAAGTCCCTGCAAAAATTCCATTACACGATCTTGGTGTTGTTGATCAATCATGCTTCTGGCATTCCCACTGATACATGGAGGATTATGAAGGATGGAAGTGAGTTCATCCCACAACGACTTAAGTTGTGTGAAATATGAGGTAACAGACATGCCTTCTTACTTCCAATCAGTAATGGGTATTTTTAATTGATAGATTTTAGGTGCGTTCCATTAAGAGAAACACTAATTTAGATCAATCCAAATCTACGCTGCAATGTCAACATACAAGATACTCGGACGGATGTCCGGGGAGACAGAGTTGAGAATCCAACTACCTACCAGATCATTACAACATTGCCAATAGGAATATCACCTTTTTCTTTTGGAATCGAAAAGGAGCCATAAATGAAACCCAATTTTTTTTGGCTCGAAGCACTATGGTGATTGCACGACTCAGAGGTCCATAGTTGTTCCCTGTTACGAGAGAAGAGACGAGAATGGTGGACGAGTTATCTGAGTGGTTAATGGTATAAGGTTCTGTTTGGGTGGGTGATAGCGTGGTGTTTGAGGTCATGGTGGTGTTGGAGGACAAAACATCATCAGACATGGTGTTAGAGGTAAATGCATCATTAGACATGGTGGGTGATTAGAGAAGAAAAGATGATTTATTTTACTATGAGATCGTTCACCGCTCTGTTATATTATGAACGATGATTCATCTTTATGCGTTACATGAATCTTTTATATACAAGATAAATGTATAATGTACATCTAGTAATGAGCATAAAATTAGAAACTAACATAACTAATGCCTATAATACAAGGATTTTATTTTTACAGCTACTGGTATCCTAAAGTCAAAATACTAAAATATTACGCTGGTGTAGATCCCAGTAATTAAGGTTGATGTGGGATATTATAAGTTGGATATGTCCAACAAGTACATGACATGTTATGTTAAACCCCCTTTTAACAATAGTCCCCAAGTCGAATATTGTCCATTAATAAAGAGAATTCATACGACTGAATATTTGATCTATATGCACTTCTCTACTGACAGTACATCTTTCAGCACATCTTTCAGCACATCTTTAGAGAGAAAGTAGTGTCTAGCAAGTCCCGAGGAGGGAGATTAGATACACCACTACAAAAGGGGACAACACACCACCGTAAAGGGAATAATATATAATATTATATATAATTTAGACATTTATACAAATTATTACAACAAATCAACTCATGGATACCAAGCCATGAGTGCTACCACTAGACCCAAAGTGTGGTGGTTGGTGGTTATGTACTATTCTTTTTTAAAAAAACAACAAAACTATCTTTTGTTAATGAAAATGCACGACTGTCAATTAGCTATTTGTTGATGTGAACATCATTATTGGTCAATTGTCCCTTTTTGATTGGAATAATTATTACAGAAATTTAAATCTTATAAAATCAATTTTATTTTATTAAATTTAAATAAATAAATAAAAGGTTAAAATGTCCATTAATCACATTTTAAAAACATCTTATATTTATTCATTAATATATATTTATCATATTTTTTTATATAAATATCTGATTTATGAAATAATTATTCTAATGGTATTTGTAAAATCCCAAATTCGATATGGTCACTACAGACTTTCATCTTATCCTGATAAGTTTGTTCACACTATTCTTGAGCTTTAAGAATTCAAATATGATATTCAACATATGAGAACATGTTTATACACTCATTCTTATCTATTAAAATATGATTTATTGTATTTTTCCTTAAGTTTTTATTTAGTTTTGATGTATTTCCTTAAGTGTATAGGAATAAGCTTACTTGATGATTTTGTGGCAAATTTGGAACTTCAAGCCAAATGAAGGCTCCATTGCACCTACACTGCTGCCCAGTTACATTTTGCGAGCCTCGAGTCTGAGCTTCAAGCACCATTGCGCTTGGACTTAGGCGTCATTGCGCCTTGCACGTAAATTTCAATTTTTAATCAATTTTAAATAGAATTTTGAGGATAATTTCTTGTGGGCTATAAATATACACATAGAGTTTCGTGAAAGGGACTTTTGGAACACCTTGGAGGAAGAGAATACATTGGAGAACATGGAGAATTGAACAACTAATCTAGTTTTTCTTCTCTTACTTTTATTTTGAGTTTAATTAGTTATGCACATGAATGTTATTGGTTTAATGTTTGTGATCATGAACTAAACATATTTTCTAGAGTATTGATGGAACTATTTTAGGTTATTGAATTAAAGTTTTAATATTATTCCCATGAAGTTTCTCTAATTTGTTCATGCATTCTTTTGTTTAGTGCTTGATCACCATTGAATTGAATTGAGACTTAGGATTTACGCTTGAGAGAGGTAATCTTAAATTGGACCTAGAATTGTATGACATAGGAAAAGTGTGAGATTGAGAGATTCCATGATTTATATGAGTTTCATTAAAAGAACCTTATTGCTTAATGAATTCTTCTTTAATTAATATTGAATAGAGATATCTTTTTTATTAATTAAGAATAATTTCACTTACACTTGAGAAAGGTAGATGATTTAAATTAAGATTCTTGAAATTACAAATCAGGAGAATTGATTGGGATTATTGATAAACTGGGATTCCTAATTTGAAATAGGAAAATCAATATTCTAGGTTTACATTCTCTGATTTTCAATTCGTACATAGTTCTTGCTTGTTATTTTTGTTTTTTATTTCTTTCGTTAAGCATTTCTATTTTTGAGTTCTCTAATTAAAATTTTAAGCTTAAGAGTTTAGAAATTAGCATAATTAATGTAATACCCGTTTTCCCGGAAGGACAATTTCGTAATTTTCCCACTATGTGCATCCTTGTCATATTTTTTTCTTTTCCTTTGATGAAATATTGGATATGTATGACTTCCAATAGAAATAAAATTCATGATTTCTCCTATTTGAGTTTTTGTGGAATCACAACATGAGAATAATGTCAAGTGAATAAATAACGGCTCGGGTTAAGTTATTTATTTAATTAAAAATTATTATTATTATTATTATTATGAGCATAATAGTAATAATAATATACTTGAAATTATTTTATCATATTATGTGTAATTTTTGGTTTGCAATAATATTAGATATTTGAATTTGCGAAAAGACCATAATACCCTCAAGTTTGGGATTGGTTCAAGGGACATTTTAGAGACATTATTTCTTTTTATTTAATATGATTAAATATTCATAAAATTGATCAAATTTTCGAATTTTAACTGATGATATCAGTTGTGGAACCTTAGTTATTTTATTTATTTATTTTTTTAAAGAAAAAAATAAAAAATTCCTTGAAAAGACGATCTTACCACTTCAAACGCTAACTTCTTTTCTAAACCTATTCTAAAATGTATTTACCATGATAATCTGAAGGAGAAATTGTGGAAATAGTGAGGGAAGCAAAGAATTGAAGAGAGAGAGTGTAATTATCGTTATTTTTTTAAAGAGAAGAAATTTTTGAGTTCTTGCACTTGGGAAAAATATGGGCAGGATTGAACATTGTAAAATCATTCTAGGGGAGGAAATAAACATTTTGATTGTGAGAAATACATTTATAAAGCCTCGGATTGTGATTCACCATTTTTATCCAAGAAAATGCATATTCTTGGATAATTTTGGATTTAAGTGTGTTCAAGAGTGTATGGTGTGCATGGTTGGTGATAAACAAGCTTAGGGGACTCCGAGAATCGGTTTTGACGTGGAGAAATAGGCTGAAATGGTCTAGAGCAAGAAAAACCAATTTTGAGCTCCATTGTTGGCGGTACACCGGCGTTGGAGAAGAAGACTTCGACCGAGGCGGTTGTGGCGTGATTCTTTGTGTCTTAGGGTCGTTTTGGACTGCTGGAACACGTGTGGGAAGTTTTCAAGTGGTTTGGAACGTTGGGGTAGCCGGAAACAAAAGAAACAACCTCGCCGGCACCGAAGAAGATGACAACTCCAGCGAGAGCTCCAGCGAACCCAATCTGGATGTTTACTGAGGTTTTTTTTTGTTTGTTTTTCAATCTTAAAAATTAGTACATTAATTTTAGAGCACTTTCCAACTGGTTTCATATTTATCTGATTTTCTTTGAATTATTATGATTTATTGAAGTTTAAATAAAGATTAATTATGAAAAATATTTTTATTATTCAGAAAAATATGATTTTATGTTTCACTGATATTTGTATGATTTAGAATGGCTTTGTATATTTAGATTTCAGTTTTGATCGTATTTGATAATTTTCTTCAATTATTTGCTTTTAAATATGTGATTTAAGAGAATAAATGTGGAAAGTTTTTTAAAGTATTCTAAAATTTTGAGAATTTTTGTATAAGTTTAAAATGAGATTCTAAGGCTCTCTGTAATTTTATTTTGAATTTGTATCATTTATGTAATTTTCATGATTTATTTAGGTTATTTTATATTTTAAATATAAAAAATATTAATGCTACTGTTCTAAACCCTAAGTAACTTTTGTGTGTTACTATAGGATGTAGAAACCGATCTGTATAGTTAGATTCTATTTTTAATCAGTTATGAATTTTTCTTTAATTAATTATTTTTTCTATAAAATTAATTAAGAAAAATAGTTATTTTCCCCAGAAAATTCTAAAATAATTTTTATAAGTTTATTTTGGATTTTTAAACAGTTTTGTATGTTAGTTTGATTTTTGGGCTGGTTGTGTATTTATTTCTATTATTTGGGTTTTATTTGAGAAATTGAGGAAAAATAATTTATAAATGTTAAAAATTATTTTTCTGGTCTTATATGAGTCTTCACTTATTAATTAGGGTTTTGGAGAGTTGGTTGTTAAATTTTTTTGTCATATGATAATCTTTAGAAATTATTGAGTCCATTATGTAATTGTGATATTAAAGGGCATTTTGGTAATTTTCACATAAAAAATATTGATATGAATTCATGCGATACGTTAGAAACATCATTGTTTGTGCATGTGACATGATGGTTTGAACCTTTTGTGGAAAATTATTTTAATTTACGTGTCATGCTATTAAAATAACATAGTTAAATTATTTCGATAATTAGGGTTTCGAAATAAAACCTTAACGCCTAATTTTTTATTTTTCCTGAATTTTCGCTGTGTAATTGGACGTCTAGGAGCTAGCGGTCGTCGAGGTGACGCAGCAAGTGGTTCGAGTCACGTCAGCAGAAAACGCACTGTTTAAGGTCAGAAGAGTGGACATCTGCGCACAGGGTATACGTTATGCGTGCAACCTTGTTTTTTTATTTGTTTAGTTATGTAATTATATTTGTGACCTGAATTGTTGCATTAGGTTGACTAGCATGGGGATAGTGCTAGGGATTTTAGTTAGTAGACATGCTTAGATGATAGAGTAGGCATGCTACTAGATTTTAGCTGCTTGTGTGAGTATAGCACTTGCAGGAATTATCTTGGGTGTGTATAACTTAGGATAATAGGATGCCACCACAGAACTACCGAGTGTGAGTACAGCGCAGGCAGGGCAACGATGTCTCGAGGGAACGGCCGAGTGTGAGTACAGCGTAGGCAAGGCAGATTACATTTCATGTCCTATCAACATGACTTGTTAGTATTTATGTGTGTGAGTGTAACACACATTATGTTAGTGTGATATGATGTTTATATATCTCACGATAATTATTATGCTTAGGATGTTTATTTATTATTTAGTTGAAAGTTTATGTTTTCTGGTTTGGGGAGTTATGTCCTACATAACTCTTCTTACTGGGCGTTAGCTCACGGGTATTCTGTGTGTAGGAAAAGGCAAAGCAAAGCAGTGAGTGGTGCGGGCTCGAGGCATGGACGAAACATGTTAGAGGCTGGGCTCCAGTTATTTTATGTTTTTAGAAATAAATGTTATGTTTTTAAATTTTCAGACTTGAATGGTTATTTTCTTTATGTTGTTGTTATTAAACCTAGCGTCCAACATTTTTATTTTTAAATAATGAGATCTCATTGTCTGTTTAAATTTTAAATAAATATTTTCTCTTAGTGTCTTAAAGTATTTATTGTTTATTATTTTTAAATGGACTCCCTAAGTAACGTCTCAGGAAATCGGGGCATTACGGTATGGTATCAGAGAAAAACAGTCCTAAAGAATCTCTGATAAGCCCTAACATGTAAAGTTCATCGCCAAGGACGAGCTCAACTCACTGTACTGTAAGCGGTTAAAGATTACTTAATAATTTTTGCCTTTTGACTATGCACATTTACGTACTTAGTCTTCTCTTATAATGATCTCTTTACCGCAATAATTCCTTTTCATTATAAGTTATTTGCATGTGTGGTTCAGGAAATTGAGAATGCTCCCTCATAGATCAGTCAGAGTAGGACGTGGTCGAGGTAGGGGAGAGCAGCAGTGAATGCAGCACAGCCCGAACCGCCACAAGGATGAGAGGAACATTTTGCGAGAATGGAAGAGACCATTCAAAGACAGAACGCAGAGATCAATCAACTGAGGCAGCAAGCTGGGCCACCTGTAAGGTCTGAAGCACCAATGGTTAGTCAGCCACCTGCCATCGTAGGGTTACCGGTTGCAGAGAATCATATGGAGCCTTTGTTTGAAAGGTTTCGAAAGCAACACCCGCCATTGTTTGAAGGCAACATCGATCCGGTCCAGGCAGAGGAGTGGATCAATGGGATGGAGAGAATCTTGAACATGATGGGAGTTCAAGGCAATGAACGAGTGGTGTGCGCATCTTTCATGCTGAGAAAAGATGCTCGAATTTGGTGGGAGGTGGTGGAGCAATCACGGGATATTAACACTATGGATTGGGACGGATTCAAACAGGTGTTTAATGATAAATACTACAACTCAGCAGTGTTAGCAGCAAAAATGGATGAATTTACCAAGCTAACTCAAGGTAATCTCTCGATGACAGAATATGCACAGAAGTTCAACCAGCTGGCGAAGTTTGCCAAGGATCTTGTACCTACTGACAAGGTCTGAGCGGACCGGTTTGTGAGAGGTCTAAAACCAATGATAGCTCAGGATGTGGAGATTGTTTCTAGAGGTGTTTTCACCTATGCTGAAGTGGTGGAAATGGCTCTTACGGCTGAAAGAAGCGAAGAGAGAATCTGGAAAGATAATGCTGCTATAAGGGATGCTAAGAAAAGTGGGGAAGCCACCTCCAATGACAATAGGAAAAGGGGACAGGACCAGCCAAGCCAGAAATGATAAACGGCCCAAGCCCAACAATGACAACCATTCTGGTGGAAATGGTGGCAGAAACATTCCACCTTTCCCTAAGTGCACAAAATGCCATTTTGGTGAGTGCAGAGCTGGAGTATGCTACAAATGTGGGAAGGAAGGTCACGTGAAGCACAACTGTCCAACATGGGAACAATCTAGCAATAAGGAAGAATAGAAGAAGAATGACAAGCACGTCCCAGCCAGAGTCTTCACCATCACCCAAGCTGAAGCCGAGGCAAGCCCTTCCGTCGTAACAGGTCAGATCCCTATGGCCAATATCACATGTAAAGTTTTATTTGATTCTGGTGCATCACACTCTTTTATTTCTAGTAGAACTGTAAATGTTGTAAATGCACCTAGTGAATTATTTAATGTGGGGTTTGGGACTATGTTACCTTCCGAGGAAATTGTAATATCTAAAAATTGGGTTAAAGTTGTACCTTTATGGATAGATGGGAGGGAATTGTATGTAGACCTAATTGTATTAGATTTATCTGATTTTGATGTAATTCTGGGGATGGATTTTCTTTCCAAATACGGAGCATCTATCGACTGCAAACGTAAGAAAGTGGTCTTTGCACCGGAAGGCGGAGATCCATTTGATTTCGAAGGCATAAGCAAGAAACCCAGAACTCCTATAATATCAGCGATGAAAGCTAGAGAAATGTTGCAACACGGATGTTTGGGGTATCTCGTGAATATGGTCAATGAAACCGAAGAGACAGAAATGAGACCTGAAGAGACAAAAGTTGTAGCTGAGTTCCTCGATGTTTTTCCAGAAGAACTGCCAGGTTTACCTCCGCACAGGGAGATAGAATTTGTAATTGATTTGATGCCCGGGACAACGCCTGTATCTCGAGCACCATGCAGAATGGCACCAACAGAATTGAAAGAGCTCAAAACTCAATTGGAGGAATTACTTAAGCTGGGTTTCATCAGATCGAGTTATTCTCCTTGGGGCGCACTAGTTCTTTTTGTCCAGAAGAAAGACAGGTCTATGAGAATGTGTATTGATTATCGGGAGCTGAATAAGGTCACAATAAAGAACAAATATCCTTTGTCGAGAATCGATGATCTGTTCGACCAGCTTCAGGGGACCAAGGTGTTTTCAAAAATCGATCTTCGGTTGGGATACCATCAGTTGAGGATCAAGAATGATGATATACCAAAGACAGCCTTCAGAACCAGGTACAGGCATTACGAATTTCGGGTGATGTCGTTTGGACTCACAAATGCCCCAGCAGCTTTTATGGACCTCATGAACAGGGTTTTCAAGGAGTACTTGGATCAGTTTGTCATTGTGTTCATAGATGATATATTGGTCTACTCCAAGACAGAAGAAGAACATGAGGATCATTTACGTCTAACCTTGCAACGATTGAGACAGCATCAGCTATATGCCAAATACAAGAAGTGTGAGTTCTAGTTATCTGAGGTTGGTTTTCTGGGTCATATTGTCACTGATGGAGGAGTGAAAGTAGATCCTGCAAAGATTGCTGCAGTGAAAGAATGGCCAAGACCAAAGAATGCCTCGGAAGTCAGAAGTTTTCTGGGTTTGGCGAGCTATTATAAGAGGTTTGTTGAAGGGTTTTCGAAGATAGCTGCACCGATGACAGAATTGACAAGAAAGAATCTGAAGTTCAATTGGTCAGATAAATGAGAGCAGAGCTTCCAGGAATTGAAGAGTCGGCTTATATCAGCACCTGTACTTAGCTTACCCTCAGAGGACGGGCAGTTTGTGGTTTACTGTAATGCATCAAAACAAGGGTTGGGATGTGTACTGATGCAGTCTGGTAAGGTGATAGCCTATGCCTCTAGGGAACTGAAAGATTATGAGCAGAGGTATCCGACACACGACCTGGAATTAGCAGCCGTTGTCTTTGCACTGAAGATTTGGCGTCACTATCTCTATGGGGTGAAATTTGAGATTTACACCGATCACAAGAGCCTCAAATACTTCTTCACCCAGAAGGAGTTAAATATGAGACAGAGGAGATGGTTGGAGTTAGTCAAGGATTATGACTGCGACATACTATACCACCCCGGTAAAGCCAATGTTGTGGCGGATGCACTTAGTCGCAGAGGGCCGGGAATGGTTTCTTCTTTACAAGGAGTATCAAGGAAGATCCTAGAAGACATGGAACGAGCATGTATAGAACTGATCACAGGAAAACTTGCGAAGGTTACACTTCAGTCCACCTTGTTAGAAAGGATCAGGGAAGGACAGAATGCAGACAAGAAGTTGAGTGACCTAAAGCAAGAGATGCAGGATGGGAATGCCAAGGATTTCACTATGTCAGATACTGGACTAATAAGATTTAAGGGGCGTATTTGTGTGCCAAACAGTGATGAGCTGAGGAAAGATATTCTGGCAAAAGCTCATACTACCCCATATTCAGTTCACCCTGGGACCACTAAGATGTACCACGACCATAAGGTATTGTATTGGTGGCCAGGAATGAAAAAGGATGTAGTGGAATATGTGGCAAAATGCTTAACCTGCCAGCAGGTTAAGGCATAATATCAAAGACCAGCGGGGCTACTGCAACCGTTGAATATTCCTGAATGGAAGTGGGATGAGATATCTATGGATTTTGTGACGGGGTTACCTAGGACCACAAAACAGCACGATGCAATTTGGGTAATTGTGGATAGGTATACTAAGTCAGCTCACTCCCTACCAGTGCGCATGACTTATTCTATGGATCAATTCACCGAGTTATGCATGAATGAGATAGTACGGCTACATGGGACACCGTACTCTATTGTGTGTGATCGGGATGCTCGGTTTACATCATCATTCTGGGAGAGTTTGCAGAGAGCCATGGGAACTCGATTGAAGTTCAGTACAGCTTATCACCCATAAATGGATGGCCAGACCGAGAGAACAAATCAGATCTTAGAGGATATGCTCAGAGCGTGTGTCATTGACTTTCAGGGATCCTAGAGTAGATACTTGCCACTGATTGAGTTTTCTTACAACAACAGCTACCAATCTACCATCGGGGTAGCACCATATGAAATGTTGTATGGAAGAAAGTGTAGGTCTCCACTTCACTGGGATGAACTGGGAGAGAGAAAACTACTTGGACCCGATGCAGTGCAACACACCAATGAGGCTATTCAGAAAATCAGGGCTAGAATGGTCACAACTCAGAGCAGATAGAAGTCTTATGCAGACCTAAAGCGCAAGCATGTTGAGTTTGAAGTTGGTGATCATGTATTTTGCGTGTGACTCCAAGGAAAGGAATATCGGTGAAGAGGTTTGGCAAGAAGGGAAAGCTAAGTCTCAGATATGTCAAACCTTTTGAGATTTTGGATAGAGTGGGCAATGTGGCTTACAGGGTAGCTTTACCACTATCATTGTCCGGGGTGCACAATGTATTTCATGTGTCACAACTTCGAAAATATGTATCCGACCCATCGCATGTGCTGAGCTACGTGACTTGGGTTTGCATGAGGATTTGTCATTCGATAAGCGTCTAGTGAAAATACTCAATTGAAAGGACAAAGTCCTAAGGAATAAGACCATTTCCTTGGTAAAGGTATTGTGGAGGAACAGTGTTGTTGGGGAGGCAACCTGGGAATTAGAGTCTGATATGCTACAGCAGTATCCCGAGTTATTTGAATGAAATTTCGGGACAAAATTTCTTTTAAGGGGGGGATAGTTGTAATATCCATTTTCTCGGAAGGGCAATTTTATAATTTTCCCACTATGTGCATCCTTGTCATAATTTTTTTCTTTTCCTTTGATGGAATATTGGATATGTATGACTTCCAATGGAAATAAAATTGATGATTTCTCCTGTTTGAGTTTTTGTGGAATCACAACATGAGAATAATGTCAAGTGAATAAATAACGGCTCGGGTTAAGTTATTTATTTAATTAAAAATTATTATTATGAACATAATAGTAATAATAATATGCTTGAAATTATTTTATCATATTATGTGTAATTTTTGGTTTGCAATAATATTAAATATTTGAATTTGCGAAAAGACCATAATACCCTCAAGTTTGGGATTGGTTCAA
Organism: Humulus lupulus; assembly: GCF_963169125.1. NCBI lineage: Eukaryota > Viridiplantae > Streptophyta > Magnoliopsida > Rosales > Cannabaceae > Humulus > Humulus lupulus. The sequence continues at coordinate 217,346,838 of NC_084802.1, read as the reverse complement.
GGGACATTTTAGAGACCTTATTTATTTTTATTTAATATGATTAAATATTCATAAAATTGGCCAAATTTTCGAATTTTAACTGATGATATCAGTTGTGGAACCTTAGTTATTTTATTTTATTTTTTTTAAAAGAAAAAAATAAAGAATTCCTTGAAAAGAGGATCTTACCACTTCAAATGCTAACTTCTTTTCTAAACCTATTCTAAAACGTGTTTACCATGATAATCTGAAAGGAGAAATCGTGGAAATAGTGAGGGAAGCAAAGGATTGAAGATAGAGAGTGTGATTATTGTTTTTTTTAAGAGAATAAATTTTTGAGTTCTTGCACTTAGGAAAAATCTGGACACGAATGAACATTGTAGAATCATTCTAGGGGAGGAAATAAACATTTTGAGTGTGAGAAATACATTTATAAAGCCTCGGATTGTGATTCACCATTTTTATCCAAGAAAATGCATATTCTTGGATAATTTTGGATTTAAGTGTGTTCAAGAGTGTATGGTGTGAGTGGTTGGTGATAAACAAGCTTAGGGGACTCAAAGAATCAGTTTTGACGTGAAGAAACAGGCTGAAATGGTCTAGAGCAAGAAAAATCAATTTTGAGCTCCATTGTTGGCGGTACACCGGCGTTGGAGAAGAAGACTTCGACCAAGGCGGTTGTGGCGTGATTCTTTGTGTCTTAGGGTCATTTTGGACTGCTGGAACATGTGTGGGAAGTTTCCAAGTGGTTTGGAACGTTGGGGTAGCCGGAAACGAAAAAAATAACCTCGTCGGCACCGAAGAAGACAACAACTCCGGCAAGAGCTCCAGCGAACCCGATCTAGGTGTTTACTGAGGTTTTTTTTTTTTGGTTTTTCAATCTTAAAAATTAGTACATTAATTTTAGAGCATTTTCCAACTGGTTTCATATTTATCTGATTTTCTTTGAATTATTATGATTTATTGAAGTTTAAATAAAGATTAATTATGAAAAATATTTTTATTGTTCAGAAAAATATGATTTTATGTTTCACTGATATTTGTATGATTTAGAATGGCTTTGTATATTTAGATTTCAGTTTTGATCGTATTTGATAATTTTCTTCAATTATTTGCTTTTAAATATGTGATTTAAGAGAATAAATGTGGAAAGTTTTTTAAAGTATTCTAAAATCTTGAGAATTTTTGTATAAGTTTAAAATAAGACTCTAAGGCTCTTGTAATTTTTTTTCAAATTTTTATCATTTATGTAATTTTCATGATTTATTTGGCTTATTTTATATTTTAAATATAAAAAATTATTAATGCTACTGTTCTGAACCCTAGGTAATTTTTGTGTGTTACTGTAGGGTGTAGAAACCGATCCGTATAGTTAGATTCTATTTTAATCAGTTATGAATTTTTCTTTAATTAATTAGTTTTTCTATAAAATTAATTAAGAAAAATAGTTATTTTGCCCAGAAATTTCTAAAATAATTTTAATAAGTTTATTTTGGATTTTTAAAGAATTCTGTATGTTAGTTTGATTTTTGGGCTGGTTGTGTATTTATTTCTATTATTTGGGTTTTATTTGAGAAATTGAGGAAAAATAATTTATAAATATTAAAAATTATTTTTCTGGTCTTATATGAGTCTTCACTTATTAATTAGGGCTTTGGAGAGTTGGTTGTTAAATTTTGTTGTCATATGATAATCTTTAGAAATTATTGAGTCTATTATGTAATTGTGATATTAAAGGGCATTTTGGTAATTTTCACATAAAAAATATTGATATGAATTCATGCGATACGTTAGAAACATCATTGTTTGTGCATGTGACATGATGGTTTGAACCTTTTGTGGAAAATTATTTTAATATACGTGTCATGCATGTAAAAATGACATAGTTAAATTATTTCGATAATTAGGGTTTCGAAATAAAACCTTAACGCCTATTTTTTTATTTTTCCTGAATTTTCGCTGTGTAATTGGACGTCTAGGAGCTAGAGATCGTCGAGGTGACGCAGCGAGTGGTTCGAGTCACGTCAGCGGAAAACGCACTGTTTATGGTCAGAAGAGTGGACATCTACGCACAGGGTGTACGTTATGCGTGCAACCTTGTTTTCTTATTTATTTAGTTATGTAATTATATTTGTGACCTGAATTGTTGCATTAGGTTGACTAGCATGAGGATAGTGCTAGGGATTTTAGTTAGTAGACATGCTTAGATGATAGAGTAGACATGCTACTAGATTTTTGCTACTTTTGTGAGTATAGCACTTGTAGGAATTATCTTGGGTGTGTATATCTCAGGATAATAGGATGCCACCATGGAACTACCGAGTGTGAGTACAGCGCAGGAAGGGCAACGATGTCTCGAGGGAACGGCCGAGTGTGAGTACAGCGCAGGCTAGACTAGGTGCCACCATGGGAATGTCGAGTGTGAGTACAGCGCAGGCAAGGTAGATTACATTTCATGTCCGATCAACATGACTTGTTAGTATTTATGTGTGTGAGTGTAACACACATTACGTTAGTGTGATATGGTGTTTATATATCGCACGATGATTATTATGCTTAGGATGTTTATTTATGTTTAGTTGAAAGTTTATGTTTTCTGGTTTGGGGAGTTATGTCCTACATAGCTCTTCTTACTGGGCGTTAGCTCACGGGTACTCTGTGTGCAGGTAAAGGCAAAGCAAAGCAGTGAGTGGTGCGGGCTCAAGGCATGGACGGAACATGTTAGAGGCTTAGCTCCAATCATTTTATGTTTTTAGAAATAAATGTTATGTTTTAAAATTTTCAGACTTGAATGGTTATTTTCTTTATGTTGCCATTAAACCTAGCGTCCAACATTTTTATTTTTAAATAATGAGATCTCATTGTCTGTTTAAATTTTAAATAAATATTTTCTCTTAGTGTCTTAAAGTATTTATTGTTTATTATTTTTAAATGGACTCCCTAAGTAACGTCTCAGGAAATCGGGCCATTGCAATTAATAAATCAATCGATGTGGGTTCAACATCCTTTTCAATTAAAACTACTCTATAATAACGTCGTACGCTTGCGGTAGAAAATATCAGTATCAAGTTTTTTGCGCCATTGCCGGGGATTGGAATTTTTTATTTTTTTGCTAATATTATTTCTACAAGTCTTTGTTTTACATTATATTTAATTTTTATTTGTTCATAACATCATTGTTGCTCTTGAATTATGGACAGTTTAGGTGAAAAGTCAGAAGCTCTACTCCAATCGAACCTTTTGATCCTGAAATTGAAGATGCACTTAGAAAGATAAGGGCAAGATGAAGGTTATTTGCAAAGGAGAATAATAATCAATGAGACAACAATGTTGGTGCTAATGTTGGTGGAGCTAACGTCCAATCAAATCCACCACCATAACCACAAAAAGAACTTGCAGCTCGTGATTTTTGTATGCCCAATGTTAATGAGAACCTCATTGGAATTTCTAATCCCACCATTCCTGCTAATAATTTTGAGTTGAAGCCAACATTGATAAATATGGTGCAACAAAATCAATTTGGGGGTATGGCTACTGAAGATCCCAATATTCATCTAGCAGGTATAATTAAAGTTTATACTCAAAAGGTATAAACTTTTCCATTACAACTTTAAATATTAATGTTTACCGAGTTTTTTGAAAACTATAAATATATTGAGAAATAAGAGCTAGAAAGAAAGGCTAAGAAATGAACAAGAACACATATTTTACGTGGTTGGGGCGTTAATGAGCCTTAGTCCAAGAGTCAATAGAATTAGGCTTTAGAGAGTTTAACTATGGAGGTTTTTTGCAAGTTCAGCAACGTTTATGGATACAAGAGAAAATTGGGGATCCTCGCTACAATGCACGAATGACCCTAATTATAGGTAGTCATGTGACTTGGGTCGGACTAATCCGGGCCCTATAAGGATATAAGTATAAGTGCTCGCTAACGAAACCATAATACAAGAGTGCAACATGATTATAAGCTATTAATCTAGGCCCATTGGGCCGACTTAAGGGTATTAGAGCCTTACAACTGCCCTTTGTACGTTGGCATGGACTGATCCACGTGGGCTACTAGGGGGATCCTGGGGACAAGATCTGTCAGAATAGTGGCAGTACCGTTTCCTAGGAACATTGTACATTCCGTGCAAACCCCATTCTTCAGGTTAGTTAGGGAGACCAGCTGTCGGATTTCTCGGGCACACATCAGCTGTAGGAAGGACTAGGTTTGTTATACCCGTATACCTAATCTGGTTTCATTTACCGATGCCTAGGTTCATTTACCAAGACAGGGTTCATTTACCAAGGCGAACATCTTGATGGCAGGTTCAAACATTAGCAATGGACTTGGAGACCTTACCTGTATGCCACTCGATGGGATCCGCCTCCCGAAATGGATCGCCTGCCACCATAATTTACATCACATCTGGTCCAGTTCTACATACTCTCAGCATGCGAAGTACCTCCACTAAAGTGTCTTACTACACTAGTAACCCGGATTTAGGACACATGTATTCATAATACTAGTGGACCGTACTAGCAGTAATTAATCTAAAGATTCCATAACTTTATTTTACTATGACTATTTAAGTTTATTATCTTAATCTCGATCCTCCCATACCAATATGAGTTTAAGACCACATAGATAAACTTTAGAATTTTCTGATATTCACTTAATATTATCATATAATATCATACATAGTATATATATATATAATAATTCAATTCAATTATTTATTTCATTTAAAACATTTGTCAACTATAATTGCGTTAAGGGAACTATTCCCAACAATCTCCCACTTGCCCTAAAAAAATTGAGTCATCTCTTTTAATATGTTAATCATATTCTCCTGACCAATTTTGTCTAACAAAGTCCTTGTAACAGTTGTGTAAGAAACTGTTTTGAAGTTATCTTCAAGATTATTACATCAGTTATGTAAAAATATATTGTATTCGATGATACTTCATTTCATGTGCTTGACCCTCTCATGATTTCTATTTCTTCTAGAATAATTGTATCTCCATTGCTTTCACAATGAGATGCCAGTTGTTTATTCTAGTCTGAAAACCTATTCGATATGTCAAAGAACTTAACTAAATCAAATAGCCTATTTAATTTCTCGTAGCTGTTATATTTTGGCTTTTGTAGTGAAACATATAAATCTGAAATGTCTAACACATTTTTAGATCAATGTGTTTCCTCCACAAAGCTGATTCTGATATCAATCTTTGAAGATTTAAAATCAGTTCATCCTTTGGGATTTTTGGTCTCTACCTAAATGCACATACATATAATCTCTATTATATTTAAGATACTCAAAATTAAGTCCTTATAATTATTCAATGACTCAATAAAAAAAGGATTGATAATTGCTGACTATTCCCACCGTTTATCAAATGTCAATTTGAAAATATAACATTCGATACATTAAACAGTCTATCATTGTGTTGTAGGAACAACTGTCTCATGTCCTCTTTTCTAGTAAAAGAATAAATGGACGTTTATTATTTAGATATTACATCCTCCTTACCGGGAAGGCAAAAAGCCTTTCTTGGATTTTGTAAACTAAAGTTTTTAAGCTTCTTATCAATATAAGTTGCTTGAGACAGAGCCTAAGGATTGTTCTTTCAATCTCTTTAAAATTTAATGTACAGAACATTCTTGGCTTTTCTGAATCTAGTATTTAGAAATATTTAGGTAACCGTTTCTTTTCTATTGACGATCTCTCTACATCATTCTCAATGATTAGAACGTTGTCAATATTAAGAATAAGAATCACAACAAAATCTTTCTGGTCGAGATCTTCAAATGATTTTGTCATGTCAGCCATTCCAGTAAAGACTACTTAGACATTCATTTAAATTAATCTCTTAATCCATGCATAAAGCAATGGATAAGAGTATGTAAACAGATTTAAGTTTGGTTACAGCAGAAAATATTTATTCAAGTAATAAATTCCTCTTTCTGTTCATAGCCTTAGGCTATTAACCTAACTTCGAAAAGCCTGCCTTTCCTCTATTCTCCTCTTCATCTTGAATATCCTATTTCAAACTGAAGTTCAATGAACTTTAGTTGGATGTTCAAGAATCCAGATGTCATAGAATTCCAAATTCGATTTCTAGATTCATGGTGTTTCAACTATTATTTTCTGTAAAAACTTTGTCATTTCATATACTAGTATGTGAATGAAGTATAGTTAGATTGTGTTACACATAATTAAACTATCTTTACATTTGTAATGGAGTAGTTACTAACTAACGCTCCCACTACAACTTACTGAATTTGTGATATTCTTTGGTTTTATCATTGTTAATTATCAGTAACTTTCTTACTTGACTTGCAGTCATTATTTCTACTACAATTTAACTAGAAAATATAGTGATTATAATAATCATGCTTCATTAAATTAGCATTAAAGAAATAGAAATTCTTTTGTAATCTTTTATGATTATTAAACTGTTTCACTAAATGACTTCATGGAAAAATTTCAATTTATTCACATAACCACTTGTGAATCCCATCTTCTAAGTCTTCGATGTTGTACAATCAAATATGTACAAAGTATAACAAGTGTTAAAATTATAGAAATAATAAAGACGATAATGACTACTCATTATTTAATTTGATCTAATATGATTATATTCCATTTCCAAAATACTAATTATGCTATGCATTCTAGTTGTATGTGAATTGGATTTGAATTTCAAGTTCACATACAAACTACTTGAATTCCAAATTCGAGTTTAAACTTCCTTTTGATCAGATCAAACAAGTCTCTAAGTGACTTTGAATGTTGCATACAAATTTCTAAAAAATTTCTCTACATTTGATCAAAGTTTAAACATATGTAAAATAGATGTCAATCAATATTGACTTACTATTTATTATTTATTTTAGCTTTGAATATTAAAAGGTTCAACATACATCTCTATGTATTAGCTAAATGATCATGTGATTATTTGAGCCTTTATTAGAGAAAGGTCTTTTGGTTAACTTTAATTAATAGACTATATAAATAGGGAGAGAACCATTGAATGATTGCAATAAAATGCTGTCTTTTATTTGTTATATATATCTAATTAATTACAAGCCAATCTAAAAAAATAAATAAAAAAAATTCACATTTATGTTTCACTTAATTGTGGTTGGAATAAGATGTCTTACTAAATCTATGATTTGCACATTATTGAATAATTCATATTATCATTTATACTCACTGATGAAATAGGTGGAACAAGTATATTTCATAAAATAACAACTGAATTTATTATTCAAAAGAAATATTAAACTTGTTCATTCATCAAATAAGGAATCTAAAAACATAGCTTCTAGAAAGAATTCTAGAACTACTTTAAAGAAATAAACTTAATACAAAGTTGAAAATGAAAAACTAATTTCCATGTCAGTTATCTCTTGGTCTACCAATCTGCAATCATTTTCTTGTTTTTCTTTCACATTCTTTTCTTTTCTTGAATAATGCGTTCCTGAAAATAAGACATAAATATGCTGGCATAAAAATTTGAATCAACTATTCAAATATATTAAAAAGAGATGAGCAAATCATATTTACCCTTTCTTCTTGCAAACTTCTTAAGTGATCAAAAGAATCTCTTTTGATCCTTTCCCATATCTCATATGTATATCTGAGGTTCACATATCTCAATTTAAGATCATGTGACATAGTCTTTAGTATGCAATGACGAGCCAAATAATCAGATCTCATCCAATTTGCATATTTTTTATGATTATCATAATCAGATAAAGTTGATGACTCATCTGGAGGCACATCAATGATTGCATCATACACTTTTAGTTCATCTAGAATTATGTGTATGTTTCTGTACCAAACATCTAGATTGCTGAAGTCTAAATGAAAAGTACTTAGGAAGCCATCACGAGGATCAACTGGTTCTTTTTTATTTTGAAGTTCTTGACCAGGATTAAGAGGATTAACCATTGTTGCTAGAAATAAATAAATAAAATATAATGAATTAAAACATATAATAAATATCACATTTTATTTGGAAAAGTAAATATGATGCATGAATGCAACATATAAAAACACATAAAAAATATACTAATCCACGATAAACTAATTTGTAAAGTTAATGGACTGCCTTATGGTAGATCAGACTAACCCCAAATTAATTTTGAGACAAATCTCAATTTCATAAGTGAAAACTTAAAAATACTTTTTTCTCTTTTGACTTATGAACTACCGCTAGTTTGGTCAATATTTACTATCGTGCTCGAAAGCCTAGATACACCTTTGGAGTGTAACTCATTATTTACAATTAATGACTTAACTCAAGAGTGTGTCTTAGGGTCAGACAAAATTGAAATACATCACTAATTATATTCTCATAAGAAAAGTCAACATTGAGATAAAATAAACATATTCGGAAGTCTTTCCTTAGGGAGGCTGCAAACGGAATGGACACGAGGCCCTTCCTATGCCTCTCTGTGTTCAACCAATAATGAAGACCATGAGACTTATTGTCATAACTCTCTCTCCCACTCACTATTTTGGAAAAGTGTGTTTTTCACAACATCAATATTTTTTTTAATTTGGTTGTAAAAATAATTTTAATTTTTTTTTACGAAATGATATTCTATTAATTACTAATCTAATTAAGCAAAACCAAAAACGAAAATTGTGCCATTAATTATAATTCTAATTTTGCTTTAACTAAGAGAATATCATTTTTATTTTAATAAAACATTTTTCATTAAAACAACAAATTAAACAACTTTAATTTTGATTTTCCATCTTAACTAATTAAGACTAAATTTATTATTATATGAATTATTACATATAAACATATAACAAAAATATAGGACATTTCTAATAGAATGTTTCTACATGAATATAATGCATGCTAGTTGCATACTGTGTGGGTATATGAATGACATGTTATAATGCATGACAAATTATTAAAGATTTTAATCACATTCAAATATTTATAATAATTATATAAAATAAAAGAGGGTATGGTAACTTTTGGGTATTTTTAGAAAAAATTACAACACTTGAAAAAATATACATGAAAATGTTACCTAGACTAACTAAGGCTTGATAAAGAACACTTTGATCTTGAGCCTTGAGATGTAGTCTTGTTGAGTCAATGCCACCATTTTCCATGTCCATTTTGAATTATACAAAATTTTAATTATTTTAAGCAAACTTTTAAAATAATTAAATTTTGGGTTTTAACACCCAAAAGTTTCTAAGGCCCAATTTGAATTTGGGAAATTTAATTCAAAAATAAAATTAAACAATTTAATTTTATAAATTAAAATTCAAGATAATTTTAATTTTGGATATTTTAATTAAAATAATTTTAATTATGGAAGATAATAATTAAAATATTTTTAATTAAGGTAAATAATCACTATTATTTCAATTAAAGAAATTTCCAAATAAAAACCATTTTAAATCAATTTATGACTTTTAATTAAATGGATAATCAAAAAATTAATTATGGTAACAACACAGTAGGGTTTGTTTGAAACAAAACAAACTGTAGGATGTACCAAGGGGTGGTGGCAGCAGGTGGTTCGGCTGGGAGAGGGGCGGCCCGCGGCTGAGGTGCACAGGAGGTGCGGCTAGGCAGCAGGGAAGCGTGCGCAGTGGCGTGGCTGGACTTGGACTGCAGCACACAGAGGCGTGACTGGCTGGGCGCATGCGGCTGGGTTGGTGCTGCAGTGCGCAGGGGCGTGACTGGGCTCGCGGGGGCACGATGCTGGCAACAGGCAGTAACTCGGGCTCGGGGCTCAGGCTTAGACTTGGGGTCACAACAGAATTTTCACCCAGAATTTTTAGCAAAAAATTACAAAAATTCCTATGCCCCAAAATGGCTACATATTTCATCTAGAAATTTTAAGAACAATTCCTAAACCCAAAAGCACCATAATAAACAACCCTTAAGAATCTATCATCATGAAAATAAAACATCCATCCATTCAGACATATATCGCATATAATATAAAAAAATTATATAACCCCACATAACAATTAATAATATGTATAGATTAATGACCTGCTCTGGTACCAATTGTTGGAAAACATTCAGAGCACGCAGCGAAAACTTTGCATAGTGCGCCCATTGTGTTGATTTTTATTAATAACAACAACAATCAATTTTTTTTTCATTAATCATATAAACAATTTATATGACCAAGAAAACAATCCAGAAACATTAACATACAATATTATTGTACGCCCTGGATTTCCCACGGGCTGTTTAGCAGGACGATCCTCGGACTAAACATGATTTAGCCCGAGGCTCCCACAGGCCAGAGGCTTTATCTTCAGGACGGGCCCTTTCTAGCTCGAGGGGATGGAGTTTCCTGCTCCTTCTTGTTGTTCCAGGAGCTGGGAACAACATCCGACGACCACTGAAGGATCAGCTCGGGTTATGGATTGCTCCGGTAGCGAGCTTCTCAGGAAGCTCTGACCCTATGGGAGGTCAACACGCAAGATAAACGTGCATAATCCTGCCATCACGTGTCCGATATCCCCCTGACTTCTCGGACACGCCGCAGGAACGTGCGTATTCAGACACCCACGGATGGGTTGGGCCGTGCGGCCCATTATCTCCTTCCATACTGATTAGACCACACTTGTGTGTCAGGTTTAGGAAGTAATCATGAATATCAGACTTGATATGACAAATGGTAAGGTCACGGGATGACCTCCCTACCAATTTCCAGGTGCCTTCTCCTATAAATATGGAGACCCTGGGAATTGATAGAGGTTGGAAAAAATAGTCTTGTAAGAACTATATATTTTGTAAACCAATTACCCAGAAAAGATCAATAATATTGACTAGTGGAGTAGAAGGATTTTAACCTTCGAACCACTTAAAAAACGTGTTTAGGGTCACCTAGTTCTTCTCACAAAGATTTCATATCTGCGGCGGTTCTACTTATAAGTACTAATCTCTTTCTCTTCTTCTCTTAATTACCTGTTGCCGAAGAACCGCGTCAACAGTTTGGTGCTTTCATTGAGAGCGAATCTAATTAGTACTACCACAAACATACAACTATGGTGACCACTCGATCCAAACATGGCAACGAGACAGAACAGCATGATGGGCAGGAGGCCCGCCATGTTGCCCTCCCCGAGGAGCAAGTTCCTGAAGTCCAGCAAAGGCCAGGAAAGCAGCCGGCCGGCCAAGACGATACTGGTAGTTCGACGCCCCGGCCGCCTAATCCGAATCCATGTTATTATACTGCGGTGGAGATGGAGAATGCTCAGCTGAGGAGCCAGCTAGCAGCAGCTGGTCAGCAAATCCAGGATATTCTGAGTCGACTACCCCCTCTCACAACCAACGGTAACGTTGGAGAGAGGCAAGGCGAGGCTCCTAAGTCTCGCCGGAGTAATCGATCCAGGCATAGCCGTTCGGGTAGACTCCCTGCAGCCAACTCCACCCCTTCATCACGCCATCAAGAGGCGAACTTCAGGGAAATGCCTCAGACCGAACCGCAGCAGTACAGCCGTTCGGTTAGGACATCAACCCCTAGCTCTCAGCCTTCCTCGAGGACACCCAGAAGAGATAGGGGAAATTCCCAAAGGAGGGCCGAGGAGATCCGGAGACGTCAGCCCGTCCCCGAAGAGCGTCCAGTTCCTCGTCCAGATCGCCCAGCGCGAAACCATCAAGCTGGCAGGGCCGAGAGGCCCCCACCAAATTTAGTCCGTCCAGACGGCACTAGGATCGCCTCTCCGGTCAGACATCCTCCCTCTCCCATCAGATATCCGTCTCCTCAAACCATCCGAGACATCCCGGCCTACATAAATAGTAGGAGAGACCCGCCATCGGCCGGGCCTTCCCGGCGCAGCAGGGTGCCGAGGGAAGGATCAGGTCGGAGCCGCCAAAGACGCACATCGAGCCTGTCCAGCAGGAGTCACAGGACCGGTAGTGCACGGAGTGATCTTTCGGGAGGAGACCTGCGACAGCGACTAAGTTCAGCACAAAGTCACCATAATACCCAGGGAGGCGACCTTCGAGATCGCCTCAACTCTCACAGAGAGGATCGAGTTAGGGATGGTGGCCAGGCCCGCTCAGTTGGGGTCCGATCCGAAGTACGTAATGGCGGGAATGCCCCAAATGACCTATCTCCAGATAGGAGGGGCAATAACCCGCCTAATATGTACAACGGGTCCGGAGCTGTTGAACAGCCCCGGAATAACCCAGGATCTCAGGACAAAACCTTAGAGCGCTTAACTCAAATGGAGGAGCTGATGAAGAAGCTCCTGTCAGAGAAAGAAAAAGACGAATATGATTCAGGGGATGAGATGGAGCTCTTCGCCCCCAACATAGCAGCAACGGCATACCCTTCTGGCTTTCGTATGCCTCACTTGTCAAAGTTCAACGGGGATGGAGACCCATCTGACCACTTAGGGATGTTCAACACCCTAATGATGGCTCATAACATCGGACCAGAGCTTCGTTGCTTGATCTTTCCTTCCACCCTAACTGGACCTGCCAGGCAGTGGTTCAAACAAAGTAAAAGGCAGTCAATCAGCTCCTGGAAGACCTTTTCGGCTGACTTCAAGAGGGCATTCCGCGCCTCTCAGGCCGCCAGGGTCCAGGCCGACTCCCTAGCTAACGTGAGACAGCAACCTGGAGAGACGCTAAAAGCCTACTTGAGCAGATTTGCAAATGTCGCTGCTCGAGCCAGAGATGCCGACGACAGCTCCAAACTCATGGCTATGAGGACCGGGATCCTAGTAGGCGGAGATCTGTGGAAGGATATTCAAAGGAGGGGGGTCAGCTCAGTTAGTGAATTCCTTAACAGAGCCCAAGAATGGATAAACTTGGAGGAAGCTGAAGCTTCAGCCGCGGGGACCAGCCAGGTCCTCGAGAAGCCCGCTGGGGCGGGAACAGAGATCGTAGTAGCAATTCCCGACGTCACGCAGAGCAACCAGCCCGGTGGCGGCAAAAGAAAAGGAAATGGTGAAAACGTCCAGCACGGTCAAAAGAAGAATAAGTCCGTGGATAAATTCAAGCCCGTGTTCACAGCGTATACCGAGCTCACCCAAACCAGAGAGAATATTTTCCTGGCCAACGCTACGCGAGTCCCCTGGAAAAGACCGGAGCCAATAAAGCACCCTAAGGGAAAGAGAGACGCTTCCAAATTCTGCCGTTTTCATAACGACGTCGGGCACAATACCGACGACTGCAGGCACCTCAAAGATGAAATCGAGACTCTCATCCGAGCAGGTCCGTTGGCGCAATACTCGCGGAACAGGGTCCCCACAGGTCGACCCGCTCCGGAGATCCCAGCCAGTCAACCTGGACCTCGAGTAGATCAGGACGTCCCTCCCCCCGTGGTCGAGGGAGAGATTTCCACCATCTCTGGAGGGCCACACATGGCTGGCACGAGCAGAGGCGCCCAGAAGAGGTACATAAATGAGTTGAAGGCCCACAATGGAGGGGAGTTCGTCCCGGAACAGCGTCAATCAAAACAACAAAGGTTAGAGAAACAACCAGTCACTTTCACGGAGGAGGACGCGGGCCATGTCCAATTCCCTCATAACGATCCCTTGGTCGTAGCAGTCCAGCTCGCCAACCGAAGAGTAAGGAGGGTGTTAGTGGACAATGGGAGCTCGGTGAATCTCCTATTCCGTTCAACCTTAGAAAAAATGGGTCTGACCGTCTCCGAGCTAAAGGCAACCTCGATGATGCTATATGGTTTTTCAGGCGAAGGGTCAGCAGCGATAGGAACGATCGAGCTGGTGATCACCCTAGGCGACGAGTCCCGAACAGTGTCCAAACTGCTCGAATTCGTAGTCATTGACTGCTCCGCTGCCTACAATGCAATTTTGGGCCGACCAACGCTCGTTGCTTTCGAAGCCATCACATCCGTCCGGCACCTCGCCATGAAGTTCCCTACTTCGACAGGGGTCTGCACTATCAAGGGCGATCAGCTCGCTGCCAGGGAATGCTACAGCATTTCCATGAAGGGAAAATCTAAACCCGGGCAGGTGGCGATGGCCATTCAGGATGAAGAGGAATCGCAGGGACCCAAGGCGGCCCCTGAGATTGAAAAACCTCGGGTTTCCGAAGACGAAAAGCTCGCCTTAAGCGAGGACATTGACCCCCGAGTAGGCGAGGACAGGTCCGAGCTCCAAGCTATTGAAGATCTCGAGGAGGTAGGCATCGATGAACAAAACCCTTCACGGACGGTGAAGCTCGGAAAGAACCTCTACGATAGAAGAAAGGCGGATCTGACCGCGTTTCTGAAAAAGAACCTAGACGTATTCGCATGGTCGCACGAGGACATGATAGGGATCAGTCCGAGCGTAATCATGCACACGCTCCACCTAGACAAAAGCGTCCCTGCAAAGTCTCAAAAGCAGAGGCGTTTAGGGACAACCCGAGCCGAGGCCCTTGAAGAAGAAGTGGCCCGGCTCAAGAAATGTGGCTTTATCCGCGAAGCCAGATTTCCCATTTGGGTTGCCAATCCCGTGTTAGTTCCAAAGCCCAATGGCAAGTGGCGGACCTGTATTGATTTTTCTGACCTGAATAAAGCCTGCCCCAAGGATTGCTTTCCGTTGCCGAGGATCGATCAACTGGTGGATGCCACGGCGGGGCACGAGCTCATGTCCTTCATGGACGCGTACTCGGGCTACAATCAGATCGCGATGAATCCAGCAGACCAGGATCACACCAGCTTCATGACCCCGACTAATGTCTATTGCTATAAGGTCATGCCGTTCGGTCTAAAGAACGCCGGAGCTACCTACCAAAGGCTGGTAAATAGAATGTTCGCGGATCAGATCGGGAAGAACATGGAAGTGTACGTCGATGATATGCTTGTCAAGTCAAAGACTGCCACCAACCACGTTGCCGACCTGGAAGAATGTTTTAACATACTGCGAGAATATGGCATGAGGCTCAATCCTCAGAAATGCACTTTCGGTGTCGCATCGGGGAAGTTCTTGGGTTTCATAGTCAATACCCGAGGAATCGAGGCAAATCCCGACAAGATCAGGTCACTGCTCGAGCTTCCATCCCCCAGGTCGCGGAAAGATGTCCAAGGACTCACAGGAAGGGTGGCGGCACTGAACCGGTTCATTTCCAAATCGACCGACAAGTGCCTGCCTTTCTACAACCTGCTCCGCGGAAACAAGAAGTTCGAATGGACAGTAGAGTGCGAGGGCGCATTCCTCGACCTAAAAACGCACCTGGCTGAGCCACCTGTGCTATCAAAGCCCAGGGTAGGAGAACCTCTTTTCCTCTACATGGCCGTGACTGAGGACGCAGCTAGTGCCGTTCTGGTGCGAGAAGAGGACCGGGCTCAGAAACCGGTTTATTACATCAGCAAGAGGCTCCTCGGAGCTGAGTCAAGGTACCCGTTGATGGAAAAGCTGGCGTTCTGCCTAATCACGGCCTCGCGAAAACTCAGGCCATACTTCCAGTCCCACTCTGTACACGTCATGACCGATCAGCCTCTAAGGCAGGTTTTCCAAAAGCCTGAAGCCTCGGGACGCTTGCTAAAGTGGGCGGTCGAACTCAGTCAGTTCGAGATTTTCTATACTCCCCGAACTACCATAAAAAGTCAAGCCTTGGCCGACTTCGTGGCAGAATGCGCGGGATTCCGTGAGATCCCATCAGAAGATTCACAGCAGCTCAGATCCTCAGGCTCATCGTGGAGGATCTTCGTTGATGGCTCATCTAACGAGAACGGCTCCGGGGCCGGAATTATTCTGATATCCCCAGAAGGACATAGATTCCATTCGGCGCTGAGATTCGGGTTCAAGGCGTCCAACAACGAGGCAGAGTACGAGGCCTTGTTAGCCGGACTTAGGATAGCTAGCGAGCTAAAGGCAAGCTCTGTCCAGTGCTTCAGCGACTCCCAGCTCGTGGTGAATCAGGTCTTAGGCGAGTATCAGGCGCGGGGTCCCAAGATGGCCTCTTATTTGGCTAAGGTAAAATCCGAATTATCTACGTTTGGGCAAGGGTCGATCGAGCAGATACCTCGAGAGCAGAACGCCAATGCAGATGCTCTCGCCAAGCTCGCCACCTCGGGGGAGGCAGAAACCCTGGGGTTGGTGCCAATTGAGTTCTTGGACAAACCAAGCATAGACGGAGATCGAGCGGATATTGAGATGATTGACATCAGGCCGACCTGGATGACTCCCATTGTTGAGTACCTCGTCGAGGGCAAGTTACCCGAAGGGCGCAACGACGTACGGCGAGTCCTTTATCAAGCTCCGAGATATACGCTAGTCGAGGGGGTGTTGTACCGACGTGGGCATTCATTACCTCTCCTCCGGTGTGTTCTTCCAAGTGAGGCGAAGGCCATCCTGCAGGAAGTTCATGACGGATTCTGCGGAGATCACACTGGGGGGCAAAGCCTGGCCTTGAAGATCCTTCGGCAGGGTTTTTACTGGCCGACTCTGTCCAAAGACTCGATCTCATACGTAAAAAAGTGCGACAAATGTCAGCGGTTCGCCGCGGTTGCACGAGCACCCCCGACCGAGCTAAAAATGATATCGTCTCCCTGGCCCTTCGCCATTTGGGGCATAGATCTAATAGGCGCCCTGCCCACCGGAAAGGGCGGGGTCCGTTACGCCGTGGTAGCCATTGACTACTTCACAAAGTGGGCCGAAGCAGAGCCGTTGGCGACAATAACATCGAAAAAGGTGCTAGACTTCGTGGTTAAAAGCATCGTTTGTCGCTTCGGCCTACCCAAAAAGATCGTTTCCAACAATGGCACTCAATTTGACAGCGACCTGTTCACCGAATTTTGCGAAAAGAACGGAATTGTGAAAAGTTTCTCATCCGTGGCCTATCCCCAGGCGAACGGCCAGGTCGAAGCTGTCAATAAAACTCTGAAGGCAAGCCTCAAGAAGAGGCTAGATGAGGCAAAGGGGATCTGGCCAGAACAGCTCCCCCAAGTTCTGTGGGCCTATAGGACCTCACATCGGACTCCCACGGGTCACACTCCTTTCTCCCTAACCTTTGGAAGTGAAGCGGTCCTCCCCGTGGAGGTAAAGGTCCTATCGCACAGGGTCCGGTCCTACGAACAGAACAAGAACCACGAGCTCCTATGCCACTCCTTAGACTTGATGGATGAGAGGCGAGAGGATTCACAACTCCAGCTCGCCCATTATCAACAGAAAATCACTCGCTACTTCAACGCTAAGGTCAAAAGACGTGCCTTTAGCGTCGGCGATTTGGTCTTGAGGAGAGTTTTCCTGGCCGGGAAAGATCCCAAAGATGGGGTTCTGGGACCAAGCTGGGAAGGACCATACCAGGTCATCGAAGTCATCAAAGAAGGGACGTATAAATTAGCTCGACTTGGTGGAGGGGCGGTCCCGCGGACTTGGAATGCAATCCACCTAAAGAAATATTATCAATAAACATGTGTAAGACCTAGAAGGTCACCTCCCATGTATAAATAAAAATCAAATGTTTCTCGTTATTTGCAAGGGTAATTTTAAAGTAACAACGAAAGACCCTTTCCCAGTTACTTGGGGGGCATATGGTACCCGGATATATCCAGGTCTCCTTAACGACTTAGGTGTTAATTTTTATCTATGGATAAGAGTTATCACAAACTAAGTCCTATCCTGGTCTTAACCAGGTCATAAAACTTGGAAGTTAACAAAAATTTGTTGACCGAGGTTCTTCTTTAAAGAGCCCGGGATACGGATAAAAGTTGACACGATCTGAGTTTTTTCAAAATAAGTTCCTGGTCTTAACCGGGTCATAAAACTTAGAAGTTAGCTAAAATTTGTTGACCGAGGTTCTTCTTTAAAGAGCCCGGGATACGGATAAAAGTTGACGCGATCTGAGTTTTTTCAAAATAAGTTCCTGGTCATAACCGGGTCATAAAACTTAGAAGTTAGCTAAAATTTGTTGACCGAGGTTCTTCTTTAAAGAGCCCGGGATACGGATAAAAGTTGACGCGAACTAAGTTTTTTTCAAAATAAGTTCCTGGTCTTAACCAGGTCATAAAACTTAGAAGTTAGCTAAAATTTGTTGACCGAGGTTCTTCTTTAAAGAGCCCGGGATACGGATAAAAGTTGACGCGATCTGAGTTTTTTCAAAATAAGTTCCTGGTCATAACCGGGTCATAAAACTTAGAAGTTAGCTAAAATTTGTTGACCGAGGTTCTTCTTTAAAGAGCCCGGGATACGGATAAAAGTTGACGCGAACTAAGTTTTTTTTTCAAAATAAGTTCCTGGTCTTAACCAGGTCATAAAACTTAGAAGTTAGCTAAAATTTGTTGACCGAGGTTCTTCTTTAAAGAGCCCGGGATACGGATAAAAGTTGACACGAACTAAGTTTTTTCAAAATAAGTTCCTGGTCTTAACCAGGTCATAAAACTTAGAAGTTAGCTAAAATTTGTTGACCGAGGTTCTTCTTTAAAGAGCCCGGGATACGGATAAAAGTTGACACGAACTAAGTTTTTTCAAAATAAGTTCCTGGTCTTAACCAGGTCATAAAACTTAGAAGTTAGCTAAAATTTGTTGACCGAGGTTCTTCTTTAAAGATCCCGGGATACGGATAAAAGTTGACGCGATCTGAGTTTTTTCAAAATAAGCTCCTGGTCTTAACCAGGTCAGAAAGCTTAGGAGTGAACTAGAAAATTGTTGAACGCGGATCTTATTTAAAGAGCCCGGGATACGGATAAAGTTAACTCGAACTACGTTCATAAAAATAAAGAGATAAATTATGACCAAATACATGAAAATATATATGTAAAACTGGTTGAGCAAATTGTCTCGAGGCGGAAACGCCTCACATAAAACAGAGAATTACAATAAAAAAAAAGAGTTCAAAATACGAAAACAAGAAGCATCCTAAGCCCCATCAGCTGGCCCTTTGGAGGTCGCGGTCTCACCCTGCTCCGCCGCGGCAGAGGCCTCTCCAGTCTCCGATGGAGGAGCCTCCTTATTCAGGCGGGCTTGAAGCCGCGGCAACAGGAATGCCCAGAGGTCCGGCGGCATGAAGGAGAAGTCCGCGTCCGCATTGTGGGACCAGCAGTGATAGAATAGGTCCTGTAAGGACTGCTCCGACACGACCCGTTCATCTTTCAGGGCGGTCTGGGAGTTCTGGACTTCGGCCTTCGCCACCTCAAGGTCTGCCCGCGATGCGGCCAGGGAGTTTTTAAGCTCTAGGTTCTCGGAGCGAAGCTTCTCTAGCTCGGATGCGGCCAGGGAGCGTTTAAGCTCTTGGTTCTCCGAGCGGACCTTCTCTAGCTCGGCTTTTGAGGCCGCCAAGGCGTCTCTCGCCTCCTGAGACTCCTGGAGGGCAGTCTGGCGATCTGCTTCCAAACCCTCGAGCTGGGCCTTGGTCCTAACGATGCCTCTATAGGCGGCAGCCATGCCCTGCAAGAAAAGAGTGATAAATTAGCAAACTGGAAGGAGAAAGGCGGCGTGTGAGTGTCAAAGCCTTAAAAGAAGGGGGCACTTTACCGTTAAAGTCATGTCCATAGCGGACTCTATAACTCGGACCGGGCTCGTTGTTTCGATGGCCCGGAGCTCCTTCTCCCTGATATTGTAATAGTGGCTGACGGCGTAGCTGGCCGACTCGTACACCGTACCCCGGAATGCTTCGGGCATCTTCTCCAGAGCCCGGGGGTCGACCGGGATACGCACGTCCGGGGCTACCGCGGCCTGATTCCCGACCTCTATTACCCCGTCCTGGGCGGCCAGTGGAGATCGTTGGGGTGGCGGATGCATGAGTCCTGTCCTGGCGACAGGGAGGTTCGCCCCCGCGACCTGGGATGACGGGTCTCTCCCCTTCTCCGTAGCTGGGGATTTGGTGGAGACCCCGGTCGAGCTCTTGGACTCGCGAAGCCTCTTTAACCTCGGCCCCGCTGGGGGATTCCCACCAAACACAACGCCCCGCAGACTATTCCCGGGCTGAGACATCTCTTCTGCCAAAGAGCAAAAAACACGGTTATCAGCAATCATACAGAAATAAAGGCAATAAGAAAGCAAATACTAAGGGAGCCCTACCCCCCGAGCTGGAAGAGCCTAGGACGATTATCTCCCGAACTGGCGAAGGTTCTAGGTCCGGTTCTGAATCGGGGCTGGACTTTTCTACGTACTGCCTAATCCCCGGAGCGTAGACGCCCCTCTAGAGCGCAGGCCACGTGTGTAAATTGGTCCCGTACTCCTCAAAAATGGCCGACCTAAAGGCTAGGGTATTATCTACTACTACGGTACCCTTGGGCCGACTCTCTTGGTTGTCCAACACGAGCTGGTCAACGCAGTGGAGCAGAAGCGTGTCCAGGTCCGGATTCCTTGGGTGACGATGGACGAGCTGCCTAGGGTTGAACCTAACCAGCCGGGGGTCTGCAGTGGCCCTATCTACGTTCTTAAATAAGTAAAAGTTACCTTGGCCGGAAGGACCCGCGGCTGCTCCGGATTGGGCCCTCTCCTCGATCATCCCCTGGGCGACCTCCAAGCTCCGCTTCCTGTTCCTCACCAGAGGAACTTCCTCACCTTCTTCCTCGCCTTCGTCATCTGCGACCTCCTCCGCGACGATCGGCCTGTTGTCGCGGGCTGGGGGAGGCCCCCGGGGCCTTTTCAAATTCAAAGTCTGATTTGGGAAAATCAGCTTGCAGAATACCATCATCTCGTCCGTCACGAGCACGCGGTAGTCTTTCTCACTAGGAGGCAGGTTCGCCAGTGTGTCGTATTGACCCCCGAGGGTCACGGACTTTTCGGTCCTCGAGTAGATGGCTGCAAGGTTGGTCGAAATCAGAATTGGAATAAGGGACGGGCTAAAATAAGATAACCATTAAAAGGCGAGCTAAATGGAGGATTACTTACGAGGGCGGTTGAAATAATGATGATCGCAGTTTCGGAACCCAGTAGACATAAAAAACTGGTCTTTGAAGTCGTTTGGATGGCTCGGCAGCTCGATCACTGCTGCTGTGTTAGGGAAGCGGGTTAAGTAATAGAACCCGTCGCCTCGCCCCCGCTGGTCCGGGCTGGCTTTGAGGCAGAAGAAATACAAGATATCAGCAGGAGTGGGGACCTCCCACTCATGCTTTTGGAACAAATACCTCAGTCCCGCCAGCAGACGGTAGGAATTGGGGGGGAGCTGAAATGGGGCCAACCCCACGTAGTTCAGAAAATCAGCAAAATACTGATCCAGGGGGAGGAAGGCCCCTGCCTTGAAGTGTTCCCCGCTCCAGGCCGCGAACGACTCGTCGAGCGGCGTGCAGCTCCTCTCCCCATCCGCAGCAGGTCGGGCGATCACGGAGGTCTTCCCCAGAAGAATGTTGTGGTTAAGGAAGATTTTGGTGATCTTTGCCTGGCTGGTTATCTTCGAGACGATTCTCTCTGCCTCGAAAAACGCGTCAGGAGCCACCTCGGCCTGCTTCTCCACCGCCGGTCCAAAGTGAGGAATTGGCGAGCTGGTCACCACCGCCTTTCCTTTATCCTTCTGGGAGGCCAAACTTCCCACATTCTTCTGTGGCAGATTTCTCTTTGGAGCCATCTGGTCGCCTATCGAGCAAAAGAAAACACTTTAGAAAAGGCGACCCAAGCAGGAGAGTGAGGCAAGCATTAAGTACACGAGCTGGGGTAAGCCCAGCCCGTGGAGAGTGGTGCCACGCGTTCCAAGGAACACGCGCCTATGCCCTCAACAGATCCCAGAAAACCTCTGCATGTGGCTACAGTAAAAATTTTTACCTAGGCTACAGTGGCATGCTTTCAAAAATAAATGGGGACAGAAGACTTACAGTATAGGGTTGGATGGTGAGCGAGGTTGCGGCGCGGGTAGGGGCTTCGTTGGCACAGTAGTCTCCAAGGCCTTGAAGGAACTCGCACGCTTAAGCTTCGTGAACGGAGAAGATGAGAGCAATGGAAGTGAGGGTTTTGCTCTTCGGAAGGTCAGAGAGAAAAGAAGGAAATTTGAGAGGTTCTGAATGGTAAGGTGGTCCGTGCGTGGGATGACCACCCCCTTTTTATACAAGGGGGGATCACGTGTGAAAGGCTCCTGGGAGACCCTCCACTCGAAATGTGAAACGACGGCTGGACAGTAGGCTAGGCCATTTAATGCGGTTCTCGTAGAATGTTCCGTCGCCACCCGCGGCGTTCCACGTATCAGACGCATGCGAAAAGCATGGAATGCGAAGGGTTGTGGGAGAAGTCTAAAAGCTCCAACTGTGGTCTCCCATGTCTGACGTCATGGACCACGAGCAGGAGCTTGGGGGGCAGATGTACGCCCTGGATTTCCCACGGGCTGTTTAGCAGAACGATCCTCGGACTAAACATGATTTAGCCCGAGGCTCCCACAGGCCAGAGGCTTTATCTTCAGGACGGGCCCTTTCTAGCTCGAGGGGATGGAGTTTCCTGCTCCTTCTTGTTGTTCCAGGAGCTGGGAACAACATCCGACGACCACTGAAGGATCAGCTCGGGTTATGGATTGCTCCGGTAGCGAGCTTCTCAGGAAGCTCTGACCCTATGGGAGGTCAACACGCAAGATAAACGTGCATAATCCTGCCATCACGTGTCCGATATCCCCCTGACTTCTCGGACACGCCGCAGGAATGTGCGTATTCAGACACCCACGGATGGGTTGGGCCGTGCGGCCCATTATCTCCTTCCATACTGATTAGACCACACTTGTGTGTCAGGTTTAGGAAGTAATCATGAATATCAGACTTGATATGACAAATGGTAAGGTCACGGGATGACCTCCCTACCAATTTCCAGGTGCCTTCTCCTATAAATATGGAGACCCTGGGAATTGATAGAGGTTGGAAAAAATAGTCTTGTAAGAACTATATATTTTGTAAACCAATTACCCAGAAAAGATCAATAATATTGACTAGTGGAGTAGAAGGATTTTAACCTTCGAACCACTTAAAAAACGTGTTTAGGGTCACCTAGTTCTTCTCACAAAGATTTCATATCTGCGGCGGTTCTACTTATAAGTACTAATCTCTTTCTCTTCTTCTCTTAATTACCTGTTGCCGAAGAACCGCCTCAACAATTATTAATCATGCAACAAATATATATAAATATACAATATGTTTATATATAACATATAAACACAAAAATTCAAGAACATATAAACAATTACCTCTTGAAGCCTATCAAGTTTCATCAAGTATTTTCATATATTTATCGATCTTCCTATACAAAGCTTTGAGCACTCAAACCACGATCTTCCAGAGTGTGCTCTACATCTCAAGATGTGTGTGGGCACATAGAGAACATGAGTTTGTATTTTAGGAATCACAAGTATTTTTCAACACATGAGAACTTGGATTATGGTCTGAGAGTGACTAGAATAAAGAAGAAGAAGAAAAAGAGTTTTGCCTGACAAAAACTCTGAGAACTATTCTGAGTTGTCTCTGTATTGTTGTGTCTTTTCTTTCTATGTTATTTCTATTGTGTATCTTTTTTTTTTCTCTTCTTTTTCTATATCATATATATATATATATAGATTTTTCTATCACCTTATTATTCATAATAATAATAGTAATATATTAAAATATCATAATGATGATAGGATTTGAGTTAGGTGAATATCTAACTTACCAAATTTGAAAAAGTATTTTCAAATTATTAAATAATTAAATAAATAAAATAAAAACTATATATATACAATATCTGTATATGTGGTACACGCATGGCATAGTCCTTGGACTATGTCAGGCATGTACTGCTTTTCCCTTTTTAGGGACTTTGCATTTTTCTTTTGTTTAATTATTTAATTAAAATCAATCTCCCACAAAATAAGGTGTTAATCTTTTTTAAGGAAAAGATGACAACCATATTTCAAAATTTAAATTTGAAATTCAAAATTCAATTTGATGATCACCATTATCATCATCTTTTAAAATTAAATAAATCAAAAACTATTTTTCACTTACCAATTTTATTTTCTCCCACTCAAATAAAATAATTAATTTAAAAAAATTATATATATATATATGAAATTCGAATTTTACATATTTAAATTAATAAATATATTTTTGAAAATTAATTATTCAACCTCAATTATCATATAATTGCATACTTGACGTGAAGAAAATTCTTCTCAAATTCTCAAATTACAGTTATATCCTTGTATGAACTCTTACCTTGATATGGTGTTGATAAAACCACCCTAGGGACCTATAATACAAAGCTCCAATAAATATTACATTATTAATCAAAGCTCTTTGATTAAATAATCATATTTATTAATCTCATGATTACTCCGCTAAAAATATGAGATTGAACTCTTGATTATTATAAACATATATTAACTGAGTACTTTATTAAAGAATAAAGTGTCCATTGATATAATCTTTACATAGAACGTTAATCCTCTATTAATGGTTCATAATTAAAAGGGAATAAAACTACCATTTTACTCTTTTAGCTATATCTTGTTCCTAGAGTACCATTGACTTTACTAGTGAAGGTTGTGTCACAACAAGTTTTCGACGTGAGCGCTCATAACCTTTTCAGTTCCAAAAGCCAACCCAATAGGGAACCATTATTCAATCTATAAGAAGGTATAGATTCCATATCTGTTAAACTACGTCCCCAACCATATACATCATTGAGTCCCCAACACAATTGTTCTTAGCCTGATCATTCTGACAAACCTTAACGCATGAATCAAAGGATCAGATGAAATATATAGGAGTTCATAGCAACCTCAGGATTAAGATTATCATGTATATGATCATCATTTGATGTGTTTGATTAATACTATGAAACAGTGTTTAAACAAGTATTAACAAATCACATATGATCCAGTTCTACATACTCATAATGCAAAGTACCTTAACTAAAGTGTCCTACTGCATTAGTAACCCGGATCTAGGTCACATGTATTCATAATACTAGTGGACCGTACTAGCAGTAATTAATCTAAAGATTCCATAACTTTATTTATTACGAGCTGTTTAAGTTTATTATCTTAATCTCGATCCTCCCATACCAATATGAGATTAAGACCACATAGATCAACTTTGGAATTTTCTGATATTCACTTAATATTATCATATAATATTAGACATAGTCTATATATATAATAATTTAATTTAATTATTTATTTCATTTAAAACATTTGTCAACTACAATTGCTTTAATGCACTATTCCCAACAAAAGTTAGGCTTCTAAACCCATTTTTCCCCAACTCAGAAAATTAACACAAATAATGGTTTCAATTTAAATTCAAGTTGCAAAGACAATATTAAACTGATTCCTAACACTAATCTACATATTTCAATAGCCCAATATTATCAATTTTCAAAATTGATCACCAAATCTCATATTCTACTAAGAACACAAAAGCAAAATGATGAACCTTAAACCAATGACTTACCTCTCTGAATTTTTGAAAATCCTAGGTTAATTGTGGCCCTTGGCAGCTACTAATCCCTTCTAAAATCCTCCGAAAAGAAAACTTGGTCTTAGGATTTTGGGTGACGTTAGTGAAGGAGAAGATAAGAGACTAGAAAGAGAGAGAGAGAGAGAGAGAGAGAGAGAGAGAGAGAGAGAGAGAGAGAGAGAGAATATGTTGACGTGAATGGGAGTGTAACTTCCAACACGTAGCAGATTTCTCTAATTTTAGGGTGAAAAGACTATTTTACCCATCCCTTTAACTAATCCTTATCCTTTAATAAATCCCAAGGGTAATTTGGTCATTTAGCTTAAAACTCTAATTACACCACTAATCACAAAATTATCACTAATATCCACAAAATATAATTATCCTATCAATTAATTATATTTTATCACTATCCCCAAAATATAAAAATTCCCAAAATACCCCTAGGCTCGACCCGAGCCGGGTATTTTTCCTTGTTGTGACTTTTCTCCTAAAACTGCTCGAAAGGTTCCACTCATTCCAAAAATCACATATATTCACATAATATTGTGGTCTCAATGTGCCTACCATATAATTTTTACAATTATACCCTCAACGGATCAAATTACAAAAATGTCCATTTTTTTAACAAAAACCACTCTTTAAACACATTTTGTAAAGAACGCCCTAGACTAGTACTTATTAAGACATTCACATATCATTGGTCCATAAAGAAAACCACTTTTTATAAAGGTCTCAGTGGGGACTTGCTTAAAACAATGCAAGTTGGGCCCATTAGTTTTAAAAAAAAATATGAGTTTTTATGCAAAGTTCAAAAGAAACAAAATTAAATAATTAAGTCCCACTGATAATTTAGAAAGTCTCTTAAAACATAACATAATTAAAATGGCGTCCTAAAGTGATCGTTTATTCCGTCCATAGGATACCCCATGCCATACACCCTACGACGATAGAACTCCTCACGTCACCACGCGTGCCACAGAGAAATCCTATTTGCTACCTAGAAGGGAAAGTAAGGGGGTGAGCTAAAAGCCCAATAAGGAAGTACAAACAATAAGCAAGTAAGGATACAACAAATGCAACCATTATCGTTCATCTTAAACATCATGACATCATAGCATATCATAACATTATCGTAACATGACATCATAGCATATCATAACACTATAATAACATAACACCATAGCATATCATAACATTATCGTAACATAACATCATATCACGTTCATACAGCATTCATGATGAACATGACCCGCTAACTTGTCCATGTCACCCTATGAGGTAAACAAGAGTCTCTGGTCCTTGAATAACCTCGGCGCCTCCGCCCTAGGAATTACGTCTTTATATCCTTAGTAACTTGGGTTACGTCTTTATATCCTTAGCAACCCATTTGATGTGTCGCGTTCATCACGTTAACATCCATTCATAAAGGGGTAATTGGCTTGGTTTTGGTAGAGAAAATTGAGGTTTTTTTTGGGTTCGAGGGGTTGGGCTGCGGCATTGTTCTTGCTGAGTTGCGGCCCTTTAGAACATCTGGGCGGCCAGAAAACAGGGGCGCGCCACAGCGCCCTACAAGCAGGGCCGCGGCGAGTGTGGGAAAAAATGAGGCTGGGCCTCTGGTTGAGCATGGGGCCGCGACATAGGTTCATGGGGCCGCGACGTTTAGTGTGCTTTTGGGATTTAAGGAGGTTTTAGGCTCGGGATGAATTTTATCACCTGGATTGATAGAATTCAAGGTCCCGGAGACTAGAATTATGATCCAAAGTTGTTTAATGGGTTAGAACTTGATGGATGGATATTGTTGATGCATTGTGACTAGGGTTCCAGTGAGGCTTGGACTAGGGGACTGTGCTCGAGGCATCGGTGCTTGAAAAGCTCGGGACACAAGTAAGAAAACTACTGTACCTGTAGAGCAGGGTGAGGCCCTATAGTTTGTGTTGCAGGGCACGACCCTATATGATTGTGTTGCAGGGCATAGCCCCATTGATTGTGCTTATACATGTTAAATATTTGTTTAATTATGTTCTGTGTGCATATATGTGAATGAACGGCAAAAGCCGGAAACGGCGAGGGCCAAGAACGGCAAAGGCCGGGAACGGCGAAGGCCGAGAACGGCAAGGCCGAGTACGGCAAGGCCGAGTACGGCAAGGGGCCGGGAGCAACGTTTAGCACGCCAGGGCGAGACCCTATAGGATACCTGGGATATCCTCACGGTGTAGACTGCGAACTCAGGGCCTGGTAAAGCGCCTGGGAGGCCATGGTCGTATGTGTTTAGCCTGTTGGCGGTTGATTATATGCTGAGGGTTGATTATGCATGTGTTATCTGCTTGTGAGAGTTTTCTTGCTAGGCCTGGGCTCACGGGTGTTTTATGGTGCAGGTAAGGGCAAGGGGAAAGTCGACCAACCATGAGTATGGAGAGCATGAAGCGGCGCGTACATGTTTGGCTTGCCTGGCCGCCACGGCTAGGGGTATTTTTGGGAGATGAATGTACTAAACCTAGATTTTGTCATTTAGTCGACTTTAGTTATATTTTTGAGTTGTAAATATTTCTAAGCTGTATTTTGGGATCCCAAATGTTAAATGCTATATGATTTTCTATGAATGGTATTATTTCCAACGTTTAAGACTCTGTTTATGGTTTAATTACACTTTTGACTTAAAACCTCGATTAGCGAGTTAATTGCACGTTTTAAACTCACTTGGTAACAACTCTAAGGAAGTAGAGCATTACAACTTGGTATCAAAGCGAGCCAAGGTTTATGGTTCCTGGAGATTGACCTAACATGTACGCTCGCTGTCAATGACAAGCTCGACTCAGGGTTGGTTGGTAATAATTGACTTATATGTTGAATATGTGCTTAATGCCCTGTTTGCCTGCTTATTTATAGAGAGCATGATGAATGAGTTAATATCTGCATGATGTCAGGGCATGGCCCGTTGAGTGTTATATGCTATTTGTATGTTACAGGGAGTGTTGTTTATGGCTTGACTGATATGATCTGGGATGTGATTTTGGATGTTGTTATCTTGCCTGACGAGCGGCATCGTTGATTGCAGGCATATTGTTGTGATGCCTCGACAATCATCAAGACTCCGTAGCAGTAGGGCCGAAGATGACAACCAGGGTCAGGACCCTCCACCTGCCACACAGAATTGGCAACAGATGTTTGCTGAAATGGAAGCAAGACTACAATGAACAGAGGAAGAACTTTGATAGTTGAGGCAGCAGGCCACTGGGTTGTCAGTTCAGCAGGCTGTGGCGCCAGTGCCAATTCAGCCTGTTATATAGAACAGGTGGGAACCTTTGTATGAGAGGTTCAGAAAACAGCATCCTCCCACCTTCAAGCGTGGACCAGACCCACTGCAGGCAGAGCAGTGGATGAATATGGTTTCCTCTATTCTGAATATTATGAGGGTTGAAGGGAACGAGAGGGTAGCTTGTGCTGGCTACATGTTCAGAGAAGATGCCCGCATCTGGTGGGATGTAGTAGCTCAGAGGAGGAATGTGGTAGTGATGACTTGGGAAGAGTTTAGGAACATCTTTAACGAGAAATACTACAGTGTAGTAGTCCGAGCTACAAAGGTTGATGAGTTCATCAACCTGACTTAGAACCGGATGACCGTTACAGAGTACGCCTTGGAATTTGACTGGTTGGCGAAATTCGCGCCGGATTTGGTGCCGACTAATGCGACAAGAAGAGATAGATTTGTACGAGGGTTGAATGTTATGATCGCCTGTGATGTGAAGATTACTTTAGATCCAGAGACTACTACTTATGCTCAGGTCGTGGACAAGGCCCTTAAAACTGAGGGGGTCGAGGATCAGATTTGGAGAGAGAGCGCGGTGAGGCGTGATTCCAGGAGGACGGTGCCTCCTTTTATTGGATCTAGTTGGGGTAGTGGCTCTAGTGAACAGAAGAGAAAGGCCTCAGATACTTTTCTTCCTCCTAACTTAGATAGGAGGGCACGAGGTGCTTTTAGTGGCCATCAGAGCGGAGGTGATAACTGGAGGAGTTTTCTAGTGTGTCCACGGTGCAGACGACGACATCAGGGTGAGTGCAGGATCAGGGCCTGCTTTATCTGTGGGAGTGCCAATCATCTGAAGAAGGACTACCCACAAGCCAGGAAATAGGAGTCGAAGCAGGGCGACAGTCTCGCTCCTGCCAGGGTGTTCACTTTGACTCAGTCTGAGGCGGAGGCTAGCCCCTCGGTTGTGACAGGTCAGATTTCTAGTGCTGGGTTTTCTTATACTGCATTGATTGATTCAGGAGCAACTCATTCGTTTGTTTCTTCTAAAGTGATATATCAGCTGTGTAGACCTATGGTTTTTTATGCTAGGGGTTTTCAGACTTTGCTGCCGACTGGGGAACTAGTAGTCTCTAGGAGATGGATTAGAGCTTTCCCAGTAGAGGTAGATGGTAGGGAGTTGTCTGTTGATCTGATTGAGCTTGCGATGGATGACTTCGATATGATCCTAGGGATGGATTGGTTATCGAAGTATGGGGCGATGATTGACTACAAGCGCAGGATGGTGACTTTTAAACCAGAAGGGGAGGTACTCTTTGTATTTATGGGGAGAGTTAGTGTACCGCGAGTACCTATGATTTCAGCAATGAAGGCTAGAGACCTGATCCAGGAAGGTTTCATAGGATTCCTAGCGAACATTGTGGATACCTCTAGGGTTGTGTCGGTTGGACCGGGTGAGACCAGATTGGTATGTGAGTTTCCAGATTTATTTCCGGCAGACCTGCCAGGGTTGCCACCGCAGCAAGAGATTGAGTTAGTCATTGAGTTGGTGCCAGGGGCGGAGCCAGTATCTAGGACACCTTATAGAATGGCTCCAGCGGAATTGAAGGAGTTGAAGATTCAGTTGCAGGAGTTATTGGATTTGGGGTTCATCAAACCGAGTTTCTCCCCATGGGGTGCTCCAATGTTGTTTGTCAAGAAGAAGGATGGATCACTTAGGATGTGTATTGACTATAGGGAGCTGAACAAGTTAACCATTAAGAATAAGTATCCACTGCCTAGGATCGATGATTTATTTGACCAGCTACAGGGAAGGACAGTATTTTCCAAGATTGATTTCCGGTCAGGTTACCATCAGTTAAGGATTAAAGAAGAGGACATACCAAAGACTGCTTTCCGCACGAGGTATGGACACTATGAATTCCTGGTTATATCCTTTGGATTAACCAATGTCCCAACAGATTTTATGGATATGATGAATAGGGTTTTCAAGGACTATCTAGACAAGTTTGTAATTGTATTTATCAATGACATTCTGGTGTACTCTCATTCAGAGACAAAGCATGAGCAACATCTACGTTTGGTATTGCAGCACTTGAGGGAGCATAGGTTATATGCTAAATTCAGCAAGTGTGAGTTCTGGTTACCACAAGTTACATTTTTGGGCCATATCGTTAGTAATGAGGGGATTTTAGTTGACCTAATTAAGATTGAGGCAGTGAGAGATTGGCATAGACCAAGCAGTGTTCCTGAAGTTAGAAGTATTTTGGGACTGGCAAGGTATTATCGGCGGTTTGTTAAGGGGTTCTCCAGGATAGCTACGCCATTGATAGAATTGACAAAGAAGAAGACAAAGTATGTTTGGACAGACAAATGTGAGAACAGTTTCAAGGAGTTGAAGCGGTGACTGATCACCGCGGCAGTGTTGAGTCTGCCAACAGATAATGAGAAGTTTATGGTTTATTGTGATGCTTCCAGACAGGGTTTAGGGTGTGTGCTGATGCAAGTTAGTAAGGTGATAGCCTATGCATCGAGACAGTTAAAGGAGTATGAGCAGAGATATCCCACGCATAATCTGGAGTTGGCAATGGTGGTATTCGCGCTTAAGATTTGGAGACATTATTTATATCGTGAGAAGTGCGAGATATACACCGACCATAAGAGTTTGAAGTACTTCTTTACTCAGAAGGATCTGAATAAGCGCTAGAGATGGTGGTTGGAGTTGGTTAAGGATTACGATTTTGATATCCTATACCATCCTGAGAAGGCTAATGTAGTGGTTGATGCATTGAGTCAGAAGGGCCCGGGACAGTTGTTCAGTTCGAGGCAGATATCTGATAAGCTAGCTGAGGAAATGACTAGAGTGGGTATAGAGTTGGTGGTTGGTTAGTTAGCCAACATCACTCTTTAGTTTACACTCCTTGAGAGGATCAGGGAGGCGCAGGGAAAGGATTCCTAGTTGAGAGGGCACAGAGAGAATGTCTTTGTCGGAGCGACTAAGGACTTTTCTATCTCTGAGATGGGATTACTAAAGTACAAGGGTCGGATCTGTGTTCCGATGGATTCTGATATCCAGCAGGAGATCTTGGATGAATCGCATACCACTCCCTATTCCTTACATCCAGGTACGACGAATATGTACCAAGACTTGAAAGCTTTGTATTGGTGGTCTAGCATGAAGAGGGACGTGGTGGATTATGTGGCCAAGTGCTTAACTTGTCAGCAGGTCAAGGCTGAACATCAGAGGCCAGCAGGGTTGTTGCAGCCTCTAGGGATTCCAGAGTGGAAGTGGGAAGATATCACCATGGACTTCGTGGTTGGTTTGCCGAAGACCGTGGGACTGCATGACTTGGTGTGGGTGATTGTGGATAGGTATACCAAGTCCGCCCACTTTTTACCTATCAGGACGACTTATACTGTGGAGCAGTATGTCGAGTTATATGTGAAGGAAATTGTTTGACTTCATGGGGCTCCGAGGTCGATAGTATCTGACAGGGACCCAACCTTCACCTCCAAGTTTTGGGAGAGTCTGCAGAAGGCCATGGGCACGCAGTTATGGTTTAGTATCGCTTATCATCCTTAGACAGATGGATAGTCTGAGAGGATGATTCAGATACTGGAGGACATGCTACGAGCCTGTGTGCTAGATTTTGGGGGATCTTGGAGCAAGTATCTCCCTTTGGTTGAGTTCTCGTACAATAACAGTTATCAGGCGACTATCAGAGTGGCTCCGTATGAGATTATTTATGGGAGGAAGTGCATATCACCTATCCATTGGGATGAGATGGGTGAGAGGAGATATTTGGGTCCTGAGATGGTTCAGAGGACCAATGAGGTGATTGACAAGATTGGAGGTCGAATGCTCGCCTCCCAGAGTCGTCAGAAGAGTTACTCGGACTTGAGACGCAGGAGCGTAGAGTTTCAAGTCGGTGACCATGTGTTTCTTAGGGTTTCACCTTTGAGGGGAGTGAAACAGTTTGGTGTTCGGGGCAAGCTGAGCCCTAGGTTTGTTGGCCCCCTCGAGATTCTGGAACGGGTTGGAGAATTAGCTTATAGGTTGGCGATGCCTCTAGCCTTATCAAGGGTTCATGATGTTTTTCACGTGTCTATTCTCCGAAAGTATGTATCAGATTCGACACATGTTCTGAGTTACGAGAATCTAGAGCTGGACCAAGATTTATCTTATTAGGAGAAACCAGTTCAGATTCTCAACCGGAAGGATATGGTCTTGCGGAACAAGACCATCGCCTTGGTGAAAGTGTTGTGGAGGAACAGCAAAGTTGAGGAGGCGACATGGGAACTTGAATTAGCGGGAGTAGTATCCCGAGTTGTTCAGGTAATTTTGAGGATGAAATTTCTGTAAGGAGGGGATAGTTGTAGCATCCCAAATTAGCTAATAAGGCTTAAGGCCTTGATTAGTGTGCCTGGAGGGCAATAAGTTATTTATTGTCATAATGTGTGAATTTAATGAATATGTGATTAGAAATGCATGTTTAGGTGCATTAAATATGCATGTGGGCCTCGTCTGGGTATTTGGGGCATGTTTGGAATTTTAGCCCGTTGAGTGCATAAATGTGATAAATGTAATAATTGTGATATATCTGCGATGCACGATCCGAGACAGTCCTAGGGAGTAGTTTAGGTAGAAGGTCACAACGGGGTCGAATACCCGACTTGGGGCGAGTCAAGGGTATTTCGAGCATTGGAAATTTTATGGGGTTATCGGGTTTTGGAAATAAATATTTGGAGATATATTTGAAGTTAGAGCGTTTAGGAGGGAATATTGGGGAAATTTACCATTTTTCCCTCGGGGACGTTTTTGGTACCCCAAGCCTTTGAGGTAACCTTAGAAACTTAAGTTAAATAAAACAAAACCAAGGAAGCTTTCAGAACTTTGTGAACTGACCCAAGGCACCCTCTTTTCTCTTTCATTTTTCTCTAAGTCATACCAAGGAGGATTTTGAGGATCAAGCTAGGATTTGGGGCTCTAAACTTGGAGATTGTTCAGTATCAATTTGTGGATTCAAGCAGAGCTAAGGTAAGCATTAAACTGTGATTTTAGTTATTTACTTCTGTGATTATTGGCTGGGTTTCAAGTTCTTTTGAGATGTTGAAGTTGAAGATTGAATTTTGGGTTTGATGAGTTTTAAAGCTAGAGTTTGTCAGGTTTTGCTGCTAGAATCATAGTGGAACTTATGGGATGATTAAATTAAGTTGTTAGATTGATTTTTGGGGTAATTGGCTTGGTTTTGGTAGAGAAAATGGAGGTTTTTTCTGGGTTCGAGGGGTCGGGCCACGGCATTGTTCTTGCTGAGCCGCGGCCCTTTAGAACATCTGGGCGGCCAGAAAACAGGGGTGTGCCACGGCGCCCTACAGGCAGGGCCGCGGCGAGTGTGGGAAAAAATGAGGCTAGGGAATTGTCTGTTGATTTGATTGAGCTAGAGATGAATGATTTTGACATGATTTTGGATTACTGATGTGCCTGGGAGGTGGTTTTGGATGTTGTTATCATGCCTAATGAGAGGCGTCGTTGGTTGCAGGCATATTTGTTGAGATGCCTCGACAATCAGCCAGTCTCCGTGGCAATAGGGCCGAGGATGACAACCAGGGTCAGGACCCTCCACCTGCCCCACAGAACTGGCAACAGATATTGGCCGAAATGGAGGCTAGACTGCAGAGAATAGAGGAAGAACTCCGTCAGATGAGGCAACAGGCCCCTCCACAGGTTACAAGGTTGCCAATACAACAAAATGTGGTGCCAATGCCAGTTCAGCCTATGACTAAGAACAGGTGGGAGCCCTTGTACGAAAGATTCAGGAAGCAACAACCTCCTACCTTTGAGGGTGGATCAGACCCACTGCGGGCAGAGCAGTGGATGAACATGATTTCCTTGATCTTAGACTTTATGAGGGTCGAAGGAAGTGAAAGGGTTGCTTGTGCGAGCTATATGCTTAGGGAGGATGCCCGCATCTGGTGGGATGTGGTGAGTCAGCGGAGGAATGTTGCAGTCATGACATGGGAGGAATTTAAGAGTATCTTTAATGAGAAATACTACAGCATAGCAGTTCGACCTGCGAAGGTTGATGAGTTCATCAACCTGACTCAGAACAGGTTATCAGTTACTGAGTACGCCTTGAGATTCGACAGACTGGAGAAGTTTACACCAGACTTAGTGCCGACGGATGCGCCCAGGAGAGATAGATTTATACGGGGGTTGAATGTGATGATCACCTGTGATGTGAATATTACGTTGATTCCAGAGACTACTACTTATGCCCAAGCGGTGGATAAGGCCCTTACTGCAGAGAGGTCTGAGGATCAGATATGGAAGGACAGCACTGTAAGGCGCGATTCCAGGAGGACGGTGCCTCCTTTTGTTGGGTCTAGTCGGGGCGGTGGCCCCAGTGAGTAGAAAAGGAAGGCCCCAGATTCCTTTGTTTCTCTCAGCTCAGATAGGAGGGAACGAGGTGCTTCTACTGGTCGTCAGGGTGGTAGTGATAATTGGAGGAGTTTTCCTATGTGTCCACGGTGCAGGCGTCGACACCAGGGTGAGTGCAGGATTAGGGCCTGTTTTTTTTGTGGGAGTGCCAGCCAACTGAAGAGGGATTTACCTAAAGTTAAGAAGGAGGAGCAGAAGCAGAGTGATAGTCTTGCTCCTGCCAGGGTATTCACTTTGATACAAACTGAGGCAGAGGCTAGCCCCTCAGTTGTGACAGGTCAGATCTCTAGTGCTGGTTCTCTGTATACTGCATTGTTTGATTCAGGGGCTACCCATTCATTTGTATCTGCTAGGGTGATGGATCAGCTTTGTAGACCTAGTGGTGTGTATGCTAGGGAATTCCAGACTTTGTTGCCAACAGGAGAATTGGTAATCTCTAGGAAGTGGATTAGGGCATTTCCAGTAGAGGTAGATGGTAGGGAATTGTCTGTTGATTTGATTGAGCTAGAGATGGATGATTTTGACATGATTTTGGGAATGGATTGGCTATCCAAGTATGGGGCAACGATTGATTGCAGGCGCAGAATGGTGACTTTTGAACCAGAAGGGGAGGTACCCTTTGTGTTTGTGGGGTCAGTTAGTGGACCGCGTGTACCAATGATTTCAGCCTTAAGGGCTAGGGACCTGATGCAGGAAGGTTGCATAGGATTCCTGGCAAGCGTTGTGGACACTTCTAGGGTGGTGTCGGTTGGACCGGGTGAGACTAGATTGGTGTGTGAGTTTCCAGATTTGTTTCCAGCGGATCTGCCATGGTTGCCACCGCAGCGGGAGATTGACTTTGTTATAGAATTGGTACCTGGAGCGGAGCCAGTATCTAGGACACCTTATAGAATGGCTCCGGCGGAGCTAAAGGAGTTGAAGATTAGTTGCAGGAGTTGCTTGATTTGGGGTTCATCAGACCGAGTTTCTCGCCATGGGGTGCACCAGTGTTGTTCGTTAAGAAGAAGGATGGGTCCCTTAGGATGTGTATTGATTACAGGGAGCTGAACAAGTTAACCATTAAGAACAAGTATCCACTGCCTAGGATCGATGATTTGTTTGATCAGCTACAGGGAAGAACAGTGTTTTCCAAGATAGATCTCCGATCAGGTTACCATCAGCTAAGGATTAAAGAGGAGGACATACCAAAGACTGCTTTCCGAACGAGGTATAGACACTATGAATTCCTGGTTATGTCCTTTGGATTAACCAATGCCCCAGCAGCTTTCATGGACATGATGAATAGGGTTTTCAAGGATTATCTGGACAAGTTTATGATAGTATTCATCGACAACATCCTAGTGTACTCTCAGTCAGAGATGGAGCACGAGCAGCATCTGCGGTTGGTACTACAGCGGTTGAGGGAACATAAGTTATATGCTAAGTTCAGTAAGTGTGAGTTCTGATTGCTGCAAGTTACATTTCTGGGCCATATTGTCAGTAAGGAGGGGATTCTGGTTGACCCAAGTAAGATTGAGGCGGTCAGAGATTGGCCTAGACTGAGCAGTGTTCCTGAAGTAAGAAGCTTTCTGGGTTTAGCAGGGTATTATCGGCGGTTTGTTGAGGGGTTCTCCAGAATAGCTACGCCATTGATAGAACTGACAAAGAAGAAGACAAGGTATGTCTGGACGGACAGGTGTGAAAATAGTTTTAAGGAATTGAAGCGACGACTGGTTACTGCGCCAATGTTAAGCTTGCCGACGGAGAATGAAAAGTTTGTGGTCTACTGTGATGCATCCAGGCAGGGTTTGGGGTGCGTGTTGATGCAAGCTGGTAAGGTGATAGCCTATGCATCGAGACAGTTGAAGGAATATGAGCAGAGATATCCTACGCATGACTTGGAGTTGGCAGCGGTGGTGTTTGCACTAAAGATTTGGAGGCATTATCTTTATGGTGAGAAGTGCAAGATATACACCGACCATAAGAGCCTAAAATATTTCTTTACCCAGAAGGACTTGAATATGCGCCAGAGGCGGTGGCTGGAGTTGGTTAAGGACTATGATTGTGATATCCTTTACCATCCTGGGAAGGCTAATGTAGTGGCTGATGCATTGAGTCGGAAGGGCCCAGGGAAGTTGTTTAGCTCGAGGCAGATATCATATAAGTTAGCTGAGGAGATGACCAGAGCAGGTATAGAGTTGGTGGTTGGTCAGTTGGCCAACATCACTCTTCAGTCTACACTCCTTGAGAGAATCAAGAAAGCACAGGGGAAGGATTCTCAGTTGCGGGGTCATAGGGAGAGTGCCTTAGTCGGAGCGACAAAGGACTTTTCCATTTCAGAGATGGGATTACTAAAGTATAAGGGTTGGATCTGTGTTCCGATGGATTCTGGTATCCGGCGAGAGATCATGGATGAATCGCATACCACTCCCTATTCTTTGCACCCGGGTTCGATGAAAATGTACCAGGACTTGAGAGCTCTGTATTGGTGGTCGGGCATGAAGAGGGATGTGGTGGATTATGTGGCTAAGTGCTTAACTTGTCAGCAGGTTAAGGCTGAGCACCAGAGGCCAGCGGGGTTATTGCAGCCTTTGGGGATTCCAGAATGGAAGTGGGAAGATATTACTATGGATTTCGTAGTTGGTTTACCAAGAACTGTGGGACAGCATGACTCAGTGTGGGTGATTGTGGATAGGTATACCAAGTCTGCCCACTTTTTGCCTGTTAGGACAACTTATATTGTGGAGCAGTACGCTGAGTTGTATGTGAAGGAGATTGTTTGACTTCATGGGGCT
Organism: Humulus lupulus; assembly: GCF_963169125.1. NCBI lineage: Eukaryota > Viridiplantae > Streptophyta > Magnoliopsida > Rosales > Cannabaceae > Humulus > Humulus lupulus. The sequence continues at coordinate 217,309,099 of NC_084802.1, read as the reverse complement.
CCGAGGTCGATAGTGTCGAACAGAGACCCCACCTTCACCTCCAAGTTTTGGGAGAGTTTGCAGAACGCTATGGGCATGCAATTACGGTTTAGTACCGCTTATCATCCTCAGACGGATGGGCAGTCTGAGAGGACGATTCAGATATTGGAGGATCTGCTGCGAGCCTGTGTGCTTGACTTTGGGGGATCGTGGAGTAAGTATCTCCCTTTGATCGAGTTCTCGTACAACAACAGTTATCAGGCGACCATTGGTGTGGCTCCGTACGAGATGCTTTATGGAAGGAAGTGTAGATCACCTATTCAGTGGGATGAGACAGGTGAGAGGAGGTATTTGGGTCTAGAGATGGTTCAGAGGACTAATGAGGCAGTTGAAAAGATTAGAGCGCGTATGCTCGCCTCCCAGGTATGTTGGTGATCATGTGTTCCTTAGGGTTTCACCCATGAGGGGTGTGAAACGGTTTGGTTTTCGGGGTAAGTTGAGCCCCAGGTATGTTGGCCCCTTCGAGATTCTGGAACGGGTTGGAGAGGTAGCTTACAGATTAGCGATGCCTCCAGCTTTATCAGGGGTTCATGATGTATTCCATGTATCCATGCTCCGGAAGTATATGTCAGATTCAACGCATGTTGTAAGTTTTGAGAATTTGGAGCTTGATCAGGATTTATCCTATGAGGAGAAGCCGGTTCAAATTCTTGACCGAAAAGATAAGGTCTTCAGGAACAAGACCATCGCCTTGGTGAAAGTGCTGTGGAGAAATAGCAAGGTTGAAGAGGCGACGTGGGAACTTGAGTCAGAGATGAGGGAGCGGTACCCTAAGTTGTTCAGATAATTTCGAGGATGAAATTTCTGTAAGGAGGGGATAGTTGTAACGACCCGAATTTGCTAATCGGGCTTAGGGCCTTGATTAGCGTGCCTGGAGGGCAATAAGTGGTTTAATATGCTTATATGTGGATTTATGTGTATATATGATTGTGATGCATGTTTAGTTAAGTTAAATACGCATGTGGACCCCATCTGGATATTAGGGGTATAAATGTGGTAAATGTTATGTATATGTGATATGTCTGCGCAGCACGGACCGAGACAGTCCTGGTGAGCGGTTAGTCGGAAAGTCACAACAGGGTTGAGATTCGGACTCGGGTCGAGTCAAGGGGTAATTTGGGTACTAGGTGTGTTACGGGATTATTGGGACATGAAAATAAATATTTGGAGATATATTTGAGGATAGAATGTCTAGGCGGGAATACTGGGGAAATTTACCATTTTGCCCTCGGGGACGTTTTGGTACCCCGAGCCTTGAGGTAACCCTTTAGACTTAAGTCAAATAAAACAAAAAGGGGAATTACTTAGAAGCTTTAGAAACCGACACATATTTCTTTTCAACTGAAGATAGCTCTTATTCATCTCTCTCTTTCATTCTCTAAGACATGTCCAAGGAGAACTTTGGAGGAATTAGTCAAGAAATTGAGGACTTTGGGCTGTGAAGTTAAGGAGCTAGGAGCTTGGGGGATTAAGGTTCAACTTCAGGGGTTTAACTCAGCAAGAGGTAAGCTTTTTCATGGAAGTTATGCTTAAATTTCAGCTGTGTTTCCAAGCTTTGCATGTGGGTAGAATCTAATTTGTTCTTGGGGTTTTAGTGGGATTTTGGAGTAGACTTTGATGGGTTTTGATGTTGTTACTGAGTTGTTATTGAGCTAGAATATATGTGTTAGCTATATGGGTTTGATAGATGAGTTTTGGGTGATTTGGCTTGAGGAAAGGTGTGGAAAAATGGTGGAAAAATTTGGGTTTGGAGGTGAGAGCTGCGGCCCGTGTGCGCGCGCGGCCATTGGTGGCCGAGAGGTTCATGCGCGCCGCGGAGCTTGGTGCGCGCGCCGCGGCCCATGTGGGGGTTAGTGTGGTGCTAGCCTCTGTTTCGAGGCTAGCCACGGCTCTTGTGGGTGGGGCCGTAGCCCTTAGTACCAGTTTGAGTTTTTAAGGGTATTTTAGGCTTGGGAACTCAAGGGGTAAGGCTCGGGATGGATTTTATCACCCGAATTGATAGAATTCAAGGTCTCGGAGGTTAGGGTTATGGCTCAAAGTTATTTAGCAGATTAGAATTTGATGGATGGACATTGTTAATGTTTTGTGACTAGGGTTTCGGTGAGGCTCACGTTAGAGGACTGTGCTCGGGGCATCGGTGCTCAGAAAGCTCGGAACTCAGGTAAGAAAACCGTTGTTCCCATAGAGCTTGTGTACAGGGCTGAGCCCAATATGTTTGAATGGAATTGATATGCAGGGCCGAGCCCAATATGTTGGAACTGCGGGGCATAGCCCTTTATCTGTTTATGCTGGAATTCTGTACTTGCTTGTTATATTATGTGTGTTATTTTGTGAGTGAACGGCAAGAGTCGGGAACGGTGTAGACCGAGAACGGCGAAGGGCCGAGAGCAACGTTGGGCATGTTGAGTGCAAGGCCGAGAACGGCAAAGGGCCGGGAGCAGCGTTGAGCACGTGGAGTGCGAGTTGCTAGGGCGAGTCCCTACACGGATACCTGGGATATCCTCACGGCGTGGTCCGCGATTCCAGGGCTTGGTAACGCCTGGGTCAGCCAGGCCGTATGTGTTTAGCCAATTGGTGGCCTATTTATATGCCTGATATATGTGATGCATATGTTATCAGTTTGTGGGTTTTCTTGTTGGGCTTCGGCTCACAGATGCTTTGTGGTGCAGGTAAGGGTAAAGAGAAGATCAACCAACCATGAGTACAACAGGCGTGAGGCGGCGTGTACATGTTTGGCCAGCCTGGCTGCCACAGCCAGAGAATTTTGGGAGATGCTTGTAAATGAACTTGGATTTTTTCGTTTAGCCGACTTAGTACAGTTTTTATATTGTAAATATTTATAAACTATATTTTGGGATCCCAGGTGTCAAACTTTTATGATCTTCAATGATATGGAATTAATTCTACATTTTTCCTCTGTTTATGGCTTAGTTACACTGTTTGACTTAAAACCTCGATTAGCGAGTTGAAAGCATGTTTTTAAACTCACTTGGTAATGACTCTAAGGAAGTAAGGCGTTACACATGTCCAATTCCCTCATAAGGATTCGTTGGTGATAACCATTTAGCTCGCTAATTGGAGGGTGAGAAGAATCTTGATTGATAATGGGAACTCAGTGAATGTGCTATTCAGATCCACTCTTGAAAATATGGGACTATCTGTAACCGATCTTAAGCCGACCTCCATGAATCTTTATGGGTTTTCAAGAGAAGGAATGGTAGCAATAGAAACAATCGAGTTTGTTGTAACCTTGGGAGAAGAAGCACGTGATGTTGCTAAAATCCTTGAGTTCCTTGTAATTGACTACCCAACCGCTTACAACGTAATCTTGGAGAGACCAGCATTGATGGCGTTCAAGGCCATAACATCTTTTCGCCACTTGGCCATGAAGTTCCCTTCATCCTTTGGGATATGAATTATAAGAGGGAACTAGCTCACTTCCAGGGAATGCTACAACATTTCCATGAAGGGAAAGTCAGAACTCGGGCAGCAAGTCATGGTGGTAATTGAAGAGAATGAGGGGTCTCATGCAATGAAAACTGTTGAAGAGGTGGAAGAATCTCAGAAGACTGACAATAAGGTTGCCAATAAGGTGAAATAGACCCAAGAATAGGTGAAGACCAATCTGAACTCTAGGATCTAGAGGAGCTCAAAGAAATCATTCTCAACCCAAAGACACCTTCGAGAGTGGTAAAGATTGGGAGGAATCTAGCAGCCGAAGCCAAACAAAAAATGGAGGACCTGCATTGACTTCTCCGACATAAATAAGGCATGTCCAAAAGATTATTTTCCACTGCCAATAATAGATCAATTGGTTGACACCACAGCGGGCCAGGAGCTCATGTCCTTCATGGACGCGTATTCTAGATATAACCAGATCGCGATGAACCCTGTAGACCAAGAGCACACCAGCTTCATGACCGAACACAATGTATTCTGCTACATATTCGAGCCATTTGAGCTAAAGAATGTTGTTGCCACGTATCAGAGGCAAGCCAACAAAATTCTCGTTGTTCAGATCGGGAAAAATATGGATGTGTACGTCGATGAAATGCTCTTCAAGTCAAAAATTTCCAATAACCATGTTTTCAATCTAGAAGAATGTTTTGGCGTACTGAGAAAGTATCATATAAAGCTGAACCCCTAGAAGTGCACCTTTGAAGTCTCGTCACAGAAACTTCTATTCTTTATAGTTAACTCAAGGGAGATCAAAGGAAACCTGGGAAAAATTCGATCGTTGTTAAAAATTTCATCACCCAGGTCACTGAAAGAAGTCCAGAGTTTAACTGGACAAGTCGCAGCCTTAAATCGGTTTGTGTCCAATTCCACGGACAAATGTCTCCCCTTATATAATTTTCTCAGTGGGAACAGATGATTAGAATGGACAAAAGAATGCGCACATGCATTTCAAGATCTTAATACACATTTAGATGAACACCCTATTTTATCAAAACCAGTTGTTGGGTAATGTCTATACTTATACCTAGCAGTCACGAAGAACGCGGTTAGCGCGGTGTTAATTTGAGAAGAAAATCGAGCGCAAAATCAGTGTAGTACACAAGTAAGAGGCTCTTGGGAGATGAATTCAGATATCCTCTTATTGAGAAGCTCACATTTTGTTTAATCATGGCTTCGAGGAAGCTCAGACCATATTTTTCAGTCCCACACACATACATGTCTTAACCGATTAACCTTTCAGGTAGGTCTTGCAAAAGCCTGAAACATCGAGATGTCTATTGAAGTGGGTCATCGAACTCAATTAGTTCGAAATATTATACAATCCATGGACAACAATAAAGGGCCAGGGACTCGCTGATTTTGTGGCTGAATGTACCGGGTTCCAGGACGAGCCTATAGGGGAATCAGTAAAAGAATTGTGGAAAATCTTCTTTGATGGATCATCCAATGAAAACGGATTCAGAGCTGGAATAATCCTAATTACACCTGAAGGACATCGCTTCCGTACAATTCTCAGATTCATTTTTTGCGCATCCAACAACGAAGTAGAGTACGAGACTTTGTTGGTCGGAGTTCGGGTAGCAAAAGAATTGAAAGCAAAGGCGATTCAATGTTTTAATGATTCTCGTGGTTAATCAAGTATTTGGGGAATATCAAGCTCGATGAATAAAAATGGAAGATTATCTAGCTAAGGTGAAAAACGAACTGTCAGAGTTTGAATTCTATTTAGTCAAACAAGTGCCATGCGAGCAAAACACAAATGCAGATGCTTTTGCCCGACTTGCCACCACCAAAGAAGCGGACACATTGAATGTGGTCCCCGTAGAATTTTTGGACAAACCAAGCATAGATGAAGAGCCGAGAGAGTTCAGAATGATTTGCGAAGGTTCGACCTGGATGACGCCAATCATTGAATACCTCACGTTTGAAAAACTGCCTGAAGACCACAAGGATGCACGAAAAATGCCATACTAGGTCCCGATGTATGTTATGGTTGAGAGGATTCTATACAAACGAAATCACTCTATGCCTCCTCTAAGATTTGGAGACCACGTTGGGGGCAAAGCTTGGCCTTAAAGGTGTTAAGGCAGGGCTATTTTTGGCCCACACTGAAAAAGGACTCGGCCTCATATATCCTCAAGTGTTACAAATGCCAGTGCTTTGCCACCATCGCCCAAGCTATACCCATGGAGCTAACCATGATATCATCGCCCTGGTCATTTGTCATATGGGGGATCGACATAATTGGATCGTTGCCAACTGGAAAGGGAGGAGTTCACTACGCGATTGTCACAATCGACTATTTAACGAAGTGGGTTGAGGTCGAATCGCTGGCAACCATAACCTCGAAGAGAATATTGGACTTTGTGGTGAAGAACATAATATGTCAATTTGGACTCCCAAAGAATATTGTGTTGGAAAACGGGACTCAATTTGACACCGACCTGTTCATAACTTTCTATGATAAATACGGCATAGTTAAGATTTTTCCTTCAGTGGCGTACCCTAAGACCAATAGGCAGGTTGAGACAGTAAATAAAACCCTTAAGGCAAATCTGAAGAAACGAATAGATGATGCTAAAGGGCTACGGCCTGAGGAACTCCCACAAGTACCCTAGGCTCCCACAAGTACCCTAGCCCCACAGGACGTCACATTGCACTTCCACCGGGCGTACTCCCTTCTCTCTAACTTTAGGAAGTGAAGCTATGCTCCTAGTCGAGCCTTTGGTAATGTCACACAGGAAAAAGACCTTTGACTAGGATCAGAATCTTGACATGCTTAATGCATCTCTGGATTTAATTAAAGAGCGATGAGAAGAATCTCAGCCACAACTTGCCATTTACCAACAAAGGGTGACATGCTACTTAAACGCAAAGGTCAAAGAGTAGAGAGTCGAATTAGGACATTTGGTGCTCTAGAGGGTGTTCCTAGCTAGCAAAGACCATAAAGACGGTGTACTAGGACCAAACTGGGAAGGACCCTATCAGATCATAGAGATCTTATGGGAAGGAACCTTCAAACTAGCTCGGTTAAACAGAGAGATGGTTCTATGAACTTGGAGTGCCTTGCATCTCAAGAAGTATAACCAATGATAAGAAATCTTTGTTAGACCTTATTTGTTTCATCTCTTGTAAGGCTTAAGTATAAAAGCCATATTTCTTGTTGTTTCAATTTGAATAGTATAAGGTTGTGTAATTTAAACACGGTGCTAGAATTTTTCAATTTATTCTTATTATTTAACACAAGTTTATTATGTAAAAGTGATCAAGAATATTTTAAAATTTTGATTGCTTGGGGGGATTATAACCCTCGATAGTCTTTGAAATATTCTACAAACTTAAGATAAATTTGTGCAACTTAGAATTTGGAAATTCAGAAAGTCTATAGCATTTTAAAGCTCGAGTTTAAAAAAAAAAAAATTAATTCGAACTAAGTTAAGAAAATTCAATGTAAAAATAAAAATCCTAGAATTAACTAGGTACAAAAATCTTGGAGCCAAACTAGGTCCGAGGCCTGAATCCTAATAGGTATGTGCATATAGGCGATCAAAACTTCTGGATATAACCAGGTCAACGACTAGAAATTAACTGGTAAAGCCATCAGGCACATGTCTCGATCTATAAAGCACTCCATACAACTATATAAGTGTATAAAAGCTTCAAAGGTTTATAACGACGATAATAATCAATGGAAAGGGGGAGCAGAAAGATCAAACATAAAAAAACCAACATATATAAGGAAAGTGTGTAAACTGAACGAGAAACAGTGCCCTAAGGCAATTGTCTCGGTCTAAAAGGCCTCCTTATTACAAGGGTTTGCAATACCCCCAACAATAAAAAAATAACAAATAATTAGACGTATGGAAAAGCCCTGTCATCCCTGAGCTCTGGCAGTTTTCCCTTGGGATGACACCTCTTCCTCTCCTTCATCATCCCCAGCCCTAAAAGTCGTCTCCACTGTCTCATTGGCCTCCTTTGCCAATTGGTTCTGAAACTTGGCGAGGTAGCGCCCCCAAACTTCGACATCAAGGAATGAGAAATCTTCGTCCAGGTTATACGCCCAAAATCAATAGAACATCTCCTCCAAGGAGATATCCTCATGGCCCTTTACTAGAAGTTCAAGCTCCTCGATCCGAGCATCCTCCTTGGCCTTGGACAGGGACTTCTCCTCGACCTCTGAAATCTTCAGATTAAGGTCTTCGACCTCCTTCAGAATCTGACTGTGACTGTGGATCACCTCCAAAGCTTACGCCTTAGCAATTTCTTTTGTTATTCTAGGAGGTTTCCAGAGTTCTCTTGGCCTCTTCCACCTCAACTCGATCCGAGCGATACCTTGGATCTGAGCCATGTAAGAGTGCAACCAATGATTAATGAGGGGCAATATGTGAAAACATGGAACTTAAGAATGAGGATAAGGATAGGACTTACAGTCAGAGTCATCCCCAATGCAGAGTCGAGGACGGTCATCGAGGGTTTCTCCTTTATGGCCTACAGCTCTCTGTTGCTAACCAGGTTTGCATGCTTTTTCATATGGTTCACAATCTCCTAGAGTGAACCACGTAGGGGTTTTGGATGTTTCCCCACCTCGACGACATGACCTGGAATAGCAGTAGTTAGGGCTACGACTTGGATGACTTGCGGGATATACACATGATCACGAGAAGCAAGGGGAAGCGTGTAACGTCCTCCTTATCCAGGACCGTTACACTGTGTAATTTAAATAGTACTCAACTTGCTAAACGAGTCACTTGGACTTAAACCGTGTAACTAAAACTGACCACGAGTTTAGGTACTAAAGATTTTGGTCAAAAGTCAACCATTTCATTAAAAGAATTTGACTTTAAACATTCAACTGATAAGTCGAGCCTTTAAACCTTCAACTGATAAGTTGAGTCTTTAACCTTCGACTGATAAGCCGAATCTTTTGAAATATATATGTCATTGGCTAAACCAAGCTCTTCATCAGATTACACAGATGAATCCTCAGCTTATAAGCTGAGCTTCCCAATGAGATAGACAGACAAGCAGTTATTACATAACACAGGTAAACACATCGCATTTAACATGTTTAATACAACATTCTCAACATAGTAATAATCCTATACTATAACCGGGCCAAGCCCTAAACGTAGACCGGGTGCAGTTTTCTTACCTCTGATCAAAGCACGAGTTAGTTAATCACGACCCCCGAGCATGTTCCCATCCCGAACCTTAGCAGTACCCTAGTCGTAACCATAATCAACGATATTCATCAATATTGAGCAAATAAAGACCTCCGGACCGAGTCCTAGCCTCCAGGACCTCGAATTATACTAAACTAGGTAGTAGAATTCTTCCTAAGCCCTTAGGTTTGAGTTCCCGTCACTCAAAACCTAATTTGGCCAACATTTCCATTTTGAGTTGCGGCGCCCCTCACAGGCGTCGCGACTCTCCTTAAGTTAGAGAGCCCAGCCTCTCTTTTCTCTAGACACGGGTCGCGGCGCAGCCCAGAAGGCACCTCTGTGCGATGGCGGCGCCACTAGAACAGGGTCGCGGCGCGACCCCGCAAACCCAGTTTTCTTCGAGCCAATTCCTCCAAAACTCACCCCAAAATAGTACCAAAACCATAATTCAATCCCAAAACATCATCAATACATCCCAAGCAGCAAAACCCAACTTACAAACGGAACAAAAACCTACCAAAACCATAAAATTCAATCAAGCTTAAGAAAATTTTAAAAAACAAAAACTCAGAAGTTTAGGAGCTCGAATTACCTCTGATAAATCCATTTCCAGCTAAATTCCCAGGCTATCAATCTTCACCAGAATTGTTATGACTCTAACCTTGCTTGAATCTGAGCTCTAAAACTCGAGCTTCTTTCGAAAACTCTAACAAGCGTGAAGAGTGAACGGAAGAGAGATAATGAGAGTGAGACTTGAGTATTTTTCCCCCATAAGGGAAAAATTTTCATTTTCACTCTCTAATCCCGCTCTATACCCAAATTTCCTCAAATAATTCCGCTAAACCCAGAATATTGCTATTTCTCCCAAAATAAGACTCACGCTACAATGAGTCCTAGTGACTCTCCAAATTACCCAAAATACCCCTTGACTCGCCCCGAGCTGGGTATTTTTCCCCGTTGTGACTAAACCACTACTTGCTCCCTAGGATTGTCTCATGTCGAATAACTCAAATGTATCCACATAATAATGTGGTCCCAATCAATATGAACACATGTATATTCAAATATGCCTTCAATGGGCCAAATTACAAAAATGCTCTTCTAATACACTTAAACATGCCAATATAGTCATATTATAATATAAATCACATAATTCATATAATCATGCATAATCAGCTATATAATAATATAACACATGCAATGCACATAATCGCATCAATATCCAATTAATTCACCTATTATTCACATAAATATTCAATATTGCCCTCCCGGACCCCTAATCAAGACACTAAGCCTTATTAGAAATTTTGGTACGTTACAACTATCCCCTCCTTATAGAAATTTCGCCCTCAAAATTTACTTGAACATCTCCGGATACTGGTCCCGCATGTCTGACTCTAATTCCTAGGTCACTTCCTCGACCTTGTTGTTCCTCCATAATACCTTAACCAAAAGTATGGTTTTGTTCCTCAATACTTTGTCCTTTCTATTTAGGAGCTGAACTGGTCGCTCCTCATAGAACAAATCTATTTGTAGCTCCAGATCCTCAAATCTCAAAACATGAGTTACATCTGACACATATCTTTGAAGCGTCGAAATATGGAATACATTATGAATCCCTGACAGTGATGGGGGTAAAGCCAACCTATAGGCTACTTGACCAATCCTTTCTAGGATCTCAAAAGGTCCCACGAACCTAGGGCTCAACTTGGAAGTAAAAGTGGGGTCCCGATCTGACACGATCGACCTAGGCACTCCATGGAGGCGCACAATCTCTCTCACATAGAGATCTGCATACTGGTCAACTGTATAAGTAGTCCTCACTGGAAGAAAGTGAGCTGACTTTGTGTAGCGATCCACTATCTCCCAAATAGAATCATGCTGACCAACAGTCCTGGGTAAGCCCACCATGAAATCCATCGTGATGTCTTTCCACTTCCACTCTGGGATATCCAGAGGCTGCAATAACCCTGCCGGCCTCTGATGCTCAGCCTTGACCTGTTGACATGTCAAGCACTTAGTCACATATTCAACTACATCCCTCTTCATCCCCGGCCACCAATACAACGATCTCACATCCTGATACATCTTTGTGGTGCCTGGATGCAAAGAGTAAGGTGTAGTATGAGATTCATCCAGAATCTCCCGCCTCAAAGCAGTGTCTAACGAAACACATATTCGCCCTTTGTATCTCAACAAGCCTAACTCAGACACTGTATAATCTCTGGATGCTCCAACCAGAACATCCTCTCTGATCTTGATCATCTATGGATCACTCAGCTGACCCTCCTTACTTCTCTCCAACAGCGTAGACTGTAGCGTAATGTTAGCCAACTGGCCCACCAGCAACTCTATACCAGCTCTGGTCATATCATCTGCTAACTCTCTGGCTATCAGCCTCGTACCATAAATCTGTTCCGGACCCTTCCGGCTTAAAGCATCAGCTACCACGTTGGCTTTTCCTGGATGATACAAAATCTCACAATCATAATCTTTTACCAACTCCAGCCAACGCCTTTGTCTCATATTAAGATCTTTCTGAGTGAAGAAGTATTTCAGGCTCTTGTGGTCTGTATAAATCACACACTTTTCTCCATAGAGATAGTGTCTCCACATCTTCAAAGCAAAAACCACAGCCGCTAACTCTAAATCATGAATAGGATATCTATTTTCATACTCCTTCAACTGCCGAGAAGCATAAGCAATTACCTTCTCTGATTGCATCAAAACACAGCCCAAACCCTGATGAGAAGCATCACAATAAATCACAAACTTCTCCTGATCTGTTGGAAGACTCAGAATTGGAGTTGTAATCAATCTCTGCTTCAGTTCCTGGAAGCTGTTCTCACATTTATCTGACCACACAAATTTCTGACTCTTACGTGTCAGCTCAGTCAATGCAGTAGCAATCTTTGAGAATCCTTCCACGAAACGCCTATAATAACCTGCCAATCCAAGGAAACTTCTAACCTCAGAAGCATTCTTTGGCCTTGGCCAATCTCTAACCGCTTCGATCTTTGTTGGATCTACTTTAATCCCCTCCTTACTGACAATGTGCCCAGGAAAGGATACCTGAGATAACCAGAACTCACATTTCTTGAACTTAGCAAACAGTCTGTGTTCCCTCAGTCTCTATAGAACCAACCTCAGATGATGCTCATGTTCTGACTCAGACTAAGAATACACCAGAATATCATCGATAAAGACGATCACAAACTGGTCCATATAATCCTTGAACACTCTGTTCATCAGATCCATAAAAGAGCAGGGGCATTAGTCAATCCAAATGACATAACTAGGAACTCATAATGCCCATACCTGGTACGAAAAGCAGTCTTCGGTATATCTCCTTCCTTGACCCTCAAATGATGATAACCAGAACGAAGGTCAATCTTTGAGAATACCTTCTTACCTTGCAACTGATCAAACAGATCATCTATCCTTGGCAAAGGATACCTATTCTTAATTGTCAACTTATTCAGTTCATTGTAATCAATACACATTCTTAGAGAACCATCCTTCTTCTTTACAAACAGAACTGGCACACCCCAAGGTGAGAAGCTAGGTCTGATAAAACCCAAATATAATAGCTCTTGCAACTGTACTTTTAATTCTTTCAACTCAGCTGGGGCCATTCTATAAGGCGCTCTAGACACTGGCTCCGTCCCTGGTGCCAGTTCTATAACGAACTCAATTTCTCTGTGCGGTGGCAACCCTAGCAAATCTTCTGGAAACACATCCAGAAATTCACAAACAAGTCTGGTATCTTCTGGTCTCACTGGCACAACCTGAGTGGTATCAACCACACTGGCTAAGAATCCAATGCAACCTCCTTGCAATAAATCCCTAGCCTTCAATACAGAAATCATAGGAATGCGAGGTCCATGCACAGCACCAACAAACACAAAAGGATCCTCACCTTCAGGCTCAAAGGTGACCATTGTCCTTCTGCTATCAATAGTTGCCCCATACTTTGCCAACTAATCCATACCCAGTATCATATCGAAGTGAGTCATAACCAACTCTATTAAATCCACTGACAACTCTCTGCCCTCCACTGTCACTAGCAAAGATCTGACCCATCTCCTGGATACCACTAACTCTCCAGTGGGTAACAAAGTACCAAACCCCACAGCATAAAAATCACAAGGTCTACACAGTCTATCAATAATAGTACTAGCAACAAAAGAATGTGTAGCACGAGAGTCAATCAACACATTATAAGGGGTTCCAGCACTAAGAAGCTGTCCTGTAACAACTGAGGGAGAAGCCTCAGCTTTTGCTTGAGTCAACGCGAACACTCGAGCTGGGGCCGAGTTTTCCGCTTTTCTGGGTTCTTCTTTTCTTGCCTTAGGGAAATCCTTTTTAAGATGACCCACTGCTCCACATGAGAAGCAGGCCCTTGCCCTACACTCTCCCAAGTGATGTCTCTTGCATCTAGGGCACTCAGGATAGGACTTCCAGGCTTCACTACCACCTGGACGACCCATAGAAATACCACGGGGCCGCCTATCAGGACCTGGGACTGGGAAGGTGTCAGGAACCTTCCTCTTCTGATCACTGGGGCCAACACCCCAACCTGAACCCACAAATGGAGGACTTGGCCTCCTAAAATCCTTTCTGGCTGCACTGTCACGCCAGATTCTGTTCTCTGCACTCTCAGCTGTGAGTGCCTTCTCAACCACCTGTGCATAGGTAGTAACCCCAGCCACAGTGGTGATACGTACATCTCGGGATAATCTGGGCTGTAGTCCCTGGAAAAATCTCTCTCTCCTGGTCCGATCAGTGGGCACCATCTCCATGGAAAACTTTGCCAAACGATCAAACTTTAAGGCATACTCAGTGACTGACAAGTTCCCCTGAAGTAGCCTAATGAACTCCTCAGCCTTCGCTTCTCTAATAGCATCATTATAATATTTTTCATTGAATAGAGTCTGAAACTCTTCCCAAGTCAGAGCATTAACATTCTTGGTCTGGGTAATCACTTCCCACCAAATCCGGGCATCCTCCCGAAACATATAAGTGGCACAGGCAACCCTCTCATTACCACATACCCTCATAAAATCTAGGATAGTGGTAATCATACTCATCCACTATTCAGCCTTTGCAGGATCTGCACTGCCCTCAAATACTGGAGGTTGTTGCTTCCTGGACCTTTCATAAAGAGGCTCCCATTTATTTCCAACCTTAGGCAGCTACCCAGCTACTGGCACCGACACAGGAGGTGCCTCTAATACACTAGCCACTACAGGCACTTGCTGCTGTTTCAGGAGACATAGCTCTTCTCCCTGTCTTAATATTGTAGCCTGCAGATCACTGACTATCTGCTGCCAGTTTACAGGAGCTGGCTGTGGAATCTAAGACTGGTCATTTTCTTGACCCTGACTGTTATTATTATTCTGGCCCTGATCACTCTGGCTAGCTGAAGTGTCTGTCTTCCCTGGATTCATTCTTATCTGATACCTTGCTGAAATATTGATCAATACGGCCAGTCAGGTAGTAATAACTAAACCTCTTGCCACCTTACGGTCCAAGAACAAGCAGACAATTATCACATTCCACAGTCATACAATATACACAGGCAGAAACATGTCTATAGCATTTAGCACTCAGCATGTATCACATAATAGTTCATAAACAATAATACTAATAAGTATGTTCCAGCAATCCCAGTACTAATAAGCACATAGTTGCTGAGGATATAATATTTCAGGGCACAGGTTTAACATGGTGTCTTATGCATATAGGTAAAGCACATATACTATATTTAAGCAGTTATACATATAACTACATAAATAGTTACCAAACCATGAGTCGAGCTTGACTTCAGTGATGTGTGTACATGCCCAGCCAGTCTGCAAGAACCCTAACCTTGGCATGCTCTGATACCAAGTTATAACGCCCTAGTTACCCCAGAACAGTTACGGTGAACCGGCAATTTGACCCGCTACCCTAGTCCTTTGGTTAAAAACGTGTTCTAAGTGTTATTAACAGGTTAAGGTTGAAAACAATTAAAAGGAAAAGATATATTTCATTAAGTACATAAACTGCTCATGAGCTATTCAAAACATTTACAAGTTATTTACAACTCAAAGTGGTCACTACTGTTTCAAATTTACAAACCCACCGACCTAAGCGGAAAAATAGGGTAAACCCCCTAGTTCCTCTGAGAACTCCTTGGCCGTGGTGGTCAAGCGGCCGCATATGTACACATCACCACCTAAGCTCTCCACTCAAGGCTGGGTGAGCTTTTCTTTCCCTTTACCTGCACCACATAGCACCCATGAGCCGAGGCCCAGCAAGAAAACACAATATAGCATGATATAATATCAACAATGATCATAATAATCATTCAGGACTATCGGTCCAAAACAGATAGGTGACAGTCGCAAAAGTCACTAATGTGGGATAGTTCCCTTTAGCCATGTGACGATAGGGTCACCAGGGCTTAACAGATAAGTGAGCATTTCCCTAGCTTAAACAGGATAGGTGCATGGTGATTAGTCACCAACATAACCTTCCTCGTGACTCTAGAGTCATAACTATGGAACTCTGTTCCCTAGCCATGTGACAAGCAGTCACCTAGGCCTCCAGCCCTGGCTCTCAGTAACTAGTCTTAGACTAGCCAAGTGCTTATAAGTTCGTCGACCTTAGGGTCGGTCCAGTGTTAATGCCTTAGAGTCATTCAACATTGATATCGATTAGATCTAATCTTCATTCGGCCCTGCGTTCAGGACGCTTATGCCGTTTCTGACTCTTAGGTCAGTGTCCCTGACTAGTCAGTGCCATATACAGGTAATCAACATTCACTAGAATTTAATATGCAATCCATGTCCACATTTATCAATCAACATGCCTCAATAACAAATACGCATGTCATAGATACATAGGGTGTAGTTTTCTTACCTCAGATTCGAGTTAGAATGAATAAAAGAACGACCCTTGAGAACGATCAACCTTTAGTCCTTTAGCGGTCACCTCATCATAACCAATCACGGGACATCATCAATAAAAATGATCAACATAGGTTCCCAAACTAATATCTAGCCTCCGAAACATCAATCCACACTAATCCAGGTAGTAGGAATGATCCTGAGGCCTAAAACCATGTTCCCGGGGCCAAAACACTCAAACGGGCTCAACCCTACTCAAGAGTCACTCCCAAACACGTTTTTCTTCATTCCAAACTCTTCAAAATCATACCTAAACATTCCCAAATCATCAAATCAAAGTTCCCAAGCTTCCCAATGGCTCAAAACTATCAAAACCCAAGGTTCAAACGAACCAAAAACTCAACGATTCGCAAAGTCCAATTCAAAGCTTAGAAACTATAAAAACTCAAAACTTTAAACTTAGATTACCTTTTATTAGGTTGTTTCTCGTCAAATCCTTTGTTCAAGAAGCTTCTAACCTTTCCTAGGATCGCTATGCCTCGATCCTCGCTTGATTCCGACTCCTAGAACTAGAGATATCTTCGAAAAGGCTTCGAACGGTAAAAATGAACTACGGGAAGAGAACGAGAGGTTTTCTAACGTACGTTCTATCTGACAAGCTACTTCAAGCTTAAGTAACCTCAAATAAAACCTAGTGCTCGGGGTCCCAAAAATACCCCCGGGGACATTATAGTCAAAACCTCCAGAATTCCATCCTGATCTCAAATACTCCCAATTTATCATCAAATAACATTCCTATTACCCAATAATTGACCCCGTTATGACAAAACCGCTAGTCCATTATATAAGACCGTCTCATGCCGAATAACTCGAATATATCTCCATAATAATGGATTCTCATTCACAAATCACAATATGCACCCAAATATACAAATATACCCTTAACGGGCCAAATTATCAAAATATCATAATACTCAAATGTGGACCCACATGCATGCATATAACATCATATTATAATATAATTCACATAAACACGCATATTATCATTTAATGGCATAATTAAACAGTTATGGCCCTCCCGGCCTACTAATCCCGCCATTAAACCACATCGGAGAATTCAGGGCATTACACTTTTACTTTAAATCATTGTACCAAAAATCCATATAAAAAAACTTTTAAAAAGGTCGTGTGCGCACACTTCTAGTTTAGTAAACTGATTTACAACTACTCTTCCACAGAGTTATAGCAAAAAAAAATGTCATAAAAGAAATCACAAGCTCCCAACTTTTTCATTTCAAAATGGTGTTCCATCAAAAACCTCCCCAGGTCAGGCCACATGTACATATCCACAAGCAGACTCCGGTGCTCACTGCTCCACTTTGCTTTTGCACTTACCTACAACATGAAACAACTAGGTAAGCGAAAATCCTTAGTAAGAATAGCCTTACACACAAGTATACTAAACCCAGTAACAGGCTAACCTAAGGTAGTTATCGCTACCGGTCATTAGGGTATTGGATAAGTTCCAAACCTACCATACAATTCTCAAATAATAGCCAAATCATAATCAAATACTTTGATTGTATCTAACAACCAACGTTACACATATCATGATAACCTGCACTCAGAAAATCTGAGAACATTCGAGATATATATAATTACACTATTTAATCAACTCAACAAACATAAAGGATCCTGGCTCCAACCCGGATTCCCTCTAAACGTCCTGGCTCCAATCCGGACTATCATACCATGTCCTGACTCCAACCTAGACTCTATCTTACCATGTCCTGGCTCCAACCCAGACTTTATCTTACCATGTCTCGGTTCCAACCCAGACTATAATTTTACCATGTCCTGGCTCCAACCCGAACTATAATTTCACCATGTCACAGCTCCAACCCGGACTATAATTTCACAATGTCCTGGCTCCAACTCGGACTATAATTTCACGATGTCTTGGATCCAACCCGGACTATAATTTTACCATGTCCTCGATTCAACCCGGATAGTATTACAATAAGGTTCTGGCTCCAACCCGAACTCACTTACCATTAAGCCACAGAATGCATAAGCATTGCAAAGGTAGGCATTAAGCATACCCTGGTCTTAACGACCCAAACAAAACTAGTGTAATCTACTACGACAAGTACACACTAGTATATTCATGTTGTAGCCAAGAAAGAGAAAGGCTAACTTACTTGGAGTCCTTAGTTCCAAGGTAGATCTTTAACACCACTATTCGTTTTCCTTTTTTTCGCAATTACTGTAATTAATACAGTGTGCTCGGATTAAACTATGGCATACTCTTATAGATAATGCTCTATGATAGCTAAATGCAATAAAGTTCTCTTAAAGACTATATACTATAGCCTTTTATACACCTTAAAGTGTATAAGGCCAGATTTCATTTCAGTCTTTACAATATCATCAGAAAATTGGCCTCATCGCAACACGCTCTCCGTGCCATGCATCTTAATATTCTTTAATTAAATAACTCTCTTATCAGATAACTCATATTTTGGTTATAGGAAAAAGGAGTTCTACTCAACTCATGTCTTTAGAAAAATACCAACTTGTCGTCCTCTTACGAAATTTTACCATTTTCTATCATTTACCAAAATACCACTTTTTGACCCTTTATAAATAATATCTAACAATGATATCCCATTCTTTTAAAGGTTCTACAAAACTCAAACTCTCATTTTTACCATTTGTATCCATAACCTAGGATCTCTTTTTATGTTATTTTTTAAAAGAAGGGCAATTGGACCCTGAACTTATAAAATGGTAAAAATCAACTTTTAAATTAACTCAAGCTGATTTGGGATTGGTTAAATCTCAAAATCCTTAGTTATCTTTGCAAAGGATTTTTGCTTCTCATTTCGAAAACTTTAATGCCATTATATGTTTTAAAGTGATAAAGTCTTGTTTTTAAGCTTTTGCCCTAAATTGAGATTTTTAACCAAAATCCTTAAACTATCGTTCACGTATTCTGTGTCATAAGGACGGGAACTAGACAAAAGTCTCGTTTCACAACTTGTTTTATGTTAAGAGAACTAACCTCCCAAAAATCACTTTTCGTTAAGGTTCAAAATTAGTACTTTTCAGATTTTAGGGAAAAATTAGAAAAATCATTTCTCTTAAACCGTGACACCATTTTCTATAAAATTTTACAGGTGCCGCTATACACATCTTAACTAATTCCCCTCAAAATTTCATAATTTTTGGGATGGGAAAACTCATTAAAATATTTAAAGCAATCTGGGCAGTGACTGTTGCCCAGAAGTTTTTCCCAGATTTTAAGGTAGTTTGGAAATTTATTCCTCTTACATTGTAGCCTAGTTCTTTCTAAAATTTTACAAAGATCTTTGTAAATGTCTAAATTAGCTTCTTTAAAAATTTCATATTTTTTTGGAGAAATATAACACATCAAAATGTTTAAAGCAATCTGGGCAGTGCTTGCTGCCTAGAAGTTTTGTTTCCAAATTTTAGGGCAAACTTTGAAAATTCATATCTCTTATACCATAACACATTTTCTTATAAAATTTTACAGTAACCCTTATACATGTTTAAAATAATATCCTACCAAATTTCATAGCTTTTTTATTAGTAAAACCCGTTCAAAAGTCAAAACAATCTGGGCAGTGCATGCTGCCCAGAATTTTCCAGATTTCCATCACAATGCCAAAAAGTGCATAACTTGGGTTTGAAAATACCTTTTTACGATTTTACAAAGCCTATCATCAAGTAATCACAAATAAATATGGTACCACACAAGTATTTTTCACAAACAGAGGTAGTAGAGTGTGATCTGACCCGTTGGAAGCCAGACCACAAAATTTTGGCAGCATGCATTTTTACACAACCTAACTACAATAAGCATTTCTAGCATAACCCTAGCTACATGCATGCATGAAAATCATAAAATCACACAATCTCAGCCTTAAGCATAAAATTAACTCCAAAAACTATTAAAATAACCTATACAACAAGATCTATTAATATAAATCACAAAACTCAAGAACAACCATAAATTTCTACCTTTGATAGTTCTTGCTTGGAGATGTGTTTTCCTTAGCTTCTCAAACTCCCCCTTGCGCTCTACACTTTCAAGACGAGCCCCAAAGTCCCACATGCATATTTTAAAGAGAGAGATAGGGTAGAAAGACTTAGATGAGGGAGAAAACATGCAAACTACCAAGACCTTCACCTTGCTTTCACTTGATCACCAAAGTGTTAAATCCTTGAGATTCTACCCGTACAAGCTTCTCTTGAACCCTAGAACACAAGATCAATGACATGCATGGCTCTTATATCACATGCATGCATAATTAACCCTTAGGGTTTTGGGTTTGAAAAGGAAAAGAGGAGAAAAATGAAGTAGGTTTCGAAACTTACTCTACACAAGTGTTCTCTTAAGCTTCTCCCTCCTTCAATGGGGAAATGAGTGCTCTTGGCTCATGGAGAGAAAAATTGCTGCAATGGAGAGTAGAGAGACTTAGGGTTTTGGTTTTGGGGAGAGGAAATGGAAGAGAGTGTTTTTCTTGAGGGAAAAGGAATTTTTTAGAAAATGGTTAGAAGTGTAAGAGAGAAATGATTAGGGTTTAGCTTGTGAGTGGGGTAAGGCTCTTAATCTTCCCCTAGGGTAGGTGTCCTAGGCTCTTAAGAGCACTAGGCATAGCCTTGCCACCTACCCCTCTCTCTCCTCCTCCCTTGGAAAAGACCTTTATGCCCTTGCTCCATTTTACCTCTCTCCTTAGACACTCAAGGGCCCTTTGGTAATTTTACTTATCTAAAATTCCCTAAAATTTTACCCTATAGTTTTTAAATATCTCCAAGCTTAATTAATTAAATTAAATGTGACCCAAAAATAAAATTCGTCACCTATCACAAAATTTTGGCAATTTTATAAAATTGAGCAAAATGTCCTTAGAGAGGCCCGAGCAAGAAATTCTCATTCTTAAGCTCGGTTGATTGGAATTAAAAACTTAATAAATTTTTCTTAAACTTATTGGCTCGACTACAAAGTCTCAGTTTCTAGAAAAAATTAATATTTTTAAGACATAGTATTTATTGTTTTATTTAATTCGAGATTTTTCTCCTATTAGGGTTTATTCCTTGGTCCGAGACCAATCTTTCTTTGCATAAAGCTAGATCCTTTACCAGATCATTACAACGACTATAAAATTTACTAATCATCACCAATTCATATAATATCATTTATCAAAATAATATTCCACATAATTCTTCACCGGCTCCAACCGACTACTAATGGGTGTTCAAAACACGGGATGTTACAATACCTACAATTTAAAAAAGTTTCATCCCCGAAACTCAAAACAAATGGAGATACCACTCCTGCATCTCGGCTTCCATCTCCTAGGTCACCTCTTCAATGTCGTGGTTACACCACATCACCTTTACCAAAGGTATTGTTTTGTTTCTTAACACCTTGTATTCCTAATATAGAATTGCGACTGTTTTTTCTCTTAACTTAGCTGAGAATCTATGCTAAGTTCATCGTAACTTAGCACATGAATGAGGTCATTCACGCACTTCCTTAAGGTTGACACATGGAATACATCATGAACTCTAAAGAACGTGACCGAAAGGGCTAGTTAGTAAGCCTCCTTTCCAATGCGTTTCAAAACCTCGAATGGTCCTATGTACCAAGGGCTCAACTTGCCATTTTTCTCGAACCTCATAGCTCCTCTCAGTGGAGCTATCTTTAACAGTACCTTGTCCTCAACTTAAAATTCTAAAGGTCTCTGTCGACGATTGCCATACTTGCGTTGGCGATCTATAGAGGTCTATAGCCTCTGACGAATCGACCTAATGTCCTCCGTAGCTTAGTCCACCTCTTCTGATCCCAAGAATTTCCTCTCACCAGTATCATGCCAGTGGATTGGAGATCGGCACTTTCTTCCATATAGTGCCTCATACAGAGCCATTTTTATCAAGAACAAGATAGCTATTGTTGTAGGCGAACTCAATAAATGGAAGTTTTACATTCCACAAACCTTGAAAATCTAGCACGCAAGCTCTCAACATATCTTCTAAGGTCTGAATTGTTCGTTCGCTCTGGCCATTCTTCTGTGGGTGGAAAGCAGTACTAAACTTGAGTTTAGTTCCCAATCCAATTTTCATTCTCTTCTAGAACACGGAGGTAAATCGCCCTTCACGATCAGACACTATAGAGATGGGAACCCCATGTAATCGCACTATCTCAGCAATTTACACGTCTGCCAACTTATTCGCGCCATGTGTTGTCTTAATGGGTAAGAAATGAGCGAATTTTGTCAGTCTATCCACGATAACCCAGATTGCATCATGCCCCTTCGGAGTGCATGGTAACCTGGTAACAAAGTCCATGGTGATCATTTCCCATTTCCACTCAGGGATCTCTAGCAGCTGTAATAACCCTGCGGGTCGCTAATGCTCCACCTTGGTTTGTTGACACGTCAAATATTGTACTACGTACTCTGCTACATCTCTCTTCATTCTTACCCACCAAAAGTATCTTTCGAGATCCTGATACATCTTATTGGTTCCCGGGTGCATAGCGTAAGGAGTATTATCAGCCTCATAAAAGATTTGTTTCTTGATCTCCTTATCATCAAGCTCGCATAATCTACCCTTGAAACCCAACACTCCATCCTTCGAGATGTGAAACCCTGGTCGCATGTCTTTCGTAGTCTCATGCACCAGTCATTGGATCCACAGATCTACGAGTTGTCCCCCTTGGATTGCTTCCATGATTGTGGGTTGCACGGATAACTTTCCCAATCTTCCCACTACTAACTCCAAATCCAATTTGGATATATCGGTTTGTAGTTCTTGGGCAATTTCTGTAATGCCCTAAACTCCAGGAACCGTTACGGTGTGCATTTTAAACAGTGCTAAACTCGCTAATCGAGTCATTTGGCCATAATCGTGTAACTAAGTATGATTATCGATTTAGGGTTAATTTTTTTTGTTAAGATATAACGTTTCACTAGAACGTTTACTGTATACATTGGGATCCCAAAATATAATTTAAAGGTTTATTACAAGAAAATATTTACAACCAGCCGATCTAAGCGGCAAAACAGGGTTTAACCCTAGCTCTTCTTTAAACCCTCGGCCGCATATGTACACATCATCACCTAAGCTCTCCAACTCAAGGATGGTCCAGCGTTCTTTTGCCTTTACCTGCACCACATAGCACCCGTGAGCCGAAGCCCAGCAAGAAAACTCAATATGCTCATGATCAGTAATATCATGTCATCAAATCATAAAGTGCATGGCTAGCAATAATAGCCTTAATCACGCATGCAAATAAGTTCAAATAATGATGGGGTATCCAGGATAAGGAATCCTCCTGAGTGGATGACTATCAAGTCAATCCTAATCAGATGAGTGATTTAACACTGGTGGTTCCGATAACTATGCTGGGCTTATAGTCCTAAATAGAAGAGTGACAGTTGTAAAAGTCACTAAGGTGGGTTCCATTCCCTTTACAAATAAGTGATCACGTCACTAGCTTAAAATAAATAAGTGATTGATATGCAAGTCACCAATGCAAACCAACCGAGTGACCATAGAGTCACTAATGTGGGTTTCGTACCCTCTAGCCATGTGGCGATACGGTCACCTAGGCCTTCTAGCCCCAGCTCTGAGTAACTAGTCATAGAACTTGGCAAGCACTTTTAGTTTTCATCGAACTTAGGGTCGGTCCGGCATTAATGCTCATAATGAGTTATTCAATGCAGAGGTCGATTAGATCTAATCTTTCATCGGCTCTGCATTCACGATGCTTATGCCACTCCTGACTCTTAGGTCAGTAACATGCAACCAGTGCTCAAAACTACTGTCGAACTTGACTAGTAAGTCACAGCTTCACAGCTAGTTCTGACACCATTGCTGATTCTGACTAGTAAGTCAGTGCCACGCACAAGTAAGCAATGCTACTAGGCATATATCATATGTCAAATATCTGAATACAAGGCATTCGACATTTTTACTTAACAATTGCTAGCATAATTAGGATCATGCACAAACACAGAGACTCAAGCTCTGATCAATCTCATATTTAACATTCATGGCATGCTCTAACCACATGTTTCTCATGCATCACTTGCATCACATTTAAACACTCAACATGCCTCAATAATAACCATGCATGTCATATACGGGGTGCAGTTTTCTTACCTTTGGTCCAAGCACAGGTTACCAATAAACAGGCCACAAGCACGATCCTGATTCTGAGCCCCTAGTGATAACCTAGTCACAACCATAATATAAAACCCCATCATAAACTGTAAATAAACACTTCCAAACCCAACCCAAGCCTCCGGGACGTCGAATCTCACTCAACTAGGTAGTGGGATCGATCCCAGGCCCTTAGAGTTAAGTTCCCATGACAAAAACACAATTATGGGAAAAAATTCCCTTAAGTCTCGTGGCCCACCATACACCATGTCGCGGCCCGCCCCCCAGACAGAGCCTACCTCCTTCATCAGCAAGCTTGGGCTGCGGCGCCCTAGAACAGGGCTGCGGCCCAACCTCGAACCAGCCATTTTTCCTCGTTTTTAACATTTTAAAACCTTCCAAAAACCTACCCAAACATCTCTAAACTCAAAAATCAAAGTTTCCAAACATCCCCATGATCCAAAACCCACAAAACCCAAGCTTCAATTCAATCAAATACTCATCAAAACACAAAGTCCAATTCAAGCTTAAAAACTTAGAACTTAAAACTTGAATTACCTCTGATTGAGTTGTTTCCCAACTAAATCCTCTCGCTAATAAGCTTCTAATATTCTCTAGAATCATTATGCCTTGATCCTCGCTTGAATCCAAGTCCTAGAACTTAAGTTTTCTTCAAAAATACGATCGGGTGTCGAAAATGGAACTTTTAGGAAGAGAGAACGTTCTGAACGTTCTTTTTATTTCTTAACAGGTTACTTCAAGCTTAAGTAGCCTCAAAAAAATCTTAATGCTCGGGGTCCCAAAAACGTCCACAGGGGCAAAATAGTCATAACCTCCAGAATTTCCCCCTGATCTTACTAACACCCAATTTATCATCAAATTCTTATTCCCATTACCCAATAACCCGATAATGCTAAATACCCCTTGACTCACTCCGAGTCAAGTATAAATCTCGTTGTGACTTTCCCACTAGCTTACCTCCTAGGATCGTCTTGTGCCAAGTAACCCTAGCATAACCAAATAATAATGAAGCACCACACACATATCACATGTATGCCAAATATGCCCGCATAGGCCAAAATATGAAAATCACCCAATTAATTAGAAATGGGTTCACATGCATATTTAATACACCTAAACATGCATATAATCATTTAATAACATAATAAATCAATTATGGTCCTCCCGGCCTCCTAATCAAGGTCCTAAACCTTATTAGGAAATTTGGGGCATTACAATTTCCTTCACCGAAATTACATATGCCATTGGTTTCTGACACAATGCATCAGCTACTTTATTAGCCTTGCCTGGTTGGTACAGTATATCGCAATCATACTCGTTGAACAATTCTGACCACCTCCATTGTCTCATGTTTAACTCTTTCTAGGTGAAGAAATGTTTCAGACTCTTGTGATCCCTGTATATGTCGCAGTGAATCCCATAGAGATAGTGTCTCCAGATCTTCAATGTGAACACTACTGCTGCTAGCTCCAAGTTGTGTGTTGGATAGTTTCTCTCATAGTTTTTCAGTTGTTGGGAGGTGTACGCGATCACTTTCCCGTGTTGCATTAGTACGGCTCCGAGTCCTTCACCTGATGCATCGCTATAAATAGCATATCCCTCGGTACCCTTTGGAATAGTGAGTACGAGAGTAGTCGTTAATCAGGTCTTTAGCTCTTAAAAACTCTGTTAACACCTATATGTCCACTCAAATTTGACGTTCTTTCGAGTTAGTGTGGTCAGAGGCGTCGATATTTTGGAAAAACCTTCCACCAAGCGTCTATAATACCCTGCCAGGCCCAAGAAACTACGAACTTCTTGTGCGTTCTTCGGGGCTTTCCATTATTTCACCGCTTTGATTTTAGCTGGATCGACTTCAATTCTGTCTCCTGACACCACGTGCCCTAGGAAACTTACTTGAGTTTGCCGAAATTCACACTTGGAGAATTTGGAGTACAACTTTTTCTTGTGTAATCGTTGTAAGATCAGCTCCAGGTGCTTGGCGTGTTCTTCCTGGTTTTGCGAGTATACGATTATATCGTCTATAAACACAATCACGAATTTGTCTAAATACTCACCCAGTACCCTATGCATAAGATCCATGAATGTCGCGGGCGCATTAGTGAGTCCAAAAGATATAACCACAA
Organism: Humulus lupulus; assembly: GCF_963169125.1. Taxonomy (NCBI): domain Eukaryota; kingdom Viridiplantae; phylum Streptophyta; class Magnoliopsida; order Rosales; family Cannabaceae; genus Humulus; species Humulus lupulus. The sequence goes on along the minus strand of NC_084802.1, from coordinate 217,283,206 downwards.
ACTCGTAGTGGCTATACCGATTCGGAATATGGTATTGGGAATATCCCATTCCTTGACCTTCAACTGGTGGTATCTGGATCTCAAGTTGATCTTCGAGAATACCGATGCTCCCTACAGTTGATCGAATAGATCATCAATTCTAGGTAATGGGTATCGTCACTTTCTTGAGTTCGCGGTAGTCTATAAACATTCTCATGGAGTCTTCTTTCTTTTTCACGAATAGTATTAAGGCTCCCCAAGGAGAATGACTTGGTCGTATAAATCCTTTATCCAGGTAGTCTTGTAATTGCGCTTGTAGTTCTTTGAGCTTCATCGGTGCCATCCGGTACGGTGCGTTTGAAATAGGTGTCGTTCCTGGAATTAACTCGATCTCAAACGCGACTTCCCGATCTGGGTGTGTCCTTGGAAGATCCTTAAGAAACACTTTACCTCAGTTGGTTGTACCTTAGACTCCATATCCTTGTCTATTACGTTCGCCAGGTAGCCGATACATCCATCGTCCAGTAATTTCCTAGCCTTCAAGGTGGAGATTATAGCAAAATTCTTCTCGCGGGTTGTGCCATGGAACACGAACGGTTCTTCCCCAGGTGGGTTAAAAGTCAACTTTCTTCATTTTCAATTCACCATCACCCCGTATTTGGTTAGCCAATCTATACCAAAAATAACATCGTAGTCATGTAAATCTAAAACTAGCAAATCCACAATCAACTCCCAACCTTCTACCCAGACTGGAACGACACTAACCCAAGACCATACCATCATATCCTCCCTCGAAGGTAAGGATACACCACATAAATTTTCCATAGGCTCAGGCTTCTTATCTATCTTATCAACATAAGGTGCAACAATAAAAGAATGGGATGCACCAGTGTACATCAATACATATGCTGAGTTATTATCCATAGGAAACTGACCTGACACCATGTCAGAAGTCCCAGCTCCTTTATCACCCTGGGTGAGTGCATAAACTCACGGTGCAGCTCCAATTGGCTTTCGTTGGTCTTTCCGTTCCTTCTAACCAAGATTCGGGTAGTGCCTGGAGAAATGTCTAGGTTTTCCGCAGGTGAACTAATTACCATTGTTACACTCGCCTGGGTGGCATCGGTTGCATTTGTTACATTGTGGAAAATGATTTTTCTCTTGCCTTGGTTGTTTATTGATGTTTGAACCTCGGCTTGGCGGATCATTCTCCGTTTGTTATTCCCACTATTGGGAAACCTAGAACTCCCTTGAGTATTGGTCTGGATGCATACTTCGATTGCCTCTGGATGCAAACCTTCCAGAAGAGCCGCTCTAGTTACTAGAGTACCTTCCCCGATCATTGAAGACATGTGCTCATTCTTCAGCCCTGTAGTGCTCTTTTTTCTCTTGTACCAGCCATGACTCTTGGAGAATTTCTCGCTCCATGGCTTCATATGTATCCGGGCTGGTCTTCTCGGTATCCACGAACTGAGCTATCTCTCTTTTGAACCCCTTCATGAATTTGCATACCCGGTTGGCTTCAGTGTTTACCAAGTTTGAAGCAAATCTTGAGAGTTGATCAAACTTATGCACATACTCCTGTACGCTAGATGACCCTTGTACCAAGTTGGATAACTCAACCACTTTCTGATCCATCACTATCTGGTTATAGTACTTAGCAATGAACAAGTTTAAAAATTATGTCCATTCCATCTGTGCAGTATTACGCCTTCTTAGCGATGTCCCACTAGATGCGGGCATCCTTTCTCAACGTGTACACCACATAAATCACCTTTTCTCTTTCGGTGGCCTCAAAAAATTCAAAGATCCTTTTCAGGACACTGACTCATTCTTCTACCATCAGGGGGTCCGAATTCCCTTCGAGCACGAATGGGTTTTGTCTACCAAATCGTTTAGAGATCGTTTTTGGCGGTTCTGCTCTGGGTGCATGTGCTGATGGATTTTCATCTACCGATGGGTCTCCTTGTGCTGGTGCTTCCCATGGTTCTGGAATGTCTTCTTGGGGTGCTAGGGGTGCAAGGTTGTGTGGTACTTCTGGAAATATTCTCATCAATGCCTTAAACATCTGAGTGTTTGCCACAATCTGCTCATGCGTAGTCCTTCTCAGATCCTCTATCTGAGTTGCCAGATTTGGTTTTGGCTATGCTCTTTATCCTCGACCTCTCCCTCAGCCTCGACCTATTCCTCTGCCTCGACCACGACCTACATCCTGGTCAATGGCCGCTCTCTCGGCTGGGTCTGGTGGATTAATAGCCCGACCTCCCCTGGCTCGAGTGTTAGGCACCATCGCGAGTCTCTATACAACAATTTTTAAAACATTCGAGTATACAAGTTTCCCACACATAAGATAAACAAAATAAAATCATAACGATTCAACTCAAAAAGGGTAGTCATAACATTCAGAGCTATAACCTAGCAATACAAAATGATCATGATAGAACATGTCATAAAGTTTTAGTTAGCAGCACGATAAATACAAAAGAGAACCCTAGCTACACGTCGATTTTCTACATACGCCTACTACAACTATACAAAAGTCCTACAACCGAGTAGGTTTTCCAAGTCTTTACAAAAACTATCAACAAGTCCCTCTCAGCATAACCTAATCTAGGCTATCTTTCAGCATATCCAGCTCTATGTCAGTATCCTTGACCGGCTGCTCGGGATCATCCTTGGGATCTACCGCCCTACCTCAAGGTATGTTGTTAACCACGGATCTACATACGGAAGTCATCCCACATGTCGCGAACTAGCCGCCAATGTCTGTGATGAAAACATACCTAGGTCGCACCTCTCAGACAAGTGCTGGCATACCGTACCCTCCGTCGATCGGGTGTGTTGGCTCTACCGAAGACTTTTGTCATGTACTGCATTCATTTCCAAACAACATGCAGATCCCGTCAATCGTGCTTGAAGTGGCGAGTAACTTCGTTGTGAAATAATCTATAATAGTTAATCTCGGGCGTTGGGATCACATGTAGGTTTCCTATCACAAGGTCACCTATCTTAGGTATATCGGCCATAACCTACAATTTATAGAATTGAGGTAAATAAAAGAAAGCAATAGAAAGAGATATGAAAAGACAGTACTTACAGTGACTACCACTGTAACGACTCAACTCGAGGTCTGATACCACTTGTAATGACCCTCAAAACATACAAGACCGAAACATTCGGAATTCTAAAGTTTTACTTTGAAACATTGTACCAAAAATCCATATAAAAAAAACTTTTAAAAAGGTTGTGTGCGCACATTTTTAGTTTAGCAAACGGATTTACAACTACTCTTCTACAGAGTTATAGCAAAACAAATGTCATAAAAGAAATAACAAGATCCCACCTTTTTCATTTCAAAATGGTGTTCCATCAAAAACCTCTCTAGGTCAGGCCACATGTTAAAGTAAAAACATCCACATGTACATATCCACATGTATATATCAAGTTTTTGTGTGTCAGTTCTGTCAGTGGTATTGCAATATTTGAAAACCCTTCCACAAAACGCCGATAAAATCCTGCCAATGTAAGGAAACTCCTAATCTATGAAGTACTCCTTAGCCTTGGTCAATCCCTGACCGCCTCAATCTTGGCCAAATCCACCATAATTCTGTAACACCATACTACCTAGGGACCATTACGTTGTGCATTTTAAACAGTACTAAACTCGCTAACCAAGTCATTTGGCTGTAATTGTGTAACTAAGTGCGATTAACGGTTTAGGGTTAAAAAATTTGGTTAAAGATACAACGTTTCACTAAAACGTTTACTGTATTGTTGACCCTCGATTTGGCCAAAGACACGGAGTCAAATATACGATAGAAAATGAGACGACAATTAATAGTTTAATCTAATGGTAAAGAAGAAAACACCAACGATTTATAGTGGTTCGGCCCCAAAGAATGGTAATGACCTATGTCCACTTAGTGCTATTATTAATATTGAATCTCAAAGCCGTGATAAAAAAACTAGGGTTCTTGAGTTTCACAAACTTTGAGAGAATTACAATCAAACGATGGATAATCACACTATAGCTTTCTCTCTCAATCCTCAAGAAAAATATTCAGAGATCAAAAAGTCCCTTCCTTGAGCTATTTCATGTATATTTCTAGGCTCAAGGGGTGTTACATGGACCAATGGGCCTTGATTCTCCTTAATATTCGTGTATCAAGGTAATAAAGAGGAAATAATCAACGTAGTTATTACAAGATTATGACCGTTGAAGGAAATAAACTGAATCATACGACTAGTCTGGTTGTATCTAATAACTAAGCTTTGATGAAGCATTGAGAAGTTGGTCGATAGACGAACAACACCCCTTCTTAATGACGCTGACACGTGTTACCCTCGTGTAAAAAATTCCTGCCACGTTATCCGCAGCCGTTTTGGGTAAACATTTTCCCCCCAAGTTTATTTTACTGCGACCAACATAAAGTAAACTTAGGAAACTGACTCTTCGCTTACCCCACCAAATCTATCAGAGCCGCTCGTGCTTTCTTGAAAAAAGTGATCAATCATGTCCAATCAAGTCTTTTCGGTTTCCCAAAAACTTATATGATGGCTACTACACTTCCCCAAACTTTGAAAAAAGTAATTCATGATTACTTCTTTTATCGTGTCACAGTCACTATAAATAATACCCCAAATCCATATTTTCACTTTTTACTTTTCACTTGCCATCTCCTTTTCAAGAACTCCAAAGAACTTCGAACTTCAGAGCCTAGAAATCCCAGGAACTTTCATCGTTGATCCAAGGAACTTCATTCCGGACGTTCAAAGCTTTCATGTTCAGACTCCACCTTTCATCTAAGTAAGTTTGACGAACCCCTTAGACGTATAAGTTGCCATGCAAAATTGTTTTGTATTTAAATATGTGTTCTTGGTTGTTCTTGACCGAAACTGTTTTGGGATAATGGGCATATTGATCGATGCTTGATAGGGAAGTGAAATAGTGTTGTATAGGAGTTAGGAGCCAGTTTGATAGTCGAGACCGTAGATTTAAGGCGTAAAATCGAAGTAAAAATTCAATTTTCAATTTTTTCCCACCCTATCGGAGTTGAAAAAGTTTTCTCTGAAAAACTTTTTACTTCCGCTTTTCAATCTATTTCTCAAACTGCTCGTATAAAACTTAGTGTTTTTGCTAGAATGATGCTGGCCATATAAAAGCTTAACTTTTATACGCGAGCAACGTTATTCCAACTTTCAACACAGATTTTTAGGCTTTACATTCTCATCTTACCCTTTCTCTGTTCACAGCTTTTCATGAAAGATCCATGGGGAGGTGAGAGACCCATTGATGAAGACTTGCTAGCTCAATTGCTCGAGGAGGAGGAGCAACCGTCGCTATTGATACCAGAAATTCCTTTTTCTCGAGCTACCCCAAACATTTCATCGTCCCCGCGCCAAAATATGGGTCGTGCTAAGTCTAAAGCCCAGAAAAAGAAACCTTCCAATCCTTCAAATCAGCCTGGTCCTCATGCTGAAATTCCCTCGACCAGTGGTCGAGAAAGAAATATCCCTGACCCCAGCATTCAAACTCGCGCTCAACTTCAAAACGCCATTCAACCAGATGTTGAATGGTACGTCGCCCCTCCTAGCCGAGTAACAATTAGGGTGATTGCCAATTACATTAAAAAATACGGACTTCCTGGGGTGACCCTAGACTAACCCACCAGAGACCAAAGGGCGAATCTTCCTGGAGGCACGTATAGCGCCTGGTCGAGGTATCACATCAAGGCAGGAGCGATCCTACCTCTTCATCTTTTCTTCTAGGGAGTGGCCAATTATTTCGGGGTCGCTCCTTTTCAAATAACCCCTAATGGATATAGAATGCTCTCTGCACTCTATATCCTCTATAGCCATAAGAAATGGACTGTCCCCACACCACATGAGGTCAACTACCTGTTCGACCTATAATCCAACCCTAACCAGGAAAACACGGGGTTCTTCCATTTCTGTCACCAGGAAACAGGTCGTACTTTCCTGACTGACACTACTTTTATCTCGAACGTGGGGAAGTACCATCTGGAGTACTTTCTGACTATTGACATGGTCGTGAACAACTTGGCCTTCGCACAAGGAGGTAAAGTCTTTGCACCTCTGGTCGTTTATTGTTCTTTAATTTTTACCTGCACTTTCCTTAGATGAAGGTCCGATCAGCCCTACTCCTGACCCTACTCCAGACATGGAGGTCCGATCAGCCCTCTTGGCCAGCCTGACTGACGTAGAGAAGAGCATCAAGCATCTATTCACAGAGGCTAACCTGAAGCTGGTCAGGCTTTTGGCACCTCATCAGGATGTGAGGGAGTCAACAGCGGGAAGTTCCATTGGCGAGGAGATTCCCGAGCAGCACCCAGACGTGTCACAACCTCAAAGGAGGAGGACAACTAGAGTGACAATCAAGGAACCCTCCAGCACCCCGCGAGCTACTGCTCCCCCCGCCCCACTGGGAAAGGGAAAAAAGAAAGCTATCGAACCTCTCGAGCCTCTCGACGAATCTTTGAATGAGAACGGTACTGATCTCTCGCTCTTAGATAGTTTTCCAATTCCCTGTCACTTGTTTGACGGGGATGGAAATTTTAAGTACGCTCCCAATTTAGATTCAGACTTCTTCATGCTAGAGAGTGAGTGTAACACTAGTAGAGTATATAATGTAGTGACCAGTAATGATAGCTCGGGTATTTTACTTACGATTTTCTTTGTTTCTTTTCCTGACATAACATACTCAATCGTTTGTACTATCTCACTGTTCATGCATTTTCTTTCTTGCAGACATGGAATCTGAAAACGTGTTCGATATATACTGTGCTCCCGAGGCTCCTGGGAGCAAGAAGAAAGCGAGCAGGTGGCATCACGGGGAAAGCAATAAAGCGCCTCCAGCCAAGAAACCTGTACTACAGACCCTCTGGCAGACGTACCTTTAACAAATGCAACACCATCTCCTTCTCCCCTTGAGCAGGAAACCCTGCCTGCTCCAGTCGGGTCGACACCTTCCCCACCAGCTCCAGCTGACCAGACTCAGTAGCCTGCCCCTGCTTCCACAGGGGGTGACATATCGAGTCGTGCCCTAAGATCAGCCAAGGATAGGATGGCAAATATTTTGAGGCACGAATGTTTCCAAGAAGCGATGGCTGGGACAGAGATGATGGACGTCGACCAGATCTTAACCCATGCTTTAAACGAGCTCGCATGTGTAAGTTGTCTTTTTTCTGTGGAGACTAAATCCTTTTATTTATTATAGTCAATTTAACTTTCGTGCTAATCGCAGGCAATGCTAACCGTGACTGCTGGTCGTCTCCGCTCGAGAGCCATCACCGAACATTCCAAGACTTCCGAGCAACAGCACGCTGAAGAACTCAAAGCTGCCGAAGCAAAATATGTTGAACATCTTAAGGTGGTTCAGAAGACAAACGCAGCACTGCTCGAATGAAGAACAAGCTGGCTGAGGAGTTAAGGGAGAAGCAGAATTCTTTGGACAAGGCCGTCGAGCAAAGAGACCAATTCAAGGAGTCTAACCGCATCAACTACCACGAGGCTAAAAAGCTCGAGGAGGACCTGATTGCAAGCAAACAGGAGACTACAAAGCTGGAAGGCCGGATCGAGGAACTTGAAAAAACCAACACCAGCAATTTGGAGAGGTACAAGAATGCCACGGTTAAGTGTTTCTATGACTTCTGGAAACACAACCAGGAGGCCAACTTCAGCTATCTTCCCGAGCGCACGAGGCATGCTGAGATAAGCCGCTGCATTGCTTGCTTGGTGGAGAAAGAGAGAGCAAAGATACCTGCCTCGCCTGAAATCTCTTTGGCACCTGGCGTGGAAGAGGCGAACAATGAAGTTACAACTGTCGTCAACCAGGACACCCCTCAATATCCTCCTGCCTCGTAGTCTACTATTTTTCTTTTATTCTTTTAAATACCCAACCTACGGGTCGTGATGTAGAGTCAATATATTTTTTTATTGCTACGCGGACAGCTACTTTTTCCTTTTATCAAACAATTACATCCGAGCAGTAACTGCTCGCGGTGTAAAAGGTTTCCTTAAGACATTATAATATTTGCATTTTATTATAACATCTGTTCGCATGACCGAACTTAGCATAGTACTTTGGTTTGATTTAACAAAATACAAAATTTTGAAAAATACTCTAAGTACCCTAGCATGCTTTCACTTATTTTGCTCATGTGTTTACATACCTTTCGATATGCCTTGCTTACTAGATTCCTTATATGCCCCCAAGTGATTGAGGAGCTTTAGGTCCTTAGTCACTTGCCTTGACCAAAACCTGTTCGAACATTACTGCTCGGAGCAAATAATTAAAACGATAATACAGCAAAACAACACACGTAATGAGCAAATACTTGTAATAAATACAATAATTGGCAAGAATGACTGACTGCGCATAGTCCCTTATATTTCTCGTAATAAATGGACAAAACGTGTATGTACGAGTGATCAATAAGATCTTACACTTATAAGCGATTAGTCACATAAAATGACCAACCCTTTTTCATAACTTGTAAAAAGTAAAATTAATACAAGCCAATTCTTTAAGAAGAATTGTTTATTGATAGTACTTGCGCAGGTGTTCTCCATTCCAATAGCGAGGAATGAGATCTTCATTTAAGTGAGCAAGTTTGTAGGTGCCTGGATGGAGGACTTCTTCAATCTGGTATGGTCCTTCCAAATTAGGTCCGAGTACTCCAGCAGCCTGGTCGCGGGTATTTAGGAAAACCCTTCGAAGTACTAAATCTCTGACGTTGAATTTTCTCTCGCGTACTTTAGAGTTGAAATACCGGGCGACTTTTTGCTGGTACGCAGCTACTCGGAGTTGGGCTTGTTCACGTTTCTCATCGATCAAGTCTAGGGATTCCATCAATAGTTGGCTGTTAGAGCCTTGATCATACGTTATTCTATGATGTGAGGATGGATCTAACTCAACAGGCAACATAGCCTCATACCCATAAGTCAAAGAGAATGGAGTATGGCATGTTGCTATTCGATGAGAAATTCTGTACGACCAAAAGACTTCAGGAAATTGCTCTGGCCATGCACCCTTAGCTTCTTCCAGTCTTTTCTTCAAGGTATCCTTTAGCGTTTTATTGACTGTGTAAAGTCCAAGAACTTTACTTAGCTAAGTTAGATAGTAGTATAATAGTAATAATAGTATTATCTTTATGACTGTGGATTTTTGGTTCAGACCGGGATTTATTTGGACACTCATAGTAGTACTTGTAGATTTTCTAAGTTTAACCTATAGTTTAGGAATATTAATTTTAACCTAAGGTTTGATTAATATGACTGATATTGAGGATAATATTTATTATACTATAAGGTTTAGAAAAGAACCAATTAGATAATAACACATGTTATGTATGGGTTTATTAATGATTAAGTATTTTGAGGATTTAATTTATTAAGGTTAAAATTTGAATACTCTAAGGTCAGCCAGCAGCTTTGAAAACGTTAGAGGGCTTAGTCAAGGCTGTTTACTCAATTTAAATTAAGCTAAAAATGTGTAATTTCTTGTTTAAATAATCAGCGTATGCCGATATATCGCAGCTATAGGGGGCAATATATCGCAGCACGAAGATACGAAAAACCTGAAACGATGCACGATTGCCTCAGGCATACTGGCCCAGGCGATATATCGCCCCTCTCAGCATAATTTGAAAGTTTGCGAAATCGTTCTCCATTCAAACCTTCAACCTCTTGATAAGTCCAGCATGTTTTTGAACGAGTCTTCAGCCTCTGCTGAACGATAATTCAAATGTTTTTCACTTAAAAAGCCATTATTTTTATTCAATTTAAATGAAGATCTCTTCATTCCTAAACTCTATAAATAGGACCTAGTACCCAGCCATTATTCATCTATTACTCTAAGTTCAGAGGCTGCAAGTTGCTAGGTTATTATATTGAGAGTGTAAACACTTGGGTTGAGAATTATAAGCTTGATCATTATAAGCTTATCAAACACTTGGGGAAGTAAGGTTTATTCACATTTCGGTTCAAGGTTTAGATTGGTCATATAAGTCTTCAAGGTATTTCCAAACTCTAGTCCATTTATGTATTATGTTCTTTAAAAATTCTCATAGTCTTCTACTCATTCTAACCTTATTCTTATTCTTGGTTAGGAAATCCAAGTTCTTAAGCACAAGGTTTTTGGTAAGTATATTTTGATAGCATAGTCCCATTTTCACTTTCATCCCTTTTCTTCAATATACTCACCATATTATAAATGGTTTTTAGGAGTGTTCCAAGGTCCCAAATCAGTTCCCATATCCCGGTTATTTTGGTAAGGAAAATAGGATAGGATTTATGCGTTATATGCTTTTATATGTTATCTTATGATTTTATGTTATGCAATATGTTATGATAAGTATGATTGTAGACTTGGGCATATGACCCATATGACTAACAAGCCCCAAATAGATTATGGGCATATGACTTGCTTAGCTAGCAAGACCCCACTAATCTAATGGGCATATGACTTGTTTAGTTTATGGGACCCCAAGTAATAATGGCCATTATAGTATGTATGTGTTATAGTATGTTTTATGTTGCATTATGAACTTTTATGTATATGGCTATATGTTAGATTTTCCTTGCTGGGCATTAGGTTCACTCCTTTTTGTTTATATGTGCAGGAAAATAGTCTTAGTGGCGGGAAAGATTCTTGGAAGCTTGGGGAATGTGTATTGAGGCGGAATGGATTCAAGGAGTCGAGAGTTTCAGTTTCGAGGATGTAGTTTTTGTTTTCTTATGGTTTTTATATGTATCTTTCCGCATTTTATTATGTAATCTCTTTTTAATTATCATTATGTCATGTTTTGATTTTAAAACAATGGGATCTCATATCCTAACTTCAATTTTATGTAAGTTTAACATTTCCTTTTTACAAGTTTTAATAAAGTTATGATCTTTTCACTTGTAAGTTTTGTTAAGGATTAGTGTTTATGTATAGTTTTCATTAATGGTCCAAAAGTCTAGAGTAGTTGGGTCATTACAGACTGCTTCGACTTGCCCATTTGCTTGGGGATGAGTGACTGAAGAAAAGCTCTTGATAATCCCATGCCGTTCACAAAAGTCTGTGAATAAATCACTATCAAATTGTGTGACGTTATCTGAGACGATTTTCCTTGGCAATCCATAGCGACAAATGATGTTTTTGACCACAAAATCCAGCACCTTCTTGGTCGTTATTGTTGTGAGTGGCTCAACTTTGGCCCATTTAGTGAAGTAATCGACGGCAACCACAGCATATTTGACGCCGCCCTTTCCTGTGGGTAAAGATCCGATTAAGTCTATCCCCCACACTGTAAATGGCCACGGACTTTGCATCTGTTTCAGTTCATTAGGGGCTGCTCGCGAGATTTTTGAGAATCCTTGGCATTTGTCACACCTCCGTACGAATTCCACCGAATCTTCATTCATTGTTGGCCAGAAATACCCTTGCCTCGGGATCTTGTTCGACAAACTTTGCCCCCCAGCATAGTCCCCGCAAAAGCCTTCGTGTACTTCTTTCATCAATTCTTTGGCCTTCTCTTTCAAAACACATCTGAGGAGTGGCATTGAGTACCCCCTTCGATACAAGATTCCATCGACTAGGATGTACCTAGTAGCCAATCGCTGAAAGGTCCTAGCTTTGTTTCTGTCCATTGGTAACACGCCTTGCATCAAATACTCCACGTATGGTGCCATCCATGTATCCGCCACCTGGATCATTAGAGTGGTCTCCTTTGCTTGGATGCTTGGTACAGATAGTCGTTCAACTGGCACTATGTTCAGAGTATCAGCATCTTTTGCACTTGCTAGCTTGGCCAAAGCATCAGCATTTGAATTCTAGTCGTGAGGTACCTGCTGAAGGGTATATTTGTCAAACTGTGCTAATAGATCCTTTGTTTTGTTTAAGTAGGCAACCATCTTTAAACACCGGGCTTGGTACTCTCCCATGACTTGATTTACTACTAGTTGAGAGTCACTGTAGATGTCAAGTATCTTTACATTCATGTCCCTGGCTAATCGTAACCCAGCGAGCAACGCTTCATACTCAGCCTCGTTGTTGGAAGCAGTGAAATCAAACCTGATTGCAAAGTGAAATCAATGCCCTTCAGGCATAACTAGGATCACCCCCGCGCCTGCATGATGCTCATTAGAAGAGTCGTCTGTAAACAACTTCCATGAGGGAGGTTGGTTTTGAGATCTAGGCTCATCAGGCTCTTCGGTCTGCTCGCTATTTGTAAGTTTAGTGAACTCTGCAATGAAGTCAGCCAGGGCTTGTCCTTTTATCGCTGCTCGTGGTAAGTAAGAGATATCGAACTGCCCAAGTTTGACTGCCCATTTCAACAATCTTTCCGCAGCCTCTGGCTTTTGCAGCACTTGTCGTAGAGGTTGGTCGGTTAAAACTGTGATTGGGTGGGCTTGAAAGTAAGGCCGCAGCTTCCTTGAGGCCAAAATTAAGCAATACGCTAACTTTTCAATTGGTGGATAGCGCAGCTCCGCTCCAATTAGCCTCTTGCTTACATAATAAACAACCTTCTGCAGGCCTTCTTCTTCCCTTACTAAGACAGCACTAGCAGCATATTCTGTAATCGCCAAGTAGACAAACAAGGTTTCCTCATCGACCGGCTTTGATAGGATGGGTGGTTGTGCCATGTGAGTCTTTAATGCTTGGAAAGCCTGCTCGCACTCCTCCATCCACTCAAATTTTTTGTTGCCTCTAAGTAGATTAAAAAATGGAACGCACTTGTCCGTTTATTTTGAAATAAATCTACTGAGAGCGGTAATCCTTTCGGTCAAACTTTGAACATCCTTAATCTTTGTTGGCGATTTCATATCGATCAGGGCTTTGATTTTCTCGGGATTGGCTTCAATTCCTCTCGAGTTAACTATAAATCCCAAGAACTTCCCTCATCCTACTCCGAAGGAGCATTTGAGGGGATTCAGCTTCATCTGATATTTGTTCAAGACGTTGAAGCACTCCTGCAAATCCTCTACATGCCCTTCTGCCTTCTTCGACTTAACCAGCATGTCGTCAACATAGACCTCCATGTTTGTGTCGATCAGCTCCTTAAACATGTGGTTGACTAGTCGCACCAGCACTTTTCTAACCGAAGGGCATTACTTTATAACAGTAAAGCCCTATATCAGTCCGAAATCTAGTGTGATCCTCATCAGGGGGATGCATACTAATCTGATTATATCTGGAGTATGCATCCATAAAAGAGAGAATCTCATGCTCTGTAGTGGCATCGACCAATTGATCGATCCTAGGGCGTGGGAAACAATCCTTGGGGCAGGCTTTATTGAGGTCTATGAAATCCACACATGTTTGCCATTTGCCATTCGGCTTGGGAACTAGCACGGGATTAGAGACCCACGATGGATAAAACGCCACCCTGATGAACCCATTCTCCTTCAGCTTCTTGAGTTTTCTTTTAAGGCCTTTGATCTATCTTTGTCGAGCAGTCTTCTTTTCTGTTGCACCGGTGGAAAACTCTTGTCGATGTTCAGGACATGGTTGATGACTGCAGGGTCTATTCCGACCATGTCTTTGTGTGACCAAGCGAAGACTCCCTGGTTCCTCCTCAAAAGTTCCACCAGTGCTTGTTTTGTTGTTGTCTCTAAGTTTTTATCAACTTTCACAACCCTGTTCAGATTTTCTTCATCGATTTGGACCTCTTCAAGGTCCTCGATGGGTCCTATTTCTTCCTCAAAATCCCCAAAGCAAGGATCCAAGTCTCTATCCTCACTTTGGGCAACGCCCTATTTGGTGACATTGTCACCTGACTGGGCCTGAGCATCAATGGCCATTTGCAACTCTTTCCCGGGAACATCTCTCGACACACCTTTCTTTGCTTTGGTTATCGAGGCATTGTAGCACTCCCTTGCTTCCCACTGATTTCCCAATACGCATCCTACCCCTGCGTTTTTTGGGAATTTCATGGCAAGGTGCCATATTGAAGTGACGGCCCGTAGGTCGACCAGAATTGGTCTCCCAATTACAGCATTGTATGCCGAAGGACAATCAACTACTATGAAAGTAGCGAGTAATGTCCTGTTAGTAGGTGCAGTACCTACTGTAACTGGAAGCCTAATCGACCCTGTTGGGGCGAGCCCTTCGCCGAAAAAACCATAGATGGTTTGGTTGCATGGCTCCAGGTCCTTGACGAACAACTTCATTCTCTCCAGCAAAGACTTGTATAGGATGTTGACCGAACTTCCTGTGTCGACCAACACCCTCTTCACCATCATATTGGCAATTTGTACGTCTACGACCAGCGGATCGGTATGTAGGAATCGTACGTGTTGGGCATCGTCTTCAGATAAGGTTATCAACTCCTCCTCTATTCGAGCCTTTTTTGGTGCTCGATCCTCCACACTCATCATCTCGATGTCCTGGTCATGGCGTAGGGTTCGAGCGTATCGTTCCCTTGCCTTCCCACTGTCCTTTGCAAGATGTGGGCCTCCGCAGATGGTGAGTAAAGTGCCTGCCACAGGAGCTGGCTGTAGGGGTGGCGAGCGTTGGCATGCAGGTGCCTGCTCGTTGCCACCTTGAGCCTCTCGTTGGGATCCTCCTGTGGCTCGAACATATCTCCTTAGATGTCCCTGCCTAATCAGGAACTCGATCTCGTCTTTCAACTGGCTGCATTCATTAGTATCGTGCACGTAGTTGTTGTGAAAACGACATAACTTCGCTATATCCCTCTTGGCGATATCTTTCCTTATAGGTGCAGGTCGTTTGTAAGGCACGCTTGAGCTGGTTGCCTAGTAGACTTGCGCTCAGGTTTCGACAAGGGCTGTGTAGTTAGTGAATCTTGGCTCGTATCGACTGCCTTTGGGGCATTTATTCTCAGAAGATGGGGGTTCATTGTTCGCCCATTTTCCACCGTTCCTACCATTGCCATTCCCGTTGCCCTTGCCCTTGTCGTTGCCATTGGGTTTTTCCGACCCGTTGGCTGCTTTGGCGGGTTCTTCCTTTGGCCCCTTGTCTTTTGTTGGCGATTTCCCTTCATTGGAAATCACGTCCTCTAGCTTGATATATCGATCAGCTCGATCCAAAATCTCCTGGGTACTTCTTACCCCATTCTTTCTGAGGCTACTCCAGAGGGGTGAATGGCGCCTAACCCCAGCAGTTAGAGCCATCATCTTACCTTCATCGCCCACTGTCTTGGCTCCAGCTGCTGCTCGCATGAAGCGTTGGACATATTCTTTTAAGGGCTCTCCCTCCTTCTGGCGTATCTCGACCAGCTGGTTGGCCTCTGTGGGGTGTACGCGACCCGCGTAGAATTGTCCATAAAATTCCTTTACGAACATCTCCCAAGATACTATACTAGCAGGAGGGAACTTGAAGAACCACACCTGGGTGGTGTCAGATAGTGTCGTGGGGAAGATCCTGCAGCAGGCATCTTCCGACACTTTCTGTATATCCATTTGTATCTCAAACTTATTAACGTGAGATACTGGGTCTCCGTACCCGTCAAAGTTCGGCAATGTTGGCATCTTGAACTTACTGGGGGTTTCAGCTGCAGCAATCCTTTGTACAAAGGGAGTGCCCCTCCTCCTATCGTACTCTATATGGGACGTTCGTCCCCCGACCAGCTGTTGTACCGCCTGGTTCAGAGCATCAATCTGAGCCTGAACCGCTTCTGGGAATGTTGGGGCAATCGATGCCAGGGGAGCGTACTCGTCGTGCCTCTAGCGGCAGTCGTTAAGTACGTCCCTTAAATCATCATCCCTGCGTCTCTGCTCGCTAACTCCTAGCCGATCAAAGACGTTCTGCTGCCTGGGTTGCCCCCCAAGGTTATGGCTAGCTGGCCTATATTTTTCTAGGTGGGGGGCTTCTACCTCCACCTCTTTCCTCATTTCTCCGACCAGCATTTCCTCTGCCGGAATCGACTTCATTATAGTCATGGCCATCTCTAAATTGTGGCTGACTACGACATGACCGGCTGTTCACGCTATTTCCTCCTCGGGCTGGCATCTCCCAAGTGTCAAGGGGAGGCCTACGCTGGTCATTGGGTCCCCATGCATTGCTATGCAGTGGGGGGCCCCTGACCACAGAGCCTGACTCAATGTTCCTTTTGTTGGCAGAAGGACGTTGTCCCCTGCTCGGTAGATTCGGCTCTTCATCCCCTGGGCGTCTAGGGTTGTAGGGCGGTTGCCCGACCCTATTCTACCTCGGGCGCTGGGGATTGCCTCGACCAGCCTGAGAGGGAGGCTGCTGCTCAGGATCCCTAACTGAGACATCATCCTGAGCCACAGGGGGCTGCTCCGGCCTTTGAGGGCTTGCTAGTTAGAGGGGAGGACTAGGATTGGGAGCCCTCTAAGGCGGCACACTCAGCGGCTGATCTGGCTGAGAGGCTGGCGCAGCCTGACTCCGAGCCAATTGAATGGTTGCTTCAAGAACGGCCATGGCATCCCTCTGCCGATGGTCCATGTCCGCCTACCGCTCACTCAGCTCTTGGCGTTGGCGTTCTATTTCTCTTTGCTGCAGCACCATTGTCTCCGCAGCATTCTCCTGATTGGCCCTCAGATTAGCTAACTCATCCTGCAACACCCCTAGCGTTGCCCTCAGCGTTTCGGAATCTAACTCCTCCTCTTCAAACTCCAAATGTGGTTCATTCTCAGCCACATTTAGGGGAGGAGGTTGGGATGGTGCAGCGCCAACGGCCTGTCCAGTCTTCTTGGATGTTTTTGCCATTAGATTTTCTTAAAGTATTTTATCAATCTCTCAATAAAAGCACCAGAATGTTGACCCTCGATTTGGCCAACGACACAGAGTCAAATATACGACAGAAAATGAGACGACAATTAAGAGTTTAATCTAATGGTAAAGAAGAAAACACCAACGATTTATAGTGGTTCGGCCCCAAAGAATGGTAATGATCTACGTCCACTTAGTGTTATTATTAATATTGAATCTCAAAGCCGTGATCAAAGAACTAGGGTTCTTGAGTTTCACAAACTTTGAGAGAATTACAATCAAATGATGGATAATCACACTATAGCTTTCTCTCTCAATCCTCAGGAAAAAGATTCAGAGATCAAAAAGTCCCTTCCTTGAGCTATTTCATGTATATTTCTAGGCTCAAGGGGGGTTACATGGGCCAATGGGCCTTAATTCTCCTTAATATCCGTGTATCAAGGTAATAAAGAGGAAATAATCAACGTAGTTATTACAAGATTATGACCGTTGAAGGAAATAAACTGAATCATACGACCAGCCTGGTCGTATCTAATAGCTAAGCTTTGATGAAGTATCGAGAAGCTGGTCGACAGACGAACAGCACCCCTTCTTAATGACGTTGACACGTGTTACCCTCATGTACAAAATTCATGCAACGTCATCCGCAGCCATTTTGGGTAAACATGTATACATTGGGATCCCAAAATATATTTTAAAGGTTAATTACAATAAAAGATTTACAACCAGCTGACCTAAGCGGCAAAATAAGGTTTAACCCTAATTCCTCTTTAAACCCTCGGCCGTGGTGGTCGAAAAGATTTACAACCAGCTGACCTAACCTTCCTGTTCCCTTGAATCCGAGTCCTAAAACTCAAGTTTCCATCGATAATGCGAACGGGTGTCGAAAAGGGAACGGGAGGGAGAGAGAATGTTCTTTTTATAATTCTAACAGTTACTTCAAGCTTATGTAACCTCAAGCAAATCCTAATGCTCGGGGACCCAAAAATGCCCCCCGGGGTAAAATAGTCAAAATTCCCAGAATTTCCCCCTGATCTCACTAACTCCCAATTTATCATCAAATATTTATTCCCATTACCCAATATCTCGGTAATGTGCTAAATACCCCTTGACTCACTCCGAGTCAAGTATGGATCCCGTTGTGACTTTCCCACTGGCTTGCCTCCTAGGACTGTCTCATGCTGAGTAACCCTAGTATAACCAAATAATAATGAAGTAACACACACATACCACACATATGCCAATTATACCCAAAACGGGCCAAATTATGAAAATTACCCAATTAAACAGAAATGGGTTCACATGCATATTTAATACACCTAAACATGCATATCAAGTCATATTATGATATAACTCACATAATCACATAATCACATAATGATACACATAAATATCTTATAATCACATAATTCCAAAATTTTCCATCCTGGCCCCCTAATCAAGGCCCTAAGCCTTATTAGGAAATTTGGGTCATTACCATTCCATCTCTGCTGACTATGTGACCAAGGGACATCACCTGAGATAACTAGAACTCACACATCTAGAACTTTTCATACAATAGCTGCTCATGCTCTAACTCTGACTAAGAATAAACCGGAATGTCGTCGATGAAGACTATCACAAATATGTCCAAGTAATCCTTGAACACCCTGTTCATCAGATCCATGAAGGGTGTCGAGGCATTAGTTAATCCAAACAACATAACTAAAAATTCATTATGCCCATACCTGGTACGAAAGGTCATCTTTGGAATTTCCTCATCTTTGATCCTCAGCTGGTGATAACCAGATTGAAGATCAATCTTTGAAAATACAGCCTTACCCTTTAACTAATCAAACAAATCATCAATCCTTGCCAGTGGATATCTGTTCTTGATAGTCATCTTGTTCAGCTCTCTGTAATCAATACACATCCTTAGAGAGTCATCTTTCTTCTTCACAAATAAGACTGGTGCACCTCGTGGCGAAAAACTGGGCCTGATAAAACCCAAGTCCAGTAAATCCTATAACTGAACCTTCAGTTCCTTTAATTCTACTGAAGCCATCTTGTATGGTACTCTAGATATTGGCTCTGTGCCCGGTGCCAATTCAATAAAAAATTCTATCTCTCTGTGGGGACGCTAAACTTGGTAAATGTTTTGGGAATACATCCAAAAACTCACAAACTAACCTGGTATCCTCGGGTCCAACTGGCATAACCCTAGTGGACTCTACCACACTAGCTAGGAATCCCATGCAACCACCTCGCAATAGGTCTCTAGCTCTCAATGCTGATATCATAGGAATACGGGGTCTGTGTACAGTTCCCACAAATACAAATAAGTCCTCACCCTCAGGTTCAAAGGTTGCCATCTTTTTCTTACAATCTATGGTTGCCATGCACTAGATTACTGAACTCATCAGCCTTTGAAGCTCTGACTGCATCGTTATAGTATTTCTCATTAAATAATTCTCTGAATTCCTCCCAGCTCAGGGTTTTTACATTTTGGTCTTGGATACCACTTCCCACCAAATTCAAGTGCCCTCCCGAATGAGGCACATGCCACTCTGTCATTACCTGCCACCCCAATAAATTCTAGGATGAAGGAGGTCATACCCATCCATTGCTCAGCTCGCAGCAGATCTGGCCATCCCTCAAAGATCAGGTGTTGTTTCCTGAAGTTCTCACAGAGAGGCTCCCACCTGTTTTCAGCCCCTGGATGTTACTGTAATACTGGTGCCACAAGTGGTGCAGCGCTCCCTGCTGAAACCTGCTGTTGTCTCAATAGGCAGATTTCTTCTTCCTACCTCTGTATCCTAGCTTACATATCAGCAAGCACTTGTTGCCAGTTCTCAGGAGCTAGTGAAAGGTACTGACACTAGTCGTTATCTCTGACCTGACTTCCAGTGCCGGCTGGTTCATTTGATTCCCTTGGAAGCACACTTCCAAGTCTATCTGCAATCAATGACTCAACACATCAAGCAACAATAGCAGTGCCCAGCACCACTCCCACGGTCCAAGACTATAAAATTAAGCATACACATGCAATAATGGTGCTAATAAGTAGTTCAATAGCTTTCACATACAACAATCATGCTAATAAGCAAGTCAGTTCATATTCATGCTCAATCAGGGTGCTAATAAGCACATTCTTCAATATTCATAGCAGTAATAGTGCTAATAAGCACATCCTTTATCATTCACATAATAGTCAAGGGGCAAGCCCTATCAATATAACTCATGCTTCCTAATCAAGCATGCAAATAAGACATTCATATGTCAAATAGGCAGGTAAACAAAAATTAACATAAATAGTTATTGAACTCTAAGTCGAGCTTGTCTTCAGTGGCGAGTGTACATGCCCAGCCAATCTTTAGGAACCTTTAAACATAAACGACTCTAATACCAAGTTGTAATGTCCTCCTGATCCATGACCATTACACTGTGTAATTTAAATAGTGCTTAACTCACTAAATGAGTCATTTGGACTTAAACCGTGTAGTTAAAACTGACCATAGGTTTAGGTACTCAAATTTTGGTCAAAAATCAACTATTTCATTAAAAGAGTTTGACTTCAATACATGGGATCCCAACATAGTTTAAAACGGTTACAAACCCAAAATGTATACAAAAGCCGACCTAGGTAGCAAAATCAGGGTCCAACTCTAGTTCCAACTAATAACCTCGGCTATGGTAGACGAGCACGCCACATATGTACATTATGCCCTTGAAGCTCTCCAACTCATGGTTGGTCCAATTTTTCCTTTCCTTTACCTATACCATTTAGCACCTGTGAGTCGTGGCTCAACAAGAAAACATAATCATGCTTTTAAGTAGTACATTATCATATCACAAATTAATAATTAGCATGCCCAATAGTAATAACCCTACTCATGCATGCAATTAATTTAGATAAGTGACTATAGAGTCATACTAGGGCCTATTGCCCAATTTCTCAGATAACCAACCTTAGAGCCGGCCAAGCAGGTCTGATGCTTAACACTACAGACAAACCTAGGGCGTTCAAGCGTATATCTTGCTTCCGGGTTGGTTTAACCCTATCAACCAGCGTTTAGCACGCTATTGTCACCCTCTACTCCTGAGTCAAGCCTTTAACCCCTCAACTTATAAGTCGATTCCCTAAACCTTCGACTGATAAGTCGAGTCTTTTAACTTTCGATTGATGAGTCAAGTCTTTTACCCTTTGATTGATAAGTCAAATCTTTAAAACTTCAACTGATAAGTAGAGTCTTTAACCTTCAACTGATAAGTCAAATCTTTTAAAACAAATATGCCATTGACTATTAAACCAAGCTTTTCATCAGATAACAGATGAATCCTCAACTTATAAGCTGAGCCTCCCAATCAGATATACAGACAAGAAGTTATTACATAACACAGGTAAACACATCGCATTTAACATGTTTAATACAACATTCTCAACATAGTAATAATCTTGTACTATAACCGGGCCAAGCCCTAAACACAGACCGGGTGAAGTTTTCTTACCTCTGGTCTAAGCACGAGTTAGGTAATCACAACCCTCAAGAACGATCTCGTCGTGTGCCCTAGTGGTACCCTAGTCACAACCATAATTAATGATATTCATCAATATCAAGCAAATAAAGATCTCCGGACCGAGTCCTAGTCTCTGGGTCCTCGAATTCTACTAAACCGGGTAGTAGAATTCTTCCCAAACCCTTAGGTTTGAGTTCCGTCACTCAAAACCTACTTTGGCCAACATTTCCATTTTGAGTTGTGGCGCCCCTCACAGGCGCTGCGACTCTCCTCAAGTCAGAAGGCGCGGCACAGCCCAGAAGGCGTCGCAGCGCAATGGAAGTTTAGGGAACCGCCCAGGCTGCTAGGTTTATGAGGGTCGTGGCGCGACCATGCGAACCCAGTTTTCTCCGAGCCAATTCCTCCAAAACTCACCCCAAAATAGTACCAAACCCATAATTCAATCCCAAAACATCATCAGTACATCCCAGGCAGCAAAACCCAACTTACAAACGGATCAAAAACCCACCAAAACCATAAAATTCAATCAAGCTTAAGAAACTTTAAAAAAACAAAAACTCAGAAGTTTAGGAGCTTGAATTACCTCTGAACAATCCATTTCTAGCTAAATTCCCATGCTATCAAGCTTCTAATCTTCCCTAGAATTGTTATGACTCTAACCTTGCTTGAATCTGCTTATCTCTCAACCCACTTCTCTCTCAGCACCCCATAAGGGCAAAAATGTCATTTTCACTCTCTATTCCCACTCTATACCCAAATTTCCTCAAATAATTCCGCTAAACCCGAAATATTTCTATTTCTCCCAAAATACGACTCACACTACAATGAGTCCGGTGTCTCTCCAGATCACCCAATATACCCTTGGCTCGCCTCGAGCCGGGTATTTCTCCCCATTGTGACTAAACCACTACTTGCTCCCTAGGATTGTCTCGTGCTGAACAACTCAAATGTATCCACATAATAATGTGGTGTCAATCAATATGCACACATGTATATACAAATATGCCATCAACGGGACAAATTACAAAAATGCCCTTCTAATAAGAAACGGGCCCACATGCAGCTTAATACACCTAACACATGCCAATATAGTCATATTATAATATAACTATCATAATTCATATAATCATGCATAATTGGCTATATATTAATATAACACATGCAATTCAGATAATCGCATCAATATCCAATTAATTCACCTAATATTCACATAAATATTTCAATATTGCCCTCTCGGGCCCCTAATCAAGGTACTAAGCCTTATTAAGAATTTTGGGATGTTACAAGGAGCATCTTAGGTCGTATTCATGGAGGGCTGGAGTTGTTTCTAGGTGGAATTGGTCCCCTTGATTTTGGCTAGGGATCCAATAGTAGCTCTAGTTCCAGATGTAGTTTTCTTTGAAATCCTCGGCCTCTTTACGATAGGGCCGATGCCGAAGATGTCCTTGGGGCTCATATCTTCTTCTGTAAGGACAAACAGAAAAGTTAGAATAGAGTCTTATAATTCTAACTGTGTAAACAAAATAAAGTAACAGAATAAGAACCCTACCCTCCGAACTAGAGGATGAAACTACTATGACCAGTTATAGATTATGGATTGGGCTAGACACAACCTCTAATTCTTGTATTATTGGGGGAGGGGGAGATTCTAATATTAATACTTCCTGGTCCTATTAGGTCTGGGTTCCTCATCCGGACTAGGTTCGTATTCAGTCTGCCTAATACCTGGGGTAAAGGAACTGTGACACAAGGAATGCCATGATAAGAGGTTTGTACCATACTGTTAAAAAATGGTGGACCCGAAGTGTAAAGTGTTATCTACTACTACAATGTACTTAGGGTAGGCAAAGTCATGGCGAACAACCAATTGGTCGACGCACTGATGCAGGGCTACATCCAGGTCTGGGTCTTCGGGATGTTTGCTCATGAGTTTCCTCGGATTGAAACGAGTTAGGGAAAAACTGGCAACATCACGATTAATTTCCCTATATTTATTACCTTGGCCGGAGACGGCAACTGCTGCCCCCGATTCAGCATGACCTTGGTCAGAATCCTGCCCACCTTCAGCAATCTTTCTTTTACGCACCAATGGTGCGTCCTCCTCCTCTTCCTCAACCTCTTCAACGACTAGAGGCAGCCTCTTGGGAAGACCTCGAGGCCTGATGGCCAGTGTCTAATCTTCCCTAATCAACTTGCAGGCCACCATGGTGGCGTCATTCACCTCCGCCTTGAATTCTTTTTCCTCGGTAGGAGCGTTGTTCAGAGTATTGTAATGACCCCTATAGCTACACGAGATAAAAGCTCGACCAGGATAAGTAAAACTTATCAAAAGTAAAGAATTCAGATGAAGAGTTTAAAAGGTAAGATACTTACGGGGACAGTTGAAATAACAATGTTCGCAGTTCCAAAATCCATTTGACATAAAGAATTGATCTTTGAAGTCATTCAGATGGCCGGGGAGGTCAATGATGCTAGCAGATTTGGGAAGTCAGGTGAAGTAGTAGAAACCATCACCTCGGGTTTTAACGTCTGGATTGGCCTTCAGACATAAAAAATATAAAATATCCTCTGGAGAGGGGACATCCCACTCATTCTTGAGGAATATATACTTTAACCCCGTGAGGAGGTGATAAGAATTTGGCGAAAGCTGCAATGTGGCGAGCTTCACAGAGTTGAGGAAGTCCGCAAAGTACTGATCTAGTGGAAGGAAGGTACCTACCTTCACGCGTTCATCACTCCAGGCCCCGAATTCATCCTCCAACAGGGCACAGCTCTGCTCACCTTCCAATGGAGGTCGAGCGTAGACGTTCAGGTTCATCTCGATCCCATGACTTAGCATTATTTTATTTACTTTGGGTTGAGAAGTAATTTGAGACATGATTTTCTCGACCTCGAAGAAACGGTCAGGTTTTACCTCAATCTCCTTCTCCACCAATGGACCAAAGTGGGGGATGGGGGTCACGGGGGCGACCTGCTTATCCTTGCCTCGAGAAGAGGAGCCTGCCACGGTCTTTTTCTTTTTAGAGGCCATAGCGATTGTGTTTAGTTTGCCTGATTACAAAATGACTCATTAGAGGCGACCTAAGGATGTAACCTAGTTCCAAATAATGGAAGAAATGACGACCTAAAATTCTATGGCTTCACTACTCGGCTTTACTACTCGACCTAAAACATCTACGGGTTAAGTCCAGGCTTAATACTCTAACGCGTGGTCCCACACGCATCCCTAATTCATGCACCTTAATCTCGAGAAGGTGCTGAAACTTCAGGAATCATGCGTCAGGCATGGTGGTTTCGAAAAACGGTTTAATGCACCCTAGTATTGTGTCCCTTAAGCTACATGGTTTGAGCCGAAACCGTTCACCTTCTAGACCAAAAGACTCGTACATTTAACCTCTAAACCCAAAAATAAAAAACCCATAAAAAATTACCTCTTTTTATGCACTTAACCTAACTATTTCTGGTCATGTTTGTTTTGGCCTAGTATAACTCAAACTGAACCCATACATAACCAAAATAAGGAAAAAATACACTGGAAAATTTCATAAACTCGTAAAAAAAAAAAAGTAAAATGAAATTTAAACTAGAGTAAAGATGTACTTACGAATTGGTTCTTGATCGAGGTTGTAAAAGGATGAATAACAACGAAGATTGTAGAAACTGGGAGGTGACTGTTGGAGGGATTTCTGAGAGGGAAGAAACTTAAAAGGGTTTCTGAGAATTCTTGGAGAGGAGTAAGAAAGGAAAACTCAAAAGCAAATGTGGCGAATGTCATGCCTTGTTCTCATATTTATACATCAAAGTTGGAGACAAATCTGAGCCGCATGATTAAAGCGGGTAGAGATCCGAGGGTTAGAATTAAATAAACCAAGCGGCAGTAAAAGGTTGACAAGAAAACTGTCACAGTACTCGAAACCCGAACAAACGCATATAACAAGCAGAAACATGTCCCATACTCAAGTGAGTGGGTGGGCACGTTTTCTCACGACAGAAGTCAAAAAGCCCCTACTGTGCATGTCAGAAGTGACGTTATGCACGAGCAGGGACTTGGGGCAAATGTTGTACCCTAAAAGCACGAGCTTAACTATCTTACTCGAGGTACAGCTGGCATGTAATAAGTAAAGGATGCAAGACTTTGGAGATGTTTCGTTAGCTTCAGACCAAACAGCTCGAGGATGTGTCACTGAGTTCGGGACAGCCCAGGATCCTTCAAATCGTTTGAAAATGTTGATGACAAGAGATCAAAGTATCCCCTGTCTAGATCACCCTCATCTATCCCAAATATTATCTAAGTCAATCTGTCCTGCTCCAGTTATATCCAATTCGAGAGTGACA
Source organism: Humulus lupulus (assembly GCF_963169125.1). NCBI lineage: Eukaryota > Viridiplantae > Streptophyta > Magnoliopsida > Rosales > Cannabaceae > Humulus > Humulus lupulus. Next base: position 217,257,693 of record NC_084802.1, on the reverse strand, counting down.
TCTAGCTCGAGGCGGTTCAAAGATGCACATATGGAAGAATCCTTACAGACTCGGATGCCTAATATGCGCATTAAATATTATGATCGTTACATACATTTATTGATTAATGTAAATGTCACTAGGCTTAATTAGGGTATTCACGTATCCATTAATTTGAAAGTTACCCAATATTGTATGTTACCATTTTATAGTATGGTTACCCAATATTGTCCATCAAAGTTCCCTATAAATATAAGGGGAATCGACAGTAAAAGGGACCGATATCTTGTATGCCAAGACTCTGCTGAAATTTTCATAAGCAATTCCTTCAAGAGTTCCTAAGCAAGAATAAGAGTGACTCGTGGACTAGGGGGATTTTAACCACTGAAGTACATTAAAATCTTGTGAGTTTACATTTCTGGTTTATTAACAAGCTTAATCTCTCTAATCGGGTTTCTTAATCCCTTGTTAGCGAAAAACCGCATCAATAGATCTTAATTCTCCGATACTAATACAAGATCATATCCTCATAAATGAATATGTAATTTTCTTGATATCCATATAAAATTATTCAAACAATAATTATAACATTCAAATATAATAAAAATATACTTTAATTTAAATCAATAAAATGTCTTTACATGCTTTTAGGGCATAAATCCTAACATGACCCTCACCATCCGAGCCTTCTTTCGCACCCAAGTGCGCCTTCAACCATTAAATGAACAACACACGTTGGATTTCCATTTTTAGTGAGACACAAGTCTGTCTCCAAGCCAAGTGTACTAAGATTTAGCCTGATCGGGAAACAATGTGGCACCATCAACCCTACCCATCTCCACGACTATATATAGTGCAACCCGCACAATACAAGGGGTGGAGAATCGGGAGAAATCCGAGAATTGTGAAACCAGTCAGTAGTTGTTCATTTTTGGAGAGAGCTTCTACTCTCCATCACTGTAACTGCCCCAAGAGCAAGATCAAGCTCAACTTGCTCTTGAGGGTTCAAAGTTCATAAGTAATACTGACTAAAGTAGACATAAGTCATATTTGTTTGACCGAACTACTATAAATATTTGTCTCGTTCATTTATTACTGCGTTTATTTCTCTTTTCTTTAGCTCAATGTTCATCATTAAAGATCTGTTCTGAGATATTACACATAAACAACTTTTCATTTATCACCCTGTGTGAGTTGACGAAAAAACAAGTCAACACACATCCATATAGTAAATTAAAAAATAAAAACTTATACATTTTTATATCATCAGAGAAACTAGCTAACAACAATCAATTAATTAAATAATTGGATTTTTAATTTAAAAAGTAAAACAAATCATAAAAATTATTTAATCATATATTATTCTTATTTGCAAACATAAGAGTAATGTATAAGTTTTTTTGTTTTAGAATCTAACCATCCAACAACAATTGTTTAAACATCTCCCTAACCATGGTTACCTTTCTTCATTAATATCCCTTAGATTTATCATTAATTACTACCTGCCCTTCTTTTCTCAATCCTATAAATTGTGCCTTGGAGACTCATTAGGTTTGCCAAACCAATCCCCGAGGGGGCCCTTTAGGGATATACTTCGGAAAAAAAAAAACTCCTCGGCGTCTTCTTCTCGTTGCTCTCTCTCAATTCTGTCAGTGCTCTCCTTTTCGCTCTCCTCAATGTCGACTTCTTCTTCTAGAACGAAAACCAGGTCGAGCGGGCCAGTGTTGCGCTCGCTCTCACCCTGTGGTCGGTTCTACTCGCCGCCATCGGATTCTTCACTCTCATCTTCGTCTTCTTATTTTGCTTCTTCTTCAAGTTTCAGTTTCTACCCGTCAGCTTCCAGCTTCTTTCAGAAAGATCACCACCGTCCGTCCTCTCCAACTCGAGTGAACATTTACAACAACTCAGCTTCTCGATCTTCCTCCGTTCGCTTCTCCATTGAACACCGTTCGATCTCTCCTAATCGATCCATCTCCGTCTCCAAGCAAAGCCGTCCGGTCTCTCTCACGAAAAAGACATGTATGTGCTCTCCCACCAATCATCCGGGTTCATTCCGTTGCAGCCTTCACAAGAATCTAAGCAGTGGTGGAAATCAAAGCACGGTGCCGTATCCTTCTAATCGTCTGAACATGCGCAGATCGGCTATGACGAACTCGCTGGTTCGAATCGGTGGCGTGGAAGGCGAGTGGGTGAAGCGAGCTTTGACGGCACTGATCCGACCTTCTTCGCATCAGCAGAGGAGGCGAGCGGGGTTTCGGCCTACTCGAAGTCGTCTTTTGATCATGTCCAAGGCGGACGATCTCTGATTTGGTTCACACAGGTTGGTTCATTTTCTGGTCAGTATTGTACTTTTCTGATTTCAGATTCCGGCCGGAATCCGGCGTGTTATTTATTGAGTTGGAATGTGTGCCAATGGAGTTGCTGGGAAAGGGCGCGTCGTTTGTATTCTGCGGCAGAGACTTGGTCAGCTCTGGCGATTTTCGGTTCCCCATCGTTGAAGGAGGCTGCTGATTCGATTGGATAGAGTTTTGTACTTGGAGATCTCCAAAACACTAGAATTTTTTTGCGACATGACATGACTGGAGTGAAAGAGAACTCCCTTTGTATATATGATTTGCTATAGAAGCACATTTTCGGGACATAAATCTGCACTAGCAAGGGCATGACAAAAAAATAAAAATAAAATAAAATCGAATCGAACTCCATTGTAATAATGAATTTATTTAATCCAGAACTTGGTGAGAGAAAGAGTCATTTCTCCGATCCGATCAGATCAGATGAGTCACCATTCAATTACCGCCGTTTGCAGCATTGGGAAGTCCATCGTGTATTCCCTTAGCGTCGTCGTAACGTGTCGACGTTTCCGTTGGCCGTTACGTTTTATCTCCGTTCCGTTACGTGTGGGGTTAATCTATCCGTCACTCATTACCATTTCCGTTTGTGCCAGGTACATTCTTTTCATTATATTTTAATATATTATTTATTTCGTTGATTAGTTTGGCTGTCAATTAATTTATTTATTTTATTTTGTATTTTATTACAGAGGTTACTGTGGGCGGTTGGGAAGTCTACGCTGGATTTTCGATGAAACTTTGAAAATTGTCAATAGTGAATTGGACAAAAAAAAATTTAGCGCGGAGGTGTGAGAGCTTCTACGATGTTGAACTTAAAAAACTTGTACTGATCTTCACAGTAGAGATTCTCTTGAGTAGAAAAGTTCAACCTTACAAGCCAAAACAAATAAACGAAAATAGAAAAGAAAAAAAAAAGTAAAAGTGGAAATTTAAAAAAATTGCATACTAATAAGTTGGCGTGGCCGCGTGGTGATGAATTATTAGTTTGAAAATAAAAGGTAAAAACATGGAAGAGGAAAGACAAAAGAGAGAAAAAAAATGAATCCAAGGACTCTACAACTTGGCAAAGGCGTACCACCAAATTTCTTCCACCTTACTCTTTGTTCGCTCAGACCCACGAAGTAGTTGAGATTGCTTTGCCTGTCAAACGAAGTTAAGTAAACGAAGTGATAAATATATATATACAATTTCTTAAGAGAAAAATTAAATAAATCATAATCCCATATTAAGAAGGAAAGAAGAAGCATTGCTTGAACTGAAGTAGTTGGTTCACGTATTTTGTGTACTAAAAGAGATGCGGAGCGCATGGTGGTCCCTATAAGCCAAACTTTAAATGAATGTAAGAATATAAAGCGACATGGTAATCCTGTACCAGGTAGCGTAACGTCGAAACTGTAATTTTATTAAGAAAATAATTTGGGAATCCTCAAAATCCACCCACATGCCACTTTGTAAATATTGTTTGGGGAAAAAGATGACGACAGTGAGAAAATGGAAAGCTTGTCAATTTTAACTTGCAGTACATGGCCTAACACGAAAGCATGGGCATTCGGCAGTGGACCCGGTGCTCTCGCTCAAATGGACCATATATATCAATTTAAATCAATTTTTGTGACAACTCATTTATGGTTATGCTAATGCTTATGGGATACCCAAACCAAACAGTGGACTTGGGAAATGGGAGAACGATGCCACATTTTGTTTCGTTTTGTTTGGGAAGTATCCAGGTGTATTAAATAAAGTAGTGTCAGGGGCTGTAGGGTTGTAGCCTGTAGATGTGGACTAACTTTTTGATTGAGAATTATTAAGGAGTATTATTAGTGTCTAATATTATAATAAGTAGGTGGTATTTTGTTATTAGATTAATTTAATATTAGGTCTTATTTATTTGAATTTAATAAGTATTATGGAGTATTGCTAAACAATTATGGAGTACCACCTCATGTGGTGCTAGGTAACTTCAGGTGCTAAATAATAAGACTTTTTTTGATACAAAACTTAATCTGGATTTAAAAAAGATTTTTTTTAAATATATACATACATATAATATAATAAGTATTATGGAGTATTTTGTTATTAGAGTAATTTAATATTGAGTCTTATTTATTTGAATTTAATAAATATTATAGAGTATTGCTAAACAATTATGGAGTACTACCTCATGTGGTGCTAGGTAACTTCAGGTGCCAAATAATAAGAATTTTTTTGATACAAAACTTAATCTGGATTTAAAAAAGATTTTTTTTTAAAATATATACATACATATAATATAAAATAAAATAATTATAAAAATATTTTTTAGAAAATTTTATTTGCATATATACCATATTATGTCAGCAAAGCACAACACATACTGAAATCACAAAATATATGTCTACTTGAAACTTAAAAAAAAAAATCTCACTTTTCAGAATTTTTTTGTTTTTCTAAATTTTCAAAAATAACTTTTGGTGGATTACGATATCGATAACAATTAGTAACATTTTCATAAAAAAATTCAATTTTAGACCATATTATTCATATACATTTTGACTACCATAAAAAATTATTTATCTAAAATTTGTTATATTAAAATATCAATTAATTATTTTTAGCTTATAATATAACATCTTATTATTTAAGATACTTTTATATCACTTTCTCTCTATTTTAGAATATATATTTGAAGAGAATGTTGATATAATTAATCACTCAACATCATCCAACAAGAGAGGACTAATGCAGTCCGGATCCCTAGGCGACCAGATACAATCATTAAGGTTATCAAGAGTAAATTTGGCAAGTGAGTGTGATACTCGCTGACCACTTTATTTTAGAAACCAATGAGTCGCAATAAAGTATAACAAGCGCATTTTAATTTGTTTAAACAAAAATTAATTTTAAGAGACCAAAATATATATTTTTTATTATAATTAGAAAGTAACTTCCAAGTTTTTTTTTCTATTTGATATAAAAAAAAATTACTATGTCTCACATGTAATTTACATGAGTGATCAAAAAGTGTATTAAAACTTTTCATTAAAAGGTTTCGATGTAGTATAATAAAAGTAAAATTTTCTAATAAGTTATATGATAACTTGTTAGTTTAAAAAGAAAGTTGACTTTTTATGAAAAAGTAACTAATTGGTATTTTATTAGCATCGTAAGTAACCAGAATGTTACTTTAAAAAAAAAAACAAAAATTTTGAGATTTTGTGAACTTTTCTATTTCAAGTATATTATTTTTTAAATTCGATATTTTTTTATGACGTGACAAGATATTTTTATCAATAAAAAGTTGCAGGTGATTTTTGGAATTAAAAGGCTAAAACCCACACAAATGTAAAATTCTCTTACAAAAAGAGATATTTGTGGCTAAAATACTCAAATTTTCTATTTTTTTTTTCACTTAAATACTAAAATTATTTTTTATTGGTGAAAGTACCAAATGTTATGTTTTAGTTGCATTCCGTAGGTATCAACCCTTAACTCTGCTTTATTGACTAGTCAATAGTCACATGTCAAATAATGATTGGTCCACAATATCAATTTTTTAAAAAAAATTACATTTTCTCATTCTTTTGGTTAAATCATTAAAATTATATTTAATTTATTAAAGATTTAAAATTAATTAAAAAATATTAAAAAAAACTAGTAAAAAATTATAAACTATATTTTAAAAAAAAGTTATTCAAACCTTTAATTAAATTAAATTTATGTGTATCTTTTTAAAAAAAACACCAAAAATACCTCAGAAACATTAACTAAAAAATTTCATATAGAAACTCAAATTTATATCAACAAATTACACAAAACTCTAACAATTAAAAATACAACACTCAATCTCAAATTAAACTTGAATTTAATTTTTTTATTATTATTTAACTTTTTATTTGAATGGTCTATGATATTGATTTTTAAATTTTGGATTTGGATATAAAATTTGAATAATGTCATAAATGCATCATTAGTTTTGGATAAATTGATAAGAATATTATTGTTTTATTATTTATATTCCTATTTATAATCCAATTAATTGGTCAATATTTAACATATAATTTTTTATTTTGTGCACCTAAAATATGCACCAAAATATCACACATAGTGACATTACAGTTTTTTCGAGCTATTCACATTTAATTCAGATGGGACCCATTGTTAAAAATACAGTATGTGTAGCGTCCCAAATTTGCTAATAAGGCTTAGGGCCTTGATTAGCGTGCCTGGAGGGCAATAAGTGGTTTATCATGTTAATGTGTGAATTTGATGAGTATGTGATTAGAAATGCATGTTTAGATTAATTAAATATGCATGTGGGCCCCATTTGGTTATTAGGGGCATATTTGTAATTTAGCTCGCTGAGAGCATAAATGTGATTATTGTGATATATTTGTGATATATCTGTGTTGCACGATTCGAGACAGTCCTAAGGAGCGGTTTAGTTAGAAAGTCACAACGGGTCGAATACCCGACTTGGGGCGAGTCGAGGGGTATTTCGGGCATTAGATGTTTTATGGGGTTATTGTAATGACCCAACTAATTCTAGATTTTGGACCATTAATAACTACTATACATAGACACTAATCTTAAGAAAACATACATACGAACTAGTCATAACTTTATTAAAAATTGTAAAGCAAATGTTAAAATAAATAAAATTCGGGGAATGATATGGGATCCCAATGTTTGAAAATAAAGCATATCTTAAATCTTAAATAAATTCGTTACAAGATCAGGTGTGGAAAATACATAGAAAATATAATTGAAATGACTAAACAACTTCGTCCTCGAATCGTTCACGCAGTCCACCGAATCCATTCTTCCTCAATACACAATCCCAAGCCGCCAAGAATCTGTCCGTTGCCATAATTATTTTCCTGCACATATAAAATAAAGGAATGAGCCTAATGCTCAGCAAGGAAAATCTACTAATAACATAAAACATATACATAAACATAAACTATAAACATATAACATATACTATAAACATATATCACAATTCTAACCCATGTACATGGTAAACATTAGGGTTTGCTAACTAAGCAACTACAAGCCTCAAAATACAATGAGGTTTGCTAGGTAAGCAACTATAAGCCCCAAGAACATAAAAGTGTTGGGGTTTGCTATTTAAGCAACTATAAGCCCCAAAACATATATATATATATATATCATAACATATAAAAATATATTATAACATAATCATATATGCATATAATAACTATCATATTTTCCTTACCAAATACCGGGATGTGAGAACAAGGACGAGATTTTGGAACAATCCTAAAACCAATAATAGAAAGGTGAGTATTTCCTAAAAGAAAAGATGAAAAGAAATGAACTAAAACCACTGAGAAGATACTTATCAACAAGAAACCTCAAGTTCAAAGAACTTATATGCCTAACCAAGAATTGAAAACAACGAGTTAGGATTTGAGTAGAGAAAAACTATAAAAACTAATGAAACATACAGAAATGAACTAGGAATAGGAATACCTTTGAATGCACTATAACCGAACTACACCTCGATATAAAAAAACACACTATTAACCTTACTTCCCAAGTGTTTAATAAGCTTAAGATGATAAAGCTTATAACCCCAACCTAAGTGTTTAACACTCTAAAGTAAACCTAGCTGCTTGAAGGCTCTGAACTCAGCTTGAAGAATGAAAGAAATGGATGGGTACTAGGTCCTATTTATAGAGTTCAAGAATGAAAAGATCTTTCTTTTAGCTTGAATAAAATAATGACCATTTAATTGAAAAACATTTGAATAATCGTTTAGCAGAGGCTTAAGACTCGGTCAAAAAGATTCTGAGGCTAGCTAAGAGGTTATGGGTTGAATTGAGCTCGGTTTCAAAATTATTCAAAAACCTTGCCCTAGAGCCGATATATCGCCCATGGTAGGCGATATATCGCCTGGGCGTATATTCCCGAGGCTCGTCGAAGTGTTCGTGCGAAGTTACGTGTTTTTTGTATTCCCCGAGTGTCGATATATCGCCCCCTAAAGCTGCGATTGATAACTCTACAAAATAGAGTTACTTTACCACTTTTTATGTGCTAATTGTTGCTTAGTTCTTGATTTTTTAATTGATTTATTACGTTTTTAAGTAATTTTGAATTTATTGGGTTTATTTTGATTTTATATATTTTTGTGTGTTTTTATAGTTATTTTGTTGTAAAATGTTGTAGTTAATTATTTGAATTATTGTTGTTTAGTTCGAGGTAAAAAGATGCAATTTTGAGCTTAAATGTTTAAATAAATTAAGTTTTAATTAATATTTTCATGGAACTTTATGTTGTATATTTTATTATTGAAAATATTTAGTTTTAATTTAATTTATGCTTATTTTTGTAGAGAAGTTGTTGTATTTTTTGCTCTTGAAAAAGCAAGAAAGAGAAGGAAAAAGTGTGGCATTTTTGAAATTCAAGCCCCTGCCCAGCCACGGATCGGGCCGCACCTGCCTAGGCCCAAGCTTCATGCTGCCTCACCGAAGCACCCAGCCGTGCAGCTTCCTCCATGCCACCAACGCCCAGCACTCCACCATACTCCTTCCCAAGTTTCGGCTAGCACTCCACCAATCCTTTCTCCCAGCAATCAACCAACACCAGCCTCCTCAGCAAAGGCCCAACAGCCAGGCCCACTGCTCCACTCGGGCTAGCTCCTTGCAGCCACGCCTGGGCCCATCTGCCAAAACAGCCACCAGCCACCAAAATAGCTGCCATTTACCCATTTTGAGCCCAACAATGTACCCTTGTCCCTTTGTCTCAAAATACCACTTTTTACCCCACTTTCTACACATTTCACCCCAAAACATCATTATTGCACCCTATAATTTACCCCTATTTTCCATATTATAATAAATTAAATTAATTTAATCAATTTAAATTGATTATTTTAATGCCCATTTTTTGGCTATAAATAAGTGAGTTTAGTGTCAAAAAAAAGAGGGGGAGGTTACCACACTACACAAAGTTTCTACATTTCAAAACCTCTCAATTTTCTTCTTCTTCTTTTTCTTCTTCCTTGTTGTAATGTATTTTTAGAGGAACAATTTGGGGGTTCATCCTCCAAATTTTCCTATTTATGATTGTAATTTTTAGTTTGTATTTGCTATTCTAGTTATGTGTTTCTAATCTTTTTAAGATTATTAAGGTGATGATGAAATAATTTGTAACTAGATAGTATTTATTTTGTATGTTGATTTCCCATTTTGTGCAACAACGTTTATGGAATTTTCTTCTTCAAATACCTTCTTTCATCTTAAATAGCATGTATTTTGGATTGTTAGCACATATTTACACTTTGTTCTTCATTAGTGCAAAAACATAATATTCTTTGTGTAAGATGTGTCATTAAATTGTACATATTCAAGCTTAGAACAAAAATATTATGTTTTGCCTTATAAATAATGTTCATTGATTTATTTGTTATTTCTAAATGCTTTGAAATTATAATTTTGAAAAGTGAAGAAAAATCCTATCTTTTTAGAAGTAATTTGTGCTTAAAATTATATATCTATTTGGAAAATGATAGTTTGATTTATTTTAACTATCACTAAAACTTGGGAATCAATGTACTTATAAATATTATTGAACTTATATTTTGTGGATTCTATTATCTTAATAATCTTTCTTTTACTATCTTGATTTCTATTTTTATATATTGTATTTAATTTCTTTATTATTATCTTTTATTTTATTTTTATTATACAAAAATCCCATCAATCTTTGGAACTAGGTTAGAATTTATTAATTTTGGTTTAAAATAGTTTTCTTTTCGATTTAAGTCAACTCCTTTGGGTTCGATCTCGTGCTTACACGAACACTATATTCCATATACGATTCGTGCGCTTGCGAGTATAAATATTTAAAACAAACCCGTTTTGGGTCCATCAACGATATATCGACATACACTAAAATATTATACACGTAATTGCACTTTTTCAGCCTAATTTGAATTGAGTAAACAACTTTGACTGAGTCCTATAACGATTTCAAAGCTGCTGGCAGACTCTGGGGTTTTCAAATATTCCTCTTATAAAACTATTCCTCAAAAATACTTAATTTCTTAATAAACATGCACACGACAAGTGTCATTCTCTTATTGGGTTTATCTAAACCTTATAGTATAATAAATATCATCTTCATAATCAACTATATTAATCAAACCTTATGTTATAATTAATATTCTTAAACTATAGGTTAAACTTATAAAATCTATAAGTGTTGCTACGAGTGTTCAATTAAGTCCCGGCTTGAACCAAAATCCACAGTAATAAACATATTATAACTACTACTAGCTATTACTACTACTACTACTACTACTACTACTATCTAACTAGCTAAGTAAATTTCTTGGACTCTACAGTTATTGGGTTATGGAAATAAATATTTGGAGATATATTTGAAGTTAGAACTTTTAGGAGGGAATATTGGGAAAATTTACCATTTTTTCGTCGGGGACGTTTTTGGTACCCTGAGCCTTGGAGGTAACTTAAATGACTTAGGATAAGTAAAACAAAATCAAGGAAGCATTCAGAAACTAAGTAACCGACCCAAACCTCTTCTCTCTCTCTCTTTCTCTAAGCCATATCAAGGGGAAACTTTGAGGAGATTAAGCTAGGAAATTCAGAACTCAAGGCTGGAGCGTGGGAGGATTGAAGCTTGGAACTCAGGGGATTAACTTAGAGACTTAATTAGGTTCAAAGGTAAGCTCTAAAATCTGATGATCAATTGAATTTTTGTTGAGTTTTGGTTAGGAATATAAGTTCATGCATGTGAACTAAGTTGTGAATTTCTCTTGGACGTTTGGGTGTGCTTTGGGATTAGTTTTGTTAGGTTTGGTTGCTGAGACTATAGTAGAGATTTTGTGATGATTAACTTGAATTGTTAGGTTGATTTGGGGGGTAAATTGGCTTGGTTTTAGTTGTGAAAATGGAGGATTTTTTTGGGTTTGAAGGGTCGGGTTGCGTCATTGTTCTTGCTGAGCCGCGGTCCTCTAGAACACTTGGGAGGCCAGGAAGAAGGGCGGGCCGTGGCACACCTTAGCTTGGGCCGCGGCGCGCATGCCCTGTTTTGGGGGTTGGGGTTTCTGGTTGAGGTGGGCTGCGGCATGGGTTCTTGGGGCCGCGACGCTTAGTGGGTTTTTGGACCCTAAGGAGGTTTTAGGCTTGGGAATCCAAAAGTTAAGGCTCGGGATGGATTTTATCACCCGGATTGATAGAATTCAAGGTCCCAGAGACTAGAATTATGACCCAAAGTTATTTAATGGATAAGAACTTGATGGATGGATGTTGTTGATACGTTGTGACTAGGTTTTCAACGAGGCTCGGACTAGGGGACTGTGCTCGGGGCATCAGTGCTTGGAAAGCTCGGGACACAGGTAAGAAAACTGTTGTACTTGTAGAGCAGGGCGATGCCCTATAGTTTGTGTTGCAGGGCACGACCCTATATGATTTTGTTGCAGGGCGTAGCCCCATTGATTATCTTTATACGTGTTTAAGTATTTATTTAATTATGCTATGTGTGCATATATGTAAATGAACGACAAGAGTCGGGAACGGCGAAGGTCGAGAACGGCGAGGGCCGAGTACGGCATGGGGCCGGGAGCAGTGTTGAGCACACGGAGTGCGAGTTGCCAGGGTCAGACCCTATAGGATATCTGGGATATCCTCACAGTATAGACCGCGAACCCAGGGCCCTATAAAGCGCCTGGGACGGCATGACCGTTATGTGTTTAGCCTCTTGGTGGTTTTGTTATGGGTTGAATGATGTTATGCATATGTTATTTGTTTGTGTGGAGTTTTCTTGTTGGGCTTCGGTTCACGGGTGCTCTATGGTGCATGTAAGGGCAAGGGGAAAGTCAACCAACCATGAGTACGGAGAGCATGAAGCGACGCGTACATGTTTGGCCTGCCTGGCTGCCACGGCCAGAGGTATTTCTGGGGGATGTCTGTATTAAACCTAATTTTTGTCGTTTAGTCGAATTTAATTGTAATCAGAGTTGTAAATATTTCTAAACAATATTTTGGGATCCCAAATGTTAAATGCTTTATAATTTTCAATGAATGGATATATTTTCAAATTATGCGACTTCTGTTATGGTTTAGTTACACTTTTGTCTTAAAACCTCGATTAGCAAGTTAATTGCACATTTTAAATTTACTTAGTAACGACTTTAAGGAAGTAGGGCATTACAACTTGGTATCAGAGCGAGCCAAGGTTTATGGTTCCTAGAGATTGACCAAACATGTATGCTCACTGTCAATGACAAGCTCGACTCAGGGTTGGTTGGTAATGACTGAATTATATGTTTCATTATGTGCTTAAATGCCCTGTTTGTGTGCTTATTTTATATAGAGCATGATGAATGAGTTAACATATGCATGATGCCAGGCATGGCCCGTTGAGTGTTGTATGCTATTTGTATGTTATGTGGTCTGTTGTTTACGGTTGGCTGATGTGAATTGGGAGGTGGTTTTGGATGTTGTTATCATGCCTGATGAGCGACGTCATTGATTGCAGGCATATTATTGAGATGCCTTGACAATCATCGAGACTCCGCGACAATAAGGCCGAGGATGACAACCAGGATCAGGACCCTCCACCTGCCCCACAGAATTGGCAACAGATGTTTGTCGAACTGGAAGTGAGACTGCATCGAACAGAGAAAGAACTTCGACAGTTGAGGCAGCAGGCCCCTCCTCAGGCCGCTGGGTTGTCAGTTCAGCAGGCTGTGGCGCTAGTGCCGGTTTAGCCTATTATGGAGAACATGTGGGAACCTTTGTGTGAGAGGTTCAGGATGCAGCATCCTCCCACCTTCGAGGGTGGACCAGACCCACTGCGGGTAGAGCAGTGGATGAATATGATTTCCTCCATCTTGGATTTTACTAGGGTAGTAGGGAACGAGAGGGTAGCCTGTGCCAGCTACATGTTCAGAGAAGATGCTCGCATCTGGTGGAATGTAGTGACTCAGAGGAGGAATGTTGCAGTTATGACTTGGGAAGAGTTCAGAAATATTTTCAATGAGAAATATTACAGTGTTGTAGTTCGAGCAACGAAGGTTGACGAGTTAATCAACCTGACTCATAACCGGTAGACAGTTACTGAGTACACCCTGAGATTTGACCGGTTGGCGAAGTTTGCGTCGGATTTAGTGTTGACTGATGCGGCAAGAAGGGATAGATTTGTACGGGGGTTGAATGTTATGATCGCCCATGATGTGAAGATTAATTTGGATCCAGAGACTACTACTTATGCCTAGGTAGTGGACAAGAACCTTACAGCTGAAGGGGCCGAGGACCAAATATGGAGAGAGAGCGTTGTTAGGCATGATGCTAGGAGGATGGTGCCTCCTTTTATTGGATCCATTCAGGGTAGTGGCCCCAGTGAACAGAAGAGAAAGGCCCCAGATTCTTCTGTTCCTCCTAGCTCGGATAGGAGGGCACGGGGTGCTTTTGGCAGCCGTCAGGGCGGAGGTGACAACTGGAGGAGTTTTCTAGTGTGTCGTTGGTGCAGATGACGACCTCAGGGAGAGTGCAGGATCAGGGCCTGCTTTATTTGTGAGAGTGTCAATCATCTGAAGAAAGACTGCCCACAAGCCAGGAAAGAGGAGCTCAAGTAGGGCGACAGTCTCACTCTTGCCAGAGTGTTCATCTTGACTCAGAATGAGGCGGAGGCTAGCCCCTCGGTTGTGACAGGTCAGATTTCTAGTGCTGGTTCTTCTTATACTACATTGATTGATTCGAGAGCTACTCATTCATTTGTGTCTGCTAGAGTGATAGATCAGCTGTGTAGACCTAGTGTTTTGTATGCTAGGAGTTTTCAGACTTTATTGCCGACTGGGGAACTGGTAGTCTCTAGGAGATGGATTAGAGCATTGATAGTAGAGATAGACGGTAGTGAGTTGTCTGTTGATCTGATTGAGCTAGTGATGGATGACTTCTATATGATCCTAGGAATGGATTGGCTATCGAAGTATGGGGTGACGATTGACTGCAAGCGCAGGGTGGTGACTTTTGAACCAGAAGGGGACGTACCCTTTGTATTTGTGGGGACAGTCAGTGGACCGCGGGTACCTATGATTTCAGCACTGAAGGCTAGAGACCTGATGCAGGAAGGTCGCATAGGATTCATAGCGAATATTGTGGATACCTCTAGGGTTGTGTCGGTTGGATCAAGTGAGACCAGATTGGTATGTGAGTTTCCAGATTTATTTCCAGCAGACCTTCCAGGGTTGCCGCCGCAGTGGGAGATTGAGTTTGTTATAGAGTTGGCGCCAGGGGCGGAGCCAGTATCTAGGGCACCTTACAGAATGGCTCCGGCAGAGTTAAAGGAGTTGGAGATTCAGTTGCAGGAACTGAGTTTCTCGCCATGGGGTGCTCCAGTGTTGTTTGCAAGAAGAAGGATGGATCTCTTAGGAAGTGTACTGACTACAGGGAGCTGAACAAGTTGACCATTAAGAACAAGTACCCACTGCCTAGGATCGACGATCTATTTGACCAGCTACAGGGAAAGACAGTGTTTTCCAAGATTGATCTCTGGTCAAGTTACCATCAGTTAAGGATCAAAGAAGTGGACATACCAAAGACCGCTTTCCGCATGAGATATGGACACTATGAATTCCTGGTTATGTCATTTGGATTAACCAATGCCCCAGCAGCTTTTATGGACATGATGAATAGGGTTTTCAAGGACTATCCGGACAAGTTTGTGATTGTGTTTATCGATGACATTCTGGTGTACTCTCAGTCAGAGACAGAGCATGAACAACATCTACGTTTGGTATTGAAGCGGTTGAAGGAGCATAGGTTATATGCTAAGTTCAGCAAGTTTGAGTTTTGGCTACCGCAAGTCACGTTTCTGGGCCATATTTTTAGTAAGGAGGGGATTCTGGTTGACCCAAGAAAGATTGAGGCAGTGAGAGATTGGCCTAGACTGAGCAGCGTTCCTGAAGTCAAGAGTTTCCTGGGGTTGGCAGAGTATTATCGGCGGTTTGTTGAGGGATTCTCTAGGATAGCTACGCCGTTGACTGAATTGATGAGGAAGAAGACTAAGTATGTATGGACAGATAGGTATGAGAACAATTTCAAGGAATTGAAGCGGTGACTGATCACCGCGCCAGTGTATAGTCTGCCGACAGACAATGAGAAGTTTGTGGTTTACTATGATGCTTCCAGACAGGGTTTAAAGTGTGTGCTGATGCAAGCCGGAAAGGTGATAGCCTATGCATCGAGACAGTTAAAGGAGTATGAGCAGAGATATCCCACGCATGATCTGGAGTTGGCAGCGGTGGTATTTTCACTTAAGGTTTGGAGACATTATCTATATGGTGAGAAGTGTGAAATATACATCGACCATAAGAGTTTGAAGTACTTCTTTACTCAGAAGGACTTGAATATGCGCCAGAGGCGGTGGCTGGAGTTGGTAAAGAATTATGATTGTGATATCCTATACCATCCTGGGAAGGCTAATGTAGTGGCTGATGCATTGAGTCGGAAGAGCCCAGGACAGTTGTTCAGTTCGAGACAGATATCTGATAAGTTAGCTGGGGAGATGACTAGAGCGGGTATAGAGTTGGTCGTTGGTCAGTTAGCCAACATCACTCTTCAGTCTTCACTCCTTGAGAGGATCAAGGAGGTGCAGGGGAAGGATTCCCAATTGAGAGGGCACAGAGAGAGTGTCTTAGTCGGAGCGGCTAAGGACTTTTCTATCTTGGAGATGGGGTTACTGAAGTACAAGGGTCGGATCTGTGTTCCGATGGATTCTGATATCCGGCGAGAGATCTTGGATGAATCTCGTACCACCTCTATTCTTTACATCTAGGTATAAAGAAGATGTACCAAGATTTGAGAGCCTCGTATTGGTGGTCGGGAATGAAGAAGGATGTGGTGGATTATGTGGCCAAGTGTTTAACTTGTCAGCAGGGAAAGGCTGAACATCAGTGGACAGCAGGGTTATTGCAGCCTCTAGGGATTCCATAATGGAAGTGGGAAGATATCACCATGGACTTTGTGATTGGTTTGCCAAAGACCGTGGGACAACATGATTCGGTGTGGGTGATTGTGGATAGGTATACCAAATCCGCCCACTTTTTACTTGTCAGGACGACTTATACTGTGGAGCAGTATGCCGAGTTGTATGTGAAAGAAATTGTTCGACTTCTCTATGAGCCTGTGTGCTAGATTTTGGGGGATCTTGGAGTAAGTATCTCCCTTTGATTGAGTTCTCGTACAATAACAGTTATTAGGAGACTATCGGAGTGGCTCCGTATGAGATGCTATATGGGAGGGAGTGCAGATCACCTATCCATTGGGATGAGACGGGTGAGAGAGATACCTGGGTCCTGAGATGGTTCAGAGGACCAATGAGGCAATTGAAAAGATTAGAGCTCGAATGCTCGCTTCCTAGAGTCGCCAGAAGAGTTACTCGAACTTGAAACGCAGAAGCGTAGAGTTTCTGGTCGGTGACCATGTGTTCCTTAGGGTTTCACCTTTGAGAGGAGTGAAACGATTTGTTTTTCAGGGCAAGCTGAGCCCTAGGTTTGTTGGCCCCTTTGAGATTCTGGAACGGGTTGGAGAGGTAGCTTACAGACCGGCGATGCCTCCAGCCTTTTTAGGGGCTCATGATGTTTTTCACGTGTCCATGCTCCGGAAGTATGTATCAGATTCAACACATGTACTGAGTTATGAGAATTTAGAGTTGGATCAGGATCTGTCATATGAGGAGAAGCTGGTTCAAATTCTCGACCGGAAGGATAAAGTTTGGCGGAGCAAGACCATCGCCTTGGTGAAAGTGCTGTGGAGGAACAACAAGATTGAGGAGGCGACATGGGAACTTGAATCAAATATGCAAAAGCGGTATCCCAAGTTGTTCAGGTAATTTCGAGGATGAAATTTCTGTAAGAAGGGGATAGTTGTAGCGTCCCAAATTTGCTAATAAGGCTTATGGCCTTGATTAGCGTGCCTGGAGGGCAATACGTGGTTTATCATGTTAATGTGTGAATTTGATGAGTATGTGATTAGAAATGCATGTTTAGGTGAATTAAATATGCATGCGGGCCCCGTTTGGTTATTAGGGGCATATTTGTAATTTAGCTCATTGAGAGCATAAATGTGATTATTGTGATATATTTGTGATATATCTGTGTTGCAAGATCCGAGACAGTCCTAGGTAGCGGTTTAGCTAGAAAGTCAGAACGGGGTCAAATACCTGACTTGGGGCGAGTTGAGGGGTACTTCAGGCATTAGATGTTTTATGGGGTTATCGGGTTATGGAAATAAATATTTGGAGATATATTTGAAGCTAGAACTTTTAGGAGGGAATATTGGGAAAATTTACCATTTTTCCCTCGGGGACGTTTTTGGTACCCTGAGCCTTGGAGGTAACTTAAATGACTTAGGATAAGTAAAACAAAATCAAGGAAGCATTCAAGAACTAAGGAACCGGCCCAAACCTCTTCTCTCTCTCTCTTTCTCTAAGCCATATCAAGGGGAAACTTTGAGGAGAATAAGCTAGGAAATTCATAACTCAAGGTTGGAGCGTGGGAGGATTAAAGCTTGGAACTGAGGGGATTAACTTAGAGACTTAATTAGGTTCAAAGGTAAGCTCTAATATCTGATGATCAACTGAATTTTTGCTGAGTTTTGGTTAGGAATATAGGTTCATGCATGTGAAATAAGTTGTGAATTTCTCTTGGATGTTTGGGTGTGCTTTGGGATTAGTTTTGTTAGGTTTTGTTGCTGAGACTATAGTAGAGTTTCTGTGATGGTTAACTTGAATTGTTGGGTTGATTTGGGGGGTAAATTGGCTTGGTTTTAGTTGTGAAAATGGAGGATTTTTCTGGGTTCGAGGGGTCAGGCCGCGACATTGTTCTTGCTGAGCTGCGGCCCTCTAGAACACTTGGGAGGCCAGGAAGAAGGGCGGGCCGCGGCACACCCTAGCTTGGGCCGCGATGCTTAGTGGGTTTTTGGACCCTAAGGAGGTTTTAAGCTCGGGAATCCAAAAGTTAAGGCTCAGGATGGATTTTATCACTCGGATTGATAGAATTCAAGGTCTCGGAGACTAGAATTCAAAGTTACTTAATGGATTAGAACTTGATGGATGGATGTTGTTGATATATTGTGACTAGGTTTTCAGCGAGGGTCGGACTAGGGGACTATGCTCGAGACATCAGTGCTTGGAAAGCTCGGGACACAGGTAAGAAAACTGTTGTAACCGTAGAGCAGGGCGAGGCCTTATAGTTTGTGTTGCAGGGCATGACCCTATATGATTGTGTTGTAGGGTGTAGCCCCATTGATTATGCTTATACGTGTTTAAGTATTTGTTTAATTATGCTATGTATGCATATATGTGAATGAACGGAAAGAGTCAGGAATGGCGAGGGCCGGGAACGGCGAAGGCCGAGTACTGCATGGGGCCGGGAGCAGTGTTGAGCACACGGAGTGCGAGTTGCCAGGGTCTGACCCTATAGGATACCTGGGATATCCTCACGGTATAGACCGTGAACCCAGGGCCTGGTAAAGCGCTTGGGATGGCATGGTCGTTATGTGTTTAGCCTGTTGGTGGTTTTGTTATGGGTTGAATGATGTTATGCATATGTTATTTGTTTGTGTGGAGTTTTCTTGCTGGGCTTCCGCTCACGGGTGCTCTATGGTGCAGGTAAGGGCAAGGGGAAAGTCGACCAACCATTAGTACGGAGAGCGTGAAGCGACGCGTACATGTTTTGCCTGCCTGGCTGCCACGGGCAGGGGTATTTTTGGGAGATGTCTGTATTAAACCTAATTTTTGTCGTTTAGTCGACTTTAATTGTAATAAGAGTTGTAAATATTTCTAAACAGTGTTTTGGGATCCCAAATGTTAACGCTTTATAATTTTCAATGAATGGATATATTTTCAAATTATGTGACTTCTGTTATGGTTTAGTTACACTTTTGTCTTAAAACCTTGATTAGCGAGTTAATTGCACATTTTAAATTCACTTAGTAATGGCTCTAAGGAAGTAGGGCGTTACAGTACCACTTCAATATTGTTTCATTATTTATATTCTTATATAATCCAAGTAATTGGTCAATATTTAACATATAATTTTTTTTGTGCACCTGAAATATGCACCAAAATATTAAAGAGTCACATAATAGTTTCTTCGAGCTAATCACATTTATTTCAAATGGGAGCCACTATTAAAAAATAGTACAACTTCAATGTGTGTAATGTTTTGGTGCATATTTCGGGAGCACATATTATTACTCTTTATATATTTTTGTTTTTTAATATAAGGATTTCTAAAATTGAGTTTTCCTTGCTTTTCATTTATGTAATTGAATGGTAGGATCAATTAGGGAATGTTTTCAGTCTGGTTTTTTTTTTATGTTTGTTTTGGTTTTTTATCTGTAATAATGGTGTCTAGTACCCTATCTTCGGGACTATTGGCTTGTGCCTTTTGCTTGGTTTGTTCCTAGCTTTGCATCTACTTGTTATGGGTCGTCGAGATGGTTTGAAGCGTCGTTGCTTACTTTTAAGATTTTTAAAAGGCATGCTTCTGATATGTGTGGTTCGTTGATGTGTCGTTCCTTGTTAGAAGAATTTATTCATAGGTTTTTTTGCTCCTCTATTGTAATTAGCATGGTTTGCTGTTTGTTTGGTCATCTCATTGTGAGATTTGTGTGGCTTTGTTTCCGCTTGATCTGTAGGGCTTTATCTCATTAAACTGTTGAATGAATGTTCTTCTCTAAAAAAAATATAGGGAATGCCAAAAACATAGAAAAAAAAATCAAAGACTTATTTGTAAATAAATTAACAAAGTTAAAAGATTCACTTGTACTTATATTATTTATTATTACAAATCTCATATTCAATTATACTATTGTTTAACATTATACATACTTGGTACCCTATGCTTTCAATAATATTCATCTAATACCCTGTAATTTGAAATCGTACATATTTGGTATCCTGGACTCAAATTTGAACAATAAAATTTTATCAATATAACCAAACTGCCCTAAGTTTTATGTATTTAAGTAATTAAATTTGAATTTGAAATCCATACAATTGAGGGAAGTTTGGTCATATTGATTAAATTTTATTGATCAAAATTGAGTTCAAGGTGCCAAATATGTATGATTTCAAATTATAGGGTACCAAATGAGCAATACTGAAAATATATGGTACCAAGTATGTATTTCGATAAAATACAAGGTACCAAATGAGTATTTACTCTTAATTATATTAAGTTATCTTTCTTTTGTTAAAAAAAAAAAAACAAAATTGTTGGGAAAATATTTTTTTAAGGGAATACCTAAGTTGTACAATTCTTAAGAAATAGATCTTGATAACTCAAAAATAAGTCGTGTTAAAATTTGTAGGTATTGATTGGGTAAATCAAAGTGTGAAATGGAAGGATGACAATAAAAATTTAACCAATATCAGATCCAAGATCACATACATACCCATACATTAAATCAAGATTCACAAAATATAGAGTCATACCTCTCATAGTCTATCAAGAATCATCGCTATCGTTTCGTAAAACAATAACGATCATCCAATCCAATGAGGCAACTTTAAGACTCACACCAAAATCTTCCAAGCTAATCCTCAACACAAAAGGATGTGTGTGGGCACGTAGGATATTATGGACACAATTTAGGCTCTCTTGATGTACTCAACACATGAGAACAAGGGAGGTTTGGAGAATACAAAGACACTGAGAGAGTATTGTAGTTTTTCAGGTTTTTTTCTCTTAAAGTTGAAAATCAATCGCTTCTTTTTCTACGATACATTATTAAACTTTTATAAACCTAAAATAATCTAACAAAATTACACTCGGTCAAAACTGATTAGGTTTTAAAATTTTAATTACTTAAAAATATTTTAATCAAATTTAAATATCCATTTTCAAATAATTATTTATTAAATAATAATTCAAAATTATTAACTATTAAAATTTGAATTGAACAAACTGGGTTGTGACATGTGTCACACACCAGTCACTGTGCAAACACTATGACTGGGTGTGTGGCACACATGTACCTCCCCAATTTTATCACATTTATTTATTTAATTAATAAGATAAAATATTTATGCATTAAAATAATATAATATTTCATAAATGCTTAAATATCACTCAATTTAAAATTAACTTTATTTTATAATTTCAATAATTTAGGAATATTTGCGGCAAAATCCCTTAATCTTTTCGAGTTGATGCACCAATAATCCCAATAAATTTTTTGATGGCAATACCTCGACTATTACATTTTATTTGTAGTCGTTCACTTTTGGACATTAAGTGTCAACGAGGATCAACGAGGGTCCATGTAGCATGAATTTATTTGTCCACGTGTGTGCTGACATGTCTAAATTTAATGATGTGTCTAATTTTTTTTTCTCTCCAAAATTCATATAAATTAAAATTATAAATATTTAAAATAATAACAAATACTTATTAACTAATTGAGTTTTTATTAAATTAAATCAAATAAAAAAGAAAAAGAAAAAGCGTAAGAGAGAGATGGAGAAAAATCTGAGAAGAGAGAGATGGAGAGCTCACGGTGGGCATTGGGCAGACAACGACTGAGAAAATCGGAGGGGATCAGAATGGGTGACGAGGATCTATGTAGATTTGTGCTGACCACCGACAGAGATCGAGTACTTGTTTTGTCTATAGCGATGAAGATAGATCTGGGTAGGTGTTCTTCGCGTTCGTAGTGGTCGTCGAAGGTAGCAGAGGAGTTAGACGAAACCCAATAAGAATCTGGCATTTTTTTCTTCTTTTCATTAGTTCTTTGGTTCATTTTTTTCTTTCTTGTTTTCCTTTGTTCTTCTTTACTGTTTAGTTAATTTCGTAGTCAAAATTTTGGGTATTTGAGTG
The DNA here is from genome assembly GCF_963169125.1 of Humulus lupulus. NCBI lineage: Eukaryota > Viridiplantae > Streptophyta > Magnoliopsida > Rosales > Cannabaceae > Humulus > Humulus lupulus. Next base: position 217,235,508 of record NC_084802.1, on the reverse strand, counting down.
GTTTTGTTGGTGTTATTCTGAGTATTGCTCTTAAAAATTTTGGGTATTGATTAGACATTAATGGTATTTTCTTCTTTAAATTTCTGGGTTAGTTTGTATTGAGTATGGATTGTACATGGTATTAAACTTTCTGGGTTTGTAATGTTCAAATTTCTGCGTTTGTAGTGGGTATTGTTTTTGGTATTGAACTGATGGCTGTGTTGATGTTTGTTTGTACAGAGCATTAAACATTAATGGTTTTTGGAATTTGAGTGGTTTTGTTGGTCTTGGTCTGAGTATTGCTCTTAAAAGATTTTGGTATTGATTAAACTTTCTAGGTATGTAATGGGTATTATACTTTATGGGTTTGTAATGAGTATCTAAATTTTTGGATTTGTAATGGGTATTGTTTTTGGTAACGAACTCATAGTTGTGTTGATATTCGATTCTTTCATTCTGTAGCTATCAAGGAAGATTAGATTTAGGCTCTTGGTTACTAGGTGTTAAAGCTTCTCTCTTACTTTTTCCTTTTGTTTTTATTTGATTTAGTTAAAGAAATCTTAGTTTTTAATTAAAAGTATTTGTTATTATTTTAAATATTTTTAATTTATATGCTTTTTGGTGAAAAATAAAAATATAATTGGACACCTCATAAAATTTAGACATGTCATCACACTCGCGGACAGATGAATTCACGCCACATGGACCCTCGCTGATCCTCGTTGGCACGTAACATCCAAAAGTGTTTGACTGCAAATAAAATATAATAGTTGGGGGTATTTGTGTCAAATTTTTTGATTGGGGTTATTGGTGCGTGAACTCAAAAAGATTAAGAGGTTTTGCTGCAAATATCCCAATAATTTATTATCATGTAATAAATTAATATTTTTCTCTCTCATCATTTTTTTTAGGCTAAGACAGTTTCATTCAAGAAGAACAAGGACAATGTCCATTAAAATAGCTAATGGATAAACCAAAATGGCAAACCATTCCCCAAAAGGGCGAACAAGCGGCACCAAGGCCATAAGACCGAAAAACCAAAGCATACAAGCCATTCGTAGTCGTAGTTGTTAAGAGGTACCATACTACCATAAGTAGTAGGTAAAAAGAAAAACAAAGGAGACTTACCCTCAAATCCCAAACAAAGGAAGGCACAATACTGACACAAACAACAAAAATAAAAACATAAAAATAAAACTAAATAAAACAACATTAACACTAAACTAGAAAATTTAGGAGTAAAACCAAAGTTTAGCAAGAACATCCAAAATATGGAAGGAAATCCATAGCAACAATGGACTCAATATTTTGTCAGACAAGTAGATCTCCATCTGTCGTTGGCGAGAAGAGAGAGCATCCAAAGCACCACCACGAGATCTGTCCAAGCTTGCTGACTCTTAACTCCTCCAACAACCTTTTCTTTTTGTAATACTAGATCTAGGACTGAGTAAGCATCAGAAAATTTTCTTTGATCACGCTTTCAAGAAACAATCGCCCTTAGAGACCAACTTCAACCACTTGCTTCTCCAACACATCTGCAATCCAAGCTCTCCAGCCCGCCGAATCTATAAGGAGAAGGTGTCACCACCGATCCCCTTAAGTAGATCCATGCCCACCATCGCCAGATCTATGAAAGAGATGTTGATTCCACACTGGATCTGTCGGAACCAACTGTCGTTGTCGAGGAAGATGAAGACCCACCGCACCTAGCTACTCTCATTAGTTGAAGAACAAAGATTCCCCGACTAGAGCACGATCAATGTGCATAAGAGAACTCCGACGACTCCAGCCGAGAAGATAGATGAAGAAATACCCATGTGTGTTCTAGGGCTGGCGTAACCTAAAGTTAATTAATATTTAACACAACTAATATATAGTTTCAAATAAAACATATTAATTTAATTAATTAATTACTCATAATTACATCTTAGCCCTAGAAAAATTATTTCCTTGACAATTAAGTCCTTTTCTCCTTGAATTTGTCAATTATCTCCACACCCTTGACAATGCAGTATAAAGATGTCTTGGGGATCATGGACGTATAGTAATAAGCTCCAATAAACCAGATTATTAATTAAATATTCTTATTTATTGTTTACCCAAAGCGGCTCCTGATGACGTGGTAGGATTAACCTAAACATGGCGGGCACACGACGAATTTAAGTGAAAAAATCCTGTTAGACCATCGATCAGAAGGTCATTGATTTATCAAGCATCGCGCTTAGGTGCGACCAGTCTGGTCACATACTTTCATTTACTTCCTTTTGGATGTGCAATCTTGTAATATTTGCATTAATTGTAATTTCTTTTATTACCTAGATATGTGAATCTTAATGATAATTAAGGCCCATCAGCCTATGTACTCTTCTTGAGGCTATAAATGAGAATCAAAGGGCTCAAGGAAGGGACTTTTTTTGAACTTTTGATCTTTGTACCCTGAGAGAAAAATATAGTGTGATTATTCATCGAAGTTGTAACCTTCCCAAAGCTTGTGAAACTCGTGAACCCTAGTTCATTGATCACAGTGTTGGGATTCAATATCAATAAGAACATTAGGTGGACGTAGGTCATTACCATCCGATTGAGGCCGAACCACTATAAATCGTTTGTGTCATTTACTTTTCCATTTGATTTTCTTCTTGTTTTCATCTCATCTTATATCATTTATCCGACTCCGTGTCGTTGACCAATTCGAGGGTCAACATTTTGGTGCTTTCATTGAGAGCCGAATCCAAGACTTCAATAAAATTAAATGGCTAAATCAACCAAGAGGGCAGGGCAGACTTCAGGCGCTGCATCCACCCAGCCTCCTCCACCAAATGTGGCTAAAGATGAACCATAATTGGATTTCGAAGAGGAGGAAATGGATTCCGAAACCATGAGGATAACACTGAGTGTGTTGCAAGAGGAGTTGGCCAATTTGAGGGCCAATCAAGAGAATGCGGCTGAAACATTGGCGTTGCAGCAGAGAGAAATCGAACGCCAACGCCAAGAACTGAATGAGCGGCAGGCAGACATGGACCGCCGGCAGAGAGATGCCACTGCCACCCTAGAAGCAGCCATTTAGTTGGCCTGGGGGCAAGTTGCGCCGAATTTTCAACCAGATCAGCCACCAAGTGCACCACCACAACGGGCCCCAAACCCGAGTCCTTCGTTTCAGCCGGCGAGCCCTCAAAGGCCGAAACAACCACCTGCTGCTCAATAGGATATCCTAATTCAGAATCCTGAGCAGCAGCCACCTTCTCGCACTGGTCGAGATAATCCCCAGCGTCAAAGGCAGAATAGGGCCGGGCAGCATCCCTGAAGCCCTAGACGACCAATGGCTGATGAGCCAAATCCATCGAGCAGGAGGCAACATCCTGCTGCTAACAGAAGGCACGCCGAGTCAGGCTCTGCAGTCAGGGGACCCCCACGGCATAATAATGCCCGAGGACCCACCGACCAACGTAGGCCTCTCCCTAACGCTCGGGAGATGCCAGCTAGAGGGGGGAACAGTGCGACCAGCCGATCGCGCCATAGTCGATCGCATTTCAGAGATGACCATGACTATAATGAAGCTGACTTCGGCAGAAGGAATGCTGGTCGAGGGCAAGAAGAAAGAGGTGGAGAAAGTAATCCTCGACCAAGAGAAAATAGGCCTGCGAGCCAGAACGCGGGGGGCAGCCTAGTCAGTCTAACGTCTTTGATCAGTTGAACGCTAGCGAGCAAAGGTGCAGAGATGATGATCTATGGGACGTGCTCAACGACAGGCATGAAAGACACAATGAGTACGCTCCTCCGGCAGCAGTCGCCCCAACGATCCCAGACGCCGTACAGGCCCAGATCGATGCATTAAACCAGGTTGACCAGCAGCTGGTAGGGAGCCGGACATCCCACATCGAGTATGATCAGAGAAGAGGCACTCCGTTCATACAAAGAATAGTTGTGGCGGAAACCCCCAGCAAATTCAAGATGCTAGTACTACCCGATTTCGATGGATATGGGGACCTAGTATCTCACGTGAATAAGTTCAAGATACAAATGGACATCCAGAAAGTGTCAGTTGATGCTCACTGTAGAATCTTTTCGGCCACCCTATCTGACACTACTCAGGAGTGGTTTTTTAAATTCCCTCCTACTAGCATAGTATCATGGGAAATGTTCGTGAAGGAATTCCTCGGGCAATTCTATGCTGGTCGTGTTCACCCGACTAAAGCCAACCAGCTAGTCGAGAAACATCAGAAGGAGGGAGAATCCTTAAAGGAATATGTCCAGCGTTTCATGCGAGCAACTGTTGGGGCTAAAACAGTTGGCGATGAAGGGAAAATGATGGCCCTCATTGCTGGAGTAAGGCACCATTCTCCTCTCTGGAAAAGCTTAAGAAAGAATGGGGTGAAAAGCACCCAGGAGTTTCTTGATCGAGCAGACCGATACATTAAGCTCGAGGATGCGATTGCCAACGAGGGGAAATCTCCTGCAAAAGACAAGGGACCAAAAGAAGATCCTGCTAAAGTCGTCAATGGGTCTGATAAATCCAATGGCAACGACAAAGGCAACGCGAGTGGTAAAAATGGTGGAAAAAGGGCAAACGCTGAACCATCGATGTCCAAGAATAAGCACCCTAAGGGCAACAGGTACGAGCCAAGGTTCACCAACTACACGACCCTTGTCGAGAGCAGAGCGGAGGTTTACCAGGCAACCAGTGCCAATGTCCCTTACAAGCGACCAACGCCAACAAGGAAGGATATCTCCAAGAGGGATACAACGAAATTTTTTCGTTTCCACAACAACTATGGCCATGACACAAATGAGTGTAACCAGTTGAAGGATGGAATTAAGTTCCTTATCAGACAGAAACACCTAAGGAGATATGTACGAGCCATGGGGGGTTCTCAGTGAGAGGCTCAAGGAGGCAACAAGCAGGCGCCTGTACACCAACGCTCGCCACCTTTACAACCGGCTCCTATGGCAGGTACGTTGCTAACCATCTGTGGCGGCCCACACCTCGCAGGAGATAGTGGGAAGGCAAGGGAACGATACGCTCAGACCTTATGCCACGACCAGGACATCAAGATGCTGAATGTCGAGGAGCAAACTCCCAAAAAGGCTCGAACAGTGGAAGAGCTAATAACTTTCTCAGAGCTTGACGCACAACATGTCCGATTCCCTCATTCGGACCCTCTAGTCGTGGATGTTCAGATAGTCGACATGATGGCCAAAAGGGTGTTAGTTGACACAGGGAGCTCCGTAAATATCTTGTACAAGTCTTCATTGGAGAGAATGAAGTTATCAGTGAAGGAACTAGAGCCATGCAACCAAACCATTTATGGTTTTTCTGGCGAAGGGCTCGCGCCAACGGGGTCGATTAGGCTTCTAGTTACAGGGGGAACTGCGCCTGTGATCAGGACATTACTCACTACTTTTATAGTAGTTGATTGTCCTTCCGCATACAATGCCGTAATTAGAAGACCTATTTCGGTCGACCTGCGAGCTGTAACCTCGGTTTGGCACCTTGCCATGAAATTCCCAACCAACGCAGAGGTAGGATAAATATTGGAAAACCAACGAGAAGCGAGGGAATGCTATAACTCCTTGATTATTAAGGCAAAAAGAGGTGGATTGAGGGAAGTCGCCGGAAAAGAGTTGCAGCTGGCCGATGAAACACAAGCCCGATCAGGTGAGCACGTCACCAAATAGGGTGTTTCCCAAAGTGAGGATAGGGATTTAGATCCTTGCTTTGGGGATTTTGAGGAAGAAGTAGGAACAATCAAGGACCTCAAAGAGGTCCAACTCGATGAGGCAGATTCGACCATGGTTGTGAAAGTCAGTGAAAACTTAGTGACAACAATAAACCAAAAGATGGTGGAATTTTTGAAGAAAAATCAGGAAGTCTTTGCCTGGTCGCATAAAGACATGGTTGGAATTGACCTAGCAGTTATCAGTCATGTCCTGAACATACATAAAAGCTTTCCACTAGTGCAACAAAAAAGAAGGCTGCTCGACAAAGACAGATCGAAGGCTCTAAAGGAAGAAGTTGAGAAGCTAAAGGAGTGCAGATTCATCAGGGTAGCATTTTATCCATCGTGGGTCTCTAATCCCGTACTAGTCCCCAAGCCAAATGGAAAATGGAGAACATTCGTGGATTTCACAGACCTTGATAAAGCCTACCCAAAAGATTATTTCCCGCTCCAAAGGATCGACCAACTGGTCGATGCCACTTCAGGACATGAGATCCTATCATTCATGGATGCATACTCTGGGTATAATCAGATTAGCATGCACCCACTTGATGAGGATCACACTAGCTTTTGGACCGATACAAGCCTTTACTATTACAAAGTAATGCCCTTCGGTTTGAAAAACGCTGGTGTGACTTACTAACGACTAGTCAATCACATGTTTAAAGAGCTGATCGGTACAAACATGGAAGTATATGTTGATGACATGCTGGTTAAGTCGAAAAAGGCAGAAGAACACGTAGGGGACCTACAAGAGTGCTTCAACGTCTTAAACAAATATCAGATGAAGCTGAATCCCCTCAAGTGTTCCTTTGGAGTTGGAACACGAAATTTTTAGGATTTATAGTGAACTCACGAGGAATTGAAGCTAATCCTGAAAAAATCAAGGCCCTGGTCGATATGAAATTTCCAACAAAGATAAAAGATGTTCAAAGTTTAACTGGGAGAATCGCCTCTCTAAGTAGATTTATCTCCAAATCAACATACAAATGTGTCCCATTTTTTAATATACTTAGGGGCAATAAGAAATTCGAGTGGACGGAAGAGTGCGAGCAGGCTTTCCAGGCTCTGAAGTCTCATATTCGCAGCCACTGATTCTATCTAAACTAGTTGAAAAAGAAACTTTGTTCATCTATTTGGCAGTCATAGAATATGCTGCTAGTGTTGTCTTGGTAAGAGAGGAGGAAAATGTGCAAGAAGTCGTATATTATGTAAGCAGAAGGCTAATAGGAGCAGAGCTGTGCTACCCACCCATTGAAAAATTATCCTACTGCTTGATCTTAGCCTCCAAAAAGCTGTGGCCATACTTTCAAGCTCACCCCATCACGGTACTAATTGATCAGCCCCTACGGCAAGTTTTGCAGAAGCTAGAAGTCGCTGGTCGATTATTGAAATGGGCGGTTGAACTTGGGCAATTTGAAATTTCTTACTTACCATGAGCAACAATAAAAGGGCAAGCTCTGATAGACTTCATCGCAGAGCTCACTGGGCTTCCAAACTGTGAACAGACAGAAGAGCCTGAACCTCAAAGCCAATCTCCCTCTTGGAAGTTGTTTACAGACCGTTCTTCTAATGAACATCACGCTGGAGCCGGAGTGATTCTAGTAACGCCTGAAGGACATCGATTCCACTGCCCAATCAAATTCGACTTCACATCGTCTAATAACGAAGCCGAGTATGAAGCGCTGCTCGCAGGTTTACAATTAGCAAGGGACATGAATATAAAGTCACTTGAAATCTATAGCGACTCCCAGTTGGTGGTTAATAAAATTACTGGAGAATATCAAGCCAGGGGTTTGAAGATGGTTGCTTATTTTAACAAAGCAAAGGATTTGCTGGCACAATTTGAAAGATATACTCTCCAGCAAGTACCTCGTGACCAGAACTCCAATGCTGATGCCTTGGCCAAATTAGCGAGTGCAAAGGATGCCCGCACACTGAATATAGTTCCTGTTGAAAGGTTGTCTGCACCAAGCATTAGAGCAGAAGAAACCTCTCTGGTAATTCAGGCAACAGATACGTGGATGGCACCTTTAATTGAGTACTTGGCGACTTGAGTATTGTCGACGAACATAAATAAAGCAAGGACCCTTCAGAGGCAGGCTGCTCGGTTTATGCTGGTCGATGGAATTCTATACCGAAGGGGGTACTCAATGCCACTCTTAAGGTGTGTCTCAAAGGAAAAGGCCAAAGAATTAATGCGAAAGGTCCATGAAGGTTTCTGCGGAGATCACGCTGGGGGGCAAAGTTTATCGAAAAAGATCCTAAGGCAAGGGTACTTCTGGCCAACAATGAATGAAGACTCGTTGGATTTTGTTCGGAAATGCGACAAGTGTCAGAGGTTCTCCAAGATATCACGAGCAGCCCCCAACGAACTAAAGTAGATGCCAAGTCCGTGGCCATTCGCAGTATGGGGAATAGACCTAATCGGGTCTTTGCCCACAAAAAAGGGCGGCGTCAAATACGCCGTGGTGGCTGTTGATTACTTTACGAAGTGGGCCGAAGCTGAGCCACTTGCAACCATAACAACCAAGAAAGTCTGGATTTTGTGATCAAGAGCATAGTGTGTCGCTATGGATTGCCAAGAAAAATTGTCTCAGACAACGACACGCAGTTCGATAGTGATCTATTCACGAATTTTTGCGAACGACATGGAATTATCAAAAGCTTTTCTTCAGTAGCTCATCCGTAAGAAAACGGTCAAGTTGAGGGTGTTAACAAGACACTAAAGGATACTCTGAAGAAAAGGCTTGAAGAAGCCAAAGGGGCATGCCCTAAACAGTTACCTAAAGTCCTCTGGTCGTATAAAACGTCCCATCGAACAACAATAGGTTATACTCCATTTTCCTTGGCTTATGGATATGAGGCTATGTTTCCTGTTGAATTAGATCCGCCATCACATTGACGAATGGCGTACGATCAAGACACTAATATCTAGTTATTGATGGAATCTTTGGATTTGGTTGATGAAAGGAGCGAGCACGCCCAACTCCGAGTAGCAGCTTACCAGCAAAAATTCGCCCGATATTTCAAATCTAAAGTACGCGAAAGAAAATTTAATGTGGGAGATCTGGTACTTAGAAGAGTTTTCCTTAACTTCAGCGATCAAGCTGCTGGAGTACTTGAACCTAACTGGGAAGGACCCTACTAAATCGAAGAAGTCCTCCATCCAGGCACTTATAAACTTGCTCGCTTAAATGGAGATATCATTCATCATTATTGGAATGGAGAACACCTACGCAAGTACTATCAATAAACAATTCTTCTTACAGAATTGGCTTGTATTAATTTTACTTTTTACAAGTTTATGAACAAGGGTAAGTCAATCTTGTGACTGATCGCTTATAAGTGTAAGATCATATTTTTGATCACTCGTACAAACATGATTGTCCATTTATTACGATAAATAAAAGGGACTATGCGCAGCCAGTCAATCTTGCCAATTATTGTATTTATTACAAGTATTTTCTCATTACGTGTGTTGTTTTGCTATATAATCATTTTAAATCTCTATTACGAGCAGTGATGTTCGAACATGTCTTGGTCAAGGAAAGTGACCGAGGACCTAAAGCTCCTCAATCACTTGGGGGCATATAAGGTATGTAGTAAGCAGAGCATATCAACATGTACATAAATACACGAGCAAAATAAGTGAAAGCATACTACGGTACTTAGAGTATTTTTCAAAATTTTGTTTAAATTTTGTTAAATCAAACCAAAGTGCTATGCTAAGTTCGGTCATGCGAACATATGTTATAATAAAAATGTTATAATAACAAAAGAGAAATCCTTTACACCACGAGCAGTTACTGCTCGGATGTAATTGTCTGTTAAAAAGAAAAGCTGCCCGTGCAGCAATAAAAATATAAATTGTATTGACATCACAAACCATAGTTCGTGTGTCTTAAAATACAAGTTAAAATTAAAAGAAAAGCAGATAAAATTATGAAGCAGCCGAAGGATTCTGCTGTGGTTCTTGAGTAAAGTCAACCTTGGGATTGCTTTTCCAGAACATGTAGAAGAACTGGAATGCTGCTCCTTCTTACTTCTCCAGGTTGCGCGTGTTGGCCTCTTCAAGGTCAGCAACCTCCTTGCGGCTGATCTCCAACTCCGATTGAAGTTTGTGGGCTTCTCGGTAGTTTATCAGCAAGGCTTCCTTGTACTTATCTTTGGAGGCAGTAATTTTGGCAACACAGTCCTCCTTCTTCTTCAATTCCTCCTCAAGCTTGGCGATCTTAGCCTCAGCTGCTCGCAACTCTTCAGCATGCTTGGCCTCAACCACCTTGTGCTGCTCGACCAGCCTCTCCTCAGCCGCCTTGATCTCTTCAGCCTGCTTGGTGACCACCTCCTCTGAGCGGCGCCAACTGGTACTCACGGTCAGAATACCCTGCGATCAAAAAATAAAAGTAAAAAGGCGATTGGTATCTATAGGAGAGATGAGCAATCAAACCATAATGGAAGTAGCAGCATACATGAGTAGTTCATTCAGCCCGCGGCTGAGGAGCTGGTCGACCGGCATGGTAGGAGCGTTGCCTAGTATTCCAAACTACACCGGTGTCTGGAAAATTTCTTCAGCCTGTCACTGGTCGAAGTGCAAGCGAAGTTCAGGATTGCTTCCACTAGAGTTTTATCCGGTTGGGTAGCAGGACTTGGGTTGGCAGAAGTTGGAGGATTCTAGTCGGTGGTTGCTGGAGGAGTCTGGTCGGTAGGCCCTGGAGGGGGAGTTGTCTCTTTGGTAGGAGTTGGTGCAGGAGGGTCTTCCGTTCGAGCCCTCTTTGCAGATGGGTCACTGCGGCCTTCTCCTGGTTGGCACCTGTTCGATTTTTTCTTGCTCGCAGGAGTGGCGGTGGGAGGATTGGTGTACAGATCGAAAGCTCTTTCGGTAGGCATATCTGCAAGGAAGGAAACATATGAACAATCAGGCAATATAATTATAAGTGTTGGATAAATCAAAGAAATGAAAGCAAAGAAATTATACATAAAATACCCAAGCTACAACTACTGGTCGCTACATTATTTACTGTACTACTGCTACACTCACTCTCTGGCTTGAAGAAGTCTGAATTTAAATTAGCTGTGTATTTAAAGTTGTCGTCCCCATCAAATAAATAACAGGGAATGGGCAAGCTGTCTAAGAGTGAGAAGTCAGTACCGTTCTCATCTGAAGACTCAAGAATAGGCTCGGGATGTTCAGAAACCTTCTTTTTGTCCTTTCCTGAAGGAGCCGGAGTAATGGCTGTTCGCGGGACGCTGGAGGGTTCCCTGATGGTCACTCTCGTTGCCCTCCTTCTTGAGGGTTGTGACACATCTTGGTGTTGCTCGAGGACTTCTCCACCAGTGGCACTCCCCGCTGTTGATTCCTTCACATCTTGGTGAGGTGCCAAAAGGCCAACTAGCCTTAGATTGGCTTCTGTGACCAGCTCTTTGACGCTTTTTTCTATGTGGTCATGTTGGCCAAAGATGATGCTTGTATCTCCATCTCTGGAGTAGGAGCTAGTAGGTGCCATGGACCTGAATGGCATAAAAGTTTTAAGGAATATGTAGAAAAGCTAAAGGAAATTGAACGACTAGGGAATAAATGATTTACCTCCTTCAGTGAAGGCTAGATTGTTAGCGACCAGATCTAGAGTTTAAAAGTACTCCTGGAAGTACTTCCCCATGTTGGACTTGTGGGTGATTTCACTCAGGAAAGTGCGAGCAGATTCCTGGTGGTAAAAGTGGAAGAACCCCGTGTTTTTGTGGTTGGGGTTGGACTTGAGATCAAATAAGTAATTGACCTCGTGTGGTGTAGGAACGGGCCACTTTTCATGGCTGTACAGGATATATAGAGAGCAGAGAGCACTCTATATCCATTTGGGGTGATTTGGAAGGGGCCAATTTCAAAGTAGTTGGCCACCCCCTGGAAAAATGGATGAAGAGGCATGGTTGCCCCTGCCTCGATATGATTTCTCGACTAGGCACTGTAAGCGCCCCCAGGCAAGTTTGCCCGCTGGTTGATGATAGGCTTGATTAGGGTTATCCCAGGAAGTCCATACTTCTTGAGATAATTCCCTACCATCCTATTTGTGATGTTGCTAGGAGGTACCACGTACCATTCGACTTCTGGTCGAAGGAAGTCCCGAGGTTGGGCCTTTGTTTGGATATCTGGTTGGGAAGTGCTTTCAGACTGAGGTCTGGGCGATGGATTTTCAGCCCGAGGAGCAAGTTGTTTGGCAGGAGGTGAGGTTGTTTTCCTTTTCTTTTGAGCAGTGGATTTTACTCGACCCATGTTCGATGGATTGGATGAAGGTCTATAAGAAGGGTTATGAGAAAAAGGAATTTTCGAGATTAGTAACGACGGTTGTTCCTGATCTTCGAGCAGCTGGGCGAGCAAGTCGTCGTCGATCGGCCTCTCACCTCCCCACGAGTCATGCATGAAAATCTGCGAACAGAGAAGGGGAGATGAGAATCTATGACCAATAGACCAAGAAAGTGGAAAAGTTGGAATAGCGTTGCTCGTGTATAAAATTTAAGCTTTTATATGACCAACAACATTCTAACAAAAACACTAAATTCTATGCGAACAGTTTGGAAAATGGATTAAAAAGTAGAAGTAAAAAGTTTTTCAGGAAAAACTTTTCGACACTGAAGGGGCGGGAAAACCCCAGTTTTTCTACATGCCTAAAAATCGAATTTTTACTTCGATTTTACGTCCTAAATCAATAATCCTAACTCCCAAGCCAATTTTTATTCCTCATATCGTATTTTTTCCTTATCTAAACGTGCTCATATCTACGTACCCATTTACCTCGAATAAGTTTTTCAAGAACATTCAGGAATTTTAAGTAAAAAAAAACCCAGATATTAAATATTGCATGGTATTTCAGCAATTGAAAAGTTCAAGAAACTTACTTGAATAAAGATTGGAGAAAATTTCCGAAACGCTAAGTGCCTGGGCAGAAATTCTGTGAGTCGTCAAGATCGTCCAAGATTCTGGGATTTTTACGCTTTGTTCTTCAATGATCTTGAGGAGAAAGTGAAAAGTAAAAGGTGAAAAATGATTTTGAGGGATTATTTATATTGGTCATAGTGCGGTTACCAAGGTAATGATGAGAGGTTGTTTTTCGAGGCATGGAAAAACGTGATAGTCGTCCAACACCTTTTTGGGAAACTGCAGTGATATGATTGGTTGCCTTTTTCGAGAAGGCATGGATGGCTCTGATAGATTTGATGGGGCATAAGAAAGGTTGGTTGTCTAAGTTTACTTTATGCTGGTCGTAGTAAAATAAACTTAGGGGGCAAATGTTTACCCAAAAACGGCTCCTGATGACAAGGCAGGATTGGCCTACACGTGGCGGGCGCGCGACGACTTTAAGTGGGAAAATCCTGTTAGACCATCGATCAGAAGGTCATTGATTTATCAAGCATCACGCTTAGGTGCGACTAGTCTGGTCGCATACTTTCATTTACTTCCTTGTGGATGTGCAATCTTGTAATATTTGCATTAATTGTAATTTCTTTTATTACCTAGATATGTGAATCTTAATGATAATTAAGGCCCATCAGCCCATGTACTCTTCTTGAGCCTATAAATGAGAATCAAAGGGCTCAAGGAAGGGACTTTTTTTGAACTTTTGATCTTTGTACCCTGAGAGAAAAATATAGTGTGATTATTCATCGAAGTTATAACCTTCCCGAAGCTTGTGAAATTTGTGAACCCTAGTTCATTGATCACAGTGTTGTGATTCAATATCAATAAGAACACTAAGTGGACGTAGGTCATTACCATCCGATTGGGGCCGAACCACTATAAATCGTCTGTGTCATTTACTTTTCCATTTGATTTTCTTCTTGTTTTCATCTCATTTTATATCGTTTATCTGACTCCGTGTCGTTGAACAATTTGAGGGTCAACATTTATTAATTCCATTATTACTCCACTATAAATATGGAGTTGCACTCTTAGCAATTATAGAATTATATTTACAAAATTATATCAATTTGTCCATTGATGTAATCATTTCATGTAGGTCTGTCCTCCAATTTATTGGTTCGCTAATTAGAACTAGTCAAAATTATTGTTTTACCCTTCTAATTACCTCTTGTTCCTTAAGTAGCATTAATTCACTAGTGAACAGTTACTTTATAATCATATTATAAATTTGAGCTCAATAATTATTCAGTTCCAAAATTAATCCTCAAGAGGACTAATATTCGATCCATTTAGGAAAGCTTGGAATCCATTCTTGTAAGATCATGTTCCCAACCATTCATACTTATTGACTCTGTTGACTAGCTTTTTTGCTAACAACTAATTAAACTAAAGCTTAAAGAACAGAAGATTGAAACATAGATTTTTATGTGGTTCATGTTGGGAATTAACCCTAGTCCACGAGTCACTTGTATTAGGATGCTAAGAACTTGCAATGCTCAAGTTCTCTTAATTTTTAGGTAGCGTATGGGCTTACTCTGAAAGTAGAAAATTGAACTCCTTTACAATGGTGCCCTGACCCTATTTATAGGCTGTTGGGGCAATTAAGCTCATTAATTAGAGCTTATTACTATTATTCCCACTTAATGGGGATTTATTACATAATAAATGTATATTCTCATAGTAAATGATTTGTTGGGCTCCAACGTATCTTGGTGGGCCAAATGTGAGGAATGTTAGCCCACTATTGTGTTGGGGGAAATGTCTCTGACACTGCCAGGGCGATTGTTGCATGTTTTCCCATGTCAAACGACATTGTGGGATAACCATTTTATCGCTTGTATGGAGTCGACACCACAATCCATGTGACAGTAGGTGTCAGAAAAATGTCTGTGGTCCAGGGTCACTATGCTTGACACCTGGCTACTATTCTCTTGGGCCAGAGGAATGGTGCCCTAGCCCTATTTATAGGCTATTGGGGCAATTAAGCTCATTAATTGGAGCTTATTACAATTATTCTCCCTATTTACATAATAAATGTATATTCTCATAGTAAATGAGTTTGTGTGCTCTTGCGTATCATGGTGGGCCCAATGTGAGGAATGTTAGCCCACTATTTTGTTGGGGGAAATGTCTATGATATTGCCAGGGTGATTGTTGCATGTTTTCCTATGTCAGACGACGTTGTGGGATGGCCATTTTGCCACTTGTATGGAGTCGAAAGCACGATCCATGTGATAGTGGGTGTCAGAAAATTGTCTGTGGTCTAGGGTCATTATGCTTGACACCTGGCTACCATTCTCCTAGGCCGGAGGAAGGTTTTCACATACTTGGAGGAAGTGATATGGGAGGTGAAGCTCTTGTAGTGAGACTGAGAACACCATCTTGTGACATGGTCCTCGGGAAGTGACCCTTCTAGGAGAATGTACTCCTCTAGTGGTGGTGAACTATGGTGAAGGATGGGCTTACCTCTCATGGAGCCCAAAATAGTCTCCGATAGACTTTATTAGTTTACATGGTATCTTAAACCCCCTTAATGTGTGCCACATGTCACTTGGTGAAAACACGAACAACATTTTCCCCCAAGTCTTCACTCGTGGAGACTTTAATTGAGAGGAGTATTCTCGAGGGATTTGTGCTCGGGTTTAGACTATTGGGTGTCCTCCCTATTATCGGGTCCATCAATCGATGTCATTTAATGAGGGGTATTTTCCTTACCCGAGACGTCCTTTCACCTTTTTGAGTACGATCACCGCCTTGATATGCGTGGCTGTCAGAGCGTGCTCATGTACCTACTCCCTTGGTAATCAATGATTGAGATAATTTTTTTTTTTTGCCTACGTCTGAGAGTATATATTCAAATTTTTTCCTTCCACATACTTCACTTTTAGCATTCAAAATTTTTCAATCTCAAAGCCAAGAACTCCCATTTATCAAGAACTCATTTAACTCACTCAGTGAATTTTTTATTGTCGATCCTGGAAGGTTGGAGGAGATAGTGGTACTTCTGGGTGGATTAAACTTGTTATCTACATGTCAGAACTCGACTTAGTGTAGAGATTGGTTAAACACATGGTGAAATTTTTTAGGCACGAAGAGGTGCTAAAACAATAACGATTTCACAAAAGTCAATTAGTGAAAGTTGACTTTCGGTATAGGCATTTAAAAATCAACTTTTTGAGTCCAAAATGTTCATTTGGAGTATATAAGAGCATCCAAGAAGTTTGGGAGCATTTGGAGGTGTTTTGAGATAAGTCTTGGAGTGCCAAAATAGAAGCGTCAGTGATGTGTGGCCCCCTAGGAGGTGACGCATCGCTCGAAGCTTTGAAACCGTAGACTAAATGGACTAGGAGATGCATCCCTTGGTCATAGGCGATACATCACCTGGTGCCAGGTGATGCGTCACTTGGGCCATTACGGGATGTTCGTACGGTTACGTAGTTTAGCTCCAAAACTTAAATTTAAATGCTCTAATATCATTGGTTGAATCTAATGAGGGTCCTATACTATTGAAGGGGTTCATATAAGTTAATTGGTGAATTGATCATTCATCCATCTCTCTCTCTAAAGGAGGAACTCTCTTTCTCTCTCTAGCTCTAAGATTACTAGTTTTCTGCAAGATCTTCATCAAGAAAGCTTGGCTTGTATGAAGGATCAAGGCTTGTGTATCCCAATCTCATTCCATTGTTGTAGCTTCAAGCATTTCCATAGAGAAGGCTAGGAATAGATATTTTTGTACAAAACATCTTCATTTGTGTCAAGCCTTACAACTTTTGTGTTTCACATAAAATCATAGCTTCTGATTTTATGTTTCCAAGGTTTGTTCTTCAAGTAAGGTATACTCTAAACTCTTATCTAATTGTGTTTATGTAATTTGTGTTTAACTATTCTCAAAGGTTGATTTAGTTGTATCTTTTTTCTTGAGTTGTATCACAAACCAAAGGTTATCTATAGCCTAAACCCCAACACTTAGCATCGATTTTGTTTTTGGTTTTTGCTTATTCTTCGAATTTCTGGTTATTTGAGTTATTGTTTAGGCTATTGAATGTGTTTAGGATTAGAGGGAGTTTTTCCTCCCTTTTTAGCTTTGTTGGTGCCAAAACTGACTGTAAGCGACCATTTTTGCGTTTTCGGTTGCATATCAATTTCTGGGAAATTCCCAGGTTCCGGCTGTAGTCCGGCCGTGTTCTTGAGCTTCTGGTGGTGTCTCTGGGGGCCATTTTGGGGCTTCAGAAACACTCATTGTTTAGAAAATCCTCCTTTTTCTTGTCCCTGAGTAATTGTCTGAGGGTACTCTTATGTTTTGGCCATTTTTCTTTGGGTCAAAGTGCTAACTATGGGTTTAGTTTCATACATCCTAGTAGCTTCAGGAACTACAGCATCACAAATTCTACGCCTTTGACAGTGAATTAGAGAGAATAGCCCAAGAAGGTGGATGAAGCCCAGAGGAGGTCAGGGCCTTGGTGGTGAGTTAGGTCACTCTGGTGGCGGAGAGGCCAATTGTGGACATTCGCTTTATGATGAAGGAGGTCAACATTGCTTTAATCCCTCACCCCACAGCGCGGTACCAGGCCTCGAGATTTGAGGTGGAGAAGTTCTTGAGTAAGTTGAAGCACCCTTATGCTTTGACCAACATTATGTCCCACTACGGGATTGGGGTTGGCCATCTTGTCTGCCTTTGCAGAGAGACGAAGAAGCCTCATCGAAGTATTTTTGGCCTCGGAGCATGGGGCCAGTTCAGGCAGGAACAACCCTGCCTTTCCACCAGTACTACATAAACTTCTTGAAGTACATGGGGATTGCTCCATTCTAGCTGACGCAATGGTTACAGAGTCCTCGCGGGCTTGTACATCTTGTAGAGGAGGAAAATGTGGCTCGCACCTTCTTCGGCAGAGATCTTGTATCTCTACAGCTTCCAGACCTGAACGAAGAAGAAATGGAGTGATCTTGATGGGTACTATACCCTCATGAAGTACTCCAATGTCTCGTACAAGGCTTTTCACCTAAATGAGAGCCATGCATGTGATTTCAAAGACCATTGCTTCTTCACCAGCGGCTTCCCACTCCGAACCAACCTTACTATAATCCTGGACTTCTCCAGGGTAGGTACGTTTGTTGTTACTTTCCAAGCTCCGTTCTCCAACATTCATAGCTTCTTTTTCCTTTGTTTAGGTCTCTTTCATCGCACGCCTTTCTTCCAGGCTTTCCAAGATCTCTTGGAGGCGATGAATGAGCTCTCGGACGTGGACCTGGTTGTAACGTCCCAAATTTGTTAATAAGGCTTAGTGCCTTGATTAGCGTGCCGGGAGGACATAAATGGATTTACATGTAAATTTAATTGAATATATGTGTGATTATGTGAAATATATGAGTTATATTAAGATATAACTATTTATGCATGCTTATGTGTATTAAATGTGATTGTGGGCCCGTTTTTGTGAAAAATAGCATTTTCATAATTTTGACCCGTTAAGGGTATAATTGCAAATATATGTGTTATGTGATTGATACCACATTATTATGTGGATATATCTGTGATAACTAGCTTAGGTCGATCCTTTACAGCGATTTGGCGAAAAAGGTCACAATGGGGGCTTATACCCGCCTCGGGGTGAGCCAAGGGGTATTTTGGTAATTTTGCGTATGTTGGGAATTAGTGGAGCATTATTGGAGGGAATATTCATATTTGGAGGGTTAGTAATCTAATTGGGAAATTAGGAGTGTAAATTGAGGTTTGGTGGAATTAGTGGCAAAATGACCAAACTACCCTTGGGGGTTTAACTTTGAGACTAAGTAAGGCTAGGGGTAAGGTGGTCAATTGACCAATTGATGAGGCTTATGGCTAAGTCTAGAATTAGCTGCAATTCACGTTTTGGACACTGAATCTCCTTGGTCACTCTCAAGAACACATCCAAGGACACCAAAATTCAAGGGACACCCAAGTTAGGTCAAGGAATTTGAGGGATCCTTAGAAGAAATTGAAGATTTTAGAGACCTAAAGCTGCCAAGGATAGTTATCTATAGCTAAGGATTCAAATCTAGAGAAGTAACATTTCCATTGTTGGCAAGTATTAAGATAAATTTTTGGTGTTCTTAGTTTTGGAAATTTTGGGCTTTAATCTTGCTAGTGGTGGTGCTGTTTTGTTTTAGAGGTTAGATAAGGGTTATAATCAAGTTTTGTAAGCCCCTTAGGCTTTGAATTTTTGTTGAGTTCATAAATTTAATGAACATTCTCGGATTTGGGGCAAGTTCAAGCTTGAAACTTGAATTTTTGCAAATTGGTGATTTGTGGGGTTTTTGGGTGTGTTTTACGGTAAATTGATGTTGGTAATAGCTTATCTAGGTTGTTTAAGGTGTTCTGTGGCTGTAAATCTATTGAAACATTGGTTTGGGTCAATTTTCTTGGTATGGTATACAGGGAATCATGGGTATGAGAAATTGGGGAAGAACACTATGTTTCTGGGCAATATTTGGGTTTCTGGTAACCTAGCGCGACCGCGCTAGTGCCACAGAAACCAGAGAATTTTGGTTGGGATTAGGGTACTGAGTCTAGGGGCGCAACCACACTGGGCTAGGGAGCGACCGCGCTAGTACCCTAGAAAGGCCAAATTTTATGTGGGCTCGACCATGACAGGTGCCCCGAAATGTGGTTTTGTTGATTTTTAGGATTAGGGCTCAGGGAGTTTGGGAATCCATTTGGTGACCCACTTGGGGGCTCGGGGGATGTTTCTACCATCCCGGTAACTAGGAAATAGTAATCTTAAGTATAAGGTCTAGGGTGAGGCTTGGGATTTGGAGTTAATCCCTAATAAGAGTATTTTATGTTGTGACTATTATCGCAAGGCTTGAGATTATGAGTGTACTTGAGGCCGTATCATCTATCGCACAAAACTCGAGGTAAGAAAAACTGCACCCTAGTTGTGGTTAGGGCTTAGGCCATATTAATAAATATAACTATGACTGTACTTTGATTATTTTGTTAGGCATGCTTATATATGTTGCATCTGATGGTGCGTTATGCAATCCATATGTTTGATTATATCTAATATGAAAGGTCGACCTAAGGGCGTTGGGAACGGCAATAAGCGTGCAAAACGCAGGCCATTTGGCAAGGGTGACCTGGGAGTGCAATATGCACTCGGCTCGTCCAAACGCCACCTAAATAATCAAAAGTGCAGACTCACTTGTCTAACTCATTGACTGATAAATTGGATTATGTGTTTGTTTGAGAAGACTGTTACTGCTAAGCTTGTTGTTTATATTTTGTTACCTACTGAATATGTTTATTTATGTTTTCTTGCTGAACCTTGGCTCAAAGGTGCTATGTGGTTCAGGTAAGGGAAGGGGAAGCTGGACCAGCCATGAGTTTGAGAGCTTTAGGGGTGGCGTGAACATTTGCAGCTGCTCGACCGCCACAACCGAGGATTCAATAGGGACTTGAGTCAAACCTAAATTTTGCCGCTTAGGCTGGTTTATGTTGTAATTACTTTTGGAAGTTGTAAATGCCTTGTAAATGTTTATTTTGGGTTCCCTTGTATAGACTCAAACTTTTAAATGAAAATAACTATTCCTATCATCAAAAATTTTAAACCCTAATCCGTTAATTACCATTAGTTACATGTTTATATCCAAATGACTTGATTATCAAGTCCATCACTATTTAAAATACAGTGTAATGGTCTTGGCTATCCAGGGAGTTACACTGGTGCTAAGCCAGCTAGTTACAAAGGATAACTTAGTTGATGTAGGGCTTCTTTGAAGGGTGCAGCAGATCAGCAACCTAGACCTGACTCACTTCAAGAATTCCACAAAGTCTCGGGCGATGGCTGCAGCCCATATAAATTTCGTTGATGGATTGGTCTACAACTAGTGTAATCAGTGGCTAGCAGAGGACCGCTTGGAGAATGCTCGAGCCGTCCAAGAAGCTCGATTGAACTGGGAGCTCGAACAGGATTGTCAGGTGGGAGATGGGGTAACTCTTGAGAATGTTTGGACTTCTTCATTGCTTCTCAAGTGCGACCTCATCTCGGATTGTCAGGTGAATCAAGATGAGTACTAGGATTACCAGGACTTGATTGATTATTATCTCCACCCTCCAAAGAGAGAGCTGCCTCCTCAGGGCTTTGTGCCCTTGGATGCTGCGACATCTTCCCACGCGAGGTGGTTCTGGCAGTAGGAAACCAATTCCAATCAGGAGATGGGAAGGCTCATGAGGGATTTTGTGCACTATATGCTTCACCCAAAGGGGCAGTCCAACAATGGGGCTTCCCGAGAAGCCCACGTGCTCTCAATAATTGTTATTTTTTTTTTTTTACAAGTGTTTCCCTTATTTTTATAAGTACTAACACTTGATGTTTCTTCTTGAAGATCATATGGGTTTAGCAGACATAGCCCGTGCTTCCAAGAGATTTTTCGAGGGAATAAGCAGATCGAAGGCTGAAGGATCCCACAGACCCCACGAGGTGGAACCTTCTCCACCGTCCAAGAGGCAGCGAGTTTCGTCATCTCCAAGAAAAGATCCTCGAGTGGAGGACACACCCGTGATTGAGGTGTCTTCGGGTGAATCAACACCCAAAGATGGAGAAGTAGTCCTCGGGGCTACTGAAATCATTGGGGTTGTTGGAGTCCCTGAGGCGGTGGAGGACCCAATTGTCGAGCACATTCTCCGCCTGCTGGTGTACCTGGAGCGATAGGAAGGGGAGCTCCGTGAGCGATACAAGGCAATGGTGGAGAACTTTGATGCTCGCCTAGAGGAGGGTAACAAATCCCTTCATGAGACAGTTGATGCCCTCCATCTGCTCAAATCGAGTAGGGAGAGGCCTTTGGAGCCTCTGATAAGTCAGGCTCAATTGGAGAGCCTTTTCTCCGAGAAGCTCGGTGAGGTCGTTGCCCTGCTGGCAGCGAAGCTTCTCCAAGGGATTAGCTCCACAATGTGCACATGTTGATATGCCAGGGAGGAGAACGTGTAATGACTCAACTATTTCTAAGACCTTGGACCATTAACACTACTAGACATAGCTACTAATTTAAATAAAACATACATAATAAATAATCATAACTTTATTAAAATTCTAAAATAATTATTGTATCAATAACATAAAATGTGATAGAGTATGGGTTCCCATTGCTTTTAAAAAAAACATAACTTTAAATACTAATTTGCGGAATTACATTAAGAAAAACATAATTTAAAAGACTAAAAATAAATAACTTCTTCCTCGATCGACACGCAGTCCATTGAATCCCTTCATCCTTACCACACAAGCCAAGCTACCAAGAATCCTTCCGCCTTCATATATATTATCCTGCATCACACTATAAAATAAAGGAGTAAGCCTAATGCGCAGCAAGGAAAATCTACTAACAATCATAGATCATAAACATAAGGCTATAAACTTATACTATAAACATATGACTAATAAAACATATATCATATAGGACTATAATGGCCATCATACTTCTTGAGGCTTATTAACTAAGCAAGTCATATGCCCATAAATTTTGTGGGGCTTACTATCTAAGCAAGTCATATGCTCATAAATTATTGGGGCTTTCTAGCTAGACAAGTCATATGCCCAAGGACTATAAAACATATTATACATATACATATCATAACATAAACTTAACATAACATAAACATAACATAACATAACATAAAAGCACATAAAGTCTATCCTATTTTCCTTACCAAAAGCCGGGATATTTTGGAACAAGAACAGAATTTAGAAACTCCTATAAACCAACAGTAGAAAAAGAGTGAGAATCTTTAAGAATAAAGATGAATATGGGAACTAAACCATCAAGAAGAAACTTACCAAGAAAGACCTTAAGTTTCAAGAACTTAAACACTTAATCAAGAATCAATAACAAGAGTTAGGATCTGAATAAAAGAAACTAAAGAAAACTAAAGAATTATAAAGAACTGGACTTAAGGAATAGGAATACCTTGGTTGACCTTATGGATTGGTCTAAACCTCGATACCAAAATCACACTATTTCTCACTTCCCAAGTGTTTATAAAAGCTTAGAATGATAAAGCTTTAACCCAAAACCCAAGTGTATCTCTCTATAGTAACACTAGCATCTTGGAGGCTCTGATCAAATGCTTGAAGAATGATGAAAATGGCTGAGCACTAGGTCCTATTTATTGAGTTCAAGGAGTGAAACTAACCCCTTTTAATTTGAATAAATAAATGATTATAAAATGGAAAAGATTTGAATTTTGGTTCAATTGACGCACAGAACTCGGTCAAAATCATTCAAAGGCAGGTCTAAGTGGTTAAGGCTATTTTTTAAAATTCAAAAAGTCAAACTTCCAAAAATATACACAAAGGGCGATATATCGCCCCCCTATAGGCTATATATCGACTCTACCTTAATCCCGAGCCCTTGTTCGTACGTTCGTGCAAAGTCGACGTGTTTTCCGTATCTTCCGTTAGGCGATATATCGGCTCCTATGCTGTGATATATCGGCATATGTTAATATATTAAACACATATTTTCACTTTTTCAGCATAATTTGAATTGAATAAATAGTTTTGACTGAGTCATAATACGATCCTAACAGTTTCTGGAAGGTTCTAGAGCTTCTAGATCTTTCTTTTATTAAAACTACTCATCAAAATACTTAATTCCTTAATAATCTTGATTATGACAAGTGTCATGCTCTTATTGGCTCTATCTAAGCCTTAGGTTATAATAAATAATATATCTAGGACCAGCAATATCAATCAAACCTTGTATTATAATTAATATTCTTAAACTATAGGTTAAACTTATAAAATCCATAACTGTTGCTATGAGTTTCCAACTAAGTCCCGACTTGAACCAAAATCCACGGTATCTAACATACTGCTACTACTACTACTGCTACTGCTGCTGCTGCTACTGCTTCTACTGCTACTGCTAATGCTTCTACTGCTACTGCTACTGCTGCTGCTACTGCTACTGCTGCTGCTACTGCTGCTGCTGCTTCTATTGCTACTGCTTCTACTGCTACTACTTCTACTGCTACTGCTACTGCTGCTGCTGCTGCTACTGCTACTGCTACTGCTACTGCTGCTACTTCTACTGCTGCTGCTGCTGCTACTGCTACTGCTGCTGCCGCTGCTACTGCTACTGCTGCTGCTGCCGCTGCTGCTGCTACTGCTACTGCTGCTACTACTGCTACTACTACTACTACTACTACTACTACTACTACTACTACTACTACTACTACTACTACTGCTACTACTACTGCTACTGCTACTACTGCTACTACTACTGCTACTGCTACTACTGCTACTCCTCCTACTGCTACTACTGCTACTACTACTCCTACTACTGCTACTACTACTACTACTGCTACTACTACTACTACTACTGCTACTACTACTACTACTACTGCTGCTACTGCTACTACTACTACTACTACTGCTACTACTGCTACTACTACTACTGCTCCTACTGCTACTACTGATACTACTGCTCCTACTGCTACTACTGCTACTGCTGCTACTACTACTACTACTACTACTTCTACTGCTACTACTGCTCCTACTGCTACTACTGCTACTACTGCTACTGCTACTGCTACTGCTACTGCTACTGCTGCCACTACTGCTACTACTACTACTGCTGCCACTACTGCTACTACTGCTACTGCTACCTACTGCTACTGCTGCTGCTGCTACTACTACTGCTACTGCTGCTGCTACTGCTTCTGTTGCTGCTGCTACTACTGCTACTGCTGCTGCTGCTGCTACTTCTACTCCTCCTACTGCTGCTATTGCTGCTCCTCCTGCTGCTGCTACTGCTACTACTATCTAACTAGGTTAAGTAAACATTCTGGGACTCTACAATTCTCCCCTACTACAAAGAATTTTGTCCTCGAAATTTACTTACCAAACAATTCTGGATACCGGGCTAACATGTCTTCCTCCAACTCCTACGTTGCCTCCCGCTCGGATCTATTACTACATAGGACCTGGACTATCGGAATACTCTTAGACCGTAATTCCTTCACCCCTCTATCTAGGATGCTAACCGGCCGTTCCTCGTAACTCAAGTCTTTCTGGAGTGTTATCGTATCATACTTGAGGATGTGAGATGGGACTGACACATATCTACGCAGCATCGAGACATGGAACACATTGTGACTATTTGCTAGAGCTGGCAGTAGGGCTAATCTATATGCAACTGCTCCCACTTTGTCCAATATCTCAAAAGGACCTATAAATTGAGCACTAAGCTTGCCTTTCTTCCTAAATCGCTTCACACCTTTCATAGGAGATTTTTTTAAGAAGACTTGATCTCCAACTTTGAATTCCACATCATGCTGCTTGGCATCCGCATAACTTTTCTGACGGCCCTGAGCAGCGAGCATACGCTTTCTAATTAGTGCTATTGCATCCTGAGCTTCTCTAACAGCTTCGGGTCCAAGAAGTTGCCTTTCTCCTACCTCATCCCAATGTAATGGCCATCAACACCTTCTTCCATAAAGTAGCTCGTAAGGTGCCATCCCGATTGTTGACTGATAGCTATTGTTGTAGGAGAATTCTATCAGCGACAAATACTTACTCCATGATCCTCCAAAATCAAGTACACAAGCACACAACATATCTTCTAAAATCTGTATGGTACGCTCGAATTGTCCATCAGTCTAAGGATGAAATGCCATACTAAGACTTAACTTGGTACCCATGGCTTGCTGCAAGCTTCCCCAAAATCTTGATGTAAACACTGATCCTCTATCGGACACTATGGTCTTAGGGATTCCATGCAGTCTTACTATTTCTTGAACATAAATGTCTGCATACTGATTTGCTGTATACGTAGTCTTGACAGGCAGGAAATGAGCTGACTTGGTTAGTCTATCTACTACTACCCAAGTCGAGTTGTGCTGCTTATTTGTTCGTGGCAATCCCGCCACAAAATCCATGGCTATGTCATCCCATTTCCATTATGGAATACTATGTGGTTGCAATAAGCTTGCAGGCTGCTGATGTTCTGCTTTCACTTGCTGTCATATTAAGCATTTAAACACCTACTCCGCTACATCTTTCTTAATTTCTGGCCACCAATATAACGCCTTGAGGTCGTGAGTCATCTTAGTCGATCCTAGGTGAAATAAGTATGGGGTATTGTGTGCTTCTTCTAAAATCTTCATCTTAATCCCTTGATCATTCGGCACGCATTCTCGATCCTTATATCTCAAAAACCCCTGTCCTGAGATCGAGAAATTTGTGGCCTTGCCTTCTTTAACTGCATCCATATGTGCTACTAATGTGTCATCATGCCCTTACCTAATCCGTATATCTTCTAACAGACTTGACTGGATGGAAAAGTTAGCCAGTTTACCAATGACTACTTCTATTCCAGCATTGATCAACTCCTGCTGCAGTGGCTTTTCTATTCCAGCTAACGTTGCTAGACTTCCATAATTTTTCCTACTTAGCGCATCAACAACTACGTTTGCCTTTCCTGGGTGGTATAGGATTTTGCAGTCATGATCCTTCACTAATTCTAACCACCTGCGCTGCCTCTTGTTAAGCTCCTTTTGCGTGAAGAAATATTTTAAGCTTTTGTGGTCCGTATAAATCTCACACCGTTCTCCATAAAGATAATGGCGCCAGATTTTCAACTCCATATCGTCTGTTGGATAGTGTTGATCGTATTCCTTCAGCTGCCTTGAGGCTTAAGCTATTACCTTGTAGTTCTGCATCAACACACAACCCAAACCTTGCTTTGAAGCATCCTAGTAGACTACAAACTTGTCGTTGGGTGTCGGTACACAAAGTACTGGTGTTGAGCATAGCTTATCCTTAAGCAACTGGAAGCTCTCTTCACACTTATCCATCCAGCTGAACCTTTTCTGTTTCTAGGTCAGGTTGGTGAGTGGAGTGGCTATCTTAGAAATACCCTCTACAAACCTCCAATAATAACTTGCTAATCCCAGAAAACTTCTTACCTCAGACGCGTTCTTTGGTCTTGGCCAATCCTTCACAACCTCTACCTTAGATGGGTCTACAACAACTCCTTCCTTGGATACTATGTGGCCGAGGAATGCTACCTACGAAAGCAAAAATTCGACTTTTTGAACTTAGCGTAAGGTTGATGCTCCTTTAGTCGTAACAAGGTCATCCTTAAATGTTCCTCGTGTTCGATTTCGTCCTTCGAGTATACCAGAATATCGTCGATGAATACTACGAAAAATTTGTTTAAATAATCCTTGAAGACCCTATTCATTAAATCCATGAATGCAGCTGGAGCATTGGTAAGACCAAAAGACATAACTAGAAACTCGTAATGTCCATAACGAGTTCTAAAAGCTGTCTTAGGAATATCTTGTACCTTGAGTTGATGATACCCGAACCGTAGATCAATCTTCGAAAACACGGTTGCTCCCCAGAGTTGATCAAACAAGTCGTCAATCTGGGGTAGCGGGTACTTGCTCTTAATCGTTACCTTATTCAGCTCGCAGTAATCTATACATATTTGCATACTTCCGTCCTTCTTCTTCAAAAATAGAACCGGTGGTCCCCATGGCGAATGGCTTGGTCTAATGAAACCCAAGTCTAAGAGTTCTTGTAATTGCGTCTTTAACTCTCTGAGTTTGGTAGGTACCATCCGGTATGGTGCCTTTGAGATAGGCTCGGTGCCTGGTACTAGTTCGATTGTGAAGTAAATTTCTCGAGTCGGCGGCAGCCCTGGTAAGTCGTCACGAAATACTTCTTAGAATTCCTTTACAATGCGGACGTCTCAAACCTTTAGTGGTGTTTCCTTTACCACATCTATGACGCTGGTTAAGAATGCTTGACATCTATTTTCTATCATCCTCTGAGCTTTGAGAGATGAAATAAGTGGTGTGCGTAGTCCTAAAACTTTTCCCATAAAGCATAGTCTCTGACCGTCAGGAGTCTCGAACGTTACTTGCTTACGTCTACAGTCGATGGTTGCGCCATGCCTTGCTAGCCAATCCATTCCCAGTATCATGTCGAAGTCTTTGATGTCTAGCTCTATCAGGTCTCCTTCTAGTTCTATGCCCTCAATTTTGATCGGTACGCCCCATATTATCTGTGATGATAGGACTACTTTACCCGAAGGCAATTCTGTTACAAACCTAGTTCTAAATCTTTCATAAGGTTTGTCTAATTTCTCTATCATTCCTAACGAGATATACGAGTGAGTGGCTCCCGAATGAAATAATACTGAACATACATTATTGAGGATAGGAATTTGACCTGTGACCACTTTATTGCTAGCGTCAGCTTCTCCCTGAGTTAAGGCAAAGACTCTGGTAGGAACCATCTTATTGTCCTTTTTTTCTTCTAGCTTGAGATGGGGACATTCTCTTTTCCAATGTCCTTCTTGAACACAATTGTAGCATCCCTTAGTGTTTGCATGACACTCACCAGGATGTTTCTTTTGGCACTTAGAGCACTGCAGGTATTCTACATAACCCGACCTACTACCCCCATTGTTCGTTTGTGCTCTTTTATCATTGTCGGGCTGTTTGTTGTCAGGATGCCTTCTCTTCTGACCATTACTATTGTTGCTATGCTGATGGCTGTTGTGGTTGTTGTTCCGACCATTCTGAGGTTGACTCTGCTGTTTAGGCTCAAGCTTACTAGCTTCCTCCTTACTAACATTTGCCTGAAGCCTTTCTACTTCTATAGTCGTTTCTAGAGCATCAGCATACGTAGTATTTCCTGGGTTTGCTAGTTTAACCCCTAGCTCAATCTTTGGTCTAAGTCCTCTAACAAACTTGGTAACTCTCAGAAAGTCAGTTGGAACCATCTCTAGTGCAAACTTAGCTAATCAGTTGAACTGCCGAGCATACTCTGCTACCGTCAAGTTGCCTTGCTTCAGACTAGTGAACTCCTCGACCCTTGTAGCAATGACTGCCGAGTTGTAGTACTTTTTGTGGAATAGCTCCACAAATCTGGTCCATGTCATGGTGGCGACATCGTGAGTCTGCTGAACTAAGTCCCACCATATTCTAGCATCTTTCTTAAGCAGAGATGAAATGCAGGATATGCGGTCCGTGTTGCCGAGATTCATGTGCGCTAGGATCAGCTCTACATTTTTTAGCCACTCTTTCGTCTCGAAGGGGTCTGTTTTCCCTTCAAAGTTTGGAGCTTGTTGCTTACGAAACCGCTCATAGATTGGCTCCATGTACTGAGTAGGGTATGGCGCATAGTTTGGCATTGGCCATCCCCCATACGGACCTACTTGTTGGGGTGCTGGAGCCGTTTGCTGAGGCTGTGATTGCAGCGAAGGCTGAGTCTAAGTCAGAGCCTATTGTCGTTGTTGTTGCAGTACTTCCTCCACTTGCTGTCGTAGTCTGACAATTTCTGCAGTGTTATCAACCGGCAGCGGCGGTGCACTTCGGTTAGCAACAACACGTACTCCTCTTCTACGAACTGGAGGGGCTTCAGTAGTCTCAGGAGCGACGCTAGAGGCATTGACATTGGTGCGTGCAGACCTTCTAAGTGACTTCTTCAGCAGAGTTCTAACAGTCGAGAAAACATGTTAGAACTTACCCTAATAGGCTCTAAAACAAAACTTAATATAAGCAAACATAACTCGGACCTATTAATTATGATTTATTAGGAAAAAATTATACAAGCCTTCTTTATCATTAGGGTGTGTTTCTATACTTAGAAAAATAAGCCATCTTTATTATTTTCTAAGTGTGTTTCTAATCATCCTATATGACTTAATTATCAGGCTCGAAACTCATCGTTGTTCCAAAGTTAACCATATTGAGGGAGGGCTGGGATCAGTAAAATCGTTCCCACTACTATGGCCCCCTAACTCTCAATATAGAACCCGATTCATTGATTTGTATCCACCTTCACCAAACTTGGTCATTATTTATTATGATTGTAAAAAAAATCAAACTCATACATGTCATTAAAAAATAACAATGATATTTATTTGGAAAAATAATTTTCACTAAGTACAATCATAAATGCAAAGATAATAAATAAAATAAATAAAGAAACTAATCTAATCTAAAAATCAGGATCTTCTACATCTGACCCTTCATCTAACATATCATCATCTATCCCCTCATAATCATCATTATTGTGAGCCTTAAAATTTCCTCTAGGAAGATTCGTAAAGATTCTATTCTTTTGCTCATTTGAGAATTGGAATTCCATCTTAGAGGTGAACCTAAGTATGAGAAAATAATATCTCATAGCTACTGGTAATTCATCTTCATTATCTATAGTCTCCCATATTTCTTCTAAAGATGCAATTACAATAGGATAATCTTTAAAAAGTCTAATCACTAAAACATATTGCTCAGTTGCTCTCATCATGATTTGTTTAGTTATTTGGAGGTGACCTATCTCATGGTGGAATAAGAGTAATCTCCAAGTCATTCTTTCTAACACTCCTACTGTATTTCTTGGCTCTCTAATTCTTTTCAAGGCCTTAATGGCTCAGATATCCTCATAGGTTAAGGCTCCATCCATTCTTAACTAAAAACATAAGGTTAAACACATAAACATAATAACTATAACATAAACACTTACCATGGCGGTTAGATTCAGATCTTGAGCGTGTGTATCAAGGAGAACTTCATGCAAATAGACCTGGCTCTGATACCAACTGTAATGACCCAACTATTTCTAAGACCTTGGACCATTATCACTACTAGACATAGCTACTAATTTAAATAAAACATACATAACAAATAATCATAACTTTATTAAAATTCTAAAATAATTATTGTATCAATAACATAAAATGTGATAGAGTATGGGATCCCATTGCTTTTAAAAAAACATAACTTTAAATTCTAATTTGCGGAATTACATTAAGAAAAGCATAATTTAAAAGACTAAAAATAAATAACTTCTTCCTCGATCCACACGCAGTCCATTGAATCCCTTCACCCTTAACATACAAGCCAAGCTACCAAGAATCCTTCCGCCTTCATATCTATTTTCCTGCATCACACTAAAAAATAAAGGAGTGAGCCTAATGCGCAGCAAGGAAAATATACTAACAATCATAGATCATAAACATATGACTAATAAAACATATATCATATAGGACTATAATGGCCATCATACTTCTTGGGGCTTGTTAACTAAGCAAGTCATATGCCCATAAATTTTGTGGGGCTTGCTATCTAAGCAAGTCATATGCGTATAAATTATTGGGGCTTGTTAGCTAGACAAGTCATATGCCCAAGGACTATAAAACATACTATACATATACATATAATAACATAAGCTTAACATAACATAAACATAACATAACATAACATAAAAGCACATAAATTCTATCCTATTTTCCTTACCAAAAGCCGGGATATTTGGGAACAAGAACAGAATTTAGAAACTCCTATAAACCAACAGTAGAAAAAGGGTGAGAATCTTTAAGAATAAAGATGACTATGGGAACTAAACCATCAAGAAGAAACTTACCAAGAAAGACCTTTAGTTTCAAGAACTTAAACACCTAATAAAGAATCAATAACAAGAGTTAGGATCTGAATAAAAGAAACTAAAGAAAACTAAAGAATTATAAAGAACTGGACTTAAGGAATAGGAATACCTTGGCTGACCTTATGGATTGGTCTAAACCTCGATACCGAAATCACACTATTTCTTACTTCCCAAGTGTTTATAAAAGCTTAGAATGATAAAGCTTTAATCCAAAACCCAAGTGGATCTCTCTATAGTAACACTAGCATCTTGGAGGCTCTGATCAAATGCTTGAAGAATGATGAAAATGGTTGAGCACTAGGTCCTATTTATAGAGTTCAAGGAGTGAAACTAACCTGTAACGACCCAAATTCCCTAATAAGGTTTTGGACCTTGATTAGGAGGCCGGGAGGGCCATAATTGATTTATTGTGCTATTATATGATTATATGCATGATTATGTGGGTCATATTATTATATGATGATAAAGGCATGCATGGGGCTATATACTCTGCTGTGAGGGTAATATGGTAATTTGGCTCATCGAGAGCGTAATTGCATACTTGCGTATATATTGGTAAGCTAAATTTGAGACCACATTATTATGTGGATATATCTGTGATCTACGACTTGAGACGATCCTAGTGAGCAAATTAGCGAAAAAGTCATGGCGGGGATTTATACCCGGCTCGGGGTGAGCCTAGGGGTATAAACGGGAATTCAGTGAGCATATTGGAGTCTATTTTTTAACATCGAGGAATATATTTGGAGATTAGTTAGGTATCGGGAATTAAGTGGTAAATATTTAAGACACTTGAGGAATTAGTGGGAATCGGGAGCAATGACTAAAATGCCCTTAGAATGTTTAAAGGTTTAGTTATTATTGGGAGGGCAAGGTGGTCATTTGGCTTACTTAAGGTTAGGCTATGTTCTGCTTTTTGATGTTAGTGGAGGTTGTAGATAAACTTAGAAACTTAAGGAAAAGAAAAGAAGAAGGAAAGAAAGGAAAATAGAACACTTAGATATCTCACTCTCTCTCATTCGGCTGGGGCATCTCTTCACCATTTCTTGTGGGTTTTGGAGCTGGAATTCTAGAGCAAGCTCAGGATGGAGCTTGGGGCTAGGGACTTTGGCAAAGCTTGAAGAACTAGCAGAATTAAGCCAGTCAATTGAGGTAAGTTTTAAGGTTTTCTGATGTGTATTTCTGGGTTTTAATGAGATAGTTTTTAAGTTTGAGTTTTGGATGGAATAAAGGGATATGAACCTGAGGAGTTGAAGGGCTTGAAGCTGGTTGGATGCTAGAACGATTCTACAGCTGAGGTAAGGATTAATTTGAAGTTTGATGGTTGAATTTGAGAGTTTTCATGGCTGGTTTTGAGTTTGTGGGTTTGAAATTTCAGAAGTTGGAATTGGGATTTTGGTGAGTCTTAGGCTGGATTTTTGGTTGGGTTGTGTTGTCTAAATCATTATAATGTTGTTATTATTAATTGGTTTTGAGTTGGGGGCTTTAGGATGGTTTTAGGTGAGGTTTAGAGATTGAAAATGGTGGTTATTTCTGGGTTCGAAGGGTCGGGCCGCGGCATGGTTCTTGGTGAGCCGCGGCCCTTCGATGTTGTGGCATGCTGAGGAAGGAGGGCGGGCCGCGGCATGATCCAAGCAATGCCGCGGCCCTTACCTGTTTTTGTGCCCATGGAGGGTTCTGTCAGGGGCCATGCCGCGGCATGGATGGCCCATGCCGCGGCGCTTAAGGGATTTTGGGATTTTGAGAATTTAGGCTTGGGAATTTAACCTAGGGTGCTCGGGGTTGAGTCTTTTACCATATTTGGTGAAGTTCAATGTTCCGAGGACTAGAACTTGGTTTAGAAGCTCATTTAAGATTGTTAATGGTAACCTTTATCTTGGTTGTGACTAGGTGCTAAGCTAGGGCTCGGGGATCGGATCGCGCTCAAGGAACATCGCTTATAACTAGCTCGTTTGAAAGCCAAAGGTAAGAAAGCTGCACCTGATTATGTGGCTAGGTTGGGACTAAGTGTTCCCTATGTTTGTATGCATTGTTATGTGAATGTGATTAACCAGGTGGACACGATGGGACTAAGAGCTCCCTACATTTGTATATCATGTCGTGAGATGGTGTTATTATGCCATGGGACACGCGATTACCGGCCTAAGGGTGTCGGGATCACTATTGCGCACTGGGGCGCGGCTCGGCCACTGGGAGCTGAGGCAGCTTATTTGTCACTGAGCTCGGTTAAGTTGGCCTGAGTCAGTGAGTATTACACTGGGGGCGGCCCTAAGGAGCCGAAGACAGTGCGTTAAATAGAGGGTGCGACTAAGGGCGCCAACCCTGAATGTTATTTGATGGATATGATAACTTACTGATTATACATGTGAATATTGTGTTATGGATATAGTTGGTTGACTGTCTAGATGACAACTGTTATCACTATTTGGATGAATGTTATGAAATATTGAATTCTTGGTTGAGCTTTGTGAAATATTTGATAAGTGTTGCTAATTTTGCTATGTTATTATGATTTCTTGCTGGGCCTTGGCTCACGGGTGCTACGTGGTGCAGGTAAAGGAAAGGGTAGGCTGAATCGACCAGGAGTTGGAGAGCTCTGGGGGCGAGGTGTACATCGTCAGCTGCTCGGCCGCCACGGTCGAGAAATTGTACAGGAACGGAAACCTAAAATGTATATTTTGCCATTAGAGTGGCTTGAACTATTTGTAATTTCTAGAATTTATTGTAACTAAGACATCTAAACCCTATTTTGAGTCTCCAAGTATTAACCCGTCATTTTTAATGAGAATAGCCTGTTTGTGACCAAAATCTTTTTATTCCTACTCTGATAATGGTATAGAGTCTACACTTTGTCTGAATGACTTGATTAGCAAGTCTTGCACTATTTTAAACACACAGTGTAACGGTCTTGGTTATCCAGGGCGTTACAACTTGGTATCAGAGCCGTCTGGGTTTATGGGTTCCTGAAGATTAGCTGGACATGTACACTCGCCGCTAAAGACAAGCTCGACTCAAGGGTTTGTAGTGGAATACATGAAATTGTATGCTTAAGTGCTTGAATGAGATATGGGTGTATTAATTGGTATGATTAATAGGGAGCATGAGATACTGATAGGGCCTGGCCCTTGACTGCTGTGTGATGCTATTAAGGCATGCTGTTTAGCATTGCTCTTGCATGTGGATGAATACATGGATAATGATGATATATGGATTGCGGGTTATTATATGTTTAAATTGAACTTATATGTTATACCTGTTTATTGGCATGGAGGGCATAAAAGGTATGAACGCATCTAGTGATAAAGAAATTTGATAATTTATGCATAATATGGGTGTTTGATATGTTTTATGTGTGTTTGATTGTTATGATTATTTGGATCTGCCCTTGAGATGGTTTTGGGTATAAACGTCAGGGCTGAGGAGTTTAGTCGGTGAAGACAGATTAATTCAGGGTGTATGTATTGAGAATGGTCAATCAGATTCAGTTTTGGTTTTGGTAAGGATAGAAGATGACAGTTGGGGGTTGGAATCCTCCACCTGCCCTTGAGATTCGTAGCAGATGTTTGCTGATATATGAGTCAGGCTGTGAGGTCTGATAAAATGGATTGGATGGATGAAAAAGGCAAGTTACTGAGGAGGAACAAACAGGAATTATTGTACGGAAGTCTTATTCTCTAGTTTTGAGGAAGGTTTGGGTTTGTTCAGGAATCAATTAATGAATGGGTGTGGCTAATCCTGTTCTTAGTAACATGAGAAGGATAAATTAGGACAAAGTAGCCGTACTAGGTAGTTGTGGCAAAAGGGTGTCAAAAGTGGCAAGATAGCGGTGTTATGTATTGCCGAGTTTGGTGGGTTGGTCGATCCACTTTGGGTTATGGTACAAATGGATGAAGTCGGAGATGATAAGTCATTTGCGAGTTAAACTCTGAGATGGTTGTCTGTGCTTGGGCAGTAGAGAGAGGGCCTCATTATCTAAGATGAAAAGAATACAGGTGATGATATTTTCGTTCGTGGAAATGTAGTAAGTGTGGCTACTCGGTGATTGGAAGAATGAGAACCTTTGGTGGTTTTATGGCTCCTGGTTTGGACAGGAAGGGGGTTCAGTGTACAGGTTGGCCATTGAGGCAAGGAAGACTGGGATACTGTACTCATTTAAAGCCCAAGGTTAGTTTCTCAGAAGTGACCAGTGGATTGGATAGCCTTTGCTTTGGTTGGGAAAAAGAGCTGAAAGGATTTGGTGCTGTGCGTCTATTAGGAAGGATTCAGATGAGTATTTGTTGAGGAAAGTTAATATGTTATATAAGGGACAACCCTGGACAGTCATGAGTATCTCTTGAAGTATATTGATTGGACTGAATGGGAATTAAATTAGTCAATAGGAATGTAGATGAGAATGCAGTTTTCGGGCACAGCTTGGAACTTGGGTATGGAAGGAGTTGGTATCGGGGACGCAATGAGGGATGATATTAGGTTGGCTTAAGGAATTATTGAGTCACCTGGAGAAGTATGCGACTTATAAGTGAATTGGGTAGAGTATTGTGTCGTGGGACTTGTAGATGTTGCCTGTTAGGGATGAAGAGTTTAAATGCCTCGTTACAAGACAGGACAATGTCTTCAGGAATTGATTATCGATCTGGTTATTACTAGATAAGGATCAAGGAAAGAGACATCTCAGGAATTATTACTTGTACCGAGAGGGGTGTGATGTATTAACAGTAAGGATTCCTAATCGCTTTGTACTTCAATAACATGGGCAAGTCTGACAGACAGAGAATAGAGAAATGACATGGATGGGTTGTATTTAGATTCACTGGTGATAGGGTAAACCACTCCCCAGCTAGAGGTAGAACATGAACGACTACTATACTGATGATATCACGACTGAAGCAGCAGGGTCAGAGGTAAGGCTTCAGAAGGTATTAACTTCGATCTTCAAAGGTATTCAAGATTCAGCTACAGGAAGAGAAGAGATTCGATTGGAAGCACACTAAGATCAATGAACATATCAGCTACTACTTGGAGTATCCTCGAAGACAGTCATAACGTAAGGATATTGAGTATGAAGAGTTCGTCAAGTATGGGGAACATTGATGGGTTGTAAGAAAGGAGCAGTAACTCTTGAGTTTAAAAGGGGAGATCCTCACAGTGGTTAATATTGGTACCTGGAGTGGGAAATCTGTTGCAAGGGAAAGGTTAGAACTTTAGCTAGTATGATGAATACTACTTGAATTGTATCAGTGGGGCAAGACAGACTGGATTAGTTTGTGGGATTCCATATGAGTATCCAAGAAATTTGTCAAGAAGTACGTCTGCGTAAAGAGATGGAATGGTGATAAGATTGGTATCAGTGATAGAATTAGATCTAAGACGTTGTATTGAATGATTTTAACAAAGCGGTGAGAGTTAAGGTCTCAATTGTTGAGTAGGATGACGTTCCTCAGGAAGGATCTTTGATCTGGTTAATACCAGCTAGAGATCAGGAATAGTTAAGGATCTTTGATCTGGTTATTACCAGCTAAAGATCGGGTGCAGTTAGGGATCTTTGACCTGGTTATTACCAGTTGGAGATCAGGGAAGCGGATAGGTAGGAGGTTGCTATTACATTAGATAAGGGCACTAAGGATGCTGAGTTATGTGTTGAGAGTTTGGTCAATGTCAAACTATTTTGTGAAATAGGTGGAAAGAGTATCCAAAGATTATCTGAATTGGACTTGTAATTGTCTTGATCGACGGCACAGTGATGTATTCTGGTTAGAACTTTGTTAAGGTTGAAGAATGCCTTGGAAGTAAGAGTTTCCCTAGGCAAGCATGATGGTACATGTAGTTGGGTTGAGTTCCACGTCTTTGTACAGATTAGAAACGGTTGCTATGTTGCTTTGACACCTCAAGACAGGAGGAAGTGATGGTCTATGCATGATGTTGGTTAAAGGATCCGACTAGAACTAGGGTGGAGTTTCTAGTAGGCTTAATAGCCAGTGGATACTTGGAATTATTATTGTATACAGGAACAAGAACGACAGTTAAGGAAATCCCAGATGAAAGGAATTAAAGGCAAGTCTTGATTAAGTTAGCTAAGGATTCTACGGTGTTACGTATAAGTTTATCGTGATATAAGGACCAAATCTGGACTCTGGTGGACACCGAAATTACATGGAAATTCTGGATGAATCTCATACTATTCTCTTGATCTTCTCGCCCAGACATTATGAAAAGGTATAATAATTTGAAGGTTTTGTATTGGAGGCCTAGGTAGAGAGGAATATAATGAATGAGGAACAAAATTCTTAACCTGATAGCAGTTCGTGATAGGCATCGTAGCCTTTGAGTATGTTATAATGAGAATAAGGAAATATCGTGATAGGTATCGCAGAGAGACTGCCAAGACGGTTGGGTCATCATGGATCAGCATCTGGGGAGAACTTGCTTTTATCAGTAAGGACAATTTAAACAGCTGACCAGTATTCAGAACTTCAAGCGAGATGGGTGGTAAGCCTCCATGGAATTCAGAGTTAATTTCATTGAACAAGGACTTTATCTTACTCTCAGGTCTTGGGAGGATTAAGAAAGGCGATGAACAGATAATCGGAATCTGATGAGTTTTATTATTTACAGACTAATGGTAAATCAAAGAGAAAGGGAGTTATCCAGTTATTGGAAGAACACTTGATAAAATGGAATATAAGAAGGATTGTATATCATCCCTTCGTTGGAATGAGATAAGTGATATGTTGTATTTGGATCTGGAGGTAGATCAGGGGATCATTGAGATTATTAAAAGATTAGAGCATAGGTTGGAGAAACCCATGTGTTGATTGATAAGGATCTACAGATAAAGATGAAGATAATCCATGTGGAGTGACCGGTTCAATCATGGGATTGAAAGAATGAGATTCTGGGGAATAAGATTGTACCTCGAGTTAAGGTAACACACTAGAAATGGTAGGGTCAAGGAATGACCGGGATAGCTGGAATCAGTTATGTGGAAGTGGTGTTCCGGGTAGTTCAGATAAAATTTCGAGGACGAAATTTCTGTAAGGAGGGGATAGTTGTAACGACCCAAATTCCCTAATAAGGTTTAGGACCTTGATTAGGAGGCCGGGAGGGCCATAATTGATTTATTGTGCTATTATATGATTATATGCATGATTATGTGGGTCATATTATTATATGATGATAAAGGCATGCATGGGGCTATATACTCTGCTGTGAGGGTAATATGGTAATTTGGCTCATCGAGAGCGTAATTGCATACTTGTGTATATATTGGTAAGCTAAATTTGAGACCACATTATTATGTGGATATATCTGTGATCTACGACTTGAGACGATCCTAGTGAGCAAATTAGCGAAAAAGTCATGGCGGGGATTTATACCCGGCTCGGGGTGAGCCTAGGGGTATAAACGGGAATTCAGTGAGCATATTGGAGTCTATTTTTTAACATCGAGGAATATATTTGGAGATTAGTTAGGTATCGGGAATTAAGTGGTAAATATTTAAGACACTTGAGGAATTAGTGGGAATCGGGAGCAATGACTAAAATGCCCTTAGAATGTTTAAAGGTTTAGTTATTATTGGGAGGGCAAGGTGGTCATTTGGCTTACTTAAGGTTAGGCTATGTTCTGCTTTTTGATGTTAGTGGAGGTTGTAGATAAACTTAGAAACTTAAGGAAAAGAAAAGAAGAAGGAAAGAAAGGAAAACAGAACACTTAGATATCTCACTCTCTCTCATTCGGCTGGGGCATCTCTTCACCATTTCTTGTGGGTTTTGGAGCTGGAATTCTAGAGCAAGCTCAGGATGGAGCTTGGGGCTAGGGACTTTGGCGAAGCTTGAAGAACTAGCAGAATTAAGCCAGTCAATTGAGGTAAGTTTTAAGGTTTTCTGATGTGAATTTCTGGGTTTTAATGAGATAGTTTTTAAGTTTGAGTTTTGGATGGAATAAAGGGATATGAACCTGAGGAGTTGAAGGGCTTGAAGCTGGTTGGATGCTAGAACGATTCTACAGCTGAGGTAAGGATTAATTTGAAGTTTGATGGTTGAATTTGAGAGTTTTCATGGCTGGTTTTGAGTTTGTGGGTTTGAAATTTCAGAAGTTGGAATTGGGATTTTGGTGAGTCTTAGGCTGGATTTTTGGTTGGGTTGTGTTGTCTAAATCATTATAATGTTAGTTATTATTAATTGGTTTTGAGTTGGGGGCTTTAGGATGGTTTTAGGTGAGGTTTAGAGATTGAAAATGGTGGTTATTTCTGGGTTCGAAGGGTCGGGCCGCGGCATGGTTCTTGGTGAGCCGCGGCCCTTCGATGTTGTGGCATGCTGAGGAAGGAGGGCGGGCCGCGGCATGGTCCAAGCAATGCCGCGGCCCTTACCTGTTTTTGTGCCCATGGAGGGTTCTGTCAGGGGCCATGCCGCGGCATGGATGGCCCATGCCGCGGCGCTTAAGGGATTTTGGGATTTTGAGAATTTAGGCTTGGGAATTTAACCTAGGGTGCTCGGGGTTGAGTCTTTTACCATATTTGGTGAAGTTCAATGTTCCGAGGACTAGAACTTGGTTTAGAAGCTCATTTAAGATTGTTAATGGTAACCTTTATCTTGGTTGTGACTAGATGCTAAGCTAGGGCTCGGGGATCGGATCGCGCTCAAGGAACATCGCTTATAACTAGCTCGTTTGAAAGCCAAAGGTAAGAAAGCTGCACCTGATTATGTGGCTAGGTTGGGACTAAGTGTTCCCTATGTTTGTATGCATTGTTATGTGAATGTGATTAACCAGGTGGACACGATGGGACTAAGAGCTCCCTACATTTGTATATCATGTCGTGAGATGGTGTTATTATGCCATGGGACACGCGATTACCGGCCTAAGGGTGTCGGGATCACTATTGCGCACTGGGGCGCGGCTCGGCCACTGGGAGCTGAGGCAGCTTATTTGTCACTGAGCTCGGTTAAGTTGGCCTGAGTCAGTGAGTATTACACTGGGGGCGGCCCTAAGGAGCCGAAGACAGTGCGTTAAATAGAGGGTGCGACTAAGGGCGCCAACCCTGAATGTTATTTGATGGATATGATAACTTACTGATTATACATGTGAATATTGTGTTATGGATATAGTTGGTTGACTGTCTAGATGACAACTGTTATCACTATTTGGATGAATGTTATGAAATATTGAATTCTTGGTTGAGCTTTGTGAAATATTTGATAAGTGTTGCTAATTTTGCTATGTTATTATGCTTTCTTGCTGGGCCTTGGCTCACGGGTGCTACGTGGTGCAGGTAAAGGAAAGGGTAGGCTGAATCGACCAGGAGTTGGAGAGCTCTGGGGGCGAGGTGTACATCGTCAGCTGCTCGGCCGCCACGGTCGAGAAATTGTACAGGAACGGAAACCTAAAATGTATATTTTGCCATTAGAGTGGCTTGAACTATTTGTAATTTCTAGAATTTATTGTAACTAAGACATCTAAACCCTATTTTGAGTCTCCAAGTATTAAACCGTCATTTTTAATGAGAATAGCCTGTTTGTGACCAAAATCTTTTTATTCCTACTCTGATAATGGTATAGAGTCTACACTTTGTCTGAATGACTTGATTAGCAAGTCTTGCACTATTTTAAACACACAGTGTAACGGTCTTGGTTATCCAGGGCGTTACATAACCCCTTTTAATTTGAATAAATAAATGATTATAAAATGGAAAAGATTTGAATTTTCGTCCAACTAACGCCCAGAACTCGGTCAAAATCGTTCAAAGGCAGATCTAAGTGGTTAAGGCTATTTTTTAAAATTCAAAAAGTCAAACTTCCAAAAATATACACAAAGGGTGATATATCACCCCCCTATAGGCGATATATCGACTCTACCCTAGTCCCGAGCCCTTGTTCGTACGTTCGTGCAAAGTCGACGTGTTTTCCGTATCTTCCATTAGGCGATATATCAGCTCCTATGCTGTGATATATCGGCATACGTGAATATATTAAACACGTATTTGCAATTTTTTAGTATATTTTGAATTGAATAAACAGCTTTGACTGAGTCATAATACGATTCTAACAGTTTTTGGAAGGTTCTAGAGCTTCTAGATCTTTATTTTATTAAAACTACTCATCAAAATACTTAATTCCTTAATAATCATTGTTAACCCTTGATTTGGTCAACGACAAAGAACAAAAAAGGAAATCAAGAAAAGAATCAAATGGGAAGAAAGTGACACAAGAAATTTATAGTGGTTTGGCCCCAATTAGATGGTAATGACCTACGTCCACTTAGTGCTCTTATTGATATTGGATCCCAATACTGTGATCAAAGTACTAGGGTTCTTTGAGTTTCACAAGCCTTAGGAGAATTACAATTTCTGGTGGATAATCACACTATGCTTTTCTCTTTGAATAGATTAAAAGTTCCAAAGTTAAAAGTCCCTTCCTTGAGCCCTCTCATTCTTATTTATAGGCTCAAGGAGGTTACATGGGCTAATGGGCCTTAATTACAATTAAGATTAATATGTCAAGGTAATAAAAGAAAATATAATGAATATAATTATTACAGGATTATGTATATCAAAGGAAATAAATTGAAGCATGCGACCAGACTGGTCGCACCTAAACGCAAGACCTGATGAAGCAATAATCATCTGGTCGATAGGAAAAATTCATCCCTTCACTTCAGAACTGCCACGTGCCAACCGCGTGTAAGAAATTCTTGCCACGTCATCAGGAGCCATTTTTTGGGTAAACATTTTCCCCCCAAGTTTATTTTACTGCGACCAGCATAAAGTAAACTTAGGAGACTGACCCTTCGTATATCCCACCAAATCTGTCAGAGCCGTCCATGCCTTCTCGAAAAAGGCAACTAATCATGTCTTTTCAGTTTCCCAAAAATTGTCTGACGACTATCGTGCTTTCCCATGCCTTGAAAAGTTAATCCCATCATTGCCTCTTTTACAACGCCACGATCAATTATAAATAAACCATTCTTTACACTTTTAACTTTTTACCAGTCCTCTTTTCCTCAAGAACTCTGAAGAACAAACCAAAACAGACTCAGAAAAATTCGCTGATCCAAGGTGCGCCTGCCCAATCGTTTGAATCCGTGCTCAAATCTTCACTCCAATCTTTTAGCCAAGTAAGTTTTCTAATCAATTCCTTTCTGCTATGTTGTGCTGTGCAATGCCTATTTTCCCTTTATTTTAGGTTCTGAGTTCTCGAACATTTCTGTCTATTCGTGCAAAATTGTTTCAGGGTAAATGGGTACGTTGATCTGCGCTAAATATGGTAGGAAAATAACAGTTTGCTGGGGTTAGGAATCAGTTTGGTAGTCAGGATAATTAATTTAGGGTGTAAAATCGAAGTAAAAATTCGATTTTTAAGCCTGTAGAAAAACTGGGTTTTTTTCTCCCCTTCAGAGTCGAAAAAGTTTCTCCTGAAAAAACTTTTTACTTTAGCTTTTTGATCCATTTTCCAAACTGTTCGCGAAGGATTTAGTGTTTCTGTTAGAATGCTGCTAGTCCTATAAAAGCTTAACTTTTATACACGAGCAACGTTATTCCAACTCTTAACACCTTTTAGTCTTTTGGGCCGTAGATTCTCATCTCCCCTTCTCTATTCGCATATTTTCATGTAAGATCCATGGGGGGTTGAGAGGCCAATTGACGACGACCAGCTCGCTTAGCTACTCGTGGGTGAAGAACAACCATTGCTACTCATCCCAGAGATTCCTTTTTCTCGTATTCCAACCAACAGACCTCTATCCAGTACATCAAATATGGGTAGAGTAAAATCCACTGCCTAGAAAAGAAACCAACCATACCTTCTGTAAATCATCTTGCTCCTCAGGCTGGAAGTCCTTCGACCAGTGGTCGAGCTGAAAACATGCATCCCGAAATCCAAAGACAGGCCCAACCCCAGGATGTCCTTCGACCAGACGTTGAATGGTTGCTCCTCCTAGCCAAATCACTGCTAGGATGCTAACCAATTACCTCATGAAGTATGGAATTTCTGGGGTAACTTTATTCAAACCTACCAATGACCAGTGGGCAAACCTGCCTGGCTGCGCCTTCAGTGCCTGGTTGAGATATCACATTGAGGCAAGAGCAATCCTGCCTCTCCATCCTTTCTTCCAGGGAGTGGCCAATTACTTCGGGGTCGCTCCTTTCCAAATAACCCCAAATGGGTATAGAATGCTTTCCGCACTCTATATCCTTTACAGCCATAAAAAGTGGCTTGTCCCCACATCGCACGAGGTCAATTACTTGTTTGATCTTAAATCTAACCCCAACCAGGACAATACAGGGTTTTTTCATCTCTGGCACCAGGAATCGACCCGCATCTTCCTGAGTGAGACTACCTACAAGTCCAACGTAGGAAAGTACTTCCAGGAGTACTTCTTAACTACTGATCTAGTTGGCAACAACCTAGCCTTCACCCAAGGAGGTAACTTCTTTATTCTCTGGTTGTTTATTTCCTTTTATTTTATCTGCATCCTCCTTAGAAAATTAGCACTCTTCAGGTCCATGGCTGCGACCAGCTCCTACTCCAGAAATGGAGATTCGAGTAGCATCACTGGACAACATGACTAACGTAGAAAAAAGTGTCAAACAGCTGGTCACTGAAGCCAACCTAAGGCTGGTCGGGCTTCTGGCACCTCACCAGGACGTGAGGGAGTCAACGGTGGGGAGTGCCACTGGTGAAGAAATTCCCGAGCAACACCCAGACGTGTCGCAACCTCCAAGGAGGAGGACAACTGGGGTGACAATCAGGGAACCCTCCAGCACCCCGCGAGCAGATGCTCCCCCTGCCCCTTCGGGAAAGGGAAAAAAGAAAGTCTCAGAACCCTCTGAACCCATCGAAGAGTTTTCAGATGAGAAAGGTACTGTCTTCTCACTCTTAGACAGTTTGCCCATTCCCTGTCATTTATTTCATGGGGACGGCAACTTTAAGTACACTCCAAATTTAAATTCATATTTCTTCTAGGCAGAGAGTGAGTGTAGCAGTAGTTTAGTAAGTAATGTAGCGACTAATAGTTATAGCACGGGTACTCTACTTATAATTTCCTTGTTCTCATTTTCAGCTCCATCTATACATATCGTCTAACTGTCGCAATGTTTCCCCACTTGCAGATATGTCATCTGGAGATATGTTCGATCGCTACACTGCACCTACTGCTCCCTCGAGCAGGAAGAAAGAGAGCAAGTGACACCGCAGAGAAAGCAGCATGCCCCTTTAACCAAGAAGGCCCGGACTGAGGATCCTCCAGCAGCCGCTCCTTCAAAAGAAATAACGCCACCTCCTTCTCCACTTCACCAGCCGTCTCCATATGCACCAGCCGACCAGAACTCTACCTCTCCAGTGCCTACCGACCAACCTAGAGATTCCCTGACCAGTACTGTGGTCGGCTCGGCTAGAGAGAGAATATACAAACTCTCAAAGCACAAACGCAGCCGAGAGGCCATCGTCGGCACAAACTCCATGGAGGCTAATCAGATAATAAACCGAGGGCTGAATGAGATAGCCAGTGTGAGTTGCTTTCTATTGATGAGTTATTTTACTTTGTCATTTTCTACCATCATCTTATCTCTTTACCTGATCGCAGGGATTGCTGACTATAACCGCTGGTTGGCGCCGCACGGGGGCTTTGGTCACCCAGACCAAAGACTCCGACACCAAGCACACTGAGGAGACGAAGGTGCTCGAGGGGAAAAATGCTGAATTGCTCGAGAAAAACACAGAACTGCTCGAAAAGAACACTAAACTACTCGAGAAAAACTCCAAGCTAGCCGAAGAGCTTCAGCAGTTTTAAACTGCCCTGGCCAA
Source organism: Humulus lupulus (assembly GCF_963169125.1). NCBI lineage: Eukaryota > Viridiplantae > Streptophyta > Magnoliopsida > Rosales > Cannabaceae > Humulus > Humulus lupulus. The sequence goes on along the minus strand of NC_084802.1, from coordinate 217,190,663 downwards.
AGCCAATGAAGACAAAGAGAAGTTTAGGGAGTGTGCTAAACTTAACTATCAAGAGGCCAAACAGCTTGAGGCGAGCAGAAAGGAGACTTAGGAGCTGGAGAGGCGTGTTAAGGAGCTCGAGGAGACTAATGCCAACAATTTGGAAAGGTATAGGGAAGCCACCCACCATTGCTTTTATGATTTCTGGAAGCACAACCGTGGGGCCAACTTCAACTATCTTTCTAAGAGCCTGAGGCGAACTGAAATAGCCCGGTGTACTGCTCGCTTTGAGGAAGAAGAGAGAGCCAATGTTCTTGCCTCCCCAGAAATCTCCTTAGCCACAGGGATTGACGGCGCAGAAAATTAAGCTGGAACCATTGTCGACCAGGGAAATTCTCAAGACTCTCCTGCCTCATAGTATTTTTGTTTTTCTTTTAATTTTATCCTGTAAAAATAGTTTATATTTTTATTGTTGCATGAGCAGCTTTTTTCCTTTTAATAGGCACTTACATCCGAGCAGTAACTGCTCGTGGTGTAAAGGGATTCCTTTTTGATATTATAATATTTGCATTTTTATTATAACATCTGTTCGCATGATCGAACTTAGCATAGTACTTTGGTTTGATTTAACAAAATGACAAAAATTGTGAAAAATACTCTAAGTACCCTAGCATGATTTCACTTATTTTGCTCGTGTGTTTACATACCTTTTGATATGCATTGCTTACTAGATACCTTATATTCCCCCCAAGTGATTGAGGAGCTTTAGGTCCTCGGTCACTTGCCTTGACTAGTACCTGTTCGAACATTTCTGCTCGAAATAAATACTTGTAAAAATGAAAATATAGCAAAACAACACATGTAATGAGCAAATACTTGTAATAAATACAATAGTTGGCAAGATTGACTGGCTGTGCACAATCCCTCTATTTCTCGTAATAAATGGACAAATCGTGTCTGTACGAGCGATCACTAAAATGATCTTACACTTATAAGCGATCAGTCATAAAAATGGCTAACCCTTGTTCATAAACTTGTAAAAAGTAAAATTTATACAAGCCAATTCTTTAAGAAGAATTGTTTATTGATAGTACTTGCGCAGGTGTTCTCCATTCCAATAGCGAGGAATGAGATCTCCATTTAAGCGAGCAAGTTTATAAGTGCCTGGATGGAGGACTTCTTCGACTTGGTACGCTCCTTCCCAGTTAGGTCCGAGTACGCCATTGGCTTGGTCGCGGGTGTTAAGGAAAACTCTTCTAAGTACAAGATCTCCCACATTAAATTTCCTTTTTCGTACTTTAGAGTTGAAATACCAGGTTACCTTTTGCTGGTAAGCTGCTACTCGGAGTTGAGCTTGCTCGCGCCTTTCATCGACCAAATGTTGGGGTTTTAGGCCCTAATTAAAACCCAAATTAATTGTAATATCATTTTATTATCAATAAAAGAATAGAAATCATTTTTTGACTTGGTCAATCACTTTGCTCACATGTTTTATTTTCATGATTATTTATTTAATATAAACTTCTATTAAATCCCGAGCATATAGCTAATCTTATTTATAGTGTCGTAATCACAGTGGAATATAAATATGATTATATGTTAAAAATAAGTTAGTCATAAGATTAGTCAGTGCACATGATTTATATTGACTTGCCAATCTACAATATGACCTACTTACACATTACAGTGTTATGTTCTTTCTAGAACAATAGTAAAGTAGATAAGATCGGATGTATTTCTTACATCGGACAGGACCGATATTGACAGTTGATAAGATAAGTAAACATACCGTTATTATCTATTCTAGTCATATCATATAGTTAACCATAGGTCAATTCAATCTCAATTCTGAGTGGTTAGTATTCTAACTGATTGTACTACTTGAGTTCTTTGACTTGTTCGTTACCAGCTTACCCTACGGACTAGCCCATACTTACATCTTGGGAACTCGGTAGCATAATTGAGTGGGAGTGTTAATCATAGATATGAACATCTATAGCTTCTAATGAAGAAGTGAAATGATTGTTTCCTTTTAGTTTGGTTCAAGGTGTTAAATGATAGAGATCTCATTTCAGTAATTAAATTAGTTTACTGAAATATCATTTACAAGGAACTAAGTGTTTTAAGGATAAAATACAATGAGGGGTAAAATGGTATTTTAGTCCTATCTCATTGTAGACCGTTTATAGAGGATTGAGTGACAATTATGGTTGTAACAATGGATAATTAGTAGCGTATCTATATTTGTTATAGAGTGTTCTATGAATTCAAGAGTGCAATTCCGAGTCTATAGTGGAGTCACGAGGAATTAATAAGTTAGTAAATTTATCTGTTAGATTTATGATAAATTATTGGAGCTTGATTTCATAGGCCCATGGTCACCATTGTACCTTGGATAAAATCATCTAGATAGTCTCAATTAATTGATTTAATCATCTATTAGAATTATCAAAGTTGACCAGGTCAATTTTGGATAGTTTCACAGAGTTGTGTAATTTTGAGAAGAAAAGAGAAATTATGGCAGATTTATTAATTAAGATAAATTGGTATCTAAATTAATAAATAAGTTTAAATCAAGGTTCAAATTATAAATAATTAATTTGATAAAGGATTTAAATAATCATTTAATTAATTAAATCAATAGAAAATAATACAGGCCTTGATTTTAAGTCCAATGGGCTTATAATCAAATTGGAAATTTCATGGGCCTAAAGCCCATGATAATTTCGACCTAGGGCTTTAAAATGGCTATTATTTGATTGATTTTTTAATTAAATTAAATGGCCTAATTGAATTGAGTCTATAAAAGGAGTGCTTAGAGAGAAGTCACAAGTTCAGATTTATGAGACGACAGATAAGTTTAATCACTGGTTTTTTGATAGTTTTAGATTCTCTCTAAACACAAGTCCTTTTATAAGCCTCTTTGTTATTCTCTCTTCTTCTCTCTATATCTATCTCATGTGTTGAGAATTGCCCACACTAGTCTAGGTGGTTCTAAGGATACATTGGAAGATTGTGAAGAAAATAAAAGATCGGTTCAATTTCTTGATAATACTCTGTGACAGAGAGGATACAAGAGTTAGAGAAACTCAAAGAAGGACTCGTTAATTCCGCTGCATATACTATAAGTATTCTATTCTTTGTTTCTCTTTGAATTCAATTTTAGAAACATGTTTTAGGCTATCTCGTATTAATTTGTTTGATATTAGATATATATGAAAATAAATAAAGATCATGTATAAGCTAATCTAACAACTGGCCTCAGAGCCTTTGGTAATATTTATTTTCAGGCATGAACATGTTTAAAATTGGATTATTTGATATGTTTGAATAATTGGATGGTTTTCATGTTTTTATGAAGCATATTGATTTTATGTGAATTTTAGCAATTTTTAGGTTATTTAGTTGTATTTTCTATGCTATTATTTTTTATATATGCTTTATTTTGTGTAAAACATGTTAAAAATTAATTAGAAAATAGTTTTGGTTTGAACGCACCCCAGCCCCGCGCGCGCGCCACCAGTAGCCCAACCACCATGCACTCGGGTGAACAATACCCAAAACGGGTACTGTTCATCCAAATTTTTTTTTTTAGAGAAATGAAAAAAAATTAAAATTGTGAAAATACATTATTTATTATCAAAACCAAAAATATCTTTTTTTTGTTTTATCATTTAATTTTTTTAAATAAGATATTTTTGTTAGTTGAGATTCAAATAATTAGATATTTTCTACAAATATTCAAATTCAAATTTAAAAATAGACTAACAACTTAATTTTAAATCTTTTAATATATTAAAATATTAGAATTATGATATCAGATATTTAAGATATTTTCATTTAAATTCTTGATATTTTTATTAAATCTTTATTTGAAAATATAAATATCTTTTTATTCTATAGTTTTTAATATTTAAATTATTTGAAATTTGAATATTGTTACACCCAGATTTCGAGACTTGAGGTTGTGACCTCGAAAGCTGGATCTGTCAGGGGTGAGTTCGCGATAATTAAAATACATGCTTGTAATCTAGACGCCAAACCATCAAAGCAGGTGGCAACCTCGAAGATGGGCAGCCTCGAAGTCCTTACAAGCTCGAAAGACAGAACATCGGAGTACATCCATTGTCAGGTGACCTCGGATCAAGTGGTCTGAGCTTGGCATGAGTGTGAGCTCGGGGTAAGGCGGCCTCGGTGGTATTTACCCTTTCCGAGTTTATCTCGGGAAGATAAGGCAACTTGTACTTTACTCAGAGACTTAGACGGGCATGATACTGATCACTGGTCTCGAATGGCTTAATAGGTCACTTGAGGAGACGCAGTCCATGCATTCAAGAGATATTATTGTGGTAACTCCCCCACAATAAAGGGATATTAACTAGTCGGTTACACGCCCCCTGGTCTTCAGGGGACGTTTCCTTGTATATAGGAGTTACAGGCTTTAAAGCCATTAAATTTATAAATATATAGAATAACTTCCTGAAACATGCGGGATAGTATTCTGAGACCTCCTCTATAAATAGAGAAGTCATGTACCTTTGTAAAGGACAGAAATTTTGTGATCTTGAGATAACCTCTGGAGAATTCATCCCTGAAGAATTTCCAGAAATTTCCTAAGTTCAAATAACAAAGACTCGTGGACTAGGTAGGGTTAACTGCTGAACCACGTAAAAAACTCTCCTTGTTTTATTGTGTTATTCTTGCCATAATTCTTTACTGTTTACGTGCTCTGCATTTTAAGTTGACGAAGAACGGCGTCAATAGTTTGGTGCTTTCATTGAGAGCCTTAAGCAGTACGATCCCTGAACAGTTATGGCAGCAAATGATCAAAACATTCCTGAAGAAAACTGTCCAAGACGCCCTGGGAAGCAGCCAATGGTAAATCCAGATACTGAGGAGAGAAGCGAGTCCTCGGATTCTCGGGGACCTCCAGCACCTCCAGCCCCAAGGGATGAGGACATGTACTATAATCCTGAACGGTACGCCCCCATTGTGGAACTTGAAAACCGACAGCTGAAAAAACAATTGGCCGAAACCAATAAGCGGAATGAGGAGTTGGCTAGGTTAGCCGCAGAGGCCCAGGCGACTCAACCCCCACCTCCGCGTGAGAACCAAGCCCCTCCTCCGAGGGACGTGCATGTTCCTCCCAGTAGGCCTCGTGGACGTCCTCAAAAAAATGCTGCCACAAGGAGGCCAGAGCAACCTCCGGCGCCAGCAGAGCAATCCGCTCTCTCGAGACCGACCGCGAAGAAGTACCCGAGCTAGGGCTCCGGTTAATTCAACTGCGGAGGTACCAGCGGGAACTGGGAATAACCGAGCCCCTACAGAGGCTCGAACTCAAATCCCTGGTAACACGCATAAAGTTACCAACCCAACACGGGCAAACTCCAGACCGTCTAGGCCTTGAAATGGGTGGCAGCCACCGTCACCCATACGATTCCCTCCATCGCCTATAAGATACCCTTCACCGCCTCGCAGGAATGCTCAACCAGTTCGAGATGATGAGCGAAGACGTGCGGGAAGGAGATAAGGTAGCAGAGAAGCCTTCAGGGAGCGGAGAGGTGCCCAATCTACAAGAAGTCAAATGTCCCTGTCTCGCACTGCAGAGACGAGGCAGCATGAAAGGGACCCATCTCGGAATAATCATGCGACGAGCCTTACCAGTGACGACTCAGGAGATACTAGATCAGTCAGTATGTATGATCGAGGTCGAAAAAATACTGGGAACCACAGGAACCGCTACGACCTGCGGGAGCACTTGAATCAGAATCGGGGTAATGGTAACCCATCAAACCCGGACCTAAGAGATCGCCTAAATGGGCGTAAAGATCCCCTGCAAAGGCGTGAGCCTGGAATTGTGATCAATGATAGCCAATTTCAGGCAAGACCCATCGTAGACCCGGTTCAAGAAAGAATTGATCAATTGGAAAAGGCCTTTAGGCTTTTGCAAAATGAGCGAGGTCGGAGTCGGGATGAGGCTTCTGACAAGGAGCTCGAACCGTTCGCTCCCCATATTTCCAACACTCCATTTCCTCAAGGGTTTCGGATCCCTCATGTCCCACCTTTTGAGGGGAAGTCCGACCCATACAACCATCTAAGTACATTCAATACCATAATGAGAGCAAGTAACGTGGGTTACGAGCTCAGATGCATGTTATTTCCAGCATCGCTTACGGGACCAGCAAAAAGCTGGTTCGAGAAATATAAAAGACATGATCGGGGTGAGACTTGAGGCATCAACTCTGACCAACGTTCGGCAACAGCCAGGCGAGACGTTGAAAAGCTACCTTACGAGGTTTAATTTGGAAGTTGCCCGAGCTCGAAATGTGGATGACAACTGTCATCTAATGGCTGTCCAAGCTGGAGTAATGTCAGGAAGTCCTCTCTGGGACGATATGCAGAGAAAACCGGTGAGGTCCTTAACTGAGTTTAATAAGCGAGCTCAGAGGTTTGTCAATACAGAGCAGGCGAGGTCGACGCTGAATATGACTTCTCAGCCCGTAACTACAACGATAAACGTAAACTCTGCCTCAACCTCGGCGGACCCACCAGTCTCAAAACCTACTGCAGAAAACCCTTCCAAAAGAAAAAAGAATGAAGGGAGTAACCCCGAGGCCGAAGGGGGAATGAAGAAGAAAGGGGAGAGATATTTCTCCGTGTATAAAGTGTACACCGAGCTCAACGAGTCTCGGGAGAATATATACCTGGCTAATGAAAACCAGGTTCCCTTCAGGTGTCCAGACCCCATGAGAAATCAGAAGTCCAAGTGGGACTCCAGCAAATACTGTCATTTTCACCGAGACACTGGGCACACTACTGATGAGTGCCGACAGTTGAAAGACGAGATCGAAGGATTGATCTCGAGAGGTTATTTTAGATAGTATGTCAAAAACCAGAATAATAATCAGGTGTCTACAAGCCAGAGGGCAGTTGCGCCATAACCTGCCCAAAACAACAATTCCTGAGCCAGGGAAGAAGATAGGCCCCCTCCAATTGATGGAGAAGACGTGATAACCATCTCGGGCGGGCCTCATCTCGCAGGAATGGGCAGGAATGCCCAAAAACGATATGTGAATGAGCTAAAAACTGGGGACAGGTCTCCATATGAACCCGAACCTAGAGCTTCAAAATGCCAGATGATTGAATCTCAACCGATAACCTTTACTGAGGATGATGCGTCCCATGTTCAGTTCCCCCACAATGAGCCACTGGTCATCACTCTCCAGCTCGCGAATAAGAGAGTTCACCGAGTTCTCATTGATAATGGGAGCTCTGTGAACATCCTCTATAAGGCCACCCTAGAAAAGATGGGACTCGCGCTTCGAGACCTAAAAGCGTGTGCAACAACTTTGTATGGTTTTTCAGGAGAGGGGATTGCCTATATGAGGTCCATCGAACTCGCGGAAACCTTGGGAGACTACCTGGTCTCGGTAACCAAGATGATGGAGTTTGTAGCAGTGGACCTGCCATCAGCCTACAACATGCTGCTCGAGAGACCCACCCTAGTAGGGCTGGGGGCAGTCTCGTCTGTAAGGCATCTGGTCATCAAGTTCCCGACTTCTAGTGGCATCGGGATGCTGAAGGGAGATCAGTTAGCCGAAAGGGAATGCTATAGCATTTCCATAAGAGGAAAGAAACAGGCGAGCGAACAAACACTCGCCATTATCCAGAATAAGGACGGGACGATCTTGGAGATAGATGAAGAGATCAACCCAAGAGTGGAGGAAAGAGCTGACCTCGAACCATTAGAAGATCTCGAGGATGTCAGGCTCGAAGAGTCAGATCCCTCGAGAACGGTGAAGGTCGGGAAACATCTACGCGAAGAAACTAAATAGAAATTAATTTTCTTTTTGAAGAGAAACCAGGATGTCTTCGCGTGGTCACATTCGAACATGGTGGGAATAAGTCCAAATATTGTGAGCCACGCGCTAAATATCGATAAAAGCTTCCCACCGAAGCAACAAAAGTGAAGACAGCTGGACGACGATAAAAAGAAGGCACTGAAAGAGGAATTCGACAGGTTAAAAGCAAACTGATTCATTAGGGATGCTTTTTACCTCATTGGGTAGCCAATGCGGTACTGGTCCCGAAGCCTAATGGGATGTGGCGAACCTGCATTGACTATTCGAACCTCAACAAGGCCTGCCTAAAGGACTCCTTTCCCTTACCACGGATTGACCAGCTCGTGGATGCCACGGCAGGGCATGGAATGATGTCATTCATGGATGCCTATTTTGTATATAACTAGTTTTCCATGCATGCCCCTGACCAGGAACATGCGAGCTTTATAACGGACAAAGGGCTATATTGTTATAATGTCATGCCATTCAGGCTAAAAAATGTTGGGGCCACATACCAGCGGTTCGTGAACATGATGTTTTCGGAGCAAATAGGGAACAACATGGAAGTCTATGTTGACGAAATGTTAGTCAAGTCCCAACTTAACGATAACCATGTTAATGATCTCGAAGAATGCTTTGCCGTGCTCCGGAAGTATAACATGAAGCTTAACCCTCAGAAATGCTCCTTTGGGGTATCTTCAGGAAAATTCCTGGGTTTCATTGTAAACGCTTGAGGAATAGAAGCTAACCCAGACAAGATCAAGGCCCTGATCGATATGCCCTCACCTCGAAAACACAAAGATGTCCAGAGTTTGACTGGTAGAATGGCGGCACTAAGTAGGTTTATCTCGAAATCTACAAACCGTTGTCTTCTGTTTTTTAACCTGTTGAGGGGAGGCAAGAAATTTGAATGGACGGAAGAATGCGAGTTGGCCTTCCAGGAGCTTAAAAAACACCTCACAGAACCCCTATCTTAACTAAACCTATTACGGGAGAAGTGCTATGTTTATATCTTGCCACTACCGAGCACGCCATAAGTGCAGTGCTTGTGCAAGAGGAAGAAAAGGTGTAGAGGCCCGTATATTACGTTAGTAAAAGGTTACTGGGGGCAGAGTCGAGATAACCCTTGATGGAAAAGCTAGCTCTCAACTTAATTCATTCATCTCGGAAACTTCGACCCTACTTTCAAGCGCACCCCATCCATGTACTAACTGATCAACCTCTAAGACAAGTCTTGTCCAAGCCAGAAGCTTCAAGTCGACTTCTTAAATGGGCAATTGAAGTCGGGCAATTCGAGATCACCTACCATCCAAGGACGACCATTAGGGCACAAGCCTTGGCAGACTTTATAGTGGAATGTACTGGCATGACCAATGATGAAGTTATAACCCCGGCCCACGAGCTGTGGAAACTTTACATTGATGGTCATCTAATGAAAATGGATCGAGGGCAGGAGTAATTTTGATCACTCCTATAGGAAGTAGATTTCATTCTGCCTTAAGATCCAACTTCAACGCATCAAATAACGAGGCCGAATACGAGGCTTTACTAGCAGGACTTCTTATAGCCAAGGAGCTCAATGCTAAAGCCATACACTATTACAGCGACTCCCAGCTAGTAGTTAACCAAATTCTGGGAGAATACCAGGCTCGTGGTACGAAATGACAGCTTACTTAGAAATGGCAAAGTCAGCGTTGGAACATTTCGAGTTTTACGCAATCGAACAGGTTCCCCGAGAACAAAACTCGAATGCAAATGCCTTAGCTCGGCTCGCTACTTCCACCGAGAATGACGAGCTAAATGTCGTGCCAAATGAACATCTCTCAGCACCTAGTATTAATGAACCAGAGCAGGAAGACGTGTGTACGATTGATTCTGAGCCTACCTGGATGACTCTGATAATCGAATATCTCGAGACCGGCATCCTTCCGAAAGATCAGAACCAGGCTTGAAAATTGATGTATCAAGTCCCCCATTACACCATTATGGATGGAAGGCTGTATAGAAGGGGATATTCCATGCCATTACTTCGGTGTGTGACTCCACCTGAAGCCAAGAAAATCATTGAAGAAATTCACGAAGGGTTCTATGGAGACCATACTGGGGGGCATAGCCTGTCCAAGAAAATCATACGCCAAGGTTATTTCTGGCTTACCATTAAGTCGGATTCTTTCGAGTACGTAAAGAAGTGTGATAAGTGCCAGCGATTCGCCACGATTCCTCGAGCTCCACCATCCGAGCTGACCATGATGACCTCCCCATGGCCATTTGCAGTATGGGGAATCGACCTCATAGGCTCTCTCCCAACTGGCAAGGACGGAGTAAAGTACGCAGTAGTTGCCGTAGACTACTTCACGAAGTGGACAGAAGCAGAACTGTTAGCAACTATAACCTCCAAAAAATTCCTTGACTTTGTAGTGAAGAACATCATATGTCGATATGGGATGCCAAGGAAAATTGTATCTGACAACGGAACCCAGTTCGATAGCAATCTGCTCACCAGCTTTTGCGAAAAAAATTGAATAATAAAGAGTTTTTCATCAGTAGCTCATCCCCAAGCGAATGGCCAGGTCGAAGTTGTAAACAAAACTCTCAAAAGTTCGCTGAAGAAAAAGTTGGAAGAAGCAAAAGGATGATGGCCTGAAGAATTGCCCCAAATCCTATGGGGATATAGGACTACGGCCCAAACATCGATGGGATATACCCCATTCTCACTGGCGTACGGTTGCGAGGCTATGTTACTAGTTGAGGTCGAAATTCCTACAATTCGAGCCCTTGCTTACGATCAAGCCTCGAACCACACCCAACTCAAAGAAACTCTTGACCTGATCAAAGAGCGAAGGAATGAAGCTCAGCTAAAAAATGCTGCATACCAACAGCGAGCTACCAGGTACTTCAACAAGAGGGTTCGAGATCGAAAATTTGGTGTGGGAGATTTAGTGCTAAGGCATGTATTCTTGGCAACACGAGATCCAGCAGCTCGCGTGCTCGGGCCAAATTGGGAAGGACCCTACCAGATAGAGTCAGTCATCCGACCTAGTGTTTACAAGTTAGCGAGATTGGATGGGAGCCTAGTACCGCGAGCATGGAATGGTGAACACCTACGACCTTACTACCAATAGTGTAGGAAGGATGTTGCCTGTAACCATGCTTGTACTATTTTTTCTACTTTCGGATTTTGTCAATAAAGATTTATTTCGTCTAATATGGTTTATTTTTGCAATCTCTCTTAATCTAATAACCTATGGCCACATTCATATGATATTAAGGGGGCATCATTGGTATATACAAATACCATCAGCTTGAAAAATAAAATAACATATACGAAATACATGCAAGTATTTGGAGATAACCAAATGCGTGAGATAAGATAGTTTGGACATAACCGAATTATAAAAAACATACAAGTGTTTGGATGTAACCAAATGCGCAAGCTAAGATAGTTTCGACATAACCAAATTATCAAAAGATAAAAATGTTTGGATGTAACCAAATATGCGAACTAGATTAAAAATATAAGTGTATGGATTACAAACCAAACACGACCTTAATAGTTTTGGAGCAAACCAGCTAAAACTAATTGACAGTAAGTTGGAACATAAACCCACTTCGAGTTAAGTCGAGATCGAGGTTGGAGTATCTTATAAAACAATAGTTTCGAACTCATAACCTCGGGGAGATAACCGAGGACGAGAAAAAGTAACTAAAAAGTAAGATATAACTAAATCGTTTGCATTACACACCATACAAGTACTTTCGGGTGCATGGTTAAAGTAATATCCGACCTTGACAAATAACGAGATCGGAAGTGGATAATTCGAGCAAACTGTTCATAAATGCATTGAACCTCGAGCCTAAATCCAAACTATGTTTGTGCGAATAAACAAGCATATGCGATTCTTTAATATAAAATGTGCAAAATATTTTAAACCAAGAAATGTAAAGCATATATATTAAAAGAAAGCCAAAAAGAAAGAAAAATTGTATCAGCCCTACGGGCATAAATTAAAACAATTACAAAAGCAAAGGGACGCAGCCCCGAGGGGAGATTTATGAAGGAGCAGTCTCCTTAGCCTTCTCAGCACCAGCGACTCTATGCTCTCCAGGACGAATAGCATGACTATCCTTCTGAGCAGCCTCTCGAGCAGCCTCCCGAGCAGTCTCCTCCGCATTAAGCCGAGCTTGCCATTTGGCCACAAATCCTGCCTCGAAAGAGCCCAGGAAGCTGGTGTCGAGATCGGCGTTGCTAGCCCAGATCCTGTACATGGCTTGATCAACCGCCTTGTCCTTCTTCTCTTTGTACTCGGCAAGGAGGCGAGCCTTTTCACTCTCGATTATCTCGAAAGTGGCGGCCTTCTCCTCCTCAAGCTTGGCATTAGCATTCTCCAGCTTCGCAAGCCGAGCATTCGCCTTTTCAAGCTCCGTCTTCGAATCCTTGAGCTCATCAGCCATCTTAAGCTGAAGATTCCTCGACTCTTGGGCCAAAGACATGCTCGAGTGCACCTCATTGGTCAGCTTATAATTAAGCTGAGCTGAGACAACAAGGGCCTGAAACACAAAGAGATTGAATTAGAACATAAGCCAAGGCACATAAGTAATTAAAAGTAAGTTGCAAAAATTACCGTGACAGTAAGTTAATACTCTTATCATAAAGAGTATTGCAGTCTCAAGCTTTATTCACAAACTCCCAGTGCTCAGCGTCGAATCCCGTAAGTCTCTGACATACTCGAGTCAGGATATCCGAGTCAATTACAGCTCCGTGGGCCCCGGTGGCATTGTCAACCACGAACTCATCAACATGAGTTCGGACCGACAACAACTGTGACTTGGAGGTTGAGGGTTTTTTTGGAGGTTGGCCGAGTACTGGATGAATTGTGGCCGGAGGAAGTGCGGTAAAAGTGGCCGAGATGGACGCGTCGTCCTAGGCAGTCGGGTCTTCAGCTGTGCTCGCAGTAGTCGGAGTTGGTGGAGTCTTTTCAGTTTGTTTGAGGACCTTGGAGGGTTAGTCCGACCTCTGCGAGCCTTGCGAGTGCTTACTTTTTTGAGCTCCCTTGCCGCTGGCGAGCACGGCATCAAGGTCAGAATCCATGGCACCTACACAATTGCAATCAAGATTTAGCATGGCGCTAACAAACATAGAAGGTATAAAAAGACAAGTGGAGAAAAACCTAACTGGAACTCTCCCCCGAGCTTGAGCTCAGAGACAATGAAATTCCCCCATCTTCAGAAGAGGCGGGGGGAGTACCTTCCCTATAGGTGGACGTCAACCTCGAAAGGTCCCTATAGTCGTTGGTCCCATATTGGACGGCTATTCCGTTCCATACCTCGTTTAGGCTATACATGGTGTCGTATTTGCCGAGCCAGCTATCGAACCTATGAACCCGTTCATCTACCCAAGTCCATACATAAAAATGGTCTCTATCGTCCTCACACAATACTAACCTATCGGGTTTGTGCTTTAATAGGGTGGGGGACCACATTTTCAAGCTTAGCATGACTGTACCTTGCTCATCCGAGCTCGAGCTTGAAGCCTCGTTGTTGGCCTCGTTCCCTGATTGCGGGCTCTTTCAGAAAACTGGAGGCGGAGGCCTCACCTCTCTCCTTGGGGGGAGGATGCCTATTGGCAGAGGCACGAGCTCCCAGCGGTCATATTTTTTATTGGACCAATCCGAGGTGGACTGATCCTTTCCCAAGAGCCCGCAAGCTCAGAGCTTACCTTCGTGCAAAAGGTATGAGAGGGATCTCCTGCCATAAGGGAGTTGGAGCAGAGTCTCTCTATGCTCCTTCATCTCATCAGTGGGAGCGGGGCGATGATAGTTGGCTGGAAAATCAAACGCATTTCAACTAAGTACGGGCCTATAAACAAAAGTCTGGGCGCAAAAAAGGAGGAGGTTGAGATACTTACGAATCCATCTGAACGAGTAGTATCGAGACGGAGCTAGGCCATCTGTCCTGAAGAGCGCCTTCTTGAAGTCAGAAGGATGATTGGGAAGATTCTCGAACATCTTTTTCTCCTTGGGGTAGCTCGAGAGATAATAGAAGTCATCTCCTCCCCGAGCTCGGGAGGGATTGCTTTTCAAACAGAAGAGATACAGGATCTCCTCTGACGATGGTCCTTCCCACTTCAGCTCATGGTATAGCGACCTCAGGGCAGACAGAACCCTGTAAGAATTGGTGTTAAGTTGGAATGGGGCCAACCCAAATTCCCTCCTCAGCTTTGAGGTAGAGGGCTCCCCTATCAGTGAAAACTGCAGGTCACATGGTTTGTAGGCAACTGTCACTCTAAGCTTAGGGTCGAGGGGAATCGGTCTAGGCTCGGTGTCAGGGTCTGGATGAAGGGTGACCCTTAGTCTCTTCCTTTTTCCTTCCTCAACCTCGTCTATTTGACGTTGGAAGTGATCTCGAGTGTCCTCTTGCTCGCACCTCAACTCGTGTTCGCGAATCAGACGCTGGTTCCGGGCAAACAACGAGTCCAGGCTCGGAGTTTTTGGCGAATACGGGATGGCAAGCAACGACCCCCACCGTCTTTCCAGATTCTGTGACATCTAGCAATAAAGAAAAAATGGTGAGGGCCGTGTATGCAAGGAATCAAGAATAACAATCTTAATGGGTCAAGATCGAAGATGCTCAGATACGAGATGAGTTCGATCCTGGGGACCCGACTAGTGTCACGACGTGTATTTCACGAAAAAGGGAGGGAAGTGGATGTAATTTTTTAAAATCCCGAACTATCAGTGAAAAAAGGTGGCGGTTATTCAAAAATTGTATTTTTTAGTATCGTGCATTCTTTAAAACCAAGATTTTGTACCCGATATCTTGGTGTGCAAGATACGCCTTCCGAAATTTGAAAACCCAGAAAAAAGACCATACTTGGGTCTTCCTACATTTGAACTGGATTTAGAACCAGTAATTGGGGAACCTAAACTAATATCTATCGATCGAAGTACCCTAGTACATCAAACTAAAGAATAAACCAGCACATTCCCAGAAATTTAAAAGCAACAAAGGCAGAGACTGACGTAAAGAGAAAAAAAATATATACATAAAGCCAAGATCAAGCACTTACGCACTGAAGATGGTGGTTGCAGAGAAACAGATGATTGAAGAAGAGGCTGCAGCTATAGTCTCACGGTCTCGAACAAGCTGATGGTCCTTTGTTTCTTTGGCTGAGAGAACATATAACAACAAACACTTTCTGGGCTTGCCTCTGGTTTTTTCTCCTTTTTTCCTCTGATAAACGTGAAAATGAAAGGAAGAAGACGACTGAAGTCTTATATATAGGCTATCAGAAATTGAAAAGAGGGATTAATCTGAGCCATTGGCCAGATTCCGTATCAAATCCGACGGTCAGGGATAAGAGACAAGATGGTGCCGTAAAGGTGGCAGGCGAACGATCGTGGGCAGATTTCCAAGGCACTCGAGTACCTTGAATAAGCAATACTCAACTGACGCATGTCCATACTCGAGTATGTGTGACGGTGCGGTTCCCAAAGAAAGTATAAATATCTTTTTATTCTATAGTTTTTAATATTTAAATTAATTGAAATTTCAATATTGTTACACCCAGATTTCGAGACTTGAGGTTGTGACCTCGAAAGCTGGATCTGTCAGGGGTGAGTTCGCGATAATTAAAATACATGCTCGTAATCTAGATGCCGAACCTTCAAAGCAGGTGGCAACCTCGAAGTCCTTACAAGCTCGAAAGACAGAACATCGGAGTACGTCCATTGTCGGGTGACCTCGGAAAAAGTGGCCCGAGCTTGGCATGAGTGTGAGCTCAGGGTAAGGCGGCCTTGGTGGTATTTACCCTTTCCGAGTTTATCTTGGGAAGATAAGGCAACTTGTACTTTACTCAGAGACTTAGACGGGCATGATACTGATCGCTGGTCTCGAATGGCTTAATAGGCACTTGAGGAGACACAGTCCATGCATTCAAGAGATATTATTGTGGTAACTCCCCCACAATAAAGGGATATTAACTAGTCTGTTACACACCCCCTGGTCTTCAGGGGACGATTCCTTGTATATAGGAGTTACAAGCTTTAAAGCCATTAAATTTATTAATATATAGAATAACTTCCTGAAATGCGTGGGATAGTATTCTGAGACCTCCTCTATAAATAGAGAAGTCATGTACATTTGTAAAGGACCGAAATTTTGTGATCTTGAGAGAACCTCTGGAGAATTCATCCTTGAAGAATTTCCATAAATTTCCTAAGTTCTAATAACAAAGACTCGTGGACTTGGCAGAGTTAACTGCTGAACCACGTAAAAAACTCTCCTTGTTTTATTGTGTTATTCTAGCCATAATTCTTTATTGTTTACGTGCTCTACATTTTAAGTTGACGAAGAACGACATCAACAAATATTGTTAGTTAGATATTTTTATGGATATTTAAATTTGTTTAACTATTTTGAGATATTTTAGGATTGTTTTAACTATTTATATTTTATTTTATTTTTTAATGGTTAAAATATTAGCTAATAGTTATAACAACACAAGATATTTTTGGAAATTTAATTTTTTTTTAAATTGGTTAAATTGTGAAAAATATTATTTTTTTCAGCCAATTAATAAAATATTTTTTTAATAAATGGGATTTAAATTAACTTTGGTTAATTGTTGATAAATCCTATATAAATTAAATTAATATTTTATTTTTCAAATTAACCTAAAATCAAGTTGATTGTTGATAAATGAAATTTAAATTAAGTATTGTTAATTGTTGATAAATTTCATTTAAATTGACTTATTTTTGTAAAAATTTAATTAATTTGAATTTATTTTGATAAATTCTAGATAATTAATTGTGGTATTTTTGCATAAATTCATAGAATTGCTCATATAGTAACATGATTAAGCCCATCCAATTATAACATGTATGTTTGCACTATATATGGTATTTTTGCAATTGGGCTTAGATGCATATTAGGGCAAGGCACTTTTGAGATTGGGCTGACCAACCCGGCCAACCCAACCTGAAAATGGGCTGACCCAACCCAACAATTGCAGGCCGAATCCCACTCGGTCAATTAATGTAACAGCCCGATTTTAATTGGGTCGGCCACGGCCCAATACAATCCTAACCCATACTACCCAACCCAACCCGACCACCTACCGTAAACCCTAAATATAATACATATTACATACATATAAAAGATAAACACATTAGACACCCCTGCCTCCCTTGCCTTCTCTTCTCTTCGACTGCACCACCAGCACTCCAATCCAGACCAGAGTTCACACATTGGTCCACTCCTCGGCAAAGCTCCACCAGCAGGCGAAGCTCACGTCGTCGGTCCACTGGTTCTCCAGTCCAGCAGGCGAGCTCACCTCGTCATCGATCGGTCCACTGGTTCTCCTTTCCAGCAGCAGGCAAGCTCACGTCATCGTCGTCGGTGAAGGTGACACGATGAAGCTCCTCGACGAAGCTCTAGCTCCAGCTCCAGGCGAAGCTCCTCGGCGGCACGAAGCTCTAGCTCCAGCTCTCTAGGTATATATATATTATATATATAATGTAATATATAATCTGAATATATATATGTATATTCTGTATATGTATTATCTGTAATATAAGTATATATATAAACTAATGTATTATAAGTATATATATATAAACTAACTGTTAAATGTCACTATCGTTTATCTGTATATATAGAGACATTTCTTTTTGAATATTAATATCTCAGTGTACGCGCCTTAGTAATATAAACGTGTATAGTATTGGTTTCTTTTTGCTTTGAATCAATGATTGAGAAGGACATATATATTGAGACATTTTTGCTTTGATCAACATATACATTTTCAGTGTTTGTTTTTTGGTTGCACCACCAATATCAGCTATATATATATTTCCACTGAAATTTATAGTATAAATAATAAGAAAATATTGCTATAGACTTGTTGTTTCCACCACTAATATGAGTAGTGAAATTTAAATTTGTCTGTTGGATGTGACCTTTATCAGTGACTAAAAATGTATATTTTATATAAAGACAAATGTATATACATATATTATGTCACTATTAGCTCAATTATTATTGTGAAAATTTTGAATCGTGTGACAAAGTAAAAATGACACATTAATCTCATGAGATCTCTTTAATTAAATTCTAAAGTGCCAATCATAATAAGTTAATTAAATTTCAAACTCATAATTAAATAGAGATCATATATAGAGATTGGTTAAGTGCTGAAATAAGTGTTAAATATTATGATATTTGCTCAAAATCATACAATACAACTTATACAAGTGCTGAAATATTTTGATACTTGCTTAAATAAATTAGTGATGAAATAAGTAATTGTTTTTACTATGTGTAAAGTAGGAGTGATGGACAAATTTCTTAGCCCAACTTCCACCCAACTAGGTGAAGTGCATGATGCCATAGACACTACCCCAAAACCCACTCCAAACACAACTCCAAACACTACTCCTATTGATCTTAAGTCACCCAAAAAAGAAGTCGATGGTGAACCACCCACAACTAGGAAAAAGCCTACTAGGAACTCTACAGTTTGGGATCACTTTACAAAAGTGAAGGATGGGAATCCAAACGATCCTAGATGCACTTGTAACTATTGTGGGAAAGACTATGCTTGTGATAGTAGGAGAGTTGGAACAAGTAGATTGTAGGTACATTTGAACAATCAATGTAAGAAGTATCCTTATAGGGTGGCTGATAAAAAACAAAAATTTCTTAGCTTTCAAAGAGGTAATGATGGTGGGGGAAATTTTTTGGCTGTGACCTTTAATAAGGAGAGATGTCGGAAAGCCTTAGCTAAGTTTGTGGTCAAGGATGAGCAAGCCTTTAGTGTTGTAGAGGGTGAAGGCTTTAAAGAGTTTGTTCAGGATTTGCAACCAAAATTTGTTATCCCTAGTAGAAGGACTGTGACTAGGGATATATATCAATTATTTTGTGATGAGAGGGTTAAATTAAAGGAAGAGTTAACTAGAGCTGGGCAAAGGGTATGCTTAACCACTAATTGTTGGACCTCTTCCACCCAAATGGCTTATACGTGTCTCACTGCACATTATGTTGACAGTGATTGGAATTTGCAAAAAAGAATTATAAATTTTTGTCAAATTTCCAATCACAAAGGAGAGACAATCGGAAAGGTGATTGAGGCTTCTTTGCTGGGATGGGAAATAGAAAAGGTTTTTGCTGTGACTGTTGATAATGCATCAGCTAATGATGTGGCTGTTGGTTTCGTCAAGAGGAGGGTGAATGCATGGAATGGACCTGTTCTTGACGGCAAGTTCATGCATTTAAGGTGTGGTGCGCACATAGTCAATCTAATTGTGAATGAGGGGTTGAAAGACATGCATGATTCAATTGTTGCCATTCGCAATTGTGTAAGATACATTCGATCATCTCCTGCAAGGTTGCTAAAAGTCAAGGCTTGTGTGGATAGGGAAAGAATTGATTACAAGGGGGGATTGGTTTTAGATGTGCCTACAAGGTGGAACTCCACTTTCATGATGTTAGATGTGGCACTTAAATTTGAAAAAGCTTTTGCAAGATATGAGGAGGAAGATGACAAATTTGTGAGTTTCTTCATGGAAAATGAACATGGGAAGAAGAGGGTTAGGCCCCCAACTTCTAGTGATTGGGATAGTGCTACTATATTTGTCAAATTTCTCTCAACTTTTTATGAAGTTAATTTAAAGTTTAGTGGGACATTGCATGTAACATCCAATAATTTCTATGATGAGATTTGTGAGATTCATACACAATTGAGTGACTTGGCTAGTAGTAGTGATCCTTTGCTATCCACCATGGCTGCTAGTATGAAAAGGAAATATGACAAATATTGGGGCAATGCAGAGAACATCAATCCCATGTTGTTTTTGGCTGTTGTGCTTGATCCAAGATACAAGTTGAAGTAGTTGAAGTATTTGAAGTATTGTTTTGAGACTGTTTATGATGCTGAAACTGTTGCCAAGATTGTTGTCAAGGTGGAACAAATCCTTCAACGACTGTACAATTCTTATAATGTTGAGGGTGAGAGCGATGGTGACAAGGTTAGTTGCTGGTTTTTTATTTATTATGATTTGTTTATATATGTTATTGTATTCTAACCCTAACTTTGTGTTTCTTTTTGTTTATATATTTAGGTAAGTAAAAGTGACTCACCACCAAAGGGTGGTGTCAAAGAAACTACTAGGAGGAGATTATTGGAAAATTATTTGCAACAACAACAAATGTTTGTGACTGAGAAAATGAATGATGTTGATAAGTACTTGGCTGAAGAAACTATCAATCCAATGAATTCCTCATTTGATATCCTACTTTGGTGGAAGGATAATTCTCAAAGGTTTAAGATTCTGTCTATGATTGCTAAAGATGTTCTTACTATACCTGTGTCTACTGTGGCTTTTGAATCTGCCTTTAGTACTAGTGGGCGTATTTTAGACTCATTTAGGAGTTCTTTGAGCCCAAAAATGGTGGAGGCGCTAGTTTGCACTCAAAATTGGTTGAAGGGGAGTCATGAAGGGATTCAAACAAGGGAATATTTGGATGATATACAAGCTTATGAGTTTCTTGAAGAAGGTACACAAAATGACTTCTTAAATAATAATGTTCTTACTTTATTGTTTTTTATTTTCAATAAGTGTTTAAATTTGGTTTTTGAATTGTAGACAACAAACTTAAGGACAAAGCGACAACAAAGGAGAAGACCAATGCACCCATCGCCATTGTTCATTGATGGATTCAAGCTTTTTTTTTACTCTATTTAAATTTCTATGAACTATCTACTTACTTTTATGGATGATTGTAATGATTTTAAGACTTGTATTTCGAATTTGGATGACTGTAATATTTAAGTTGTTAAGTACTAACTAGTAGAAGAAACTACTAAGACATATTTTCTTCATTTAGATTTTAATTTGATCATCTTTTCTACATTATTGTTTGAATTTTGAATAGATTTTTTTAAATGGGTTATAATCCAACCCAACCCAAACCTTAATGTAATTAGTAGGGTTGGGTTATATATTAAAAATGTTTTAAATGGGTTAGAATTTTCTAGGCCGATGTAATTGGGTTGGCTCATTCAAACACCCCCAACCCGCCCAACCCATCCCATGCCCAACCCTAATGCATATAGTGGTCCATATGTTTGTTAGATATATGGTATTTTGCCAAATAAAATATTCATAAAATGATAGGTTTTATTTGGGTCCATTAGAAAATGTAAAGTTTAAATTCCTCTCTTATGGGTGATTTCACTTGTGAAGGCCCATTTGCTTTGGATGACTATAGTGGGCCAAATCAATTAATAATAATTAATAAAACGAAGGTTTAAATTCCTGTCTTTTGGACCTTGTATGGAAGATAGGGGGCCTTTGTAGTGGGAACGACATACTGGACCCAGCCTCCTCCATACAAGCCCAATTGTTAAGGCCCATTTACCTGAGTTGGACTTAATTGTATAGGTTCATTATATTAGTTAAACCTAAATATTGATTAGCAACAAATTAATTCTAAATTAATTGAATTTGTTTCAATGTGACACTTTAGAATTAATAAGAAATTATAGGACTTTGGTTTTAAAAATTTAATCTGATTATTTTTTTTGGAAAACCATAGTCATTAATTTTCTAAAAATAAATAATAAAAATACTATTTTTAATTTTATAATGAGCTTATTTTAAGGATTTTATTCGATCTCCACCGTTGGTTTAACATAGTCAATAGCTTAATGGGGCCTCAAGGCGCTTTGATTCGTCCCCCTACGGAAGGTGTTCATTAGTTATTTTGACAATGTTAGATTTTGAAAGATAGATAATTATAGGTCAAATTCTACTAGACTTACCCCTACGGTGACTACTAGGACTAAATCTATGATTATTGAAACCGTGAGTCTAGCTCATAAAATAAGAGATTTTGTTTTCTTATTTTGATCGAATAGTAGGTTGTTAATAGTGGTGTCCATTATTAAATGAGTTTACAACTCTATTTAACTAGTGGTATTTTTGACTCTCGCCAACCGGGACAAGGATATTATAGATTAGTTAAAAACCTAAAGAAATAGAGATATGCTTTTTTTTTGGTATTTTTTCTCATATCTTACATATTTTGGTATATGTTGTGCTATTTCTTGAAATTTGTGTGAATAGAAGTTTTATTGAGCAAATGTGATTGATTTCTATTTTATTGGTAATTTTAAGTTAAGTAGTGTCTGTGTCTACTCCCATCCTTTCTCAACTTTCGATGGAGAAACTCACTGGAGAAAACTTCCATAATTTGAGGCAGAATATCAACATAGAGTTGATAGGTGACAACTTCGAGTTCATCATGATTAAGGAATCCCCAGAACGAGCACCATGTCCGCACGTTAGTGATGGCACCGTCAATGCTCGTGATGGTACTGTAAATGCTTGGATAACACCATCTCTGCACGTTCGTGATGGCACCGTAAATTCTCAAATGGCACCGTGTCTGCACGTTCGTGCTCAACTCAACTATGGTCTGACGCAACTCATGAACGAGCTTCAGATTATTGAACCTGCATGGGTGGACCTAGTAAAGGAGGTGAAAATACGACTACTGATGTTGCTGCTGATCTAGCTAAGGTTGAAGCTCATCCAGCTTCGTCTTCGAAAGCTGGAAATAAGAGGAAAGGTGGACAAATAAACAACCCCAAGCCTACAAAGGCTGCAAAGACGAGAGCACAACCAAGTGCACAGACGCATAAGGGGAAGAACAAGAAAAACAAGAAAGGTAAAGATAAGTGCTTTCACTGCAAAGAGAAGGGGCATTGGAAACGAGATTGCCCTAAGTTTCTAGCAGCCAAAAACAAAGGTAATGATTATAGTTCATTTATCTTGGAAACATGTGTTTTAGAGAATGATAAATCTATTTGGATTATTGATTCTGGATCTACTAACCATGTTTGTAATTCTTTATAGCTTCTTGAATTGTGGGAGGAAGTGGACGAAGGTGACTTAAAGCTTAGAGTTGGGAACAGAGCGTTCGTTGCGGTCCAAGCTAGAGGAAGAGCTCATCTGATGTTCGGAAATAAATTTTTAATTTTAAAAGATGTATTTTTTATTCCGGATTTTAGTAGAAATTTAATTTCAATTTCCATGTTGCAATTAGAACGATTTGTTATGACTTTCACGAGTTTTAATATAACTATTTCTTTCAATGGATCACAATTGTGTATTGCATGTTTGGAAAACGGGCTTTATATTCTGCAACCTAACGAACCCCTCGCTCTTAATAATGATTTATTCAAAGTAGCTAAACCTAGGACCAATAAACATCAAAAGACTGATAACAATAATATGACGTATTTATGGCACTTGAGACTAGGTCAAATTGGCTATGATAGGATTCAAAGAATTACAAAGGACGAACCTTTGAGGGAACTCACCTTAGGTGAATTACCTATCTATGAATCTTGTCTAGAAGGCAAACTGACCAAGCGTCCATTCTCTGCAAAGGGTGATAGGGCCAAAGAACCACTTGGTCTTGTGCATTCAGATGTTTGTGGACCTTTGAATGTACAAGCCAGGGGTGGTTTTGAGTATTTCGTCACTTTCATTGATGATTAATCTAAATACTCATGTCTTTACCTAATGCATAGGAAATCAGAAACATTTTCAAAGTTTCAAGAATTTCTAGCAATGGCTCAGAACCAATTAGGTAAAACGTTAAAGATCTTGCGATCTGATAGGGGTGGAGAATATTTGGATATGCAGTTCCAAGATCATTTAACTGAACTTGGGATTTTATCACAACTTACTGCTCCAGGTACTCCGCAACAAAATGGTGTAGTGGAACGCCGGAACAGAACTTTATTGGAAATGGTTAAATGCATGCTTAGTTACTGAACTCTACCAACTTCAATCTGGGGACATGCAATTCAAACCGCGAACGACATTCTCAATGTCGTGTTGTCTAAATCAATCCCCAAAACACCTTTAGAACACTGGAATGGTCGTGAACCTAGTTTATGCCATTATAGAATCTGGGGGTGTCCCGCCCACATCCTAAGGAAAAAGGAAGGAAAGCTAGAACTGTGAATCAAAGTTTGCATGTTTTCTCGCTATCCTAAAGGCACTCGAGGTGGACTTTTCTATAGTCATTCAGAAAAGAAAGTGTTTACTTCTACGAATGCTACTTTTCTGGAAAATGACCATGTCCAAAACTTCGAACCGCGCAACAAAGTAGTTTTAGAGGAGATGGTTGAAGAATTGACACCAACCAATGTTCCATCGTTATCAATGCGAGTTGACGATGGAATTCCCACTCTTCATGTGCAACCGATGCAAGTCGATTTAAATGAAGAAAGTACCACTGTTCCTGAGCAAATAGTCATGGAGCCTCGTTGTAGTGGGAAGGTTTCTAGGAACCCAGTTCGCTATGGTTTGGATGGTGAAACCAATATGGTTGTTGGTGACACTTGTGATGATGATCCATTGTCTTTCAAACAGGCAATGGCTAGCCCTAAAAAGGAACTATGGCTCGAAGCCATGAAACAGGAAATGGAGTCCATGTACTCAAATTCCGTCTGGGATCTTGTGGAAGCACCTAGTGACTTTAGGGCCATTGGGTGCAAGTGGATCTACAAGAAGAAACGAGGTGTTGATGGAAATATCGAGACTTATAAAGCTCAATTAGTGGCGAAGGGTTATACCCAAAGAGAAGGTGTGGACTATGAGGAAACTTTTAGTCCGGTAGCCATGCTCAAATCCATTCGCATTCTCATATCCATAGCAGCCGCTCTCGACTATGAGATCTGGAAAATGGACGTCAAGACAGCTTTTCTTAATGGAAAGCTTGACGAAGTCATTTATATGGATCATCCAGAAGGATTTAAAGTATCCAGACAAGAAGGAAAAGTTTGCAAGTTGAATAGGTCCATCTATGGACTTAAGCAAGCTTCTCGTTCCTGGAATATTAGGTTTGATGAAATAATCAAGTCCTATGGCTTTGAACAAAATATTGATGAGCCCTGTGTTTACCAACTGAAGGAAAATCAAATAGTGGTATTTCTGGTTCTTTATGCAGATGATATGTTACTCATTGGAAACAATGTTAAGAAATGATCAGATGTGAAGAATTGGCTGAGCACTCAATTCTAGATGAAGGATTTGGGTGAAGCAAGTTATGTTCTAGGTATCCAGATCATCAGGGATAGAAAGAACATACTCTTAGCTCTATCTTAAGCAACTTACATAGATAAAGTGCTTGAACGTTTCCCAATGACAAAATCCAAGAAAGGATGTCTACCGTCCCGCCATGGAATTCATTTTCAAAGAAGCAGTCTCCCCAGACTCCTGAAGAGGAAGATGCAATGAGAAAAGTTCCTTACGCATCTGCAGTTGGAAGTATGATGTATGCCATGTTGTGTACTAGACCAGATATCTGCTATGTAGTGGGAGTAGTGAGCCGGTATCAGTCAAACCCAGGACCGGAACATTGGATAACAATTAAGCACATCCTGAAGTATTTGAGACGGACTAGGGATTATATGTTAGTCTACAAGGGTAGTGTTTTGAACCTTGTAGGCTACACCGATTCATATTTTCAGATTGATGTTGATGACAGGAAGTCTACTTCTGGAATGGTGTTTACTCTTGAGAGTGGAGCTGTGGTTTGGAGAAGCGTAAAGCAGTCTGCAATCTCAGATTCCACCATGGAGGTTGAGTACATAGCCGCGTCAAAAGCAGCTAAGGAAATAGTTTGGCTAAAGAAGTTCTATTAAGATCTTGGTGTTATTCCAGAAATGGATAAACCGCTTATGTTGTTTTGTTACAATATAGGAGAGATAGCCAAATCGAAAGAACCTCGAAGTCACAAGAGGAGTAAGCATGCAGAAAGGAAGTATCACATTATTCGAGAATATGTGGCCAGGGGAGATGTGAAGGTTATGAAGATTGCAACTGAAGACAATCTTGAGGATCCGTTTACAAAGACACTACGAGAAGCTACATTTGATAAGCATATCAAGGAGATGGGATTAGTAGAATTAAGGCATTAGTTTCAATTAGTGCATGTGGGAGATTGTTGGGGTTTTATGCCCTAATTAAAACCCAAATTCTTTGTAATCTCATTTTATTATCAATAAAAGAATAGAAATCATTTTTTGACTTGGTCAATCACTTTGCTCACATGTTTTATTTTATGATTATTTGTTTAATATAAACTTCTATTAAATCCCGAGCATATAGCTAATCTTATTTATAGTGACGTAATCACAGTGGAATATAAATATGATTATATGTTCAAAATAAGTTAGTCCTAAGATTAGTCAGTGCACAGGATTTACACTGACTTGCCAATCTACGATATTATCTACTTACACATTACAGTGTTATGTTCTTTCCAGAACATTAGCAAAGTAGATAAGATCAGATGTATTTGTTACATCGGACAGGACCGATATTGACAGTTGATAAGATAAGTAAACATACCATTATTATCTATTCTAGTCATATCATATGGTTGGCCATAGGTCAATTCAATCTCAATTCTGAGTGGTTAGCATTCTAACTGATTGTATTACTTGAGTTCTTAGACTTGTTCGTTACCAGCTTACCCTACGGACTAGCCTATACTTACATCTTGGGAACTCGGTAGTATAATTGAGTGGGAGTGTTAATCATAGATATGAACATCTATTGCTTCTGATGAAGAAGTGAAACGATGATTTCCTTTTAGTTTGGTTCAAGGTGTTAAATGATAGAGATCTCATTTCAGTAATTAAATTAGTTTATTGAAATATCATTTACAAGGAACTAAGTGTTTTAAGGATAAAATACAATGAGGGGTAAAACGGTATTTTATTCCTATCTCATTGTAGACCGTCTATAGAGGATTTAGTGACAATTATGGTTGTAACAATGGATAATTAATAGTGTATCTATATTTGTTATAGAGCGTTCTATGAATTCAAGAGTGCAATTCCGAGTCTATAGTGAAGTCACGAGGAATTAATAAGTTAGTAAATTTATCTGTTAGATTTATGATAACTTATTGGAGCTTGATTTCATAGGCCCATGATCCCCATTGTACCTTGGATAAAATCATCTAAATAGTCTCAATTAATTTATTTAATCATCAATTAGAATTATCAAAGTTGACTAGGTCAATTTTGGATAGTTTCACAGATTTGTGTAATTTTGAGAAGAAAAGAGAAATTATGGCAAATTTATTAATTAAGATAAATTGGTATCTAAATTAATAAATAAGTTTAAATCAAGGTTCAAATTATAAATAATTAATTTGATAAAGGATTTAAATAATTATTTAATTAATTAAATCAATAGAAAATAATACAGGCCTTGATTTTAAGTCCAATGGGCTTATAATCAAATGGTAAATTTCACGGGCCTAAAGCCCATGATAATTTCGACCTAGGGCTTTAAAATGGCTATTATTTTATTAATTTTTTAATTAAATTAAATGGCCTAATTGAGTCTATAAAAGGAGTGCTTAGAGAGAAGTCATAAGTTCAGATTTCTGAGACGACATATATGTTTAATCACTGGTTTTTTGATAGTTTTAGATTCTCTCTAAACACAAGTCCTTTTCTAAGCCTCTTTGTTATTTTCTCTTCTTCTCTCTATATCTATCTCATGTGGTGATAATTTCCCACACTAGTCTAGGTGTTTCTAAGGATACATTTGAAGATTGTGAAGAAAATAGAAGATCGGTTCAGTTTCTTGATAATACTCTGTGACAGAGAGGATACAAGAGTTAGAGAAACTGAAGGAAGGACTCTTTAATTCCGCTGCTTATACTGTAAGTATTCTATTCTTTGTTTCTCTTTGAATTCAATTTTAGAAACATGTATTAGGCTATCTCGTATTAATTTGTTTAATATTAGATATACATGAAAATAAATAAAGATCCTGTATAAGCTAATCTAACACCGAATCCAAAGACTCCATCAATAACTGGCTGTTAGCGTCCTGGTCGTACACTATCTGTCGATGTGATGGCGGATCTAATTCAACAGGCAGCATAGCCTTATACCCATAAGCCAAGGAGAATGGAGTATGGTATGTTGGTGTTCAATGAGACATCTGGTACGTCCAGAGGACTTCAGGCAATTGCTCTAGCCATGTCCCCTTTGCTTCCTCAAGCCTTTTCTTTAGAGTATCCTTTAGCGTTTTATTGGCTTCCTCGACTTGTCTGTTTGCCTGAGGGTGAGCTACTGAAGAAAAGCTCTTGATAATTCCATGCCGCTCGCAAAAATTTGTGAACAGATCACTATCAAACTGTGTGCCGTTGTCCAAAAAAAAATTTCTTGGCAATCCATAGCGACACACAATATTCTTGACCACAAAATCGAGCTCTTTCTTGATCGTTATGGTTGCAAGTGGCTCAGCCTCGACCCACTTTGTGAAGTAATCAACAGCCACCATGACGTATTTGACGCCGCTTTTCCCTGTGGGCAAAGATCCAATAAGGTTTGTTCCCCATACTGCGAATGGCCACAAACTTTGCATCTGCTTTAGCTAATTAAGGGCTGCTCGTGGAATCTTGGAGAATCTCTGGCACTTGCCGCACTTTCGAACAACTTCCATGGAACCTTCATTCATTGTTGGCTAGAAGTACCCTTGTCTTAGGAGTTTCTTTGATAAGCTCTGCCCGCAGCGTGGTCCCCACAAAAGCCTTCATGGAACTCTTTCATTAACTCTTTGGCCTTTTATTTTTGAAATACACCTAAGGAGTGGCATCGAGTACTCCCTTCGATATAGAATTCCATCAACTAGGATGAATCTAACGGCTTGCCGCTGAAGATTCATGGCTTTGTTTCTGTCCGTAGGTAACACTCCATGCGTCAGGTACTCTATGAAAGGTGCCATCTATGTATCCTCCGCCTGAATCACCAAAGAGGTTTCTTCTGCTTGAATGCTAGGTGCAGACAGCAGTTCAACTGGTACTATATTCAGGGTGTCGACATCCTTGGCACTTGCTAACTTGGCCAAAGCATTAGCGTTTGAATTTTGTTCGCGAGGTACTTGCTGGAGGGTTGTGGATGCCAAAAATCCACCAAGAAAAAAATCCCCAGTACATGGTTAAAATACAAGGCTAAAGGTCACTTAGTCACATTATCAGGCTCAGACCTATAAGTCTTGTGAAACCGGGAGATTGTCACAAGGGAAGCATCACCTTGTGAGCCGTGAAGTATGGCCTTGCTAGGCTAAGAGGCCAAGCTACGCGTCAAAAGAGGGCAGGTGCACAAGGGCCTCGTGGCAAGGGTCTCGCGCCATGCACCCCTCGTCCATGCACAAGGGCCTCGTGGCAAGGGCCTCGCGCCATGCACCCCTCGGCCACGCACCAAGGTTCTCGCGGCAAGGGCCTTGCGCCATGCACCCCTCGGCCATGCACCAAGGGCCTCGTGGCATGGGGGATGCAAAGCAATGGTCTCGCAAGATGAGATCCTAATCTCATTCATAGGTGTCATGTCTCATCACAAACGTAGCAGGCCTTAACTCTCTTCCTGAGGAAAATGCCACCAACGGGGCACCACTCCCCCTATGACATGAGATGGGGAGTCAAGGGTCCCTCGGACATGCAGTTGAGGAAGGTTAGCAGAGGCCTCACAATGATTTGACATGAAGTCAGGAGAGATACGAAATGAGCCAACAGACCAAGAAGAGTTATAGTACGGATACAGTGTCCACGCCAGATGGGAAGTGGCAGTACAAGAATGGTACATGGTCAGGATTACCTCAGAACGCTTATGAGGATAGTACCCAACAAGTAGTGGAGGCATAATATGGTACCAAGACAATAGAACTTTTGCAGGCCCCTGACACGTACTAAAGCAGACCACCACTCTTCCAACACCACTACAACCTGTACTGCTATCTTGACAATGTACTCATGTACTATTTTGTCCTGAGGGACCACTATGTACAAAGGAGCCATTAGAGCTCCAATATAAATAGATGATCACCCCTCCAGAAAGGGGGTTGGAAAATTCATTGTATCCAGAGGCTATTAAGCAATATACATTTTTTACCCCATTGTTGGTCTGTGTTTATCCTTCCATAAGTTCATTTTAAATTCTTATCTAAACATCGCCACACTTACCTTTGAGTTTTCCGATCTAATTTCGTTGACGAGATTTCACCGTCAACAGTTTGGCGCCATTTGTGGGAAAACAAGCATCAAGCCAGTGTTCTTCCATCACTTCCAACAAAGAAAGATGCTAAGACGTTCAAAACGCCTACGGCAAATACAAGAGGAAGAGGTTCGCCGAGACGAAGTAGAGCGGAGGGCTTCCAAGAAAGACCCCCCTCCGCCCAAGCATGGATATGGACTAGAAGAACCTCTTCCCTCAGGGGAGGAGAGGGAAGCATCGTCCCCAGCTATCCAGCCCAACGGAGGTCATTCAGAGCCACTAGTGTATCCACTTAACCGGCCCCCGTTGACACCACACTCAGGCCACCAGGACCCCGGTCCCTCGACGCACTGGCCAGGCAAGGGTCTCGGGGTGCGTTCGAAAGTTCCAGCTCAATGACTCGCTTCTACAAGGATGAGATTCACGAGTTGCATAAAAAGACTCGAAGATTGGAAACCACGATAGAGAACATGCAGGAGGTTTTAAATGACCTACTACAAGGGAAGTCAAGCATACCCCCCCCCCCCCCCCCCCTAAGCAGAAAGGGAAGGAGCATGAAAAAGGGGAAAGCACTGTCCCCATAGACGATGGGGGAACCCAACTTTCCACCAGTAAAACCCCCCAGACAAAGTACCAGGGGGGACCTAGGCCGACAAAATGTCCCCAGGAGCAAAGGCGGAGGGAAGGTGATGGTCGTAAGAACAAGGCCGAAGTCCCCTCAAAAGAGGCACCCCCTGGCCTAAGAAAAGAGCTCCATGGGAAGAGGTCAGAAGTAAGAAACGCACCCCCCACGGTTCCCCCGAGGAACACAACCAAGGCAAGGGATCAACTCAAGAACCCGCAAAACTCCTTATGCAAAAAGAGGAGGGGACTAGACACCAAAATGCGAAGCCCTCAAGGCAAGATCACCACTGCACTTGGGGGGCACATGGATGACGAAGAATTCGACCGTGATTCACCCTTCACAAGGGAGATTCAGGCTGAGCAAATGCCCACTGGCTTCAGAGAGCCTCGCATGACTCCGTACGAGGGCACTACAGACCCAAAATATCACTTAGACTCCTTCAATAACTTGATGAGGTTAAGAGGGGTCAACAACAGGGCAAAGTGTCATTGCTTTGTCGTTACACTTAAAGGAGTGGCGTACAAGTAGTTCAAGAGGTTAAGGCCAGGAACAATCGAGTCATGGCAACAATTGTTTGATGAATTTCTTTAGCAACACCATGCAGCCTGTGATTACGTCATGCCAACTACCAGCCTTGCTAACATAAAACAAGGTGAGAATGAAAGTCTGAAGGACTACATCCATAGGTTCAATATAGAAGCTACAAAGGTGGGAGGTTTAACCAAAGTGAAGCACAAGATGGCTATTACAACCGGAGTTCGTCCAGGAAGCAAGTTGTGGGGTAACATGCTCAAAAGAGAAGTTTCAAATTTGGATGACTTCGAGAGAGAGCACAGAAGTACATGCGTGTGGAAGAGGGCCATAAGAACTTCTATGTTGAAGAAAGCGAACCTTCCTCCAGCTGCCCTACTACCAATACGTCTGAAGATTCCATATAGAAGGGAGCGTCGTGCTAGAGGGGTCGCTGACCAAGTTTGAGATTGAACGAAGACTATCTAGCCATGAAAGTCCTGACCCGAGGGGAGATCACCTCAAAAATTGCAAAAAGGGTCTCAAAAGTAGACGCTTGCAAAAAGAATCTCCAAAGTAGACGCTTGAGAAAAGGGTCTCAAAAGTAGACGCCACCAAAGAGGGTCTCCAAAGTAGACACTTGCAAAAATGGTCTCAAAAGTAGACGCTAGCAAAAAGGGTCTCAAAGTAAACGCTTCCAAAAAGGGTCTCAAAGAAGACGCTTGCAAAAAGGGTCTCAAAGAAGACGCTTGCAAAAATAGTACTATGCCTAATGACGAGAAGGACGCTTCTCGCAAGAAATAATAAGCGCGCGCAAAAATAGATAAAAGGATAGCGAGAACCCAAAGGGTCAACATATCCTTATAGATATAACGAAGGTGCACCAAAGAGAGACCTATCGAACCCCCTTTCGCGTGGGCTCCAAAGGACCTCGAGCATGAAAAATACAAATATATATATAATAGAAAATAAAAAGGAAGAGAAGAGTCTACAAGAATGCCTAAAGGCCTCCCTATAGACTGGGGGGCAAGTGTGGATGCCAAAAATCCACCTCGAAAAAAATCCCTAGTACATGGTTAAAATACAAGGCTAAAGGTCACTTAGTCACATTATCAGGCTCAGACCTATAAGTCTTGTGAAACCGGGAGATTATCCCAAGGGAAGCATCACCTTGTGAGCCGTGAAGTATGGCCTTGCTAGGCTAAGAGGCCAAGCTACGCGTCACAAGAGGGCAGGTTCACAAGGGCCTCGTGGCAAGGGCCTCGCGCCATGCACCCCTCGGTCACGCACAAGGGCCTCGTGGCAAGGGCCTCGCGCCATGCACCCCTCGGCCACGCACCAAGGGCCTCGCACCATGCACCCCTCGGCCACGCACCAAGGGCCTTGCGGCAAGGGCCTCGCACCATGCACCCCTCGGCCACGCACCAAGGGCCTCACGGCAAGGGCCTCGCGCCATGCACCCCTCAGCCACGCACCAAGGGCCTCGCTGCAAGAGCCTCGCGCCATGCACCCCTCGGCCACACACCAAGGGCCTCGCGCCATGCCCCGCTCGGCCACACACCAAGGGCCTCGCGGCATGGGGGATGCGAAGCAATGGTCTCGCAAGATGAGATCCTAATCTCATTCATAGGCGCCATGTCTCATCACACACTCAACAGGCCTTAACTCTCTTCCTAAGGTAAGTGCCACCAACGGGGCACCACTCCCCCTATGACATGAGATGGGGAGTCAAGGGTCCCTCGGACATGCAGTCGAGGAAGGTCAGCAGAGGCCTCACAATGATTTGACATGAAGTCAGGAGAGATACGAAATGAGCCAACAGACCAAGAAGAGTTATAGTACGGATACAGTGTCCACGCCAAATGGGTAGTGGCAGTACAAGAATGGTACATGGTTAGGATTCCCTCAGCACGCTTATGAGGACAGTACCCAACAAGTAGTGGAGGCATAATATGGTACCAAGACAAGAGCACTTTTGCAGGCCCCTGACACGTACTAGAGCAGACCACCACTCTTCCAACACCACTACAACCTGTACTGCTATCCTGACAGTGTACTCATGTACTATTTTGTCCTGAGGGACCACTATGTACAAAGGAGCCATTAGAGCTCCAATATAAATAGATGATCACCCCTCCAGAAAGGGGGTTGGAAAATTCATTGTATCCAGAGGCTATTAAGCAATATACATTTTTTACTCCATTGTTGGTCTGTGTTTATCCTTCCATAAGTTCATTCTAAGTTCTTATCTAAACATCGCCACACTTACCTTTGAGTTTTCCGATCTAATTTCGTTGATGAGATTTCACCGTCAACAAGGGTATACTTCTCAAACTGGGCCAACAAATCTTTTGCTTTATTCAGGTAGGCAACCATCTTTATTTGTTTGGATAATACTAGGGGCTCTGCCAAATGCATTTTTAGATCATGGAATGCCTGTTCGCATTCTTCGGTCCACTCAAATTTCTTGTTTCCTCTGAGCAAGTTGTAGAATGGCAGAGACTTGTCAATGGATTTCAAAATGAAGCAATTTAAAGCCGCCACCCTTCCATTTAGGCTTTGAACTTCCTTACGCGACCTGGGTGAAGGCATGTCTAATAATGATCTAATTTTTTTTAGGATTCGCCTCTATTCCCCTTGTGTTTACTATGAATCTCAGAAACTTTCCAGATGCTACCTCGAAAGTGCATTTCTTGGGATTCAGCTTCATGTCATATCTCCTTAAGATTAAAAAACATTCTTCCAAGTCGGGTATATGGTTATTGGAAATCTTTGACTTGACAAGCATGTCATCGACATACACCTCCATGTTTCTCCCAATTTGGTTAGCGAATTTTTTTTTGACCAAGCGTTGGTATGTGGCCCTGATATTTTTTAATCCGAATGGCATAACTTTGTAACAATATACATTATGCTCGGTCATGAAACTGGTATGCTCTTGGTCCGCAAGGTTCATCGCGATCTGGTTATATCCCGAGTACGTGTCCATGAAAGACATGAGCTTGTGACCTGTCGTGGCGTCAAGCAACTGGTCAATCCTTGGTAGTGGGAAACAGTCCTTTGGACAAGCCTTGTTTAGGTCAGAGAAGTCGATACAGGTTCTCCACTTCTCGTTCAGCTTCAGGACCAACACGGGATTGGCAACCCAGATCAGATATTTTGCCTCCCGGATAAACCCACATTTTAGTAACTGAGCTACTTCTTCCTCTAGTGCTTCATCTCGGACGGTTCCCAAAAGTCTCTGTTTTTGGGATTTTGTAGGCACGTTCTTGTCCAAATTTAATGTGTGAATTATTATATTCGGACTGATTCCCACCATATCCTCATGCGACCAGGCAAAAACATCCAGGTTCTTCTATAAAAAATTGACCAGCTCCTTCTTTCTTTTGTCTTCAAGATTCTTTCCAATCTTTACGACTCTTGAAGCTTCTCTGGGATCAATGTTCACTTCCTCGAGCTATTCTATGGCTTTGAGCTCTGATCTGTCTTTTCCTATCCGTGGATCAATGTCGTCACGTTGGGCAACCTCACTATCCTTTTTCTTGTTGAGGTTCTTCTGTCCCACGAGTGACTTCTACTTCCTGGGACTCCTCACCTCCGTCATTTAAGACCATTGCTTGCTGCCCGGGTTGTGACTTTCCGTTCGTAGAAATGTTGTGGCATTCTCTAGCAGCGAGTTGATCGCCTCTAACTATGCATATCCTCGAAGCTGAGGGGAATTTCATTGCTAGGCGCGGGTCGGCCCAAAATCGCATTATATGCGGCCGGAAAATCGATTACCACGAACTCGAGTACTTTGGAGACAGCTCGTGACTCTTCTCCCAATGTCACCACCAGTCTAATTATCCCTATGGCCATTGTCCCTTCACCCGAAAACATGTACAGAGTCATCGAGGTCACCTTCAAATCGGATACGGACAGCCCTATTTTTTCCAGGGTGGACCTGAAAAGTAAATTTATAGAGATTCTATTATCCACCAGTATTCTTCGGTTCCTTCGGTTGGCGAGCTGCATGGTTACTACCAGTGGATCATTATGTTGGAGAACGTGGCTATCATCCTCTTCTGTGAAAATGATTGACTATTTTTCCAATCGTTGTTGTTTTGATTATTGTTGCTCCAGGACAAACTCCACCTCGTTATGAGCCTTCAACTCATTAATGTACCTCTTTTGGGCCTCGCTACTCGTGCCCGCCAAAGGAGGTCTTCCCGCAATAGTGGTTATATCTCCCCCTACTATTGGAGGAGGTTCAACCTAGTTTGCCTGAGCTCCGGATTGGCCTATCAGAGCTTTTGGGACTGATTGAGAGTTCTGCCCGGCAGGCTTATTAGGAACTACCCGATTTTGGGCGTACTGGGTCAACGGTCCAACTCTGATGAGAGTTTCAATTTCATCCTTCAACTGCCGACAGCCATCAATGTTATGACCGATGTCATTATGGAATCGGCAGAATTTTGAAGGATCTCTCTTTGCCCTGTGGTTTCTCAAAGGTTTTGGCTACTTCCATGGAAGACGATTAGAATTAGCCAGAAAGATATGCTCTCGGGTGTCCGTTAGGTCGGTATATGTAGCATAGATAGGTTTGAACTTCTCCACAGGCTTTAATTTTTTCGTCCTGCTATGGTCGCCCTCACTATTCCCCTTCCTTTTGTTGTTCCCCCCTTGGTTATTATGGGTAACAATTTGAGACGTTGCTGCAACATCTGTTACCTCTCCAACGGGTTGGACAGGGGTTTGGCTGGTTCCTACTACAGAAGCTCGCGCCTCCTCTAGGTTTATCCATTCTTGAGCTCAGGCCAAGAATTCGTCTATGCTTTTAACTCCTTTTCTTTGGAGTTCCTGCCATAGGTCGCCCCCGATGAGGATTCTCGTCCTCATTGAAATTAGCTTGGAGCTGTCATCAGCGTCCCTAGCTCGTGCAGCAACATTGGAAAATCTGCTCAAATATGCCTTCAACGTTTCGCCAGGTTGCTGCTTTACGTTGGCCAATGAATCCGCCTCAACCTGAGCTGCCTGTGAAGCTTGGAATGCTTGTTTGAAATCAGAAGAAAATTTCTTCCATGAGCTTATGAAATGCCTCTTGTATTGTTTAAACCACTACCTGGCAGGCCCGACCAGAGTTACAGGGAACAAGATACACCTTAGATCAAGCCCGACATTGTGGGCCATCATCATGGTGTTAAACATTTTGAGGTGATCAGACTGATCTCCATCTCCATCAAACTTCGACATGTGCGGCATCCTAAAACCTACAGAATATGTTGCCGCTGCAATGTTTGGAGAAAAAGGTTTGAGCTCCTCGTCTGAGTCTCAATCGTCCTTTTCCTTCCCAGATAATAGTATTTTCATCTTCTCTTCCATTAGAGCTAGTCTCTCAAGGGTTTGGTCCCTAGTCCCTAGATTAACTGGGGTTGTTCAACAACTCCCATCCTATCATACACGTTTGATGGGTTATTGTCCCTCCAAGCTCGAGCTTGGTTATGTGGGGCATTCCCATTGTCACATACTATGGATGGACCTCCCTCATGTCGACTATAGCTAAGATCCTCATCCTGAGCTGGATACCTTCTCTGCGAGTTCAGATGATCTCACAAGTATGGTTGTGGATCATATTGAGGACTTTACGTTGAATGCATATGATTTCTTAGGTCGCTCTCGGACCTCGCTATAATGGCTCTCTATCCAGTAACTTCCATTCGCGAAACTTATAGCTCGCGGTTGAGATCGAGGACCTGGATTCTCAACACGCGTTCGTGGGACGGAAGTATTTGCAGACGGGGGAGGATTTCTCCTACTGTTCCCATGGGCTGGAATATCTCGTTGAGGACGATGTGGTGTTGGATGTCTTACAGGTGATGGAGGATGCCTTATTGGCGAGGTTATCCTCGTTCCATCAGGACAGACTAGATTAGCTCGCCTTGGTTCTACTCCAACATCCCTTCTTCTCTATGCTTGGTGCTCCAATCGTGGCACAGAGGGGTTTTCCGGAGCGTTGTGCCTTCTTGAGCTTGTCCCAGCCCCTCCTCGCGGATTGTTATGGGCATTTATGGGAATTTGTGAAGAAGGCCCCGAGCTTGGGGTCGCAATCCTAACTGACTAACTGATATGCTGATGGCCCCTGTGACGATCAGTGGTTCAATCATTCTGGTGATTTCACCCCAAAGGTACAGAACTCAGAGTGGCAGCTCTGACAGATCAACTCGGTTTAGGTCGGTTATTCCTGTGGGACTTATGAGACTCACTTTGTCTCTTTCCTACATTAACGTCGGTTGCAAGAGGGGGTAACCGAGCCAAGACCTCCTCAATCTTCCTGTTTCCTCTAGCAAGATGGCTCCTCAACTGCATGTTTTCCATCTCAATAGCAATTAGATATCCTGGGTTAGGATTTGGCGGTAGCGATGCTGAACTCCCAGGATCGCCCTGACCCGCTAGTTGTTTTCCCAGATGTTGCTGAACATCTGGGCCCCTTTCATTGGGAACAGCGGTATGATTGGCGTCCTGCCCACCAGGCTGTTCTGTCTCATTATCATGCATTGAGCGAGTGAGCACCATGATGAAAGTTGACTTGAACTTGTAAAGAACTAATTTACTCTCAATGAAAGCACCAAACTGTTAATGCGGTTTTTCGCCAATAGTATATTAAGAAATAAAATGGGTAGATTAGTGCTAGATAATAAACCACAATGAAATAACGAGTACCCACTCAAAAGCCCAAAACTTTTACGTTGTTCAGTGGTTAAAATCCACCTAGTCCATGAGTCAATATTATTACTGTTTCTCTCTCTATTTGGGCAGAGTTTCGGTAATACACAAACAAATTGGTCCCCTTCCCTGTCCAACATTCCTAGTATTTATAGGGGAATTTCATGGACAGGTTCGAGTCACCATGTAAATAGACCGTGTATTATATATGGTATATAATTAATACAAATTATTCCCATTTACGTTGGGATATGATTTGATAACAGAATAAATATGCCCCTGCTATCTCGGGTAATAAATTATATATATATGAGATAGCCTAGTCATTAATGAGCGTATAAATATTTCCCGAGTCTCATGGGATCCTTTAGTATACGCTATATCTAGGTCCTCCCGAGCTGAATATCTCACATGAACTTGTGTTTGACAGCTATTTGACTCCGAGCTCGTAGTAAATCCAGGATGCCTAATATTGGATCTGATCATTATGAATCTTGAGATGTTCATATGGTTAATAACTAGATATTTTACTTGGTTGTTATTTATCCACGTATTTAATTGCTAGCTGTACCCAAGCTGGGCAAGTGAACTCGTGCTAAGTTTAGGGCACAACAGCTTACTATTTGAGACGAAATCCTAGATGATGCATGCTTAGGAAGATGATTTAGGCAATTCTTTGGAAGGTTTGAGCCTTTCAAGCTAACATTTATTTATTGAATCCTTAGTTACCCAATTTTGGGCCTAATTTGACTCTTTTTGTTTGACACTTATTTTGACCTTATTTGAAACATTGTTATTTTTCCTTCCCTTTGGTATACCATGAGCATATGAAAATTTATTGGGGGATTGTTTGTAATGGGGTATATTTAGAAATTTGTGTCAATAGAAGAAGAAAAAAAAGGTATGTTGAAAATGAGCTACACTCCAATTGAAAATACAAAGAAATAAGTTTGGGAGACTGTAGTATCATTAGAAGAAAAAAATAATAATAAAAGAAAATCAGTTTACGAATTTCTCTCAAAGTATGAAAAATTTTGGGATTATTTTTTTGGGGTTTACAAGTTGATACAAGATTGGTTTGTTTGGTTTGTGTGCTTATGGTATATTTGAGCCTAAATGACTTTTTCATCTACCTTTACGTAAGCCCTTCAATTATAAGCTGTGAAAGTCCTATTGATTTCTGAGCATGTGTTTTCTACATTAGTGGATACTAGTAAGTGTAGCAAGCTTATGGGATAATGATATTAATTGATTGTAATGAAAGAAAAAAAATTGGTGAGCATGAATTGATTCAAATGCATTTTATTATTAATCATGATTTTTAGAGCTTTTATTTTTGTTTGGACTTAAGTGAATTGGAAGAATGTTTCGACTGAAATTCTGAATTGTAAGTTTATTTTCCTGAAGATTATAAAAGTGTGTTAGTCATCATAGCTTGAGGCATGAATTATTGTTGTCGGCTTGATTCAGTTGTGTTTGTTGTTTAGATTCTGTGTTTTGTCATGTGAGTTTGTGTCCTTTGCTCGAGGGCGAGCAAAGATTGAGTTTGGGGGAATTTGATAAGGCTAGCTTAGGGTAGGTTTAGAGTGTGTTTTAGTCTTAGTTTCGAGTCAAATTGTGAGTTTTGTACGGTATTATGCTTGTGTTTGTTTTGTTTTTCAGGTTTTTTCTATGAATTGTTGAATGGAGAGGAAATGAGTGTATTTGATGATGAAAATGGCTATTTTGGGAGTCTCTGGCCATTTTGTGTGAATTCGGGAGAGCTAGGAATATTTGGATGACTCTGGTGCAAAAAAAAGTGAAATCAAGAAATTTGGAACAAGGAGTCGCAGCTTGCATGAAGGCAGAGGCAATTTGGTAAAGGGAACCAAAAACAGGCGGGTCGCAACTTGGTCTATTAAGTTGCGATGCCTGAGTTTCCAGAGAAGGAAGGAATTGGTTGAAAAATAGGCGGGTCGCGACTCAAGAATAGGCAATTCGCAACCCTCCTCACAAAAATTTGAAAAAATGTGTTTGAATACGATTTTTTAGGTCATTTTGTAGAGGGTAGTTCTTGGATTCGGGATTAGCAGCTGTTTACCATTATTGATATATTTTTCTTCACTTTTCTCTTAGTTTTTAGTAGTTTAATTTTATGTTTATGAATAATTTTTTTATGATTTTAGTCATGTCTGATATGAACTAAATCCTCTATCTAGGGGTTAAATGTAGTCAGTTTGATTTCTATTTAATTTTGTTATGATTTTTAATTGATACTTCTTCTTTATTCTAATCTATATAATGTTTGTCTAATGCTAGTAAATACTTTACCAATATTTTCTTGATTTATGATTTTGATTCAAAATTCAAAAGATGCGAATTGAATATGTTATCATTATATAAACCTAGGTTACATATTGGATGAGAGTACCTGTATGACTTGTGTAGAAATTAGGTTGTCATTCTTAATGTCTGCTATGTGTTTAAGTTTATCATAGATATGTAGAAAACTTACATATAGGTTGAGATCTTATATGTTGAAAAAGAATAGGAATCGATTTTTGTTAACCTACTATTAGAATAGGAAGAAGAGATGTAGAACTGATTAGTAAAATTAATAGAATGAAAAATTGATGAAGTTAATACCCTGGGTTTTCATTATTGAATCAATCTTTATTATGGCAAAGTTGATTTCAATTTTAAGTTTTAGTTTAAAAAATCACTCTATTTTCGACAGACAAATAGAAAGATAGAATTGGTTATTGGTACCTTATTGATAGTCTCTGTGGGAACGATTCTTATTTACTATCTATATTACTTGAATCGATTGTGTATACCTTCACATCATATTTTCTCTATCAGTGATAGCCTCCCATTATTTGGTCTGGCAGGCTCGGGGTTAGCTTTGGCAGGCTGTAGCATCCCGTGTTTTGAACACCCGTTAGCAGCTGGTTGGAGCCGGTTAAGAATTATGTGAAATCTCATTTATCTATATGAATTTGTGATGATATCGTATTATAGCCACAGTGATGATCTGGTAAAGGATCCAGCTTTATGCAAAGAAAGATTGCTCTCGAACCAAGGAACAAACCCTAATGGGAGAAAAATCTCGGATTAAATAAAATAGGAAATACAATGGCATAAAAATATTAATGTTGTCTGACAACTGGGACTTTATAGTCAGGCCAATAAGTTTAAGAAAAATTGATTGAGGTTTGAATTCCAATCAGCCGGGCTTAATAATGAGAATTTCTTGCTTGGGCCACTAAGGGCATTTTGGTCAATTTGATAAAATTACCAAAATTATGTGATATGTGAAAATTTTATTTTTGGGTCACATTTAATTTAATTAATTAAGCAATGAGATATTTAAAACTATAGGTTAAAAGTTAAGGAAAATTTAGAGCACAAAATTCTCAAAGAGCCCTTGGATCCCTTAAATGTGAGGTAAAATAAGCAAGGGAATAAAAGTAATTTCCAAGGGTAGAGAGAGAGAGGAGTGGGCAGCAAGGCTAGGTCCTAGGCTTTTGGGAATAATGTCCTTAAAGCAATTTTAGTTGACAAATATTTTAAATGAAAAAAATAATTTAATTGAATTTTATATATATGGACTATGTCTGATGTTATATGATAATATTCAGTGAATACCAAAAAATTCCAAAGTCTGTCTATGTGGTCTTAATCTCATATTGGTATGGGAGGATCGAGACTACGATAATAAACTTAAACAGTTCGCAGTAAAATAAAGTTGTGGAATCTTTAGATTAATTACTGCTAGTACGGTCCACTAGTATTAGGAATACATGTGACATAGATCCAGGTTACTAGTGTAGTAGGCCACTTTAGTGGAGGTACTTTGCATGCTGAGAGTATGTAGAACTGGACCAGATGTGATTTTTTAATACTTGTTTAAACATCGTTTCGTAGTATCAATCAAACACATCAAATAATGATCATATACATGATGATCTTAATCCTGAGGTTACTATGAACTCATATATATGTCATCTGATCCTTTGATTCATGCGTTAAGGTTTATAAGAATGATCAAGCTAAGAACAATTGTTTTGGGGACTCAGTGATATATATGGATGGGGACATAGTTTAACAGATATGGAATTTATACATTCT
Source organism: Humulus lupulus (assembly GCF_963169125.1). Taxonomy (NCBI): domain Eukaryota; kingdom Viridiplantae; phylum Streptophyta; class Magnoliopsida; order Rosales; family Cannabaceae; genus Humulus; species Humulus lupulus. The sequence goes on along the minus strand of NC_084802.1, from coordinate 217,148,800 downwards.
TATAGATTGAATAATGGCTCCCTATTGGGTTGACTTTTGGAACTAAAAATGTTATGAGCGCTCACGTCGCAAACTTATTGTGAAACAACATTCACTAGTAAAGTCAATGGTACTATAGGAACAAGATATAGCTAAAAGGGTAAAACGGTAATTTTATTCCCTTCTAATTATGAACCATTAATAAAGGATTAATGTTGTATGTAATGATCATATCAATGGACATTTTATTCTTAATAAAGTACTCAGTAAATATATGTCTATAATTATCAAGAGTTCAATCTCATATTTTTAGTGGAGTAATCATGAGATTAATAAATATGATTATTTAATCAAAGAGCTTTGATTAATAAAGTAATATTTATTTGAGCTTGATATTATAGGTCCATAGGTCCCTTGGGTAGCTTTATCAACTTCATATCAAGGTAAGAGTGGATACAAGGGTATAACTGTAATTTGAGAATTTTAGAAGAATTTTATTCTTCGGGTCAAGTATACAATTATATGATAATTGAGGTTGAATAATTAATTTAGAATTAATTATTAAATTTTGAAATATATTTATTAATTTAAATATATAAAATTTCGAATGTCATATATATATAAATAAAATTTTGAAATTAATTATTTTATTTGAGTGGGAGAAAATAAAATTGGTAAGTCAAAAATTGTTTTTGATTTATTTAATTTTAAAAGATGATGATAATGATGGTCATCAATTTGAATTTTGAATTTTGAATATAGAATTTAGAATTTAAATTTTGAAATATGGTTGTCATCTTTTCCTTAAAAAGGTAAACACCTTATTTTGTGGGAGATTTATTTAGTTAAATAATTAAATAAAAGAAAAATGCAAAATCCCTGAAAAGGGATATAGCAGTTGACGCCTCACACAGTCCAAGAACTGTGTCATGTGTGTACCACCATACAAATATTATATCTGTGTAGTTTTTATTTTATTTATTTAATTATTTAACAATTTTAAAATAGTTTCTTCAAATATGGTAAGTTAGACATTTACCTAACATCAAATCCTATCGTCATTATTATATTATTTCATATTACTATTATTATTAGGAATAATAAGGTAACATAAATCTCTATATATATGCAATAGAAGAAGAAGAAGAGAAAAATAATAACAATAACAAAACAACATAATACACATTTCATAATAGTTCTCAAAGTATTTTTTTTTGTCAGACAAAACTCTCTCTCTCTTTCTTCTTCTATATTCTAGTCATTCTCAAACCATAATCGAAGTTCTCATGTGTTGAGAAATACCTGTGATTCCTAAAATACAAACTCATGTTCTCTATGAGCCCACACACATCTTGAGGTGTAGAGAACACTCCGGAAGATCGTGGTTTGAGTGCTCAAAGCTTTAGATAGGAAGATCGATAAAAATATGAAAAGACTCAAGGACACTTGATAGACTTCACGAGGTAAAAGTTTATGTTCTTCATTTTTTATTTTTTTGTGTTTATATATTATATATATAAATATATTGTATATTTATATATATATATATTTGTTGCATAATTAATAGTATTGTATGATAATGTTTCTGGATTTTTTTCTTTGTCATATAAATTGTTTATATGATTATTGAAAAATTTTGTATGTTGTTGTTCTGTTGTTTCATAATAAGAATAATATAACAACAGCAGGCCCACCATGCACAAGTTTTTGCTGGATGCTCGGATTGATTTTCCAATAATTGGTACCAGAGCAGGTCATTAATCTATACATATTGTTAATTGTTGTGTGGGATCATATCCAATTTTATATTATATGTGATATATGTTTGAATGGATGGATGTTTATTTGCATGATGATAGATTCTTAAGGGTTGTTCATTATGTTGCTTTTGGGTTTAGGAATTGTTCTTAAAATTTCTAGATGAAATGTGTAAGCCATTTTGGGGCATAGGATTTTTTTAATTTTTTGTGTAAAAATTATGGGTTATAAAATTCTGTCCCGAGCCCTGAGCTCGAGCTCGAGCTGATGCCTACACTCCAGCCGCACGCCCAGCCAGACGCGCCCCTGCACCCAGTGTAAAACGCCCTAGACTAATACTTTGTAAAACATCTCCATGCTCATAAACTTATAGAAGAAAACCTCTTATTAGATGAAAATTCCAGTGGGGTCTTACTCAAACATGCAAGTTGGGCCCAATAGTTTAAAATAAAATAAAAGTTCTCATGCATCGTTTTTTTTAAAAATACATATAGTTCAAGTCCCACTGATAAGTTTTGAAACGAAAATAAAACATAACATCATTCTTTAAAATTGGCGTTTAAGCTGACCGTTTACTCGCCCATAGGATACCTCCACGCCATACACATTCTAACATCGGAACTCCCCATATCACAACGCGTGCCAAAGAGATGAGCTAAAAGCCCAATAAGGAAGTACAAACAACAAGCAAAGAAAAACAAAACAAAAACATAATCATATCGTAAGACTCATACAACATCATATCCATACATCGCCATACATTGTACTTAACGTCATCATCATACATCATACATCATTATTAAGCATCATATATCATTAACATATTCAAACATCATCATCATAAACATCATCATCACATCCTTGTGAACATGGCCCCTTCTCTTGTCCATGTCACATCTTGAGGTAAAGAGGAGGCTCTGGTCCTTGAATAACCTTGGCGCGTCCGCCCTATGAGTTACGTCGTAAATTAGTAACTCGGGTTATGTCTTTATATCCTTAGTAACTAATTTTTTGTGTCGCGTTCAACATGCTAACAACCATTTTCTTTTCATACAACATACAAAATACATGCAATCCAATCATATCAACACAAAGGAAATACATGATTCATCAAATTCATCATATATCTCAAAATAGCATTTCATACTTCATATCACATTGTACATCATCATACATAACATTTAACCTCAAACAAACCCATCTTACCGGTCATAGCATAAATGAATAGAATTTTATCTAACTTCTTTACCTCAAGTCCGAGCAAAGAAAAAATTGAACAAACTTTACAACGAGCCTATAACCATAATCAAAGAACACTCTTTAGCATCACATAAGATTTTCTTGTACCCAACTCACATATCTCATGTGTGCATTGGTTATGCACACGTGATGCAATTTACACATAATTTCCAAACATACACATTTTTTTACATAGAGCCACAAAAGAATAATGTCAATTCTACATATTACCCATGCATGGTTTTCAAGTAAAAATTATATGGTTGAGTGATAGACATATTTTTTAACGTAAATGTGCATTTGCATATGACATGCATACGTGGGAGGATTGTTAAAAAGTGACGTTAAAAACGATAATTTCTACCCGCTTATTTCTAACATTTTCAAAATAAAGATTTAGTAACATAATTTCCTCACCATTATTTATATATTTTAAATTCCTAAGTTGATTAAACCTCTTAAGACATTATTTTCATTTCATAAAAATAATTTATTTAGTCATTTTTAAAAAAAAATTCAATTTATTATTTTTAAATTGCATAAAAAAATAACAAAAGCTTGAAATTATCTAAAAGTACTTATAAATGTCATATTTCCTTTAGAAAGTAACACTTTATTTAAATTAATAAAATTACAAGATTTGATGTGAGAAAAAAATATATAAAATATAATTTTAAGTGTGAGAAAAATATATTTTTGCTTGTATTATTTAAGGCTTAAATTATGTAGTATAAACTCATATGTGATAACCAAAATAATTATTTTTAATTTATTAAACTAAACTTTCAACCATCATTTATTTTGTTTAAAAATCACAAGTGAATCTAAACTCAACATTTTTCTTAATTAAATAAAGAAAGTTGTTATACCCAGATTTCGAGCCATAGTAAATATGACCTCGAAAGCTGAGTTCGCAACAAATGGTCTCGTGAGGATTAGAGTGATCTAGGATTGTAAGTCGAGCCTGCAAAGTATGATGTATGATCTCGAGTGCGGTGATCTCGAAATGACCTCGATCTCGAAAGGTAGCTCCGAGAACACCTTCATCTTCAGGAACTTCGGAGCATGGTTCTTGAGCTCGATATCCCATCTCGAAAGAAACGTTAGCTCGGGAGATGTCAGTGGCTCGCACAATGACATGAGACCAGAAATGCTGGAGCCTTGAAGATACACTATAACCACCTTGAGTATCTACAAGTGTAATAACTATGAGATGTAGTCCTCATTAATTGATGTAAATCCCCAAGAATTGTGGGATATTATTTAATACAGTTATATGCCCCCTGATCTTTGGGGGACGTTTCCTTTAATATCTGATTATTGGCATTTAAAGCCATTTAATTTTATTCACAAAAGAGTAACTACCCAAAATATGTGGGATAGTATTCTGCATCCTTCTCTATAAATAGAGAAGGCATGCACCATTGTAAAGGACCGAAATTCTGATCCTGGAGAGAAAACTCTGGAGAATTCATACTAAAGAATTGTTCAGAGATAATCTTGAGGTTAATAACAGTGACTCGTGGACTAGGCAGATTTAACTGCTGAACCACGTAAAAAACCGTGTTTGATTCGTTTGTTTATTTTTGGCCATTGTCTTAAATTGTTTACGTGCTCTCTTCTTTTATCTGCTGACGAAAAACGGCATCAACAGTTTGGTGCTTTCATTGAGAGCCTTAAGCATTCATCCCTGAGAGATTCATGGCTGCAAACAATCAGAACATTCCTGAAGAAAATTACCCAAGGCGTCCTGGAAAATAGCCAATGGAGAACCCGGACGCTGATGAAAGGAGTGGGTCCTCCGATTCCTGGGGGCCACCTCCACACCCAAGGGATGAGGACATGTACTATAACCCTGAACGTTATGTCCCTATTGTAGAATTGGAGAATCGGCAGCTGAAACAGTTGTTGGCAGAAGCGAACAAACATAACGAGGAGTTGACTAGGATAGCCGCAGAGGCGCAGGTGGCTCAGCCCCCGCCTCCGCGCGAAGACCAAGTCCCTCCTCCAAGGGACGTGCACGTTCCTCCCCGGAGGCCCCGTGGACGTCCACGAAAAAATGCTGCCACAAGGAGGCCGGCACAACCTCCAACACCAGCAGAGCCATCCGCCCCTTCTAGGCCTCAGAGGAGTACCCGGGCTCGGGTCCCGCCTAATACACCTACGGAAGCACCTGCAGGAACTGAGAATAACCGAGCTCCTACCGAGGCTCGGACTCAGGTTCCTGGTAGTGCACCGAACGCAACTAGCCCATCTCGGGCAAATTCTGGGCCCTCTAGGCCGAAGCAAGGATGACAACCACCATCACCTATACGGTTCCCTCCGTCTCCCATAAGATATCCTTCACCTCCCCGCAGAAACGCTCAACCTGTTCAAAATCAGGGTCAAGGGCGTACGTGGGATAGGCAAGGACACAGGGAGACTTTCCAGGAGCGGAGAGGCGCACAATCTGAGAGAAGTCAGACGTCCCGGTCTCGCACTGAGGAGACAAGGCGACATAGAAAGGATTCACCACGAAATGACCGATCAATAAGTTTCACCAGTGACGAGTCCGGAGAAACCAGGTCCGTCAGTAAACGCGACCGAGGTCGTAAAAATACTAGAAGCCGCAAGACCCATCCCGACCTGCGGAATCATCTGAATCAGAGCAGGGGGAACGGAGATCAGACGAATCTGGACCTAAGGAATCACCTAAATGGGCGTAGAGATCCCTCACGGAGACGCGAGCCTGGGATCATAATCAATGACCGGCAATTCCAGACACCGCCTAAGGACCCAGTCCAAGAAAGGATTGATCAGCTCGAAAAAGCCTTTAGGCTTTTGAAGAATGAACGAGGGAACGGTCGATATGAGGACTCTGATGAGGAGCTCAAGCCGTTTGCTCCCAATATTTCTAACACTCAGTTTCCCCAAGGGTTCCGGATTCCTCACGTCCCAGCATTTGAAGGAAAAACCGACCCATGTAGCCACCTGAGTACATTCAACACTATCATGAGAGCTAGTAACGTGGGCTACGAGCTCAGATGCATGTTGTTTCCAACGTCGTTAGCCGGACCTGCCAAGAGTTGGTTCGAGAAGTACAAGAGACACTCGATAACCTCATGGGATCAGTTGTCTAGGGACTTCAAGAAGCAGTTCCGGGCTATGATGGGAGTCAGACCAGAGGCATCCACTTTGACCAACGTCCGACAACAGCCGGGCGAAACACTGAAAATCTATCTAACAAGATTTAATCTTGAGGTCGCCCGAGCTCGAGATGTGGATGACAGTGGGCACCTAATGGCTATCCGAGCTGGTGTTTTACCCGGGAGTGCCCTTTGGGATGACATGCAAGGGAAACCGGTGAGGTCGATAACCGAGTTTAACAGACGGGCGCAGAGATTTGTCAATGTAGAGGAGGCTAGGTCAACGCTCAAGGCGACCTCGCAGACCGAAACTACAACGATAAACATTAACTCCGCCTCAACCTCGGCTGACCCAGCAGCCCCACAGCCTACCTCGGAGAATCCCTCCAAGAGGAAAAAGAGCGAGGGAAATAACCCCGAGGCTGATGGAGGAAAGAAGAAAAAAGGAGAAAGGTATTTCTCCGTATATAAAGTGCACACCGAGCTCAACGAGTCTCGGGAAAACATATACCTGGCTAATGAAAACCAGGTTCCCTTCAGGCGTCCGGACCCTATGAGGAATCAAAAGTCCAAGAGGGATTCCAGCAAGTATTGTCGGTTTCATAAGGACACCGGACACACAACTGATGAGTACCGACAGCTGAAGGACGAGATCGAAGGGTTGATCTCGAGAGGTTATTTCCGGCAGTATGTCAAAAACCAGAATACTGGACAGGCTACTGCCAGCTAGAGAGTAGCCGCGCTTTCGGCAGCACAGAATAATAACTCCCGATCTCGGGATGAAGGCAGGCCTCCGCCGATAGATGGAGAGGACGTAATAACCATCTCGGGAGGTCCTCATCTCGCAGGAGGGGGCAGAAATGCTCAAAAGCGATATGTGAATGAGCTGAAGACAGGGGACGGGTCTCCTTATGAACTCGAACCAAGGGCACCAAAAAGCCAAAGGGTTGAAACTCAGCCTATAACCTTCACCGAGGAGGATGCCTCCCATGTCCAGTTCCCTCATCATGATCCACTTGTCATCACCCTACAGCTTGCCAACAAAAGAGTGCGCCGAGTTCTCATAGACAATGGGAGTTCAGTTAACATTCTTTATAAAGCAACACTAGAAAAAATGGGACTCTCCCTTCGCGACCTGAAGGCTTGTGCAACCACGTTGTACGGCTTTTCTGGTGAAGGAACCGCCTGTATGGGGTCCATCGAACTCCCTGTGACCTTGGGAGACTATCCAGTCTCGGTGACCAAGATGATGGAGTTCGTGGTAGTAGAGTTACCATCTGCCTACAATGTATTGCTCGGGAGACCCGCCCTGGTCGGGCTGGGGGAAGTTTCATCTGTAAGGCATCTAGCCCTTAAGTTCCCAACTCCAAGCGGAGTCGGAACATTGAAAGGAGATCAATTGGCAGGAAGGGAGTGCTACAGCATTTCCTTAAGGGGAAAGAAACAAACGAGCGCGCAAGCACTCGTTGTCATACAGAATAAAGATGGGACAGTTTTAGAAATTGATGAGGAGATCGATCCAAGGATTGAGGAGAAGGTTGACCTCCAACCTTTGGAAGAGCTCGAAGAGGTTCAGCTCGAGGAAGCTGATCCCTCAAAGAAAGTGAAGGTCGGGAAACACCTCCAAGACGAATCAAAATAGCAATTAATTTGCTTTCTGAAGAAAAACCAGGATGTCTTCGCGTGGTCGCACTCTGACATGGTGGGAATAAGCCCTAATGTAGCGAGCCACGCATTGAATATAGACAAAAGCTTTCCCCCGAAGCAGCAAAAGCGAAGGCAGCTGGATGAAGACAGAAGGAAAGCACTAAAGGAGGAGGTGGACAGGCTGAAAGCAAATAATTTCATAAGGGACGCTTTTTACCCGGACTGGGTGGCCAATCCAGTGTTGGTCCCGAAACCCAATGGGACATGGAGAACATGCATTGACTACTCAGACCTCAACAAGGCCTGCCCGAAAGACTGTTTTCCCCTGCCGAGAATTGACCAGCTCGTAGACGCCACGGCGGGGCATGGTCTGATGTCGTTCATGGATGCCTATTCTGGATATAACCAGATTCCCATGCATGCCCCCGACCAAGAGCATACGAGCTTCATCACCGATAAAGGGCTCTACTGCTACAATGTCATGCCATTCAGACTCAAGAATGCCGGAGCCACGTACCAGCGGCTCGTAAACATGATGTTCTCAGAGAAAATAGGGAACAACATGGAAGTTTATGTTGACGACATGCTTGTAAAGTCTCAACTTAACAAGAACCATGTTGATGACCTCGAAGAGTGCTTTGGCGTGCTCAGAAAGTACAACATGAAGTTGAATCCTCAGAAGTGCACTTTTGGGGTGTCTTCAGGGAAATTTCTGGGTTTCATTGTCAACTCTCGTGGAATCGAGGCTAATCCCGATAAAATAAAGGCCCTGATCGATATGCCTTCACCTCGGAAGCATAAAGATGTTCAAAGCTTGACTGGCAGGATGGCAGCTCTGAGCAGGTTCATTTCGAAGTCAACGGACCGCAGTCTCCCATTCTTCAACTTATTGAAAGGAAGTAAGAAGTTCGAATGGACGGATGAGTGCGAACTAGCCTTTCAGGAGCTCAAAAGGCACTTAGCCGAACCACCCATCCTATCGAAGCCTGAGACGGGAGAAGTAATGTTCCTATACCTCTCAACAACTGAACACGCGATAAGCGCGGTGCTAGTTCGAGAAGAAGAGAGAATACAGAAACCCGTCTACTACATCAGTAAAAGATTACTGGGGGCAGAGTCAAGATATCCACTGATGGAGAAGCTCGCCCTCAGCCTAATCCACTCATCTCGCAAGCTCCGCCCTTACTTTCAAGTGCATCCTATCCATGTACTAACAGATCAACCACTAAGGCAAGTCTTGTCCAAACCAGAGGCGTCTGGTCGACTCCTTAAATGGGCTGTTGAGCTCGGACAGTTCGAGATCACCTACCATCCGAGAACAACCATTAAGGCACAAGCGTTGGCGGATTTTATAGTGGAGTGCACCGGTACAGCCGACGACGAGGTAACAACCACGGCCCACGAGCTGTGGAAACTTTACGTCGACGGGTCGTCAAATGAAAATGGAGCGGGGGCAGGAGTTATTCTGATCACTCCTGCAGGGAGCAAATTTCACTCTGCTTTAAGGTTCGGCTTTAAAGCATCTAATAATGAAGCTGAGTATGAGGCTTTACTTGCGGGACTGGGAATAGCAAAAGAGCTCAAGGCCAAAGCTATACATTGTTACAGCGACTCCCAGCTCGTGGTAAATCAAATCTTGGGAGAGTACCAGGCTCGTGGCACAAAAATGGCTGCTTATCTGGAGAAGGCAAAATCCGTATTGGAGTTTTTCGAGTTTTATGCGATCGAACAGGTTCCCCGAGAACAAAACTCAAATGCAGATGCCTTAGCTCGGCTCACCACTTCCGTCGAAAATGAGGAGCTGAATGTTGTACCCGTAGAACACCTGTCAGCACCCAGCATTACTGAGCCAGACGAGGAAGATGTGTGTATGATCGAGACAGAACCGACCTGGATGAGCCCGATAGTTGATTATCTCGAAAATGGAATTCTTCCAAAAAATCGAAATCAGGCTCGGAAACTAATGTATCAACTTCCTCGTTACACCATACTAGACGGAAAGCTATACAGAAGAGGGTATTCCATGCCATTGCTCAGATGTGTGACTCCCCCCGAGGCAAAGAAGATTATTGAAGAAATTCATGAAGGGTTCTGCGGAGATCATACCGGGGGGCATAGCCTATCCAAGAAGATTATACGCCAAGGATATTTCTGGCCAACCATTAAAACGGACTCTTTCGAGTACGTGAAAAAGTGCGACAAATGCCAGAGATTCGCCACGATACCCCGAGCTCCACCTTCCGAACTGACCATGTTGACATCCCCATGGCCTTTTGCGGTGTGGGGGATCGACCTCATAGGCTCGCTCCCAACTGGCAAAGGAGGAGTAAAGTATGCTGTGGTCGCGGTTGATTACTTCACAAAATGGACGGAGGCTGAACCATTGGCGACCATAACTTCGAAGAAGATCCTAGATTTCGTGATAAAGAACATCGTATGCCGATATGGAGTGCCAAGAAAGATTGTGTCTGACAACGGAACCCAGTTTGATTGCGACTTATTTACGAACTTTTGTAACAAGAACCGTATAATAAAGAGTTTTTCGTCAGTAGCTCACCCTCAGGCGAATGGTCAGGTCGAAGCCGTTAATAAAACTCTCAAAAGTTCTTTGAAGAAAAAGTTGGAAGAAGCAAAGGGACGATGGCCTGAGGAATTACCTCAAGTCCTTTGGGGATATAGAACTACAGCTCGGACATCAACTGGACATACCCCATTTTCTCTAGCATACAGCTGCGAGGCAATGTTGCCCATTGAGGTCGAAATTCCAACGATTCGAACTCAGATTTACGACCAGAGCTCCAATCATACTCAGCTCGAAGAAACCCTAGACTTGATCGAAGAAAAAAGGGAGGAGGCTCAGCTGAGAAATGCTGCTTACCAGCAACGAACCACAAGATATTTCAATAAACGGGTTCAAGATCGAAAGTTCGGAATAGGAGATCTGGTATTGAGACGCGTATTCTTAGCAACTCGAGATCCAGCAGCAGGAGTACTCGGGCCAAACTGGGAAGGACCATACCAGGTAGAATCAGTCATCCGCCCTGGCGTATACAAACTTGCGAGATTAGATGGGAGCCTCCTACCACGAGCATGGAATGGCGAACACCTTAGACCTTATTATCAATAGTATAGGAAAAGTGTTGCCTGTAACCATGATTTTCTATCTATGTTTCTTTGTTTTTGAATGACATGTCTACTTTGTTTCGCATGTAATTTTTTTTTTTTTTTGCAATCTCTCTTAAGTTAATAACCTATGGTCACACTCATAGGATATTAAGGGGGCATCATTGGTATACATACCACCAGCTTAAAAAATAAAAAGTAATAAATAAAACATAAAGTATTTGGATATAACCAAGTACGCGATCTTAGATAGTTCGGACATAACCGAATTATCAAAAATATAAAGTATTTGGACATAACCAAGTACGCGATCTTAGATAGTTCGGACATAACCGAATTATCAAAAATATAAAGTATTTGGACATAACCAAGTACGCGATCTTAGATAGTTCGGACATAACCGAATTATCAAAAACAAAGTATTTGGATATAACCAAGTACGCGATCTTAGATAGTTCGGACATAACCGAACCATCAAAAAACATAAAGTATTTGGACATGACCAAATACGCGAGCTTAGATAGTTCGGACATAACCGAACCATCAAAAAACCTAAATATTTGGAGTTAACCAGATGTGCAAACAACAGATTTGGAACAAACCAGCCAAATTATCGATCAATGATAAATGGGAGCCTAGACCTATTGCGAAATATGTCGAAATCGAGGCTGGAATATCTTAGAAAAATAGTTTCGAACTCATAACCTCGGAGCCAAGATACTGAGGATGAGGAAAAGTGACAAAGAGATATAACCAAATCATTCATATTACATGCCATATAAGTACTTTTCAGTTCATGGTTAAAGTAATGTCCGACCTTGATAAATAACGAGGTTGGAAGCGGATAATTCGAATAAACTATGCATGAATGCATCGAATTTCGAGCCTAAATCTAAACTATGTTTGTATGAATTAAATAAACATAACTCATCAATGCAAGAAAAATGCAAAATATTTCGAGCCAAGAAATGTAAAGCATATAAAAGGAAAAATGCAAAATATTTCGAGCTAAGAAATGTAAAGCATATAATAGAAAAAGTTAAAGAAATTGTGTCAGCCCCGTGGGCACAAATTTAAATAGTTACAAGAATGAGGGGACGCAGCCCCGATAACTGATCTCCCCGAGATCGGATTTAAGGAAGAAGAGTATCCTTGGCCTTCTCATCATCAATATCACCAGACCCTCCAGGACGAATAGCATGACTATCCTGCTGGGTCGCCTCTCGAGCAGCTGTACTTGCCAAAAGACGGGCATTCCACCGCTCAACATATGTGGCTTCGAGAGGACCCAGGAAGCTGGTGTCAAGATCGGCATTGTCGGCCCAAAGTTTGTACATGGCCTGGTCGACCGCTTTCTCCCTCTGCTCCTTAGACTCATTCAGGAGGCGGGTCTTCTCGCTCTCCATGAAATCGAGGGTGGCAGACTTCTCCTCTTCGAGCTTGGCTTTGGCCTTCTCGAGCTCAGCATTTGACTTTTCAAGCTCCTCGAGACGGGTCTTCAATTTTTCAATTTCAGACTTCGAGTCTTTGAGCTCGTCAACCATCTTCAGCTCGAGATCCTTCGACTTTTGAGCCAGAGATAAGCTCGTTTGCACCTCGTTGGTCAGCTTGTAGTTGAGTTGCGCTGAAACAACAAGGGCCTGAAACACAAAGAATGAGTCAGAATTATAATCAGAGACATAAATACTCTAAGACATAAATACTCTAAATAGAATTGAGAAGGCTACCGTGGCGGAGAGTTCGATACTCTTCTCATAAAGAGTGTTGCAGTCCGAGGCCTTGCGCACGAGGTCCCAGTGGTCGGCACCAAAGCCAGAAAAGCTCTGACCCACTCGAGAAAGGACGTCCGAGCTGAGAAGCACCCCTTCTGCCCCAGCGGCGCCATCAAGTACATATTCCTCAGTATGAGTTCGGGCCGTTGGCAGCTGAACCGTTGAGGTAGAAGGTTTCTTCGGAGGCCGAGCAACTATTAACCGGGTCTCGGTGGGAAGCTGCGAGATGGATGCAGTCGAGCCTGACCCATCAACCTGGGCAGTCAGCTCCTTGGAGGTGTTCGCAGTGATCTGGGCCGTGGGAGTCGTCTCGTGACGTTTAGATACCTTGGACTGTCGGTCGGGCCTCTTTGGTATCCTCGGGCGTTTGCTCTTCTGGGCGCCAGCTCCCCCATCACTAAAGAGCACGGCGTCGAGGTCGGGATTCATGGCACCTGCATAATGACAGTGAGTTAAACAATGATAATAACTTTGGGAAAAGATGTAAACCAGTTGAAGAAAAAACCTAACTGGGACTCTTCCCCGAGCTCGAGCTTGGGGACCATGAAATTCCCCCGTCTATAGAAGAGGCGGGGGGAGTGCCTTCTCCATAAGTTGGTGACAACCTCGAGAGGTCCCTATAGTCATTGGTCCCATACTGCACCGCTATCCCATTCCACACCTCGTCCGTGGTGTACATGGTATCATATTTCCCGAGCCCACTATAAAACCTATGGACACAGTCATCTACCCAACTCCATATGTAGAAGTGGTATCTATCCTGCGGGCACGAGACTAGTCTATTGGGCCTGTGTTTTAACAAAGTGGGGGACCACATTCGCGAAGTAGGAAGGGTTTTACCTCCTCCAGAGTCCGAACTTGAGGCTTCGTCATTGGCCTCATTTCCCGACCGCGGACTTCTCGAGCGAGTTGGGAGAGATGCTTTCCTTTCTCTCCTCGGAAGAAGGATGCCTGTGGGCAGTGGCACGTCCTCCCAACGTTCATATTTATTACTGGACCAGTCAGAGGTTGACTGGCCCTGTCCCAACAACCCACAAGCTCGCAGCTTGTCCTCATGTAATAGAAATGAGAGAGACCTCCTGCCGTATGGGAGTCGGAGCAGAGCCTCTCTGTGCTCCTTCATTGTTTCGTCAGAAGTGGGACGCTGAAAGTTAGCTGAAAGATGAGATACACTTCAACTAAACATGGATTCAAGGGCTAAAAATTCGAGCTCAAAAATAGAAAGTAACGAGAATACTTACGAATCCGCCTAAACGAACGATGTCAAGACGGGAACAGACCGTCTGTCCAGAAAAAAGCCTTCTTGAAGTCAGGGGGGTGGTTCGGAAGATCTTCGTCTCTTTGGGGTAGCTCGAAAGATAGTAGAAACCATTTCCTCCCCGAGCTCGGGAGGGATTACTCTTCAAACAAAAGAGATATAAAATCTCTTGGGGTGAAGGTCCTATCCACCCCAGCTCGTGGAATAAGGACCTCAGGGCAGACAGCACCCTGTATGAGTTGGTGTTGAGTTGGAATGGAGCCAACCCAACGAAATCGATGAAGTCTCTGAAAAAGGACTTCAGGGGCAGCAAAGCTCCTGCCCTTATATGTTCCTGGCTCCAGGCCGCGTATTTCACACTGGAATCGCGGCCCCCAGGAGCGAAACAGCTCCGTTCATGCCTTGTCGGAGCTCGACACTTCAGTGTGTCCAACGAGCTAAGGCCATGGATGGCCAAGATATCAGTTATTTGGTCGGAGGTGGTAACCGAGCTCTGGTAGAATTCGGCTTCAAACATCTCCCTCCTAGGCTGCGAAGACGAAGGCTCCGCCATTAAGGAAAACTGGAGTTCCCCCGGGTGGTATGCTACCGTGACTTTTAACGCAGGGTCGAGGGGAACCGGCCTAGGTCCTGGGTTAGGCTCCGGATAGATGGCTTCCCGAAGAACCCTTCTCTTCTTTTCAATGACCTCGTCTATCTGGCGACGATAGTGGGCTCGAATGTCTTCTTGCTCACGTGCGATCTTGTATTCTTTAATCCGACGCTGGTTCCGGGCAAAGATCGATTCCGGGCTCGGAGATTTGGGCTCGTAAGGAATTGCTCGTAATGACCCCCACCGTCTTTCCGGATTCTGTGACATCTAACGAGAAAGAAAAAATGGTGAGGGCCATGCATGCAAGAATCACGAGCTCGATGGATGAGCTCGGAGATCTAAGGGCAAGAAACTAAGTATTTAGATCCTCACTAAGGGGTCAGAGCGCGTGTTCCACAGGAAAGGAAAAGGAGCGTGGATGATTTTTTTTTAAAGTCCCGAAATTCAAGGGAAAGGAGAGTGGCGGTTAGCCAGGAAAAGCGTTTTTGGGTTTTGTGTATTTGTCAAAGCCCATATTTTTATCCGAAAGCTTAATGTACAAGAAACGCTGCCTACGAATTTCAAAACCCAGAAAATGGGAACCACATTCAAACGTCGAAACTTGGTATAAACCAGAGACGAACATCCAGAGTGAAAATCCAGAAAGCCTAAAAACCTATCGGTTCAAAACCTCCTATCGCATCATGCTAAGAACGTAAACTAACATACACAGCAAACACAGTATAAAAAGAACAACAAAAATGGCGTACTTACACAGTGATGGTGATTGCAGCGAAATCGTCGAGTGGAGAAGAGGTTGCAAGAAAGAACTCACTGACTCGTACAAACCAGGATTCCTTTGTTTCTTCGGCCTAGAAAACATGCACTGAGTGTAAACTGTGATAAGAAGTTTGGGGAGTGTTTTTCTTTTTTCTGGCTTGTGATGAACAAATGTGAAGAAGACGAAGAGGGGGTCTTGTATATATAGGTGGGAAAACTGAATTAATCAGGAGCATTGATTAAATTCCTCAACAGATCGAATGGATGGGAATCGGTGACAAGATGGCGCCGAAAAGTTGTCAGACGAACGATCGTGGGCGTGTTCCCAAGGTACTCAAGTACCTAAAGTGAGCAATACCCATCTGGCACGTGTCCATTTTCAAGAGTGTGACGGTATGGTTCCCGGAAAGAGTAGTTCAAAAGTTTCCTTCTCTTAGGATTCGAACAAATACTTTTGAGGGGGCAAAATGTTATACCCAGATTTCGAGCCATAGTAAATATGACCTCGAAAGTTGAGTTCGCAACAAATGGTCTCGTGAGGATTAGAGTGATCTAGGATTGTAAGTCGAGCCTGCAAAGTATGATGTATGATCTCGAGTGCAGTGATCTCGAAATGACCTCGATCTCGAAAGGTAGCTCCGAGAACACCTTCATCTTCAGGAACTTCGGAGCATGGTTCTTGAGCTCGATATCCCATCTCGAAAGAAACGTTAGCTCGGGAGATGTCAGTGGCTCGCACAATGACATGAGACCAGAAATGCTGGAGCCTTGAAGATACGTTATAACCACCTTGAGTATCTACAAGTGTAATAACTATGAGATGTAGTCCTCATTAATTGATGTAAATCCCCAAGAATTGTGGGATATTATTTAATACAGTTATACGCCCCCTGATCTTTGGGGGACGTTTCCTTTAATATCTGATTATTGGCATTTAAAGCCATTTATTTTTATTCACAA
Organism: Humulus lupulus; assembly: GCF_963169125.1. NCBI lineage: Eukaryota > Viridiplantae > Streptophyta > Magnoliopsida > Rosales > Cannabaceae > Humulus > Humulus lupulus. The sequence goes on along the minus strand of NC_084802.1, from coordinate 217,132,588 downwards.
AAGAGTAACTACCCAAAATATGTGGGATAGTATTCTGCATCCTTCTCTATAAATAGAGAAGGCATGCACCATTGTAAAGGACCGAAATTCTGATCCTGGAGAGAAAACTCTGGAGAATTCATACTAAAGAATTGTTCAGAGATAATCTTGAGGTTAATAACAGTGACTCGTGGACTAGGCAGATTTAACTGCTGAACCACGTAAAAAACCGTGTTTGATTCGTTTGTTTATTTTTGGCCATTGTCTTAAATTGTTTACGTGCTCTCTTCTTTTATCTGCTGACGAAAAACGGCGTCAACAAAAGTCATACTTATTAAAATGTGAGCATTCAAGGATACATTTAAATATCATTTTTAATATTTACATATTTTTAGGGTATTAATTTATTTTAACAAACACAACCTTTCTTTCATTTAAAAGACATTTCATAATTTTTACCAAAACTTCCAACAACAAATTAAACCCTCAAAAATCACCATTTTGGAATTAAAACTCATATTTTCTTTATAAAAGATAAAGAAAAAAAACTGTAGGTATTTATTTGAGTAAAAATATCATTTTAATGTAAATTAAAATGCTCTTTTAATTTCATAAAATCATCATAGCACTTGCAAAAATATTTATGCATACAAATCATTATTTCACAAAATTTCTCATCACTTAAACAAAAAAATCAGCAAGCATATTAAGTCATAAAATTCATCATTTTACATCATGCTTCACAAAACTCATACACTAATCATACATGTTTAATCAACACAAATTTAAACACAAAACCTAGAGGGCACCTATTATCATATTATCAATCTAAGAAGAATCCCTAACATTACATAGACATTCAAATCATAGGCATATTTCAAGATCAATCATACATATACATGTCACAAGAACCCTAGGCCGAAACTCTCATGACTTAAACTGTAACACCCTGGATAGCCAAGACTATTACACTGTGTGTTTATAAAAGTGCTAGACTTGCTAATCAAGTCATTTAATTAAGAGTGTGTTATAGAAACTATAATGGAACTAGGGTTAAAAGATTTTGGAAGTCACATTTCTTATAAAGAAACATTTCCTATTCACATGGGATCCCAAAAACAATGGAATTAAAACCATTTACAAAAGATTCAGGAATTAAATACAGTAGTAGCCATATTAAGGCAAAACAGACAATTAGGCAATCTTTGTCCTGATCCACTCCTCGACCATGGCGACCGAACAGCTGGCTATGTACATTCAACACCGCAGCTCTCCATCTCAGGATCGGTCTAACTTGCCTTTGCCTTTACCTGCACCACGTAGCACCCGTGAGCCAAGGCCCAGCAAGAAAACACAACAATAGAGCATAAGCAATCAACAGCTAATTCAATATCTCATATTGCATAAACATGTTCACAACCATATAAACATTCAGAATAACCAAGTATTCAGCATACTAAACATATCAACTCATATCATATATCAATTTACAAATGATAACTAGGGTTAGCGCCCTCAAGCCGCCCCCTCCATTATCCCACTGACTCCGGCCCGCTTAAACCGAGCTCAGTGAATATTAAGCTGTCCTCGGCTACCAGTGGCCAAGCCGCGCCCTGTGCGCAAATATTGTGTACGGCACCCTTAGGCCGCTATCACATGTCCCATGGCGTAATACCATCATTGACATTATACAGATATCGGTAACTCTTAGTCCCATCACAAACATACAACCGGGTGCAGTTTTCTTACCTTTAGATTCGCTAGCTTTGATCACTTGACTCCTTGAGCACGATCCCTCTCGAGCCTTAGCGCTCACCTAATCACAACCATAGGTCAAAGTCATCACCAAACCTCAAGTCCAAAACCTAGCCTCGGGACCAATCCCGAGCCCCTGGGAAGTCCTAATTCCACCAAACAGGGTGGTGGAATCGAACCCCGAACCCTTGGTCAAAAACCCTTGTAAATAACCCTAAAATCCCTTTCTGGAAACAGGGCAGGGCTATAGAGCTCTAAGGAGGGCGCTACAGCGCTACAGCGCTACAAGCAGAACCAAAATCCCCCAGGAAGCATGGCCTAGCACTACAGCGCCCAAAGCTAGCGCTGTAGTGCTAGTCACAGACAGCCAACACCACATTTTTCCTTCCTGCGATTACCCCGAGCCAAACCTAACCAAAACTTCTCCAAACCTTCACCAAACTTAAAACAAGCTTATTAACACACTCCACTCATCCCAAGCATCCCAAATACTCAAAACCCAATCACATGCATCCCTAATCTCAAAATTCACCATAGTTGCTCATAGACTTCAGAAACTCAGCAAAAGACAATCAAACCTTCAAAGTTTAAAGCTCAGAATTTATACCTTTGATGGAAATTCGATTTCAAGTTAACTTCTTGACCTCCTTAGCTTGTTCTTCCCCAATTCCTTGGCTTGAATTCCCCTAAAGTTCCCATCAACTCAGCTTAGACACCATAGCTTAAACCAACCAAACCAGAAACTGAAAACTCTAAAGGCTTACCTCAAATATTGATGTGTTCTTGCTAATCCTTTGCCAGCCCTTCAAGCTTAGCTTAGTACTCTTGTTGCTTAGCCTAACCTAGCTCCCTTCTGAGTCTTGCTCCAAGAAAATTGAAGAGAAATGGTGAGAGAACCACAAACCGACCCTTTGGAAAAACTGCTCTGTTTTCTCTCTTTTTTCCTTTTTCTTTCTTTCCTTAGCCTTCTACCCTTTTCTACAATTAATACTATGTATAAAGCCTCAGAATACTTATCTCTTGCAAGCCAAATGGCCATTATGCCCTCCCTTTTAATTTTAAACCTTCAATCCACTTAGGGGCATTTTGGTCATTTTACCCAATTCCCGCTAATTTCCTCGAGTGCCTCTAATATTTCCCGCTTACTTCCAGATACTTAATTAATCACCAATTATATTCCTCGATGCCAAATAATTGCCAATATATTACCTACATTCCCAGAAATACCCCCTGGCTTGCCCCGAGCCGGGTATAAATCCCCGCCTTGACTTTCTCGCTAATCTGCTCACTAGGATCGTCTCGAATCACAAATCACAGATATATCCACATAATAATGTGGTCTCAACAATTATTGCATATATATATACAGTTATGCCCGCAACAGGCCAAAATTACGATTATGCCCTTCTAACCTAATCAGGGCCTACATGCATACTAATACACATAGTCATGCATCTCAAATATCAAATAGTCATACAACACGCTTTTAAATCATTAAATCACATATATTCCAGTTATTCCCTCCCGACACACTAATCTAGGCCCTTAAGCCTCATTAGTAAATTTGGGTCGTTACATAAACATAAAATAAAACCAAAAATCTTGTTTACATCCAGATGGACCCTACACTACTACAAAAATGGGCTTTCTCGACAGTTTTTAACTATCGCTATTGAGAAAGGACAACATTCGAGTAACTGTCGTATTTGCCTATGCTAGCGTAGGGGTAGCTACGCCAATAGTTAAAAATTGTTGCTATTGCGGGCAACGCCGAAAACTATTAGGTGTCGCTGTTGCTGGCAACACCATCAGTTAAAAATTGTCGCTATTGTGGGGCAACGTCGACAGTTATTAGGTGTCGTTGCTGGCAACGGCGACAGTTATTAGGTGTCATTGTTGCTGGCAACACCAACAATTATTAGATGTCGTCGTTGCTTGCAAAAAAAATTAATTTTTAAAAAAATTATGATTTAAATTAAACATTTATATACAAATCTAAAAAAAAATTATAAATTAAAATAACAAAACTTATACAAAGTATTTACAAATCTAATCAAACAAATTTTGGAACAAATATAACACTACTACTTGACTCAAAAATCATATAGCCTTGTCTATAAACATAATCGTCTTAACCTTAAAAAATATATAACTATATTTACAAAGTAAATAATTATCCACCGAAAAAAGAATCATTTACTCTAATAAAAATTACAAATAAAATAAAACACTAAATTCATTGTCAAACAACATATATTTCTTCCTCTTGTCTTTATACTCACCCTTGTCACCAATAGTCTTTCCAAAGTAAGGATTGGCTACCATGAATTTCTTTCTAAAAGCATCCCTGAAACATGAAAAATCACATTATAATACACCAAACATGAAAAAGTATAACTAGATTTTTATTGTAGTGTAAATAAATAAGTTTACTCACAATTGTTACACAACTCTCTTGCTACCAATGTCTTAGTCCAAGTGTGACAACATATTCATTGCGATATCATTTATAAGAGTATTGTCATTAAAATTTTGAAGAGAAAACATTGAAGTATACAAGTAAATCAAACAGAAAATCGGACAGCATATCCCCTAATTTACTAGTCTAGCCATCTATCACAATCAACACTAACAAATCAAACAACACAGAGGTTTTCATCCATATATCACGGCAGCATACAAAATTCTCAGAACCTACTTCACTAATACATGTAAGTTTTCAACCTTCTGTTATCACTGCAGCACACAATTATAATCTCATAACCTACTTCACATTACTAAACAATTGATGTGGTACCACAGTTTTAAACTTTGGTAAGAACGTTCATACAACAGTTCTGATACGATTGTACAATCACTTATAAAAAAATAAATAGATGTTCAATCCTTAGCAAAAATGTACCAAGTGACTTGAAATTATATCAATACCACTATTGAAGAATTGGATCTCCTAACATCATTATCTATTGAAGAAAAAACTTCTTGTGTTTCATCCAACAGATTCTATTGTGCAGTTAAACTTATTATTCTACATAAAATACAAAGAAATTTTACTACAAAGTTAAAAAAAAAATCCCTAAAAGAAATGCAACCAAGTGAAAGGAACTCGAGGAAGAATGTCAAGGGAGTGGCCTGTAATCAAAGCATATATATGTAACAATATTTGTTAAGAAAGCAATAAACAAATTCTTGATATTCATGTTAAATAAACAACACTACACATTCTAGAAATATGCACATACCGAAAGCCTTAAACATTTCACTTTTCACTATATATAATTAAATTTGCTTTAACAGTGTAAATATTACTAATAGGCAGCAATTATTCCTATTGTCAGTGAAAAGGTTAATATATATGCAAGCTATTGCAACAAGAAATTTATACACATACATATAAACGCATTAGAAAAAGCTATGAAAGAGAATATCATAAATGAACACCAAAAGCATTTATTGATCCCATTGCATTCCTCTTCTTCACACATATCCTTACACCATAACCACCAACTCTGGCTATTATATATAACTTTATGTAAATAAAAGAGCCTGTAAAATCCCGATTTTGAGGGATTTGTTTCTATTTTTAGTTTATTGGCATTTTTGTTTTTAGTCAAAATTAATATTGTATTTATTGATTAAATCCTGTTTATTGTGTAATATTCTCTGCTGTAATGTCTCTTTCCGTATATAGAATAAATCTGGAATTATCTTGGAAATATTCTTGTCATTTATTCTTTTTGTCTCGGTTAGGAAAGTCTGGGTATTTTTGGTTCAAGCAGAATCCGGTTCTGTCTAAACAGGTGGATATTTACCCTATTTAGAATTATCTTGTGCATCAAGTAATCAATGGTGAATATTCTTTATTTATGCTTTTGTTTCTCTATAAAAGCTTCTGACCTAGACGATTAGGTCATCAATTCAGAGATTGATTTCATATTTTGTTGAAGTGCCGTTTTCATGTGCAGAGAGCTTTTGTTCTAGAGCTCTTTGTGTTTTGTTTTCTATTTTTCTTGCATATGTTTTGTTAACTGTTTTGCAGGTAAAACTCTCAAGGACACCTTGTTTAAGAGCTTCGGGAGAAGCTTGTAGTGTGAGTCACTCTTCGGGATGATTAGTGCACAGACCAGAAGTTGAAGGGAGTTCAAGTTTCTGAGTCATTTGGAAGTGTTATTAGGAAGTGTCAAATTGCTGGGATTGCGACAATTTAAAGAGGCAGTCTTTAAGATTGTATAAGTCAATTGGTGATTGTAATTTGAATAATTCTTATCTAATAAACTTCATTCTCTGGGCGTGGCCCCGTGGATTAGTAACAACCTGCATAGGTTGTTGATACCACGTAAAAATTCGTGTGTCCTTTATTTTTTCGTTTCTGATTAAGTAATTCTGTTTACACATATCATACATCTGTTTAAGCATTTCCGCAATCTGTTAAAACATGTTTTTACATACATCCTTGGATTAATTATTTTAATTAACCAATTAATTTAATCCAAATAAGAGAATTTCAATTGGTATCAGAGAGGTTCACTAAACTCTTAGTGAGATCTTGTGGTTATTTTCCGTTTGATTTGATTTGTGTGAAATGTCTTTCTTTGCAGAGGGTAGTTCGGTGTCTCGACCTCCATTGCTAAATGACTCAAACTATCCATATTGGAAAGTTAGGATGAGAGCCTTCATAAAAGCTCAAGATGAGAAAGCATGGAGAACAATTTTGTCTGGATGGTCACCTCCTACTGAAAAAGGTGAAGATGGAAGCACAATTGTAAAATCTGAACTTGTTTGGGACACAGAAGAAGAAAAATTATCTAGCTATAATAATAAAGCTCTTCACGCCATATTCAATGGTGTTGGAGAAAGCTTTATAAAGCTTGTTTCCACTTGCACCTCTGCTAAAGAAGCCTGGACAATCCTTCAAACTCAATTTGAAGGAACAGCTGATGTCAAGAGATCTCGATTCATTATGCTTCAAACTAGGTTTGATGATCTCAGAATGTCTGATTCTGAGACTTTAACTGAATTCTATGAAAGACTTTCTGATATTGCTAATGAATATTTTGCCTTGGGTGAGAAACTTGATGATTCTGTACTTGTTAGGAAAATTGTTAGAGTTCTACCTGACAGGTTTAATGTGAAGCTCACAGCAATGGAAGAGGCAAAAGATTTCAGCAACATGAAGGTGGAAGAGTTGATGGGATCACTACGAACTTTTGAGCTTAACCAAAAGATTCGTCAAAAGGACAAACCTAACCCATCAAAAGAAAAAGAAAAAATGATTGCTTTCAAAAGCACGGAGATGGAGACTCCTGATGAGGGAGACGGTGATAATGAAATGGCTTTGCTCTCAAAAAAAATTCAAAAATACATGAAAAAGATTGGGAATAGGCAAACCATTGGAAAGGCTCCTAGAGGTAATTTCTCTTACTCTAAACCCTCTTTCTCTAACAAAAAGGGTATTCAGTGCAGGGAATGTGAAGGCTTTGGGCACATCCAGGCTGAATGTGCAAACACTCTCAAAAAGAACAAGAAAGGTATGATCGTTACATGGAGTGACGAAGACTCGGATAACAGTGAAGAGGAAAAAGAGAATGTTGCATTCACAACCAGCGTTTCTGAGTCAACATTGAGAGAGGCCAAAATGGTGTGCCTAAACAATTGTACCAAAGGTGAAAGCTCGGATAATGATGAATCCGATCTAAATGATGAGTCTCTAGGAGAAGCATACAAAAAATTGTATGAATCATGGGAGAAATTGTGTTATGAGAATCGATCATTGGTTAGTAAGAACAAAGAACTTTCTGCTGAGATTAAAATACTTGTTGATCAAAATGAATTGCTTGAAAATGATATTAATTCGAAAATTAATGAAATAAGCAAATTGACAAAAGATCTTGAGAATCTCAATAAGAATGTTAGAATGCTTAACCCTGGATCTACTATTTTTGAGGAAATTCAGAATGCAGGTCAACAAGGGCACATAGGACTTAGAGCCTCAAGTTCTCAAAAAGTGCAAAAAACTGTGTTTGTTTCTGCAGGGTTATTGGCACCTGAAAGTTCTGCTCCCACAGGTATAGTGTCTGACTCAACAGAAAACAAACCTGTTGTTACAGAAAAAAGGTTCACTGGTCGTAAGAACAAAGGTAAGAATACTGTGTTTATTCCCACATGTCACTTCTGTGGGAGAAAGGGACATATTAGACCAAGATGTTTCACTCTCATGAATTTTGCTAAAAACAAATACTTTGAAAAATTGAATTATTTCAAAGAAAACATGAAAGTGAAAAGATCTAAATCAAAAAATGTTTGGATTGAAAAGACAAAATGTTTTGCTGGAATTTGTGATGATAGACTTCCTTCGTCTTACTTATGGTATTTTGACAGTGGTTGTTCTAGAAATATGACAGGTAACAAGACAATTCTCACTGACATAAGACCTATGCATTGTGGATCAGTCACGTTTGGTAATGGTATTGAAGGTAATGTTCTTGGAATAGGTACTCTTGATTTTGATGGGTTACCTAGAATTAAAGGAATTTTACTTGTTGAAGGACTTAAGGCTAATCTCCTTAGCATTAGCCAAATCTGTGACCAAGGCTTCACGGTCAACTTTGATAAAGAAAATTGTGTTGTGGTAAATCAAGATGGTGAGGAAATTCTTGAAGGGTACAGGTCTAGAGACAATTGTTATACCATGTTACCCTCTTTCATGTGTTATTCTGCCTTAGGTAACAATACTGATGTGTGGCATGCCAAACTTGGGCATATAAACTTTAAACTATTGAAAAAGTTGTCTCATGCAGGGATTGTTCGTGGCTTACCTAGTTTGGGTAAGGAAACTGAAGGCAAGTGCAAAAAATGCCAACTTGGTAAGCAACTAAAAAGCACTCATAAAAGTGTCTCTGAAATTAATACTTCGAAAGTGCTAGAGTTGCTTCACATGGATCTAATGGGTCCAATTCAAGTTGAAAGCTTGAATGGTAAGAGGTATATATTTGTGTGTGTGGATGATTTTTCTAGATACACATGGGTTGAATTCTTAAGGGAAAAATCAGATACGTTTGATGCGTTTAAAACCTTGTGTACTAAGTTGCAGGTTGAAAAAGATTGCACAATTGGAAAAATTTTGCGCATACGTAGCGATCATGGGAAGGAGTTTGAGAACTCGGTCTATGATGAATTTTGTAAGGCTACAGGTATAACTCTTGAGTTCTCAGCTCCTAAAACACCTCAACAGAATGGCGTAGTGGAAAGGAAGAATCGTACCCTGCAAGAAATGGCTAGGGTAATGTTGAATAGCAAGAAACTAACTAAGAGGCTATGAGCTGAAGCCATTAGTACTGCTTGCTATATCATAAATCGTGTCTTTCTTCGTCTAGGTACCTCTAAAACCTCATATGAAATTTGGAGAGGTAAAAAACCAAGTGTTGCTTATTTTCATGTGTTTGGATGTGCTTGTTACATTTTGAGGGATAGAGAACATCTGGGAAAATTTGATAACAAAAGTGATGAGGGTGTATTTCTTGGGTACTCCACTAATAGTAAGGCTTATCGTGTGTATAACATGAGAACCCAAACTGTTATGGAGTCAATTAATGTTGTTATTGATGATGTTTGAGATTTCTCTGAATTTTCTACAGAAGAAGAAATTGACAGGTTTGTGGACGAATCCGATGAGCAAGTTGACGGTGAACCTGTTCATGACCATGCTGTGGGAACCTCCGGAACATCTGTATCCACAGATCCTGAGTCTGATGACACAGATACTGAACAGACAGAAAAAAGGTTTCCAGGTATTATATCTGATGAGATTCGAAAAGAACCTTCTAGCAGAGTCAAACTGAACCATCCATCAGATTTAATTCTGGGGGATCCTAAAGACAGCATGGTGACACGAAAGAGGTTTAGTAATGTTTCTCGTTTTGCTTGTTTTTTATCCAATTTTGAGCCTAAAAATGTGAAAGAGGCATTAACTGATGCTAATTGGATTGAGGCTATGCAGGAAGAATTGGAGCAATTTTTCAAAAATAAAGTGTGGAATCTTGTGCCCCGTCCACTTGACACAAATATTATTGGTACTAAATGGATCTTTAAAAATAAATCTGATGAATTTGGTACTATCATAAGAAATAAGGCAAGATTGGTGGTACAAGGATACACACAAGTGGAAGGGATAGATTTTGATGAAACATTTGCCCCAGTTGCAAGACTGGAATCTATACGTTTGTTACTCTCTATTGCTTGTTTGATTGGTTTCAGGTTGTTTCAAATGGATGTGAAATCCGCATTCTTGAATGGTGTTTTAAATGAGGAGGTCTATGTTGAACAACCTAAAGGGTTTGAAGACCCTCATGCACCTGACCATGTCTACAAGCTAGACAAAGCTCTTTATGGGCTCAAGCAGGCACCAAGGGCATGGTATGAAAAACTTACAAATTTCTTGGTGTCACATGGGTACAAAAGGGGAGGAGTTGACAAAACATTGTTCATCAAGACTGTTGATTCACATATCATAATTGCTCAAATCTATGTGGATGACATTGTTTTTGGCTCTACCTCTGAGTCAAAAGTGAAAAATTTTGTGGAACAAATGAAAGACGAGTTTGAAATGAGTATGGTGGGTGAACTAACGTTTTTTCTAGGTCTGCAGGTAAAGAAAATGGAGGAAGGCACTTTTGTGAGTCAAAGCAAATATGCAAAGAATTTGGTCAAGAAATTTGGTCTTGAAAGCTCAAAATTTGCAAAAACACCAATGAGCACCACAACTAAACTCACAAAAGATGAGAATGGTGTCAAAGTTGATCCTACACTCTATAGGAGTATGATTGGTAGTTTGCTTTATCTCACTGCTAGTAGACCTGACTTGTGTTATAGTGTTGATGTGTGTGCCAGGTACCAAGGGAATCCAATGGAATCTCATGTGAAGGCTGTGAAAAGAATAATTAGATATGTTCATGGAACAACTGATTATGGGCTTTGGTACACCAAAGAAACTAATCCCACTCTTGTGTGTTTTAGTGATGCAGATTGGGCTGGCAACACCGATGATCGAAAGAGTACTAGTGGGGGATGTTTCTATCTAGGGAACAATTTAGCAAAAAACAAAACTCGATCTCCCTCTCCACTGCTGAGGCAGAATACATTGCTGCTGGAAGTTGTTGTGCTCAACTCTTATGGATGAAACAAATGCTGAAAGACTATGGGTTTGATCTTGACACCTTAACTATTTTTTGTGATAACACAAGTGCCATCAACATTTCAAAAAATCCGGTACAACACTCTAGGACTAAGCACATTGATATTCGACACCATTTCATAAGAGAATTAGTTGAGAATAAAACTCTTGTGCTTGAGTATATTGAAACTGAAAAACAACTTGCAGATATTTTCACCAAGGCCTTGGATTCGGTTAGGTTTGACTCCCTCAGAAAATCCTTGGGAATTTATCTTGTTTAAAGTATTGGTTCTTGGTTGTTGGCACGAGCTTAGAATCTGTTCAAACATTTTGAGAATCTGTGTGTATGACTTAGAATAAATTATCCTGTGTTGTATGAATTCCTGATTTGCATGCCTAGAGTAAAATCAAATAGCAATCCCTTCGTAGTATATTTCTGTGAATCAAGCATTGGTTTATGTGACAATGGTGTTTAGTGTTTCACAATTTCAAGCTCCTATGAATGAATAGAGCTACCTTCCTAGTGTGTGAAAGCCATCTTTGAGTAAGTTGGAACTTTGTAATTCGGAGTTATGAAGAGGATACTCTACCATAGAAAAGGGCTACCACTAGGGTAAGTGTGAGAGCGTCTTCATAGGGTACAAAATTTTGAAAGAGACTTTCTGTCAAATTGGGCAATGTTCCCTTGCTACACTCTCACACACATATGCTTGAAGTTGTGATTCACCGAATTTTAAAAAAAAAAGGAAAAAGAAAAATTTATAATAAATGTTCACATAGTGTTTGATTCATTTTGAAATATGCTTAGTAACTGGATTGTGCTTGATTTGTGTTCAGGTATTGCTCAAGACTTCATCTTCACAAGGTTTTTTATTTTAAGGTTCTCATACACACATGATTCTCTCATTGATTGTTCAGATTGTTTGTCACGTGCCCATAATTCAAGTTGTATTTGTTGTTTAGTTTTATTCTATTAAATTTAAAAAAAAAAAAATTAAAAAAAAGGAAAAGGAAATATGGGGGAATTGTCTTGACCGAATCTTGGCTTTATGAATATTGCTTTGATGAGTTTCTTTTCAATATACCAAGTTATTCAAGTTTTTTTAAATTCTTGGCATCTCACGTGAATTGATTAAGAATATTGTGTTGCTTAAAGTCTTTGATGTGGTTTCCTTTTTTTGAAATCGTATGGCTAGGGTTTGATCTCTCTTATTGTGTCATGATCTTCACCATTAAATTCGGTTTCCTTTTATGTTCTTCTATTGTTGTATTTTTTGAAATAAAAAGGGAAAGAAAATTGTAAAGGAAGGGAGAAAGGAGATCGTGTGCCATGATGAGGATATTTGGTCTTAATGAGAAATTTTTTTGAAAAAGGAAACATCACTTCCATATGAGATTTGAGCAGTTATTTCAGAGAGATGTGACAGATTTTTGGGCAATTAACCGTCCATTTTGAGTAATGGAAAGATCACGATCGGTTTGGTCCTTTATATAAAGGTTTCTTCCTTTTGTCTCTCTCACACAATTTCTCTAATTCTTCTTCATCTTCTTGGCTGTTATTTCTCGTCTTTGTTTTTTTTTTTCTCTTCTTGAGTTATAGATACCATGGTGAGGACCAGAGGAGCACACTCAAAGAAAACTCCAACCAATCTCTCGAAACCTCTGTCTGAAACACCTGACAGCACAGCCTTGCCGTCTGCCTCTGCTCTTCCCAAGTCCGTCTCGACGCCTAGTTCATCTGCGGGGACAAGTCCCAAAATGAAGCCGCGTAAGCAGACAACTCCGGTTCCCACAGCGACCCCTCTGGTGTTCCCCGATATTGCTACTGCTGTCCCTGTGTCGTCACCACCACCTAAAGGGGTGGTGACCGAAAAGGAATCTGTTATTCCTTCTTCTCAGAGCGCTCCAACCAAAAAGACTAGGGCATCCGAAAAAGGGTCTGTCGAACCCTCTCCACCAAAGAAGTCGTCTCTCCCACCAAAGACATATGCCAAAGGTTTTTTGAAGAGGAAAACGCTCTCCGAATCGACTGTCTCTCCTCTATCCTCGGTCAAGAAATGTCTCAAGGACAACCCACCATCACCGTCCACTTTTGAGGCAGATGAAGAAGAAGAAACAGTGGCTGAAGAATCCACAGAAGATATCCCAGAGAAAGTGGCCTCTGACAAAGAGCTGTCTCAGGAACCTGAAGAATCAGCCACCGAATCTGAGCCAAGGGCAGAGGAAGATGTTGCGTCGTCTGATCCAGATGTGGACACAGTCCCAAGCCCTGTCGCCGTTGTTCCCAGTCCTGTGGTAACAAAACCCTCATCCAAGGGAAAAGGGAAGAAACCCATCTCTCGGTCTGGTACTCCTCTTACTAAGTCAGTGGTAAAATTTCAACCTCACTCTTATTCCTTCTGTTATAATGATAATGAACGAGATATGATGCTGTATGCCCATCGTAAGTTCCTTCCCGAGAGGAATTTTGTTCTTAGTGATCATAGGTCCTTCGGAGTTCTCATCTTGCTTCAAACCCATGAGTGGGTTGGGTCCCTGGTGAAGCTTTCTGGCTATGTGGAGTGTGTTGTGAAGGAGTTTTATGCCAATCTTACCCATGATGTGCTTGATCCAAAGTCCCCTCACTTCGAAAAGGTTTATGTCCGCGGACAATGGTACTCCTTCGCTCCTAAAGATATTGCAATTGCACTCCAAATTCCGATTGCAACTGTTGAAGACCAAGCTGCTGAAACACTTGATCGCGATGAAGTATTGTCCGAGCTCGTGGGACAACGAATGCAGTGGTCTCCCAACACTGTTCTGCTGGTCACCAACCTGACAAATACGTATGCTGTGCTCCACAAGTTCGCCACTTCAAACTGGAAGCCTACATCTCACACTAACACCATTTCTTTTGACCTGGCCGCATTCCTCTATAAAGTTGGCACAGGCATAGAAGTTGATCTGGCGAAACACATTTTTGATCAAATTGTTGGTTTCCGCAGAGGTAATCGTAAGTCTCTTAATTTGCCATTTCCCCATCTCATTTATAAAATTCTTAGCATGCAGAATGATGACATCAAACTGGAGACCGAAGACTTGGTCCTAGCTTCTACTGCCATTTCATTCCGATCAGGTGGTTCTTCAAATGAGTCTGGCGAAGCACCAAGCGCCAAGAAAGTGAAGCCTCAGTCACTCAATTTCGCATCAGAGGACCTGGCCCCTGATTCTGTCCCAACAGATTCACCTGCTGTGGCTACTGAATTGGCGTTCCTTCGTTCTAGTATGGCTGATCTTCACACAAAGTTTGCCATCATCCAGCAGTCCATTCATGACCTACGGCTGCTTGTCACCCGTGCTTCAAATTTCTGACCACTGTTTTTATTTTGTTTGTTTATTTTGCCATACAACATTGGTCTTTTGGGGTCTTTTATATTTTTCTTTGGTACTTTGATAGACAAATAGGGGGAGAAGCACACTCCTGGTTTATTTTTTATTAAGTTTTTGTGAACATCAAACTCTGGACCCTCTACTTTTTGAGGGGGAGTTTTTTATGATTAATTGTGCTTACTTGTGCTTTTTCGCAGGTGGAGTTTTATTTGGTAATCACTAACTTGTTTTTCTTGCAGGAGTGTTATATTAATTTTGCCTTCCAAAGTGCCAAAGGGGGAGATTGTAAAATCCCGATTTTGAGGGATTTGTTTCTATTTTTAGTTTATTGGCATTTTTGTTTTTAGTCAAAATTAATATTGTATTTATTGATTAAATCCTGTTTATTGTGTAATATTCTCTGCTGTAATGTCTCTTTCCGTATATAGAATAAATCTGGAATTATCTTGGAAATATTCTTGTCATTTATTCTTTTTGTCTCGGTTAGGAAAGTCTGGGTATTTTTGGTTCCAGCAGAATCCGGTTCTGTCTAAACAGGTGGATATTTACCCTATTTAGAATTATCTTGTGCATCAAGTAATCAATGGTGAATATTCTTTATTTATGCTTTTGTTTCTCTATAAAAGCTTCTGACCTAGACAATTAGGTCATCACTTCAGAGATTGATTTCATATTTTGTTGAAGTGCCGTTTTCATGTGCAGAGAGCTTTTGTTCTAGAGCTCTTTGTGTTTTGTTTTCTGTTTTTCTTGCATATGTTTTGTTAACTGTTTTGCAGGTAAAACTCTCAAGGACACCTTGTTTAAGAGCTTCGGGAGAAGCTTGTAGTGTGAGTCACTCTTCGGGATGATTAGTGCACGGACCAGAAGTTGAAGGGAGTTCAAGTTTCTGAGTCATTTGGAAGTGTTATTAGGAAGTGCCAAATTGCTGGGATTGCGACAATTTAAAGAGGCAGTCTTTAAGATTGTATAAGTCAATTGGTGATTGTAATTTGAATAATTCTTATCTAATAAACTTCATTCTCTGGGCGTGGCCCCGTGGATTAGTAACAACCTGCATAGGTTGTTGATACCACGTAAAAATTTGTGTGTCCTTTATTTTTTCGTTTCTGATTAAGTAATTCTGTTTACACATATCATACATCTGTTTAAGCATTTCCGCAATCTGTTAAAACGTGTTTTTACATACATCCTTGGATTAATTATTTGAATTAACCAATTAATTTAATCCAGATAAGAGAATTTCAGAGCCCATTGAGGAGTGACACAAAAAAGAAAAGCCCATAAACTTAGCTATGAAACTACATCCACTGCCAAGAAACCACCCAAATAAACTTCTTGTATTTTAAACACAGGAATTTTACCTAAATAAACCATATAATAATCAGCTAATCACATGAAATCAATGAAACATTTTATAAGCTTGATGACAGAAACTAGAGGGATTTCAAAGAAAAAACAATCAATAAGATACACAAGCTAAAGTTACTCACAAGAGGTATAATCACAAGCGTCCATCTTTAGTAGGCATTTTCGCAAACACCTGATTTGCATAAAAAAAAACCCAATTATAGAAAGAGAAAGAAATAAAAATAACATAGAGAATTTTTCAGACATTAAATGCTTTGAATAGAGAATAGAAACTCAGATTTTTCCCCAAACTCTGTTAGTCCTCTATCAGTCAAAAATCATACAAAAATTACCAAAAAAATATACCAAAATTATAATGCTTCAAAATAAAAGAACTCACTCCTAATCAATCAATTTACCATAACAAAGTAGGTAGACATTTTCCTTAATTTCTACTCTAACTAGTAACTCCTAGTAAAAATCATCCAAGATTCATATAAATTTCTTCCCAATTATTTTATTTTTTATCTCTCGATCTTTAGTTTACCATGAAACAATCACCAAACTGATATGTTGCATTTACACAAGTAACAAATAAAATAAATATTAGAGTAAGCATCATGAATCTCATTTGGTATTAAAATAGACAATGGAAGGAAACTTGTTGCTGACATTGAAGAACATATTTTCCTTTGTTATAGTTCAACAACAACAATTAAATTCTAAACAACTTAAATCGTTAGTCAACAAAATATTGTCTCTGTTTTCTTTGATGAAAGTTTGACCTCCCACAATGAAAATCATTTTTTGATGAGCACTAAATGATGAAAAGAAAAGAAAAAACTAGCATAAAGATATGACATAAAACAACTCTCAAAGTAGCAGATAAGATCTCTTCTTATGTAGAGAAAACAAGAGGTGTCCAATCGAAAAGTGAGATTCTCATATCATCACTCTGTTCATCCAAACCAATTAATCTAACTCACATTTCCTTTTCAATATCCCCTCCTTGAATCATGAAATCCTTAGTTACTGAAATTCCGTTTTTAGTAATTACCAAATTAATTAAACCAAGTGAATTAATTAAAGTGCGGAATGGTAATTAACTGTTTACACATAATAAAGTTCTGTCGGGAGAGAAACCAAACTTGTCACGACAGAAACTGAACACAATAAAAAGACAGTGCAAAACAATAAAGAACACAGCGAATTTTTACAAGGTTCAGAAACCCTTTCGGATAGCCTACTCCTTGGGGCCACGCCCAGAGAATAAAACCAATTAATAAAGAATCTCAAGTACAAAAATATTGACTTAAACAAAACAAGACTCCCTATTGAGATTTGCCGCAACTTGTACTTCTCTTCACTAATCTGATCTTGATTGAAACGCTCAACCACTTGAACTCCCTTCAATGGCCAGCGAGTACTTGCATCCTCCCGACACAAGGCTTGTAAAAATCTTCTCCCGATGACTACAAACGTTGTGTTCAAATTACAATGTGTATTCACTCATGAACATGGTATAAACTCACCACTAAAATCTAAACACACATATTTCTACAAGATCACGTGAATACTTATGATCTTAAATATAAAGAGGAACTCTTACAAATATTACAATAAAGCTCACGAATAATGCACCAAAGAGTTCACTTTTCTCACTGCCTTTAGAGCCCTATTTATAGTGTCCTTTTTCGTGCTCATAAAGGCTGAGAAAGAATTCTTCTAATAAAGGCAAGAATCATAGAAGATATTCTTGATTGATGAAGAGTTGCATTTTTTAGAAGATGTTGATCCGATAGATGCGATATTGGTGGGGACAGCTCAGACCTATGTCGGATAAAAAACAAGCTCAAAAAGGAAACAACAATTAATGACATTAAAGAACTAGTTTCCTGTTTGCAATCCTTGAGCTGCACGAAAATATATAAGCAAATAATCCATAAACAACTTTGGGTAAGTACCGAAAATTTGCAATATACTTTTTCCCTTTATAAACAAAATGAGACAATATAGGCTAAATAAGGAAGCATATTATTGTCCAAAATTCACAAAAAGGGAAAGTAGATTTCCGAAAATTGTAATAAATGGAGACAAACAATTCCGAAAATTATAATAAAGGGAAACAATTAATTCAACCAATTTTATCTTTTAAGAAAAAATATATTTCTATAAAAATGTCAATTATAGGATTTAGAGTTACCATAAAGCCTTTCTCAACTAGACAATAAAAAAAAGAGAAACAATAAATAATACACAAAACTCACCTGTCAATGGGCACGTAAGTGCTCTACTATTTGATACAGCAATAAAGAGTCTTCAATATCACACCACCAATTCAAACACCATCATTGACATTCACCACCAGAAACAACAAACACAGAACATCATCATCACCACCACCGTAACCACAAAACATAAGAAATCTATAAAATAATAATAATAATAAATATTAATCTTTGAGGATGATATTGGCGAGGGCAGAAAAGATGGAGGCTAAGAATAAAATTAATGCACAAAAAAAAGTCTCATTACCCAGTAGAAACAAAGATTACAATCATTCAGAACCATAACCTAAAACATTGAAAATCATAAATGAATAATAATATTTTAAAGATCACGTTAAGAGAGACTATAGGAACAATAATTTGGGTATTTAGGTCAACTTTCATGGATGAAATAGTTGAATACTTTCTATTATATTTTTCGATACATTAAAACTATGGCTTATAATAAATTACTGAAATTCCACCCATATCAACTGGAGTTTAAAAGAGTGCAAACCTGAGATAGACCATTCTGCTTAGAGAGAAGAGAGGTGACGAACCCAACCAAATGAATGCGCCTTCGTTCTTTGCGCTAGAGAGAGGAAGGAGCGACTGAGAGTGAAAAGTGAACTAGTTGACCAGAGAAAACAATGGGGAAAGAGACGGGTTAGGGAAAATAAAGCATTTTGTTTTACTTTTTTAGCTTGCCGCGTAAAAAAATTTGGGCCCGCCATTTATTTTAATTCATGTAATACTTTACCGCTTTTTTACATTATTACCTATCATAATATTTTGCCAATAAACTTAAAATCCACTTTTGTAAAAAAATGATATTTTTTGTAATTATATTAAGGGTTTATGCCTTTTTAGACCCTGTGTGTTTGTTTCATTACCTGTTTGGACCCTGTGTTTTGACAAATTACTTTTTGGACCTTATGTTTTCTAAAATAGTTCAAATAGACCCCTAAACCCGATTTTGATCAAAGTTTTTGAACTAAAATCACAAATAATTCATCAAACTAACAACTAAGAACAAAAATACAGTCATTCTGCCTAAGAACTGTGTTGTTATATTCAATTTTTTGTTCATCAAAATCAGGTTTATGGGCCTATTTGAACCATTTTACAAAACACAGGGTCCAAAAAATAATTTGTCAAAACACAGGGTCCAAACAGGTAATGAGGCAAAACACAGGGTCTAAAAATATATAAACCCTTATATTAAAATTTAATAATATGAAAAATTTAGAAAGAAAAAAATTAGTTTTAAAAGTTTTTAATAAATATATATGATTTTCATAAATATATATTTAAAAAAATTTAGTTTATTTTTAAAATTAAATTATTTATAATTATATTTTTAGATTTTTTTATTTGAATTTCGACAACATTTTATAACTATCGGTATTGGGATTTTATTAACTGTCGGCGTTGAGGTCAATAATGACAATTTTTAACTGCCGGCATTAGTCTCGAAGTAACTGTCGGCGTTGGGGTCAACTACAACAGTTTTTAACTGTCGGCATTGGTCTCGAATTAACAGTCGGCGTTGGGGTCAATAGCAACAGTCAAAAGCAATTCTGACAGCTATTAACTGTCGACATTGATTTCTATGTCTACAAGTTTTAACTGTCGGCGTAGAGTCGCGCTAAGCAATTACGACAGTCAACAGAGTTGACTGTCGTGGTTGGGTGTCAGGAAAGCTCAGTTTGGTAGTAGTGTTAACATGTTTCTGTTGGAAAAAGCTTATACAGAATCTTTATTTATTTTCATGTATATCTAATATTAAACAAATTAATACGAGATAGCCTAAAACATGTTTCTAAAATTGAATTCAAAGAGAAACAAAAATAGAATACTTACAGTATACGCAGCGGAATTAAGAGTCCTTCCTTCAGTTTCTCTAACTCTTGTATCCTCTCTGTCGCAGAGTATTATCAAGAAACTGAACCGATCTTCTATTTTCTTCACGATCTTCCAATGTATCCTTAGAACCACCTAGACTAGTGTGGGCAATTCTCAACACATGAGATAGATATAGAGAGAAGAAAAGAAAATAACAAAGAGGTTTAGAAAAGGACTTGTGTTTAGAGAGAATATAAAACTATCAGAAAATCTGACTTGTGACTTATCTGTCGTCTCTCAAATCTTCTCTCTAAGCACTCCTTTTATAGACTCAATTAGGCCATTTAATTTAATTAAAAAATCAATAAAATAACAGCCATTTTGAAGCCCTAGGTCGAAATTATCATGGACTATAGGCCCGTGAAATTTCTCATTTGATTATAAGCCCATTGGACTTAAAATCAAGGCCTGTATTATTTTCTATTGATTAAATTAATTAAATAATTATTTAAATCCTTTATCAAATTAATTATTTATAATTTGAACCTTGATTTAAACTTATTTATTAATTTAGATACCAATTTATCTTAATTAATAAATCTGCCATAATTTCTCTTTTCTTCTCAAAATTACACAACTCTGTGAAACTATCCAAAATTGACCTGGTCAACTTTGATAATTCTAATTGATGATTAAATCAATTAATTGAGACTATCTAGATGATTTTATCCAAGGTACAATGGGGACCATGGGCCTATGAAATCAAGCTCCAATAAGTTATCATAAATCTAACAAATAAATTTACTAACTTATTAATTCCTCGTGACTCCACTATAGACTTGGAATTGCACTCTTGAATTCATAGAACGCTCTATAACAAATATAGATACGCTATTAATTATCCATTGTTACAACCATAATTGTCACTCAATCCTCTATAGACGGTCTACAATGAGATAGGACTAAAATACCGTTTTACCCCTCATTGTATTTTATCCTTAAAACACTTAGTTCCTTGTAAATGATATTTCAGTAAACTAATTTAATTACTGAAATGAGATCTCTATCATTTAACACCTTGAACCAAACTAAAAGGAAACCATCGTTTCACTTCTTCATCAGAAGCTATAGATGTTCATATCTATGATTAACACTCCCACTCAATTATACTACCGAGTTCCCAAGATGTAAGTATGGGCTAGTCCGTAGGGTAAGCTGGTAACGAACAAGTCAAAGAACTCAAATAAAACAATCAGTTAGAATACTAACCACTCAGAATTGAGATTGAATTGACCTATGGTCAACTATATGATATGACTAGAATAGATAATAACGGTATGTTTACTTATCTTATCAACTGTCAATATCGGTCCTGTCCGATGTAACAAATACATCTGATCTTATCTACTTTGCTAATGTTCTGGAAAGAACATAACACTGTAATGTGTAAGTAGATCATATCGTAGATTGGCAAGTCAGTGTAAATCCGGTGCACTGACTAATCTTAGGACTAACTTATTTTGAACATATAATCATATTTATATTCCACTGTGATTACGTCACTATAAATAAGATTAGCTATATGCTCGGGATTTAATAGAAGTTTATATTAAACAAATAACCATGAAAATAAAATATGTGAGCAAAGCGATTGACCAAGTAAAAAAATGATTTCTATTCTTTTATTGATAATAAAATGAGATTACAAAGAATTTGGGTTTTAATTAGGGCATAAAACCCCAATAGTTTCTACACCTCTTTTAAGTATTTTAATATTACCATTAGCATAAAATAATTAATCAAACAACCTTAAAACATACTCACAAGGCCGAAACATCCATAGTACTATTTTCAAAATTTATCATCAAAGTTTCATGCCCTTTTTAAGAAAAATAAACCATTAGGTCTACCCAAGAACATACAACAAGATTCCTCATTTAAACCCATCATGCTCTCAAAAATATCATAATCATAAAACATAACCACCTCATCAAAGTGACCAAACATTGAGATTGCCATAGATTATAATCATATTTACAAGACAAAACCCAAACATGACCCAAGAGATTACAATCACCCAAACAACAAGAGATTGGGGGAAAATTTCTATTACCTCCCTTGATTGTGTTCAAGAACACAAGAGCACAATGACCTTGGGCACCCTAGGATTTTCGAAACCCACAAAAAAAAAAAAACAAAAAAAAACATTAACATGTATACTAGAGATTAAAAGATGGTGATATAGATTAGAGGATTTAATTTACTTAAGGAATGAGAACACCAACCTAGATTTTTCCAAAACCTTCTTCTTCTTCCTTTCTTTCTTCATTTCTCTCTTTCTCTCTCTAGCTCTCACACACACTCTCTCTCTCCTTCTCCTCCTAGCTGACAGCACCTTATGAGCATAAAGGCTCTTTTGTTTTCTTTCCTTCCTTTTAATCTAATCTATCCACACTAATCCTAATGGGAATGGGTAAGTTTCCCATTCAAATCCCTTTTCCCTAATTATTTTATTTGATTGTCTTCAATAAAGGAAAAATAATCAATAGGATAAAAGATAACAACCTCCCTTTCTCATTTTAGCTATTGTTTCAATTTGATTTATTTTAATTGTCAAATAAAATTGGAAAAGAAGTAGCCTCTTTCCCACTATATTTCTGTAACGACCCACTACTCTAGACTAATTGGACCATTAACGAATCTATACATAAAACTTACATTTTTGCGGAAATACCATAATTTTATTGAAACTTGTGGAAACAAAGGTTACTTTCATAAAATAAGTAGGATATGGGTACCCATTGTCTTTAAAACAAAAATAACTTAAAAACTAAAAAGAGTTACATAGAAAATGCGGAAAATACATTTAAAACCATAAAAGCATAAACAAGACTACATCCTCGAATCGAATAACGCTCGGCCCCTTGACTCCATTCACCATCGATACACATCCTCTAAGCGTCACGAATCTTTCCGCCTCTAAAGCTTATTTCCTGCACATAAACAGAAAGGAATGAGCCTAATGCCCAGCAAGGAAAAATCTAACACATAGTCATAAACATAAACATAATTTCATAATAACGTAAAGACATATCATAACACATACTACACTTATTATAATGGCCATTATTACTTGGGGTCCCATAGACTAAACAAGCATATGCCCATGGGGTTAATGGGGTCCTACTAGCTAAGTAGGTCATATGCCCATAACCCATTTGGGGTCTTGTTAGTCATATGGGTCATATGCCCAAGCCTACAAACATACACATATACATATCATAACACTTTTAATAACATAAAACATATAGATAACATAAGCACATAACATGTTGATTCTAGCCTATTTTCCTTACCAAAGTTACCGGGATTATGGACTGAGTTGGGACTTTTGGAACACTCCTAAAACCATAAGAAAGAGTGAGTCTAAGAAAGGAGATGAAATGAAAGAGAATAGGAAGACTAAACCATAGAAAACATACTTACCGACTTATATGCTTAAAAGCTTGGATTCCCTAACCAAAATAAGAGTAAGGTTAGGGGACTGAGTAGAAGGTTTTGAGAAAGGAAATAACATAAAAATACAGAAAAGAACTAGAGTTTTGGGTTTACCTCAAAGATTGCAAGATCAATCTAACATCCACCGAAATACTATAGCACTCACTTCCCAAAGTGTTTGATAAGCTTATGATGTTTAAGCTTATAGTTTTTCCCCAAACCAAGTGTTTACACTCTCACACTCACTTAACACTAGCAGCCTCTGAACTTAGAGCAAATGGTGAAAAATGGCTGGGTACTAGGTCCTATTTATAGAGTTTTGGAATGAAAGTATCTTGATTTTACTTGAATAAAAATAATGGCTTTTTAAGTGAAAATCATTTGAATAATCGTTCAGCAGAGGCTGAAGACTCGTTCAAAAGATGCTGGACTTATGAAGAAGTTTGAATGGCTGAAAGGAAAAGAATTCAAAAACAATTGAACATATGCTGAAGGAGGCGATATATCGCCCCCTGTAGGCGATATATCGCCTGGGCCAGTATGCCCGAGGCGACCGTGCATCGTTTCGTGTTTTCCGTATCTACGTGCTGCGACATATCGCCCCCTATAGCTGCGATATATCGGCATACGCTGAATATTTAAACACGAAATTACACATTTTTAGCTAGGTTTGAATGGAGTAAACAGCCTTGACTAAGCCCTCAACGTACTCAAAGCTGCTGACTGACCCTATAACATTCAAACTTTACTCCTTATTATATTTAATCCTCAAAAATCTTAATCCTTAATTACCATTCAAAACATGTGCTTAAAATCCTATTGGTTGATGTCTAAACCTTATAATATAATAATATAATCCTTAATATCAGTCACATTAATCAAATCTTAGGTTATACTTAATATTCTTAAACTATAGGTTAAACTTAGAAAATCTATAAGTACTACTATGAGTGTCCAAATAACTCCCGGTCTGAACCAAAAATCCAAAGTAACAAAGATAATGCTATAAATACTATCATACTACTATCTATCTTAGCTAAGTAAAGTTCTTGGACTCTACAATTTCACACGCCCACTCCTTTCCCTTTCAATATTTTTATTTTTTTTTCTTCATTTTAATTAACTAAAATAATTCTAATAAAAGTGTGTAGAAAATTCTATGCAAGTGCACCATGCAACCATGCACACGCACACACTTAATTACTAGGGTGCATCACTACCTACCATACACATTGGTGCATTCAACCAAAACTCATATATTCACAAATTAAATTAATAAATAAAAAAAACAACTAACAATTAAATTCAAACAATTTCTACCAACAATTATAACAAATATAAAAAATTGACAACACTTAACAATTAAATAAAACAAAGCACAAAATTAATAAAATAAAATTGGCTACATCCAGGCAGTCGCTCCCAACAACTGCGCCCTGTCGCCTCCCTACGCCCCTACCATGGCCCTTGCGCGTGCCTCCCTGCTGCCCAACCACCGTGCCTCATGCGCACCTCAGCCGCGGGCCGCCCCACTCCCACACCAGACCACCCCTAACCACCCCCCCTTGGTACAACACCTAATGTGTTGTTACCATAAACATATTTTTAATTATTCATTTAATTAAAAATCAGAAATTTAAAATGATTTTAATTTGGTTATTTCTTAAATTGAAATAATGGTGATTATTTACCCTAATTAAAAATATTTTAATTGTTATCTTCCATAATTAGAATTGTTTTAATTAAAATATCCAAAATTAAAATTAAATTGTTTAATTTTATCTTTTGAATTAAATCACCCAAATTCAAAATGGGCCTTAGAAACTTTTGGGAGTAAAACCCAAAGTTTAATTATTTTAAAAGTTTGTTTAAAATAATTAAAAAGTTATGTAAGTCAAAATGGATACGGAAAAAGGGGTGGAATTGGCTCAAAAGACTACATCTCAAGGTTGAAGATCAAAGTGATATTCATCAAGCCTTAGTTAGTCTAGGTTACATTTTTTCATGTATATTTTTGCAAATGTTGTAATTTTTTCTAGAAATACTCAAAAGTTACCATACCCGCTTTTATTTTATTTATTTATTATAAATGTTTGAATGTGATAAAAATGTTTAATATTTTGTCATGCATTATAACATGCCATTCATATACCCACATAGTATGCAACTAGCATGCATTACATTCGTGTAGAAACATGCTATTAGGAACGTCCTATATTATTTGTTATATGTTTATATGTGATAATTCATATAATAATAAATTTAGTCTTAATTAGTTAAGATGGTGAATCAAAATTAAAGATGTTTAATTTATTGTTTTAATGAAAATATTTTATTAAAATAAAAATGGTATTCTCTTAATTAAAGCAAAATTAGAATTAGAATTAAGGGCACAATTTTAATTTTTTGCTTAATTGGACTAGTAAATAATTGAATATCATTTGGTAAAAATAATAAAATTTATTTTTACAACTAATTTAAAAAATATTGATTTTGTGAAAAACACACTTTTCCAAAATAGTGAGTGGGAGAGGGAATTATGACAATGAGTCTCATGGTCTCTATTATTGGTTGAACACCGAGAGGCATAGGAAGGGCCTCGTGTCGCCTCCGTTTGGGGCCTCCCTAAGGATAGGCTTCCAAATATGTTTTATTTTATCTCAAGGTTGATTCTCTTCTGAGAATATTATTAGTGATGTATTTCAAGTTTGACTGACCCTAAGGCACACTCTTGAGTTAAGTCATTGATTAAAAATAATGGGTTACACTCCAAAGGTGTATCTAGACTTTCGAGCACGACTAGTACATCTTGACCAAACTAGCGGTAGTTTATAAGTCAAAAGAGAAAAAGGTGTTTTTAAGTTTTCACTTATGAAATTGAGATTTGTCTCAAAATTAATTTGGGGTTAGTCTAACCTACCCTAAGGCGGTCCATTAACTTTTCAAATTAGTTTATCATGGATTAGTATATTTTTTTTTATGTGTTTTTATATGTTGCATTCATACATCATATTTACTTTTCCATATAAAATCTGATATTTATTATATGTTTTAATTCATTATATTTTATTTATTTATTTCCAGCAATAATGGTTAATCCTCTTAATCCTGATCTTGTACTTGAAAACTTGGGAAATCAAACCTACCTCATTGACAAACCCTTGGAAATGATTCCATTTAATCTTAACCACATGAGAAGTTGGTACGATGGGATTCACATTGTCTTCATAACACAAAAATTGCGCGATCTATGATCTACAACCAGAGGAACCAATTTTTTCATCTAGCTTTGATGAACATGAAAAATATGGTGAATGGATGAGATTGACTCACCTGGGATGTCAATGCATGTTATCTACCATGCATGACGACATTTATGAAAGATATATGGTTATTGAAACTGCATACGAGATGTGGGTCATGATAAAAGATGATGATATAGCACATGCTCAATTTTTGAAATACGGGGTAAATTTGATCTACTCAAAAACTCTTCTTTGATATTTTTTGAATGCTTGATTCAAAATTATGCCACTAATAATATTTTTCATATGTTCTTGTTTTCAGGGATGCATAAATCTTTTGAGAAAAAGAGTAGTTGCATTGAAACCAAAGCGAAGAAGAAATGATGAAGACAATTGAATAAATAAAAGATTAGTTTAGAAATGTATTTTGTTTAGTTTAAAACAATTTAAATTTTTTTCATTTTGAAATAGTTGATTTTCATTATGAAAGAAATTAATAAGTTCTTTTTCTAGAAACTATGTTTTTTAGATTCCTTTATTTGATGGATGAACAAGTTTAGTATTTCTTTTGAATAATAAATTTAGTTATTATTTATTTTTATTTTTTATTTTTTGAGATATACTTGTTCCACCTATTTCATCAATGAGTATAAATGATAATTGTGCATTATTCATTATTGTGCAACTCATAGATTTAATAAGACATTTTATTCCAACCCCAATTAAGTGAAACATATATGTGAATTATTTTTTATTGGATTATAATTAATTAGACTCACAAAACAAATAAAAGACAGTCTTTTATTTCATCATTCAATAGTTCTCTCCCTCTTTCTATAGTCTGTTAATTAAAGTTAAACCAAAAGACCTTTATAAAGGCTCAAAAATTACATAATCGTTTAGCTAATACATAGAGATGTATGTTGAACCTTTTAATGTTCAAAGCTAAAAGAAATAATAAATGGTGACTCAATAATGATTGACATTTATTTGAGATATGTTTAACTTTGATCAAATGCGAATAAAATTTCTAGAAAATTTTCATGCAACATTCAAAGTAAAGTCACTTAGAGACTTGTTTGATCTGACCAAAAGGAAGTCTAAACTCGAATTTGGAATTCAAGTAGTTTGCATGTGAACTTGGAATTCAAACCCAACTCACGTACAACTAGAACGCTAAGCAAAATTAGTATCTTGGAAATTGAATATAATCGTATTAGATAAGATTAAATAGATAATGAGTAGTCATTATCGTCTTCATTATTTCTATAATTTTAACACTTGTTATACTTTGTACATGTTTAATTGTACAACGTCGAAGACTTGGAAGTTGGGATTCACAAGTGGTTGTGAATGAAAATTTGAAATTTTTCCATGAAGTCATTTAGTGAAACAATTTAATAATCATAAAAGATTACAAAAGAGTTTGTATCTCTTTAAATGTTACTTTAATGAAGCACGATTATTATAGTCACTATATTTTTAGTTAAGTTGTACTAGAAATAATGACTGCAAGTCAAGTAAGCGAGTTACTGATAATTAACAATGATAAAATCAAATAATATCACAAATTATGTAAGGCATTTTTGTAGTGGGAGCGTTATTTAGTAACTAGTCCATAACAAAAAGTAAAGATAGTTAAATTGTATGTAGCACAATCTAACTATACTTCATTCACATACTAGTGTATGAAATGAAGAGTTTTTACAGAAAACAATGGTTGAAACACCATGAATCAAGAAATGGAATTTGGAATTCTATGACATCTGGATTCTTGAACATCCAACTAAAGTTCATTGAACTTCAGTTTAAAATAGGATATTCAAGATGAAGAGGAGAACAGAGGAAAGTACAGACTTTTCTAAGTTAGGTTAATAGCCAAAGGCTATGAATAGAAAGAAGAATTTATTGCTTGAATAAATATTTTTTACTGCCACCAAACTTGAATCTATTTACAAGCTCTTATCCACTGCTTTATGCATGGTTTATGAGATTAATTTAAATGGATGTCTAAGTAGTCTCTACTAGAATGTCTGCCATGACAAAATCATTTGAAGATCTCGACTAGAAAAAGATTCTGTTGTTTGGAATGATGTAGAGAAATCGTCAATAGAAAAGAAATAGTTAGCTGAACATTTCTAAATATTGGATTTAGAAAAGCCAAGAATGTTCGGTACATTCAATTCTATAGAGATTGAAAGAACAATCATTAGGCCTTGTCTCAAGCAACTTATATTGATAAGAAGCTTAAAATACTTTAGTTTACAAAATCCAAGAAAGGCTTTTTGCATTCTCGATAAGGAGGATGTATTATCTAAAATAATAGATGTCCATTTATTCTTTTACTAGAAAAGAGGACATGAGACAGCATTCCTACAACTCAGTGATAGACTGTTTAATGTATCGAATGTCATATTTTTGAATTGACATTTGCTAAACAATGGGAATAGTCAGCAGTTGTCAATCCATTATGGATTGAGTCATTAAATAATTATAAGGACTTAGTCTTTAGTATCTTAAATATAATAGAGATTATATGTACGTGCATTTAGGCAGAGACCTAAAATCCCAATTGATGATATAATATTAAATCTTCAAAGATTGATATCAGAATCAGATTCCATAACTATAGAGGAAACACATTAATCTAGAAATGTGTTAGATATTTCAAATTTATATGTCTCACCACAAAAGCCGAGATATAACAGCTACGAGCAGTTAAATAGGCTATTTGATTTAGTTAAGTGCTTTGGCATTCTGGAAAGGCTTTCAGACTAGAATAAACAGCTAGTATCTTATTGGGAAAGAAATGGAGATACAATTATTATAGAAGAACTATAAATCATGAGAGGGTAAAGCACATGAAATGAAGTATCATTTTACATAATTGATGTAATAATCATGAAGATAACTTCAAAACAGTTTCTTACAAAATTGTTACAAAGACTTTGTTAGACAAAATCGATCAAGAGAATATGATTGACATATTAAAATAGATGCCTCAATTTTCTTTAGGGCAAGTGGGAGATTGTTGGGAATAGTGCCCTAAAAGCAATTATAGTTGACAAATGTTTTAAATGAAATAAATAATTGAATTGAATTATTATATATATACTATGTCTGATATTATATGATAATATTAAGTGAATACTGGAAAATTCCAAAGTTTTTCTATGTGGTCTTAATCCCATATTGGTATTGGAGGATCAAGATTAAGATAATAAACTTAAACAGTTCGTAGTAAAATAAAGTTATGGAATCTTTAGATTAATTACTGCTAGTACGGACCTAGATCTGGGTAACTAGTTGTGTACCTTGATTTTAGCACGAGTTCATTCACTCAGCTCGGGTACAGCTGGCAGATAAATACACGGAGAAATAACCAATGGGAATAATATCTGCTTATTATCCATGTGAGCAGATCGAGATTCATAGTGGTCATACGTGGTGTTAGGCGTCCTAAGTTTATCCCGAACTAAGGATACGATGGATGTGAAGCGCGAGCTCAGAATATTAAATAGATGTCGAAGCACGAGCTTGGAGGAGATATCCAGCTCGTGGTAATTCTAGTATATCGCATACTCAGAGATCCCCAGAGACTCAGGATCCCCTTTATACGTTTATTTATGACCAGGCTATCGTATTTATTATTCGAGATAACAGGAACATGTTATCTTGTTATCAAATCATATCCCAATATAAATGGGAATTATATGTATTAAATGTAGACATTATGTAAATACGTGATTGATTCACGCGGTTACCCGAACCTGTCCATGGAATTTCCCTATAAATACTGGGAATATTGGACAGGAAAGGGAACCATTATTCTGTAATACCAAAACTCTGCCAAAATAGAGAGAGAAATAGCAATAATATTGACTCGTGGACTAGGTGGAATTTAACCACTGAACCACATAAAATTTTTGTGTTCTTGAGTGAATTTTGTTTATTTGTCATTACGGTTTATCAATAAGCACTAATATGCCTTATTATTTCTTAATACACTGTTGGCAAAAAACTGCGTCAACACTAGTGTAGTAGGACACTTTAGTGGAGGTACTTTGCATTCTGAGAGTATGTAGAACTGGACCAGATGTGATTTGTTAATACTTGTTTAAACATCGTTTCGTAGTAGTAATCAAACACATCAAACGATGATCATATACACGATGATCTTAATCCTGAGGTAACTATGAACTCCTATATATGTCATATGATCCTTTGATTCACGCATTAAGGTTTGTCACAATGATCAAGCTAAGAACAATTGTTTTAGGGACTCAATAATGTATATGGCTGGGGACATAGTTTAACAAATATGGAATCTATACATTCATATAGATTGAATAATGGTTCCCTATTGGGTTGACTTTTGGCACTGAAAACGTTATGAGCGGTCACGGCGCAAACTTATTGTGACACAATCTTCACTAGTAAAGTTGATGGTACTCTAGGAACAAGATATAACTAAAAGGGTAAAATGGTAATTTTATTCCCTTCTAATTATGAACCATTAATAGATGATTAACGTTGTATGTAATGATTATATGAATACTTAGTAAATATATGTCTATAATTATCAAGAGTTCGATCTCATATTTTTAGTGCAGTAATCATGAGATTATTAAATATGATTATTTAATAAAAAGTGATTTGATTAATAATGTAATATTTATTGGAGCTTGATATTATAGGTCCTTAGGTCCCCTAGGTGGCTCTATCAACACCATATCAAGGTAAGAGTTGATACAAGGGTATAACTGTAATTTGGGAATTTGAGAAGAATTTTATTCTTCGGATCAAGTATACAATTATATGATAATTGAGGTTGAATAATTAATTTAGAATTAATTATTAAATTTCAAAAATATATTTATTAATTTAAATATATCAAATTTTGAATTTCATATATAAATTAATTAATTAATTTTTTAAATTAATTATTTTATTTGAGTGGGAGAAAATAAAATTGGTAAGTCAAAAATAGTTTTTGATTTATTTAATTTTAAAAGATGATGATAATGATGATCATCCATTTGAATTTTGAATTTTGAATTTAAATTTTGAAATCTGATTATCATCTTTTCCTTAAAAAGATAAATAGCTTATTTTGTGAGAGATTGACTTAATTAAATAATTAAATTAAAGAAAAATATAAAATCCCTGAAAAAGGAATTGTAGTACACGCCATGCATGTACCACTATACAAATATTGTATGTGTGTAGTTTTTTATTTTATTTATTTAATTATTTAACAATTTGAAAATAGTTTTTTCAAATATGGTAAGTTAGACATTTACCTAAAATCAATTTCTATCATCATTATTATATTATTTTATATTACTATTATTATTAGGAAAAATAAGGTAACATAAATCTCTATATATATGATATAGAATATATATGATATAGAAGAAGAAGAGAAAAATAATAACAATATCAAAACAACATAATACACATTTCAGAATAGTTCTCAGAGTTTTTTTTTTCTTTTTTGTCAGACAAAACTCCCTCTCTTTCTTCTTCTATTTTCTAGTTATTCTCAGACCATAATCCAAGCTCTCATGTGTTGAGAAATACTTGTGATTCCTAAAATACAAACCCATGTTCTCTATGTGCCCACACACATCTTGAGGTGTAGAGAACACTCCGGAAGATCATGGTTTGAGTGCTCAAAGCTTTGGATAGGAAGATCGATAAAAATACAAAAAGACTCAAGGAAACTCGATAGGCTTCACGAGGTAATATATATATATTTGTTGCATGATTAATAGTATTGTATGATAATATTTTTGGATTGTTTTATTAGTCATATAAATTGTTTATATGATTATTGAATATTTTTGTATGTTGTTGTTATGTTGTTTCATAATAATAATAATAATATAACAACAACGGGTCCACCACGCACAAGTTTTTGCTACGTGCTCTGATTGGTGTTCCAACATAGTCTTCTCAAGAGCTAGGACACATACCCCAAAGAGAATAGGAAGAGTCTTACCCATTCACAAGCTAAGGATTTAATCATTGTTTTGTTTTTTCTCAAAACACTTTTCTCTACCGCTTTTCCCCCCAAAACCGAGGTACCCTCTTCCCCTTCCCATTTCATTTGTTTTCTAACTCTGAAAAAGAAAAAAATCATAGGCTCTCTCTCCCTCTCATTTCGTTCCTCTCTCTTTCTCTCTTAAGGAGAGACTCCATTGAAGCTAGTGTTCAACCCTAAATAAACCGAGTTCAAGGTACGTGAAATCCTCTCTTGTGATTCTTTCTTCTCCTTCTTATTCAAACCTGAAACCCTAGGGTTCCTTGTGCATGCATGTGATCTAAAATTCATGCATGGCCTTGTTCTTGTGTTCTAGGGATCAAATAAAGCAAGGTAAGAGATCTTTGTGAGCTTGCATGTTCTTGTACCTCATCTAAGTTTCTTTCTACCCTAATCCTTTTCTTAAAATCTGCATGTGGGACTTGGGGCTTGGTTTGAGAGTTTAGAGCACCAAAGGAAGGTTTTGAAGAGCTAAGGAACACATCTCCAAGCTAGGGCTTCGAAAGGTAGAATCTATGGTAGAGTTCTTTATGTTTTGTGGTGATTCTTGTAGATCAAGTTGTATAGGGTGTGTCAATAGTTTTTTTATCTTATTTTATGCTTAAGATTGAGATTTATGTGTGGTATGATGATTTTCATGCATGCATGTGGCAAGGGTTATGCTAGAAGTGCTTATTGATGTTAGGTTGTGTAAAATGCATGCTGCCAAAATTTCGTCGTCTGGATTCCAATGGGTCAGATCGCACTCTACTACCTCTTTCTGTGAAAAATATTTGTGTAGTTTCAAAGTTCTTTGTGATTACTTGATGATAGGCTATGGAAAATCGTAAAAAGGTATTTT
Organism: Humulus lupulus; assembly: GCF_963169125.1. Taxonomy (NCBI): domain Eukaryota; kingdom Viridiplantae; phylum Streptophyta; class Magnoliopsida; order Rosales; family Cannabaceae; genus Humulus; species Humulus lupulus. The sequence goes on along the minus strand of NC_084802.1, from coordinate 217,099,227 downwards.
TAAACCCATGTTATGAACGTTTTGGCATTGGAATGTAAATCTGGAAATTTTTGGGCAGCATGTACTGTCCAAATTGTTTTGACCTTTGAACAAGTTTTACTAATCAAAAAGCTATGAAATTTTGTAGGGTGTTTTTTAAAACATTTATAAGGGTCACGGTAAAATTTTATAGGAAAATGTATTAAGCTATAAGAGATATGATTTTTTAAATTTTTCCCTAGAATCTGGAAACAAAACTTTTGGGCAGCAAGCACTACCCAAATTGCATTAAACATTTTGATAAGTTTTATTATTCAAAAAATTATGAAATTTTTGAAGGAAAATAATCTAGACATGTATAAAGATTCCTATAAAATTTTAGAAGAACTGGGTTACGGTGTAAGAGAAATGAATTTTCAAAGTTTCCTTAAAATCATGGAAAAACTTCTGGGCAATAGACACTACCCAGATTGCTTTAAAAATTTGAATAAGTTTTTCCATCTAAAAAATTATGAAATTTTGAGGATAATTATTTAAGATTTTTATAAGGACTTCTGTAAATTTTTAGGGAGAAATCTATCATGGTGTAAGAGAAATAAATTTTCTAAGTTTTCTCTAAAAATTGAAAGGTAGTAATTTCGAACCTTAACGAAAAATGATTTTTGGGAGGTGATTTCTCTTAACCTTAAACAAGTTTTGACGCAAGACTTTCGCCTAGTTCTCATCCGTATGACACAGAACACATGAATGATAGTTTAAGGGTTTTTTCACAAAACTCAACTTAGGGCAAAAGTTTAAAAATGAGATTTTACCCCTTAAATTAAATAGTGGAAGTAAAGTTTTGGGAATGAGAAGAAATAATCATTTGTAAAGATAACTAAGGATCTGGAGAATTAACCAATTCCATATCAGCTTGAGTTCAATTAAAAGTTGATATTTTTACCATTTTTAAGTTAATGGTCCAATTGCCCTTCTTTTAAAATATAACGTAAAAAGAGATCCTGGTTTATGGATAAAAAAAATGGTAAGAATGGGAGTTAAGTTTTTGTAGAATCTTTAAGATAACGGGATACCATTGTCATATATTATTTGTAAAGGGTCAAAAAGTGGTATTTTGGTAAATGATAGAAAACGGTAAACTTTCGTGAGAGGACAACAAGTTGGTATTTTTCTAAAGATAGGATTTAAGTAGAACTCATTTTTCCAAATACCAAAATACGAGTTATCCGATAAGAGAGTTCTCTAGTTAAAGAATATTAAGATGCACGACACAGAGAGCGTGTTGCAGTGAGGTCGATTTTCTCATGATACTGTATAGACTGAAATGAAATCTAGCCTTATACACTGTAAGGTGTATAAGAGGCTATAGTATAGAGTCTCTAAGTGAACGCTATTGCATGTAGCTATCATTGAATATTAGCTATAAGAGTATATCATAGTTTAATCCGAGTACATTGTATTAATTACAGTAATCGTGAAAAGGGAAGACGAATAGCAGTGTTAAAGATCCAGCTGGGAGCTAAGGACTCCAAGTAAGTTAGCCTTTCTCTTTCTTTGCTACAACATGAATATACTAGTGTGTGCTTGTAGTAGTAGATTTGTAATGCCCTGGATAGCCAAGACCGTTACACTGTGTGTTTATAAAGGTGCAAGACTTGCTGATCAAGTCACTTACACAAAAACGTGTCACTAAAACTACAATAGAGCTAGGGTTAAAAGATTTTGGCCTCAAAAGCTTCATTTCTTATAAACAAACATTTCCTTTACATGGGATCCCATAAGTAGTAAAGTTAAAGACCGTTTACAAAAGATTCAGGATTTAAATACAGTTGCTAGCCACTCTAAGGCAAACACAGACAAATAGGCTTTTCTCGTCCTGTTCCACTCCTTGACCGTGGCGGCCGATCAGCTAGTTATGTACATTCAGCCCTGCAGCTCTCCATCTCAGGATTGGTCCAACTTACCCTTGCCTTTCGCAGCACCCGTGAGCCAAGGCCCAGCAAGAAAACACAATAGCAGAGCATAATCATCAATCAAGCAGTCAGATAAATCATACAGTATAATCATATACTCAACAATCCAAAATATCCATTTAATCAGACATTCATGTTGTTCAAGTATTCAGCATACCAAGTACATCATCTCATATCATTAATCAATTCACATATGACAACTAGGGTTAACGCCCTTAGGTCGCACCCTCTATTTATCCCACTGACTCCGGCCCGCTTAAACCGAGCTCAGTGAATATTAAGCTGTCCTCAGCTACCAGTGGCCGAGCCGCGCCCTGTGCGCAAATATTATTTACGTCACCCTTAGGTCGTTTATCACATGTCCCATGGCATAATACCATCTAAGACATTACACAGATATAAGGAGCTCTTAGTCCCATCACAAACACATATCTGGGTGCAATTTTTTTACCTTTAGATTCGCTAGCTTTGTTCAATTTGATCCTCAAGCACGATCCCGTCTGAGCCCTAGCGTACACCTGTCACAGCCATAGATCAGAATCATCACCAAACCTCAAATCTAAAACCTAGCCTCGGGACCAATCCCGAGCCCTCGGGAAGCCCTAATTCCACCAAACGGGGTGGTGGAATTAAACCCTGAGCCCCCGAGCAAAAACCCTAAGAAATAACCCAAAAACCCCTTTCTAGAAATAGGGTAGCGCTACAACGCCCTAAGGAGAGCACTATAGCGCTACAAACAGAGCCAAAAGGATCTGGAACTTTGGGACCTAGCGCTATAGAGCCCAGTGACTAGCGCTGTAGCGCTAGTCACAGCACAGCCCAACACAGCTTTTTCTCCTTCGAATTTTCCGCAGCCAAACCTTCTTAAAACTAAACCAAACTTCAAAACAAGCCTCCCAACATCCTCAACTCATCCTATAAGCGTCAACCTCAACTCCCTAGAATTCCCCATCAAAACTCAGCTCAAAATCCACAACAATACTAAGAACTAGAAACTGAAAAGCTACCTTGAACCTTACCTAAAATGATGAGTATCCCTTGCCAATTCCTCAAGCCAAACCAGGGATCCTAGCCTCAAGCTCTTGCCCAAACTCTTCCTAATTTTGAGCTCCAAGAAACCTCAAGAAATGGAGAAGAGACCTCCAACCGAGAGAGAGAAAGGTAGACTCCTGATTCCCTTTTTTTTTCCCCTTCTTTCTTTCCTTCAGACGTCTACTACCTTCTACACATTCCACTAAGGTATAAAGCTTAATAATATTTATCCCTTATAAGCCAATTGACCAATTTTCCCTCCCATAATTCCTAAGCCTTTAAATCCACCTAGGGGCATTTCGGTCATTACACCCAATTCCCGCTAATTCCTCGAATGTCTCTAATATTTTCTGCTTACTGTCTGACACCTAACTAATCACCAATTATATTTCCTTAATATCAAAATAGACCCCAATATATTCTATAAATTCCCAGGAATACCCCCAGGCTCGACCCGAGCCAGGTATAAATCCCCGCCGTGACTTTTTCGCTAAACCACTCACTAGGATCGTCTCGAGTCACAGATTACAAATATATCCACATAATAATGTGGTCTCGACTATTTATCACAAATATATACAGTTATGCCCTCAACGGGCCAAAATTACAAGTATGCCCTTCTAACCTAATCAGGGCCTACATGCTTACTAATACACATAGTCAAGCATCTCAGATATTCAAATAATCATATAACATGCTTTTAATCATTAGATCACATATAATCCAGTTATGCCCTCCCGGCACACTAATCAAGGCCCTTAAGCCTTATTAGCAAATTTGGGTTGTTATAACTATCCCCTCCTAATGAGAATTTTGTCCTCGAAATTTACCTGAACAACTCGTGATACTGATCCCGCATCGCTGTCTCAAGCTCCCAGGTCGCCTCCTCGACCCTACTATTCCTCCATATCACCTTAACAAGAGGAATCATCTTATTCCGTAGTACCTTGTTCTTCCGATCCAAGATCTGAACCGGTTGCTCTTCATAGGCTAGATCTGTCTGCAACTCCAAGTCTTCATACCTCAATACATGAGTCGCATCTAAGACATACTTCCACAGCATAGAAACATGGAACACGTCATGAACTCCCGACAATGATGGTGGCAAGGCTAACCTGTAAGCCACCTGACCGATCATTTCCAAGATCTCAAAAGGTCTGATGAACCCAGGGCTTAGCTTGCCCTTCTTTCCAAATCTCCTCACCCTTCGCAATGGTGGAACTCGGAGAAACACGTGGTCCCCAACCTGGAACTCCATGTCCCTACGATTGGGATCAGTGTAGCTTTTCTGTCTGCTCTGTGAGGCGAGCGTCCTAGCTCGGATCTTCTCTATAGCGTCACTTGTCCTCTGAACCATATCTGGCCCCAAATACTTCCTCTCACCCATCCCATCCCAATGAATGGGTGATCTACATTTCCTCCCATATAACATCTCGTAGGGAGCCACTCCAATCGTTGATTGGTAACTATTGTTATATGAAAATTCAATCAACGGAAGATACTTACTCCATGATCCTTCAAAGTCAATCACACACGCTCTGAGCATATCCTCCAACACCGGAATCGTCCTCTCAGACTGTCCATCAGTCTGAGGATGGAAGGTTGTACTAAACTTCAACTGAGTCCCCATAGCCTTCTGCAAACCACCCCAAAACTTGGAGGTAAAGATAAGATCTCGTTCTGACACTATAGACTTAGGAACCCCATGGAGATGTACGATCTCCCTCACATACAACTCAGTATACTGATCCACAGTATATGTCGACTTCACTGGAAGAAAATGGGCTGACTTGGTGTATCTGTCCACTATCACCCACACTGAGTCATGAAGCCCTACAGTTCTGGGTAAACCTCCTACAAAATCCATCGTAATGTCCTCCCATTTCTACTCGGGAATACTCAAAGACTGAAGCAACCCTACCGGTCGCTGATGCTCAGCTTTCACCTGCTGACAGGTTAAAAACCTGGCTACGTACTCTACTACATCCTTCTTCATCCCGGGCCACCAATATAACGTTCGCAGATCCTGGTACATCTTTGTGGTACCTGGATGGAGTGAGTACAGCGTCATATGGGACTCATCCAGTATCTCTCGTTTGATCCCCTCATCATTCGGGACACAAATCTGTCCCTGATACCGAAGCAAACCAACCTCAGTGATAGAATAGTCCTTAGCTACTCCCGCTAAGACATTCTCTCTAGCCTCCTGTAACTGAGCGTTTACCAATTGACCATCCTTAATTCGCTTTAGCAGGGTCGACTGCAGCGTAGTATTGGCCAACTGGCCCACCACCAATTCTATCCCTGCTTTGACCATCTCATCAGCTAACTCTCTCGAGATCTGGGTGGAACTATATAACTGACCTGGGCCTCTCCGACTCAATGCATCCGCCACTACGTTGGCTTTCCCCGGATGGTAAAGAATATCACAATCATAGTCTTTCACCAACTCTAGCCAACGTCTCTATCTCATGTTCAGGTCCTTCTGTGTAAAGAAATACTTCAGACTCTTATGGTCAGTGTATACCTCGCACTTCTCCCCATACAAATAATGTCGCCAAATCTTTAGTGTGAATACCACCGTTGCTAGCTCCAAGTCATTGGTAAGATACCATTGCTCATACTCCTTCAACTGTTGGGATTCATAAGCTATGACCTTCTCATTCTGCATCAACACACAGCCTAAACCTATTTGCAGTAAACAACAAACTTCCCTTCCCCCGAAGAAAGACTCAACACGGGCGCAGTAATAAGTCGTCGCTTCAGTTCTTGGAAACTGTCCTCACACTTGTCTGACTAGATAAACTTCAAATTCTTCCATGTCAATTCCGTCATCGGTGTCACTATCTTCGAGAAGCCTTCCACAAACCGTCTATAATAACCCGCTAAACCAAGAAAACTCCGCACCTCCGAGGCGTTCCTTGGCCTCGGCTAATATCTAACTGCCTCTACCTTAGATGGATCCACCTTAATCCCATCTGCACCCACAATATGTCCAAGGAATGTCACTTCTGATAACCAAAATTCACATTTCTTAAACTTGGCGTACAGCTGATGCTCCCTCAACCTCTGCAGAACCTGTCGAAGATGAATCTCGTGCTCTACCTCTGAACTGGAGTACACTAAGATGTCGTCGATGAAGACAATAACGAAATGATCTAGAAATTCCTTGAACACTCTATTCATTAGGTCCATAAAGGCTGCTGGGGCGTTGGTCAAACCAAACGACATGACCAGAAACTCATAGTACCCGTACCTCGTTCGAAAAGCCATCTTCAACATGTCCTCATCCTTGATCCTCAGCTGGTGATAACCAGATCGAAGATCAATATTTGAGAACATCGTCTTACCCTGCAGCTGATCGAATAGGTCGTCAATCCTTGGTAGGGGTACTTATTCTTAATAGTCAACTTGTTCAATTCCCTGTAGTCTATACACATTCTCAAAGTCCCGTCCTTCTTCTTCAAAAACAAAACTGGAGCACCCCATGGCGAGTAACTAGGCCTGATGAACCCCAAATCCAGAAGCTCCTGCAACTGTATCTTCAATTCTTTCAGTTCTGTCGATGCCATAGTATATGGTGCCCTTGACACTGGCTTTTTCCCTGGCGCCAACTCAATGACAAACTGAATCTCTCTACGCGGCGGCAACCCCGGCAAGTCCTCAGGGAACACATCCAAGAACTCGCAAACCAATCTGATCTCTTCCGGTCCTGCTGGCGAAACCCTGGTGGTATCCACCACACTAGCCAGAAAACCTATACACCCTCCTTGTAATAGATCTCTGGCTCTCAGCGCCGATATCCTGGGTACGCGGGGTCCATGCACCGCTCCCACAAAAACAAAGGGATCCTCGCCCTCTGGCTCAAAGGTCACCATCTTCTTCCTGCAGTCAATGGTAGCTCCATATCTAACCAGCCAATCCATACCTAAAATCATATCAAAGTCCTCCATACTCAAATCAATCAAGTCTACAGACAATTCTCTATCATCAACTATCACTGGCAGTGCTCTAACCCACCTCATAGATACTACCAGTTCTCCTGTAGGAAAAATAGTCCCAAACCCTGAGGTACAATACTCACTAGGTCTACACAGTCTATCAATCACCTTACTAGAAACAAATGAATGTGTAGCACCAGAGTCAATCAATACAGTAAAAGGAGAGCCAGCACTAGAAAGCTGACCTGTCACTACTGAGGGGCTAGCCTCGGCCTTCGCCTGTGTCAAGGTGAACACTCGAGTTGGAGTCAAGCTGTCCACCTTCCCCGTATCTCCCTTCTTCACTGTCGGGCAATCTTTCTTGAGGTGTCCAACCACCCCACACACGTAACAAGCCTTAGCCCGACACTCGCCTGGATGGCGTCTTCTGCACCTTGTGCACTCTGGATAAGTCCTCCATGTATCACCGCCTCCCTGACGGCCACCCTGAGTACCCTAACCTCTCCTATCAGGACCAGGAGCGGTCGAAGCATCAGGGGTCTTCCTCTTTAAATCACTGGGGCCTCCGCCCCTACCAGATCTAGAATATGGAGGCACCGCCCTGCGGCCCTCCTGTCTAGCTGCACTCTCTCTCTCCATATCTTATTTTCTGCCTCCTCAGCAGTAAGAGCCTTCTCTACAGCCTGGGCATAAGTCGTCCCTCCAGGAACTGTTGTAATCCTCACATCTCGGGCTATCATAGCATTAAGCTCTCTAATAAATCTGTCCTGCCTAGCTGCATCAGTAGGCACAAGATCTGGTGCGAATTTTGCAAGTCTGTCAAACTTTAGGGCATATTCTGTAATTGTCATGCTGCCCTGAACAAGCCCCACGAACACATTTACCTTCGCTGCCCTGATGGCAACATTATAGTACTTCTGACTGAATAGGTCCTTGAATCTTTCCCAAGTTAAAGCAGTAACATCTCTGGTCTGTGATGCCACCTCCCACCAGATTCGGGCATTTTCTCTCGGCATATATGTGGCACAGGCCACTCTATCATGTCCCTCAACCCTCATAAAGTCCAGAATGGTAGTAATCATGGTCATCCACTGTTCAGTCTTCAGTGGATCAGGTCCTCCCTCAAAGATCAAGGGCTGCTGTTTCCTGAACCACTCATATAACGACTCCCATTTGTTCCCGGCCTCTACTAGTTGTACAACTGGTACCACTGCAGGAGGCACAATAAGGGCAACACTCCCTGATGGAGCCTGCTATCGCAGAATTCGTATATGTTCATCTTGGCTCTGTAGCCGTGCTTGCATGTCAGCCATAAGCTGCTGCCAGTTCTCAGGGACTGGCGGAGGGGTCTGGCTCTGGTCATCATCTCTAGTCTCAGACCTAATGTCGGCTAGTCGCGTAGATTTTCTTGGACGCATAATTACCAAAGTCAATCTGCAATCAACGACTCGGTAGTCAGACTATGATGACAGGGTAATAATCCTTTCATGATCCACCGTTAAAACTCTAAACAGTCAAAAGCAATCAAAATATAACAGTTTATCCAAATATTCATCCATATATTCATTCACATGCATAGCAATGCTAATAAGCACGCCTCAATATCATCATGCAATAGTCAAGGGCCAGCCCTATCAGTATCTCATGCACCCTATTAATTAAGCAGATATCAACAATCATATTCCATTCAGATCATTTAAACATATAATCATATATACACAATTACCAAACCTTGATTCGAGCTTATCTTTTGCGGCGAATGTACATGTCCAACCATTCTTTAGGAACCCTTAAACCTAGGACGCTCTGATACCAAGTTGTAACACCCTTGATAGACAAGATCGTTACACTGTGTGTTTATAAAGGTGCAAGACTTCCTGATCAAGTCACTTAACTAAAAACGTGTCACTGAAACTACAATAGAGCTAGGGTTAAAAGATTTTGGACTCAAAAACTTCATTTCTTATAAACAAACATTTCCTTTACATGGGATCCAATAAGTAGTAAAGTTAAAGACTGTTTACAAAAGATTCAGGATTTAAATACAGTTGCTAGCCACTCTAAGGCAAAACAGAAAAATAGGCTTTTCTCGTCCTGTTCCACTCCTCGACCGTGGCGGCTGATCAGCTGGTTATTAACATTCAGCCCCGCAGCTCTCCATCTCAAGATTGGTCCAACTTGCCCTTGCCTTTACCTGCACCACGCAGCACCCGTGAGCCAAGGCCCAGCAAGAAAACACAATAGCAAAGCATAATCATCAATCAAACAGTCAGATAAATCATACAGTATAATCATATACTCAACAATCCAAAATATCCATTTAATCAGGCATTCATGTTGTTCAAGTATAAAGCATACCAAGTACATCATATCATATCATTAATCAATTCACATATGACAACTAGGGTTAACGCCCTTAGGTCGCACCCTCTATTTATCCCACTGACTCCGGCCCGCTTAAACCAAGCTCAGTGAATATTAAGCTGTCCTCAGCTACCAGTGGCCGAGCCGCGCCCTGTGCGCAAATATTATTTACGGTACCCTTAGGCCGTTTATCACATGTCCCATGGAGTAATACCATCTAAGACATTACACAGATATAGGGAGCTCTTAGTCCCATCACAAACACATATCCGGGTGCAGTTCTCTTACCTTTAGATTCGCTAGCTTTGTTCAATTTGATCCTCAAGCACGATCTCTTCTGAGCCCTAGCGTACACCTGTCATAGCCATAGATCTTAATCATCACCAAACCTCAAATCCAAAACCTAGCCTCGGGACCAATCCCAAGCCCTCGGGAAGCCCTAATTCCACCAAATGGGGTGGTGGAATTAAACCCCGAGCCCCCGGGCAAAAACCCTAAGAAATAACCCATAAGCCCATTTCTAGAAATAGGGTAGCACTACAGCGCCCTAAGGAGAGCGCTATAGCGCTACAAACAGAGCCAAAAGGCTCTGGAACTTTGGGACCTAGCGCTGTAGCGCCCAGTGACTAGCGCTGTAGCGCTAGTCACAGCACAACCCAACACAGCTTTTTCTCCTTAGAATTTTCTCGAGCCAAACCTTCTTAAAACTAAACCAAACTTCAAAACAAGCCTCCCAACATCCTCAACTCATCCCATAAGTCCCAACCACACAAAATTCAATCACATGCACCCCAAATCAAAGAATTCACCATAGCGGAACCTAAAGCTCGGAAACTCAATAAGAACAATAGCTGAAACCACATAACTTAAGCCAGAGTTTCTTACCTTTGATGGATGAGCTCAACCTAGGTTATCCTCCACACTAGCTTGGCCTTCACCTCCTCAAAGCTTCAACCTCAACTCCCTAGAATTCCCCATCAAAACTCAGTTCAAAATCCACAACAATACTAAGAACTAGAAACTGAAAAGCTACCTTGAACCTTACCTCAAATGATGATTATCCCCTGCCAATTCCTCAAGCCAAACCAGGGATCCTAGCCTCAAGCTCTTCCCTAAACTCTTCCTGATTTTTAGCTCCAAGAAACCTCAAGAAATGGAGAAGAGACCTCCAACCGAGAAAGAGAAAGGTAGACTCCTGATTCCCTTTTTTTATTCCCCTGCTTTCTTTCCTTCAGACCTTTACTGCCTTCTACACATTCCACTAAGGTATAAAGCTTAATAATACTTATCCCTTATAGGATAATTGACCAATTTGCCCTCCCATAATTCCTAAGCCTTTAAATCCACCTAGGGGCATTTTGGTCATTACACCTAATTCCCGCTAATTCCTCGAATGTCTCTAATATTTTTTGCTTACTGCCCGACACCTAACTAATCACCAATTATATTTCCTTAATATCAAAATAGACCCCAATATATTCTCTAAATTCCGAGGAATACCCTAGGCTCGGCCCGAGCTAGGTATAAATCCCCGCCGTGACTTTTTCGCTAAACCGCTCACTAGGATCGTCTCGAGTCACAGATTATAAATATATCCACATAATAATGTGTTCTCGACTATTTATCACAAATATATACAGTTATGCTCTCAACGAGCCAAAATTACAATTTTTCCCTTCTAACCTAATCAAGGCCTACATGCATATTAATACACATAGTCATGCATCTCAGATATTCAAATAATCATATAACATGCTTTTAATCATTAGATCACATATAATCCAGTTATGCCCTCCCGGCACACTAATCAAGGCCCTTAAGCCTTATTAGCAAATTTGGGTCGTTACAAGATTGCACTAGTTTTGTTTGGGTCATTAAGACCAGGGTATGCTTAATGTTTACTCTTACAATGCTTTGGCATTTTGCGGTAAAATGGTAAGTAGGTTCGGGTTGGAGCCCGAACCCTAACGTAAAATAGTCCGGGTTGGAGCCAGGACATGGTAAGTATATAGCTCGGGTTGGATCCAGGACATGGTATGTATATAGTCCGTGTTAAAGCCAGGATAGTAGTAATATAGTCTGGGTTGGAGCCAGGGCAATAGTAATTTGTTCCGGGTTTGAGCCAGGACATGGTAAAAATTGTTGGAAAAACTTATATAGGATCTTAATTATTTTCATGTAAATCATATATTAAACATATTAATAGAAGACAACCTAGAACTTGTTTCTATAATTGAATTTAAACAGAGATAAGGATAAGAGCACTTACATTATACACAGCGAAATGAATGAGCCCTTCCTTCAGTTTCTCTAACCCTTGTATCCTTTCTGTCGCAGGGTATCACCTAGAAACTGAATCGATCTTCAATTTTCTTCATAATCTTCCAAAGTATCCTTAGAATCACCTAGACTAGAGTGGGAAATTCTCAATACATGAGATAGATACAAAGAGAAGAATGATAGAATAGAATATTGAGGCTTACAAAAGCACGTATGTTGTAGAGAGAATCTAAAACCTAAAGTATCAAGAATAGATCTTCTGATTTTCTGTCAGGTAGTCTTTCTCAAATCCTATTTCAACTCTCACTTAGCATTCCTTTTATAGGCCCAATTAGGTCATTTATTTTAATTCAAAAATCAATAAAACAATAGATCATATCATCCATTAGGTCAAAATTCTCATTGGCTTTAGGCCCGAGAAATTTACCATTTAATTACAAGCCCATTGGAGTTAAAATCAAGGCCTGTATTATTTTCTATTGATTAATTAATTAAATAATTATTTAAATCCTTATCAAATTAATTATTTATAATTTGAACATTGATTTAAACTTATTTATTAATTTAGACACCAATTTTTCTTAATTAATAAATCTGCCCTAAAATCTCTTTTATTCTCTAATTTGTATAACTCTGTGAAACTATCCAAGATTGACCTGGTTAACTTTTATAATTCTAATTGATAATTAAATCAATTAATTGAGACTATCTAGATGATTTTATCCAAGGTACAGTGAGGACCATGGGCCTATGAAATCAAGCTCCAATAAGTTATCATAAATTTAACAAATAAATTTACTAACTTATTAATTCATTGTGACTCCACTAAAGACTCAGAATTGCACTCTTGAATTCATAGAATGTTGTAACGCCCTGGATAACTAAGACTGTTACACTGTGTATTTAAAATAGTGTAGGACTTGCTAATCAAGTCATTTGATTAAAAATGTGGTCCTAAAGTCAACATTCAGGTTAGGGTTAAAAGATTTTGATCGTAAATGGTAAATTTTCATTAAAATAGATGTTTGGTACATAGGATCCCAAAAACAGGGTTTAAGAGACTAATTTACAAATACCCAAAAGTTATATACAATCCAATGACCACTCTAATGGGCAAATATAAATTTTAGGCTTTGTCCCTATACTTTCCCTCGGCCGTGGTGGAAGAGATGCTGACAATGTACACCTCGCCCCCAGAGCTCTCCAACTCATGATTGATCCATCTTACCCTTGCCTTTACCTGCACCACGTAGCACCTGTGAACCAAGGCCCAGCAAGAAAACCATAACAGTAATGCATAATCAGTGATGATAATCGATCAATCATAAGACAGTCATCCAGATATTTAACAAGTCATAGAAATCAAACTAATATCAATAAACATATACGTACAGCAATTTATCCCAATCAATATGCAATATTCAAGGTCGGCACCCTTAGGTCGCACCCTCTGTTTACTCCACTAACTCTAGCTCGCATAGGCCGAGTCTAGTGTTTATTTAGCTTACCCCAGCTCACAGTGGTCAAGCCGCATCCTGTGCGCAAATTATCAGCCCCGGCTCTCTTAGGTGATTCATTCTCATATGCCAAATTAATCATTCAGCCATACAGTACACATGTTCAAGTATTGGGAATTTCAGTCTTGTTACAACCACTCAAGGGTGCAGTTTTCTTACCTTGAATTCCGAGCGGAGATAATAGAACGGTCTCGAACACGATCCTTAGCCTTGAGCCTTGGCGATAAACCTAGTCACAGTGGCCAATGGATAATCGTCAACATCTAATCCAAATAAATACTTAAGAGACACAAACTAGTCTTCGGAACCTCAATTTCCACTAAACCGGGTAGTAGAAATCGTCCCGAGTGCTTAGGTTTGAACCCCCCGAGCCTCACTATCCTTAAGAACCAATCTAAGGCAAAACCCCTAGGCGGGCTGCGACCTGGCCCTAAGGGTCATGGCTTGCCCCAAGTCAGAAACTACAAACCCCAAGCCACAGGGAGGCAGGCCGCGACTTGCCTCCCAAGGTCGCAACGCGCCCTCAAAACAGAGAACTACCTAGGGTGTTCTGGGCACGCGGGTTATGGCACCCCTGTTCTGGGTCGCGGCGCGCCCCCACGAACCCATAATTTATGGGTTTCCTCAACATATTTTCCAGTCAAATTCCTCAAAACTCAAACCTAACAAGCCTCCCAATCAGAACCAAACCCAGCTACGAGTTCAGAATTTAATCACATACTTTAGACACCAAAACCTTAAAAATTATACTAAAATCACTATCCCAATTCAGTAAACATTCAGCATTCAATACTCAACTTAATTTCACCCTAAAATTCTAAATTCTCTAACATAATCAAGACATGAACTTACCTCAATTGTTGCTAAACTTCTCAGCTCAATCTTCATATCTTGAGCTTAATCTCCTAAGTATTCCCAACTGAATTCCCTAGCTAGATGCTTCAGTTTCTCAAGACTTCCCAGCAGAATTTCCTTAGCTTAGTCCTTTAGTTCATCGGGAACCCTTCAAGCTCAAGAGATGAGGAGGAGAATTTGTATAAGAGAAAAGGGAGAGAGAGAGAGAGAGTTTAGGGCCTTCCTAATATGTTCAGTGAGTTCTAAGTACCCTTAGTGCCTAGCCGACCTTATCCTTATTCCACACAATGACCAAAATGCCCTCTTTTGTAATACTAGCCATTTAACTTCTCTAGGGGTAAAACAGTCATTCCGCTCCCGGTTCCTGCTAATTCCTCAAGTGTTCCTACTCTTAACCAATTAACCCCGTCATTTCCAATTAATTACTAAATACTTATTCATATCTAATAACTCCCAAAATATTTCTCTAAATTCCCAAAAATACCCCTAGGCTTCCCCCGAGCCGGGTATTAAACCCCGCTGTGACTATTTCGCTCACTAAGACCGTCTCGAAACATATGCTGCAAATATATCCACATAATAATTTGGTCTCAACAATTTATCAGAAATAATCACATTTATGCCCTCAACGGGCCAAAATAACAAATAAACCCTTATAAGCTATAAAGGGCCCACATGCATATCACATATTCATATAATCATATTAATCATGCATTTAACCATTTAATCACACATATACCAATTATGCCCTCCCGTCACACTAATCAAGGCCCTTAAGCCTTATTAGCAATTTTTTGTCGTTACAAATGTTTTATACACAATATAGATACGTTATTAATTATCCATTGTTACAACCATAATTGTCACTTAATCCTCTATAGACGGTGTACAATGAGATGGGACTAAAATACAATTTTACCCCTCATTGTATTTTATCCTTAAAACACTTAGTTCCTTGTAAATGATAATTCAGTAAACTAATATTAATTACTGAAATGAGATCTCTATCATTTAGCACCTTGAACCAAACTAAAAGGAAACCATCGTTTTACTTCTTCATTAGAAGCTATAGATGTTCATATCTATGATTAACACTCCCGCTCAATTATACTACCGAGTTCCCAAGATGTAAGTATGGGTTAGTCCGTAGGGTAAGCTGGTAACGAACAAGTCAAAGAACTTAACTAATACAATCAGTTAGAATACTAATCACTCATAATTGAGATTGAATTGACCTATGGTCAACTATATGATATGACTAGAATAGATAATAACGGTATGTTTACTTATCCTATCTATTGTCAATATCGGTCCAGTCCGATGTAACAAATACATCCAATCTTATCTACTTTGCTAATGTTCTGGAAAGAACATAACACTACAATGTGTAGGTAGATCATATCATAGATTGGCAAGTTAGTGTAAATCTTGTGCACTGACTAATCTTAGGAATAACTTATGTTTGAACATATAATCATATTTATATTCCACTATGATTATGTCACTATAGATATGATTAACTATCTGCTCGGGATTTAATAGAAGTTTATATTAAACAAATAATCATGAAAATAAAACATGTGAGCAAAGTGATTAACCAAATCAAAAATTCATTTCTATTCTTTTATTAATAATAAAATTAGATTACAAAGAAATTGGGTTTTATTTAGGGCATAAAACCCCAACAAACTCCCACTTGAACTAATTGAAACTAATGCCTTAATTCTATTAATCCCATTTCCTTGATATGCTTATATATGTAGCTTCTGGTAGTGTCTTTGTAAACGGATCTGCAAGATTGTCTTCAGATGCAATCTTCACAACTTTCACATCTCCCTTGGCCACATATTCTCGAATTATGTGATACTTCCTTTCTATATGCTTACTCATATTGTGACTTCGAGGTTCTTTCGTGTTGGCTATCTCTTCTGTGTTGTCACAAAACAGCACAAACAGTTTATCCATATCTAGAATAACACCAAGATCTGAATAAAATTTCTTTAGCTAGACTATTTCCTTAGCTGCTTCAGACACAGGTATGTACTCAGCCTCCATGGTGGAATCTGAGATCGCAGACTGCTTTATGCTTCTCCATATCACAGCTCCTCCCCCAAGAGTAAACACCATTCTAGAAGTAGACTTCTTATCATCGACATCAGTCTGAAAATCTGAATCACTGTAGCCTACAGGGTTCAGAACACCACCCTTGTAGACTAACATATAATCCCTAGTCCGCCTTAAATACTTAAGAATATGCTTAACTGCTATCCAATGTTCCGGTCTTGGGTTTGACTGATACTTGCTCACTACTCCCACTGCATAACAGATATCTATTCTAGTACATAATAGAGCATACGTCAGACTTCCAACTGCAGATGCGTAAGGAAATTTTCTCATTGCATCTTCCTCTTCAGGAGTCTGGGGAGACTGCATCTTTGAAAGATGAATTCCATGGCAAGACAGTAGACATCCTTTCTTGGAATTTGTCATTGAGAAACATTCAAACACTGTATTGATGTAAGCTGCTTGAGATATAACTAAGAGTTTGTTCTTTGTATCCCTAATGATCTGGATACCTAGAACATAACTTGCTTCACCCAAATCCTTCATCTGGAATTGAGTGTTCAACCAATTCTTCATATCTAAAAATTTCTTAACATTGTTTCCAATGAGTAAGATATCCTCTACATAAAGAACCAGGAATACCACTATTTGATTTGCCTTCAGTTGGTAAACACAAGGCTCATCAATATTTTGTTCAAAGCCTTAGGTTTTGATTATTTCATCAAACCTAAGATTCCAGGAACGAGAAGCTTGCTTAAGTCCATAAATGGACCTATTCAACTTGCAAACTTTTCCTTCTAGTTCAGCTACCTTAAATCCTTCTGGCTGATCCATATAAATGACTTCTCAAGCTTCCCATTAAGAGAAGTTGTCTTGACATCCATTTGCCAGATCTCATAGTCGAGAGCAGCTGCTATGGATAGGAGGATGTGAATGGACTTGAGCATGGCTACCAGACTAAAAGTTTCCCCATAGTCCACGCCTTCTCTTTGGGTATAACCCTTTGCCACTAATCAAGCTTTATAAGTTTCGATATTTCCATCAACACCTCATTTCTTCTTGTAGAACCACTTGCGCCCAATGGCCCTAAATTCACTAGGTGCTTCCACAAGATCCTAGACGGAATTTGAGTACATGGACTCTATTTCCTGTTTCATGGCTTCGAGCCATAGTTCCTTTTCAGGGCTAGCCATTACCTTTTTGAAAGACAACGGATCATCGTCACTAGTGTCACCAACAACCATATTGGTTTCACCATCCAAACCATAGCGAACTGGGTTCCTAGAAACCTTCCCACTACAACGAGGCTCCATGACTATTTGCTCAGGAACAGTGGTACTTTCTTCATTTAAATCGATTTACGTCGGTTGGACATGAAGAGTGGGAATTCCATCGTCAACTCGCGTTGATAACGATGGAACATTGGTTGGTGTCAATTCTTCAACCATCTCCTCTAAAACTACTTTGTTGCGCGGTTCGAAGTTTTGGACATGGTCATTTTCCAGAAAAGTAGCATTCGTAGAAGTAAACACTTTCTTTTCTGAATGACTATAGAAAAGTCCACCTCGAGTGCCTTTAGGATAGCCAGCAAACATGCAAACTTCGATTCGTAGTTCTAGCTTTCCTTCCTTTTTCCTTAGGACGTGGGCGGGACACTGCCAGATTCTAAAATGACGTAAGCTAGGTTCATGACCATTCCAGCATTCTAAATGTGTTTTGGGGATTGAATTCGTCGGTATGACATTTAGAATTTCATTCGCAGTTTCAATTGCATGTCCCAAAAATGAAGTTGGCGGAGTTGAGTAACTAAGCATGCATCTAACCATTTCCAACAAAGTTCGGTTCCGGCGTTCCACTACACCATTTTGTTGCGGAGTACCCGGGGCAGTAAGTTGTGATAAAATCCCAAGTTCAGTTAAATGATCTTGGAATTGCATATCCAAATATTCTCCACCCCTATCAGATCGCAAGATCTTTAACGTTTTACCTAATTGGTTCTAAGTCATAACTAGGAAGTCCTGAAACATTGAAAATGTTTTTGATTTCATATGCATTAGGTAAAGACATGAGTATCTAGAGTAATCGCCAATGAAAGTGAAGAAATACTCAAAACCACCCATGGCTTATACATTCAAAGGTCCACAAACATCTGAATGAACAAGTCCAAGTGGTTCCTTGGCCCTATCACCCTTTTGTAGAGAATGGATGCTTGGTCAGTTTGCCTTCTAGACAAGATTCATAGACAAGTGATTCACCTAAGGTGAGTTTCCTCAAAGGCTCATCCTTTGTAAGTCTTTGAATTGTATCATAGCCAATGTGGCCTAGTCTCAAATGCCATAAATACGTCATGTTATCATTATCGGTTGTTTGACGTTTATTGGTCCTAGGTTTAGCTACTTTGAATAAATCATTGTTAAGAGCAAGGGGTTCGTTAGGTCATAGAATATAAACCCCGTTTTCCAAACATGAAATACACATTGTGATCCATTGAAAGAAATAGATATATTAAAACTTGTGAAAGTCATGACAAATTGTTCTAATTGCAACATGGAAACTAAAATTAAATATCTACTAAAATCCAGAATAAAAAATACATATTTCAAAATTGAATATTTATTTCCGAACTTCAAGCGAGCTCTTCCTCTAGCATGGACCGTAATGAACACTCCGTTCCCAACTCTAAGCTTTAAGTTGTCTTCATCCACTTCCTCCCACGATTCAAGAAGTTGTAAAGAGTTACAAAAATGGTTAGTAGATCCTGAATCAATAACTCGAATGGATTTATCATTCTCTAAAACACATGTTTCTAAGATATATGAACTATAATCTTTACCTTTATTTTTTGCTCCTAGAAACTTGGGGCAATCCTGTTTCCAATGACCCTTCTCTTTGCAATGAAAACACTTACCTTTACCTTTCCTCTTTTTCTTTTTCTTCCCCTTAGGCATCTGTGCACTAGGTTGTGCACTCGTCTTTGCAGCCTTTGTAGGCTTGGGGTTGTTGTTTTGTCCATCTTTCCTCTTGTTTCCAGCTTTCGAAGACGAAGCATGGTTAGCTTCAGCCTTAGTTGCATCAGCAGCAGCAATAGTAGTCTTAATTTCTTCTCCCTTTCTTGGTCCACCCATGATAGACTCGAAAGTGTGAAGCTCATTCATGAGCTGCGTCAGACCATAGTTGAGTTTATTCATCACATAGTTTTTGGTGAATGGCGGGAAAGCTGGAGAGAGACTGTTAAGGGTTAAGCTGACTTGAGTCTCCTCATCTATAATTGCTCCATGCAGTTCAGCTTCCTGAAAGTAGTTGGTCATCTTGATCAGGTAATTACGAACATGCTGAGACGGTGCCATCCAAGCATTGGCATATTTCTTGGTGGCCTCAAAATGAGTATGCACAGAGTTTGCACCGAACATGTCTTGGAGCTGAACCATAATTTCGTAGGTCGTCTCGACATTCTCCATCTTTTTCTTGAGAGTGTCGACCATACTAGTCAACATGTAGTACCATGCCTTGTTATTAGCCGTCTGACACTGCTCATATTTGTCTCTTACAGATTTGGTAGCTCCTTCAGCTGGAACTTCTGGGGATTCCTAAGTCATGACGAACTTGGAGTTGTCACCAATCAACACTATGTTGATATTCAGCTTCCACTTAAGGAAGTTTTCTCTAGTGTGTTTCTCCATCGAAAGTTGAGAAAGGATGGGAGTAGACACAGCCATACTTAAAACTACATATTATCAATAAAATAGAAATCAATCACTTTTGCTCAATAGAACTTCTATTCACTGTAATTTCAAGAAATAGCACAACATATACCATAAATATGTAAGATATGGAAAAAATATCAAAATAATCATATATCTATTTCTCTAGGTTTTTAACTATTCTATGATATCGATGTCCCGGTTGGCGAGAGTCAAAAAAAATATCATTAGGTAAATAGAGTTGTAAACTCATTTAATAATGCACACCATTATTAACAACCTACAATTCGATCAAAATAAGAAAACAAAATCTCTTATTTTATGAGCCATGCCTACGGTTTCGATAATCAATAGATTTATTCCTAGTAGTCACTGTAGGGGTGAGTCTAGTAGAATTTGACCTATAATTATCTATCTTTCGAAATTTAACCTTGTCAAAATAACTAATGAACACCTTCCGTAGGGGGATGAATCAAAGCGTCTTGAGGCCCCATTAAGTTATTGACCTTGTTAAACCAACGGTGGAGATCGAATATAATTTTTAAAATAAGCTCATTATTAATTAAAAATAATATTTTTATTATTTATTTTTCAAAAATTAATGACTATGGTTCTCCAAAAAATTGTAAAAATAAACTTTTAAAACCAAAGTCTTATAATTTTCTATTAATTCTAAAGTGTCACATTGAAACAAATTCAATTAAATTAGAATTGATTTGTTACTAATCAATATTTAGGTTTAACTATTATAATGAAACTATAAAATTAAGTTCAACTCAGGCAAATGGGCTTTAACAATTGGGCTTGTATGGAGGAGGGTTGGGTCCAATATGTCGTTCTCACTACTAAGGCCCCCATACTTCCATGCAAGGTCCAAAAGACAGGAATTTAAATATTTGTTTTATTAATTTTTATTAATTGATTAGGCCACTATAGTCATTGTAGAGTCCAAGAATTTTACTTAGCTAGTTAGATAGTGGTAGTAGTAGTAGTAGCAATATCTAGTATTAGTTTGTAGTATGTTAGATTCCGTGGATTTTGGTTTAAGTCGGGGCTTAGTTGGAAACTCATAGCAATAGTTATGAATTTTATAAGTTTAACCTATAGTTTAAGAATATTAATTATAACATAAGGTTTGATTATTATTGCTGGTCCTAGGTGTATTACTTATTATAACCTAAGGTTAGATAGAATTAATAAGATCATGACACTTGTCGTGTGCATGTTTATTTAAAGATTTAATTATAGTTTAAATAAAAGAAAGTTCAAGGTGGGAAGCGGTTTGGGAAGAAAGGCAAACTTAGTCCCCGATTTATAGGTTCTTTTGAGATATTGGACAAGGTGGGAACAGTTGCATATAGATTATCCATACCGCCAGCTTTAACAGATAATCATAATGTATTTCACCTCTCGATGTTGCATAGATATGTGCCAGACCTATCTCACGTCCTCAAGTACGATATGATAGCACTCCAGAAAGACTTGAGTTACGAGGAATGACCAGTTAGCATCCTAGATAGAGGGATGAAAGAATTACGGTCTAAGAGTTTTTCGATAGTCAAAGTCCTATGGAGAAATAGTTCTAAATGGGAGGCAATGTGGGAGTTGGAGGAAGACATGTTAGATCGGTATCCAGAATTGTTTGATAAGTAAATTTCGGGGATGAAATTCTTTTAAGTAGGGGAGAATTGTAGTGTCCCAGAATTTTACTTAGCTAGTTAGATAGTAGTAGTAGTAGTAGTAGTAGTAGCAATATCTAGTATTAGTTTGTAGTATGTTAGATTCCATGAATTTTGGTTCAAGTCGGGACTTAGTTGGAAACTCATAGCAATAGTTATGAATTTTATAAGTTTAACCTATAGTTTAAGAATATTAATTATAACATAAGGTTTGATTAATATTGCTGGTCCTAGGTGTATTATTTATTATAACCTAAGGTTAGATAGAATTAATAAGATCATGACACTTGTCGTGTGCGTGTTTATTTAAGGATTTAATTATAGTTTAAATAAAAGAAAGTTCAAGAAAGCTCTATAATCTTCCAAGACCATTAGGAGCATGACATTTGTCACAATCTTGTTTATTTGTGGATTATGTTGCTATTTAGATAATTAAATAGATTTTCCGTAACTTTAGGGTACTGTAACTTACGACCTATTTTTGACCCAGTTATGTTATGAATTTCGAAAAATAGTATTTCTAGAAAGTTGTATATAATTGAATTATCTTTCTAACGGTATAAAGATGGTCTAAATCGAATTCCTATGGCTCTAGTTATATTGACTTTACTACATGTGAGTTTAGAGTTACGAGATTTAGGAAGTTAGGAGTTAGGATTCTATTTTTTTTTTTAATTTTTAAAACAAGCATTGACTCCTTAGACCTACCTCTGAACGATTTGACCAAGTCTTAAGCCTTTGACTGAAGAATATTCAAATAATTTCAATTAAATTCATTATTTTTATTCAAAGCCAAAAAGAAGATTTTTATTCCTAGAACTCTATAAATAGGACCTAGCACCAAACCTTTTCATTCATTCTTCAAGCATTGATCAAAGCCTTCCAGGTGCTAGTGAGACCATAGAGTGATAAACACTTGGGTTGGGAATAAGCTTTGCCATTCTTAAGCTTTATAAAACACTTGAGAAGTAAGGTTTTGAGTATTTTCGGTATTGAGGTTTAGACCAAACTATAAGGTCATTCAAGGTATTCCTATTCTTTAAAACTCTTTAGTTTTCTTAGTTTCTTTTATTCAGATCCTAACTTTCGTTAATTGTTCTTGATTAGGTTCTTGAAACTTAAGTTCTTTCTTGGTAAGTTTCTTCTTGATGGTTTAGTTTCCACATTCATTCTTTATTCTTTAGAAATACTCACCATTCTATTGTTGGTTTTAGGAGTGTTCCAAGTCCCGCATTTGTTCTCAATTATCGCGGTGTTGGTAAGGAAAATAGGATAGACCTTGTATGTTGTATGATATCTTATGCTTATATATTATGTTTATGTTATGATTACCCTACCTCAGATATTAGACAGGGGATCTAGATGGGTTATCATATACTACCATATGATTTACCCTACCTCAAATATTAGACAAGGGATCCAGATGGGTTATCATATACTACCATGTGATCTAACCTACCTCAAATATTAGACAGGGGACATAGATGGTTTATCACATTTCGTAATGGCCATTAATATTGTAGTCCTATATGGTATATGTTTTTATTGCCATATGTGTTTATAGTGTATGCTTATGATATATGATATATGTTTTTATAGTCATATGTTTTATAGTTTATGTTTATGATGTAGTTTTATGCTTATGATATATGATGTATGTTTTTAGTAGGTTTTCCTTGCTAGGCATTAGGCTCATTCCTTTATTTTTTTTAGTGTGATGCAGGAAACTAGATACGGAGGTGAAAAGATTCTTGGTAGCTTGGCTTGTGTGTTGAGGATGGATGGAATGTGTGGACTGCATGTCGATCGAGGATGAAGTTATTTATTTTTAGTCTTTTAAATCATGTTTTTCCGCATTTAGTTTTGTAAAAAAATTTCTTTAGTTTAAAATTTTGTTTTATGTTTTAAACAATGGGTACCCATGCCATATTTTCTATTATTATGTATTTGATACAATATTTTGAGATTTAATAAAGTTATATTATTTCTTATGTATCTTTCCCAAAATAGTAGCTATGTCTAGTAGTTCTAATGGTCCAAGGTCTTAGAAATAGTTGGGTCATTACAGTTGGTATCAGAGCAACAGTCCATTTACACGAAGTTTTCCTTGATACACACGCTCATGCTCCGAATTTAACCGCCAATTTAAGTTGTTTATGTTATAGTTGTTATGATTATGTGTTTAGTTAACATTTTAGCCCTTATGTTTTCAGTTAAGAATATTTATAAATTAGTTTATTTTCTTTATTTATTTGATTTATTATCTTTGCATTTATGATTGTTTTTAGTGAAAACCTTTTTCCAAATGAATATCATTGTTATTTTTGAATGACATGTATGAGTTTGATTTTTTTTTCTACAATCATAATAAATAATAAATTTAATAAATAATGACCAAGTTTGGTGAGGGTGGATACAAATCAATGAACCGGGTTCTATATTGAGAGTTTAGGGGGCCATAGTAGTGGGAACAATTTTACTGATCCCAGCCCTCCCTCAATATGGTTAACTTTGGAACAACAACGAGTTTCGAGCCTGAGAATTAAGTCATATAGGATGATTAGAAACAGACTTAGTAAATTATAAAGATGGCTTATTTTTCTAAGTTTAGAAACAGACCCTAATCATAAAGAAGGCTTACATAATTTTTTCATAAGAAATCATAATTAATAGGTCCGAGTTATGTTTGCTTAGATTAAGTTTTTGCCTTAGAGCCTATTAGGGTAAGTTCTAATATGTTTCCTCGACTATTAGAACTTTGCTGAAGATGTCACTCAGAAGATTTGCTCGCAACAACGCCAATGCCTCAAGCGTTGCTCCTGAAACTTATGAAGCCCCTCCAGTTCGCAGAAGGGGAAAGCGTGCAACCAATGCTACTGCTAAAGAAAGAGCGCCGCCGCCGCCGTCAGTTGACAACACTGAAGAAATTGCAAGACTACGACAGCAAGTGGAGGAATTACTACAGCAACATCAACAACAGACTCAGCCTTCACCTCAGCCGCAACCATAGCCTCAGCAGATGGCTCAAGTACCCCATCAAGTAGGTCCTTATGGGGCATGGCCAATGGCGAACTATGCGCCATACCCAGCTCAGCATATGGAGCCAATCTATGAGCAGTTTCGTAAGCAACATGCTCCAAACTTTGAAGGGACAACAGACCCCTTTGAGGCAGAAGAATGGCTCGGAAATGTAGAGTCGATCCTAGTGCATATCAATCTCAGCAACGCGGACCGCATATCCTGCGTTTCGTCTCTGCTTAAGAAGGATGCTAGAATATGGTGGGACTTAGTTCAACAGACTAACGATGTCGCCACCATGATATGGACAAGATTTGTGGAGCTATTCCATAAGAAGTATTACAACTCGGCAGTCATCGCTACAAGGGTCGAGGAGTTCGCTAGTTTGAAGTAGGGAAACTTAATGGTAGTAGAATATGCTCGGCAGTTCAATATATTAGCCAAGTTTGCACCAGAGTTGGTTCCAACTGACTTTATGAGGGTGACCAAGTTCATTAGAGGACTTAGACCAAAGATTGAGCTAAGAGTTAAGCTAGCAAACCCGGGAAATACTACTTATGTCGATGTTATAGAAATGTCAATAGAAGTGGAAAGGCTTTAGGCGAATGTTAGTAAAGAAAAGGCCAGTAAGCCTGAGCCTAAGCAGCAAGGTCAACCCCAGAATGGTCGAAACAACCACAACAACAGCCGTCAACATAGCAATAGTAATAGTAATGGTCAAAAGAGAAGGCATCCTGATGATAAGCAGGCCAATGGTGATAAAAGGGCACGAACAAATAATGGAAGTAATAGGTCGGGTTATGTAGAATACCCGCAATGTGCTAAGTGCCAAAAGAAACATCTTGGGGAATGTCATGCAAACATCAAGGGATGCTCCAACTGTGGTCAGGAAGGTCACTGAAGGAGGCAGTGTCCCCAGCTTAAGCAAGAGGAGAAAATGGACAATACGATGGTTCCTGCCAGGGTATTTGCCTTAACCCAAGGAGAAGCTAACACTAGTAACAAAGCAATTATAGGTCAGATTCCTATCCTTGATAGCATATGTTCTAGTATTTTTTTATTCGGGAACAACATACTCGTATATCTTGTTAGGAATGATAGAGAAATTAGACAAACCTTGTAGAACTAGGTTTGTGACATAGTTGCCTTCGGGTAAAATTGTCCTATCATCACGGATAGTACGAGGCGTACCGATCAAAATTGAGGACGTGGAACTAGAAGGAGACCTGATAAAACTAGAGATCAAAGACTTCAACATGATATTAGGCATGGACAGCCTAGCAAGGCATGGCGCAACCATCGATAGCAGACGTAAGCAAGTAACGTTTGAAACTCCTGATGGCCTAAGACTATGCTATATGGGGAAAAATTTCAGGACTATGTACGCCACTTATTTCATCTCTCAAAGCTCAGAGGATGATATAAAAAGGATGTCACGCATTCTTAGCCAACGTTACGGGTGTGGTAAAGGAAACACCACTAAAAGTTGGAGACTTCCACATTGTAAAGGAATTCCCAAAGGTATTTCCTTGCAACTAGCAGGATTACCGCCGACACGGGAGATAGACTTCACAATCAAACTAGTATCGGGCACCGAGCCATCCGCTATGGAGAGCACCGGTTCTATTTGTGAAGAAGAAGGACGGAAGTATGCATATGTGTATAGATTATCGCGAGCTGAATAAGGTGACAATTAAGAATAAGTACCCGCTACCCAGAATTGACGACTTTTTTTTATCAACTTTGAGGGGCAACCATTTTTTTTTTAGATTGATCTACGGTCCGGGTATCACCAGCTCAAAGTACGAGAAGAGGATAATCCCAAGACGGCTTTTAGAACTCGTTATGGACATTACAAGTTTCTAGTTATGTCTTTTGGTCTTACCAACGCTCCAGCCGCGTTTATGGATTTAATGAATAGGGTCTTTGTGGATTATTTGGACGAATTCATCGTAGTGTTCATCGACGATATCTTGGTGTACTCAAAGGACGAAGTTGAACATGAGGAACATTTAAGGTTGATCTTGTTACGACTAAAGGAGCATCAGCTTTACGCCAAGTTCAAAAAGTGCGAAATTTGGCTTTCGCAAGTAACGTTCCTCGGGCACATAGTATCCAAGGAAGGAATTGCAGTAGACCCATCTAAGGTAGAGGTTGTAAAGATTGGCCAAGACCAAAGAACGCGTCTAACGTAAGAAGTTTTCTGGGACTAGGAGGTTATTATTGGAGGTTCGTAGAAGGCTTTTCTAAGATAGCCACTCTGTTTACCAACCTAACCCAGAAACAGCAAAGGTTCAACCGGACTGATAAGTGTGAAGAGAGTTTCCAGTTGCTTAAGGATATGCTCAACACCAGTACTTTATGTACCAACACCCAATGATAAGTTTATAGTCTATTGCGATGCGTCGAAGCAAGGATTGGGTTGTGTGCTGATGCAGAATGATAAGGTGATAGCCTACGCCTCAAGGCAAACGTAGTTGTTGATGCACTAAGTAGGAAGAGTTATGGAAGTCTAGCAGCATTAGCTGGAATAGAAAAGCCGCTACAGCAAGAGCTGATTAGTGCCGGAATAGAAGTAGTAATTGGTAAACTGGCTAACTTGTCCATCCAGTCAAGTCTATTAGAAGATATACGGATTGGGCAAGGACATGATGACACATTAGTAGCACATATGGATGCAGTTAGAGAAAGGAAGGCCACAAATTTCCCAATATCTAGTCAGGGGTTATTAAGATACAAGGATCGGGTATGCGTGCCAAATGATCAAGGGATTAAGATAACGATTTTAGAAGAAGCGCACAGTACCCCATACTCAGTTCACCCAGGGTCAACCAAGATGACTCACGATCTTAAAACACTGTATTGGTGGCCAGGAATGAAGAAGGATATAGCAGAGTATGTGTCTACATGCTTAGTATGCCAGCAAGTGAAAGCAGAACATCAGCGGCCTGCAGGTTTATTGCAACCACTTAGCATTTCAGAATGGAAATGGGACGACATAGCGATGGATTTCGTGACAGGTTTGCCACGAACAAGTAAGCAACATGACTCAGCTTGTGTAGTAATAGATAGACTAACCAAGTCAGCTCATTTCCTACCTCTCAAGACTACATACACAGCAGATTAGTACGCAGACATTTATGTTCAGGAGATAGTACGACTGCATGGAATCCCTAAGACTATAGTGCCCGATAGAGGATCATGGAGTAAGTATTTGTCGCTGATAGAATTCTCCTACAATAATAGCTACCAGTCAATGATCGGGATGGCACCTTATGAGTTACTCTATAGAGGAAGGGTTAATCACTGTTGCATTAGGACGAGGTAGGACAAAGGCAACTACTTGGACTCGAAGTTGTTAGAGAAGCTCAGGATGTAGTAGCGCTGATTAGAAAGTGTATGCTCGATGCTCAAAGCTCTTAGAAAAGTTATGCGGATGCCAAGCGGCGTGATGTGGAATTCAAAGTCGGAGATCAAGTCTTCTTAAGGATATCTCCTATGAAAGGTGTGAAGCTGTTTAGGAAGAAAGGCAAACTTAGTCCCCGATTTATAGGTTCTTTTGAGATATTGGACAAGGTGGGAACAGTTGCATATAGATTAGCCATACCGCCAGCTTTAGCAGATAATCATAATGTATTTCACCTCTCGATGCTGCATAGATATGTGTCAAACCCATCTCACGTCCTCAAGTACGATACGATAGCACTCTAGAAAGACTTGAGTTACGAGGAACGACCAGCTAGCATCCTAGATAGAGGGATGAAAGAATTACGGTCTAAGAGTTTTCCGATAGTCAAAGTCCTATGGAGAAATAGTTATGAACGGAAGGCAATGTGGGAGTTGGGAGTTGGAGGAAGACATGTTAGATCGGTATCCAGAATTGTTTGATAAGTAAATTTCGGGGATGAAATTCTTTTAAGTAGGGGAGAATTGTAGTGTCCCAGAATTTTACTTAGCTAGTTAGATAGTAGTAGTAGTAGCAATATCTGGTATTAGTTTGTAGTATGTTAGATTCCATGGATTTTGGTTCAAGTCGGGACTTAGTTGGAAACTCATAGCATTAGTTATGAATTTTATAAGTTTAACCTATAGTTTAAGAATATTAATTATAACATAAGGTTTGATTAATATTGCTGGTCATAGGTGTATTATTTATTATAACCTAAGGTTAGATAGAATTAATAAGATCATGAAACTTGTCATGTGCATGTTTATTTAAGGATTTAATTATAGTTTAAATAAAAGAAAGTTCAAGAAAGCTCTAGAATCTTCTAAGACCATTAGGAGCATGACATTTGTCACAATCTCGTTTATTTGTGGATTAGGTTGCTATTTAGATAATTAAATAGATTTTCCGTAACTTTAGGGTACTGTAACTTATGACCTATTTTTGACTTAGTTATGTTATGAATTTCTAAAAATAGTATTTCTATAAAGTTGTACATAATTTAATTAGCTTTCTAACGGTATAAAGATGGTCTAAATCGGAGTCATACAACTCTAGTTATGTTGATTTTACTACAGATGAGTTTAGAGCTACGAGATTTAGGAAGTTAGAAGTTAGGATTCTATTTTTTTTTTTTAATTTTAAAACAAGCATTGACTCCTTAGACCTACCTCTGAACGATTTGACCGAGTCCTAAGCCTTTGACTGACGAATATTCAAATATTTTCAATTAAATTCATTATTTTTATTCAAAGCCAAAAATAAGATTTTTATTCCTAGAACTCTATAAATAGGACCTAGCACCAAGCCTTTTCATTCATTCTTCAAGCATTGATCAGAGTTTTCCAGGTGCTAGTGAGACCATAGAGTGATAAACACTTGGGTTGGGAATAAGCTTTGCCATTCTTAAGCTTTATAAAACACTTGGGGAAGTGAGATTTTGAGTATTTTCGGTATTGAGGTTTAGACCAAACTATAAGGTCATTCAAGGTATTCCTATTCTTTAAAACTCTTTAGTTTTCTTAGTTTCTTTTATTCAGATCCTAACTTTCGTTAATTGTTCTTGATTAGGTTCTTGAAACTTAAGTTCTTTCTTGGTAAGTTTCTTCTTGATGGTTTAGTTTCCACATTCATTCTTTATTCTTTAGAAATACTCACCATTCTATTGTTGGTTTTAGGAGTGTTCCAAGTCCCGCATTTGTTCTCAATTATCCCGGTGTTGGTAAGGAAAATAGGATAGACCTTGTATGTTGTATGATATCTTATGCTTATATGTTATGTTTATGTTATGATTACCCTACCTCAGATATTAGACAGGGGATCTAGATGGGTTATCATATACTACCATATGATTTACCCTACCTCAAATATTAGACAAAGGATCCAGATGGGTTATCATATACTACCATGTGATCTAACCTACCTCAAATATTAGACAGGGGACATAGATGGTTTATCACATTTCGTAATGGCCATTAATATTGTAGTCCTATATGGTATATGTTTTTATTGCCATATGTGTTTATAGTGTATGCTTATGATATATGATATATGTTTTTATAGTCATATGTTTTATAGTTTATGTTTATGATATATGATGTATGTTTTTAGTAGGTTTTCCTTGCTAGGCATTAGGCTCATTCCTTTATTTTTTTTAGTGTGATGCAGGAAACTAGATACGGAGGCGGAAAGATTCTTGGTAGCTTGGCTTGTGTGTTGAGGATGGATGGAATGTGTGGACTGCGTGTCGATCGAGGATGAAGTTATTTATTTTTAGTCTTTTAAATCATGTTTTTCCGCATTTAGTTTTGTAAACAATTTTCTTTAGTTTAAAATTATGTTTTATGTTTTAAACAATGGGTACCCATGCCATATTTTCTATTATTATGTATTTGATACAATATTTTGAGATTTAATAAAGTTATATTATTTCTTATGTATCTTTCCCAAAATAGTAGCTATGTCTAGTAGTTCTAAGGATCCAAGGTCTTAGAAATAGTTGGGTCATTACAGTCATGCAAAGCAAATGGGCTTTCACTAGTGGAACCACCTACAAGAGAGGAATTTAAACTTTACATTTTCTAATGGGCCTAAATAAAACCTATCACTTTATAAATGTTTTATTTAGCAAAATCCATATATTAAGCAAACATATGGGCCACTATAAGATTCTAAGCCCAATTGCAAAAATATCACATATAGTGCAAACAGACATGTTATAATTGGATGGGTCTAATCATGTTACTATATGAGCAAGTCTATGAATTTATGCAAAAATACCACAATTTATTTTCTATAATTTATCCAAAAATTCGAATTAATTAAATTTTTGCAAAATTAAATAAGTCAATTTAAATGAAATTTATTAACAATTAACCAAAGTTAATTTAAATTTCATTTATCAACAATCAACTTAGTTTATGTCATTTTGAAAAATGTTAATTTAATTCAAATAGGATTTATCAACAATTAACTACAGTTAATTTAAATCCCATTTATTAAAAAATATATTATAAATTGGTTTGAAAAACGTGATATTTTAAAAAAATTTAACCAGTTATAAATTTTTAAAACAAATATCTTCTGCTTAAGAACACTTATAGAAAATGGACAACCTAGAACATGTTTCTATAATTGAATTTAAACGGAGATAATGATAAGAACACTTACATTATACACAGCAGAATGAATGAGTCATTCCTTTAGTTTCTCTAACCCTTGTATCCTTTCTGTCGCATGGTATCACCAAGAAACTGAACCGGTCTTCAATTTTCCTCACAGTCTTCCAAAGTATCCTTAGAATCACCTATACTAGAGTGGGCAATTCTCAACACATGAGATAGATACAAAGAGAAGAAGAAGAGAAGAGAATATTGAGGCTTAAGAAAGCACTTATGTTGTATAGAGAATCTAAAACCTAGAGCATCAAGAATAGATCTTCTGATTTTCTGTCAAATAGTCTTTCTCAAATCTTATTTCAACTCTCACTTAGTATTCTTTTTATAGGCTCAATTAGGTCATTTATTTTAATTAAAAAATCAATAAAATAATAGATAATAACAGCCATTAGGTCGAAATTCTCATGGGCTTTAGGCCTGAGAAATTTATCATTTAATTACAAGCCCATTGGACTTAAAATCAAGGCTAGTATTATTTTCTATTGATTCATTAATTAAATAATTATTTAAATCATTATCAAATTAATTATTTATAATTTAAACCTTGATTTAAACTTATTTATTAATTTAGACACCAATTTGTATTAATTAATAAATCTGCTCTAAAATCTATTTTCTTCTCTAAATTGTATAACTCTGTGAAACTATCCAAGATTGACTTGGTCAACTTTGATAATTATAATTGATAATTAAAACAATTAATTGAGACTATCTAGATGATTTTATCCAAGGTACAGTGGGGACCATGGGCTTATGAAATCAAGCTCCAATAAGTTATCATAAATTTAACAAATAAATTTACTAACTTATTAATTCCTCGTGACTCCACTAAAGGCTCAGAATTGCATTCTTGAATTCATAGAACGCTCTATAAGCAATATAGATACGTTATTAATTATCCATTGTTACAACCATAATTGTCACTCAATCCTCTATAGACGGTGTACAATGAGATGGGACTAAAATATCGTTTTACCCCTCATTGTACTTTATCCTTAAAACACTTAGTTCCTTGTAAATGATATTTCAGTAAACTAATATTAATATCTTAAATGAGATCTCTATCATTTAGCACCTTGAACCAAACTAAAAGGAAACCATCGTTTTACTTCTTCATTAGAAGCTATAGATGTTCATATCTATGATTAACACTCCCACTCAATTATACTACCGAGTTCCCAAGATGTAAGTATGGGCTAGTCGGTAGGGTAAGCCGGTAACGAACAAGTCAAAGAACTCAAATAATACAATCAGTTAGAATACTAACCACTCAGAATTGAGATTGAACTGACCTATGGTCAACTATATGATATGACTAGAATATATAATGAATGTATGTTTACTTATCCTATCTACTGTCAATATCGGTCCAGTCCGATGTAACAAATACATCCAATCTTATCTACTTTGCTAATGTTCTGGAAAGAACATAACACTACAATGTGTAAGTAGATCATATCGTAGATTGGCAAGTCAGTGTAAATCATTTGCACTGACTATTCTTAGGACTAACTTATGTTTGAACATATAATCATATTTATATTCTATTGTGATTACGTCATTATAGATACAATTAGCTATATGCTTGGGATTTAATAAAAGTTTATATTAAGCAAATAATCATGAAAATAAAACATATGAGCAAAGTGATTGACCAAGTCCAAAATTGATTATATTCTTTTATTGATAGTAAAATGAGATTACAAAGAAATTGGGTTTTAATTAGGGCATAAAACCCCAACAAAATAAGGTCTGGGTTAGAGTCAGAACAATGGTAATATAATTGGAGCCAGGACAATGGTAATATAGTTCGGATTGGAGCCAGAACATAAATGATGGAACAAGGTTTAGGCTCGGATCCCTTGCTGATGAGTTAATTGCTTAGTCATGATGTGTATTAAATATATCTTGAATATTCTAAGAATCTTCTGAGTGCAAGATATTACGATATGAGTGATATATTGTATGTTGTAGGAATTTTCTGAATGAATGTTATTGTGATATGTGGGAACTGGGTTGTTAGAAATAACCAGAGTATTTATTTCGGATATGGTTATATATCTTGAATGTCTGGGATTTTCTAAATGCATATGGTTTTGATATGTATGAACATTGGTTGTTGGCCACAACCAATGTGCTCGAATTTCTATTATGACTATTATTAAGAATTGTATGATAGGGTTGGAATTTTTCCAATACCCTAGTTGTCAGTAGTGATACCTACCTTAGGGTAACCCGTTACTGGGTTTAGTATATTTGTGTGAAAGGCTATTCTTACTAAGCATTTTCACTTTCCTAGTTGTTTCATGTTGTAGATAAGTGTAAAAGCAAAGTGGAGCAGTGAGCACCGGAGTCTGCTTGTGGATATGTACATGTGGCCCGACTTGGGGAGGATTTTGGTGAAACACCATTTTGAAAAGAAAACCTGGGAGCTTGTTATTTCTTTTATGACATTTGTTTTGCTTTAACTCAGTAAAATAGTAGTTGTAATTATGTTTGCTAAACTAAAAGTGTGCACACACGATCTTTTAATAGTTTTTTTTATATGGATTTTCGATACAATGAGTTAAAAGTAAAAAGTTTTAAATGTCTGCATGATTGGTTGGGTTTTTATAAGTGGTAGCAGAGCTCGAGTTGAGCCGATTCTATAGAAAAACTCACATGTACATTCTGCAAGATAGACCGACACTCACTATAAGTATTGTCTTTTCATACCTGTTTCCTTTGATTTCTTTTATTTACCTTGATTCTATAAATTGTAGGTTATGGCTGATATACCTGAGATAGGTGACCTTGTGATAGAGAACCTACCCATGATCCTTACGCCTAGGATCGATTACTATTGACTCTTTAACAACAAGAATCCTCGACGCTTCGAGTATGATCAACGACATCGGCGTGTCATTTGGCAATGGACACATTACATGAAAGAAGTCTTTGATAGGGCCAACATACCTAAGCAATGGAGAGTGCGATATGCTGGCACTTGTCTGGGAGGCTCGGGACGGATATGGTTTCTTCACAGACATTGGTCGCTAGTTCGCGACTCGTGGGATGACTTCCTTATGCATATTGAGCTAGCGTTTGGACCAAGGATTGGCCTATCTTCATGGTTGATAGCATACCTCGAGGCAGGGCGGTAGATTCAGAGGAGAATCTCGAGTAGTCAGATGAGGATTCCAACATAGGGCTGGATATGTTAATGGATAGGGTAGATTAGGTTTTGTTGTGAAAGTCTTTTTGATACTTTTTGATAAAGACTTGGCAAACCTACTAGGTAGTAGGACTTTTGTATAGTGGTAGCAGGCGCATGTAGAAACCCCAAGCGTAGTTAGGGTTCTCTTTTGTATTTATAGTTCTGCTAAGTAAAAATTTGTGGCATGATCTATTGTGATCATTTTATATTGCTAGGTTATCGCATTGAATTTTATGACTACCTGCTTTTAGTTGAATTGTTGTGGTTCTTCTTTCTTGTGTATGAGCAAAACTTGTATGCTCATTTAATGCTAGGTTAGTATTCTTCCCTACTATACATTGTTGTATAGAAATTTGCGATGATGCCTAACACCCGAGCCAGAGAAGGTCAAGCTGTTAATCCACCAGACCTAGCTGAGGGAGTAGCTGTTGACCAAGAGGCAGGTCGTGGCTGGGGCAGAGGAAGGGGTCGAGGCCAAGGACAAAGGGTACAACTGAAACCAAATCTGGCAACTCAGATAGAAGATTTGAGAAAGACTGTGCATGAGCAGAATGCGGCAAATGCTCAGATGTTCAAGGCATTAATGTGGAGATTCCTGGAAGCGCCACATAACCCAGCACCCTGGGAAGATGTTCCCGAACAACAGGAATTCCTGGTGCAAGAAGACCCACTAGTGGGAACAAATCTGCAAGCAGATGCACCTAGAACAGAACAGCTGAAACCGATCTCGCAACGGTTTAGCAGGAAAAACCCACCTGTGTTCGAAGGGACTTCAAACCCCCTGATGGCAGAAGAATGGGTCAGCATGCTAGAGAGAATCTTTGACTTTGTGGTAGTTACTGAAAGGGAAAAAGTAATTTGTGTTGTGTATATGTTGAGGAAGGACGCCCGCATCTGGTGGGATATTGCTAGGAAGGGGCGTGATGTTGCACAAATGGAATGGACATAATTCCTGACCCTGTTCAATGCTAAGTACTATAACTAGACAGTGATAGATCGGAAGGTGGTTGAGTTCACCAACCTAATCCAAGGGTCATCTAGCGTATAGAAGTACGTGCACAAGTTTGACCAACTCTTAAGATTTGCTCTGAATCTGGTACATATTATATTTTAATATAATGTTTGATTGATTAAATAAGTGTTACAAAAGTGATTATTTAATCTAGTGGGGGAATGTTATATTATTTCATATAATATAATATTAGATTAAATAATGTGACAAAATGTGATTTGTCACACCTTGTAACATATTATTGAGAGTCACAAAATTAGACACATGTGTGTGCCCAAATGCGACATATTTTGGAGTTACAAAATCAGTTACAAATTTGTAACTCCCAAATATTACCCAATAATGTGTATATTATATGTTACACATTTGAGATTGGATTTCATAAAGCCATTATGAAATATGGCTGTTGGAGATATGATTTTAACCCCAATAATATGTTTTGGGAGTTACAAAATCATTTGGGAAGGTTTGGAACCGTTTGGAAAAATAGCACATTTTCAAGTGCTGAAAATGGGCTGTGGCCGCAGCCACTGAATGATGGTGGCCGCGACCTAGGGGACAGAGAGCAGTGGCCGCGGCCACAGGTTCATTTCAGGCCAAATTTTCAGTTTTTTCCAAATGTGTTGAACGGTTCTAAAAACCCAAATAACTCCCAAATCTCAATTTTAATTCCATATTAATCCAATTAAACATTGGTAACAGCCATGGGGGTTGGTGGAATTTGAAATCCAAAGGGTATCTCAAACTCTATAAATAGGAGCCTAATGCTCACTTGTAAGACACACCATTTTTCATCCACAAAGCACTTAGCTGAAAAATTCACCAAAAGGCTTGATAATTCCAGAGAGCTATTTCCTAGAGAGATCCCTTAGTGCTTAGAGAATAGGGGGAAATAAGCTTTTGGACAAAGGTCTTGAACCTTGTTCAAGTTGGTGATCCCCACTACTCTACACTTTGGTTGTGTGAGAGTTTGTTTGTGTTTTCATTCTTTTGTTCTTCTTGTTCTTCTTATTTACTTGTATTGTTAATGTTTTGAGTTTGTAAGCTTCTTCTTCTACCTCTTTATATTTACTTGTATTTTGAGCAAATTGAGTTGTAATATTTATTTAATCAATTACCTTGTCTATTGTATTTTTTGCATAGAGTTGTATTTTGGTTTTTCCACTTTTCCATTGAACAATAAAATATATTCCCTAACAATCAAAAGCTTATGTTTCCTTTTCAATGGAAGGAGAAACCATAGAGATGTTGTGAGGATCCAAAGATGGTAAGATAAGGTAATGTTCTTCTTTGGTTTTCTTAGAAGATCTAATGGTTTTCTTATAGTGATAGAAATGAGAAGAAGAAAATGTTATAAATGAGATTCATTATTTTCTAATCTCCTTTGTTTTTTAGTGGTTAGATTATAAGATAATTTAATATCTTGAGTTTTATGATATGTGATCAATGTGTAAATAATCTAGTAGATTATTGGGTAATATGCTAGCATGTCATATAATTATGTTAATGGGAAATTATTAGAATGACAACTATATGAGTTTTTTATATGACATGTATAAATATATTGATTTTGTGAATCAATAGAAATGTGAAATCATATGTGTATGATATATGTAATTCAAGTTATCATATTAATAAAGAGCCATATTAGTATGATATTAGTCATGTATGTTGACAACAATGTGAGATTATATTTCAAATATTTTTTAGATGATAATATGTTTTATCCTATTTCATTAGAATGTAATAAGTTACCATTTATTTGGTGAATAAAATGTATTATTTGGAAATTAAAATTCTCATTTAAAGTGTTGAGCATCTCAATTATGAGATAAGAAAAGATGAACCTAAGGGGGTTACATCTTTTGATAAGTGTCTTGCCATTGCAAGAAAAATGGATCAAAGTGGATTCAAAAATTGTGGGATGACATATTGACTCAATAGACTTATAGTCTAGAGTGTGGTCAAATAAAAATATATTTGAGAATTATTTAGTGACAATAATTCTTAAATATTCAATGAGGAGACATTTTCAAAATTGGAGAAGCAATTTTGAAAATTTACATCAATGGTAAATAAAAGATAACTTTATTCATTTTTGTTAAAGATGGTGATATGTTTTAAATTAATCTCAATGAGGAGATAATGTTAAACAAAAACATAAGAAATCAAAGTGTTTAAATAAATCAATGAGGGTTTATTTTCTTTGATTTAAAGTGTTTAAAAAATTGACATTTTCATTTTGATTTTGATGAGAAAATCAATGGATGTCAAATTGATGTTTTCAAAAGAATCTCAAAGAGACTCTTAAGAAATACACACAAGTTGTTTAAGTGATTTTGAAATTATTTAGACAACTAAAAATGAAAATTTGTGATTATTTGTTTGAGAAATTCTCACATTACATTTGTATTCACATTTTATTTTGTGAAATACATAAAAGAAAGAAACTAAGTAAAAGTTGCTTTGAAAGAAATGTGTCTTGCTTTAGCAAGTAAATAAATCAAGATAGACATTGAGGTTTTATCTTGAGAGTTTATCATGTGGCATAGAGGACTCATGATGAACTTTGAGAATCATAGGTCTAGATTTATCTTGGAGGATAAATGACTTATTAGAAATGAAGAGATTTCTATTTTAAAGTGATATTTTATTATCATTATGTGAGAAATGTGGGGGTGATGCTCCAAAGTTAATCAATTTATTTTGTTGTTAATCAATTGATTAATTTGGTCATCCTATCAAATAGGTGATTTGGAATTCCACATTCTAAATCACATTGGCTATATGTGTATAGAATGAACAAATCTAGACATGTTTGGTGTCTAAAGTCATTGTTTGTAATATTTTGATTCAAGAAGGAATCAATTTAAACATAAAGGAGAATTTTAGAAACAAAGAGGTTTCTAGAATTAATATTCAAGGAAAATGTTTATCTTGGGTAATAATCTCAGATTAAAATTGAAATTTCTCCTAGCTTCTTGCAGCTCTCTCGTGGGCTGGTGCCATGGCGAAAACAAAAGCAAAGGTGCAGGGGAAGCTGAAAGTTTATGCTAAGAAGAAGAAGAAAAGAGGTCCTAATTCCACTGCGGATGTGAAAAAAACTAAATCTATGGAAGAAATTTTAGGAATTGAGCCTCTTGAGTTCACAGACGATGATGAAGGTGCGGAGGAACATTGTGAAGATCTTGGCTTACAGGATGTGTTTCAGGCACCTTTGCCCCCGAGGTCCTCTCTGAAAGTAATTCAACAGCAAGAAGATATTTGCTCTGATTTTGCTTTCTTCCTGGAAGCTAATAAAAAATGTTCGAATGCTTTATCAAAAGGTCTTCCTACTACACCTCCTGTCCTCAGTTCTGGGAGTGTGGTTAGGAACCTGGAAACATCTTTTGCGAAGTCGGAACAGGCTAACAAGATTTAAATCAATATGGAGGATATTGAAGAGGAGATCTCTTACTGGAATTCTTCGATAGTATGTTATGTACTGGGAGCCAATCCACCTTTCTCTGTTCTGGAAGGTTTTGCAAGGCGTTTATGGAAAGACAAGGTGGATAAGGTTGGTATGCTTTCATATGGAATTTTCTTGATTAGATTTGATTGTATTGAGGATAGAGATGCTATACTCACAGAAGGATACATTTTCTTCAATAAGAGGCCTGTCATTATGAAGGCTTGGGATCCAAATACTAATTTCAAGAAAGAAGACATTCGAACAGTTCCAATTTGGGTTCAGTTGGATGATCTGGAATTGAAATACTGGGGTCAAAAGTCTCTTTTCAAGATTATAGGCCAAGTGGGGAAGCCACTGATGGTTAATGCGATTACAAAAGAGAGAGATAAACTCAGCTATCCTCATGTTCTTATTGAAGTCTCTCTTCAACAGGAATTTCCATGTTTCATTGAATTTGAGGATGAATTTGGTTTTAATGTCTCTGTAGGAGTTACATATGAATGGAAACTGACCATTTGTGGTCATTGCAAAGGTATGGTGCATGCTACTAATGATTGTAGAAGGAAAGAGGGCAGGAAGCAACAATGGATTGTTAAAGAAGAGAGTAAGAAACCAGAGAGGGTACAAAAGGTAGAGGCAGTTAAACCTGCTGTTGATGAGTTTTAGCCTGTTACAAAAGGGTGGAGGGTCAAAGCCAAAGAACCTATGGCCTGCCCTTCCACTACGAATTCTTTCCAGGCTTTATCAGATCCTAATGCCTCAACAAGTGCTGTGGCTGGGGAGAACCAGAATGAATCCACAATTCAAGGAGATCAGAAGCTAACTGTGGAAGAATTGACGAATACAGGAGGGGGGGGAGAGCCTCCTCTTTCCAATGGATAAGATCATATGTTGGAACGTCCGAGGGATCAATAGCCAGCAAAAGCAGAATGTAGTAAGGCAATTTATTGTCAACCAGAAAGCTGGTTTAGTTGGTCTTCTTGAGACGAGGGTTAAGGCTCCGAAGCTTGGAGCCTTGTATGTACATATGTTCTCAGGTTGGTGCTTCACATCTAACAGTGCGTGGCACAAAGGAGGAAGAATTATAGTTGCTTGGAATCCTTTGAGATTCAATGTAAGTATTCTCAGTTGCTCAAATCAGCTTATTCACGTGTTTGTTGCTACTATGGATAATAAGCATAGATTTTTCATTACATTTGTCTATGGCTTTAATGATGAAGAAGGAAGGAAAAGTTTGTGGAAAAGTTTACAGGAATTGGCAAGAGCAAATCCCTGGGTAGTGCTTGGGGACTTTAATGACATCCTGAACAGAGATGAAAGAGTTGGTGATAGAGTAAGACATGGCTCTACTAATGCTTTTATGAACTGTGTCACATATTGCCAACTGGAAGATGTTAAATTCAGTGGGAATTTCTTTACTTGGAGTAATAAACAGCAGGGATCAGATAGAATTTACTCCAAGATTGATAGAGTTCGGGCAAATCAAGCTTAGATGGATAGCTTTACAACTGTTGAAGCTATTTTTCTTAATGAGGGTCTTTTTTATCACACTCCAACAATTTTAACTGTGTATCCTGATATTCTAAGTGGTAAGAAGCATTTCAAGTACTTTAGGATGTGGTCTTCCCATCCTCAGTACCACCAGGAAGTGAGTAGGGTGTGGCATCAGACTGTTAAAGGGACTAAAATGTTCCAAGTTGTGACTAAGCTTAAAGACCTTAAGGCTATCTTTAAAGACCTGAACAAGCAGGGTTTTTCAGCGATTCACATTGCAGATTTGCAAGCTAGAGAGAATCTTAATGAATGCCAGAACAAGCTGCTTAGAGACCCTTTGAATGTGGAACTACAGCATCAGGAGTTGGAAGCTAGAAGGCATTATGCTGGGGTGCATAAAAATTACTGTTCATTCATGTCCCAAAAGTCTAAGATATCCTGGGTAAAAGAAGGTGATGAAAATTCTGCTCTTTTTCACTCCAGCATCAAGGAAAGAAGATGTCAAAACAGGATATTTTCTATTACTAATGCAGAAGGGAACAGATTGGAGGATCTTGCTGGTGTTACTGAAGCCTTTCTATCCTATTATCAGTCTCTATTGGGCACTCAAATGGAGAATAGACAGCCAGTTAAAGCTTCAATAATGGCTCAAGGCCCTGTGATCTCTAGTCAGCAGGCAAATCTGTTGTTAGCAGAATTTTCTAAAGATGAAGTTAAAAATGCTGTGTTTAGCATTCCTGGAATCAAAGCTCCAGGTCCTGATGGATACTGCAGCTATTTCTTTCAGGACAATTGGGAGTTGGTTGGAAATGAAATCTTTGAAGCTGTAACATCTTTCCTGCATACAGGGCACTTGCTAAAAGAGCTTAATTCTACAATTCTTACCCTTATTCCTAAGTGCAAATGTCCAAACACTGTAAGTGAATATCGCCCCATAGCTTGTTGCAATGTCCTATACAAAGTAGCTACAAAGCTTATTTTCAGTAGACTTAAAGTCATCCTTCCAGAGCTTGTGGCTCAAAATCAGGGGGGGTTCATTAAAGGTAGGTTCATAGCTCATAATATTATGATCTGTCAGGATCTAATAAGACATTATGGAAGGAAATCAACTAGACCCAATTGCATGATAAAGCTGGATTTGCAAAAGGCCTATGATACTATGGAATGGGGATTCTTAGAGGAGATGTTACATGCTTTTTCAATTTCCTGCTAAATTCATTAAACTCATAATGAATTGTGTAATCACACCTAGGTACTCTCTAATGTTTAATGGATCTATGCATGGATTCTTTGCAGCAAAGAGAGGCTTGAGACAAGGGGATCCAATGTCTCCCTTACTCTTTGTTCTTGGGATGGAATACTTGAGTAGAATTATGCAAAAAGTTGGGGAGAGGAAAGATTTTCAATTTCATGAAAGGTGCAGTGATTTAAAGCTTAATCATCTAAGCTTTGCTGATGATGTGTTGCTGTTCTGCAAAGGTGACTTCAAGAGCATATATTTAATGCTACAGGGGTTAAAGTTGTTCTCAAACACCTCTGGTTTGAAACCAAACATAAAAAAAACAGCTATTTACTACAGTGGAATGAGTGAAGAGGAGATTAGAAGAGTTCTTGATGTATCAGGTTTTAGCAGAAATGACATCCCTTTTAAGTATCTTGGCATTCCAATCTATGCCAAGAGAATCTCAGCTGCTGATTACAAAATCTTGGTTGAGAAGATGACAGCTCGAATCAAGACCTGGAGTTCCAGGAACTTATCCTTTGCAGGTAGAACAGTATTGATTAATTCAGTGCTTCTGACTATTCATGCCTACTTGAGTCAAATCATGATTCTACCCAAGAAGCTTGTATCTGAAATTGAAAGCATTTGTAGAAGCTTTCTCTGGAAGGGGCAGAGCAATATGGTTGGGTCAGGAAGTGTGGCCAGGGAGAAGTTATGTA
The DNA here is from genome assembly GCF_963169125.1 of Humulus lupulus. Lineage (NCBI taxonomy): Eukaryota > Viridiplantae > Streptophyta > Magnoliopsida > Rosales > Cannabaceae > Humulus > Humulus lupulus. Next base: position 217,057,106 of record NC_084802.1, on the reverse strand, counting down.
AGCCTAAGAAGGCTGGAGGAATTGGCTTTATGAACATTTCATATTGGAACCGAGCTGCTTTGATTAAAAATGTCTGGTCAATTGCAACAAAGAAAGATAACCTATGGGTTAAGTGGGTGCATAATGTGTATATAAAACATGAGGAGTGGTGGGGTTACAATGCCCCATCTCAAAGCAGCTGGTACTAGAGGGAAATGGTGAACATTAAAGATGAAGTTAAACATCTAATGGATCCTGTGCAATTTACATTAGATACCTATCAAATTTCCTCTGGCTACAAGTTGCTTAATCAGGTACAGGAGAGATTCCACTGGAGTAAAGAGGTCTGGTGCAGGCTTAATATCCCAAAGCACAGCTTTGTGCTCTGGATTGCAATTCAAAACAGGCTTAAAATAAGAGAGAGGCTTCATAGATTCAACATAACTGAAGATTCAACTTGTATCCTATGCAATGGAGCAAATGAAACAGTTGAACATTTGTTTTTTGATTGCTCTTTCTCTCAAGACTGCTTACAACAGTTGAAAAAATGGCTTGGATGGAGAGCTCACACAGAATCATTACAAGGCCTTCTTAGATGGATAGTAAGGTCCAAGAAGAGCAAGTTTCAGAAGAATGTTTTAGCTGCCTCTGTTGCAGCTCTAGTTTATCATTTATGGCAGGCTAGGAATAACAAACTTTGGCAATCAAGCATTGTGTCTCCTAAGCTGTTAGTCCAGGATGCAAAATGGCAAATCAAAACTAGAATAGCTTGTGTTATGCCTAGGCATGTAGCTCAAGGAGATATGGCATGGTTTGACTTATTGTAATTAGTTGCTAATTCTTTCTTGTATAGATTGCATACAGGCCTTATTTGAAAAAGGTGCTTTTAGGCTGTAAATTTGTTTGTGGAGTAATGAATTTCTGCTGGTTCATCAAAAAAAAAATGTTTATCTTGGATATAAAATTATAAAATAGTGGGGGTGTTGACTATGGTCAAAATCATTATTTTAAAGGGGTAACTATTTTAATCAAACTATGGCTAGCAACAAAGTTTGAATAAAATAATGAGAGTGTCTAAGTATGCATACATGAGAAAAGAAATGATTCAAATGGAATCATTTCTACATCTCAAGGGGTGGGACTTAGACTCCCTAAAGAGATTCACGGTTGATGGTAACCTATTTTAATACTAGTAACCAAACTAGTATTAGGTTCAATAGGTAATAACAAGTCAATCAAGTGAATAGATAGTAGTACTCAAATTTTGTCCCATCTGAGATATGAGTACTAGTGTGTTACCAAAATGAGGGTTAAAACCGAAAGGTCTTTTAATAGAACTCAGTCTTGAGAAGACAAGTATTTTAGGGTAACAAAATATTGTATGAGAATTGGGAGTCATTCTCAAGAAAAGTCTATGAATGGAATGTGCACATGGCCATTAATGGTGCAAAAGTGAGACATTGAGGTCTCAAGTGAACACCCAGGCGAGTGCAAAAACAACAACTCCTTCACCTATGGAAAGCTGGGTAATTTATCCAGGCACTGCCTGACTCATAGTCAGAAGGGAGGAAACAAGCAACCAAAGCCAGTAGAAACTACGCCACGAGTCTATGCACTCACCCAGAGTGATAAAGGAGTTAGGACTTCCAACATGGTGTCAAGTCAACTTCCTGTGGCTAATAACTCAGCATATGCATTGATGGACACTGGTGCATCCCATTCTTTTACTATTGCATCTTATGTTGATAAGATAGATAGGAAGCCCGAGCCTATGGCAAATGTATGTGGTGTATCCTTAACTTCAGGGGAGGATATGATGGTACGGTATTGGTTTAGAGTCGTACCAGTCTGGGTAGAAGGTCGGGAGTTGATTGTGGATTTTCTAGTTTTAGATTTACATGAGTATGATGTTATTTTTGGTATGGATTGGCTAACCAAATGTGGGGCGGTGGTGAATTGCAAATGAAGAAAGGTGAACTTTAACCCACCTGGGGAAGAACCGTTCGTGTTCCAAGGCACAACCCGCGAGAAGAATTTTTGCTATAATCTCCACCTTGAAAGCTAGGAAATTATTGGATGATGGATGTATCGGCTACCTTGCGAACGTAATAGACAAGGATAGGGAGTCTAAGCTACAACCAACTAAGGTAGCAGTGGTGTACAAATTTCCAGAAGTGTTTCCTGAGGATCTTCTAGGGATACCCCCGGACCAAGAAGTCGAGTTTGAGATCGGCTTGATTCTAGGCACCGCACGTATTTCAAAGGCACCATGCTGGATGGCACAGGTAGAGCTTAAAGAACTACAAGTGCAACTACAAGACTACCTGGAAAAAAGATTTATACAACCAAGTCATCTCCATGGGGAGCCCTGATATTAATCGTGAAAAAGAAAGACGGCTCCATGAGAATGTGTATAGCCTATCGCGAACTCAACAAAGTGACGATCAATAACCGATTTGCCCAGAATTGATGATCTATTCGATCAACTGTAGAGAGCATCGATATTCTCGAAGATCGACTTGAGATCCGGGTACCACCAGCTGAAGGTCAAGGAATCAGATATTCCCAAGACTGCATTCCGAACTTGGTATGGCCACTACGAGTTCGTGGTGATTTTTTTGGACTCACCAATGCGCCCACAGCATTCATGGATCTTATGCATAGGGTACTAGGTGAGTATCTAGAAATATTCGTGATAGTGTTTATAGACGATATACTCGTATACTCGCGAAACAAGGGAGAACATGCCAAGCACCTGGAGCTGATCTTACAACGATTATGCAAGAAAAAGTTGTACGCCAAATTCTCCAAGTGCGAATTTTGGCTGACTCAAGTAAGTTTCCTAGGGCACGTGGTGTCAGGAGATGGAATTGTAGTAATCCAGCCAAAATCGAAGCGGTAGAGCAATGGAAGGCCTCGAAGAACGCACAAGAAGTTCACAGTTTCTTGTGCCTGATAGGGTATTATAGGCGCTTTGTGGAAGGTTTTTCCAAAACTGCGACACCTACGACCGCACTAACCCGAAAGAGTGTCAAATTTGAGTGGACAGACAAGTGTGAACAGAGTTTTCAAGAGCAAAAGACCAGATTAACGACTGCTCCCGTACCTAGTATTCCAAAGGGTACTGAGGGATATGATATTTATAGCAATGCATCAGGTCAAGGACTCAAAGTCATACAAATGCAACACGAGAAAGTGATCACGTACGCCTCTCGACAATTGAAAAATTATGAGAAAAACTATCCAACTCACAACTTGGAGTTAGCAGTGGTAGTGTTCGCATTGAAGATTTGGAGACACTATCTTTATGGAATCCACTGCGACATATACACGGATCACAAGAGTCTGAAATATTTCTTCACCCAAAAAGAGTTAAACATGAGACAACAGAGGTGGTTAGAATTGTTCAACGATTATGATTGCGATATACTATACCACTCAGGCAAGGCTAATAAAGTAGTTGACACATTGAGTCGACAACCAATGGCTTATGTAATTTTGGTGAAGGAAATACCCCAAGACCTACAAACCGATATCTCTAAATTGGATTGGGAGATATTATTGGGAAGATTGGCAAAGTTATCCGTGCAACCCACGATCATTGAAGCAATCGAAGGGGGACAACTCACAGATCCGTGGATCCAACGACTGGTGCATAAGACTACCAAAGACATGCGACCAGGGTTTCACATTTCGAAGGATGGGGTGTTGGGTTTCAAGAGTAGGTTATGCATGCCTGATGATGAGGAGATCAAGAAACAAATCTTTTATGAGGCTCATAATACTCCTTACACTATGCACCCGAGAACCACAAAGATGTATTAGGATCTCAAAAGATACTTTTGGTGAGTAGGAATGAAGAGAGATGTAGCGGAGTACGTGGGACACTATTTGACGTGTCAACAAACCAAGGCAGAGCATCAGCAACCCGCAGGGTTATTGCAGCCGCTAGAGATCCCCCAGTGGAAATGGGAAATGCTCACCATGGACTTTGTTACTGGGTCACACACTCCGAAGGGGCATGATGCAATATGGGTTATCGTGGATAGACTAACAAAATCCGCTAATTTCTTAACCATTAAGACAACAGACGGTGCATATAAGTTGGCAGACTTGTACATTGCTGAGATAATGCAATTACATGGGGTTCCCATCTCTATAGTGTCTGATTAAGACGGGAGATTTACCTCCACGTTCTGGAAGAGAATGCAAATGGGATTGGGAACTAAACTCATGTTCAGTACTGATTTCCACCCACAGACGGATGACTAGAGTGAACGAACAATTCAAACTTCAGAAGATATGTTGAGAGCTTGTGTGCTAGATTTTCAAGGTTCGTGGAGTGTAAAACTTCCATTAATTGAGTTAGCCTACAAAAATAGCTATCATGACTCGATAAAAATGGTTCCATATGAGGCACTATATGGAAGAAAGTGCCAATCTCCAATCCACTGGCATGAGAGTGGTGAGAGGAAATTCTTGGGATCAGAAGAGGTGGATCAAGCTATGAAGGGCATTAGGTCGATTCATCAGAGGCTACAAACCTCTATAGATCGACAACGCAAGTATGTCGATCATCAATGGAGACCTTTAGAATTTGAATTTGGGGACAAGGTACTGTTAAAGATAGCTCCATTGAGAGGAGCTATGAGGTTCTGGAAAAAGGGCAAGTTGAGCCCTGGGTACATAGGATCGTTCGAGGTTCTGGAACACATTGGAAAGGCGGCTTACCGACTAGCCCTTCTACCCGCGTTCTCTATAATTCATGATGTATTCCATGTGTCAACCATAAGGAAGTACGTGAATGACCCCACTCATGTGCTAAGTTATGATGAACTTAGCATAGATCCTCAACTAAGCTATGAGGAAAAACTGGTCGCGATTCTGAATCGAAAAGATAAGGTGTTAAGAAAAAAAAACAATACCTCTGCTAAAGGTGCAGTGGTGTAACCACGACATTGAAGAGGTGACCTGGGAGACAGAATTCGAGATGTGGGAGTGGTATCCCCGTCTGTTTTGTGTTTCGGGGACGAAACTTTTATAAATTGTAGGTATTGTAACATCCCGTGTTTTGAACACCCGTTAGTAGCCGGTTGGAGCTGGTGAATAGTTATGTGAGATATTATTTTGATAAATGATATTATATGAATTTGTGATGATTCGTGAATTTTTATAGCCGTTGTGATGATCTGATAAAGGATCCTGCTTTATGCAAAGAAAGATTGGTCTCGAACCAAGGAACAAATACTAATGGGAGAAAAATCCCAGATTAAATAAAATAGGAAATACTATGGCATAAAAATATTAATTTTGTCTGGCAACTGGAACTTTATAGTCGAGCCAATAAGTTTAAGAAAAATTGATCGAGGTTTGAATTCCAATCAACTAGGCTTAAGAATTAGATTTTCTTGCTCGGGCCACTAAGGGCATTTTGGTCAATTTTATAAAATTACCAAAATTATGTGATATGTAACAAATTTATTTTTGGGTCACATTTAATTTAATTAATTAACCGTGGAGATATTTAAAAACTATAGGTTAAAAGTTAAGGGAAATTTAGAGCACAAAATTCCCAAAGGGCACTTGGATCCCATAAATGTGAGGTAAAATAAGCAAAGGCATAAAAGTAATTTCCAATGGTAGAGAGAGAGAGGAGTGGGCAGAAAGGCTAGATTCTAGGGCTCTCAAGAGCTAGGACACATACCCCAAAGAGAATAGGAAGAGTCTTACCTATTCACAAGCTAAGGGTTTAATCATTGTTTTGTTTTTTCTCAAAACACTTTTCTCTACAACTTTTCCCCCCAAAACCGAGGCACCCTCTTCCCCTTCCCTTTTCATTTTTTTTTCTAACTCTGAAAAAGAAAAAAATCAGAGGCTCTCTCTCCCTCTCATTTCGTTCCTCTCTCTTTCTCTCGCAAGGAGAGACTCCATTGAAGCTAATGTTCAACCCTAAGCAAACCGAGTTCAAGGTAAGTGAAATCCTCTGTTGTGATTCATTCTTCTCCTTCTTATTCAAACCTGAAACCCTAGGGTTCCTTGTGCATGCATATGATCTAAAAGCCATGCATGGCCTTGTTCTTGTGTTCTACGGTTCAAGAGATGTCTTACTAGTCGGATCTCTAAGTTGAGCACCATTGGGATCAAATAAAGCATGGTAAGAGGTTTTTGTGAGCTTGCATGTTCTTGTCCCTCATCTAAGTTTCTTTCTACCCTAATCATTTTCTTAAAATTTGCATGTGGGACTTGGGGATAAGTTTTGAGAGTTTAGAGCACCAAAGGAATGTTTTGAAGAGCTAAGGAACACATCTTCAAGCTAGGGCTTCGAAAGGTAGAATCTATGGTTAAGTTCTTTATGTTTTGTGGTGATTCTTGTAGATCTGGTTGTATAGGGTATTTCAATAGTTTTTAAGCTTATTTTATGCTTAAGGTTGAGATTTATGTGTGGTATGAGGATTTTCATGCATGCAAGTGGCTAGGGTTATGCTAGAAGTGCTTATTTATGTTAGGTTGTGTAAAAATGCATGCTCCAAAAATTTCGTGGTCTGGCTTCCAATGGGTCAGATCTCACTCTACTGCCTCTTTCTGTGAAAAATATTTTTGTAGTTGCATATTTCTTTGTGATTAATTGATGATAGGCTTTGTAAAATTATAAAAAATAGTATTTTTAAACCCAAGTTATGAACGTTTTGGAATTTTTATGTAAATCTGGAAAATTTCTGGGCAGCATGCACGACCCAGATTGTTTCGACCTTTGAACGCGTTTTACTAATCAAAAAGCTATGAAATTTGGTAGAGTGTTATTTTAAATATGTATAAGGGTCACGGTAAAAGTTTAAAGAAAAATGTGTTAAGTTATAATAGATGCTAGAATCGGGAAACAAAACTTCTGGGCAGCAAGCGCTGCCCAGATTTCTTTAAATATTTTGATGAGCTTTATTATTCCAAAAATTATGAAATTTTGAAGAAAGCTAATTTAGACATGTATAAATATTTCTGTAAAATTTTAGAAAGAACTGGGTTATGGTGTAAGAGAAATAAATTTTGAAATTTACCTTAAAATATGGGAAAAACTTCTGGGCAGCAGGCACTGTCTAGATTGCTTTACAAATTTGAATAAGTTTTTCCATCCCAAAAATTATGAAAGTTTGAGGAGAATTAAGATGTGTATAAGTACTTATGTAAATTTTCAGAGAAAATTTTGTCACTGTTTAAGAGAAATAATTTTTCTAAGTTTGCCCTAAAAACTGAAAGGTATTATTTTCGAACCTTAACGAAAAATGATTTTTGGGAGATTAGTTCTCTTAACCTAAAACAAGTTTTGACGCGAGGCTTTTGCCTAGTTCTCATCCTTATGACACATAACACATGAATGATAGTTTAAGGATTTTTGCCCAAAACTCAACTTAGGTCAAAAGTTTAAAAATGAGATTTTACCCCTTAAATAAAATAGTGGAAGTAAAGTTTTGGAAATGAGAAGAAATAATCCTTTGTAAAGATAACTAAAGATCTGGAGAATTAACCAATTCCAAATCAGCTTGAGTTAAATTAAAAGTTGATTTTTTACCATTTTTAAGTGAAGGGTCCAATTTCCCTTCTTTTCAAAATTAATGTAAAAAGATATCCTAGGTTATGGATAAAAAATGGCAAGAATGGGAGTTGGGTTTTTGTAGAATCTTGAGAACAAGATAACATTGTCATATATTATTTGTAAATGGTCAAAAAGCGGTATTTTGATAAATGATAGAAAACAGTAAACTTTTGTGAGAGGATGACAAGTTGGTATTTTTCTAAAGATAGGAGTTTAGTAGAACTCCATTTTCCATAAACCAAAATACGAGTTATCCGATAGGAGAGTTCTCTAGATAAAGAATATTAAGATGCACAACACGGAGAGCGTGTTGCGGTGAGGCCGATTTTCTCAGGATACTGTATAGACTGAAACAAAATCTGGCCTTATACACTATAAGGTGTATAAGAGGCTATAATATAGAGTCTCTAAGTGAACGTTATTGCATGTAGCTTTCATAGAATATTATCTATAAGAGTATATCATAGTTTAATTCGAGTACACTATATTAATTACAGTAATCGTGAAAAGAGAAAACGAATAGCGGTGTTAAAGATCTAGTTGGGAGCTAAAGACTCCAAGTAAGTTAGCCTTTCTCTTTCTTGGCTACAACAATAATATACTACTGTGTGCTTGTAGTAGTAGATTGCACTAGTTTTGTTTGGATCATTAAGACCAGGGTATGCTTAATGCCTACTCTTGCAATGCTTTGGCATTCTGCATCTAAATGTTAAGTAGGTTCGGGTTGGAGCCAGAACCCTAACATAAAATAGTCCAGGTGATGGACCCAAAACGGGTATGTTTTAAATATTTATAACTCGCAAGTGCACGAATCGTATATGGAATATAGTGTTCGTGCAAGCAGGAGATCGAACCCAAAGGAGTTGTCTAAAATCGAAAAGAAAACTATTTTAAACCAAAATTAATAAATTCTAACCGAGCTCCAAAGATTGATGAGAATTTGTAACAATAAAATAAAAGATAATAATAAAGATATTAAAGACAATATATATAACTAAATTAATAATTGCAAACAAGATGATAGAAGAAAGATTATTAAGTTAATAGAATCCACAAAATATAAGTTCAATAATATTTATAAGTACATTGATTCCCAAGTTTTAGTGATATTTCAAATAAATCAAACTATCATTTTTCAAATAGATTTATAATTTTAAGCACAAATTACTTCTAAGAAGATAGGATTTTTCTTCACTTTTCAAAAAGTATAATTTCAAAGTATTTAATGTGAATCAACCTAATGAAACAACAAAAAAATCAAATAACATTATTTATAAGGCAAAACATAATACTTTTGTTCTAAGCATTGGATGTGTATAATTTAATGACACATCTTACACAAAGAATATTATGTTTTTGCACTAATGAAGAACAAAATGTAAATATGTGCTAACAATCAAAATACATGATATTTAAGATGAAAGAAGATATTTGAAAAAGAAAAATCCATAAACTTTGTTGCACAAAATGGGAAATCAACATACAAAATAAATACTATTTAGTTACATATTGTTTCATCATCACCTTAATAATCTTAGAAAGATTAGAAACTCATAACTAGAATAGCAAATACAAACTAAAAATTACAAACATAAATAGGAAAATTTGGAGGATGAACCCCCAAAATTTTCCTCTAAAAACTCATAGAAAAATTACCAAAAAGAAGAAAAAGATGAAGAGAATAGAGAGGTCTTGAAAGTGTAGAACTTTGTGTAGTGTAACCTCTCTCAAAATGAGCACACAACTCCCTTATTTATAGCCAAAAAAAAGGTATTAAAATAATCAATTTAAATTAATTGAACTAATTATAATATGGCAAATAGGGGTAAATTGTAGAGTGTAATGATGATGTTTTGGGGTAAAATGTATAGAAAAGTTTGGGTAAAAAAATGGTATTTTTAAACAAAAGGGACAAAGGTACATTGTTGGGCTCAAGACACCCTTCTTCTTTGATTTCTTGGGCTGGCAGATGGTTAGGGGGCTATTGGTGCTGCTGGCTGGGAGCATCAGGCGTGGGCAGGCAGGAGGCATGTTGCACTGGCGTGGGCTTCGGAAATGGTGAGGTGAGCTAAAGGAGTATGCTGAAGGGAGCTGGGCAGGTGCTGAGGAGAGAAGCTGCTAAGTGAGTTCTGTTGGGCCGAAGGATGGGTGAAGGGAACGACTGGGTAGGAGGGAAGCTTCAGGAGGTTAGGCATTGGGCCTGGTGGCTGGCGGCCCAACTGGCAGCTGGGAAGAATGGGTCGAAAGCAACAGGTGAAGGTTGGGCTTCAGCTTGGGCCTATTGACTACTTTTGGTATTTCTATAATACCATTTTTCCTTTCTTTTCTCTCAAAAATGCCAATTTTCCTTCATTTTTCTTGTTTTTTCAAGAGCAAAAATGCAACAATTTCTCTACATAAATTAAATTAAAACTAAATATTTTCAATAATAAAATATACAACAAAAGTTCCATGAAAATATTAATTAAAACTTAATTTAATTTAACATTTAATTTCAATAAAACACACATTTTTTACTTCTAACTAAACACAATAATTTAAATAATTAAACTACAACAAAATAACTATAAAAACACACAAAAATATATAAAATCATGATAAGACTAATAAATTCAAAATTACTTAAAACTTAATAAATAAATTAAAAACTCAAGAATTATGCAACAATTAGCACATAAAAAGTGGTAAAATAACTCTATTTTGTAGAGTTATCACCAGGTTGGAGCCAGGACATGGTAAGTATATAGTCCGGGTTGGAGCCAGGACATGGTAAGTATATAGTTCGAGTTGAAGCCAGGACAATGGTAATATAGTCCGAGTTGGAGCCAAGGCAATGGTAATATACCCCTCAAGATTGAGGATCGTGCTCGGGACCGTTCTGTATCCTCCGCTCAGAATTCAAGGTAAGAAAATTGCACCTTTGTATGGCTGTGTTAGGACTGAGATTCCCTGTATCTGGAAATATATGTTGTGTAATTGTGATATTGTTATGCGAAACATGAAATGAACGGCCTAAGAGAGTCGGGGTTGATGACTTGCGCACAGGACGAGGCTCAGCCACTGTGAGCCAGGGTCAACTGAATAAACAATGGACTCGGCCTAAGCGAGCCAGAGTCAGATGAGTAAATAGAGGGCTCAGCCTAAGGGCGCCGACCCTGAGCATTTGTTTGTTGATTAAGATATATCCTTGAAAGATCATGCTTACTGATTATTTGTTTGATGCTTATGATTTGTTGAGCTCCTGAATGGTTACCTTATAATCGATTGGATGTTATTACTGATTATATATTTGTTGTTATGGTTTTCTTGCTGGGCCTTGGCTCACGGGTGCTACGTGGTGCAGGTAAAGGCAAGGGAAAGCTGGACCAACCATGAGTTGGAGAGCTCTGGGGCGAGGTGTACATTGTCAGCTACTCGTCCGCCATGGCCGAGGGAAAGTGTAGGGACAGAGCCTAAATTTTGTATTTTGCTATTAGAGTTGCCATTGGTTGTACATAACTTTTGAGAGTTGTAAATTTATCTCTTAAACCTTGTTTTTTTTTTGGATCCCATGTACCAAACATCTATTTTAATGAAAATTAACCGTTAATGATCAAAATCTTTTAGCCCTAACCTGATAGTTGACTTTAGGAACACATTAATGTTTAAATGACCTGATTAGCAAGTCTTGCACTATTTTAAAAAACACAGTGTAATGGTCTTGGTTATCCAGGGCGTTACAACTTGGTATCAGAGCCGTCTAGGTTTAAGGGTTCTTGAAGACTGGCTGGACATGTACCCTCACCGCTAAAGACAAGCTCGACTCAGGGTTTGGTAAATGTATATATGCAATTATATGCCTAAATGTTTGAATGAAATATAAATGCTTTGTAATAGGGAGCATGCGATACTAATAGGGCCTGGCCCTTGACTACTGTGTGACTATTATAAGGCGTGCTTATTAGCATTGCTGTTGTATGTGAGTGAATATTTGAATGATTGTTTTCATTTTGATTGCTTATGGTTGATTGAGTTTCAATGGTGGAATATGGAAAGACTGTTAACCTGTCATCATTGCCTGACCACCGAGTCGTTGATTGCAGATAAACTTGGATAGCTATACGTCCAAGGCGATCTATACGACTAGCCAACACAGGGTCTGAGGCTAGAGATGATGATCAGGGCCAGAACCATCTGCCAGTCCCTGAGAACTGGCAGCAGATACTTGCAGACATGGAAGCCCGATTACAGAGTCAAGAAGAGCATATCCGTCTTCTAAGATAGGAGGCTCTGTTGGGGAATGCTGCACCTATTATGCCACCTCCTGTGGCACCAGATGTACAGACACCTGAGGTTGGGAACAAGTGGGAGCCACTGTATGAGCGGTTCATGAGACAGCATCCTCCAACCTTTGAGGGAGGATCGAATCCACTAAAGGTCAAATAATGGATGAGTGTGATTACTTCTATCCTAGATTTCATGAGGGTGGAAGGTAATGGCAGGGTGACCTATGCCACCTATATGCTTAGAGAGGGTACCCATATTTGGTGGGAGGTGGCATCACAGACCAAGAGCATTTCTACCTTGAGTTGGGATGGGTTTAGAGATCTGTTCAGCCAGAAATACTATAACATTACTATCAAGGCAGCGAAGGTGAATGAGTTTATGGGGTTGGTGCAGGGCAACATGACAGTTACTGAATATGCCCTGAAGTTTGATAGGCTTGCGAAGTTTGCACCAGACCTAGTGCCTAGTGTCCAGGGCTTAATGCTATGATACCCCAAGATATGAGGATTACATCGGTACCTGGGCAAACAACGTATGCTCAGATTGTTGAGAAGGCTCTTATCACTGAAGAAGTAGAGAATAAGATCTGAAGGGAGAACGCTGTGAGACAAGAGGTTCGCAGGGCGGTGCCTCCATACACAGGGTCTGGTGGGGGCAGAGGCCCCAGTGATTTGAAACGGAAGACCCCTGACACTTCGACCACTACTGGTCCTAATAAGAGGGGTCGGGGTGTTCAGGGTGGCCACCAGGGGGCAGTGAGACATGGAGAAGTTACCCAAAGCACACGAGGTGTAAAAGGCGCCATCCGAGCGAATGTCGGGCAAAGGCCTTTTATGCGTGCGGGGTGGTGGGACACCTCAAGAAGGACTGCCCAATAGGGAAGAAAGAGGAATCAGGGAAGGTGGACAGCTTGACTCTGGCTTGAGTGTTCACCTTAACGTAGGCAGAGGCCGAGGCTAGTCCCTTAGTAGTGACAAGTCAGCTTTCTAGCATTGCCTTCTCTTATACTGTATTAATTGACTCTGGTTCTACACATTCATTTGTTTCTAATAAAGTGATTGATAGATTGTGTAGACCTAGTGAGTATTATGCTGCGCGGTTTGGGACTATACTGCATACAGGGGAACTGGTAGTTTCTAGGAGGTGGATTAGAGCACTGCCTGTGATGGTTGATGGTAGGGAATTATCAGTAGATTTGATCGAGTTGAGTATAGATGACTTTGATATGACCCTAGGAATGGATTGGCTGGTCAGATATGGGGCTACTATTGATTGTAGGAAGAAGATGGTGACTTTTGAGCCTGAGTGAGAGGATCCCTTTGTTTTCGTGGGTGCGGTGCATGGATCCCGCATACCCATGATATCAGTATTGAGGGCTAGGGACCAGTTGCAGGGAGGTTGTATAAGTTTTCTAGCCAGTGTGGTGGATACCACCAGGATTATGCCAGCAGGGCTGGGAAAGACCAGACTAGTACGTGAGTTCTTGGATGTGTTTATTGAGGATTTACTAGGATTACCGCCATATAGGGAGATTTAGTTCGTCATCGAGTTAGCGCTGGGGACAGAGCCAGTGTCAAGGACACCATATAGGATGGCTCCGGAGGAATTGAAAGAGTTGAAGATACAGTTACAAGAGCTTCTTGATTTTGGGTTTATCAAGCCTAGCTGGACGCCATGGGGTGCTCTGGTTTTGTTTGTGAACAAAAAGGACGGACTCTGAGAATGTGTATAGACTACACGGAGTTAAATAAGTTGACCATCAAGAATAAATACCCCTTACCAAGGATTGATGACCTGTTTGATCAGCTGCAGGGAAAGACGATGTTCTTGAAGATTGATCTTCAATCTGGTTATCACCAGCTGAGGATTAAGGATGAGGATATATTGAAGATGACCTTTCGAATGAGGTATGGGCATTATGAGTTCGTGGTCATGTCATTTGGTCTGACCAATGCCCCAGCAGCATTCATGGGCTTGATGAACAGGGTGTTCAAGGACTTCTTGGATCAGTTTGTGATTGTCTTCATCAACGACATCTTGGTTTACTCCAGTTTAGAGGCAGAGCATGAGCAACATCTTTGACAGGTATTGCAGAGAATGAGAGAGCATCGATTATATGCCAAGTTTAAGAAGTGCGAGTTCTGGTTACCTTGGACACATTGTTGGTGAAGATGGAATTAAGGTGGATCCAGCTAATGTAGAGGCAGTGAGAGATTGGTTGGGGCCAAGGAATGCCTCAGAGGTTAGGAGCTTCCTTGGATTAGCGGGATATTACAGACGATTTGTGGAAGGGTTCTCGAAGATTACTGCACCGATGACAAAATTGACACGGAAGAATTTGAAGTTTTCCTAGTCAGACAAGTGTGAGAATAGCTTCCAGGAATTGAAGCGACGGTTGATTACTGCCCCGATGTTGAGTCTTCCTTCAAAGGGAGGGAAGTTTGTGGTATATTGTGACGCATCGAGGTTGGGCTTGGGATATGTGTTGATGCAGAATGAGAAGGTTATTGCTTACGCGTCACGGCAGCTGAAGGAGTAGGAGAAATGGTACCCTCTACCCATGCCCTAGAGTTGGCAGTGGTGGTATTTGCACTGAAAGTTTGGCGACATTATCTGTATAGGGAGAAGTGCGAGATATACACCGATCATAAGAACTTGAAGTATTTCTTCACTTAGAAGGACCTGAATATGAGGCAGAGACGTTGGTTGGAGTTGCTAAAGGAATATGATTGTAATTCCTTTACCACCCAGAGAAAGCCAATGTGGTGGCAGATGTGCTGAATCGGAGAGGCCCGGGACAGTTATTTAGCTCTGCACAGATATCAAAGGAGTTGGCGGAGGAGATGACTAGAGCGAGAATAGAGTTGTTTGTGGGCCAGTTGGACAATATTACCTTGCAGTCTACCCTCCTGGGGAGGATAAGAGAGGGTCAGATGGATGATGCACAGTTGCAGGAGGTCAGAGGGGAAGTTCTAGCTGGAGTGACTAAGGACTATTCCATTTCAGAGACTGGTTTGTTATGGTATAAAGGTTGGATTTGTGTCCTGATACTGGATGAATCCCATACTACACCATACTTACTCCATCCGGGCAATATGAAGATCTATCAGGATCTATGGACATTATATTGGTGGCATGGGATGAAGAAAGATGTAGTGGAGTACGTGGCCAAGTGTTTAACCTATAAGCAAGTGAAGGTTGAGCATCAGCGACCAGCAGGGTTGCTGTAGCCTTTGGGTATTCCCGAGTGGAAATGGGAAGACATTACTATGGATTTTGTGGGAGGTTTACCCAGAACAGTGGGGCTACATGACTCAGTGTGGGTAATAGTAGACAGATACACCAAGTCAGCTCACTTTCTGCCAGTGAAGATGACCTATACTGTGGATCAGTATGCGGAGCTGTACGTGAGGGAGATTGTACGTCTCCATGGGGTTTCCAAGTCTATTGTATCAGATCGGGATCCCATATTCACCTCCAAGTTTTGGGGTGTTTTGTAGAAGGCTATGGGGACTCAACTGAAGTTTAGTACGACCTTTCATCCTCAGACTGATGGACAGTCTGAGAGGATGATTCAGGTATCGGAAGACATGCTTAGGGCGTGTGTGATAGAATTTGAAGGGTCTTGGAGTAAGTACCTCCCATTGATTGAGTTTTCATATAACAACAGTTATCAATCAACGATTGGAGTAGCTCCATACGAGACGTTGTATGGAAGGAGATGTAGATCACCCATTCATTGGGATGAGATGGGTGAGAGGAAGTATTTAGGACTGGCGATGGTTCAGAGGACTAATGAGTCTATCGAGAGATCTGAGCTCGAATGCTCGCTTCGTATAGCAAACAGAAAAGCTACGCTGATCATAAGCGTAGGGACGTGGAGTTCCAAGTAGGGGACCACGTATTTCTGCGAGTCTCACCACTGCGAGGGGTGAGAAGGTTTGGGAAAAAGGGCAAGCTAAGCCCTAGGTTCGTAGGACCATTTGAGATCCTGGAGAGGATCGGGCTAGTGGCCTACTGGTTGGCACTGCCACCGTCGTTATCAGGAGTTCATGACGTATTCCACATTTCTATGCTTCGGAAGTATGTCTCAGATACGACTCACGTGTTGAAGTATGAGGATTTGGAGTTGCAGACAGATTTGTCATATGAGGAGTGACCGGTTCAGGTCCTAGACAAGAAAGACAAGGTTCTATGGAACAAGACCATTCCTCTAGTCAAAGTGTTGTGGAGGAATAGCAGGGTCGAGGAAGCAACCTAGGAGCTTGAATCATCAATGCGGGATCAGTATCCTGAGTTATTCAGGTAAATTTCGAGGACAAAATTCTCAGTAAGAGGGGATAGTTGTAATTATCCAAAATTGCTAATAGGGCTTATGGCCTTGATTAGCATGCCAGGAGGACATAATTGGTTTATATGTATGTTTAATTGGTTAAATGCGTGACTATGTGGCATGCATGAATAAGATGATTATATGGATATATTATATGCATGTTTATGAGTATTAGATATTCATGTGGGCCATTTTTAGCTTATAAGGGCATATTTGTAATTTTCGCCCGTTGAGGGCATAAATGTGATTATATGTGATGAATGGTTGAGACCACATTATTATGTGGATATATCTGCAGTATATGGTTCAAGACGGTCCTAGTGAGCGGATTAGCGAAATAGTCACAACGGGGTTAAATACCCGGCTCGGGGGAGCCTAGGGGTATTTTTGGGTATTTAGAGGATATTTTGAGGATTTATAGATATTGAATAAGTGATTGGTGATTAATTTGACATGACAAGGTTAATTAATTAATAGTAGGAACAATCGAGGAATTAGTGGGAACTGGGGGAAATGACCATTCTACCTCTAGAAGTCATTGGAAGGTTGAATTAACCTAAGGGAAAACAAGTCTTTTTATGGGGTTAGGAGATATACTCAGAATATAGGAAGTAACCAGAAAATTTTAGAGGACTCTCAGCTCACTCTCCCCTTTCCCTCTCACTCACAATCTCACACCCTCCCTCTCTTATACTTTGAAGATAAGAAAGAAAAAGAATAAAAGAGCCTAGGCCTTAAGCTAGGAATTTTGGAAGGAAATTGAGGGAGAAAGGCTTGAGCTATTGAAGAAAAAGGTTGGGACTGAAACTCAAGGGTAGAAGGCTGGAAGCTTATGAGGATTCAGTCAATAATTGAGGTAAGGTTTTGTCTTTGTTATGTTAGGGGATTTGAATCATTTGGGTAGAATTGAGCTGGGTATTGGGTGATGAATTTCTACTGAGTTGGGGTATTAACTTTAGCATAATTGTTAAGACTTTGGTTTTTAAAATATGTGATTAAAGGTCTTAAATTTGTGGCTAAACTTTATTTTTGGGTAGGGAGGCTTGTTAGGATTGAATTTTGAGAAAGTTGGCTGGGAAAAGTGTTGAGGAAACCTAGAAATTCTGGATGTAACCGCGACCCAGCTCATGGGCGCCGCGACCCGCATGCCCAAAATTCCTTGGGTGGGCTCTATTTTGAAGGCGCGCCGCGACCCTAGGGGCAAGTCGCGGCCCACCTCCCCCTAATGCTTGAAGATTGAGTCTCTGACTTGGGGGCACGCCGCGACCCTTAGGGCCAGGTCGCGGCCCGCCTAGGGGACTTTTCCTTAGGATGGTTTCTAGGATTGGTAAGGCTTGGGGGTTCGAACCTAGGCGCTCGGGACGATTTCTACTACCCGGTTGAGTAGAAATCGAGGTCTCGGAGGCTAGTGTTTGTCTCCTAAGTATTTATTTGGATTAGAAATTGATAATTACCCATTCGCCACTATGACTAGGTTTATCGCCAAGGCTCAGGACTAAGGATCGTGCTCGGGACCGTTCTGTATCCTCCGCTTAGAATTCAAGGTAAGAAAATTGCACCCTTATGTGGCTATGTTGGGACTGAGATTCCATGTATCTGGAAATATGTGTTGTGTAACTGTGATATTGTTATGCAAAACATGAAATTAACGGCCTAAGAGAACCAGAGCTGATGACTTGCGCACAGGACGCCTCTAAGCCACTGTGAGTCAGGGTCAGCTAAATAAACAATGGACTCGGCCTAAGCGAGCTGGAGTCAGATGAGTAAATAGAGGGCTCGGCCTAAGGGCGCCGACCCTGAGCATTTGTTTGTTGATTAAGATATATCCTTGAAAGATCATGCTTACTATTATTTGTTTGATGCTTATGATTTGTTGAGCTTCTTAATGGTTACCTTATAATCGATTGGATGTTATTATTGATTATGTATTTGCTGTTATAGTTTTCTTGCTGGGCCTTGGATCATAGGTGCTATGTGGTGCAGGTAAAGGCAAGGGAAAGTTGGACCAACCATGAGTTGGAGAGCTCTGGAGGCGAGGTGTACATTGTCAGTTGCTCGTCCGCCATGGCCAAGGGAAAGTGTAGGGATATTGCCTAAACTTTGTATTTTGCCATTAGAGTGGCCACTAGTTGTACATAACTTTTGAGAGTTGTAAATTTGTCTATTAAACCCTATTTTTTGGGGATCCCATGTACCAAACATCTATTTTTTAATGAAAATTAACCGCTAATGATCAAAATCTTTCAACCGTAACCTGATAGTTGACTTTAGGAACACATTAATGTTCAAATGACCTGATTAGCAAGTCTTGCACTATTTTAAAATACATAGTGTAACGGTCTTGGTTATCCAGGGCGTTACACACTTCCTTTGGGATTGTTCCTAACAGGGTTCCCAAAAGTCCCCTCAGGCCGAATTTTCCCAGTATTTTCCCTAGGCCTCGGTTGAGCCTGCTGGGCCTTTTTTTTGGCCATCCTGGCAGTCGTACTCCCTCGAGGTCGCCCTCTAGTCCTCCGGGGTGGTGCCTGGACTTTAGCAGCTCACCTTGCCATCTCCTCATTTAGCCGTGTAGCTTTCGGCTAGCAGTTCACGTAACCTACAATTTTCGAGCTCAACTGTTGGCACGTATTTTTCAGGATTATAGTAAAACTCCTCATTAGGTCTAGAACTCTGACCAGGTTATCCTCTATGAGATGATGAGGCACTCTCCTCATCGGGGCTCTGGTCCACAACGGGTTGCTTACCAGGGCTTCGAGGATGGTCCTCAGCTCGTGGAGTACTCTCCTCGAGGATTTGAGGTAAAGGTCTCCCACTAGTTCCAGGGATATTCAGAGTGGCCATCGTTGTTATGCATAAGGTTTTATACTAAACAGTAGGAATAATTGGTTAATGCTCTCAATGAAAGCACCAAACTGTTGACGCCATCTTTCGTCAACTTAATTATGTAGAGCAATAAATAATTGATTAGGAAGAAAAGAAAATAAGGAGATTTTTACGTGGTTCAACAGTTAAAATTTGCCTACGTTCACGAGTCACTTTTATTCTAAACTCTTTGTCAAAGCTTCAAGCGAAAGCAATTTTGTATAGTATTTTCCAGTAAAAAATTGTGTGTGTCTACAAATGACTATATCCACGCTATTTATAGAGATGGTTACAAGAATATCTTCCCCCTAATTTAGGAAAGTTACAATCACGTATTTAAATTCAAATGAATACTTGAATAATAATAATAATAATAATAATAATACAACTTAAATGCATTATTTAAATAAAGATCCCATAAAAATAGGGATTTAACACATGGTCTTAACTATTCCCAAAGAAATAGGAATTTCCCAACAACTTTTCTGTTTGTTTAATACGTCATCGAGCTTGACCATTACTTCAACACGCTTTCGAGACCCCTCGTAGCCTCGAGCTCACCATTCCAGTTGTCAACACCTCAGTACCAGATGAGTCTGTCGAGCTCATTTCTCGGGGAAAACAATTGCCTTCAAGCTTACAACTTATGCTCGCAAGGTGATGATGTGGCTTTGACATTCCATGATAATTTGCACAAGTATAATGTAGAAATTCATTTATTTCAAGCCCATGCTTTTACGAGCCTACATTTCGAGGGTATTTATTTTATTCTCAAAATTTTGGTGTAACACCATTAAATTGTAAAATCTTTCCAGTATGCATGGATTGAATCATTTGATGATTTGAAGGAGATAAACCATCATAAAAATATTTGACAATCTCTATTTTTCAAAACCATGATGAAGGGATTTTAACAATAAATCTTTAAATCTTTCCCAACATTCATAAAATTTCTCATAATTTTTTTCAAAAAATTTAGATATTTCTCTCCTCAAATTATTAGTTTTAGACATTGGAAAAAAATTGGACAAAAACTTATTAAAAAGTTAATCCCAAGTAGTTATAGTTCCAGTGGGAAGAGAAATTAACCAAGCTTTAGACTTATCTTTTAATGAAAAAGGAAATAGCCTAAGTTTGACGGACTCATCTGAAAAAATTTGAAAGTGAAAAGTTGAGAAAATTTCTAAAAACTCTTTTACATGCATGTAAGAATCATCTCTATCTAACACATAAAATGATGGCAACAATTGAATGATTGAAGGTTTAAGTTCAAAATTGGTTGCATTAGTAGTAGGTAAAATGATGCATGATGGAGCATTATATGAAATAGGCAAAAAATATTCAAGTAAAGTTTTTTCTTGCGCAACATTTTCATGGACAACATTAGGGAATGGGTTCAAATGAGGAATTTCTTCCATTATGCCTTAATTCTTACTAGCACTTTCAATTTCAAACAAAGATAAACGTCTTTTTACCAAACAATTTTTAGAATTACGTTCCCAATGATGCATATAATTTTCACAAACAAGGCAACAAAGATAATCTCAAGCAAACTATAGAGCATACTTAGAAATTTTAGAGATTTCACAACAACATTTTTTGTGGCTTACTTGTCCCCAAGCCTATTTGATTCCACTTACTCGCACACTACTAACAACTCCCTGAGGTTAGTTAGTAGAAGTGGATTGTGAACTTTGTTCCTTTAAGCAAAGATTGCTTATGGTGAAATGACAAGATTTGATTTTTTCCAAGTATTTTATTTTCACAATAATATGATAGGAGAAATAAAATAAGGAAAAATAAATGATGTTAGCTAAAATAAAAAAGAGTTGGGAGGCATAGGATGCCATCAACAATAACAAAAATAAAGAAAAAAACTAGGAGGCACAAGTGCCATCAACTATAACAAAAAAATAAGGCAAAAAATAGGAGGCAAAAGTTCCATCAACTAATAAATTTGCCCAAAAATATAACAACAAAAATAAAAAGATTACAATAAAATTCTAGGAGGCACAAGTGTCGTCAACTAACAAGAATATGATAAAGCATAAGTATAAATAGATATATATATATATAAGTAATTTTTTTTTATATTTTTGTAAATTTATTTAAGTGCAAAAATTAAAATAACTAGTAGAAGAATTCACTAACCTTGAGAAAAAGTTCGTTTCTTTTCTTACAAATCTCCAGTAATGGCGCCAAAAACTTGTTGGTTCCAAAAATGGTAATTTTAAAATGTAAATCGCAAGTGCACGAATCGTGTATATAGAATAGTGTTCGTGTAAGAAAGGATGTCAAACCCAAGGGAATTGACTAAAATAAAAAGGAAACTATTTCAAACCAAAATTAAATAAACTCTAACCTAGCTCCAAAGATTGATAAAATTTTGTGTCAAGAAAATAAAATAAATGATAGAAGATAGTGATATTTAAGACAAGAAAAATAAACAAGTTATGATTTGCAGACAAGTTGTATGAGAAATATTGTTAAGATACTAGAATCCACAAAATGTAGGTTTAATAATATTTATTAGTATATTGATTCCCAAGTTTTATTGATAATAATTCAAACTATCATTTTCAAAATAGATGTATAATTTAAGTACAATTTATTTTTAAAATAGATAGGATTTTTCTTCACTTTTCAAAAATATAATTTCAAAGTATTTAATGTGAATCAACTTATTGAAAAAAAATCAAATAACATTATTTATAAGGCAAAACATAATATTTTTGTTCTAATCATTGGACGTGTACAATTTAATGACACATCTTAATCAAAGAATATTATGTTTTTGCGAGATGAAGAACAAAGTGCAATATTATCTAACAATCCAAAATACAAGATATTATAGATGAACAACATATATGAAGAAGAAAAATTCCATAAACTTTGCTGCACTGCAAGAGAAATAAACATACAACAATAAATACTATCTATTTACAAGTTGCTTCATCCTGATTTTAATAATCTTATGAAAAATATCAGAAGCACATAACTAGAATAAAAAACATATTACCAAAGAAATACATACTTGGCACAAAATGATCTTCCAAAAGGAAGAGAGAAAGTGTAGAAAATATGATAGTAACCCCAAAATGTGAAGTACCACCAAAATGCTCTTGAAACTACTTATTTATAACCAAAATAAAATCTTAAAATAATCAATTTAAATTAAATTTTAAATGAAGAATAGGATGGGATAGGTAGTGTAAAAAGATGTCTTGAGCCATGTGAAAGGGAATTTTGGAGTGTGACGATGGATTTTGTAGTAAAATTTGTAGAAAAGTTGGAGAAAATGTTGCATTTTTGGAGATGCACAAGAGGTGGGACAAGGGGACCATTGTTGGGCTCAAGAGAAGAGGAGGCAGGTGGATGGGCTTGAGGCTTCTGGCAGGCGCACGGGCCTGGGGCTTCTGGCAGGTGCATGCCTGGGCGTGGTGGGCGACTGGCAAGAGGAGGAAGGCCAGGCGGGCCGAAGGGCTACTGCAGCGTTGGGCTCACTTCTAGGCTGGTGAAGGAAGGTGGGCCGGAGCTGGAGAGAAGAGAAGCCCGAACAGGCTGGGTCGAATTGCTGGGCAGAAGGGTCTGGCTTCCTTAATTTGTAACTAAGCTACTTTTTTATTCCTTCTCTTTGAAAATGCCACTTTGTTTTCTAAGTTTTTCAAGCACCAAAACTACAACATATTCCCTACAAAATAAACATAAATTAAATCATAATCAAATATTTTCAATTATAAAATAAATCATATTAATTCTTTGAAAATATTGACTAAAACTTAATTTAATTTAACATTGAAGATCAATAAAAGTGCATTTCTTTTAACTAAACAACAAAAATTTAAATAATTAAACCACGACATTTCACAACAAAATAACTATGAAAACACACACAATTCTATAAAAAAAAAAAAAAACAAACCTAATAAATTCAAAATGACTCAAAAGCTTAACAAATTAATTAAAAACTCAAGAACTAAGCAACAATTAACATATAAAATGTGGTAAGATAACTCTATTTTGTAGAGTTATCAATAATCAATGCGACAAAAAATGTGAAGATTTAATGAATGAAAATCAACATATTCGAAACATTATTCGTAAGAAGAACATTGAAGATCAAATTAGCTATCACATTTCGCTGACTGTATCAATTGATTGTTTACAATTTCTTATAGGGCAAAGGTCTTGCATTTTGTGTTCATAATTAGACTGAGGATTCTAACAATCAATGTGACTTTCTTGAGTTTTTAACTTTTCTTGTTGATCATAACGAGGAATTCAAAGTGGTTGCTTTAAAAAGTTCTTTTGAAAAATTTAAATTAACTTCACCCAAAATTCAAAAAGACATTGTAAATGCATATGCGGTTGAAACAATTAATGTCATCATTAGAGACATGAGAGATGTTGCGTTCTCAATTTAAGTTGATAAGTCTCATGATGTATCTATAAAAGAGTAGACAATAATAATGTTCCGTTATGTAGACAAAAAAGACTGTCATTGAATGTTTTTTTGCTATTGAACACATTCCCAACACCACGTTGGTCTCTCTTAAAGATGCAATTGATAAGTTGTTATGAAAGCATAGGTTGAGCAATTCTAGATTACGAGGCCTGGGTTATAATAGTGCTAGTAACATGAGTGAAGAGTTTAATTGTCTGAAAATTATTATTATGAAGGTGAATAAATATGTTTTTCTGTTCATTATTTTGCTCATCAACTACAATTAGAACTCATGGGTGTGGCAAAAAAATATGGTGTAATAGGTACTTTCTTCACTATTTACTAACCACTACTATTTGTTTTTACGCGTTTCTTCTTATTCAATGACTTATACTTGTAAATTCTATTTTTGGAAAATTATATTTGACAAAATATTTTTTGATTTATTTCTTGTAATCTCGGCATTCAATAGAAGACTATTTTATTTTTATTCTGTTCACATTTATGTTATAATTATATAAAAAGTTGATTATATCAATCTATTCTATTTATAGAAGGTTTGACAATATACTTAGCTTTTAACATATGAATCAAATAATAAATGTTGATTTATTTTATATCTGACAGATTTTTCATTTGACAACTTTATTCTTATGACTAGATTTCAACAAATAGGATCGGATTGATCCTCATTAATACCGAAGATATGATCTTGCAATGACAGCTCAGATACGGACTGATCTGTAGCTACAGACAGTCTGTCTGTTTCCTCAGATCTCGGATGATTCAATGTAATTGATTGATTATTTAAGGAAACATTTTTAGTGAACTGTGTGTGCGTTCAGACCTAGTAAAGACTGTCTTATGTGAGTATATTTGTGTATAAATACTTACCATAGCAGCCTTGTCTAGGTTAACTCTTTGGTCTATTCTTTTACATCTTTAGAAAAAGAGTGTTAATTTTGTAGAGGTTACTCGTTCGACTATACTTCTGTTATGTTGTGTCCTTGTAAGTGTTTTGTGTATTGAAACAATTCAACAAAGAGAAGAACAAAGAGAAAATCTTCGGGAGAAGGTTCATCCTAGTCTTGCCTCAGGAGGAAGCAAGCACTTTTCAAGCAAATCGAAGGGAGTTCGAGTTCTTGAAGTTTCAGCAAGGTTCATTCATCAAGTGGAAAATACATCAAGCTTGCAGCATAAAATTAAAGGGAGTCTAATCTTTGCTTAAGTCAAATAATTTGTATTTTTGAGAAACTTTATTAATGGATCTTATCTCTAGGCATGGTCCTATGGACTAGTAATATCCGAAAGGATATTGACACCACGTAAAAAAACTCAGTGTTTTATTTTTCTGTTTTATCCTTCTGTTGTGTATTTCTGTAGTTACAGAATCTCTGTCTGTAGTTACAGAATATCTGTTCCAGTACTAACCTTTTATTCCGCATTTAATTAATTAATTTAATTAAATATAAAGTTGCTAACATTAAAATACAGAATTTTAATACTTTATGCAGATAATTGGTACTTTTCTTCACCATGATATCTAATGTGACAAATATTGTTGAAACATCATTTAAGCTTCATAGTATTCCTTGAGAATTTTGCCCATTTCTTTACCTAGATCCTCGCGTGCCTAGATCTTGTTGCCCATTTCTCTAAATGGCCCTAGAACACAACCCCTACGTTGTTCTCGAGCACCTAGTCCATCCGTTTTTCCAACCCCTTTCCACATCAACTTCATATTTTGCACCCAAGCTTGCAAAAGAAGAAGGTGGAGGAGGGAGGAAAAAGTAGAAAGATTTAATTTTTATTTTCTCTAAGTTTAGTTTTAGTTTTTTATTTTCTCTAATTTAGATTTAGTTTTAATTTTTTTATGTTTTTTGATTGAGTAATTTATTTTTTAATATAAAATTAATTTAACTAAAAACCTATGGGTATTTTGGTAATATTGAAAAATTGTTTGACCAAAATCGAGCCAAAAGTATTATTTTGTTCTACTTTGTAAAACACAAGATTTAAATTGTCATTTAACAAAAAAGATGGTCCAATTAAATAACTGTGCACAATACTGGTGCCAAAATAATATTTACTTTTATTAAAAATGAACCCACTATTTTCAGGTTTTAGAGTCTTTTGCATCATTAATTATTATTTCATTGATATAAATGTATTGAAAGGACAAATAAGATTTTTTCCCCATATGAACTAGAGAAATGCTAAGGGACACCTTTGGTGCTCAACACCACAGGGAGGTGTCATACCGTTATTGGTTCAATGCAATATTGGGTCTTACACATTTGAATTTAATAAGTATTATGATGTATCGCTAACTAACTATAAGGTATCACCTCATTAGGTGCTGGACACCTTAATGTGCCAAATAACAACACTCTATGAACTATGACTCTTGTAGAGTTTTGTCATCTAAATTGTTTGCGTGGCAAAAGTTTCTCTCGAATTATAGAAACTATTAAAAATATGTCCATTCTATTACTATTCTGATTATTTTTTAAAATAGTTTCCTAATGTAGCAATGGTGTGACGCGAATTTAAAATCTATGCTAATAAATTTGATTTTGGCTAACCTCGTATAGTTAAAATGACAATTTTATTATAACTATACTTGTGGCATTTGAAATAAAACGACAGAAGAGACACATTTCTAATAATTTCTGTAATTCAATGAAATTGTTGCCAAGCAAAAATATTCAGGGAGTATAAAAAGCTCTACAAAGATAGCTCGGGAAAAACATCCTATTAAAACACTGGTCTGGTACGGCAGTTTCGTCTGCTTGGTCTCAATTCCGGCTTTTTAAAGGCACACGGGGAAGGGGCGCCCCTGGTTTCCGTTTCCGTTATCCACGAGGGAGGCACCTAGCTAATAATTAATTCATTAGACAGTTTCTAAACGACAGCGTTTTGTTCCTATAAATCCAATTGTTTCGCCGTGGCTTTAAGCTTTTTCTCACACGGTAACTAACCTTTATAAGAAATGTCATCCATGTCTACTCGTAGCTTGCAAACACTCAAAATCTCGCCATGAGAAGATCCGCACCGTCGATTCCCCGCATCACATCGATCCAACGGCTCCATTACCGCCAAGTTCATGCTCCATTGCCGGCAACTCCGATAATCGAGAATCACAACGAAATCCCTACATTCGGCTCTTTCCGTAGATGGATTTCGGGCATCGTAGCGGGTTCGGGTCTAGGGTTTCTCTACTGGTCGTCTTCATCCACCGATTCCGCTTTCGATTTCTTCAACCTGTCATCTATGGCTTTCGCTGACTGTTCTACCGCCACTTCAGAAGTCACGGTGCAGAATAGCAGTCCGCGTTCCTTCTTACAGAAAGTTTCTCTGCCTGCATATAGTGCTAAATTTTTTTTTGGAGGTAAAGTCCTTATTTTGTTTTGTTAATTAGTTTTTCACTTGAGCCCTATCCAATCTAAGTAGTAAAAATAAACATGTTTTTCTTATGGATGTGTATATATTTCGTGATTGCAGAAGCATATAGGAGGAGGGTTTTCTTTAACTATGAGAAGCGTATAAGGTTGCGAAGTCCTCCTGAGAAGGTATTTGATTTCCAGTGACATGGGTGTAAGCTTATCATAATTATTCTCAGTTATTAGAATCACTAGTTATAGTTTATGTTAAGATTAATGGGGATTCTAATCTGGGATATTCCAATGTTTTTACCTTGATTAACTTTGATAAATTTTTGCATTTGTTGTTATCTGCTTTAATATGGTATAATAGATGAACGATTCAATTCAATTTAAGTCTTTTAATATCTCATTCATGTTCATCTCATGCCAATGTCTTGTTGTATACATTTTCCTGAAGGTTTTTGAGTATTTTGCTTCGTGTCGTACACCGGACGGAGAATTACTTATGAAACCCGCTGATCTTATGCGGGCAGTTGTTCCTGTTTTCCCTCCATCTGAATCTCACCTTGTCAGAGATGGGTATCTGATGGGGGAAAGGAGTTCTGGAGACATACGGTGTGACCCTTCAGAACTTTTTATGCTATTTGATGTAAATAATGACGGTCATATTTCTTTTAAAGAGTAAATTTTCTTATCCTCACTATTATTACATTCTTATAATTTTGTTGTTTTCTATTTGACTTTAATATCTATATCTTTACAGGTACATTTTTTTCGTAACGCTACTTAGTCTCCCAGAATCAAGCTTTTCAGTAGCATTCAAAATGTTTGACATCAACAATAATGGGTTAGTTTAGTCCTCATTTATATTTCTCATAATACTTTAGTTAGAATGAAAATATCATCTGCGTGTTATTTGAAGGCTGTACATCCAAGAGAAGAATGCTTGTAAATTAGTCTCTCCCTAGCTACACCCACCATGACAGCAGTAACGTAGCAAATAGGAGCAGCTTTAGAGCTTGGAAATAATAAAATTTAATCGTTTTGACTTTTGCTAACACTGTTTGTCTTCTCTGCTTTCTAGAAAAATGATGAAAATTATAGCTAAACCAGAAGCTGCCGACCCCGCTAGGTTTAGATTATGGTGGTATCTAGTACTTTTTGTTTACTGTTTATTTATATTTAGATAAATGACTTGATGTTTTTTGATTGTTTTCATAGAATTTCAACCCACATCTCTTTTCTTCCTCTGATGACTGAATTATTCACATGGTGCTAATAGGGAGATAGACAAGGAAGAATTCAAGAAAGTGATGGCTTTAATGCGAGCACAAAACAGACAGGGGGCTCACCATAGGGATGGACTTCGATTTGGGCTAAAAGTCAATGGTTCAGTTGAAAATGGAGGCCTTGTCGATTACTTTTTTGGTGAAAATGGAACCGAACGCCTGAAACATGATAAGTTTGTCAAATTCATGAAAGATTTGCATGATGAAGTAGGCTATTCTCATCCCTTTCCCTAGATTATTCAGAAGTTTGAATTTTTATATGATCGTAATGTTTTTGGTTATATATAGAGAATATTGATTTATGAAGTCTTTTATTTTTTCGAAAAATATATAACTGGTTTAGCTTGATACAAGTCCCCCCAAGTTACAGAATAAAATTTAACGCAAATTCAGGTCTAGTAACAACTATTAAAGAGTGAAGAAAAGACAAAACTTGTCAACCAAACAGGTCTGTAAAACGAAAGATACCGTGACCTAAATAGTAATAGGACCAACCCTTCACCCTGATGGCCTACTTCCTTGAGGGGAAATAGACTTCCCTCGTCTTTTCCCTTTCAGTCTTCAAAGACAGCTGACACTATTTTTGAACCATACATCTTAAATGATATGTGTAGTTGGTATCAAGGTCTGATGCATTATTAGGCGAATCTATTTAAGAGTCATAGAACTTTCTGTAGCTGGAAAAAGATGGCATTCAGAGCTTGTATGTGTATGTGATGCAGCATGTTTTCAGATCTCATTGAAAATCTTACGTGGTTGCAAATGTTGTTTAACCTGTTGAGAAATTAGAACTATAAGTTGTACAATCAAATTGAATCTAATCAATAGGCACAAGTGTTGACGGAATGACAGCATGCTTTTATATGGAATTTTTCGGTAATCAGTTTGTGAATTCTGATGTCTGTCTTCAGATATGAGTGCTTGAAATCCATTATTAGTTTGGCAATGAACTTGTGCATCTAAACTTTCTGAATCCAATCTTTTTTAACTGATGTAGCTCTTTTTCCCCACCACCCCAATTTTCTCATACCCAAATATGTTGTTATATCTTGCAGATTCTGAAACTGGAGTTTGACCATTATGACTACAAACAACGAGGAACCATATCAGCCAAGGACTTTGCACTATCCATGGTTGCTTCTGCTGACATGAGTCATTTAAACAAGTTGCTTGATGAGGCTGATAAGTTGAACGATGTACCGCATCTTAGAGACATGCGCATTACATTGAAGGAATTCAAAAGTTTTGCTGAGCTTCGCAAAAAATTGCAGCCATTTTCTTTGGCTTTGTTCAGTTATGGAAAAGTAAATGGATTTTTAACACGAGAAGATTTCCAACGAGCTGCCTCCCATGTAAGTTGTCTTGCTTTGTTTCTTATGTCTGAATGCTCAAATGTGGCTAAACCTCCAAACTGTTGAGTATAACTTCCAATCTCAATCTTTAATCATTTTAGAGACTGCACATAATTATTGACGTGTAATTTTGACACTTCTTTCTATCTTTGAGTTGTAAAATTTCTTACTTCAATCTTTTAATATGATGTTTGAATGTGAGATTAGGTTTGCGACATAGATCTGACCAGCAATGTGGTAGAAATCATTTTCCACCTGTTCGATGCAAACCGCGATGGATGTCTAAGCTTAGATGAGTTCGTCAAAGTTTTACATAGAAGGGAAAGGGAGATCGCTCAGCCTGTTCAGTCGGGACTCATGGGATTTTTATCTTGCTGTGGGAACTGTACTCATCACAATTCAGTTTTTTCAGTGTCACCTCCTTAAGCGGGTATTATACGGTTTTCTGGTAGATAAACCTTTAGCTTGAATGTATCTGATATAAGCTTTAATTGGATTCAAACTTGTAAAACTCGTGAAAAGCTGTTTATAGGCAATGTAAGATTAATTTAAAAGCTCTATTTGTAATATAATTTCACCTTGTGCATAGGTTTTGAAGATTTGACCTAAGAATCATTGCTATTCTGGCTTGAACCAACCAAAAAAAAAAAAACGACGTTTCTTAAAGAATGCATGGAAACCGTACGTTGTTTCTGAAAATATAAAGTTCTACTTCTTGTTGGAAAAATAGTACACTATTTTTTAGTAACATTTTGAGGCATGATAGAC
Organism: Humulus lupulus; assembly: GCF_963169125.1. NCBI lineage: Eukaryota > Viridiplantae > Streptophyta > Magnoliopsida > Rosales > Cannabaceae > Humulus > Humulus lupulus. The sequence continues at coordinate 217,026,839 of NC_084802.1, read as the reverse complement.
TTTATGAGTTGTTTATCGAGATTTTCGAAAACTATACTAATGAATATTAGTTAAGACTAATGATATGGAATTTAAAGGATTAACACAGGATTTTTACGTGGTTTTGGCGTTAATTAGCTTTAGTCCACGAATCAGTTGTATTAGAGCTTGGAAAGTCTTTTACAATGGAGTTCCTCTCTATATTTTGACAGAGTAACTGTATACGAGTTGAAGAGAGATCATTTTTCCAGTGTTCTATAGCCTGTATTTATAGACTCATGGGAACATTGGGTCTGGGCTGGGTATAACCCTGGCCCATCAGAGATATGAATACTCTTGGCTTCTCTAGTGGAAGCCCAATATAAAAGATAAAACATACATAAATTCAAGAATAATCAAGGCCCAATAAGGTGGCCCAAGAGCTATACTTCGCCCGACAAAACGGTGCTTTTGGTCTGGACACTTCGAGTTACGAGGCAGATTCAGGGGACAAGATCAGTCAGAGTACTTGGCAGCGCAGATTAGAAACAACGGCGTGCAATCCCGAGGTGACCTTTTCTGCAGACGAAAAGTGGGGACAACATCCATGCGGAGTGGGGTGGCTTCAGGGTCCTGGACGCTTTTGCCACCAACCGGGGACGACGTGACCCGGGTTCGTTTACTTTTGTCCCTCATCATTTACCACAGGCCCGGACCGTTACCAGGCTCCGGGACCAGACACGTATACCGCCGAGGGGTCCGAGCTGTCTGCATGTCTCTCGGATGACTGTCCCGAATAACCATACCGAACCCCCGTCTAGCCCAGAATTGCACTAGGCCCGTGCCCCCTTGGATATTCCCTTACCAAGAGGCCTTGGGCCGGGCCCACATTTTGAATGCCTTGACCATGGGCCTGGACGGTCGTTCCGGGGCCACGCAGGAAATGGGGATAACATTTACCCCCCAAGCCTTCGCCTAGGCTCGCCAGGAGGAGGCTTGCATTGCTCCCGGACGCTCGCACGGTCGTCTTCCCAGTTCCTGCTTGGGATCGTGGGTCCGTGACTGAGGGCAATGATGTTGGTCGTATGCTGGGCCCGGACCGTTTACCAGTGTCCGGGTACGTTTACCTTAGTCCCGCTTCGTGGCAAGGGTACACGTGTCACCAGGTGATTGCTGCACAGATCTTGAAGGGTCGCCTAGCCATCTCAAAGGTCGCTAGGCCTAGGCTAGTGTGCCAGCACAGGTCACGAAGCATCCCATCCGCACGAGGGTCCATCATTAACACCTTTGGGCTGAGGTGGACCGTAGGATGGGGCGACTTTTGGCATCCGCCCCTCCTGGGCCGTTAGATTTGGGATGGCGATGATCGGCTTGAGAGGGCTCATAAATACCTCTGCACGATTCTGGACCGTCCGATGGGGAGACACCTGTCCGTTGGATCGGGGGCCAGGATTTGGGGCCTTTATAAATATTTCGCAGATGCTCACTTGACACCTTTACACTCTCGAGCCATCTTAAGAATTGATCAATTTCGCCTGAGCTTTGCCCGAGCGTTGCATGTCCGACATTGCCGACGACATCCACTACCGGCTGCTAGCTCTACGCCGTCGCCTATTTCCAACGCCCCCAGCATCAGTCCATCCACCTGAGAGCACGCCCGGGGAGTGCCCTATCGATGAGTTGTTGAACCGGCTTCACCACTTCAAAAACGAAGTTCTGCCGTCCTTATCATCGGACAGCCACCATCCTCTCAGGCCAACAGCTCACCGTAAGTCCTTCTAACCTTCTTGATGAATATATGGGCTTGGGCTGTTCTTTTAATTCGCTTTTTTAGGCTGCTAGAATATGAATACATTTAGGAGTCGTTAGGAAGGCCGCCTGGTTCGGGCAGCTCCGTATCCAGAGGCTTCCCGGACAGATGGCGGTGCCTTAGTTCTTCCGTTCCCGATCGGGGTCCCGAGGTTCCTTGGTGATCCCGGACCTGATCCGCAGGGGCTCCAAGCAGTCCTTAGGAGACCCCCCGTACCTCAACCAACTTTCTTGGGTTTAGGTACTGACTGCTTGGCTTTCTTTCTGTGTTCCCAGATCAACTATGACAACGGGCGTCACACTCCACTCTGAGGAAGAAGTCAACGGGGCTCCTGTCGTCATAGCTGAGTCCCGGACACCCAAGGGTAACAAGTGGGAAATGGACGTGGCGCCCAACCTGTTCCGGAACTACCGGATGATGTACCTCCTGGAGCAGCGTCTGGGCATAGAATCCACTCCCGGTGTAATGACCCACTACTCTAGACTTTTGGACCATTAATGAAACTATACATACAAACCTTAATAAGACTTACATTTGCGAAAATACCATAAATTTATTAGAAACTTGTAGAAACAAAAGTTACTTTCATAAAATAAGTAGGATATGGGTACCCATTGTCTTTAAAACAAAACATAACTTAAAGTGAAAAGGAGTTACATAGAAAGTGCGGAAAAATACATGTAAAACCATAAAAAGGTAAAACAAGACTAGATCCTCGAAAGATCGAACTCTCGACTCCTTGAATCCATTCACCATCGATACACAATCTCCAAGCATCCACGAACCTTACCGCCACTAATAGCTATTTTCCTGCACATAAAACAAAAAGGAATGAGCCTAATGCCCAGCAAGGAAAATCTAGCACATACATCATGTACATAAATTTCATAATAATCATAAAGACATAACATAACACTTAATACATACACATACTATAATGGCCATTATTACTTGGGGTCCCATAGACTAAACAAGTCATATACCCATGAGATTAGTGGGGTCCTACTAGCTAAGTAGGTCATATGCCCATAATCTATTTGGGGTCTTGTTAGTCAAATGGGTCATATGCCCAAGCCTACAAACATACATATCATAACACTTATCATAACATATTTCATAATATAAAACATAAGATAACATAAGCATAAAACATATAGATTCTATCCTATTTTCCTTACCAAAGTTACCGGGATATGTGGACAGCGTTGGGACTTTGGAACACTCCTAATAACCATTATGAAAAAGAGTGAGTCTTAATGAAGAAAAAGAGATGAAAAGGAATGGGAAGACTAAACCATTGAGAAACATGCTTACCGAAACTTATGTGCTCAAGAACTTAGATTTCCTAACCAAAATAAGAATGCGGTTAGGAGACTGAGTAGAAGGCTATGAGAAAGAAAATAACATAAAACAAATGAACTAGAGTTTTGGTTTACCTCAAAGACTTGTAAGACCAATCTATACCACAACCGAAATACTATAGAACCTTACTTCCCAAAGTGTTTGATAAGCTTATGATTTCCCCAAACTAGGTGTTTACACTCTCACACTCACTTAGCACTTGCAGCCTCTGAACTTAGAGCAAAAGATGAATAATGGATGGGTACTAGGTCCTATTTATAGAGTTTAGGAATGAAAGGATCTTGATTTTACTTGAATAAAAATAATAGCTTTTTAGGTGAAAAATATTTGAATAATCGTTCAGTAGAGGCTGAAGACTCGTTCAAAAAGATGCTGGACTTATCAAGAGGTTGAATGGATTAATGGAAAAATGAATTCAAAACATTTCAAAATACACTGAAGGAGGCGATATATCGCCCCCTGTAGGCGATATATCGCCTGGGCCAGTATGCCCGAGGCTATCGTGCATCGTCTCGTGTTTTCCGTATCTACGTGCTGCGATATATCACCCCCTATAGCTGCGATATATCGGCACACGCTGATTAATTAAACACGAAATTACACATTTTTAGCTAAATTTGAATGGAGTAAACAGCCTTGACTAAGCCCTCAACGTATTCAAAGCTGCTGACTGACCTTATAGCATTCAAACTTTACTCCTTATTAAATTAAATCCTCAAAATACTTAATCCTTAATCACCCATTCATAACATGTGCTTAAAATCCTATTGGTCCTCATCTAAACCTTATAGTATAATAAATATTATCCTTAATATCAGTCATATAATCAAACCTTAGGTTAAACTTAATATTCTTAAACTATAGGTTAAACTTAGAAAATCTATAAGTACTACTATGAGTGTCCAAATAAGTCCCGGTCTGAACCAAAAATCCACAGTTACAAAGATAATACTATACATACTATAATACTACTATCTATCTTAGCTAAGTAAAGTTCTTGGACTCTACACCCGGACTCTTCTACAACCGCATGGCCAGGATCGAGGAAACGGTGCACACGTCCGTAGAGGGGTTCGGAGCCTGGAGCGCTGGCCACATCAGCGCAGGAGCCACGCTCCTACTTCACGAGTATTTTGTGTGTTTCCTGACGTTCATGGGGATCGCGCCGTTCCAGCTCCTGCCGCAAGCGTACCGGCTACTCGCAGGATGGCGGGTGTTTTGTATCGCGAAGGAGATCGCGGAGCCAACTCCCGCAGAGGTCTTGTATTTCTACAAGCTGAGCCGCAGGTCAACGTCAAGGACAAAACCCTGGACGACTTCTACAGACTGAAACCGCGGAGTAGCTACCCTGCCCCTACCAGCTCCTGGAAGCACCCCCCGGACGTCCGTCACTATTGGTTCATGACGTCCGGGTTCCTCATGGAGAAAAACCCCACACTGCTGCTAGACTTCCAGCGAGTGGGTAAGTACCTTCCTGGTCCTCTTCCTTTTTCCTGGTTTCACTCTCCGTCATTTCTCATTGTGTCTTCCAGTGGCAGGGCCTTTCAGTCAAACTCTCCTCACCAAGTTCATTATGGAGAGGAGGAAGCTTTACTCCGAGCTGAGCGCAGCCGAATTGGACGTAGGCGGCTACGTCAACACGGACAACCTCCGATTGGTCGGGATGCTCATGACCACCCAAACCATCGACATCCCGAACCTTCGGGGTATCGCTTGCGAGAAGAACGTTGTCATCCGGGAACAACTTACCCTGGATCACATTGCGGAGGTGGAGAAGAAGGCGCGGGCCGACGCGGCTAGGCGAAGAAAGGACCAGGCCCAGGCGGAGGCGGCCACCTCGGAGGAGCTGGAGGAGCTCTTCGAGGACGCCCTACCGAACACGGGGACTCCCGGGGCTAGCGTATCGGGGCGAGGTAACTCCCCTCTAATCTTAACTTATGCTCCCCACGTCGAGGACTTAGCTAGGGATAGGCTAGTACTCCGAGGCCCCGCGTTCGGGGCTGACAGGGAGACGAGACCCTCATCTCCTGTCCCCATAGGCTCGGAGGCCCTCATGTTCCTATCCGGGTTCCTTCAGTACGGGAATTTCTTGAACCCAGAAGACATGGGGGATTGGATCCATTCCTTCGCTTTAGAGGAGTTTAGTCGCGCTCGGGGAATAGATGAGGGTTCGTCCTGGGCCATTATTATTCTTGAAGTAGTTTCTTTTGGTTTGCCGTACTAATTCCCTTTATTGTGCTTTTGCAGGAGACTCCGGCATGTCTACTCCCGCCAGCGAGATGAGGCAGCACCTCAAGGATAGGGCGGCCAAGAAAGCGGCCAGGAAGGAAAACGAGGCGACGGGCCCGGAGCCCGGCCTCAACAAGGAGGTGCCCGGGACGGAGCCTCGTCCCGGTGGGGGAGCCCTTGCCGCGGTCCCCGTTCAAGCAGTGGAGCAGCTGTAGTCTCCGCCCCCGCCCGACACCCGGTAATTGACTTGGAGGCGGGTGCAGCGGCCAGCCGAAGCTCCGGGAAAAGGGGCCTGGACGCTGGTGCCGAAGAAGCCGACACCGGGAAGAGGCCCTGGACGAGGCGGGGTGGTTCGGCTGACGAGTCGTACGGTGAGAGTCGGCTCGCTGCGAAGGAGGTCCCCGCCCTGCCCATTCTCCCCATTCGTCCAACTCTTCTTGAGGAGGGGGAGTCGGATTTGCGGGACGAGCAGTCCCGGCTGATCAACCAGACCTGGGAAAACGGCCGAGGCTGGAGGGAAGAAACATACAGGGCCCTGACGATCTGCCGTCAAGCAGAGTTTTCGGATCGCTCGGCCGAGTTCAGTGCTCATCGGTCGATCGTGGATCGGCCAGCCGCCGAAGCGGGTTTCCGCTCTAAACTCGGACAGGACACGCCCCCCCTGGCGGCTGACCTGCTGGAGCAGGTGGGGAACACCACGTCCAACCTCCAGCTCAAGAGGTACGCCACGATAGCCAACCCGGACGTGCTGTTCATCTCCCAGGCACTCCGCCATCAGGCCACTGCAGTAAGTTCTCATCTTTTATTTTCCCCTTCTTATTTGATGAGGATTTTTACTAACTTTCCCTTTCTCCAGGTTGATCTGTTGTCCCACCGGAGTGCGGACCTGGTGGCCGAACTGGCCGTGAAGATGGAGACGGCCCAGCTGGAGCTAGAGGCGGCCGTGAATCAGAGGGAAGACGCCAAGGGGGCCCTTGGCCGGGAGATGGCCTGTGCCCAAGGGGAGCGTGAGGAGTTCGACCGCGCCAAGGCCAGACTGAAGGAGGATCTGTCCCGGAAAACAAAGGAGGCCGACGAGCGGGCAACGCTTTTGGAAGCAGCCGCGGCTCAGTCCATCCTGGACAAGGAGGAGATCCAGACCCTGAAGGACCGGGTCTGCGAACTGGGTGATTCTCTTCTTGAGGAGAAGGCGGCGCACGAAGCGTCCCGCCGCGACAAGGAGGAGGCAGAGGGCATGCTGGAGGTCACCTTCGAGGAGGCCATTTACATGGCCTGGTGCAAGGACAAGAGTATGAACCTCCTTGTCTTCCTCGATCCAGAGTCAAAGCGGGCTGAGTTTGAGGCCAAGGAGAAGGAGGACGTGGATCTCCGGGCGGATGGAGTCTAGGCCTGAATCCTGGCTCTCTTTTTTTTTTTTTTTTTCTTTGTAAATTTTTGTTTGGACGCATATGAGTTCAAAACACTTGTTTTCTCCGGTTTTTTTTTTTATATATAAGTTTATTGTCGTTATTCCGAGTAGAAATTTCACCTTATTGCCGCGCCTAACTGATTCTGAGGGTTTGGTCCCGGTTCCAACGGCCTGGGCTAGACCCGCTGACTTAACTTGCCGAGTTTTCAAATCTAACCGCCAAGTTTTTAATCCTGGTTCCCAAGGCCAGGGCCAACGGGGCTAAGTTTAACTTGGAACCTTGTTCTCCTTTTATCAGCTTTAGGCCATGGCTTTGCCCTGGGGCAAACCGGATACTTCTATCTCCCGGACATCACTCGTCTGGAGCGGGACGAGCCTTGGGCTCGGTCCTCTTTATATTTATATCCCTGGACATCGTTCGTCCGGGGTGGACCGGCCTTGGGCTCGGTCCTCTTTATATTTTTATCCCCGGACATCGCTTATCCAGGGCGGGACCGGCCTTGAGCTCGGTCCTCTTTATATTTATACCCCCGAACATCATTCGTCCGGGGTGGGACCGGCCTTGGGCTTGGTCCTCTTTATATTTATACCCCCGGGCATCGTTCGTCCGAGGTGGACGGGCCTTGGGCTCGATCCTCTTTATATTTTTATCCCCGGACATCGCTCGTCCGGGGCGGGACCGGCCTTGAGCTCGGTCCTCTTTATTTTATACCCCCGGACATCGCTCGTCCGGGGTGGGACCGGCATTGGGCTCGGTCCTCTTTATATTTTTATCCCCGGACATCGCTCGTCCGGGGCGGGATCGGCCTTGAGCTCGGTCCTCTTTATATTTATACCCCCGGACATCGTTCGTCCGGGGTGGGACCGGCCTTGGGCTCGGTCCTCTTTATATTTATACCCCCAGACATCGTTCGTCTGGGGTGGGACCGGCCTTGGGCTCGGTCCTGTGTTTTAATCCCCGGACATCGCTCGTCCGGGGCGGAACCGGCCTTGAGCTCGGTCCTCTTTATATTTATACCCCAAGACATCGTTCGTCCGGGGTGGACCGGCCTTGGGCTCGGTCCTCTTTATATTTTTATCCCCGGACATCGCTCGTCCAGGGCGGGACCGGCCTTGAGCTCGGTCCTCTTTATATTTATACCCCCGGACATCATTCGTTCGGGGTGGGACCGACCTTGAGCTCGGTCCTCTTTATATTTTTATCCCCGGACATCGCTCGTCCGAGGCGGGACCGGCCTTGAGCTCGGTCCTCTTTATATTTATACCCCCGGACATCGTTCGTCCGGGGTGGGACAGGCCCTGGGTTCGGTCCTCTTTATATTTATATCCCCGGACATCGTTCGTCCGGGGTGGGACCGGCCTTGGGCTTGGTCCTCTTACGAACCGGGGCTAGCCTGAGCTTGCGCTCCGCCGGGTAATCGCTTATACCCGGGATACCCCCCGCAAGTGAGCGGAGATTGGTCTGGGGTCACTTGAGAAAGATTAACATTGTTTTACAATATTCCTTTATGATGTTTTGTACACGCCATTTTCATTCATTGAAAAAGGGTCGCCCTGAGGCGTACATTGTTTACAACGAAAATATTAAACTGGGAACCGCTCTCCTGACTACTGATAGTATTTACGGAGATGCTCCGCATTCCAGGCTCGCGGGACTTCCGAGCCATCGAGCCGCTTTAAGCGGTATGTGCCGGGGCACACCTCGTGCTGGATCTCGTACGGCCCCTCCCAATTTGGGCCTAGAACCCCCACTCCCGGGTCTTGAGTAGCAGGGAAGACTCTTCGCAAGACCAAGTCGCCGGTTCCAAACTTTCGGCCTTTGACTTTGGAGTTGAAGTGCCGTGCGATCTTGCCTTGGCACATCTTCAGCTGCACCTGGGATTCCTCCCGGATCTCCTCGATGAGATCTAGCGATTCTTGGAGTAAGGCGTGGTTCTGGGCGGGGTCATACGTGTCTCGCCGGTGAGACGGGATGGTCGTTTCGATGGGGATGACGGCTTCGCATCCATAGACCATGGAGTAGGGGGTGTGGCCGGTTGATGTCCTCTCTGGTGTCCACTAGATTGGTGTATTCTGAATATTGGGGCTCGTAGCCCCTCTTTCCCTTCTTGACCGGCTCGGGCTGGTTCTGGCCTTTGCCAGATCGCTTCCCCCAGGAGGGGTTCACGCTCGCCTCAGTCACTTCTGCCTGTGACTGCTGGGCTCCGACGGGGGCGATGCTGTGTCCTGCCCGCGCGACGCCATAACCAGAGAAGTGGGTGGATTGGGCCGGGGCATACCCTGAAGTGGCAGGGCCATACACCGTAGGAATGTAGCTGACCCCAGGCGCGACGGCCGGTCCCGGGGCAATGGGGGGCGCGGTATAGGACTGTGCCGGGAACTGTCCCCCATATCCCGGGAACGCCTGGGGGACGGGCTGCGGAGCCGGAGGCCACCCGAAAGCCTGGATCTGAGCTTCCTCCTAGTTGATGAATCCTTGGGCCCTCTTGATGAACTCTTCCAGGGTAGCGGCCTTGCTACGCTGCATGTCATCCCAAAGGGGGGACCCCGCCCGGATTTCGGACTGCAGCGCCACCAGGCGCTGTCCGTCGTCCACTTTCGTCTTGGAGGCTTCTTCAGTGAAGCGCTGGATGTAGGCCCTCAGTGTCTCCGTGGGGAGTTGCTTGATATTTGCGAGGGCGCTGATCTGCATATCCATCCTCATGGCGGCCACGAACTGCTTGCGAAACGCTGACTGCAGCCCGGACCAGGATTGGATGGATCCCGGGTTAAGTCTCTTCCACCACTCTTCGGCGGGACTGCCCAAAGTGATCGAGAAGTAGAGGCACTTGCCGTCGTCACTGACATGGGCCACTGTCATGAGCCGGTTGTATCGGGACAGATGGTCCCTGGGGTCGGTGTTTCCAGTATAGGCGGTGAGGCTTGCCATCTTGAACCCCTTGGGGAGTATGATGTCCAGGATGTGCCTTGCGCATGGCTCTTTATCCTCTTCATCGGAGTCAGTGTCCGCGCCTTCTTGCTTGCGGACCAAATGATCCGTGACCTTTTTCAAAGCGGCCAGCTGCTCCATGAGCTGCCTGGCCGTGCCATCTTCTAGGGGGATTCTTTCGTTCCTCCTGTCGTTGATGTTGTTTCTGAGGTCGCCACCTCGGGGGAGGATCTTTTCCTTGTGAGCCCGCTCTTTCCGAGCGTTCAGTCCGTCGCGTAAGTCTATCCAGGACGTATCATCCCCTGAACTGAGGGCATGACGTTCCTCACTGCGAGGCCGCTCCCGAAGGTTCTTGTCAACCGAGGCACTTGGGTGCAAAGATCTTTCCCGCTCGTCTCGCCTTGGGGCGTGCCGGGACTGTGCGTTTCGCGGCCGCGTCCCCTGCGGATCAATCGGGTGGCCTCGTCCTGGGACGGGGCGCACTCTTTCTTTCCTAGGGAGCGGCCGGGAACGGGTCCCAGCCTTTGCGACGGGGGTGGTCTTTTCTCGAGTCTTTCCACTGGCCTTCTTTTTCTCCCTGTCCGGGTTTCCTGGAGCTGGCTCAGGAAACGTCTTCGGGGGAGGGGTTGGGCTTGCTCCTTCGGGGACCCCAGCTCGCGCTTGTGGAGCGGGTTGCTGCGCTCCTGGAAGTGGGCCAGTCCCGGGATTGGCTGTCGGACCCTGCGCGGCTATGAATGCTTGTAGGGCTTGGAGGGACTCGTGCATCCGTCGATGCGCCTCCGCTTGCTCAGCGATCCTGGCCTCCTGGTCCAGGAATTGCTGCCTCAGTCTAGTCACTTCCAAATCCTGTTGGTTGGGCTCTCCTTCGGGGACCTCGGTATCTGCAGCCTCGTCGTGGTACTCCCCCTCATTTTTCTCTTCGTAATACTCCTCATTCTCTTCTTCGTACTCTGTCCCACCTTCGTAGTCTTGTGACTCCTCATGGTGAGATGTTTGAGGAGGCGCGTTTTTGGGCGGATCCTGAGGGGGATGCTGCGAAGGTCGTGAGTCCCCGTTGCCCTGTTCGGGATTGCTAGGGTCGAACGTGGTGTGTCGTGTGTTCACCATTGTAGTATAGGCTTGACGTTAGCACTAGCTTTCTTCAGCTCTCAATGAAAGCACCAAACTGTTTACCGAGATTTTCGGAAACTATACTAATGAATATTAGCTAAGACTAATGATATGGAATTTAAATGATTAACACAGGATTTTCACGTGGTTGGGGCGTTAATTAGCCTTAGTCCACGAGTCAGTTGTATTAGAGCTTGGAAAGTCTTTTACAATGGAGTTTCTCTCTATATTTTGACAGAGTAACTGTATATGAGTCGAAGAGAGATCCTTTTTCCAGTGTTCTATAGCCTGTATTTATAGACTCATGGGAACACTATGTCTGGGCCGGGTATAACCCGGGCCCATCAGAGATATGGATACTCTTGGCTTCTCTAGTGGAAGCCCAATATAAAAGATAAAACATACATAAATTCAAGAATAATCAAGGCCCAATAAGGTGGCCCAAGAGCTATACTTCGCCCGACAAAACAGTGCTTTTGGTCTGGGCACTTCGAGTTACGAGGCAGATTCAGGGGACAAGATCAGTCAGAGTACTTGGCAGCGCATATCAGAAACAGCGCCGTGCAATCCCGAGGTGACCTTTTTTGCAGACGAAAAGTGGGGACAACATCCATGCGGAGTGGGGCGGCTTCAGGGTCCTGGACGCTTTTGCCACCAACCGGGGACGACGTGACCCATGTTTGTTTACCTTTGTCCCTCTTCATTTACCACAGGCCCGGACCGTTACCAGGCTTCGGGACCAGACACGTATACCACCGAGGGGTCCGAGCTGTCTGCATGTCTCCCGGATGACTGTCCCGGATAACCATACCGGACCCCCGTCTGGCCCAGAATTGCACTAGGCCCGTGCCCCCTTGGATATTCCCGTACCAAGAGGCCTTGGGCCGGGCCCACATTTTGAATGCATGACCATGGGCCTGGACGGTCGTTCCGGGGCCACACAGGAAATGGGGATAACATGAGTAAATAAAAATCAAGTATTAATATGCTTAAAATGGTTATGATGTGAATGAGAAATTGTTACCTAAAGTAAGCAAAATGATAAGGGAAAATAATGAGATTTGTGTTAATCTTACGTGGAATTTTGAGTATTCTTTTAAAGGGGTATATATAAAATTCTATATTTTTAGCTTGGTAAGTTGATAAGCGAGGCTCTTTCTTGCGCGCGCAAGGGTGGAGCAAAAATGCATGCGACTTGTGTGCGTTCAGTTATGGAAAATTCCCTTGGGCACGAATGTAGGCTTATAAAGCCTAGTCTTTTTTTAAAAGTCAACCAGAATATATTCTTGTTACCCAATTGTGTTTGATTGATTCTCAAGCTCTTAGTCCCCTAGTCCCCTTGAAGACTATAAATAGAGGGCTTCACCTCATTATTGTTTGATACACCATTCGAAAATCTCTCAATTTTCAAGAATCTCTCTCTTGGTTCCTAGTTGAACCTCATCTGAGTTCATATCATCTAGCGTCGAAGCTTTCTTAGTTTTTAGTCAGAGATCTTGGTGTTGTTCTTAGGCATTGGTCAGTTCGTTGGGGGTAGAAGCAAGGTGCATAGCTACTGCTCATAGATTGTTTTATCCTGGGAGACAAACGTCGTTAGCAATTGTGACAGTCAGAATCCCGTGATCCGTAAGGGGAAAGACCGGGTAAGCTGTGTAATCCCACACCGCCTGGGGAAGGTCAAGTGTAATGATTCTAAGACTGTGTAGGTATGGGACTACACAGTTGAAGAGGGCTTAAATGGATTGATGGGTACTACCTATATCAGGAAGGTGCATCTTCTTTTCGGTAGCCCATCACTTGAGAACTCCATGGTTAAGCGTGCTTGGCCTGGAGTAATCTAGGGATGGGTGACCTCCTGGGAAGTTTTTCCCAAGAAGTGTGCGAGTGAGGACAAAGCACGCTGGAAAGACTTGTCTTGGTTTGTAGGGCCAGTCGTCATTCCAGAAAGCAGCCATAGTGACGTGGGGTGTCACAGCAATCCTTTAGCACTTGGTGAGGAGGTGTAATTGTTTTAAGGAAATAGTGTGGAACACTAGACTCAGTTTGACATAAAAGCGGTATTTATAATATATGTGCTTTATTTTATTTTAATATACTTGTACTCTTTTCATGTCCACTTCTCACAATATATGTTTATGTTAGTTATTTTATATCAATAACACATAATATTTATTATTATTTTTTTGTAGAGAATAGAATTTATTACTATTCATATTGAAAAACAACATAAGGTTGGAATTTAGTCTTATTATCTAACCCAAGAGCATGCAAAGATGCCTTGAAAAATTAGATAATAAAAGTTAAAAAATCCAGCAAACTTGGTCGCATCTAAAACTTCCCGAAGGCACAAGATTCCATCCTGAAAATCAAATAAGATTTATAAATTACCAAGATATACTTTATATAAATTTATACATTTTGAGCAAGTTACTAACTATTCTAGCTGAAGGAAAATTCCTACAGCTAGATGTTAGAAACACCGATTGAAAGAGCAAGTGTCTCTCCTTGAAATGTATTAGATACCTGTATCATCAAATCAATGATAATAAAAATCTTCTTCTAAATAGAGTTAAAAAGGAGCAAAAGTAGCCTAAAAAAGGCACAAGGAGAACAAACAAAATTGTAAAATTGAATGTAAAGGGTTGATAGATAAAGGTTTTCAATGCTTCTATTTTTTTCATAATATACTATACCGTAACGGGAATTCCGTCATCATCAAGCAAAAACCAAGCCTACAAACAGGCACAAACCAACCTACTAATAGGCACAAAAAGGCCTACAAACCAGCACAAAAAACCTACAAACAAGCACAAAAAAGCCTTTAATACAACAAAAGCAAACACATGATATAACAACAAAATACATAACAACCCAATATTTTCACCCATTATGTTGAACAAACGCTTATGATTCAAAAAGAATACGTATCACTAAATTGACTATTGAGTATAATATATATAGAGAAAAAAGATGATCTTCGGAAATAATTGATCATATCCACGTATTTTTTTCTTTCTTGAAGTTGTAATCTACTCAACTTTGTTGTAGTCATTAATTAAAATACCCATGAAATCATTCAACAAAAGAAAATAAAATTTTCGGTCAACTAAATTCAAAAGAAACATATTCTGCCACAAAATTAAGACACTACATAATAAAAATCAGATAAAAAATCCATAAAAAAGAAAAAAAAAAATAAAGAATGAGACATTTGCAACTTTCATTTCATTTTAGTATTTTTGTTAAATAACATATATTTTTTAAGCCTCCCCATACATAAAGAGCAAGGTAAAAAAAAATCAGATAAAAATACAAAGAAAACGAGTAGAAAAAAATAAAAATCATAGATCTAAGGGGAACAAACTCCAGTAGATAGAAAAAGATATATCTATGGAAAAAAAAACTAAGAACGAAATCAGTTTAGAACTTGCTAAAGAACCATAAATCTATAAATCTGAGAAGAAAAAAACTAAGAACAATATACGTGATTAAAATATTAAAACTTGCTAAGGAACCATAGATTTGAGAAAGAAAAATAAACTAAGAACAATATCAGTGATTAAAAGTTTAAAACTTGCTTAAAAAAGTTTTAAACTTGCTAAAAAAAACTATAGATCTGTGGTCGAGAGAGCAACAGGAAAGACGTCGGTAGGGCCTAACGGTGACTACGATGAAGATGATGGTAGGGCTGGTGGCCAAGGAAGTATTTTCTTTGAGATTGTATTTTCTAGATGTGAAAGATGGCCTAAAAGAGATGACCAACACCCCCACACATTATTTATTTTATTTATAAGCAATATCACATGCCTAGAAAGTATTTGAAATGATACTCGAATTTGCACATGCGAAATAATTAATGTCACACGGACTAAGTCCATTTGTCATAGCCTTGCTTGATTACTAATGACGAAATTAGTATGTCTAATGGCATTTATTGACTTTCGATTACCGACGTTGCTGTACTAGTAATAGTAATAACAAGGTGACTCGTACAATGATTGTTGCTCCAAGTCCAAGACCTTGTTGCTATCAATGACACAACATTGTTTTGTTAAGGCAACTTCAACCCATCGATAAATTTTGTGTTGAATACAAAAATTGTATAATTTTAACATTATATTTCTTTTTCACTCCAACCACAATACTACAAATATTCTCTAATAAAATACAATTTTTTTCTTCTTTATTATAATATTATTTTTTTAAATGGTAACAATAATTATATTCAACTAATTATTTTTATCGTAGATATTATTATTAGATAATTTGTAATAATACTTTAAATAATTATAATTTTTTAAAAAATATATTAAACTATTATATTTATAATGTGAGATAAATATTACATTATTGTAAAAAAAATGTTACATTTAATTAACTAACTCGAAAATGATTTTACACATTATTAAATCGTTGTTTTAGTTTATATTATTTTATTTTTTTTGCTCTATATTGTATTGCTTTTGGCTTTGTATTAGTGTGTTTGATTTTATGTATGTTTAAATGTGTAATGTATCAATGTTATTTATTAGATTTTTCAATTTGTGTATTATATATATATTTCTTATAAATACATATAAAAAATATGAATAAAAATTAAAACAAATATTATTCAAAATTAGATTCCTATATATGTATTTATATATAAAAAAAAATCCTTATTTATATATTTATGTGATAAAAGATGAATATTTATACATATATTTAATTATGATACATTTAAATTTTCAATAAAAAAATAATTAATATTGACAAAAAAATGTCTAAATTAAAACCAATAAATTAAACTACATATCTTAACTCATAATTACAAATAATATGTATTTAAAAGGTTTTATAAATATTTTTATAAATTTTAAAAAAAATTATCATTGTCCACATTGCCCATCAATTTTGTTGGGGCAATGGAGACAAGAGCAAATATGTTGTTTTTATTGTTCAGTTGGAGCTACTGTTGTGTAAATTTAGCACAAAATTTATGGGATGCACTCTAGATGGAGTTGGCCTTAGTCACATTTTTAGCTTAGACTATTCAAAATTCAAACACTAATTAGTGATTTAAGCCACTTAAAAAAAAAGAATAAATAACATTTTTGCCCCCCGAACTATAACCACTGTATGATCGTGCCCCTCGAATGATTTGCGATGTTAAAAATTCCCCCCGAACTATGCATGTTACTGAAATATGGGACTTCTGTTAGATTTCGTCCTAGGTGGCTAACAGATTGATGATGTAACATTTTGTCTCTTGATGTGGCAGTGCCATGTGTAGAATAATTAGAAATTTTGCCCCCCGAACTTTGACCACTATCAAATTGTGCCCTTTTTATTAAGACTAATTTTTTTTTAAATTGATAATTAAATCCTTAAAAATAAAAACAAAAATCATTTTAAAAGATTAAGAAAATAATCAATACTAAAAGTTTCAAACTAATTAAATAAAATTCAAATACTCAAAAAATAAAAATCTAATTAATAGCAAATAATTTTTTTTTTTTTACTTTTTCTTTTCTTTTACAATATATATGTTAATATAAAAATTAAAAAATAAATCCTAAAACAAAGTTTTTCCCCCTATGTCCTCCTCCTAAATTAAAATTTGTATTTATTTATTTAAGTATTTTGTCCACCTCTTTAATTAAAAGTTTTTTCTTTGTTTTAGTATTTATTTTATATGTTCATTATAAAATAGTTTTAATTAATATTGTTTAAGAAAAAGTAAAAAAGAGTTATTTTTTGATAATTAAAATTTTTTATTTATTAAGGAATTAATTATTATTTTTAAGAAAAAACATATATATATTTTTTATAAAAGGGGTATAATTTGGTAATGGTCAAAGTTCAGGGGGCAAAATTGATAATTATTCTATACATGGCACTGCCACATCAACAGACAATATGCTACGTTATCAATCTGTTAGCCACATAAGACGAAATCTAACAGAAGTCCTATATTTTAGTAACGTGCATAGTTCGGGAGGAATTTTTAACATCGTGAATTATTTAGGGGGCACGATCATACAATGGTCATAGTTCGGGAGTGGGGGGGGGGGCAAAAATGCTATTTATTCTAAAAAAAATGCATAGGCATGTTATTCATTTTTATCTGTATTACTAGAAAACATAACCGCATTTCGCTCAGTTTTTGTAATGATTAAAAACAAATATATTTTTAAATTTTATTAGGAAGATTGTATGGTAAGAAGTCTTTTTCACCATACCTTTACAACATTCTCCTTATATGCACACGTGGACACGTCTTGGCCCCAATTTTTTTTATCATTGTGTTCATTGTATAACGAATAATTAAAGTGACGAAAAAAAGTTCAAACACCTTGTTGTACGCGTAATTTTATTTATATATTGATTATTATACACTTTGCATGATTTTTTTAATAAAAATTCTAAATTATGTATAAAAAAAATTATGTTTTGTGCAAGGGTTATTTTGGCCGATTACCCTTTATTTTTAAAAATGAACTTTTACTTGTGTTATGTCAAAAGGTTAAAAATATGAATAGATAAATCGATAATTTGAACACTCTATTTTGACCGATTACCCGTTTTGAACTTTTATTTTTAAAAATTAACCTTTGGACCATGCATGTATTCAAAATGTTACAAATTCTTTATAAAAAAGTAAATTATATATATAATATGTTTTGTGTAAGGGTTCACACCATTTTGAAACTTCTGTTTTAGCCGATTACCTATTTGGACCTCGTGTTTTTTCAAAGTGTTAAAAATAGGAATTTATAGATAAATTATTTGAATCACATGTATTTTGCCCGATTACTTATTCGAACCTTTTATTTTTAAAATGGTAAAATAAATTATTAAAAATTTATCGAACAAAGAGTTTGTATTGAATTTTCAAAAAAAATATTTGACTAAAATAAAGTAGATCATAATATATTTTATTTTATATAATTGTGTTGTAGTTTAATTTTAAATCATTTAAATATATTTTTATATATGCATGCACGTTTCATTTTAATTATAATATATTATTTTAAATCTTTCATTTAAAAAGATATTTAAATATCTCTCATTTAAATTAGTTAATTAATTTATCATTATATATATATAGATATTTAAAAACTAAGATGAAAGAAAATAATGTTAATAGTAATTAATTTATTATTATATATAGATAGATATTTAGAAAATAAAATAAAATAGAGTTCATTACTATTATTATTATTATATATTTTTTTAAAAGTAGAATAAAAATATATTGTTTTAAGAAAAAGTTGAATAAAAAATGAGAAAATCTAAGAAAATAGATAGAGTGATTTAGAGTAATTTTAGAGTGCTACATCATCTCTTTGGGGCTCTCCTTTATATAAATATATAGATTTATAATATTTTTTAAAAAAGAATATAATATAAGTAAGGAAATTATAATTTTTTTATAATGATAGAAAATTATAATTTTTGTATACATTTAGTAATTCTTTCACTTTTCTTTAATGTTATATATGCTTGTGTAATTCGCACGAAATTATATATATATATATATATATATGCATTCATACATATATATTAGATCATCACTTAAAATTGTCTCATAAATCAATTTTTTTTTTCAATTTGCTATTACTTTTTCTAATCTTATATAAAAAAAAATATGAGGAACTATATCATAATTTAATTTTTTTTCTCTTTTATCTTGATATGATCAGCAAAAAAGATAAATCATAGCGCAAAAAAAAAAAAATCAATATTATATAGGATATTAATTTCCTTGAGTATCTTGAACTTATTAACATAATAGAGTGTATTTTTTTTCCAATAGAATTCAATATCACCACACCATATAATCTTTTATATACCGCTTCAAAGATTATGAACGTGACTTTTAAAAAAAATAGCTAATAAAATATATATACATTTTTGTTACAATATATTTATCATTTTTTTAATATATAGAATATAAAAATATATACTACAAAATTAAATATAGGTATATAAATAATATGTTAAATATTAATATAAATTTGATAAAATAAAAAATATATATAACTATTGGGCAAGATTGAGTTAAATCAATCATCATAAGAAAAAAAATTAATATTTGAATAAATCACAAATCAAACTCAATGAATGGTTTATTTATAGCACAAAAGAATAACCCCACAATGGTTTGTAAACCATGTGGGACTATAGAGATTTTTTAAATTGTTAATTAATTCATTTGTTAAATAAAAAAAATTAGAAAAAACACAAATTATAAGAAAATAGATAAATCATATTTGATTGATTATAAGAAGCCACATCACCTCTATATAGTTCTCATTTATATAAGTATATATATAGACTATATATAAGTATATAGATTTATCATTTTTATCAATATATAAAAATATACACTGCAAAATTAAATATATAAATATAAATAATATGTTAACTATTAATATAAATTGGATAAACTAAAAATAAAATATAACTATTGGGTAGGATTGAGTTACATTAATCATCATAAGAAAAAAAAATATTAATATTTGGACAAATTACAAATCAAGGTCAAGGAACACTACAAAAATTGAAGCTTTTCCCTGTGCAAATTTGCGATGGCAAAAGTACCCATATATCGCCGACAAAGGTCAAAAACACTTTGTTGGTGCAACTCTGCGTCGGAAAAACTTGCCGGCAATGTTTTGTCGTTGAATGGTGTTTTGTCAGCGCTTTACGAAAGACGACGACAAAGCTCACAATACTGGTAGTTTTCAACGCCGGCAAATGCCACGCACTGGTAAAAGTGCATCAGATATTGGATTGGCTGCCTTTTTAACCGGCAGTATTACAAATTTCACTGACGATGTTTCTCGCCGTTAAACTAATTTTTGCCGACGAACGAAATAACGCACCAGCAAAATGATGTCGTTTTAATACGTTTGCTAGCGCTCCAGGAAGTGCCGGCGAAGGTCCCTGTGTTTTCTTACTTTATATTTATTTATTTATATAATTTAGTTTTCCCATATTTTTTAATTAATATTTTTTATTTATATAATTTTTTTTCCCATATTTTTATATTTATTTATTAATTGATAATGAATTGCAATTCAAATCAAAATAACTAATACTTAATTAAAATTAATTAAGAATTCAAAAGTTTAAATATTAGTTGTTCAGTACAAACAATTAAATGCAATATTTAAGAAGTTCAGTACAGATAAAGAACACACAATTACAATTAAGAAGTTCAGCACAGA
The DNA here is from genome assembly GCF_963169125.1 of Humulus lupulus. Lineage (NCBI taxonomy): Eukaryota > Viridiplantae > Streptophyta > Magnoliopsida > Rosales > Cannabaceae > Humulus > Humulus lupulus. Next base: position 217,006,818 of record NC_084802.1, on the reverse strand, counting down.
AAAATAAACTTATAATTATCAAGTTCGACACAAAGAAGAAATATAGTAGAACCTAGAGTTGAGTGGTACCAGCATCATCATCAAGAGCACCAGAGTAGGAGGTGGTGGAGCTGGTGCCTGAAAGAACTGTGGAGGATACTGGGGAAGCAGGGGAGCCGATTATCCAGTGTTCTGTTGTGACCACAAATTAGCCATTTGAGCCATCCAGGCTTGTTGTGTCTGAAATTGCCCCTGTTCTTGCCTTCGTTGTACCTCTTGTTGCCTCTACCATTCCTCCTGTTGCCTCTATTGTTCCTCAAGTTGCTGGTGAAGTTGAACAATTTCGTCTGGGTTATATTGCATCTGATTGGAGCTCGAACCAGAAGAGATACTAGTCGCTCGTTTTCCACCAATAGCCTTTAGTCTTGGTTGTTGGAAATATCCTCTCGTGTGACGAGATCGTTGACCTAGTACCTCTGTCATAATGTGTAGGTGTCAAGGAGCAGAGGTTGTTGAAGCATCACAAGAAGCAGCAGACTCAGTAGTCGGTGCTGCCTGGGAATTACGAATCTGACACATCTCCTCCTAGTAGTCAAAATAAAATTTGAAATCAAGTTAGAAATATACATAAGTAATATTTTAAGTACTAAAAATGAATTAGATAATTGTTAATGAATTTTAACTTACATATTTATTCTTTGTAAACTCATTTCGTCAATTTTCACCTTTGTGATGTAATTTTTCGAAGGTGTCAATTATACTTGGAAGCTCCCCAGTCTCTGAATTAGCCTAGTTAATAATTAGAGTAATTACAATAATGATAATATATAGATGTAATTATTAAAAAAAAAAGATATTATAATAATTTACCTGATCATGAAGGTGAGCTACAATAGACTTTGATCCTCATCCTCCTTCTATTGGCATTTTGCTTCGATTTGTAGCATTTTGATTAGAAAGTTTCTGCAAAACAAGATTATACAATTTATTGAGGATTTGCTTTTAAGAGATCACTTAATGTAAATTAAATTTTTTTTTTTGAGTTATTTGTACTTGATGCTTTTCAGTCATCCGGTATGCAATTAGAAAATCCCAATCCTCCTTGGTAACTCCTGTGGCCAGACTCTTACTTGCTATCTTAACACCCATATCCTCAACGTTTTTCTTCCATACCTTCTTCAAATTGGCCCTACAATCTCGGAGACCCTTCATCATGGTTCGAGCAAGCTCATCCATGACTTTAACATTGTCCTTTGGATAAATAAATTTGGTCTGCAAAACATTTAAAAATTGAAAAATATCATAATTGTTAAGAATATAATATGATTAATTTTGTGATTAAATAAATGAATATAATAGATTTATTACGTCCAATCTGTCCAACACTGCTTGGATGTCTGTTGCAGGCATTTGTTTCCATTCAAGAAATTGAAGTGACACAGTATTTCAAACGATGAATTTGCAGAAGTTTACAAACATCTTTCCATGTTTATGGATAGGTGTGTCAGTGTCTTTGCTAAACTCAAGAGTCAAATGGGTAACCTTCAACTTACATAATTCCTCCTCAATTACCCAGCCAGTGTAGGCCTCTCTCACCCCCTTTTTCTTCTTACTGCATTACTTGAACCTCTTGAAGAACTAGGAGTAGACATACTACAAGGAAATATGCATTGAATTAACAAGGAAGTATGACATTGGATTAACAAGGAAATATGCATTGAATTAGCTAGGAAAATTAATAATTCATTTCAAAATATGTGTTCAAAATTACAAGTCATCATCATTGATGTCATCATTAACCAATACACAATTTTCATCACTATCAGTTTCTACATCCATTAATTCTTCACTAGAATCCTCATATTCCCCTAGCGTTTCATCTTCAAAGTCATCTTCATCAAACAAAAAGTCATCTAAAATTTCTCTGTCACTCCTAGGAATTACATCATCAATGTCATGAACTTTAGTTGGGGTGACATCATCACGTATGTAGTCAAAATTGTCTAAGTGTGGAAGTTGTACAACTAATTGAATTCCTGATGAGTTGTTTTCTTGGAGTATTGGAATAGTATCCTTCGCTTCATCTGGGAAATCTCAAACTGTAGAGTCCAAGAACTTTACTTAGCTAGTTAGATAGTAGTAGTAATAGTAATAGCTAGTAGTAGTTATAGTATGTTTATTACTGTGGATTTTGGTTCAAGCCGGGACTTAGTTGGACACTCGTAGCAACACTTGTAGATTTTATAAGTTTAACCTATAGTTTAAGAATATTAATTATAACCTAAGGTTTGATTAATATAACTGATTATGGAGATAATATTTATTATACTATAAGGTTTAGATAGACCCAATAAAATAATAACACTTGTCATATGTATGTTTAAAGAGAAATTAAGTATTTTTGAGGAATAGTTTATTAAGAGTAATATTTGAAAATCCTAGAGTCTGCCAGCAACTTTGAAATCGTTAAAGGACTTAGTCAAGGCTGTTTACTCGATTCAAATTAGGCTGAAAAAGTGTAATTACGTGTATAATATTTCAGCGTATGCCGATATATCGCAGCTCTAGGGGGCGATATATCGCCATACGGGGATACAGAAAACACGTAACTTTGCACGACCATTTCGACGAGCCTCGGGAATATGAGCCCAGGCGATATATCGCCTATGGTAGGTGATATATCGACTCTAGGGCTGTATTTTCAATTGATTTTGAAACCGAGCTCATTTTATTCCATAAACCTCTTGATAAGCCAAAATCTTTTTGACCGAGTCTTCAGCCGCTACTGAACGATTATTCAAATGTTTTTCAATTAAAAAGCCATTATTTTATTCAAGCTAAATGAAGATCTTTTCATTCTTGAACTCTATAAATAGGACCTAGTACCCAACCATTTCTTCATTCTTCAAGCTGAGTTTAGAGCCTACAAGCTGCTAGATTTACTTTAGATTATTAAACACTTGGGTTGGGGTTATAAGCTTTATCATTATAAGCTTATCAAACACTTGGGAAGTAAGATTTATAGTGTATTTTGGTTTCGTGGTATAGTTTGGTTATAAAGCAATCAAATGTATTCCTATTCCTACTTCATCTCTGTAAATTTCCTTAGTTTTTTTTTTTTTTTTTTTTTTTATAGTTTTTCTCTACTCAAATCCTAACTCAGTATTCTTTATTCTTGGTTAGGCATCTAAGTTCTTTGAACTTGAGGTTCTTGTTGGTAAGTATTTTTTCGATGGTTTAGTTCATTCTTTTCATCTCTTTTCTTTTAGAATACTCACCTTTCTATTAATGGTTTTTAGGAGTGTTCCAAAATCCCGACCTTGTTCTCATCATCCTGGTATTTTGGTAAGGAAAATAGGATAGTTCCTATGTGATATGTGCTATGTTTATATAATAAGTTATGATTATGCTACAGTATGATTTATATGTTATGATATATGTATGTTTTGGGGCTTATAGTTGTTATATAACAAACCCTAACATTTTTATGTTTTGGGCTTATAGTTGTGATGTAGCAAACCCCAACACTTTTATGTTTTTGGGGCTTATAGTTGCTTAACTAGCAAACCTCATTGTAGTTTGAGGCTTATAGTTGCTTAGTTAGCAA